>NC_136413.1:115875000-117365000 GCF_051521515.1 Lactuca serriola
GTACAAAACATACTTTTCAAACAGAACTTTGGATATACAAAACTAGAAACTTACCGGTAAAGGGTTTAATCCATTTTATTAAACCAGTGTAGACTTAAAGGACTTTAGGTGATTGAATCTATAATACCTTGGTTTATACATCATGGTTATATATCATTAATACCCAATAGGCCGTTGGATGTGTGTTTTCCGCCTTATTTCTTGTTCCTTGTTTGGTTGTGGGCTTAGGGCAGATTCACCCAATTAATTATCTATTCAATATTGGATTATATATAGCCAATATAAACTAAGTAATTATAGAAGTAATCAATGTGGTCACTTTTTACTATAAGAAATAAGGGTTTTCTTAAAGAATCTTTTCATAAAATATAAAGGAACTATTACAATTAACTCCATGAGTAACAAGCGAATACACCAAGGTTATATACAACAAAGACCTAACAAACAATGGGATGTGTGCTATCCGCTTTACTTCCTGTTCCTTGTTTGGTTGTGGAATTAGGGCAGAAGCGCCCAGTCGGTTGTTTGTTTACTCCGAGTTTTATATAACTTGTATTCATTTAGTACTCACATAAAGGATTGTAGAATCATTTTTACGTATCTTTCATCTAAGTAGGAAATATAGGATTTTCTAGAGGAACAGTCGAACTTTTCTAAACATAACTTACACTTTAAATGACTTATAACTTACTACATTTTTACAACAACTTTCTACAACTTATTTACATCACTAAAATCTTATGAACTCACAAGCTTAATTGCTGACAAACTCTTTTAAATAACTTGTATTCTCAGGAAAATAGTAGACAAGTACTCGCGCTGGGAATTCAGAAGATGGAGCAATATAGCTTCAAGTCTTGTTTTGTTATTTGCTTGTGTACTCTATGTTTTGTGAACACACACATTGTAAACACTTTCTTTCTAATGAAATGGTTGTTCATTACTTTGTTTACTATGATGCATGTCTTGTGATACTAAACATGACGTCCTCCACCCCCAAACGTTTCTGTTGTTCCGGTTTTGGGGTGTGACAAAAATTTAGTCGTTCAATCTTTTTATACTTCATGATTCGAATCCTATAGTTTGAGTCTATTATGATTTTGTTTATATTTTACCCGTAGTTTCATTAAGACTGTTTGTATTATGTATATTTTTATACTGTGGTTTTTTATGTTATTTAATTGTAATTAATAAAACAACATTTTATAATTGATCATATTTATTATATAGGTTTTAGTAAATACTACAAAACTAAAACTAAAAATTACCTAGTTGTTAATGCATGACTAAAGTCATGAAGATGTATAATAATTAGTTGCTTTGCTATTTATTTTAAACATAAATCTATCCACTGGATTGTTAATATTTTCGATTCTTTATACAACAACTGCTAACTTTTTTATAAGCTTTTATTCGATTGCAACTAATCCCTTTTGATCACATACAAATGGTACACAAACGAAGTCAATTGTTCATTAAAACTTTAAAAACCCATATATATATATATATATATATATATATACACACACACACACACACTAGGTGTGTACCCGCGCATAGCGGCGGGGAAAAGTTATTCCGAGTAGTGATTAATTCATTTTAGTAAATAGTTTTTTTACTGCTATCATATTAAACCATAAAACCATTACATATCAACCAAATTACAAGATATTCATAATTATTTAGTTCTTACTATCTCAAAAGCTAGTAAATTCATTTTTGAGTCATTTCTTTGCAAATTGCAATTAAGCAATCATAATGTTAACTTCAAATATCTATAACATCTTAACTTGTTTCGATACTTTGACTGGTTTGAAGGATTGTGGGTTTGTAATATTAAACTCGTTTTTTTTTTTTTTTTCTGGTGTATATTGAGTTGCTTTTCTGGTCTTGAAACCAAATTTAGATTATAATCTTAACACAAATCTTTATCAATATTAGTTTCCTTTTTGTGAATAGTTTCATGTATGAAATTATTTTTTCAAGGATAACGAATAGCTTGTCTATCGGAGATTGGTTTCCTAAGACATTTTGTATTGAAATAGAGTTTACAAAATAATTTCAAACAATTTCCTTTAGGAGCAATATTTCTTCATTAGGTTTGTGAAGTCGTCGTAATTACGATATAGAGAAGGTTAGAAGTTTTTGTTGATTTATTATCAATTCTAGTTCTATTTTTGATATCTAGAAGGTAATGAGGTTGACTAATACAAATGAAAGTGTTAGTTTTGGTTCTTTTTTATTGAATGGTTCTCTTGCGTCATTATTTTTTCCTTTTTAGTAAAGAATTTAGAAAATGTGTTTAGATAAAACTTATTTATTTTTCATTTTATATTATAGAATATTAGAAAACATGTTTATATGTGTATTTTTCTATCATTTTTCATTTTTAGAAAAGGTGGTGGTAGTATGGTGAGGATGAGTGGGGGTAATAGTGTTGGCAGCGATAGTAGAGTTGGCGATGGTGGTTGCATGGTGTGGTGGGTGGGGGATAGGTTTGGGGTGGTAGTGGTGGTCGCGTTGGCGGCGGCGGTGATTCAAATCTGTTAGTTGCCCTTCTGAGTGTAGAATAGTTCTTCGCCGGAGATATTTGTTCATTGTAGGACATATCTATTTTTGGCGGCATTGGATAATGTCCGTGGGGAGACGGAGCTCTAGAGAAGGTGACGTAAAGATGGTGTTCATGGCAGAGTTTTGATTTTCCAACAGGTTTTGGGGGTGGCATTATAATTTTCCGACATGTGGTGGCGGTGATTGTTTTCAGGGTTTTTACGGTGTGTTGTTATGGTGGTGTTGAGAGGAGATAGAGAAACAAAATGTGTTAAGGAGACGGTGGGTGTGATAACATAGTAAGGGTGTGTGGGTTTTTCGTTTTTTATTTTCTTATAAATTAGAATTGAAAAAGAAAAAGGTAAGGGCATAATTGTCATTCTAAAAATGCTCAAAACTCATTGGATCAAAGACACAGAGAAAGAAACCTTTTGGACCAGTGGTGCAACTCCAAAATATTTTGGACCAAAGTCCCAATTTTTGACATACCAGATGGACTAAATTTGCAATTATGTCAAAAAAACATGCGAAAAAACAAAATTAAACCATACACCTACCCTTGCGTAATTGTTTAAAAAAAATTATTATTAACGTGTTGTTATAATTTAAAAAATAACCAAATCCAAAATTATCTGAAATTATTTGAAACACCGGCCATCCAAGATTCTAATATCCGGTTATTTGGACAAATGGTCATATGCAACTTATTTTATGTTAATTGGCTTGACTTATTTTATGTTACAATGTCGTATACGATTTGAGATTTTCGTGTACAAACAAAAGCAGCTATTGCAATAAATTTAATATAAAAGTATAATAAAATTGGTAACAGTTATATGATTAAACTGGTTTGAATACTAATTCCAGCCAACATTGATCAGAAGCCATATTTCTATTCTAAATCTAAAAACAAAAAAGAATTTATCCAAATAGTTCTCCTAAAGCAATCGAGAATATGACTTTATAAACAACTTTAATTTAAGCTATCGCCCATTACAATTTTGTTTTTTTTATACACAACACCATGTGACAAGTACTATAGAAAATTACTTCTTTGAGTGGCTTTCCAAAAAACACTTCAATGCCACCTATCTAATTTGAGAAGATAGTATAAAAAATCAAAACTAAAATTTGCATTAGACATACTCACAACCATTCACACACCCATTCGCCATAGTGACATACACATGCACACTAAAGCAAACATCCACAACGACACACAAAGAAAAGATAACTGCAATAATTTAAAAGAAATCATTTTTTTTTAAATTTAGTTTTGACAAACTAAATACCAATTACAGCATTTTACTTTCAACTATTTTCTTAATAGGACATTGTATTTTAATACCTTACCTAATTAAAGACAAAAGCATAATGTCCTACTGTAGGGGTCTCACCATTTATAACAATGAAATCTTACTGATCCAATCACTTCCAAAAGCCCTCCAAGCCTAAACCCATCAGTACAAAAAGCAATTAGACACAAATCAACATTATTATTCATATTCAGTTTACTACAAAAACAGTTATCCAGAAGCAACATCATCGGACTGATTATTTGTAACAATATCAAGATTTAAACAGAGTACAGTAGCCTCCATCAAGGACATCAGCACCAACATAAATTTGCATATTGCTATCAATTTTGCAAAAACCTGTGGAAATCAACAATTCAATGCCTTATCATACATGTTTTGGAAGAAATGACAAAAAGAAAAATTGGTGGAAAACTCAAAAGCAAGACCAAAAAAAGTGTTCATATACAAAATGGTTTGGCCAAAATATGTAAAACTGGAAACGTTTACTTCATCGGTTGGTAATTCATAAAAGAAAAAAGGCATGCTACAACTTGAAAGTAAGATAAAAAAAAAGTCAAAACTAAAGAAGTCAAAATATCTTGTTGTTTGTGAGTAAATAAAAATCTAAATCAGAACTTGATTGAATCTGAACCGTTGTAATCCTTTACAATATTCCAGTCCAACTAACACATAGTTGGAATACTTCACATTATCACCACCAACCATATCTATCCCACACTCCTTTCTTTTCCATATAATGAAAAAAAGAACCTGATTAAACAATTAACAACCAAAAACATAACCTGATAAATTGACTAAAATAAGAATTTAAAAATCATATTAGATACCAAAGATAACTAACCTGGAGGCCTTTTAATTAGGCATGACTATGAGCATGATTTCCAAGCATAGATACACTTCAAAAAAAAATGCAGGCTATATAATTACATGTGAACATTAAATAAACATAAAAATTTGTTTTCAAGATATGTGCATACATAGATGTGTCCAACAGTCAAGGGTTGCACCCATTTTGCCAACGATCAATGCATAGAAGACCAAAGGAAGCTCGACTTGTAGAACCTGCAGAAGCTCGGTACCGGGACACATTTGAGCAGGTGGTACCATTCTCCGTGAGTTATGTTGTTGCAATCAAAACAATTATAACAACCAAGATAAACTAAAGATGCATATGGAAAAGCATGCTATCATGAGTGGTACAATCAAATATAATTGAACAAGGCCAATTAATTTGATGAAGAAAGATATGCACCATTAATATAATTCCCTACCAGAATTAATATACCTAAATATTAAAAAAAAAAAAAAAGAATTAGACAGACTAACTTGTGGTCTACATAAGTAAACAACAACCAAATTCGAACTTTGATTTCTAAACACATAAAAAATGAAGTGAACCCATATAGGTCTTTGGTTGCCCTATTTGATCCAGTTAAAACCTGCAAATTAGGTTACACACATTCTAGATAATATTAAAGCAGATCAACAGCTAGGAATTTAGGGAAATTAATAAACTATCGTTGACCCAGCCTTACCTCACGGGCTACTTTACTTGTTGTATAGGAGTTGCCAAAACTGACCATTTACTTTCTACACAAAATTAATGAACTTTAGAATAACTAACATTTAGCAAGTATAAACCTTTAAGATACACATTCAGAAAAAAATGAAAGAATTTAGAGGTGTGATGGAGTCATGGTGCTTAGTGGTGATACCAGGAGACGATGATAACAGTGAATGTGACCGGTATTGATGGTGGTAGATCGAGAAGCAAGAGGATGAGAATAAACACATGTTGCGAATTTGGTCCTTCATAGGCATAGATGACAAAAGATTGAGGAAACTAATATCAATTGATCAAATCCGCTCACCATCTCCAGAAATCTGAAATAGACTTTATATTAAAACCATGTGACATCGTTCGATTGAGAGAAATATATAGGAAAAATTCAGACTTACCTTTCTGAAATTGAAGAAGCACACGTCGAGCATCTTCTATCAATGTCGATATAGTGTGTGTGTGTGTGTGAAAGATTAGGTTCTTTTTGGAGGGAATTTGAAACCCATTTATATAATCAGTGTTGAAGGGCTTCAGACCATCGCCATTTCTTGTAAAATCGAAAGAACAAAACTTTGAGACAAAACTTAAGCAAAACAAAAGCTATCAAGCACCCTAAACCCAAAGCCTTGACTGATTTGGATCTTCTCCCATAGTTAACTGATCTTGAAGAGGTGTCGTGACTAATGTTTCATGTGTCTATATGTGGGGAATGGTGTGTGTGGTGGTGGAAAAGATGCAGTAGGAGTTTCTTTCTATAGATATCGGCGAGGCTGGTCTTATGATGCCATGACGGTGGCAAGGAGGCAAACGATGGTAGATGGTATTGCTGAAAAATGATTGTCATGGTGTTGGTGAGTGACGGCTAGTGTTATTCTTAAAGAGTTGTGAATAGTTAGAAGGTTATGAAAAGGGATTTAGGGTTTCCTATCTAAAGCTGCTTTAAAATGGGGTGAAAAACGAAGAGTCGTGTAACGAAGGACTTGACCGGTGTAATTGAGGATATTGCATGTGGGTGTGGGGAAAAGAGAATCGGATCCTTCTATGTTTTTTGCTCCGTAGATGGCGAGAATGTGCAGAAATGAAGAAAGAGGCGATTTCATAGGAAATAAAAATAATGGTGAAGGTCATTGGCCGGTGGAGAGATGGAAGAGAGGGTAATGCTGGTGATGACCGATAGATGATCTTCCCTCTTTTTCCATTTCAATTTCAATATTTATGTTAGTTTTCATTATATAGAAAGCCCCAAGGGCGCCATATTCTAGGAACCCAAATATGTGATTGAATAAATCCAGTTACCCCCTTTCAGTGTATAGATAAGAATATGCCAGCGAATATAAGGGAAAAAGTAGGTCAGATTTGTCGAATTAAGAGGAAACTGTGTCGAGCAATGGTGCAGGTCACCAACAGGAGGATAAAATAAGGAGAGGGGTGGTGTTGTTGACGATAGCTAGGGTTTAACCGGAAGGAAATTGACGTGCTTCCATGATTCATTATAATTTGTGTAGTCTATTACTCGTATAAAAAGATGGTGTCAGTCATAAGAGGGAAGGTGACCACAAATATTTGCAGATATCTCGGCATCAACAAGACTCGATCAACATATAAGTGGAAAACGTAGATAGGAACCAGACGATATATGGGGAAAAGATAGAACCATTTAAATGAGTTTCAATTAATTACACATTAGGTAGTTGTAAATTGTGTTTTATATGTTGGACGATCTAAAATTGAGAGTATTAATAGAATAATATTATTTTATTGACGTTTGATTGTACTTTTAGCTTAATTGTTTGGACGTCTTAAAAAATAATATTATTATATTCAATCTATTTATAGAAATAGTGAGATTTTTTTTATAAGATAGTAAATATATATATATATATATATATATATATATATATATATATATATATATATATATATATATAGAGAGAGAGAGAGAGAGACGAATAAGATGAATGAAATTAAAAATAATGATTATTAAGTATTACAAATAAAGTTCATATTATATTGTATAGGTCAAATCAAATTATGTTTCCATTCTTCTTCAAATGCATCTTCTTCACTTCCTTCGGTTGTGCAAGGGTCATTTCCAAAAAACATCACAATCATCAATCAAATATCATAAAACAAACAAACATTGCATCATATAACAAACATGAAGATAGCCATCACTTTTCCAACAATATTAATTAAGGCTAAAATATGAAGCAAAATACAATAATTAAGACTTTATAACCAAGTAAATAATAATTACCAAAAAGAAAAATGTAACATCCGGGTTCCCAGATATTATTTCTTATTCATTTATTTTTGGATTTTGAGAGGAGACTCGGCGACTTGGAGTATAAACTCGCCGAGTATGGTCGCGGATGTCCACGCGGATTCGCGTCTGGACTCAGCGGGTCCAAGGGGTGGACTCGGCGAGTCCACGCTGTTTAATGAAACCCTAATTTCATGGGTTTGGGACCTATTTAAAGGCCCTTAAGGCCGTCATTTGCATCTATCAGTCCCTTGAGAGAAACCCTAGAGCACTTGAGCGTTTTGGGAAGAGAGAGAAGGCCATTGTTAACATTTGAAGCTTTTTTAACAAGGAAAAGGAGGTTTTAGCCAAGAGGAAGCAAGGGAATTGGACATCCTGCGATTTTGGAGCTCAGAGCATCACTTTAGAGGTAATATCTCGGCTCCTTTTCTGTTGTTATGATGATGATGTGGATTTAGGGTTTCTTGGACCCTTTATTGACTAGTTTTGGGGCCAATACGTCCCTATGTGCGTTGAGGCATTAGATCTGGAACCATTGAGGTCTAGAGGGCTTTACTCTTCAATCTTTATGAATATCTTTGGGGGTTTTGACCATGGGTTGTGATAAATGGGGCTAAAACATCATATAAGAGCAAATAGAGGTTGTTGGTGCGTCAAGATCCGAACTTTACGTGATTATCATGCTTGGAGAGGCTAGATCTATGATTTGATGGAGCAGATCTAACCTCAGAAGTCGTCTTTAGTTTGTGCATGGCATGAACTTGCCGAGTTGTTCTTGGGACTTGGCGAGTAGTTTGAAGGTTGCCCATTAATCACTTAGTGAGTGGACTTGCCGAGTTGGGGGAAAGACTCAATGAGTCAGGGTGAGTCAGGTGTCTGAGTTCGAGTTGGAACTTGCCGAGTTGTTCTTGGGACTCGGCGAGTTGAGTCGGGGTGGCCCCGCGATTCTTGCCAGGTGGAACTCGTCGAGTTGGGAAACACTCGACGTGCCAAGAGAGGGTTCGAGAGAGAGTCAGTTGACACGTGTAGACTCGCCGAGTCGCCCTAGTGCACTCGCCGAGTCGGGTCAAAGTTGACCGTTGACCTTGTGGACTTTTAGGGTTGAGTGCAGTTATATTTATGGGAATATTTGCTTTATGTGATTAGGCGGAGGCTAGGTCACATTTCTACCGAGGCAGAGACTTACCGAGATATCAGAGGTGAGTCTTCTCACTATACTGTACCTGGAAGGGTACCTATGTGTGACCGGAAGGTCTTGTATGATATGAGTTGCATGTTTTGTATGCGTTATGTATATGATATGTATGTTATGTATGATATGGGCCGGAAGGCATTATGACATGGACCGAAAGGTCAGGGAGTCATGGACCGGAAGGTCAACACGAGTAGGATCGGAAGGTCTAATGGGACTGGGATGGAAGTCCCCTGAAACACATGGACCGGAAGGTCGTGTGAAGTATGGCCTGGAAAGGCATATGTGTGTAAGGGTATTTTGGGGAAACTCACTAAGCTTTTATGCTTACAATTGTTGTGTTATGTGTTTCAGGTACTAGCGAGGACCGTGGGAAGGCGCCGACGTGATGCGTACACACTAGAGAGAGGATTGATTTTTGTGATCTTGGGATACAATATGTTTTGATAACTATTACCGGATATTTTGTAAAACTTTTTATATGAAAAAGGTTGTGTCAAAATGAAAATTTTGTTTTGAAATTTACGTTGTTACAAGTTGGTATCAGAGCCTTGGTTTGAGGGATTCAGATGCATCTTCGGGCGCATCTGCACTCAAACTAAGGATTTGAGGAAAATTTTGATAATAATTTTTTTTTTGAGAAAGAGTAAAGAGTCTTGAGAAAAACAGAGCAGAGTCGTGTGTACGATCATCCAACGCCCGAATGGTGACTCCCCTAAAAGTACCCTTACGTTATGTGTTATGAGATATGTTATGTTACATTATGCATGCTAGTGTAGGCTAGGTACACATATTAGGACTAGAGTGGCCTGATTTGTGATGCCTTAGCCTAAGAGGTTTCTGCCGCTGAGATGCTTTGAGAATGAGTAGGTAGCATATAGGAGCTCATGAGAATAGAGTACTCGTAATCCAAGATCCAAGGAGGAGGACTTGAAGTGAATACTGATGCGGTGTAGTCAGTAGTATTGGGCCCGTACTACTGAAGACACCGGATCTGTGGGCATTCCAAGTAAGAATCTTTTGGACAACGGAGGACGAGTAGGGTAGCGTCATCGAGTATGATTATGCTCGATCGAGTCTCTGATAAATTTATGTTGTATTTCAGAGGGGCATCATGGTTGGAACACGCCACAGACATGAGACGAGCGGTGTGAGTGACGAGGAGCTTCGTCAGATGATCCATGATGAGGTGGCTGCGGCAATCAGGGTCGAGATTCTGGAGATGTTTGGGTCTATCAAGACCACACTGTTGGAGACTTTTGATGAGCGGTACGCCGTGGTGACTGAGGCCTCAGCCGCTGCAGCTACAACAGCTGTGGCTGCTGCCAGGCCTCAGGGAGGTGACTCGTTGTTGTTCCGGGAGTTCAGAAACACGAAGCCACCCGAGTTTGATGGGACGCAGGATCCGATCGCTGTGATGAGATGGACTGCTGACATTGAGGTATGCTTCTATACATGTTCATGTCCGGAGCATCTGAGGGTACAGTTTGCTTTGAACCAGCTTCGCTTGGGGGCGAAGGATTGGTGGAAGTTCGTGACATCGAACTTCACTCTTGCGGAGATTTCAGCGGTGACCTGGGAAAGGTTCACCACCATGTTCAGAGACGAGTATGTTCCCCCGGTAGAGAGGGAACGACTGGTTCAGGAGTTCTTGACCCTCAAGCAGGGTAATGATTCGGTTGCTGTGGTCACTCAAAAGTTTCATGAGAGGGCGATGTTCTGCCCTGAACAATTGTCTTCTGAGCAGGCTCGGATGAGCCGGTATTTGGGTATTATGAGGAGGGACATTCGGGAGCTTCAGGCAAATGCCCGGAAGTGAGAGATTGAGTTAGAGACTCAGGACAGGGAGGAGGCCGAGTTTCAGAGGATGGATCGGCGGCCGGCTCAGTCTCAGCCGGCAGCCAAGCGGACCAAGTCCGCCGATTCGAGGACTGGAGGCCAGAAGGGCCGCACTTGCGGAAAGTGCGACAAGGGTCATGAGGGGGCCTGTCGATCGGGTGCTTGCTACAAATGTGGAAAGGAGGGGCATATAGCTAGGGATTGCCCCAAGGGATTTATGGTTTGCTTCCATTGCAACCAGATCGGCCATTGGAACGCCGAGTGCCTCAGTTACACCAGGGATCAGTGCAGGGATCTGCGCCTGCTGCTAGGGTCGCCGAGGTTCGACCGGTGAAGGCCGAGGCTCCGAAGGCTCGTGGGAGAGCTTTTCAGTTGACTGCAGAGGAAGTTCGTGCGATGCCCGATGTTGTGGCTGGTATGTATTCTGTACTTTATCTTTTGCTTATGATGTTCTGCTTATATGATGATATGCGTAGGTACTTTTCTTGTGAGTTTTGTACCTGCTTTGGTGTTATTTGACTCGGGTGCGAGTCGGTCATTTGTTTCCTTGGCATTTAGCCAGCACATTAGTATCCGTCGGGAGGCGTTGAGTCGACCTCTGCGAGTTTCCATAGCTGATGAGCGAGCAGTGTATGCATCAGAGGTGATTCGAGGGTGTACCCTTGAGATCTTCGGTGTGGAGTTCCCGATAGATCTGGTCCCGATTACGATGGGGGATGTGTGTGTTATAATGGGCATGGATTGGTTGAGCCGATTTGGAGCCGTTATAGATTGCGAGCATCAGTTGGTGACGATACGAGACCCCAGTGGGGGAGTTCTTACGGTGTACGGCGAGGGTACACGTATGGGGTCAGCATTTTGTTCGGCCGCCAGAGCGAGACAGAGTCTACAGCATGGCTGTAGAGGATTTGTGGCATATGTGATGGATGCGAGGGTTGTTTCAGAGAGTTCGAAGCCTGTTGAGGAGGTTCCGATAGTGCGTGAGTTCCCGGATGTGTTTCCAGAGGAATTGTCAGGTGTGCCTCCGGAGAGGCAGGTAGAGTTCAGTATTTAGTTAGTTTCGGGAGTTGCGCCTATCGCTAAGGCGCCTTATCGCCTTGCGCCTCCGGAGATGCAGGAGTTATCTCGCAGCTCTAGGAGCTGCTGGGAAAGGGGTTTATCAGGCTGAGTAGCTCACCTTGGGGAGCGCCGATTCTTTTTGTCAAGAAGAAGGATGGTTCACACCGGATGTGTATTGATTACCTGGAGTTGAACAAGTTGACAGTAAAGAACCGTTACCCACTGCCGAGGATCGATGATTTGTTCGATCAGCAGCAGGGAGCATCTTGGTTCTCCAAGATTGATTTGAGGTCTGGGTATCATCAGGTGAGGGTGCGGGAGGAGGACGTCCCGAAGGCAGCATTCCGGACTCGTTATGGGCATTACGAGTTCGTGGTGATGCCTTTTGGACTCACCAACGCACCGGCGGTGTTCATGGATCTCATGAACAGGGTGTGCAGACCGATGTTGGATCGCTCGGTGATCGTGTTCATGAGGAGCATTTGAGAGATCAGGAGCTTTTTAGGATTGGCTGGCTATTATCAGAGATTTATTAAGGATTTCTCCAAGATCGTTGTGCCACTCACCAAGATGACCCGGAAAGGTGTTGCATTTTCATGGGGTCCGGAGCAGCAGACTTCATTTGAGATACTTCGCCAGAAGTTATGTGAGGCCCCAGTATTAGCTCTTCCGTAAGGGATGGCGGATTTTGTGGTATATTGTGATGCATCGATATCCGGATTGGGAGCGGTGCTTATGCAGAAGGGGCATGTGATAGCATATGAATCTAGGCAACTTAAGCCTCACGAGTCGAGATATCCCACTCGTGACTTGGAGCTGGGAGCGGTAGTGTTCGCTCTCAAGATCTGGCGACATGATCTGTATGGGGTTCGGTGTACGATATACACGGACCACAAGAGCTTGAAGTATTTGATGGATTAGCCCAACCTGAATATGCGTCAGAGAAGGTGGTTGGACGTGGTCAAGGATTATGATTGTGAGATCCTGTACCACCCGGGCAAGGCTAATGTGGTAGCCGATGCATTAAGCCGTAGGGCGGAGGGTGCCCCAATTCGAGATATTTGCTTGAGATTGACAGTGATGACCCCGGTGTTGGATGCTATCCGTGGGGCCCAGGCTGAGGCTGTGAGGTCAGAAAAACAGAGGAGAGAGCGAGTTGTCGGGCTGATATCGGAATTCGTTGCCGATAGTCGGGGGCTTATGACCTTTCAGGGTCGGATATGGGTACCGTCCGTGGGCGGAACGCGTACCATCTTATTGGAAGAGGCTCATCGATCGAAATTCTTGATCCATCCCAGGGCCACTAAGATGTATTTGGACCTAAAGAAGGATTATTGGTAGCCCGGTATCAAGAGGGAGGTTGCATGGTTTGTAGAGAGATGCTTGACTTGCCGCAGGGTTAAGGCCGAGCACCAGCGTCCACATGGTAAACTGCAACCATTAGAGATTCCCGAGTGGAAATGGGATCAGATTACCATGGATTTCATCATCAAATTGCCAAGGACCGCGAGGGATGTCGATGCAATTTCGGTGATTGTGGACAGGTTGACGAAGAGCGCTCACTTTCTTGCTATCAGTGAGAGCTCTTCTGCTGAGAGGCTGGCAGAATTGTATGTGAGGGAGGTGGTATCGCGACATGGAGTTCCGATTTCGATTGTTTCAGACCGAGATGTGCGATTTACTTCCAGATTTTGGAAGAAGTTTCATGCGGAGTTGGGTACGAGACTACATTTCAGTACCGCATACCACCCACAGACGGACGGGCAGAGTGAGCGGACGATTTAGACGCTCGAGGATATGCTTCGGGCATGTGTATTGGATTTCGGAGGGATTTGGGACACGTATTTTCCCTTGGCGGAGTTTTCTTATAACAACAGTCATCATTCGAGCATTGGCATGCCGCCTTTTGAGCTGTTGTATGGGAGGAGGTGTCGAACCCCCATTTGCTGGGGAGAAGTAGGGCGGCGTGTGATGGGCAGCACCGAGATTGTGCTTCAGACGATAGAGCAGATCCAGCAGGTCAGACAAAGGTTGTTGACCGCTCAGAGTCGGCAGAAGAGTTATGTGGACAAACGTCGGTCCGAGCTCGAGTTTCAGGTTGGCGACTTCGTGCTCCTGAAGGTCTCTTCTTGGAAAGGAGTGATTCAATTTAGGAAGAGGGGCAAGTTGGGGCCCCGATATATCGGTCCTTTCAGGGTGATCGCGAGGGTAGGCAGGGTAGCCTATCGTTTGGAGTTGCCAGCAGAGTTGGGTCAGATTCATGACACTTTCCACGTGTCGCAGCTGCGGAAGTATATAGCCGACGAGTCGGCAGTTGTACCATTAGAGGATATTCAGGTGGATGCGAGCCTGAATTATGCTTAGAGACCAGCGGCGACCAGGGATCGAAAGATCAAGGTTTTGAGAAACAAGGAAGTACCTCTAGTGCAGGTCTAGTGGCAGCATCGGAAAGGGTCAGAGTTGACTTGGGAGCCGGAGCATGAGATGCAGGAGCAACATCCAGAGTTGTTTTCGGAGTGAGACTTTGAGGGCGAAGTCTGATTCTAGTGGGGGAGAATTGTAACATCCGGGTTCCCATGTATTATTTCTTATTCATTTATTTTTGGATTTTGAGAGGAGACTCGGCGAGTTGGAGTATAAACTCGCCGAGTATGGTCGCGGATGTCCACGCGGATTCGCGTCTGGACTCGGCGAGTCCACGCTGTTTAATGAAACCCTAATTTCATGGGTTTGGGACCTATTTAAAGGCCCTTACTGCCGTCATTTGCATATATCAGTCCCTTGAGAGAAACCCTAGAGCACTTGAGCGTTTTGGGAAGAGAGAGAAGGCCATTGTTAACATTTGAAGCTTGTTTAACATGGAAAAATAGGTTTTAGCCAAAAGGAAGCGAGGGAAGTGGACATCCTACGATTTTGGAGCTCATATGATCACTTTAGAGGTAATATCTCGGCTCCTTTTCTGTTGTTATGATGATGATGTGGATTTAGGGTTTCTTGGACCCTTTATTGACTAGTTTTGAGGCCAATACGTCCCTATGTGCGTTGAGGCGTTAGATCTGGATCCATTGAGGTCCAGAGGGCTTTACTCTTCAATCTTTATGAAGATCTTTGGGGGTTTTGACCATCGGTTGTGATAAATGGGGCTAAAACATCATATAAGAGCAAATAGAGGTTGTTGGTGCGTCAAGATCCAAACTTTACGTGATTATCATGCTTGGAGAGGCTAGATCTATGATTTGATGGAGCAGATCTAACCTCATAAGTCGTCTTTAGTTTGTGCATGGCATGAACTCGCCGAGTTGTTCTTGGGACTCGGCGAGTAGTTTGAAGGTTGCCCGTTAATCACTTAGTGAGTGGACTTGCCGAGTTGGGGGAAATACTCGGTGAGTCAGGGTGAGTCAGATGTCTGAGTTCGAGTTGGAACTCGCCGAGTTGTTCTTGGGACTCGGCGGTTGAGTCGGGGTGGCCTCGCGATTCTTGCCAGGTGTAAATTGTCGAGTTGGGGAAACACTCGACGTGCCAAGAAAGGGTTCTAGAGAGAGTTAGTTGACACGTGTAGACTCGCCGAGTCGCCCTAGTGCACTCGCCGAGTCGGGTCAAAGTTGACCGTTGACCGTTGACCTTGTGGACTTTTAGGGTTGAGTGTAGTTGTATTTATGGGAATATTTGATTTATGTGATTAGGCGGAGGCTAGGTCACATTTCTACCGAGGCAGAGACTTACCGAGATATCAGAGGTGAGTCTTCTCACTATACTATACCTGGAAGGGTACCTATGTGTGACCGGAAGGTCTTGTATGCTATGAGTTGCATGTTTTGTATGCGTTATGTATATGATATGTATGATATGTATGATATGGGCCAGAAGGCATTATGACATGGACCGGAAGGTCAGAGAGTCATGGACCGGAAGGTCAACACGAGTAGGACAGGAAGGTCTACTGGGACTGGGACGGAAGTCCCCTGAAACACATGGACCGGAAGGTCGTGTGAAGTATGGCCTGTAAAGGCATATGTGTGTACGGGTATTTTGAGGAAACTCACTAAGCTTTTATGCTTACAGTTGTTGTGTTATGTGTTTCAGGTACTAGCGATGACTGTGGGAAGGCGCCGGCGTGATTCGTACACACTAGAGAGAGGATTGATTTTTGTGATATTGGGATACGATATGTTTTGATAACTATTACCGGATATTTTGTAAAACTTTTTATATGAAAAATCTTGTGTCAAAAAGAAAATTTTGTTTTGAAATTTACGTTGTTACAAAAAAAGAACGATACATTAGAAAAGACAATGTCTAATAACTTTCTCCACTTACCCCCAATTTTCAATACAAAAAATACAATTCTAGCTAAAGCACATTGAACAATATAGTTTTTAGCAAGAAGCTTGTTCTGGTTAAACTGAAAAAGCATATTGAGACTAATTGGATATGTCTATTGTTCACATCTAGAAGCTTGTTGTATGCTCTAAGCATATGAGATATTTAGAGAAGAAGCTGTCAAACAATAAAATCTTAACTTAAAAACAAAGGTCATGATGGATGGTTTTAGTCAAAAAAAAAAAAAAAAACATGCTTGATGTTCACAACTTAATAATATAGAATTAATACTATTTTTTTTATACATTGACATCGCAAAAAAAAAAAAAGAATCGTTTCACAATCACATTCACCATTTTATCTATAGGAACTGGGGAACCCTTTATACAGTAAGTCCTAAAAAACAAACAATTAAATGCATCATCGTTATCAGGTAGTGGTCGGTTGACAGGCTGAGAAAAATCTGTTTCATGTGTGTATAAAAGGGTAAAAAGGTAAATAAGTGTCAATTGTAAAACCAACGAAATTTCACATCATCATTGTGATCAAATTCAATTCTTAAAGAGTGGCTCATTTTTATAAGGAAAACTTGCAAGAAATATCAATGTCATTTGCCTTGTCAACCAAGATAAAAAAAAATAAGATAAAACTACCAAACCGAGAAGACGTGTCTACACTTTGGAAAAATAAATTCTAAACCCACGACTTTGCTTGATCCCAAACACGTCTCATCCATCATCAAAACCTATTGACATTTTGCCAAATTAATCCTTAACTTTAACTCTTTTAAGTATTGATCCCTAACCCAAACAATATGACTATTATGCCCTTATCAAATATATCTCATATCAAATATATCTCAATTATAAATGGTCCTTATAATTGAGAAGTAATAATAAAATATGAAAAAGAAAAAGAAAAGGTAAAAATACCATTTCACATATATTTAACATTGTTTTTTTATGCTATGTGTCGGAAGGACTATCTCCGTAAGATCAACAAAACACAAGGACCAAGTTTGTCGATTTTGTTGATGTTGGATTATATATACTTATTTCGCTAAAGCACATGGACCATTTATGTAATTTTCTCTTTTGTTTATTTATAATTAGTTAGCTTGAGTGATTTTATTGCTAATTTTCTTCTGTTAGTCTTACATAATTAAAAGGGTTTTCAAATAAGATAATTGAGTTTTCTAAATGCAATTTGAGTTTTATTTATTATTATATATATATATATTTAAGTTTTGAATATTGATTGATGAACATTTTTCCTTATTCATGTCATTTGTAGAAATATGTGCTTATTGACATTTGACAAATTTTGTTTCATATTTGATGATTCCACTTAACACTACTAATTTATCCCTATAAATTTGTTGTGCATTTACCCTTGTATCTCTATATTAGATATTAGTATGAATGGTTTATGTAATGGAACTAGGGTACACACGATATCATTATATAATCATACTATAGAAGCATATTTCATATATGAAGTAATAATGGAAATCGACCGTTTAGTCGAAGAATGCATTTTACAACTTTAGGCAAAATGGATTCCTTTCGAAATTCAAACAAAACAATTTCTATTTGATGTATGTTTTCTTATGACAATAAATAAGAGTGAAATCTAATCATTATCCAATATTGGTTTGTTTCCAAGACGACTAGTTCTCACTCATGGTCAGTGGCATGTTTTCTTATCGAGAGATAATAGTACAAAACTATTATAATTATAAATATCAGATAAGGATAATAGACTTACCAATAAACATCCATTGTTGTATATAAATAAGTCTTTGGGAATTCATCTTTTTGTTATTTTGAACACTATTGCTATATAACTTAAAGTGCCTACTTATTCCTTACTTCATTCAAATCCTATTGGGAAATATCATTTTAAAATCCTTAATGTTTACTCCTTACTATTTAAAGATATCTTTGCCATTTTATGATTAAAGACTATGTTTTTCTTATTATCTATTTTTGAATTTGTCAACCGCGTACGAGTTTATAACTTAATAGTTATAATATAAACAACAAATATTTATACATAGTATTACAATTTAAATGTAAAAAAATTGTGTTTATACAGACAATATGGTTTTAAAATATAAAAAAAAAGTTATACGGTTTCAAATGTAAGCAAATTATTTATACGGTTTCAAATGGAGAATTATCAACATTGAAAGAAAATTGAAAAACGATATATGATGTGAAACAAAGAATGGAGTGTTAAAATCTATAATAAATGAAAACTTAATGCAAGAATTGAAAAAGATGAAAACTTAATGTTGTGCCATCTTGCCGCATCACCAAAGACTAACACATTAACATGACATGTCAACGTATAACCATGTCGAAAGGTTAAATGGTCAACATTAGGGATAAAAGTGGGTTAAAACTCGACCCGGATAGACTTGAACCTGAAAAAACCAAGAACATGTTAACGAGATTTTATAGGACCAGAAACCGGACCGGTATATAGGAACCATTTCCAGATAAGGTACCGGGTAAAGTGGGGCTAGAACCGAAAAATTCAAAAATATAAAAGTGAGTCGATTGGTACCAGGTAAAGTAAGTCATTGAATATTAAACTAAAAATAAAAAATTATAGTAAAAAAACATATACAAACTCTAAACTACATGTTGGAAAAAACCGCATACTAATCCAATTTCAAACGAATTATATATGCATGTTGTAAAATTTCATTGAATAAAAGAAACTGAAAAAAAGAAAATTTTCAATTTGATATCTCAACATTGGGAGATTGTAAGTCAAAGGATATGAAACCAAAAATGATAAAATTATAGTTTAAAATCATATACACACTCTAAACTAAACGTTGAAAAAAAACCGTCTGCTAATCCAACTACAAACGAAGTAGATATGCATGTTTTAAAACTTTTACATAATACAAAAAAATTAAAAATTATCAGTTTTGATTTCCCGAATTTGGTGCTGTAAATGAATATGAAACCAAAAATGACAAATTATTGTCTAAAATCATATACAAACTATAAACTACACTCAAGAAAAAATCTCACGTCAATCTAACTTCAAATGAATGAGATATGCATGTTTTAAAATTTTCATAAAAATCAGTTCCGGTTCTTAAACTCGGTTTACCTAAACCTGAAGGACCCAAAACTTAGATCACCCAGAACCCGGATAAATTCATTTTTTAAACCTGGAGCTCGAACTGGTTCCATAGATTGCGGTTCTAATGGTTTCGGTTTTGGTTCGGTTCCGGTTCCGATCCAACTTTTATGTTTTAAATCTCTAGTCAAAATTATAAAAACTATTTAGAAATCTTAATGACCAAATTATAACAGAAAAATTAATACAATATCATAATTGACTTAAAAAAAAAATACTTTTTAATTCTTTAAGAAATCTGATTAGTTGTACTTGGACACCACTTAGAATATTAGCCCAGATACTATGGGCTTTTTCGGGTGTGGCCCAATTTCTTTGTCCCCTTGCCTCCAATCCTTTCCACCTTATCTCACAGCTCAGTAATCACTACAGGCGTAATCTGCAGTTCAGCACAATCTTGTTTCTCTTGCACAAACGCACAAATGGCGTCCCTGGCACAGCAAATTGGTGGTCTGAGATGCCCATCTCTCTCAACAACTCATCTATCAAGAAAATCCTCTTTCAGTTATAACAGTACCAATCAAACAATCAAGAGAGTTCAAACAACGAAGGCTGCTGCTGCTGTTGTATCTAACGCGCAAACCAGAGAGAGGATGAAACTGAAAGAGATGTTTGAAGAGGCTTACGAGAGGTGCCGCACAGCTCCGTATGAAGGTGTTGCATTCACCGTTGAAGATTTCCACAGTGCCATCGAGAAGTTCGACTACAATTCTGAAATCGGATCCAAGGTACGTAGCTATGTGTCTTAAGTATATATTCATATGGATTTGTTTTTCATTTTGATACAAAAGTAGTTCTATTCCTATTCCTAGCTAATATTGTAAGATTTAATTGAGTAGACAGTTCAAATTCATCAAATTTTGAAGCTGCAAATTTACTTGTTTGACGTCCATAAGCAAATGTATACCTCGTTTCTGAAGGGATAATTGCTAGAAATATTCGATGGTTTTTATATAGTTTACAGAAAGTTTGAATGATTTTGTAATAATTTTCAAATACAATTACCATAATTAGAAATGAGAAAGTTGTTCGCAATAGAACTGCAACTTTCACATTTTGAAACAATTGGAGCAATATTTAGCTTAGTTGAAATTGGTTTTTGGGTTTCTTAACTAGAACTCTACATTGAGTTTAAGTAATCAAGTATTTATCATAATGAGTGAAATCATGTTTCAAATTTATTGTCTAATCAAATAAGTTTGTGAATCCACACTTGCATGAGTGGAGATTTGATGATGATTATGATTGTGATGATCTCATCTTACTTATATATTTTCCTTCTTTAAAACTAGCATTGACAATCATGCTATGTTGTAGGTGAAAGGTACAGTTTTCAATGTAGATGCCAATGGAGCATACATTGACATAACTGCAAAATCTTCTGCATTTTTACCTGTTAGAGAAGCAAGTATTCATGGCATAAAGCATGTAGAAGAAGCAGGCATAGTCCCTGGTATGCGTGATGAATTTATAATTATTGGTGAAAATGAACATGATGATAGCTTAATCTTGAGCTCACGCCAAATTCAGTATGATCTTGCATGGGAAAGATGTAGACAACTTCAAGCCGAAGATGTTGTTCTTAAGGGTAAGGTAAGATGTCCAAAAAATAAAAAATCTTTATTCATTTCATACAACACTTATTCAAGACAAACATCATTTATCCATGTGACACTTAATGGAAATGTTCTCATGATTAATCTCTTGTTTTTTTTTTTCCTCGTGTATTTGTGAAGGTTGTTGGTGCCAATAAAGGTGGAGTTGTTGCAATTGTTGAGGGACTTCGTGGATTCGTTCCATTTTCGCAAATTTCCTCCGTATGTTTCCATATTTTCCTTCCATCCATCTTTTAGTTTTTGATTTTTTTTTTGTATTCTTATTATAACACACCTATTCAATGCAAAATTAAAGTGTAATGTAATAATTTTTCAGACTTCAAATGCGGAAGAGCTTCTTGAGCAAGAAATTCCATTAAAGTTTGTGGAGGTAGATGAAGAACAATCAAGACTCATTTTGAGTAACCGTAAGGCCAGGGCTGATAGCCAGGCACAACTCGGAATCGGTTCAGTTGTGACTGGAACGGTTCAGAGCTTGAAACCCTACGGGGCTTTCATTGATATTGGTGGAGTCAATGGGCTTCTCCATGTTAGTCAAATCAGTCATGATCGTGTCTCTGACATTGCAACCGTTCTTCAACCTGGTGATACTCTCAAGGTATAAATTGTAAATTTTTGTCATGGGCCCCGTTTAACAAACAGGACACTAACAGAATACTGTGTTTGGCATGCATTGTACTTTGACCGATAGAGACCGATGTCAATGGGACAAAAATTGTAATCTTTTGTCCCGCCCAAAAAGATGGAACTGGGTGGGCTATATCTCGTTTGTACAAAAGACGGAAATGCCCTCCTCATCCTCGTCATCGAAAACAGCTATAGAAAGCTTATCTGGTCCCTTGTAATAAATGCAGCCGAAGACTGCATTTGTTACATTGAACAAGCTTTTCTAGGTATATTTTTCGATGATGAGAATGAGGAGGGCATTTCCGTCTTTTGCACAAACGAGATATAGCCCACCCAATTCCATCTTTTTGGGTGGGACAAAAGATTACAATTTTTGTCCCATTAACATCAGTCTCGGTCGGTCCAAGTACAATGCATGCCAAACACAGTACAATCTGTTTTGTTATGTCTCGCATTGAAAACATGAAATGGAATGAGTATTTTGTCGTGTGCAGGTGATGGTATTAAGTCATGATCGTGAGAGAGGGCGTGTTAGTCTATCTACCAAGAAACTAGAGCCAACTCCTGGAGACATGATTCGCAACCCGAAGTTAGTTTTTGAGAAGGTAAATAGCTTTTTAGCTTTAGTAAAGATTAAAGTGATCTTTATTGTTCTTTTACAATATGGGAAAATACCAAAAGCACTTGAATGTTCTTCATTTTATCCATTTAGCCACTTAATGATTTTCTGTAGTATGATAGAGTGCAAGTCATCGTGCAGTTTAATAGCATTTCTCATTAACATGATTCGTAGGGTTATGAAGTGATCTAAATATAATAGCTAAATGCAAGCAATAGCAATGTACCTATATTTATTTGTTTATTTTTGCACCCCACTTTCGTTTATATCTATTACAACATCGTATATTCAGTTTTTTTTTTCTTATTCAGACATTGTACTTTGAATAAATTAACAAATTATAGTATTTACCTTCATTCTTTTTTCTTATTTAGGACATTGTACTTTGAAAAATCTACCCAATTTTAGTAGTGAAAATTGCTTTGTATTTGAATGACGTTGCTATAATTGGGTTAAATTTTTTAAGGTACATTGTTGTAAAAAGAAGAAAAGAAAGTAGGATGCTATCTTAAACAAATCAATATAAGTGCATTGCTATTTCTTACATTTAACCCTTTTATTTATCATTAATAAAGTTGGATTCTCTTATTATTTACAGGCAGAGGAGATGGCTATGACCTTCAGACAAAGAATTGCGCAAGCTGAAGCCATGGCTCGGGCTGACATGCTTAGATTCTCCCCCGAGGTATATGACCATTTTACCCCTTCAACACAACAATAGTGCTTTCAGTTAATTTCATTTTTTGTTAATAAAAGAAATGAAAGTAGGATGCTATAATAAACAAATAGATAAAATGAATTTTAACCGAGAGATATACTTTTGGTTTTGTAGAGCGGATTGACTTTGAATTCGGACGGGACGTTAGGTCCACTTGGCGCAGACTTGCCTGCAGAGGGTTTGGATTTAAACGAAAGCCCACCGCGCGAAGAAGTTTAAATGTATCTTTTCGTTTGTTGTATTTAATGTAAAAAAGATAATTATGCTTCATATGGAAGCCACAAAGTGATTTCCCATTCCATTTCGGTCTCTTTGTTGTTGTATTTAATGTAGAAAGATTCTTTTGCAGAGCTAGATAATTGCAAATTTTATCTCATTCAGTTTAATGTATGTCAAATGCAGTTCAAGATCTTATTATCTTATTGGCCATTTTGGTTGGGATTTGATTCAAACTACGATACATAATAGTCTTTTCGACTCGTGTAGTGAATACTATATACTTTGCTTTGTAAAAGATGTTGATGTAGTATTAGGTCATCCCCAATGGGTGGTCAATGGAGAGTTTAATGAGCAAAAGAGGGTGATGTGGCGTTCAATGGGATAAAGTTGGCATTTTAGGTAGAGTTTGATGAATGGGGGTTTAATTTTCATTCAACCATGAAATAAGATTTGTTTTTCTCGATTTAATATAACAATTTATATAGAAAGTAACATTTTATTTTTATTTATTATTATTATTATTTTTTTGCAATAAACAAACTGTATATTTTTATTTTTTTGATTTATAATTTATTTTATTTTATATTCAATAATTTAATTTGTTAAGTTAATTTATATATATTTATTCTAAACAATAAAAATGTAATATAAATCTTAAAAATATTTTAAAAAGATAACATCTTATTTATTTAATGTATTATTTGTAACTTTTAATTTCTAAATTATAATATTTAGTTAATACTTCTTCCTTCCCAAAATTATTGTTCACAAACAAAAAAACACACAAATTAAGGAAACATTAATTATCATTAATTTTATTACATTAAATGATAATTATACTCTTTTGTTGCATTTAATTCCATCATTTGTTGTATTTAATTTCATGATATGTTAACTAATAATGAAAGTATTTTGGTAAAATTGATATTTATTTTTAGAAATTGACTATTATTTTGGGAAAAACCAAGAAGTAAACATGAACTATTAATATGGAACAAATGGAGTATTTAGTAACTTGTAACTTTTAATTTCTAATTAATATGATATTCTAGTTTTATTTATGAATATTATTTATAAAAATATATGTGGCATTGCATTGAACTCTTAAGAGTTTAATAGATAAAATGGTATAGTTAGTGGAATGTTGATATGACAATCCACTGAACTCTTAAGAGTTCAATGTATCGAAGATGACCGTATGTAATCGTTAGGTATAACCATACATACTCCAAAATGACACGAAGATGTGATTGTGGTTGGGTGTTTATCTTTGATTTAACGTAATTCACATCATTTTATCAATAGCTTATTTGGTAATCATGTAGCATATCGAGTCTAATATTAATTACAACTAGTTAACAATCGTGGCCAGCCTCGAAAGTGCATAGAAATCCTTGTAATGTGTAACTGTTGGTCCTGGAATTTGAACATTCGTGTATGAATCAATAAAAAACACAAAATAGTGACACAAGTATTCAACAAATAGAAATTTATTTTATTTGTCAGTTTTTCATTTAAGCACAATGATTCATAAAGAATACACTTTTTGCATCCTCTGTAAGAGTTCAGTAAGAAATCTTAGAAAACTTTCAATATCTCAAAATAAAATACATTTCATCAACATTCGACATATGACTGCAACTAATGGCGATACATATACTAATCAAATCTGACAAACTCGCATGAAGTTAGGAGATGAGTAATCATGCTTATAATCATCAGATTTGTAAATCATATAAAATCTCTAACTTATATGAATTGATTTCTCAAAGATAAGCTATAGATATGAGATGTATATGGAACATATCATATTGATCTTCAAAATAAATCATCATATGATCAGCTCCATACTGAAAACAACTCTTCTGACTTCTGAGGTAGCCGGTTGACGAGTATCAACTCCGACTGGTAGTATCTGATCTCCAACATATTGGATCTTGAGGCTTGAGCATGTTGATAACTCCTTCAAATCCAACTGAAATAATTAGCTCTATATATTAATAGTTTCAGCTTCATATTTGTAACATCCCGAAACTCAGTTGTCAAGATTAGTCCCTGGAGTGAATTTTTGTAGCAAATGAGTACGCTGGGCATACTGGGGCGTACGCTGCGCGCACTCATGCGCTTAAGTTGGACGCGTACTCGCCTGGGTACGCTGGGCGTACCCAGGGTTACGCTGGGCGTAGCAGGCCCAGATGCAAACCCTAATATTTGGCTTGTGCACTATATAAGGGATGTTAAGGCTCATTTCTCAGCCTCCAGATCAGAGAGTGAAACCCTAAGAGAGCCTTCCATCGTCCTTAGCTTGAGTGTGAGTGTTTTGGAGCTAAAAGTGCCTTGGTGTGTTAGTGAAGAAGAAGGAGAGGAGCTTGTGGAGGCTAGGGCTTGAAGTGCAAGTTTGGATCTGAGATCTTCAGAGGAAGGAGCTTCATCTAGAGGTATAAAGTTCAAAACTTTCCTCTTTATTTGGTTTGATGTTGCATGGACCATTTCTAGGTTTAAAGGTCCCAAAGGTGGAGACTTTATAAGTAATGGACTCCATGGACCTAGATCTGTCCCATTTAAGTGATATTTGTGTTATAGATCCATAAAAATCCCAACTTGGTCGTTGTTATGGGGTCATGCTTGAGTTATGAGCTTTCTATGGTTGGAAATGGAATGTTATGGGTGTTAGTGACTTGTCCAGCCATGCAAAGGCTTAAAGTCACCAACTTTATGGATTAAAAGGCTTAGGGATGGTCAGATCTAAAATTTGGACGTGTGTCTTAACTGTTTAAGACCCCAAAAGCTAAGGAGTCTGAAACTGGGAGCTACGCGGGACGTAATCCCAGTACGCGCGGCGTAGGGGTCGCGTACCCATTTCTGTGAGGACGTCGGGTACGCCCAAGGTACTTGTTTGGTACGCACATCGTAACCCGGAGAGTTGACTTTTGTTGACTTTTAGGGTTTGGTCAACTTTAGGGTCTTTGAGCCACGAGAGGGGTAAAATGGTCTTTTACTCTTCTGAGAGTACTAAGAGAGGGAATAGTCTGGCCTTGAGAGACGTATTGATTAAGAGTGTTTATTTCGTATGATTGGGCGGAGGGTAGATCAGATTTTTACAGAGTTCGAGATTACCGAGTTACCCGAGGTGAGTCTTCTCACTATACTTTACCTAGAGTGGTAATTAGAGTTATATGACAGAGTATCTGATAAGTTATTAATTAACTTGATGATCGATTAGATCTTCTTAACAGGTAATGCGATGAAGTAAAAACAGTAAATAACACAAGTATAGATCAAGATGTGTCGAATGATTAGATCAAACAATCCTCAGCAAAGCTCGACTAAGAACTTCCGCTGTAGGGGATTTTAGGGTTACAAGAACGATAACAATAAACTTGCTAAATAATAACTTTCTGATCGTACTATTCTATCGTTACCTTCTAGGAGCATGCAAGCACCTATATATAAACTAAACCCTACTAAACTCACGGATAGACAGACCCATACCGGAGATACATAATGGACTAGCTAACGAGCCCAATAGACGCAATACATTACACAAAACACGACCCAACAATCTCCCCCTTTGCGTCAAATTAGAGCGAGACTACTTCTTCTTCTTGCTTGGGCCAGCAGCGGGAGCCTTCTTTACAGTATCAAACAGACATGTGATAAGAGCAAGGATAGTCTGTCTGAACCGAATGTACCATTGAATCATATCATCAAAGTACTTGATATCATCCGCTGTGTTCTGCTTGCATCTGTGGATGATCCCTAAAACATGTTCCAAACATGCAGTGGTATAGAGATGTTTGTCTGCCAAGGCAAAAAGACATTTCTGTCCTTCGTTCCTGGTAAACATGACAGAGTTTCTCTTCGGGTCTATCTTCCCCATCTGCATCATGTTGAGATCACTGGCAGAGCCAACAGGAGATATTGTAGGTTTCTTCTTAAATACGCTCGCAATCTCCTGATCCATCAATGCAACTTCCATGATGTAGCACACGAGCATCCTCTTGAAATGGTCGATGATCGGATCGTATTCAGCTTCGTTGGTGAGGAGGATGTTGTGCAAGATAATCCAATCATGGGGATTAAGGTTGGGAAGATCTAAAAGGGAAATAGCATGTTCTGTCTTGGCAGATCCCTGAAATACCTTGAAGCGAACATTGGTGAAGTTACCTTCCCTGTACGGATTCAGGACCCGAACATTGACGATTTTCTGAGCGCTCCAAGTCTGGTATTGGGGTTGAGCAGCCTTCAGATAAAAATCAATTAAGTCCCGATCAACCTGTGGATGAGGATGAGGGAACTCTGCAATGTTGTCAAAGGCATGAAAAACAAAACGCCTTTCGGGTCAGTGGCATGTCGAACTTTGAGTCGACAGTATTGGAACGATCTAAAGAGATCACAGGTTCCAGCCACAAGATACTCGGTGTGTCAATGGCTTCCTTAATCAGTCTCTCAAGAGTCCAGGAAGGAAAAAGAGTTTTCCTGCTCTCAAGAAGGTCGTGGGCTTCCTTTTGTTTACGTTCGGCTTCTTCAGCCTCTCTTGCCACACGAGCACTGATGTCAGCCTCATTGTTCCGACTTTGCCGCTTCAGAATGTCGGCAATTGTCTCTTTATCATCATCTTCACTCTCCTCAGCAATCTTTTTGCCTTTGTCTTTCACACCAGAACTGGAGGCTTGGCCTACAGGAGGAGGTTCGGTTGTGTGTGTTGCTGTGGAAGTAGGAGGTGGTTGAGACATTGTTTCCTTCTCTCCCCTTGTTTCGGAATGGACATGAAATCAAGGAGCCCTTCGATTTTGCTGAGTAGAGCGAGGGCGGGAGCGAGCTTCTCGGCAAGGGTACGGCGTACTGAATAATTGATTATGGGGTCATGTGCTTCAAGGATGTTGGAGATAGCAGAGTGGACATCCGAAACACACGATTTAACCACCTCTCTTTCAGATCGAAGAGAGTCAATCTCCTGTTGACAGTTGAAGAGTTGAGTACTCTTGACCTTCAGAGCGGTAGTCTTCCTTGCGAGAGCATCCATGAGAGAGTTCTCGGCAGCCAAATCTTCTTGAAGCTTGGAGAGACGCTCTTCGATGGTTGTTCGGAAAGCTGAGTTGTTGTCAGAACTTGTTTGACGAAGAGAAGCGAAGGACTTCAACTCAGTTGCGACTGATGTTGCCAGCTGGTGGACAATAGGTTCCAGCATAGTCTTGGCGGCGTTGGCACTCTCCTGTAAAGACTTCAACAGGGAAGAAGCATCAGTAAATAGTTTATCGACTTTTTCGGTCGCAGCCTGACAGGCTTTGGTGGAGGCATCTATGGCAGTGGTGGCGGAATCAAGTGAAGCTTGCTGAGCTTTGGAGAAAGCGTCAACAATTTTCTGAACTGCAGCTTCAGATAGGGATGACTGAGAAGTGGAAGAGGAGGTGATGAGCAAGTCAATTTTGTCATGGAGCTCCTGGAGATGCCTTTTAGTAATAGGAGCGTCGTCATCGTCATCGCTTTGTACTTGAAACGGGCTATAGTAGACCGAGTCAAAAGTCATATTCTCCCCGCCAAGGAGTGGTTCTTCTCCCTCTGATGCGTGACCAGGAGAAGATGGTGGTGGTGAAGCTGGTGGTTCGGTAGTATGGGTAGGTTCAGGTTGTGTTGTTTGTGCGGGTGTAGGCGTGGTTTCGGGTGCGTCAGTATGAACCCCCGTATCAGATACGTTGGTTCTAACATCTGCAGTGGTTGTGGTGGTTGCGTTGGTGAATATTGGTGGTGGTATTGGGATGGAAGTGGGTGGTATTTGAGTAGTGGAAGTTATGGGGGGAATAGAAATAGAAATGGTTTTAGGTGGAGAGGAAATAGGAGAAGTAGAGACATGAACTTCAGGGGTTGGAGATCGTGGTGGAGTGTTACCACATTGATAGCCTTCAGAATCAGAACTGTCACCCTCAGACTCGCTTGAGGAGGAAGCGATAATCAACTTTCGTCGCGGTTGGGTTTTTCTCCTCTTCTGCTGTGGAGACTGAGCAGCTCTGGTGGGTTTCCTCTTCTTTGGAGACGGGCCTTTCGCCCCCTTGGCCACTTGTTTTCCCTTATCAGCCTTCTTGCCTCTTGGAGCAGGCTTGTCGGCATCATGAATTGATTTCATCATCTCCGGAGTAAGATCCCTCGGACCAGAACGTCTGAACTCCTTGTACGTCTGAATGATCCTGCTGTCAGCCGGAACATCACCATACATCGTTTCTGGGATAGACCCATTGAATGGAAACTTAGAAGCATCCGACACAATGATCTTCGTGGTATGGAAGGTACCAATCGAAGACATTGGAGCACCAGCGAAAATGGGGACGTGGTACTTGTCCATCACCCATTTCGTGATAATGGTCTAGAACCGAGCATACGAGATCTCTGAGTGTTTGGAAGTGGAGGAGAGACTCTGAATAAGTTGTTGCCACAGAATTGACCCATAGTCCATGTTGCTGCCATTGTAGATCCCATACATGATGGAGAGAAATAAACGACTGGCTCCATCAGACTCGGCGCTTCGTTCAGATAAACCCTTGAACAAAACAGTGAACATCCCATTCCACTGTGGAGGTAGGCACGACTTCTTGAATTTCGTCACCGTAGTAAGCACCTCCGTGTATCCCATGTTGTAGAACATGTTGAACAGATGACCCATGGGGATTGATTCCGGATTGACCCTGGGAGAATCTGCGTCAAACCCTAACAACGAGCAAAACCGCTGCTTTGAAATTAACGCCTTGTGCTCATAGACATCAAAGAAGATTCTGTCGACGACCTTGTCGTAGTGAGTAGTGGCAAAGATCTGTGACAAGAATTCCATCGGAACAGTTTCAGCCCTGGTAAGTGCAGGAGCGATTGGAGAAAACTTCAGACACTTGATGATGGGGAACATGAATGCGTCATACGATTGAGGAGTTAAATCGATGATCAAGCTTTGATGTGGCTGAATGGGCAAGATGTGGGATGTTGCGTGAACTGAGGAAGAATCTGCCATTGCTATGAAGAAAGTGGAGGAGATGATGAACAGTGAAGGTTTAAGGATTTCTTGCTCTCTGGGAATTTTAATTGCAGTAAAGAGGTAAACGGTGGATGATGTTGCCTTTTATACTATGGGTTAAGGAGAGAGAAAGATCTTCCCAAATCTTTGATTGAAAAACGAAGGGTTTTTCGGAGTTGACTGATGCGTGACAGTTGGGGTTGCCGATGATCACGCATGAGAGAGAATGTCAGGCCCCTAATAACACGCCTTCCCTTCAGGCGTCGTTTGGAGATGAAACGATTCAGATTCGCACGCTTCCCTCTTGCGCCGTTTGAAATCAAATCGACTAGACTCCCGCCTGAGTCATTATGTCGTCATCTTATCCCTTTAAATTGTAACGGCATCTTTAAAATAAAATTGCCACGTGGATCAATATTAACCACAACTTTTGATAACAGCCAACCCAATTAAAATTCCTTAGAATTAATGAAACCAGAATTTTGGAAAATCAAAAAGATTTTCGTGTTGAGTGTGTAAAAGAAAAAGAAATAAAGCAACACTTTTGAGGGATGATGTGATGTCAATAAAGACACGAAGCAGGGGATCCCGGGCACGAATCTCTTCCTTCAAAATCAAGAGAGACTTTAAAGTGTTTGTGTGGTTTCCCGTTTAATAACGATCAAACACTTATTAAGAAGTGTTGAAAGGCTTCTTTTAATTAGGCTTATGAGGGTGGCTTTTGCTTCGATTCAGAATTCCTAATCTTGATATAAGATAGAAATCGAACGAAGTACTTGTGAGACCAATGTAGTCTGTTGAACAAGTAGGTTGAAGATAATTTAATTTGGCTAGGAAATATATAAAATCTCAACAAAAATTAAAACTGGATCCCAAGGGAAGAAATGTTATGGGTTTTAACAATTTCATAGGAATCACTCAAAAGAAAAATAGAGATTTCATGTGGTACATTCGTCAATTCATTAGTGAAAGCTTGAGCAAATTAATTGTTCACCGTCAATGCATAATGGGTATTGAATTTTGGGTTTCACTTAGCACGTAGTGACACGAAGCTAAGATCATGAACACAGAAATTGTGCAACCATAAACCTCAGTGGTAATGTCTGAGAGTCTCAAGGGTTACATTTGTGAAACGAGGGAGATGGAGAACAATGATGTAGATGGTATAAAGAAACCAAAGTACCTCTGCTATAAAAATAGGACCAAACAGAAAACTCTTATCTCATGTGAGAAGAGAGTCAGGTAGCTCATGATTAGAATAAATATGATAGCCTAATTGGGAAGACAAGGTTTGTTTATACCAGGTCAGTAAGGCTATTATTCAGAATCAAGTGAGGCTTTGGACGCATACAGCAGCATGCTTCTAGGGACACTTAGCTAGTGAAATAATATACCCACAAGAAAAGAAAAAAATAAAAAAATAAAAGCCAAGCTAAATAAGATAATAATAAAAAAATAAAATATTTTTGGAGTTTTTGAATTTATGAAAGAAAAGAAAAAAATACTTTTGGAATTTTTGATAAAATAAAAAAAATGAGACACACAAAAAATTGGAACCGAACCCGAGCGTTCGGTCTATTTCGGGTGAGAAAAATTTTGGATTCGGTCGCCAAAGAAAATAAATTTGAAAAAAAGAATAACTTTGACAATAAAAGAAATGAATTTGGAAAATTTATACATAAGATCTACAACCAAGGAAACTACCTTTGAGTGATGAGTGAAAAGCAGATAATGCAACCGAACCCGAGCGTTCGGTTCATTTCGGTACATTAGCACAAGACCCGAACCCGAACGTTCGGTCTATTTCGCTTCTTGCTTTTGAGCTTGAGAGGTAATTTTTGGTAATGACTCTGATTCCATCATACCTAGCCCTTGTAGTATTTTGTTAAAAGATGCTTCAGGAAGAGCTTTGGTGAAGATGTCAGCCAGTTGATCAGTGGTTCGAACAAAGTGTATTTCGACGTTCCCATCTTCCACATGATCTTTAATGAAGTGATACCTCAGTCCTATGTGCTTAGTCTTCGAGTGTTGCAATGGGTTATGACAGATCCTAATTGCACTTTCAGAGTCGCAATATAGTGGGATCTTTTTCATATTGAGTCCATAGTCCCGGAGCTGGCTTTGGATCCAAATCACTTGAGATGTACAGGAGGCAGCTGCGATGTATTCTGCTTCAGCGGTAGACAGAGATACACAGGTCTGTTTCTTTGATTGCCGACTAACCAACTTTCCGTCAAGGAATTAGCAGCCTCCAGTGGTGCTTTTCTTGTCAAGTCCACAACCTCCAAGGTCTGCATCTAAATAGGCTTGAACGAAGAAACCTGAGTTGGATGGATACCATAAGCCGAGAGAGGTAGTTCGCTTGAGATACCAGAGTATGTTCTTCACTGCAAGCATGTAAGGTTCACGAGGATTTGCCTGAAATCTAGCACAGTAACAAACAGAAAACATTATATCAGGCCTGCTAGCAGTAAGGTACATTAAAGAACCGATCATTTGGCAATATAGCGTAATATCGACTGCTGGCTTATCCAAGAATGTAGTGAGCTTGGTGCCGAACGCCATTGGAACTTTAACCTTTGAGTCTCCCATCATGCCAAATTTAGCAAGGAGAGTCTTCGTGTAAGCTTCCTTCACAATCGGGATACGGCTTTGCTTCGTCTGCTTGACTTCTCGGTCCATGACCTCTACTGGTTCTTCCACGAAGTTGAGGCTCTCAATGATCTCGATTTCGTCGAGTGGGATTACGAGGGTCTCGTCAGACAAACACTTTTTCAAGTTAGATACGTGGAATGTAGAATGTACGTTATGAAGTTCGTCGGGCGGGTTGAGTTTGTAATCCACGGGGCCGATCCTTGCGAGGATCTCGAAGGGTCCTATATATCTCGGATTAAGATTCCCATGCTTACCGAAGCGTATCAAGCCCTTCCAGGGTGAGACTTTGAGAAGGACTCGGTCTCCCACCTGGAATTCCAAAGGTTTCCTTCACTTATCAGCGTAGCTCTTCTGTCGGTCTCTAGAGGCTTTCAATCGTTCACGAATTTGAACGATCTTCTCTGTCGTTTCCCGAATGATCTCCGGACCTGTGAGAGTGCTTTCGGGAACGTGTCCCTTAGCTAACTAGGTATCAACCACCTCAGCCCAACACAGAGGGGATCTGCACTTCCGGCCATAGAGGGCCTCGAATGGAGTTGCATTTATGCTCGTGTGATAACTGTTGTTGTAGGAAAAATCAACTAGGGGTAAATGGGTATCCCAAGCTTTTCCAAAGTCAATCACACAGGCACGCAACATATCTTCTAAGGTCCGGATTGTTCTCTCACTTTGTACGTCGGTCTGTGGATGGTAGACTGTGCTCATGTCCAGCCTTGTTCCCAGGGAGTGTTGTAGCGATTGCCAGAATCTGGAGGTGAACCTACTATCTCTATCGGAGATAATGGTGTTGGGTTTTGAGCATTCTAACACTCCTAAGTGTACATGCAACCCTAAATACCTTGGATCTATGTTTTCTCTATTATACATGCAAATAAGAACTTCCAAGGTATTATCCTAATCTAGCATACAAAACAATAACTATAGCAAGATAGAATACATACCTCTTTGGAGAAGAAAGTCTTCATGAAGCTAGAGTGCCTAGTGCCCCAAGTGTGACACCTCAAATGGAATCACAATCATCAAAACACTTGGAATGACTTGAGAGAATTCTACACTCATCAAAATCGGCTAGCCCTCTCTAGAAACATACTAGTGTGATTCTAGTTGCCAAATTTGCCAAGAATAATATCTTTATATAGTGTTACAATTAGGGCAAACCCTAATTGTCATGACTTTCCATTTCCTTGGATCCATGGGTTCAAATACACCATGGAGCATCCATGAACCATCCTATGGGTTTTAGCCCAACTTGATTATCCATGGAGCATTAGCCCACTATACAAGTATGGATGATTTACGCAATCAACCCATATATTTAATTAGTCTTCTTTTGATCACTTAATTAATCCTAGATTAATTCTTGATCAATACTAATTAAATAATCTTATTATTCTTATTATTAATATACTAGAACTTATAATATATTAATAACCATAAGTGTCTTATTTCTCTCATCCAAGTGCATGATGGTATGCAACCCAAATGGACCATGCCGGGTCGGGTCAAGTCTTACCAATTATAGTTATGGACTTAGACATTAATCCAACAGTCTCCCACTTGGATAAGTCTAAAACTATTATTGCGAATGACTTCAAGAACCGACCGGCAATCGCAGCTCTCAAAAGCTTCTGTCGAACTCTGACCTTGTAGATAAACTCTGACCTTTGTCAGTGACTTGTCCATTAGATAAGGGATCATATATTCCTCCATTCTAGATATCATATGGACTGAGACATGGATTATAATCAATCTCTCTGTCCATTTGTTGTTTCCCGATTTCCGATTTATGACGACTGACTAATTGAACAAATCAAATCAGTCCTGGCCCGGCCGAGCACTTCCATTTGTCATCATCAAATCATCGAGGGGCCCACAGATATCGCTTTTATCCCGAAGGTAAAAGGAATGGATAAACTTCGACTCATATGGCTTGTTTTACTACTTGTTGAATCATACACAAAGGCACGTTTTATAGCACAGAGTTACCAAATGCGGTTTCGTGCAATCAATGTACTATCAACTCATAGTAACAACTCATATCTCTAGGTTTGAAGAATATAAGATATTATCGTCTCATGATCACTCGTGATAAAATCCATGAAGTGATTCCAATGAGCGCGGGTTGAATCCAATACTCAGAACTTATGAGCACTCATGAGTGTTGTAGCCTTGTCCAACACCTTAGACCTCTACAAGCCAACCCATGACAGTCTTAATTCATATCTACTTCCAACATATGACCGACTGTGGATGGTTTGAATAACTTAGTCATTCCGGAAGAATAACCCAGTTTATTCGGGAAGTCAAAACATGCAAAATGAAACACAATAATAATCGAATCCAATATGGTATCAACACTTTGAACATAAATAAAACACCTTTTATTTATCACCATATGATTACGCATTATTCATTGTATACTGTTTCAGCTATCAACTTTATTCTTGAATTTAAAACAATAGTTTTCCCATGCTCCAAGCATGTACACTGTGTTTTCTTAAACACTAGTCATGCCACACACCAAGTATGCATACTATGTTTGTCTATGATCTTTACTTTGTGAACTAGATCAATTGAACATAACTTCAATGATTCTCTTTTCACACTCCCAAATCCTTACTGCAAATGCAAGAATTCCAAATTCATGCCATTTACTGAAATATGTTAGATTCTAAACTTATATGCATTGATCTACTTGTAATGATTATGTACAAAATCAGAAAGACTTGACAATAATCATTACAAAGCATTCCAAAGGAGATCAGCTCCTTGGAAACATCCTTCTTGCATTAAGTTTCCTTAATCTTACACAGATTTAAAAATCCTAACTTTGAAACATTTCCAGATTCCATTTTGACCATCACTTCTGAACAAGAGTTGCCTCCTTACAGACTATGTCAATATGGTCCTTCCAGAATTATCACTATACTTCCAATTGTCCTTGAGTAACCAATCTTTGGTAAACCTTAGATTGTCCTCGACAATTGTTTAATCCTTTTAGTCATATCCAGTTCTAAACCTTTTCCCTTCTTAATGCCCCAGGCATTTGGAAAATTTTAGAATGGATGATTATAGCACATGTAATCGATCCTATATCCGAAGCATATGAGACACGATTCATGATGTCTCACATAAAGACTAAACCAGTCTTTTGCTATAACATTTCCATTTCAATTTGCCAAGTTCTCATAATTCAGATTATGAAAAGGGATGCCGTAATCATAATCGAATTTTAGAACGCAAATAATGGACCCATATACAGAATTTCCTTATGTTGAGCCATTCCAACATGAAATTCATATATATTTCCTTGACTAAATGATTAAAACCTCACGATCTAAGCTTATAGATTTGAGATGAAGTATAATTTCCTCTCCCTTAATTATAGCAAAACAACTTTTCCCAATTGAGACCTTTTGTTTTCTATAATTAACATTGCTAACTTGCAATACTTATCATAATTATCATGCTCCCACTAACATGATGATTATTAGCATAACACTTATGCTCCCACTAGCTTTGACATGTACTCAGAAATCAACTGACTTCCTTACCAAAGTTCATATTTCTGATACTAGATTGTTTTGATAAAACTTTATCAAAATCATACACCTTCCCTTAGATAGCACACTTGTGTGTCTAAACAATTACGAAGAGGGATGCCGTAATCATAATAGTTAGACCTTTTTGCCACTTCTCACAAGTCCAGGTTAGTGTGCCGGTTAACCACACGCGCTCCACTAACGACTTTGAGAATGCAAATATCACAATTGCTATCTAGATAAAATCTACTTAGTGAAAGTGTTTCCTCACCATCATTTTTCATGAATCGGAGAGAAACCTTATGACACTTAGATTTACTGGTGTATGTGTTCTTATCCATGTGAATTGTCAAAATCATAGTCACAAGACAAGGATAATAACAAATCCAAACTAATATGGATTGAACTCAATCTTAATTTCTTGCCACCTGGCAGCGCAAGGGCCTGCCATTGCTTCCAAGTTGTTGTGCAACCAATTGAGAACTCTAAGAACTCATATGCAAAGCCAACTTTAACTGGAATGGGCACAGAATAAGTCAACACGATAGGTTATTAACCTCAAGTCGTGTGCTAGTGAAGAACTTCAGGTTTTATTCTTGATTAGTTCTTGAGACTTTCAAGACCATTAAGACTCCCACTGTCCTCTTGACCTATAAGACTCCCTTGTCAAATATCCAAGAGATAGTGTGGATTCTAATCAAGACAAACACTTCACACAATTGGCCTTAGTTGGTCTTTGTTTTATCCAAAACATCACAACTTACCAATTTCAAATGTACAAGAGTAGAAAACTTTTACTCTTACATTTGACAAGTGTTTTAAACCTTTTTTTGAGACATGTCACTCAAGTTACAATCTTGGAGTATGACTCTAAGACTTGTATTGGAACGAAGTATGACTCATCTTCTTGATTTAACCATTTCAACAATTCAAGATCCCTCTTCTTAGTCATAAGAATGCACTAAGATTTCCTTAGAGAACTAATTGTGCTATGGTTTCTTAATCATTAAGATGATCACAAAAGCTGATACTAAAGTACTCTCCCATCTTTTCAGATTTGAGAAACTTTTATCCTTCTGCCATTTTGATTCTTCTTATTCGCTCTGCCATACATTGGAACCTTTTCCAATGTCTCAGAGTTACACTTAAGCTTGTAAGTGTAATCATATTTACCGAGCTTTAGTAAATTATGATGAATAATCTTATTGATCTTTTGTGGTGGACTAAATCAGTGCACAAGACTATGTACTCGATCCCTTAGTCCATTACTTGACTCACATATCCATGTGAACAAGTAATTAGTCTTAATTTTCCAATACTTGAAAGTTCTCATCCATCATGCTATACAACTTGCATGATTCCAAGTTCCGGTCCAATTGAAACTTGGGTGATGAGAATCTTTCCTTATTTGGTAAATCTAGACATTACCACAAATGAAAGAATCAATTTCATATTTCCACTCTTGCTCTTAATGGAATCATATAAGCAACAATTTTTCCTCAAATGCCATTGTAAGGATATTTTTTTTTAAAATAAATAAAATCAAAAAATTTTCTTTTATTTTAAAACTTTGCGGAAAAAACTTATCCTTACAATCCATAAGCACATGAAAACTTGTTGTTATCTATTCCTAAGCAATATATCATAACTCCTAAGAAGTAGCTCAAGAATCCGATTTTTCAAACTATGCGATAGAAATCCATCTACGCCATCAGATTCAGCATATTCTTTCTTTAAGTTTCTTCACTTTTCTTTCATTCTTAAAACATCACCATGTGACCTAGTCACATCATGTATCAAGAATCTCAGAATAGAAACTTAACAGAGTTAGATAGTGGAATTTACCTGAAGTAGAGTCAAACTTATTGACTTTAACATCCTTAGGTAAATTCTGGCAGCTTCGCAACCAATGCCCCTTTCTTTGGCAATACAAACATATGGACCCTTTGATAATGGTACACGAGACTATCACAGACTTAGCTTTGTCTCTTTACCATTTGGTCAACCGAGTTGACTATGGCCGATCCCTTTCCATTGGGAAGAGAGAGCTTTTCTGGATTTCCTGTGTCACTCTTGTCAATGTCCATAAAGTTTTAAGAAAGTTGATCTTAGATAAGATCATTAAGGGTCTTGTCATAGTCTATTTCATAGGTGTCCCAAAGGAACTCACTATGTGACTTAGAAAGTGATTGAACCACCAACTTTCTCAAGACTTTGACACCCAACTCTCCCGGCTTGTCAATATGTGACTACATCTCCAAGATGTGATCACACCTAGACCTTGCCTTGCCAATAGGGCTTGAGTGACCTTAAACTTTTCAAGAACTTGTGGGTTAGGGAGAATAATTGGAAGAGGTGAAGAAGTATGATATCCATGGGACATCATCTTCATTAGGAAAGCTTGTTTCAAGAGATTTGGGAAGATCATAAATGTCTAAACCAGACATCTTTTGGGAGATATTCAAGATAGTTGATCTTAAGTCCTTAATATGACACCCAATATGAAATATTAAGGCTAGGACCCAACAAACTATTTTATAACTTAGAAGAGGTATGCCGTAATCCAAGCTATAAAATATTTGAAGGTAGGTGAATGACGATTCACCAATTTCCACCAAGATAAACGAAATGTATTATTAGGTTTTAATTGGTTTTGAAACTCCTAGATCTTTGAGATTCATTGAACTTTTCAAAGGCATGTTTCAATCTCGAGTGTGCCCTTCAGGTTTTGTGACTGGGATGCCGAGGATCACAAAACAAGGTGTGAAGTAACCATGCAAATCACTTGGTACCCTTAATAAATTACCCCTCAATCGATGTGCCGGTTAACCACACACGCTCCATCGATACTATGATAAATATTAAGTCACCCTTTACCTACCTTGTTAAGTCCAAGTTAGTGTGCCGGTTAACCACACACGCTCCACTAACGACTTAGACAAAGTGTAAAGTGTAATTTCATGGATTAGCACCTTATTCACATTTTTCCTAAGTAACTAAGATTGGGTATTATTAAGAGTTTAGTTACTTAGTATTATCATTAATACTTTTCATGAAGGGAGAATTCTAGTCCTGTCAAACCCGTTCGGCTAACGACCCTCCACCAGTCAAGCAAGCGGTGGGTGAGAGTGGACACCCATTAAGTTGCCATTTTATAGGCAACAACCTTATACCCACCTTATAGACCGGCTTCGTGAATGAGGCGTACTAGCGGTAAGACTGACTTTACTCTTATACATATATATATATATTATTAACTTATAATATTATAAAGTATAAGGGTTGAATTTTAACTTTTAAAATTCTAAGGGCTAACTTGGAATTAAAGTATTCATAAGTGAAACTTTTCAAATTCCAAAACTTGAGGGCAAGTTTTGAAACTATTCAAAACTTTTCATTTCTTGTAACTTATGAGTTTAATAGAGTAATAAAATGAGGACTTTTCATTTTTCTAACTCTTGTGTTCTATTAATGGTTTTTTTAATCCAAGAGACTTTTGGTTTTCCATAACTTGAGGACAAGTTATGGACTCCATTAAAACACATTATGATCAAGAATTAAACTACCATATAGGTTACAAATAATTCCTATGATCATCTAAACTTCATATGAACAAGAACATGAATATGAACACTTTCAAGAATCAAAATCACATTAAACTTTGTAATTTTGATAACTAGTTGTTGTAAATGAATTAGCAAAAACATTACACCAGCTAAAACAAGTTTTCAAGTACCAAAACAATTTAGGGTAATGTTTCCAATCCATTTCCAGCAACTAAAGTCGAAAATCTGCACTCTGTCGACCCTACTCGCCGAGTTGCATGAACCTACTCGCCGAGTAGGTTGAAGATACACATGAACTCGCCGAGTCCCCCCCATGGACTCGCCGAGTCCATTCGTCAGACAGCAAGTTTTTCGACTTTTTCCAACTTTTAATTACAAGTATAAGAGAAAGCAAGCCTAGGCTCTGATACCACTGTTGGGTTTTGAGCATTCTAACACTCCTAAGTGTACATGCAACCCTAAATACCTTGGATCTATGTTTTCTCTATTATACATGCAAATAAGAACTTCCAAGGTATTTTCCTAATCTAGCATACAAAACAATAACTATAGCAAGATAGAATACATACCTCTTTGGAGAAGAAAGTCTTCATGAAGCTAGAGTGCCTAGTGCCCCAAGTGTGACACCTCAAATGGAATCACAATCATCAAAACACTTGGAATGACTTGAGAGAATTCTACACTCATCAAAATCGGCTAGCCCTCTCTAGAAACATACTAGTGTGATTCTAGTTGCCAAATTTGCCAAGAATAATATCTTTATATAGTGTTACAATTAGGGCAAACCCTAATTGTCATGACTTTCCATTTCCTTGGATCCATGGGTTCAAATACACCATGGAGCATCCATGAACCATCCTATGGGTTTTAGCCCAACTTGATTATCCATGGAGCATTAGCCCACTATACAAGTATGGATGATTTACGCAATCAACCCATATATTTAATTAGTCTTCTTTTGATCACTTAATTAATCCTAGATTAATTCTTGATCAATACTAATTAAATAATCTTATTATTCTTATTATTAATATACTAGAACTTATAATATATTAATAACCATAAGTGTCTTATTTCTCTCATCCAAGTGCATGATGGTATGCAACCCAAATGGACCATGCCGGGTCGGGTCAAGTCTTACCAATTATAGTTATGGACTTAGACATTAATCCAACAAATGGATATAGGTACACCATGTAGTCGTACAATCTCCCTAATGTATGTTCTCATAAGCTTCTCCATCTTGACTGTTTCTTTGATCGGTAGGAAGTGTGCAGACTTGGTCAATCTATCGACGATGACCCATATGGTATCAAGTACACCCGTTGTCTTGGGCAACTTGGTTATGAAATCCATAGTGATCCGCTCCCACTTCCATTATGGAATCTCTGGTTGTTGCAGTAGACTGGAGGGCTTCTGGTATTCGACCTTGACCTTTGCGCAAGTAAGGCATTTACTTACGAAGGTAGCAATTTCTGCTTTCATATTAGGCCACCAGTATAGCTTTTTAAGATCCAAATACATCTTATCCAAACCTGGGTGGACGGAATACCGAGTGTTGTGCGCCTCGGTCATGACCAAGTCTCGGAAACCACCGTGTTTCGGGTCCAAATCCGGTCCATGAAATATAGGGCTCCGTCACCTTTGGCTTCTAAATTCTTATCCATTCCTCTGAGGGATTCACTCGCCACCCGTTCAGGTTTCATAGCTTCAAGCTGGGCCACCTGAATTTGCTTAGACAAGTGTGAATGGATAGTTATTGTCAACGACTTGACTCTTCGACCAAGATATTCCTTCCGACTTAGGGCGTCTGCCACTACGTTGGCTTTAACCGGATGATAACGAATTTCGCATTCGTAGTCACTAAGTAGCTCGACCCACCGTTGTTGTCTCATGTTGATCTCTTTCTGATCAAATATGTGTTGTAAACTCTTGTGGTCGGTAAAGATAGTGCTTTTCGTTCCGTACAAGTAATGTCTCCAGATCTTCAGAGCGAACACAACTGCTCCTAGCTCAAGATCATGGGTCGTGTAGTTAACTTCGTGCGTTTTCAACTGTCTCGAGGCGTAGGCGATGACCTTACCTCGCTGCATCAGAACACACCCGAGCCCTTGATTCGACGCATCGCAATAGACTACGAAGTCTTCTATCCCTTCGGGGAGGGATAGTATTGGTGCGGTGCACAAGGCTCGCTTGAGCGTTTGGAACGCTCTTTCCTGTTTCTCTTCCTAGTCAAAGGCCACGACCTTTTGGGTCAGGGTTGTAAGAGGTTTCGCAATTCGGGAGAAGTTCTGTATGAATCTGCGGTAATAGCCAGCGAGGCCTAGAAATTGACGAATTTTTGTAGGCGTCTTCGGTGCTGACCAGTTCTCAATGGCTTTAATTTTGGATGGGTCCACGTGGATTCCCTCTTCGCTTACCATGTGGCCTAAGAATTCGACTTTTCGGATCCAAAATGCACATTTAGAGAACTTCGCATAGAGTTTCTCCGTTCGTAAAGTTCCTAGAACTCGTCGCAGGTGATCGCCATGCTCTTCCTTACTTCGGGAGTAGATCAGGATATCGTCAATAAAAACGATGACGAACTGATCCAAGTAAGGTCGACATACTCTATTCATCAGATCCATGAAAACTGCAGGCGCATTGGTCAATCCGAACGGCATCACCACAAGCTCGTAGTGTCCGTAACGAGTTCGGAAGGCTGTCTTCGGAACATCCTCCTCTAGCACTCATAACTGGTGATATACAGATCTTAGATCAATTTTGGAGAAGTAACTCGCCCCTTGCAGTTGGTCAAATAGATCGTCTATGCGAGGCAGAGGGTAACGATTCTTACCGTCAGTTTGTTGAGTTCTCTATAGTCGATACACATACGGAATGATCCGTCTTTCTTCTTAACAAACAAGACCGGTGCTCCCCAAGGTGAGAAACTTGGTCTTATAAAGCCCTTGCTGAGCAGTTCGTTAAGTTGACTAGATAGTTCCTGCATCTCTGCTGGTGCTAATCGGTAGGGCGACTTGGCTACTGGGGTAGCTCCTGGAACTAAGTCGATTCTGAACTCGACCTATCGTTGCGGAGGTAATCCTGGTAGCTCTTCTGGGAAAATGTCGGGGAAGTCGCTCACTACTGGAATGTTCTTTAGTTCTTTCGTTTCGAGGCTTGTATCGACGACGTGAGCAAGGAATGCTTGGTATTCTTTATGTAGATACTTTTGTTCTTGCATACTTGATATAATACGAAGACTCGCACCGGGTTTGTCGCCGTAGACTATAAGAGTTTCGTTAGACGGGAGGTTTAGACAGACTGCTTTCTCGAAGCACATGTTGTCGGCGCGATGAAGACTTAGCCAATCCATGCCGATGATAATGTCGAAGCTTTTAATCAAGACTGGCATAAGATCTATTGGGAATGAATGGTTATCTAGAGTTAGGGTACAACCTAAGTATATGCTATTTGTGCTTTCTGTTTTTCCATTAGCCATTTCTACTGTGAATTGTTCTTTAAGTGCGTGTGGTTGTTGTTTAAGCATGCGAGCAAATTTATGATTCACGAAGCTTCGCTCAGCTCCCTTATGGGAAAGGATATTGCCATTATTTTAAGTCCTTAACACAACTAGGTAAATGTCTATGTTAGTTTTTAGGTCTAAGGAAGGAAAATGACTCATTTAAACACCTTTTAGGGTGTTTACGGTTTTGGGATATCCTTGGACCGTAAACACCTATAAATGGTAGTGTTTGGTGTTTTTCAAGGCTTAAACACATCAATGGAAGGCTTAAATATGTTAAGGTAAGTCTTAAACATCAAACTAGGGCTAAACATGGGACTTAGGTTCATTTTGGGGGACTTTATGGTGTTTACGGCCCAAGCATCATCTTGGACCGTGAACACCTCAAGCAAGGTGTTCTTGACCGATTTTCTTGGTGTTTACATGAAATACTAACTTACAAACACTTAAGGATGGAAGTACTTACTATTATGAAGCTTGATTTGAGCTAAAAGGCGAAGAACACTTAGTGTGTGTTCTTGGTGTTTTGGAAAATCTAAACAAAATACATAAATGAATGGATGAATAGATGCACAAACACTAGATTAAGTGTTTTACTAACTTGAAATGGTTAGAACACTTACAAGATTGAAGATTTGGAATTAAATCTTGGATGATAGTTGAGAGAGTTTTTAGAGTTTACTCTTTTGACTATTTGGGGAGTAAACACAATGACTAGTTTCTTGGGGAGTAAACTCATACATAGGCATGAGTTAACAGTTTTTGGGTGATTCCTAAACCCAAAACATAAAAGTTTGGTCGGGTGATTCTAATACGCGAAGTGTTTGTGGTTTTCAAAAATAAAATCCCGAGACGACACTTTCTTTTACCCGTTCGTTTAAAAATAATATTAAAATAATCAAACGAACTTTATATTTCTTAAAAATAAGAAATAATGATATTAATTCACGATACTAAGTGGTTGACTTTTAAGGTTTGACCGAATGAAAATTTCGGGTTGTCACAGTACCCAGGGTTACGCTGGGCGTAGCGGGCCCAGATGCAAACCCTAATATTTGGCTTGTGCACTATATAAGGGATGATAAGGCTCATTTCTCAGCCTCCGTATCAGAGAGCGAAACCCTAATAGAGCCTTCCATCGTCCTTAGCTTAAGTTTGAGTGTTTTGGAGCTAAAAGTGCCTTGGTGTGTTATTGAAGAAGAAGGAGAGGAGCTTGTGGAGGCTAGGGCTTGAAGTGCAAGTTTGGATCTGAGATCTTCAGAGGAAGGAGCTTCATCTAGAGGTATAAAGTTCAAAACTTTCCTCTTTATTTGGTTTGATTTTGTATGGACCATTTATAGGGTTAAAGCTCCAAAGGTGGAGACTTTATGAGTGTAATGGACTCCATGGACCTAGATCTATCCCATTTCAGTGATATTTGTGTTATATATCCATAAAAATCCCAACTTGGTCGTTGTTATGGGGTCATGCTTGAGTTATGAGCTTTCTATGGTTGGAAATGGAATGTTATGGGTGTTAGTGACTTGTCCAGCCATGCAAAGGCTTAAAGTCACCAACTTTATGGATTAAGAGGCTTAGGGATGGTCAGATCTAAAATTTGGACGTGTGTCTTAATTGTTTAAGACCCCAAAAGCTAAGGAGTCTGAAACTGGGAGTTACACGGGGCGTAATCCCAGTACGCGCGGCGTAAGGGGTCGCGTACCCCGTTTCTGTGAGGACGTCGGGTACGCCCAGGGTACTTGTTTGGTACGCGCAGCGTAAGCCGAAGAGTTGACTTTTGTTGACTTTTAGGGTTTGGTCAACTTTAGGGTCTTTGAGCCACGAGAGGGGTAAAATGGTCTTTTACCCTTTTGAGAGTACTAAGAGAGGGAATAGTCTAGCCTTGAGAGACGTATTGATTAAGAGTGTTTATTTCGTATGATTAGGCGGAGGCTAGATCAGATTTTTACAGAGTTCGAGATTACCGAGTTACCCGAGGTGAGTCTTCTCACTATACTTTACCTAGAGTGGTAATTAGAGTTATATGACAGATTATCTTGTATGCTATTTATGTGATTGTGATGCACTGTATTATTTCTATGTGATTTATGTTGTGTATGTTCCAGAGTTTACAGAGTTAGAACCGGAAGCTTCACAGAGTTAGGACCAGAGGGTCCACAGAGTTATAGCCTCGAGTGGCTAATATGTGTTATATATGGTATTTTGGGGAACTCACTAAGCATTTATGCTTACAGTGTTGTGTTATGTGTTTCAGGTACCAATGAGGATCGCGGGAAGGCGCCGACATGATCAGTACACACATGAGGAGTTTTTATGCATTATGATCTTGGGTTGTGTTTCTATGGTTGATATGTGATACAATGACATTTTATAATATTTATGAATGAAAGTGTTTTTTTTTGAAAATGTAAAAATTGTTTGAAAATTTTGGGTGTTACAAGTTGGTATTTGAGCCTTAGTTTGAGGGATTCGGGTGTACCTTCGGGCGTATCTGAACTTAAACTTAGGATTTGAGAGATTTTCAAAATAAAATTCACAAAATTTTCTCAAAGAGTAAAAAGTTTTTGAAAGAGCAGATCAGAGCAGTGTGTACGATCAGCTAGCGCCCGAGCAGTGATTTCCCAAAATACCATTTACATTATGAGTTATGTGATATGTTATGATATGATATGCATGCTAGAATAGGCTAGGTATTCTTATTAGGACTAGAGTGGCCTGATTTGTGATTCCTTAGCCTAGGGGTTTTGCTAGTAGATGCTTGAGAACGAGTAGATAGCAGCGAGGATCGTGGGAAGGCGCCGACATGATCAGTACACACATGAGGAGTTTTTATGCATTATGATCTTGGGTTGTGTTTCTATGGTTGATATGTGATACAATGACATTTTTATAATATTTATGAATGAAAGTATGTTTTTTTTAAAATGTAAAAATTGTTTGAAAAATTTGGGTGTTACAAGATTATTTTAGCAACTTTAAAATTTTTCAACAAGTTCAGTTTCTTTAGCAATTTTAGATTTCTTCACCGACATCAAGTATTAGTTCCATATTTGGTCCTAGTCTTCGATAGAGAAGTAACATTTTACAACATATAATAAACAAAATCCTGGCAATTTGTCTAAGTTGTAATATTCACACTTATTTAGCCAATACTGACTGTCAACAATAAACATTATAGCTATAAAACTATGTACAAGTTTGGCGTCATCAATTCTACACATTTTGACCATAACAGTAACACCTCTCTAGGGTTTGTTTAAAAATATCATTTTCAAATTTTAAGTAAAGTAAACCAACATAAGTAGTGGAAAATCTCCACTTTTTCAAAACTCTAAATGTTTAACAAAGTATGAGGGATTCAATATTTATTCTCCAATTAAGACCTCAACATTTAACCTCTAGGAGTATTTAATCACTTCTCTACTTCTCACCGATCATATCAATCACACGTAAAAAGTTTAGCGAGTTATACAAGGGGTTAGACTCCTTAGAAAATTCACACGTTCAAATTGAACTTCATCTTAAAAAAATTGTTCGAAACAACTTCAATCTATTTCACTTCATACAATGTAAGTCATTGCAATTGAATTAATACATCTTAAAGATAACGTTAAAAGCAACTTTAAATATACTACATGCTATAAATCAACAAGTTTACGTAAATTAAAGCAAATAAATAGAGTGCAATGCATGATATGGACTTTACATGCCTAAATTTGTGTTCAATGTATCGCTCTTACCTCAATGATACCTTCCTGTGTGTAGTAAAATATGATGGGATTTAGGTAAGACAAATAAACTTAAAACCCTTAAGTTCACATGCAACCTAAAAGGATCTATGATTTCACTATTGAACCTATAACTATTAACATCAAATAAGAAACCCTAGATGGTATAGGTTTTTTTCGAAATTACCAAAAGAAGGTTTAGGATTACATAGCTTATTGTTATTTTAGTAAATAGCAATGATTCTTCAAATGTAGATTTCTTGAAAGCTAGCACCACAAATGTCGTGCGTCTAATGGAATCATACCCAAGCTAGCAAGAGGATGACTTGAAGGATGGGAAATGAGGTATAAAATTCGGCTATCCGTTTGGAATAATGAATGGCCGAAAAATAAAGGCCTTAGGGTCCTTTATATAGTGGTACAAGGAAGCCATGTATAACCCTAATTAGAATATAATAATAATATTTTAAATTGGTAATTATCCAACTCCTTATTTATTCATATGAGATATTCTAGAAACCCTAGAATATCCCTAAAAATTGTCCAGCCCTTAAGAACGAATGTTCTGGAGCCTTTTGCTCAACTATTAAACAATTACACTTCAAACCCTACACTTTTAATTAATTCTATTAACCCCAAAATTATTTGTGATTAATTTTTAATTAAATAATATTGTTTCTAATTAATATATTATTTTCATAATATATTAATAAAACTTTTATATTAATTTATTAATCACATAATAAATTAATCTCTCTCTCTCTCTCTCCCAAAAATTCATCTTGTCCAATTGGTAGGTTTGAGGGCAACCAAAACTGGTTGTGCTACTATCAATTCAAGTATATACAAATTATAGTTATGGGCTTAGATACCTAATTCAGTGGTCTCCCACTTGGATATGTCTATAACTATAACTGGCAGTATAACTTATGAATCGATCAACAAATTGTAGCTTTCAAAAGTCGTTGTTAAACTCTGGCCCAGTCATATACACGTCCTAAGATAAGTGATCATATAATTCTTCGTTTTTCAAGATATCATTCAGACATGATACATTGAATAGAATCAATCTCATTGTCCAAGAATTTGTTTCCCGGTTTCTGATTTGAAATGACGTAGGACTTTTAATCGAAAACATTAATTTAGTCCTGGCTGGGCCCAACACTATAAATTAACACCAAATCATTGAGGGGCCTAAAGATATCGCTTTCCTGTTAGGGAAAAAGGAACGGATAAACTTTGACTCATATGCTTGCATCCTTTACTCATCAAATCATGCTTGACGATTTGTTTTATAACATCAAGTTACTAATGCGTTTACAACCAACTTGTAAATTACAACTCATATATCTTTGTTTCAAGATCATAAGATATTATCATCTCAAAATTACTCATGATAGATTCCATGAAGTAATTCTCTGAGCATGGGTTTATCCAATACTTAAATCTCTATTTCTAAGTATTCATGAACATTGCAGCAACATTATTGCTATGTCTAATGCCCTTAGACAATCTACAATCCAGTTCATGACTATCTTAATTCACTACTTACTTCCAAAAGTATGGCTGACTGTGAAATTTGAATAATCATATTATTCGGGAACTAAAACATGCAAAATGAAACACAAGAATAAACAATTGACAAAAGGTAGTAAATAAACTCATAAATAATTATCTATTATTTAACCACTAAAAGTCAATTACATTTACTTTGTTACGAGTTTCAAACTAACTATCTAACTAGTAAAACTAATATCATCTCTCAGGCCAATGCTCCTAGCATGCTGACTGTGCTTGAACTTACTTAGAGCCTTCGTCAAAGGATTTGGAGGATTCTCTTCTAATGATACCCTCTTCACAATGAGATGGACTTTTTTTTACCCTATGTCTGATGTAATGGTACTTTATGTCGATATGTCTAGACTTTCCATGATCTATTGGTTCCTTAGTCAAGGCAACCGCTCCTTCATTATCACAAAAAAGTTCCATTGGTTCCTGAATGGTTGGGACAACTCCAAGGTCACCAATAAAGTTCCTTAGCTAAACTACTTCCTTTGAGCTTCACTTGCAACTATTTACTCTGCTTCACATGTTGAATCAGCCACCGTATCCTGCTTGGAACTATACCAAGTTACTTCTCCACCGTTCAGAGTGAACATCCAGCCTAACTGAGAACGAAAGTTGTCTTTATCTGTTTGAAAGTTGGCATCACTGTATCCACTTACTCTCAATGTATCACTACCACCAAGGACTAGAAGTATGCCATTCGTCCTCCTAGATAATTGAGAATGTTTTTAACCACTGTCTAATGAGATTTGCCTAAATTTCCATGATAACGACTGACCATGCTCAAGGAAAATGACACATCAGAGAAAGTACATGTCATAGCGTACATGATCAACCCTACAACCAAAATGCAAGGTACCCAAATCATATTAGCTATCTCTTCATATGTACTAGGGCTTTGAGTCTTACTTAATTTGGTATTACCCTGAATAGGTAGCTCTTCTTTCTTGGAATTTTCCATACTAAACCTCTTTAGCACTTTATCCAAGCATGTACTTTGACTAAGTCTAATTAGTCTCTTCTTTCTATCTCTCAAGATTTTTATCTCGAGAATATAGGCAGCTTCTCCAATGCCTTTCATGAAAAAACACTTTCCAAGCCAAGACTTAACTTATTGCAAAGTTGAAATGTCATTTCCCATGAGTAGTATGTCGTCAGTATACAACACCGAAAAAGTCACTATACTCCCACTAGCCTTGATATACATACACGACTCATCTTCACTCCTAGGGAAACCAAACTCTTTGACTTTCTCATGGAAGCATAGATTCCAGCTGCGAGATGCTTGTTTTAATCCATGGATGTATTTCCCAAGCTTACATACTCTATTTGGATATGTTGCATCTACAAAACCCTCTGGATGACTCATGTTAGCATCTTCAGCCAACTTTCCGTTAAGGAAAGTGGTTTTGACATCCATCTGCCAAATTTCATAGTAATAAAATGCAGCTATGGCGAGCATTATCTGAATAGATTTTATCTTGGCCACTGGTGAGAATGTTTCATCATAGTCAACCCCCAGGGTTTGAGTAAAACCCTTCGCAACTAGTCGAGCTTTAAAATTGTGTACCTTTCCATCCATGTCGGTCTTCTTCTTGAAGATCCATTTGCACCCAACTATCTTTCGACCTGGTACATTATCAACTAAATTCCAAATTAGGTTGTCATACATGGACTTGATCTCATTGTCCATTTCCTCTTTCCATTTAGCAGCCTCATGGCCTGCCATTGCTTCCTTGTAGCCAATGTTATAGAACTCACTACTCGGTGCCTGCTCGGCCGACTGCCGAGTAGCGAGTACTCGGATTCGGTAATTCATGTAGAAATATTTTTAGGAAAATTATATATGTCAAAATCATAATTTGATTGAAATATATAACAAAATTCGATACATGTGTGTTAAATAATAAATCATTAAGTGTATTATACATATTAATCTTTAAATTCTTTATATTTTTTATCTTTTTATGAATATTTTGACCCTTTGATCGAGTAGGCCGAGTTTGACTTTGTTGACTGAGTAGGCCCGATTTAGAGAGATTTTGACCGAGTTTTAACCGAGGTTGACTGATTTTTGAACGAGTTTGACTTAATCCGAGTTTTTTTGCCGAGTTCACATAACTCGCCTCTGTGGAGGGCCGATTCCGAGTACTCGGCCGAGTAGGCCGAGTTTTGCAACACTAATTGTAGCTAGCTGACTCATCCAAATTTATCAGTGTCCTATCACTAACAAATGTGTCACCATCTGTAATAATATGTTATCTAAACGTATTTCTCACAATTTAATGTCTCAAATGACCAAATCATAATTTGGTTCATTTATGTAACACCCAGTTTCCAGAACAGATCAATTTAGGGCATCAAGGAGTCAATGCATGGCTTTTAGGAAAAATGGGTGTCATGACGTGACCATAAGGGGGTCATGACACGACACGTGTAGATAAGAGTCACAACGTGACATTATGTTGCTCATGTAGTGAGGTTGGTTGTAGCCCAAACCCTTGATCTTTTAGGGTTTCATTCGTATTTAAACCCCATAAACTTCATTTTAGGGTTCATTAACAGCCATCTTCGTCCTCAAACACAGAAAAACCCTAACCTTAGTTTGTCCTTGTGATTCTTGAGCTTTTAGTGGTGTTTTGGTAGCTTGAGGAAGAAGGGATTGCCTTTGGAGCATAGATCCATCTTGGAAGCTTCATTTGCATCCACTAGCAACATATTTGGACCCTTGTGAGTAGACAAGTTTCAAGCATTATGATTCCTTGTTGCTAGATCTAGGGTTTTATTCATGATTATCCAAGGTTAGATGATTTAGAGTGTTGGGACTCCATAAAGTTATCAACTTTATGGGTCCTTAGAGTCCTTTGGTGATTATATGTGGTGTATCTAAAGTTTTAGTGATGTTTGAGCACATGCTTGAGGTTTTGACCTCATTTTCTTCTTAAATGCCCTAATTTGAACTTAAGTCTTGCTGTGACATCCCAAAAACACCGAGTAAAATTTTTTGTTTAATTAATTCAAACCATTCATTCAGTATCCCAAAAGATAATTAGAGTAAAAGTATTATCAAAACATTAGAGTAAGATCATAAAAAATCACTGCGAAATAAAATCTTCAGAGGATGCAGTGCGATCAAGTCGAATCTTACCTTTGAAACCGGATGTACTTGAAACCATAAACATGAAACTGTGAGCACAAAGCTTAGCGAGTTCCCTAAAATACCACATACTAAACACACATAACAACTCGAAACTAAACTGGGTCTATTTCACCCCCTTTGGTATCTTTCAACCAGTACTGGCACTATTTTACCCCTTTTGGTATCTTTTAACTAATACTGGGTCTATTTCATCCCCTTCGATATCTTTCAACCGGTACTTAGTCTATTTCAAAGAGTGGCTTAAAGGATTAAGAGCTTAATACTCAAAGCTGTCCAAGACGAATCTCACAGCGTGCGATGTCATGTCGTGGAAATGGCTGTTCGTGACTATTTTGTCCTTTTTTTGGTCACGACGTGACCAGTGGCTGAAGTTGACTATGGTTAGCTTTTTGACCAAGATTGACTTTTGGGTCAAATTAGGGTCTTAAGGGTGTACGCTGATAGGGTATGACTTTACTATTGCTGTTAGGTGTCTCGTTGCTCCTATCTACCCTGTGTGTGAGAGTTGTATTTTTAGCTGCTATTCACGATGTGAGTCTTCTTACTACGCGCTTTACTTGTGTAGTATTTATGTTTGTGACCAACTGGGTCTTAAATGTTGTTTGCTATTTTGTTTGAATTGTATTGCTGATAACTAGGATTGCTGATAATCCCTAGGGTTGCTGATAACCCCTGAACATGCTGATAATCCACATGGCGTGCTGTTAGCCCATTGGGATTGCTGAAAATCTCTAGTGTTGCTGATAACCCGTAGATGTTTATTTATGTTGTGTAGTATGATTATTTTGGGAAGGACTCACTAAACTTTATGCTTACAATTGTGGATTAAATGTGTTTCAGGTATTTCAGATGATCGCGGGAGGGCGAATGCATGACTGTACACTCCGGCTTGCAGATATTTTACGACTTCCACATTTTTATACTCTGATTTGGGATGATTGTATTGATACACCTGAGATTTCTTGTTTGGGTTGTTATGATACTCGGAGGTTTTGCTAAACTAAAAACGAAAAATTTGGGTTGTTACAGGACATGTGACATTTTCCACCAACTAAAAAAGTATTAAAAAACTGGCCGATGGGTTGGGTTTGTGGGTAGTAGGTTATGATATATTTTTTAGGATTAATCTCTTTAGAATGTACGATTGAAAACTTTGGACTACTTAAACCACTATTGTCTTGTTATTGCTCTATGTGCCGGTCATGTGATTTGAAGTTGTTCCCATGATCCACTTTACTGTTATGTACCCTTCTCCAATCCCTTCAAGCCTCCATGTTATATCTCACCCGCCTTCTCTGCTTTCTCTTGGGCACATACCTGTTGAAATCCACTGATCGTCCTCCGGACAAGTTTGAGACAATTGTAATTAGTTGTAATCCCACCCTTACATCCCCATCTCTCCATTCAAAAGACTTTTAGTTTGTAATTTGATTATTCTTTCATGTTGTCTCTCTTCCACTTCAAGCATGCATATATAAAAAAGACGTAGAAGGCATATAACAGTGATGTTGGTGTGGTAATTTTGAATGTGAAGTCCAATATAATTCAAATCTCCACAAACTCTTTGACATGTTAATAGATGTAAAATGGGGAATAAAAAATAATAGGGCTAATTATACTTGAGGGTGTGGTTCGGCAATATGCTCGGCAAGGTGGTGGCAAATTCGACATACAACACCCCCCTATAGGTGGCATGCCAAGTAAAATGTGGTCAAATAACATTATGTTGCCGATGTGAGAGTAATGAAAAAAGAGAGAAGAATGGTTAAATGTTATTTATTTAAAAAAAAGATCAATTTTGCCCCAACCTACATAGCATGCATCTAATATGAGATAAATGACACATCTAATATGAGATAAATGACAGGGACGTGATTGGAAAAAAAAACTAATCTAACAACTTCATTAACATTAACCCTCACTATTTAACAATTTTTGTTTGTCCTACACAATATACAAAATATACAAAATTGTACCATTTGTTGGACCAATGTGGAAAATGACGACTTTTCCACATCATCGTCTCTCGCAAAACTGTTTGGTTTCTTCCTCCTGACGAAAAGAAAACTTCTCCTGATATTACTTACAAAACCTATACATATATAAACCCTTCCCGATTTCATTCCTCTTTGCCATTTTCATCCATCAAATTGTAACAAATTCAAGCATTTGCTTTTATTTTTCGACTTTTCTTGTTTCTAGGGTCACAGGATTAGAATTATCGATAGCTAAACTGCAAAATAGCCGAATCAATCAATCAATATATAGGGCTTCTTCCTTTCGTAGTATTGTTGAAGAGTCTCCATATATAGATTTCTCGTTTTCTTTCGAATTAGGGCCTGGAAGAATAGAAAATTTGACTGCTGAATACAGTTTAGTTGACTCAATCGATCAAAGGGTTTCCTGTTGCTGTGGAGTTTTTGCAATTTGAACTTTTTCTTTTCTATTCCGAATTAGGGGTAGGATTAATCATCTAGAGTAATGTTCTTCAGTGGCGATCCTTCCAATCGGAAACGAGTTGATTTAGGCGGTCGTAGCTCAAAGGAAAGAGATAGAAAGAAGCTTTTAGAGCAGGCGAAGTTAGAGAGGAATAAAAGATCACAGCTGCGCCAGCAAAACTCAGCTGCTCTCACAATTCAGGTTCATAACAATCATACTTCACACATACACACGCACACTGACATTTATAACTTACATATAAGCATCAGATATGAAGATGTATACAGTATATACATGTGTTCTTATGTAAAACGAGGTTGATAGACTGGTTATATACAGACAGAGAGTACATGAGCATCTTATCTGATGGGTGCACTTCATTAGAAATTTAGAACAACATGCATTGCTTAATCTAAGAAAGAAAAAGGAGACATGGACTTTTGACACTGACATAGGCTTAAGACATTGTTATCAGGGAACAAGCTGTTAGTGATTGCTGCAATTTATAGTTTCTGCAGGATATCAAACAGAAACTTGCTGTTCAGCATGCTTTGTCCTGAACTTGATCAATATCTTCTCAATTTCACTAATACCTTTGAATTTGATTAATCCCTTCCTACAGAAATGCTTTAGAGGACGAAAAGTTGTGAAATTGGAGCGTGGTAGTGCACGAGAGCGATTTTATACCACTTATGGAAAACACTGTGAAAGAGTAGACAGGTGCTTTTCATCCTGCTTCTCTTTATTTGGAGCTACATTGTTGAAATTTGTAGCCATCTAATTCTTTTCTTTCTTGTTGATGTCAATATTCAGGCAATGCTTTGGACCAGATTCAGAATTTCTTCGGGAGTTGCTATATTTTCTTAGTCCACGAAATGCTTCAGACATTTCTACTCTTGTGGAGGCATGCCGTTTGTTTTCACAGTTTGCTAAAGAAAGTGGTGTGTAATATGTTTACTTCATTGTTAATTTGTTATAAATCCACTGATACCATTTTTCAAAAACCTTTAACATCATCAAAACATACATCAATATCCACCAATGATCGTATATACAGAGTATATACTTATACTGTTTGATCATCAAAAGCTATCTTTCAATACTATATCTCATACACACATTCCTCCACTTTTTAGCTATTGGTTTGGGAAATTACATTTTTAGGTATTCATAGCTCTTTATTGTGTGACAGGGGATATTTTGAACCTTTTTGGTGGCTCCCACTATTCTTCTGATCATGCTTTGGTGAACTACAGGGTGAAGAAACTTGCTTATGTCTGTATTCAGGCTATACATCATAATAGGTTTGCCTCATGTGTTATTTCTTGTCTTTTACAAGGTGGGACATCTACTCGCTCTCAGTCTCTCGTCTGTGCAAAAGACGTGAATGCCCTTCTCATGGTCAACACCGAAAATAGCCCTAGAAGGTTGTTTTTTTTATTTGAATGTTGTTTTGAAACAGACATCAGTTAAAGGATCAATTGTTATCAACATCTTTGGACTCAAATACACCAACAAGTATCTTGTTGAAAGCAGCTGCATTGTTGATTGATCCCAAGCTTCCATGGTCTTGTAAGATAGCCAGTTATCTTTTGCAACAAAACATATATAAGATTTTCCGGGAGATTGTTATCACAGGAAGGGTATGTTAATTGTTAATATGTTTTAGTTTTTTAAACTCTGCATCCTGTTTTAGTCTTACCTTGTCTTTTACTTGTTACATATTTAACTTTTTGTAGGAAAGTTTAAACTCTGAAAGCCGAATTGGAAATGTATCTTTAATGGAGCGTGTTCTTGCCCAAGTTGTTACTCATACTGGTCAAGGGCATTGTGTTTGTCCAGATATTGACCTTCAATGGAGTTTTGCATCCCAAATATTAACAATTCCTTTTCTATGGCAGATTTTTCCTCACCTAAAGGAGGTAATTCAGTTGTAAAAACATTTCATCATTTCATCTGTCTATTTTATTTGGCTTCCACATATTGAAATGTGTTTTTAATTATCATTGTTTCTATGTCTAGACTTATGTTTCACAGGGGCTTTGTCAGTATTATCTTCATAAAATGGCAACATGTAGTCAGAATTATGAAAAAGTATTACCTGTTGACATATCATCTGAGTTCCCTGGTTATGCATGTCTTCTTGGAAATTTACTGGAATCAGTTGGAGTTGCTTTGAGTCGCCCTTCATGTTCTTACAATATGGTATCAATATTTATGTTGCTTAATGTAATTAATTACATGTTCTTAATAGTTTTTGTTTATGACTTTATGTATAAATTATAATCCTTTCCACCTTTTCTCTTCTTTTCTGATCAGACCATAGACTTTGCTACTGTTGCAACGTTGTTGCTGGAGGCACTTCCTCCTATTCAAACATCAAGTACAGGAAATAGAGAAGAAAGTATGTTCTCTGAATATAATTTGAATATTCTTTTTTACTTTTTTTTATATGCTCATTGTAATTTGTTTCCTAATTTCATGTTTCAAATGTTAATGTACTACAGATTCAATAATGGGTGATGATGATATGATTATTGATGATGGATCTGTAGTAGTACCTCTTAATAAGGAACTGGAAAAGCAGATTTCAAATGCAATCGATCCACGTTTTCTTTTACAGCTGGTATGCTTATGCTTATTTGACATTTATATCCCTACAAGAATTTTTTTATGTGGATGTGATTAACTCTTCTGATTTTGAATTCCTAATCAGACAAATATTTTGCTTGGAGGATCTTCATCTAAAGATAAAATTAAGGACACTGAAGCAGCAGCTGTTGGTGCAGCTTGTTCTTTTCTTCATGTGACTTTCACCATTTTTCCACTTGAACGTATCATGACAGTTTTAGCTTATAGAACTGAATTGGTATCTGTACTCTGGAGTTTCATGAAGCGATGCTATGAGAGCCAAAATTGGTCTTCCTTGTCTGCCATGTCAGCATATCTACCTGGCGATGCATTTGGTTGGCTACTTCCTATGGCAGTTTTCTGCCCTGTGTACAGGTGTGCATCTTCTTTTTAAATCAGAACTCAAACTGGACATATATATACAGTGGTGCTTCTTTTTGACTTGATATAAACAGATGGAGTTAATGGATTAAGTCATAGGAGAGTGTCTTTAACCATATACTTTATACCCTTTTTAAAAAAATATATTATAGAATAAAAAATTGATTAAAATATCATGTAACATGTGTAAATTTCTATTATTTTCATTTTAAGACTGTTCATTCAGCCCAAAGCTTCCAACTACCCATTTAATGTCATTCAACACTCTACCCACTTAATGAAGGAAAAAGACGAAACTACCCCTAAGTTAGTCTAAGAATCGAAGCTGAAATTAAGTATAATATTCCACATTTGTATGTCAGGCACATGCTTACAATCGTTGACAATGAGGAATTCTATGAGCAAGAAAAGCCGTTGTCTTTAAAGGACATTAGATTATTGATTGTTATCTTGAGACAGGTATTTGTTACCATTTCATGGGACATTTTTTCTACATTTTAGCTCCTATTCGACAAATTTAATTCATGGTTTTGTTTTTTCTTTTTCTAGTCTTTGTGGCAGATTCTTTGGTTAAACCCTGTGGCACCAATGAAGTTTACTAAAAACAATCTTTCCTTAAAGAAACACCGTGTAGAATTTGTTCAGTATAGGGTTAGTGTTGTGGCTTCTGAACTTCTTTCTCAGGTATGCTTATTGTAGTTTGACTTTTTCATTGACAATCTTGAAAGACACTAATTTGTGTAACTATAAATCTACAATTACAGTTGCAAGATTGGAATAATAGAAGGCAGTTTGCACACCCAAGTAACTTCCATGCTGATGGTGTCAATGATCACTTCATTTCTCAGGTAATAACTATTTACTTAATTCACATATTATTTTTTTTATAAGTTTGAGTTTGTGATGATGAAAAAGAATCCCTCTATTTACTTAATTCACAGGCGATGATTGAAAACACAAGGGCATATGACATACTGAAACAAGCTCCTTTCTTGGTGCCATTTACAAGCAGAGTTAAATTATTCACAGTGAGTTTATAACTTATAAATTATAATGTATTCATAGTCGTACTATTTATTTTTTTAATTACTAATTACATTTTTATCAAACTATATAGTCACAACTTGCTGCAATTAAAGAAAGGCTAGGGTCTCATTCTCTTTTTAACCGAAGCACTTTTAAGATAAGACGTGATCATATATTAGAAGATGCTTTTAATCAGTTGAGCACATTATCAGAAGAGGATCTTCGTGGAGTGGTATAAATTATTATAATTATATCACAATTTTGGCTATGTTTTATTATGTTATGATTGGCATTTAGTTATTTTATATTTTTTATTGTTAGATTCGGGTTACTTTTGTGAATGAATTTGGAGTGGAGGAGGCTGGTATTGATGGTGGTGGGATTTTTAAAGACTTTATGGAGAATATCACCCGAGCTGCTTTTGATATGCAGTATGGACTATTTAAGGTTGTAAAATCTGTATTCCTGCTTTTTCTGTAACTTTTAGTTTTTCCCAATTTACCCTTTTTAGGATTCTAAATTTTTTGTTTTTGATATAACTAGGAGACGATTGACCACCTACTGTATCCTAATCCTGGATCAGGAATGATACATGAACAACACCTTCAGTTTTTCCATTTTCTTGGAATTATACTCGGAAAGGTATTTAGTATTCTTAGGATCATTAGTAACTTCATGCAATTAGTTATACAAATCTTTTAATGATTATTATGGTTTCCAATGTGCTATATATGTTGAGTGGCTGTTTTCTTTCAATAATTACTGAATCTTTATAGTTTCATAAAGTTATCTGCTTTTAATTTTGGGATAGTTGGACTTTTGAATTTATTATGTTATGCTCTATTAGCATATCTTTCTTTCATCTTTTAAATCCAAAATATACAGTTCACATGCATAATCTTGTATATTTGGGAGTACCTTGTATTAACCTTATCTGTTCTATGGCACATTTTTAAATCATTCAATGCAAAGTTAAGTACTTCATTTGTATATCCAACAGTTTATCTTTATTATAAAACTTTATGATGAATTTGTTATTCATTCACCCCTTCTTGATAATGTAGGCAATGTTTGAAGGGATTCTTGTTGATATACCATTTGCAACTTTCTTCTTGAGCAAACTAAAGCAAAAGTAAGTTCTTCAATATAACCATGCTGTCTTTATCTTTTCATGGTAACTACATTTTCAATCCTCCTGCTATCTAAAAGTTTCATGTATGCATGCAAATATGGTTAATCTTACACTCAAAGGGAATAATCTTTTAGCATTCCATATCAACTTTCTGTTCAATACAAACAAAAAGTGAGTAGGCAGAATAGAAATAAAAAAAAGACACAAGAAAGTAGTCAAATTATAGGCTTGACTGTGATGACTATCATCTTTAAATATGATAATTAAAATAATGGGATGCCCTTTGCATAAAATTTTGATGTTTCCCTGTTAATATAATTGAAGTTTTGAGCTTTTATTTGAATTGTGAATATGAAAATATATCGTGTAGTTCCTTTTATCAGCCTCTTACATATTCTAATTAGCATCTCCTTTCAGGCACAACTATTTGAATGATTTGCCATCTCTGGATCCCGAATTATATAGGCACCTTATATTTTTAAAGGTTTGCATCTGACTCTTTTATTTAGCTTTACATAAGAAAATATGATCTTTTTGTCAAAAGACAGATCATCTGAACTTTTTTAATTCCTTGTGTTAAGATTATCTTGAACTTTTTATATAATTTTTATTTTTGAAATGTCATATGCAGCGATATGAGGGTGATTTGTCAGAGTTGGAGTTGTACTTTGTTATTGTTAATAATGAATTTGGTGAGCAAACATCAGAAGAGCTGATTCCAGGTGGAAAGAATATACGAGTTGTGAATGATAATGTCATCACATTTATTCATCTTGTTGCCAATCATCGCCTCAATACTCAGGTTTTATGTCTTTCCTCAACCTTCGATGATGGCAATGAGGGTATTTTCGTCATTCTTTCTTGTACGTAATGGAGTTAGTTGTAATACAAAATATTATGCATCATCTGTTTTCAGATTCGTCTACAAAGCTCTCATTTCTTAAGGGGATTTCAACAGCTTATACAGAAAGATTGGATTGACATGTTTAATGAACATGAACTTCAGGTTTTTAGATCCTTCCTTTAATATTCTTTATTCATCCTATTTATTAATTTATTTATTCTTCATTCTCACCTATCTTTTTGCAGCTTCTCATATCAGGATCTGTTGATGGATTCGATGTAGATGACTTAAGGTCTAACACAAATTATGCTGGTGGCTATCATCGTGTAAGTTCAAAATTTGATTTTTATTTTTATTTTTTAAACAAGGATGAAATCGTATTTTTGTTCATCTAATATGTCCAACTCACTAGTCTTGTTCTCTTGCTACTTACATACATGGTAATGGTGTTCTTCTTTACAGGAGCATTATGTGATTGACATGTTTTGGGAAATTCTCAAGAACTTCTCATTGGAAAATCAACACAAGTTTTTGAAGTAAGTTTGGATTCTTTGACATTTTTATCCAATGTGTTTGTTGGATCATTGTACCTTTAAATGCTTCTTAACTTGTTACATAAAGCATTTTTAAATGCTTTCTATATTCTGCCTTAATTTTATACTACATATTGATTACAAGTTAAAAACTTTAGCTTGCTTTTAATTTTTATTATTTCTTCCAGGTTTGTGACTGGATGTTCAAGAGGACCTTTGCTAGGATTCAAGTATTTGGAACCTTTATTCTGTATACAGCGGTATGATGCTTTTACTCCTTGGAATTGGAATTTGAGATTCCATTCCAAATCCAATGATTATAAAGACTAAAACACCCTCATTATATATTTGTAATTTTGTATCCTTATTTTTTTTTGTTTGTTTATAATTATTGCTTTATAGGGCTGCTGGTAGTGCCTCTGAAGAAGCTCTTGATCGGTTACCAACATCAGCTACTTGTATGAATCTTTTAAAGCTTCCTCCATATAGAAGGTTTGTCATTCTTTTCTAATTTCTTTATCCCTTGTTTGTTACACATTAGTATGCAAAAAAGACATAAATACCCTTCTCATCCGCATCATCGAAAATACCCCTCAAAACTTTTGCTTTCGAGGACTATTTTCAATGAGAAGGTCATTTTCGTCTTTTGTACTACACATCCACCTTTTTACAATCGACACCTCACCTGTTCTCTTATGTCATGTCCTTCTGATCTATCATCTAACTTGAAGGATGAGAAGGGCATTTACGTCTTTTGTACACATCAACCTTTTTTGGGTAGGAAAATTTGTAATTTTTGTACAATCGACTAGGGATGAGATTTAAAACCGGAAAACCGGACCGGAACTGGAATCGGATCGGAACCGGAACCGTTAGAACCGGAATATATAAAACCGGTTCCGGTTCCGGGTTTAAAAATTGGCTTTATCCGGGTTCCAGGTAATACGGGTTTGGGTCCATCGGGTCCGGGTAAACCGGGTCTAAAAACCGGAACCGGTGTTTGGAACTGGAACCACTTTTAGGGCCGGAACCGGTTTTTGTGAAACGTTTAAAAGATGCATATCTCATTCATTTCAACTCCGATTGACATGCGGTTTTTTCCAAAATGTAGTTAGAGTTTGTAGATGATTTTAGACTATAAATTTGCCATTTTTAGTTTTATATTCATTGACTTACAGTCCACCAAAGTCGAGATATCAAAGCTGGAAGTTTTTATAGTTTTTTAGTTTTTTTGTTTTCGGTGAAAGTTTTAAAACATGCATATCTAATTCGTTTGAAGTCGGATTGACATGTGGTTTTTTCTAACTTGTAGTTTACAATTTGTACATGAGTATAGACTATAATTTTGTCATTTTTGCTTTAATATTTAATGATTTACAGTCATCCGAAGTCGGGATATCAAAACTGAAAATTTTCAACTTTTTAGCTATTTGTTTTTGTACTTTGTATTCTGTGAAAATGTTAACACATGCATATCTCATTCGTTTAAAGTCGGATTGACATGCGGTTTTTCTCGGAGTGTACTTTAGAGTTTGGACATGATTTTAGACTATAATTTTGTTAATTTTGGTTTCATATTCAATGAGTTACAGTCTCCCAAAGTCGGGATATCAATATGAAAGTTTTCAAAGTTCAACCCACTAAGTAGTAAGTAATTATCAAAAAATTCCGGTTTTTCCGGGTTTTCCAGTTCTAAACCCACTTTATTCGGTTCTAACTTACTCACTTTGATGTTTTCGGGTTTTCCGGTTCTAGACCCACTTTACCCGGTACCGTACTCGGAACCGAACCGGAACCGGCTCTTACATACCGGTCCGGTTTCCGGTTCTTCAAAATCCCATTAATCGGTTCCGGGTCCATCCGGTCCGGGTTTGGACCCACTTTCATCCCTACAATCGACACCTGTTCTCTCATGTCATGTCATGTCCTTCTGACCTACATCTAACTTGAAGGATGAGAAGAACATTTACGTCTTTTCTACATATCCACCTTTTTGGGTGGCACAAAAATTTGTAATTTTTGTACAATTGACGCCTGTTCTCTATGTCATGTGCCTCTGATCACATCACATTGTATTTATTTATTCAAAGTTAACAACATATTTGATGATGATGATGCAGTAAAGAGCACATGGAGCAGAAGCTGTTGTATGCTATAAATGCGGAAGCGGGATTTGATTTAAGCTAAACATTTAAAAAAGAAAAAAAATGCTGTGTGGTAAATTAAAGTACATTGCCTAAATCGACCCATAGAAGGGGTGAGAGCATGGTGATTTTGTACATAATGTGGTTGCAAGGTTGCAGCAGCTACAATGTATACCATTTGTTTGCCAAATATTGCAACAATGGACATAAAATAGTAGAGCCTAGTTTGTATTGTTTGCAAAAAGAAAAAAAAGGAGGCTTTGGTTTGTAGATAGATTGTATTTCAAGTTCTAAATCCATGGTCCCAATCTATGGCTACTTTGTTGGCAATGGTGTACTTACCACTTATCTTTTTCTCTCATTGTCTACAAACTTTATAAGTATGAGGGTATTTTCGTCTTTTGCACAAATGAAAGACCGATTATAATTTTTGTTCTATTGATATCAGTCCTAATCAACCATGCTAAATTAAGTACAAGATTTGTTATGATAAAAACATGCCACAACCTAGTCACAAATATATTACAAGGTTTTTGCACATATATTGAAAGTGTTGAAGGAGTTTAATAGATGCAAATAATATAGTGATTTTTTTGGTAGCTGATTTTAAATAATGTGTTTTTCTACATTGCCCTAAAAATAAACCAAGTGAAAAAAACAAATATTAAATTGCATCATGTGGTCATAAGGACGTCAAATCAAACTATATTGTCATGTTTTTTTTTTCTGACATTATATGATGTAATAGTTATTTTCATTAACATAAAAACAAGTGATTAAAACATGACAAACTCGATATGAAAACGATAACATAATACAATTTTTAGTTTATTTAATCCGTACTTAATCATATATAACACGACAAACACAAAAAACATGAAATTTACATGTTAAATCGTGTCAATTTCGTGTAAAATTTTGAATAAGAACGCAACACGACATGATAACACGACAAACACAAAAAACATGAAATTTACATGGTAAATCATGTCAATTTCGTGTAAAATTTTGAACAAAAACACAACACGACATGATGTCATGTTTTTTATACTTTCTTGTTCTTGTCATCAATTGACACCCTTACATGTGGACAAACCATGATAAATCCGTCGCATGCATATCGCGTTGGAGATAACACTATTAATATTTTGGACATGTTGGTTTTGAACGTTGTATATTTTTGATGAAATTCTGCATCTCAACATATAGACACCCATTGCGGGGCCTACAAAAGATGACATAACATAAAAAAGAAACCATTTAAGTAACATTCAATTACTTCGGTTATGTCTTTGTGGCATAATGTATCGGTTTCAATTTTGTATGAAGCCTTTAAAATAGTTGAGTCAAATCTATTAGATAAGATACAACGTGATAATGACGTTTTGGGTTAATATAGAGAGAATAGTGTATAGTAATGATGTTTTGGGTGAATAACTCCTTAACAACTTGTTTACATGTATAGAGAATAATAATTTTGATTTATTTAGAAGTCTTAAGTTTTACGCACACTAATAAACTTTCAATTTGGTTTCAAACTAGCTGCAAAAGTTGTTTATTTACTTTATAATCTCTTAAAGTGTTATGTCAATCATGTGTACCGACCAAATCTAGAGCTTCACTTGTGAAAGGGAAGTAGGTTAAGTTTGACCTAGATGACATTTAGTTTGGACTTTGATACGTCAAGAGTTGTTTCATTAAATTGAGGCAATCTTTTTCTTGTTGCCCAAAAGGAAAATAGTAAGGGGTTTGACCAGGAGTCTGCAACTTGGAGTTAGTAATGGAGTTGTCATGGAAACATTTTTGAATTTCCATTTCTACAACTAATTATAAAGTTGTTGGACCTCCACTTCAATTATCTCAACTTGGAAACAAAACAAATAAAAACAATTTGGTATTATAGCAAATTCAAATTGAATTCCTTGTTTTTTTTTATTATCCTTTTTTATGCTAAGATAATCTACTTTTGAATTTCATTTACCTCCCAAGGTAACTTTATAATATTGAATAAATTATTTTGTAAAAAATGGTTAGCTATTGGAGTTTGTGTATAATTATTAATTCCAATGTGGATTGTGTTTTTTAGATATATAAGAGAAACTCAAAAAAGAGGAAATGAATTAAGAAGTTAAAAATAGAATAAATGAGTTGATGATACTTAGGGATGTTTGGATTAGCTTATTAGCTAATTGTTTATTAGCTTATTTGTGGTGGGAATAAGCAATAAGTAATAAGCAAGGGAGGAGATGCTTATTAAAATTAGCTTATTTAATTTATTTTTAACACAATAAGCTGATTTTTAAAGATTTTATCAAAACACTTAAACTTAGCTTATTGTGGTGGGAATAAGCAATAAAAAATAAACACCATCTTTTTTTCCTATCTAGACACCCCCTTAACAGTGGTTATAAACAAATTAAAGAGGGAATTCGGTAATGGTGAACCCTCGTGCACAAGCTATTAGTTAGCCGATTCTCTCATCAGAAAAAATAAATTCTTACTGATATTCCACTTCTTAAAAATATCATTACTATACACTATTCTCTTTATTTCTTTCTTTCACTCTCTCTAATATCACAAATAATGACCATGGGCACACCCAACTTTCCTTTGATCATTTTTTGGTAAACCGTCCAAGGCATATGCTGGCTGGACGGTTCATTTCTTAAAAACACTCTTCAAATTCAAGTTTGAGATTGGGGAATAAACCCAAAATCCTTTTTATGATAATTTGATGGTTAGGGTTTAATTTTCTAATCATCATAGTATGGTTGATGTGGTTCTAAGCTCAATTCATCATTCCCATGGTGGATTTGGAGTTTAGGTAAAATCTAGCCATAAACTGTAGATGAGAATTTTGGATTATGAAGTTTTTAAGTTATTATTGAACATATTCTAGGATCATATAATGAAATTGTTGCATTAAATCCACTATGGATGCACATTTCATAGAATATGAGAATCTAGGGCTCATTTGATGGAATTGGGGATTCCATATGTTGATTTTAGTTTTTTGCAAAGGGTTCAAGCAACTCTTATGAGTATATTGTAACTCCCCGTTCTAAGAGTAGCTATTTATGGTTCCCCGAGATCAAGAGTAAGGGCGTTTCGGTCTTTTATGGGCAATGGGTTTTATTCGAGAAGGTTTCGGGACGGGGTGTGTTGCTAGAAGCGTAGGGCTTCTCGCCTCCTTTTCGTGGATATAAAGTTCGTCGGGAACGGACTTAGAATAAAGGAGCTATGGCACTTTGAAGATATTGTCACTTATGGCACTTGATGGAAAAAGTTGACAAAGTAAGGCCATGCATGCATGGGACACGCGTGGGTACGCCCAATGTAAGGCTGGATTCCGCCCAGCGTAATGGAGTTAATGAAACGCGGGGTCCCTCGACGTACGCCCAACGTACTGGAATTACGCCCAGCGTCCAGAAACCCTAATTTTAGGCCCAACCAATATATAAGGAACATTATGGTTCCAACCCCAGCCTCCATATCTGCTCTCTTACCCTCAGAAACCCTAAGTAGACGTTCTTCTTCCATTGTTGTGGGTATTTGACCTTGGAGAGCTTGGTTTGGCAAAGGAGAGCCTAGAAGAAGAAAGAGGAAGTTGTCAAAGAAGGAGTGGGGTGGCTGGAGCTCGTAGATCTGGAAAGGCATCATCTTTTAAAGCCCTTTTGAGGTATAAAGTCTCTTGCTTGAGAATCATATTGTGTATATCTATGTGTTATGAAGTTTTGGACACCATGCATGATACGAGTTGGTTAAGATTAGCTGTCCTTTCAGACCTTAGGAGAGGTCTTGAGTGAGAAAAATGAGGTCCCAATGGCTTTGGTTGTCTCATGTGTGAGATAGGTAGGTCTTAATGGATTAATACCTTGAGTTAAGAGCTTTATGGACGTCCCAAGTAATAAAGTTTGAGACTTTATGAATCCTAGGCATATTTGGTCTATGAATTTGAAGTTTGGGCTTAAGATCTTAAGCCATTAAGAACTTATGTGGGATTTTAGTTCAGTGAGATTATGCCCCGCATAAATGGATGTACGCCCAGTGTAGTGGGTATGTGTCCCGACTCCAATCCGCGAGCATCGATGTATGCCCAACGTACCAAGAGGGGTACACCCAGCGTACTCCCTCTGTTTGGTTTTGATTTTGGGCCTTAAGTGATTGGGCTGTTATTGGGCTAATGGAGCTTGGGCCGTGACTGAACATTATGGATGGAGTATTTTAGACCCAATAATTATTATGGACCTTGGATCTAGGCCCATTTGGTGAGGTGGGCCCAATTTAGTAAATTGGGCCAATATTGGGCTTTGCATGAGGATTTGACCTTGGGTCTTGGCCTAATAAGAGGATGATGGACTTAATGAGTGTTGTGGGCCCTTGGCCTAGAAAGTTGTGATGGTTTTCATATGATAGTTGGGATTTCCGGCGAGTCAGCAGTCAGAGAGTTGGAGGATTCTGGCAGTTGCAAGGTGAGTTTTCCTCACTATACTCAAGGGTCTAAGGCACCAAGGCCGACCCTTTGAATTGTTGTTAGAGCCTTCTATATTTTGTGATGATATGTTTTCTAGTATCTTGGTAGATGAGATAGTGATATGTGAATATGCTTTGTTAGCCTAGTATCCTTGAGAAATGGATAGTTGCATGATGGCTAGTTTTATTGGATCAGCGCCCCTGGTAGTTGGGTAGTGATTATTTATAGATCGGTAGTTAGTCTTGCACTATGTACACTGGTAGGAGGTACTCTCGGGTTATGTATGTTGAGTAGTAGAAGAGGGTATTCCATCCCAGTAGGATGATAGGGCCCTAGTATGTTGGTTCGGTAGAGTGTTTTATGTATGCCTGTTATGTGTGCATGTCTGCTAGTGTAGATTGGCATTCCAACCCGATGGTTGTGGGCCAGGAGTATTCCATCCAGGTAGGATGATTGGACTCATAGTAGTTTGGCATTCCAACCCGATGGTTGAGGGGCCTGGGGTATTCCATCCCGAGGGATGATTGGACCCATAGTAGTAGTAGTAGTAGTAGTTACTGTATGTATAGGAAGTGGGGAATTCCAACCCGATATTTGTGGGCCATGAGTATTCCATCCCGGTAGGATGATTGGACTCATAGTATGTTGGCATTCCAACCCGATGGTTGAGGGGCCTAGGGTATTCCATCCTAAGGGATGATTGGACCCATAGTAGCTAGTGTTGTATGTATAGGTCTTTGGGCATTCCAACCCGATGGTTGTGGGCCGAGAGTATTCCATCCCGGTAGGATGATTGGGCACGTGTTATGTAGGCATTCCAACCCGATGGTTGAGGGCCGAGGGTATTCCAACCGGAAGGTTGATTGGACCCGAAGTATGTTGTTCTTGCTGTATGCATATGTTTATGTGTGTATGAGTACTTTGGGGGAACTCACTAAGCTTTCGGGCTTACAATTGTGGTTTATTGTTTCAGGTGATTCAGGAGATCGTGGCAAGGAAAAGGCGTGATCGTACCGCTCCTCATGTTTATGCTTTATGTAATATGATTCTGGGGAAAATACTCTGATGTTTAAACTATTTTGAAAACAAGATGTATGATCTTAATGGTTTTTGAATGAATTAAAATGTTTTAATTTGGTTGAAATTTTTGGTCGTTACAAGTTGGTATCAGAGCCTTGGTTTGAGTGAATTGGAGGAACATTCGTGTGAATCCAGTCTCAAATCAAGGAGAGGTTTTCAAAAATGGTTTTCAAAATAAGTAAAGGAGGACGCAGAGGGTACGATCAACCGAAGCCAGTAAGTTACCCCAAAATACCATACAAATTATTTGTTTTGAGATATGTTAGAATAGCATGCTAGTACTAGGCTAGGGATCTTCAAGAATTGCATGATAGAATTGCCTGATTTATGATGCCTGCTAGCCTAGGGTTTCCTTGTTATGAGCTATTTAGTGTTCCTCTAGAGGTGAGGATTGAGTGCTTGCTGTGTATGTTTGTGCTTAGGGCGTTGTGGTGATACTTGAGACAAATATGGGTAGGCGTGGAAGGTAGTATGTGCCCGTACTACTGAAAGCACATGACCCATACGCGTGTCAAGGAAGTCACAACCCCTAGGTTGTTGATTTGAGGTTATTTCTCAGTGGTTATGCGGGGAATCTGAGATTTTTATGGTTCATTCCAGTATGGCGGATGTGAGACGTTTGGAGGCAGGATCCGGTTCGGGATCGGGATCAGGAGAGAGTGGCCGGGATTGACCGGTACCACCCGAAGTCATTAGCCAGATGAGTACGGCTGAGTTGGACGCTAGGATTCGTGATATCCTACATGAGGAGGTTGCTGCTATGTTCCGAGCTGAGTTGCCGGAACTGTTTGGGTCGATCAAGACCGCCAAGGTTGAGTATTTTGATGAGCGCTATGCAGCTCTTGCAGAGACAGCGGCCGCGGCAGCCGCATCGGCTGTGACAGCGGCAAGGGGAGGAGCCAGTCAGAGTTTTTAGTATCGGGATTTCGACAATACGAAGCCCCCTACTTTTGATGGAGTTCAGGATCTGATCGTTGCTATGAGGTGGTTGTCAGACGGGGAGGGTTGCTTCTTCACGTGTTCATGCCCTGCAGATCAGAGGGTGAGGTGTGCTCTGAACCTTCTAAGGCTCGGGGCGAAGGATTGGTGGAGGTTGATCACTGGATCTTATTCTGATGTGCAGCGGGCTGCGGTTTCATGGGATCAGTTCTGGGAAATGTTCAGTACTCGTTATGTTCCGCAGGTTGAGAGAGAGAGAGAGAGGATGGCCCAGGAGTTCATGGAACTGAAGCAGGGTTCAAAGTCAGTGACGGAGATCACCAGGATGTTCACTGAGAGGGCGATGTTTTGCCCGTAGTTTGCTTCGGAGCAGGCTCAGATGTCTCGATATCTGAGTATGCTCAAGAAGGATATCATGCAGTTTGTATCCACGCAGAGGTGTAGTACCTTGTTGGAGTTGCAGGAAGCCGCTAGGCAGCGCGATTTAGAGATTGAGCTCCAGTTGAGAGAGCAGAGGCAGGCCCCGGTGCAGTCGCAGCCTGCACCGAAGCGGATGAGATCCGCTGATTATCGACAGGGAGGTCAGAGGAGTCGCCCTTGCGGGAAGTGCGACAAGGTGCATGTCACACCCCGAAACCGATGGCGGAAACGTTCCGGGGCGGAGGACGTCATGAAGTATCGCAACCAATGTACATAGTAAGCATAGTAAACACAACCATTACATTGCATAGAAATATTTACATTGTCTGAAAACAAAGTGTTACAAGAGTTATACATATATATCATATGAACAAAAGTTAAGATGAGTCTTCTATACGCTCCGTCTTCTCCAAAAGATCGCCGTGTACCTGTCTAATGTGGACCTGAGAATACAAGCAGTTTGAAAATCAGCATAAAGCTGGTGAGTTCATAAGCGGTTTATTTTGTAAAAGAACAGTTTCCTTTGATTTTTCTGAAAAAGTTGTTATCCAAGAAAATCCCATATTTTCTTTTTAGTAAGTTTAGTTATTCGTTTATTCTACAGTTTGGTTAGGAACAGTTCGTTATCCCAGGAAAAACACTTATTTTCCTAAAAGTCGTGGTTAGTTCTTGGTTCAGAATGCTATGTACTAGTATCTATCATACTTATCGTATTAGCTAGGTATTCTGATATCCAGGTTATCCTACACTCGAATGTCGAATATCTACTTTACTTATCTGTATTTTCGAATGTTTGGAGACACTCAGAGACGTACATTAGTTGTATATTCGATGTTCTGGTGACTTCCAAAGGCGTACTTTAGTCGTATTTCCGAAGCTCTGTCGACATCCAAAGGCGTATGTTTTCGAAACTCTGTCGATATCCAAAGGCGTACTTTCGAATTATTTCCGAAACTCTGGTGACACTCAAGGCGTACACTAGCGGTATTTCCGAAGTCTTGGTGTCATCCAAAGGCGTACTTTCGTAGTCGTTTTGTTACTTTCGTCGGTCTGTTACTTTCGTAGTTCTGTTACTTTCGTCGTTTTGTTACTTTCGAGGGCGTATCTTATTAGTATAAATCCTAATTTATGATTAGTATGAATCTTTCGTACGATTATAAAATGAAACATAGATTATAACATTATATAAAGAAATCTACTATTAGTCTGAAGGCTAACTCTGCAATTCGAACTATTGGTTAATACGATTTTCGATATTAAGAGCATACATATTATAAACATTTGAATTGAAATAATGTGTTTGAGTACAAGATTTCCTTGTACCTTTGCTTGTATTCCCCCCTGAAAACATTTGAAAAACACGGAAAAAGAGTAGGGGTATGAACTCACCAGTTGCGGAATGTGTCGGTTTGAATGCTAAATGTCAGTTCGGGGCTTGAACGCGTGCGAGATTCCTATGTAATATGAAAAGATACACATTTGTATCTAATTAGGCTTTGTACCACTAATTACTTGAGGATATACACTTCTAGTGGCGAAAACACTTCATTACAAGTGTTTGGAGTGACCCGGGTGGCATCTATGGACGTGTATGGCTTGGATATGGAGTTTACTCTTCAAGACTAAACTCCTAAGGGAGTTTACGGCCCTAATGACCAACTCCCCATGAGTTTACAGCCGTAAACTCATGGTGGGGTGTTCTAGGGGTGCTAAATGGTCTTACAACTCTTGAGGGTTAATGCTAGGCTTGGTTTTAAGGCATTGGAATGGGATTTGAACATCATAGGGACCATTTGAGGAGTTTACGGAAGTAAACTAGGAGTTTACAGCCGTAAACTCTTATGTGCTCATTCAAAGTGTGTTTTGGTGGTCCTAGGTCAATCCCAAATATTTCTAGCTCAATATACAAGTCATGGGGTGAAATTAGGGCATCATTTGACTAAGTTATAGGAGTTTACGGCCCAGGAACCCATCCATGGGGGGTTTACGGCCGTGAACTCCTAAGGGGGTAGTTTTTATCAAGTTTAAGGCTCCTAACTCATTTGTGGTTGCTTCTAGACTTTATTCTAAGGCTTAGGAGGTGTTTAAGGTGCATCTTAACACCTTAAAAGGTGTTTACTGACCATGAATGGGATTTTATGGTCCAAGCATGATCTTGGGCCGTAAACTCATATTTACCTCCTAAATGTTGAGTTTTTGGTGTTCCTAGTCCATTCCAATAAGTCCTTAAGTCATTTCCAGGCTCCATAAGTGATTTGAGAGGGTTTTGGGGCTCAAAAACCCCTTTTATGTGTGTTTGCGGCCCAAGAATGTTCTAGGGCCGTAAGCACATGATGTTGGTCCGATTCCATGATTTGAACATGAATTTGTAGGCTAAGGATGCTAATCTATGAGTTAGGGTAGTTACCTTATCGATTTGGAGCTTCAATTGAGTGATTTTGGGACCTAGAACTTGGATTTGAGGAGAGAGTAGAGAGAGAGTGAAAAAGGATTCAAATGAGGTCCTTTGAACTTTATATATGGGTTGAGTTTGAGAAACGGTGGAATTCTACCCGATACTGATGCTAAACGAGGCTTTTGGTCGCACCCGATTAAGTTGTCGTAACCCGATGTGGTTGAAACTAAAAATTTTCTAAGTAATAATTTGGAATGTTTTCATGAGTTTCTAAGGGGTTTGGACACTCACGAGATAAAAATCTAAATATCAATTTAGATAACTTAACCCAAAACGAAATCGGAACAATTCACAAAAGACGAGTTTTTATGGACATAATGGGTTACGGCGATGGAATAAACTTAGGGTTGTCACATTATCCCCCCGTTAGAGGGAATTTCGTCCCGGAATTCAAACTTTAGACACAATTCATGGATTAGGAAAGAAATACGGATACTTCTACTTTGTCGGATTTTTGTGCTCTCAAGTGAATTCGGTTCCTAGCATGGCATTCCAGCGAACCTTTGCTATTGGGATACAAATTTGTTTCGTACGTTTAAGCTCTCGATCTATGATTTTGATTGGTTCCCCATGAGGTTCAGACTTTCGTTGATTTCGGTCCCATCAAAAGGGATTACTAGGGTTTCATCGAATAGGCACTACTTAAGAATGGATTCGTGGAATACCGGATGGATGCTGCTAAGTTCTGAAGGTAGTCGGAGTTTGTAAGCTATGAGATCGATCCTAACGAGGATATCGAAAGGTCCTACGTTCCTCGGGTTAAGTTTTACACGCTTTCCAAAGCGTATCATGCCTTTCCAGGGGTAAGACTTTCAACAGGATACAATTTCCAACAAAAGGGTACACCTTTCTGTGTCAGAGTGATTAGGGGTTAGGCGATTCTGGATGAACCTGCGATAGTAGTCAGCGAGACCCAAGAGTTGACGGATTTCTGTGGGTGTCTTCGATGCCGACTAATTCTCTATCGCCTAGATTTTGGACGGGTCCACGTGTATGCCTTCCTTGCTTAGCACGTGACCAAGGAAAGTGGTTAGACCAAAGGGCATCACTACGATCTCGTAGTGACCATTGCGAATCCTGAATGCTGTCTTGGAAACATCATTCTCGTGAACTCGAAGCTGACTGGGTAACTCCTGCATTTCTGCTGGAGCCTATCGATACGGAAATTTGGCTACAGAGTTTGCTACGGGAATTGGGTCGATGCAAAACTCTACTTGGCGTTCGAAAGGAATTCCCGTGAGCCCTTCGGAAAAGACACCAGGAAAATTGTAGACTTCGGGGATGCTCTCGAGGTCTTTAACTTCCTGTTTCTCGTTGATCACATAGGTTGGGAACTAAGTTTATCGCTAATGCTCTCTTTCTCACCGTTAGCTATCTCGACGTTAAATGCTTCGGTTACTAATTGAGGACTATGATTAAAAGTTGTTCAAACGAATGATTAACAGATTTTCTTTCAACACTATAATAAAAAAAGATTGCAAGTATAAGGGCTGTCGAGGAGGAATATACTTGTGGCAACAGTGGGACCGGCGACTGCCTCATCTTGTCCTATAGCTAGGACTCTTCCGGTGTTGCCAGTTGTTGCTGTCTTGGGGTAGTTTCACTTGAAATGCCTGACTTCGCCACAACCGTAGCAGGCTTGACAGATACCTGCTTCGAAGGCTTGATTGGTTGGTGTTCTGCAGCTTCGCGCAAGGTGACCCTCTTGGCCACAGTTTTTGAAAAACTTCTCACGACATGGGCCAGGGATATGATGGTGGTAACTGCACCTGTTGCACCACGGAAGAATACCAGCATATCCAGTGACAAGTGCTTGGGCTGAGGAACCGACGACAGAACAGCAGTAGGGGTAGTGGCAGCATGGACTGCCACTATCTGCTGTTTCTTCGAGGACTCCTGTGAAGGCTGACTCTTCTTCTTCTTCTTCCAAAACTTTCTTTTCTCACCACTTCTCTCTGTTGGCTTAGGAGAGGTGGTTGCTTCCTCTAGGTCATCATTATGGTCGATCAGGGTTTGCGCTAGGCATTTGGTGCTGTCGTAGGTATCCGGCTTCGCAGCTAAAACGTTCCCTTTGGTCGGCTGGGTCAACCCCCAGATGAACCTCTCAATCTTCTTACTCTCCGGGGTAACCATTCCCGGACAGAGTAATGCCAAGTCATCGAATCTGGATGTGTAAGCGGCGATATCGGAACCCTTCATCTTTAGGTTCCAGAGTTCATGCTCCAGCTTCTGTATTTCGCCCCGAGGGCAGTACTCCGCAAACAGAAGTTCCTTCATGACTTCCAAACCCATAGCATTGGCTACTGGTAGGGTTAAGGATTTGACTCGGCCGTTCCACCAAGTCAGGGCTTTATCGGTGAATGTGCAGGCGGTGAATTTCACCCTGTCGGATTCTGAACAGGCACAGATTTTGAAAATTGATTCGATTTTCTCTAACCACCGAGTTAGGGCAATGAAACCTCCTGTGCCATCGAAGAATGTGGGTTTTGCTTTCATAAAGTCGTTATAGGAACACTCCTTCCGGTGTCCTTGGCTACCTTCCTGGTTTTGGGGCTGAGTACCACCTCCTTGCCCACCTGAAACAACGAGGTTCATCTGCGATATGGTAGCAGCCACAACAACATTAAAAACTGCTTAAAACATGACGAGATCAAATTGAGGAGGGAGTGGTGGCGGAGGAGGATTGTTGTTCTTTGAGCTGGGTCTCTTTCTTGGAGGAATCTTGATCTAAAATAGACAGGAAAGAGAGGATCATAAGTCCTCTGAATTTAATCAAGAGATATGGAACAAGAGATATGATATGAGTATACTTTATGTTAATTTTATCTCAAATAATGAACCAAATGTGCTTAATTAGCTTAAATATTTCATTTTCAGTAACAAATACATGCTCGGATGGAAAAGGAAGCGGAACTAGCGATTAGAGGCTTGGATCTTGGATTTTGAAGAAAGAAGGATGTTGCTGGACAGCTTGACCCCTCATCAGTGTTTTGGCCATATCTCATTAACCGTAATTCCGATTGACAAGATTCAAAATGTTCTGAGAACTAGGAACAATTTCGGACGACTTTCATGTTTTGAGAAAATGCTGATTCCAAACGGACTCGGCGAGTAGGCCATCAACTCGGCGAGTTGGTCAGAAGTTTCGCAATTCTTGACTTTGCCTTGCCGTACACGGGATTTTAAGTGATGTACTCGGCGAGTAGGTCACTGGACTCGCCGAGTAGCCCCTGTTTTCATAATATATATAGAAACCCTTCTCATTCGAACCCTAACGAATGAGGGAAGTTTAGGATGATTTTTGGAGGCCAGAAGGGTTCTTAGAAGCTGTGGTTTTTGAGCTTTCAACCTAGATATCAAATTGGAAGAAGATCAAAGGCAATAACACACTACTTTTATCTTAAGCTTTTGCATAAACCATGTTTCAATCATTAGATTATGTTTTTAGTTTGTTATTTGCTGTAGATATGAGCTAAAAACTCATAACTTCTGTTTAGGATAGATGATTTTGTGATTATGGTTTGATTTATGGTAGGATTGATTTAATATTGGTGTGGTGATTTTGTTGATTCTAGCTTGTTAAAGAACCTTATGTGTGAATGATAACTATTTTTCTGTTAATAGGAAGACAATCGAGCTGCATGAACATCTCTTAGTTGTTAACCTCATATGTTTATGTGACCACTTTATCATATGTCTAGGATTAATGAACATGAAACTAGAATTAATAAGAAAAATAGGTAAATTCATGTGTGAGCTTGTGTGATGACCATTCACAAGAGGTTAACTAAAGGACCAAATTAGTTAACCATTACAAGTCTAAATTAACCTGAATAAGTAACCTAGTGAATTGAATTAAATTAGACAACTGGCCACTGTTTGAGTTAGTTTGTTCTCTAAGGATTAGTGCAGCGAACGTGAATCTAATCACTTGAATCGGTAGCCAATAAAAGAATTAATCCATTGCACTATTACCATAATATCAACCATAGGATCAATTGAGTTGAACTAAACAGAAGTTCCCTTCGTTATTGAATTTAGTTGAATCTTTGTTTATCTAGTTCTTAGTTTCTTAGTTTAAATTTTAGTTAATTGTTTAAGTTTCTAGTCTTGAAAAACTAGAGAAAACCCATTTTCTATTACTTGTTTTATTTAGATAATATTAGCATTTATTTTAATTGTTTACCGTTCCCTGTGTTCGATCCCCTACTTGCTTGAACTATATTACTAATCGATAGGTACACTGCCTTTCGTGTGTTTATTTTGTGTCTAAGTTAGTAGGATTAAAACTAGTTGGTTTCACACACATCAAGATATCTCATTAAGACAAATAAAGGATTCTATAAGCGATAAGCAGGAAAGAGTTATCAAAGCAAAGAAACTATCGCTAAAGGAATGATTGAGGAGCAACGCTGGAATGAGGATTTCAATAACGAAGTTGGCTCTAGAAATACTCCTATAGTATTTCATGTTTCGCTGTGACAACGACTTGTTGTTTGGGTATTGGGTAAGTTTTAGGCATGCTGAACACCACAGTCACTCCCCAACACATGTTGGCCGTGTCTCGAATGAATATAGTTGATCAGGCTATATTGACCCTAGACACGACTACATAACTGCCCAAGTTTAACCGTAGCGCACAACACCCAATTACTTATGTTTTGTTCTACTCGTGGTTATGGATTCTGGCGATTCGGTATACTTGTATACTTTTGAAAATACTTATATTTTAAAGTATACTTTTAGTTCAGAGCACTTAGGCCCCTTAGTGTTTATAGTCTTATACCACGTAAGGTTTGGTATATCAGTTCACTATAAACAAGGGCTCTGATACCAATCTGTCACACCCCAAAACCGATGGCAGAAACGTTCCGAGGCGGAGGACGTCATGAAGAATCGCAACCAATGTACATAGTAAGCGTAGTAAACACAACCATTACATTACATAGAAATATTTACATTGTCTGAAAACAAAGTGTTACAAGAGTTATACATATATATCTTATGAACAAAAGTTAAGACGAGTATTCTATACGCTCCGTCTTCTCCAAAAGATCGCCGTGTACCTGTCTAATGTGGACCTGAGAATACAAGCAGTTTGAAAATCATCATACAGCTGGTGAGTTCATAAGCGGTTTATTTTTGTAAAAGAACAGTTTCCTTTGATTTTTCTGAAAAAGTCGTTATCCAAGAAAATCTCATATTTTCTTATTAGTAAGTTTAGTTATTCGTTTATTCTACAGTTTGGTTAGGAACAATTCGTTATCCTAGGAAAAACCCTTATTTTCCTAAAAGTCGTGGTTAGTTCTTGGTTCGGAATGCTATGTACTGGTATCTATCATACTTAGCGTATTAGCTAGGTATTCTGATATCCTAGTTATCCTACACTCGAATGTCGAATATCTACTTTACTTATCTGTATTTTCGTATGTTTGGAGACACTCAGAGACGTACATTAGCTGTATATTCGATGTTCTGGTGACTTCCAAAGCCGTACTTTAGTCATATTTTCCGAAGCTTTGTTGACATCCAAAGGCATATGTTTTCGAAACTCTGTCGATATCCAAAGGCGTACATTCGAATTATTTCCGAAACTCTGGTGACACTCAAGGCGTACACTAGCTGTATTTCCGAAGTCTTGGTGTCATCCAAAGGCATACTTTCGTAGTCGTTCTGTTACTTTCGTTGTTCTGTTACTTTCGTCGGTCTGTTACTTTCGTAGTTTTGTTACTTTCGTCGTTTTGTTACTTTCGACGGCGTATCTTATTAGTATAAATCCTAATTTATGATTAGTATGAATCTTTCGTAAGATTATAAAATGAAACATAGATTATAACATTATATAAAGAAATCTACTATTAGTCTGAAGGCTAACTCTGCAATTCGAACTATTGGTTAATACGATTTTCGATATTAAGAGCATACATATTATAAACATTTGAATTGAAATAATGTGTTTGAGTACAAGATTTCCTTGTACCTTTGCTTGTATTCCCCCCTGAAAACATTTGAAAAACACGGAAAAAGAGTAGGGGTATGAACTCACCAGTTGCGGAATGTGTCGGTTTGAATGCTAAATGTCAGTTCGGGGCTTGAACGCGTGCGAGATTCCTATGTAATATGAAAAGATACACATTTGTATCTAATTAGGCTTTGTACCACTAATTACTTGAGGATATACACTTCTAGTGGCGAAAACACTTCATTACAAGTGTTTGGAGTGACCCGGGTGGCATCTATGGACGTGTATGGCTTGGATATGGAGTTTACTCTTCAAGACTAAACTCCTAAGGGAGTTTACGGCCCTAATGACCAACTCCCCATGAGTTTACAGCCGTAAACTCATGGTGGGGTGTTCTAGGGGTGCTAAATGGTCTTACAACTCTTGAGGGTTAATGCTAGGCTTGGTTTTAAGGCATTGGAATGGGATTTGAACATCATAGGGACCATTTGAGGAGTTTACGGAAGTAAACTAGGAGTTTACAGCCGTAAACTCTTATGTGCTCATTCAAAGTGTGTTTTGGTGGTCCTAGGTCAATCCCAAATATTTCTAGCTCAATATACAAGTCATGGGGTGAAATTAGGGCATCATTTGACTAAGTTATAGGAGTTTACGGCCCAGGAACCCATCCATGGGGGGTTTACGGCCGTGAACTCCTAAGGGGGTAGTTTTTATCAAGTTTAAGGCTCCTAACTCATTTGTGGTTGCTTCTAGACTTTATTCTAAGGCTTAGGAGGTGTTTAGGGCAGTACTCCGCAAACAAAAGTTCCTTCATGATTTCCCAACCCATAGCATTGGCTACTGGTAGGGTTAAGGATTTGACTCGGCCGTTCCACCAAGTCAGGGCTTTATCGGTGAATGTGCAGGCGGCGAATTTCACCTTGTCGGATTCTAAACAGGCACAGATTTCGAAAATTGATTCGATTTTCTCTAACCACCGAGTTAGGGCAATGAAACCTCCTGTGCCATCGAAGAATGTGGGTTTTGCTTTCATAAAGTCGTTATAGGAACACTCCTTCCGGTGTCCTTGGCTACCTTCCTCCTTGGCTACCTTCCTGGTTTTGGGGCTGAGTACCACCTCCTTGCCCACCTGAACCAACGAGGTTCATCTGCGAAATGGTAGCAGCCACAGCAGCATTAACAGCTGCTTGAAACATGACGGGATCAAATTGAGGAGGTGGTGGTGGCGGAGGAGGATTGTTGTTCTTTGATTTGGGTCTCTTTCTTGGAGGCATCTTGATCTAAAATAGACAGGAAAGAGAGGGTCATAAGTCCTCTGAATTGAATCAAGAGATATGGAACAAGAGATATCTCATTAAGACAGATAAAGGATTCTATAAGCGATAAGTAGGAAAGAGTTATCAAAGCAAATAAACTATCGCTAAAGGAATGATTGAGGAGCAACGCTGGAATGAGGATTTCTATAACAAAGTTGGCTCTAGAAATAGTATTTCGTGTTTCGCTGTGACGACAGCTCGTTGTTTGGGTATTGGGTAAGTTTTAGGCTTGCTGAACACCACAGTCACTCCCCAACACATGTTGGCCGTGTCTCGAATGAATATAGTTGATCAGGCTATATTGACCCTAGACACGACTACATAACTGCCCAGGTTTAACCACAGCGCACAATACCCAATTACTTATGTTTTGTTCTACTCGAGGTTATGGATTCTGGTGATTCGGTATACTTGTATACTTTTGAAAATACTTATATTTTAAAGTACACTTTTAGTTAAGAGCACTTAGGCCCCTTAGTGTTTATAGTCTTATACCATGTAAGGTTTAGTATACTAGTTCACTATAAATAAGGGCTCTGATACCAATCTGTCACACCCCGAAACCGATGGTGGAAACGTTCCGAGGAGGAGGACGTCATGAAGTATCGCAACCAATGTACATAGTAAGCGTAGTAAACACAACCATTACATTACGTAGAAATATTTACATTGTCTCAAAACAAAGTGTTACAAGAGTTATACATATATATCATATGAACAAAAGTTAAGACGAGTCTTCTATATGCTCCGTCTTCTCCAAAAGATCGCCGTGTACCTGTCTAATGTGGACCTGAGAATACAAGTTGTTTGAAAATCAACATAAAGCTGGTGAGTTCATAAGCGGTTTATTTTTGGAAAAGAACAGTTTCCCTTGATTTTTCTGAAAAAGTCGTTATCCAAGAAAATCCCATATTTTCTTATTAGTAAGTTTAGTTATTCGTTTATTCTAAAGTTTGGTTAGGAACAGTTCGTTATCCCAGGAAAAACCCTTAGTTTCCTAAAAGTCATGGTTAGTTCTTGGTTCGGAATGCTATGTACTAGTATCTATCATACTTATCTTATTAGCTAGGTATTCTGAGATCTTGGTTATCCTACACTCGAATGTCAAATATCTACTTTACTTATCTGTATTTTCGAATGTTTGGAGACACTTAGAGACGTACATTAGCTGTATATTCGATGTTCTGGTGACTTCCAAAGGCGTACTTTATTCGTATTTCCGAAGCTCTATCGACATCCAAAGGCGTATGTTTTCGAAACTCTGTCGATATCCAAAGGCGTACTTTCGAATTATTTCCGAAACTCTGGTGACACTCAAGGTGTACGCTAGCTGTATTTCCGATGTCTTGGTGTCATCCAAAGGCGTACTTTCGTAGTGGTTCTGTTACTTTCATCGTTCTGTTACTTTCGTAGTTCTGTTACTTTCGTCGTTTTGTTACTTTCGAGGGCGTATCTTATTAGTATAAATCCTAATTTATGATTAGTATGAATCTTTCGTAAGATTATAAAATGAAACATAGATTATAACATTATATAAAGAAATCTACTATTAGTCTGAAGGCTAACTCTGCAATTCGAACTATTGGTTAATATGATTTTCGATATTAAGAGCATACATAATATAAACATTTGAACTGAAATAATGTGTTTGAGTACAAGATTTCCTTGTACCTTTTCTTGTAATCCCCGTGAAAACATTTGAAAAACACGGAAAAAGAGTAGGGGTATGAACTCACCAGTCGTGGAATGTGTCGGTTTGAATGTTAAACGTCAGTTTGGGGCTTGAACGCGTGCGAGGTTCCTATGTAATATGAAAAGATACACATTTGTATCTAATTAGGCTTTTTACTACTAATTAGTTGAGGATATACACTTCTAGTCGCGAAAACACTTCATTACAAGTGTTTGGAGTGACCCGGGTGGCATCTATGGATGTGTATGGCTTGGATATGGAGTTTACTTTTCAAGACTAAACTCCTAAGGGAGTTTACGGCCCTAATGACCAACTCCCCATGAGTTTACAGCCGTAAACTCATGGTGGGGTGTTCTAGGGTGCTAAATGGTCTTACAACTCTTGAGGGTTAATGCTAGGCTTGGTTTTAAGGCATTGGAATGGGTTTTGAACATCATAGGGACCATTTGAGGAGTTTACGGTAGTAAATTAGGAGTTTACGGCCGTAAACTCTTATGTGCTCATTCAAAGTGTGTTTTGGTGGTCCTAGGTCAATCCCAAATATTTCTAGCTCAATATACAAGTCATGGGGTGAAATTAGGGCATCATTTGACTAAGTTATAGGACTTTACGGCCCAGGAACCCATCCTTGGGGGGTTTACGGCCGTGAACTCTTAAGGGGGTAGTTTTTATAAAGTTTAAGACTCCTAACTCATTTGTGGTTGCTTCTAGACTTTATTCTAAGGCTTAGGAGGTGTTTAATGTGCATCTTAACACCTTAAAAGGTGTTTACTGCCCATGAATGGGTGTTTATGGTCCAAGCATGATCTTGGGCCGTAAACTCATATTTACCCCCTAAATGTTGAGTTTTTGGTGTTCCTAGTCCATTCCAATAAGTCCTTAAGTCATTTCCAGGCTCCATAAGTGATTTGAGAGGGTTTTGGGGCTCAAAAACCCCTTTTATGTGTGTTTGTGGCCCAAGACTGTTCTAGGGCCGTAAACACATGATGTTGGTCCTATTCCATGATCTGAACATGAATTTGAAGGATAAGGATGCTAATCTATGAGTTAGGGTAGTTACCTTATCGATTTGGAGCTTCAATTGAGTGATTTTGGGACCTAGAATTTGGATTTGAGGAGAGAGTGTAGAGAGAGAGAGAGTGAAAAAGGCTTCAAATGAGGTCCTTTGAACTTTATATATGGGTTGAGTTTGAGACACGGTGGAATTCAACCCGATACTGATGTTAAACGAGGCTTTTGGTCGCACCCGATTAAGTTGTCGTAACCCGATGTGGTTGAAACTAAAAATTTTCTAAGTAATAATTTGGAATGTTTTCATGAGTTTCTAAGGGGTTTGGACACTCACGAGATAAAAATCTAAATATCAATTTAGATAACTTAACCCAAAACGAAATCAGAACAATTCACAAAAGACGAGTTTTTATGGACATAATGGGTTACGGCGATGGAATAAACTTCGGGTTGTCACAGTGCACGAGGGTAGTTGCCGTTGTTCTTCGAGGTGCCATAAGTGTGGCAAGGAGGGCCACATTGCTAGGGATTGCAGGAAGTCGAATCCAGCGGCAGGGGTCCGACTTTGTTATCATTGTGATCAGGTGGGCCATATGAATGCCCATTGTCCTCTACTGGCTGCCAGGTCAGTGCAGGCCCCAACGTCAGCCACTTTGAGACTTACCGACGGAGGTCAGGGTTGAGCAGAGCCTCCAAAGCCTCTAGGGCATGCTTATCAGCTTGTGACCGAGGAGATCAGATCTGTGCCAGAGGTGTCAGTCGGTATGTTTTTCTGCGTTATCTTGTTTATGCTGTGATTATGAGTTGTTGTTTCTTGCATGAGATGTTTAGTGTTGTATGTATTAGAGGTGAGCGAGCATTGAGGGTTCTTAGAGGGTTATCATCCAGTGTGGAATTCGTGAGATAGGAAGGTTATGGTTCGAGAATTTGGGAACTCTCAGCAGGAACTCAGTTTCCTCGAAGTTCGGTGTATTAGTGGGTTTGTTGAGCATGCGTGTTAGCTTCGCCGCAGCGGATGGTGGTTAGTGCCCTAAGTGGGGGAGAATTGAAAATTCTCGGATAAGCCGCTGGTTGTAGAAGGTTGCATGGAGCGGCTTGAACGTCGGTTATTGGGGCGGTTCAGTTATTGTAAGGGTTTGCATGTGTCGAGGAAATACGACAGGTTATGTGTGGGTCGCTGGGTATGCGACCTGCCTCTGTGTATGTATGCATGATATGGGATAACGGTGAGCACCACTAAGGGGTAATGTATAGCGAGGATCTATCGCGGTGGCAATGTTGGCTGATGCATGGGCATGTTTTCAGTCTTCTTGGAAGAGGAGAGGGATAGTGGCTCGAGATTGGAGGTTTGGACAGAGGAAAGTGGGATAGCACTTTAACAGACTCGGGAGCATTCTGGACCGGTGATGAGAATTGTGTAAGATATTGCAGTCGGAGGTCAAGGACCTGGAGATCGTGATAAGCAGGTATGAGTGGGGTTACACTCAGATGTGGCGAACCGAAGGGTTCGAGGTTGACGCAAGGATAGGGTCCTTGGTTCCAAGTATGGTTATAGGTTGAGTTATGAATATGGAGGTATTCTGATTTGGGGTATTCCATCATGAGGATTACCGGACCCTATGATTGATTGGACCTGATGTGTTTGGTATTCCAACCTGAGGGTTGATTGGACCAAACATGTGTAGGGATGCGAGGGTATTCCATCCTGGGGATGAGCGGACCCGTCGTAGGCATACCTGGTATTCCAGTACGAGGTTGATTGGGTCAGGCATGAGTATTGGTTTGGTGGGAGCATTCTGGACCGGTGATGAGAATTGTGTAAGATATTGCAGTCGGAGGTCAAGGACCTGGAGATCGTGATAAGCAGGTATGAGTGGGGTTACACTCAGATGTGGCGAACCGAAGGGTTCGAGGTTGACGCAAGGACAGGGTCCTTGGTTCCAAGTATGGTTATAGGTTGAGTTATGAATATGGAGGTATTCTGATTTGGGGTATTCCATCATGAGGATGACCGGACCCTATGATTGATTGGACCTGATGTGTTTGGTATTCCAACCTGAGGGTTGATTGGACCAAACATGTGTAGGGATGCGAGGGTATTCCATCCTGGGGATGAGCGGACCCATCGTAGGCATACCTGGTATTCCAGTACGAGGTTGATTGGGTCAGGCATGAGTATTGGTTTGGTAAGAGTATCGATGTATGTTCGGTCGGATATGAGTTAAGAGAGAGACCAAGTGTGGTCGGCAGCAGAGTAGGACTAGTGGTCCCATTTTCAGGTTGGGAATTTGGGTTCCCACGGTTGAATAGCTCCTTTTCATAGCAATGGGAAGAGGTAAGGGGATGGATAGTTTGGACGGCCTGTCCGGGAGACAGATCCAATTCAACTTTCCGGGTTCAGGGCTTTCCGGAAAGGTAAGTATCGAGTTTGCGTGAGAAGAAGTAGGTATCCAATCAAGGAGGAGTTCCAATGGGGCTAGTCTCCATTGATGGTCATCACTTGAGGAGTGTGAATGTGCTTTTCAGGATTATGGATAGCCAGAGTTGGCAGTTGGCGATTTCGAGGGCGAAATCATATTTAAGTGGGGGAGAATTGTAACGCCCCCTTCTAAGAGTAGCTATTTATGGTTCCCCGAGATCAAGAGTAAGGGCGTTTCGGTCTTTTATGGTCAATGGGTTTTATTCGAGAAGGTTTCGGGTCGGGGTGTTTTGCTAGAAACGTAGGGCTTCTCGCCACCTTTTCGTGGATATAAAGTTTGTCGGGAACGGACTTAGAATAAAGGAGCTATGGCACTTTGAAGATATTGTCACTTATGGCACTTGATGGAAAAAGTTGACAAAGTAAGGCCATGCATGCATGGGACACGCGTGGGTACGCCCAGTGTAATGGAGTTAATGAAACGCGGGGTACCTCGACGTACGCCCAACGTACGTCCAGTGTCCAGAAACCCTAATTTTAGGGCCAGCCACTATACAAGGAACATTATGGTTCCAAGCTAGCCTCCATCTTCCCTCTTACCCTCAGAAACCCTATGTAGCCGTTCTTCTTCCATTGTTGTGGGTATTTGACCTTGGAGATCTTGGTTTGGCAAAGGAGTGCCTAGAAGAAGAAAGAGGAAGTTGTCAAAGAAGGAATGCGGTGGCTGGAGCTCGTAGATCTGGAAAGGCATCATCTTTTAGAGCCCTTTTGAGGTATAAAGTCTCTTGCTTGACAAGCATATTGTGTAGATCTATGTGTTATGAAGTTTTGGACACCATTCTTGTCCCAAAAACCCCAAAGTGATGCACAATGCGAGTTGGTTGAGATTAGCTGTCCTTTCAGACCTTAGGAGAGGTCTTGAGTGAGAAAAATGAGGTCCCATTGGCTTTGGTTGTCTCATGTGTGAGATAGGTAGGTCTTAATGGATTAAGACCTTGAGTTAAGAGCTTTATGGACGTCCTAAGTAATAAAGTTTGAGACTTTATGAATCCTAGGCATATTTGGTCTATCGATCGGAAGTTTGGGCTTAAGATCTTAAGCCATTAAGAACTTATGTGGGATTTTAGTTCAGCGAGATTACGCCCCGCATAAACGGATGTACGCCCAACGTAGTGGGTATGTGTCCCGACTCCAATCCGCGCGCATCGATGTACGCCCAGCGTACCAAGAGGGGTACGCCCCACGTACTCCCTCTGTTGGGTTTTGATTTTGGGCCTTAAGTTATTGGGCTAGTGGAGCTTGGGCCGTGACTGAACATTATGGATGGAGTATTTTAGACCCAATAATTATTATGGACCTTGGATCTAGGCCCATTTGGTGAGGTGGGCCCAATTTAGTAAATTGGGCCAATATTGGGCTTTGCATGAGGATTTGACCATGGGTCTTGGCCCAATAAGAGGATGATGGACTTAATGAGTGTTATGGGCCCTTGGCATAGAAAGTTGTGATGGTTTCTTATGTGATGGTTTCCATATGATAGTTGGGATTTCCGGCGAGTCAGCAGTCAGAGAGTTGGAGGATTCCGGCAGTTGCAAGGTGAGTTTTCCTCACTGTACTCAAGGGTCTAAGGCACCAAGGCCAACCCTTTGAATTGTTGTTAGAGCATGCTATATTTTGTTATGATATGTTTTCTAGTATCTTGGTAGATGAGATAGTGATATGAGAATATGCTTTTTTAGCCTAGTATCCTTGAGAAATGGATAGTTGCATGATGGCTAGTTTTATTGGATCAGCGCCTCTGGTAGTTGGGTAGTGATTATTTATAGACCGGTAGTTAGTCTTGCACTATGTACACTGGTAGGAGGTACTCTCGGGTTATGTATGTTGAGTAGTAGCAGAGGGTATTCCATCCCAGTAGGATGATAGGGCCCTAGTATGTTGGTTCGGTAGAGTGTTTTATGTATGCCTGTTATGTGTGCATGTCTGCTAGTGTAGATCGGCATTCCAACCCGATGGTTGTGGGCCAGGAGTATTCCAACCAGGTAGGATGATTGGACTCATAGTAGTTTGGCATTCCAACCCGATGGTTGAGGGGCCTGGGGTATTCCATCCCGAGGGATGATTGGACCCATAGTAGTAGTTACTGTATGTATAGGAAGTGGGGAATTCCAACCCGATATTTGTGGGCCATGAGTATTCCATCCCGGTAGGATGATTGGACTCATAGTATGTTGGCATTCCAACCCGATGGTTGAGGGGCCTAGGGTATTCCATCCTAAGGGATGATTGGACCCATAGTAGCTAGTGTTGTATGTATAGGTCTTTGGGCATTCCAACCCGATGGTTGTGGGCCGAGAGTATTCCATCCCGGTAGGATGATTGGGCACGTGTTATGTAGGCATTCCAACCCGATGGTTGAGGGCCGAGGGTATTCCAACCGGAAGGTTGATTGGACCCGAAGTATGTTGTTCTTGCTGTATGCATATGTTTATGTGTGTATGAGTACTTTGGGGGAACTCACTAAGCTTTCGGGCTTACAGTTGTGGTTTATTGTTTTAGGTGCTTTAGGAGATCGTGGCAAGGCAAAGGTGTGATCGTACCGCTTCTCATGTTTATGCTTTATGTAATATGATTCTGGGGAAAATACTCTAATGTTTAAACTATTTTGAAAACAAGATGTATGATCTTAACGGTTTTTGAATGAATTAAAATGTTTTAATTTGGTTGAAATTTTTGGTCGTTACATATATGATGTTCAAGTACCTTGAATTGATACTTTTATAATGGTTGGGGTCCAAAGCAAAAAGAATGGATGAATCTAAGGTGATTCTGATGATTGTTAAGCCATAAGGGCAAAATGCAAAACTATGGAATTGAATTACTAATTCCGTGGTTGAAGTAAAGGCTTATAACCATCTAGAATGAATTTTAAAGAAGTATTTTTCACTTGGTAACATTCAAATGGATATTGAACAGACTTGGGTGGCTTACTTTGGTCTTTGTTGAGCTTTTATGCAAAATAAGCTCATAACCATTCTAATTTGAGTTTAGTGAACAGTTAACAACCCCTCATGACGTGACCATCTGTGGCTCACGTCGTGAGCCACTACAGGACACAACAGTCGGGTCTTATAATTCTCACGACGTGACAGGCATATCCTGACGTCGTGAGATCAGTCCGAATGCCATTTTGATCCATAAAATTCTTAATCCATTTAGCTACTAATTCATCTTTTCCAGAAGGCTTCCTAACACCCCAAGAATCATAAAAATCGATGCTTTAATGTCTTGTATGTCTAATACAAGACTTGAGCTCAAACTAAGGTATTCATGAAGAAAAAGGAGATCAAATCTCAAGCATGAACTCAAACATCATCCAAACTTCAGATCCATAAAATATAATAACCGAGGGACCCTAAGGACCCATAAAGTTGCTAACTTTATGGAGTCCTAACACTCTAACTCTTGTGGCCATGGATAAACATGAATAAAAACATAGATCTAGCAACAAGGAAAAAAAATCTTGAATCTTGGTTACTCACAATGGTCTAGAGGTGTTGCTAGAGGTTGCCAATGGAACTTCCAAGATGAATCTATGCTTCAATGGTGATCTCTTCTTCTTCAAACCACCAAAACTCCACAAAAATCTTAAGAATCACAAGGATAGGCTAGGGTTATGGTTTTTCTGTGCTTAGGGAGGAATGAGGCTGTTTTGGAATCCTAAGATGAAGTTTATGGGGTTTAAATACGAAGGAAGCCCTAAAAGATCATGGGATTGGCCTACAGTGTATCTCACGCAGTGAGCTCGTATTACCCACGTCGTGAGCTCAACATAATTCAACATCTTAATTTAATCACTCTTCACATCGTGAGCCTTGGTTTTACCCAAAAACCATGCCTTTGACTCCTTGAAGCCCTAAATTGATCCGGTCCGGAAACCGGGTGTTACAATTCCCCCCACTTAAATTAGATTTCGTCCTCGAAATCAGTTCTCACTTCCTCTCTTTGGAGTAACCCCTTGATCAGTCGACCACCTCTCGACACCTCTTCAGACTAAACAAGAGTTAAGCGACCTGAAGAAAACACGTTACCTCACAGCTTCCTTAATCTGCAAGAGGAAAAATCCGCTCCTTAGTCCTTGAACTGCTGGCCCTGAAATAATATCCAACTATCAGGTAGACATAGCCATCCCAATTGACTCCTACGTAGACCTGGCAATTTCAGACACGCAAACACGAATCTGTGAGAGACACGACACGACATGAATACACGACACGAATACATCTTAAAAATTGAGATAAAGCTTATTTCTCATCGTGTAATCATATCGTGTCAAATTCATGGCTGACACGTTTTCATGACACGAATACACGAATTTCCAGGTCTACTCCTACGCTAACCAAAATTCCCAGCTTGATCCGCCCAAGGTCTCCTGGCCTTGTGCCACTCATCGAACATATGAAATAGGAACTACATCCTACACCATAGCTTACAACCTCACACACTGACACATTAATGATAAATCCTTTCAAAACCCAATAGACTAGGCTAAATCATCCTTCATATCCGCTACGCTAATCGAATTCCGCAGATTTGATCGGTCCTAGATATCCTCAACCATATGCCGCCCCTCTGAACAATGAATCCCGCAACTCTTGGCCGACCGCCATTAATCTAACCTTGCATATAAATGCACCAACACAAGGAAACCCAATGATCACATACAACACTAGACCGACCTCCTACTCGGCTCTAACAAACCTACTCTGCTATCTATTAACATCACTCAGGCTTACCCCTGATCCACTAACCAACAACAGCACTCGGGCTTACCCCTGATCCACTAACCAACAAAAGCACTTGGACTTACCCCTGATCCTCCAACCAACAAAAATAATTGGGCCTAAAAAAGACTTAACTAACCCTACCAGGTCTTCAGGCCATGACTTAGACCTCCAATCCTTGATCAAACAAGAACATACAAGGAAGCCCCCATCACATCCCTCAACCTGGGCTTTTAACACCCTAGAGTATAAAGCATAACATGCCCTATAGATACTATCACAACTAAAACTAATACGACTTGAAGGGAAATCCAACAGCTGACAAAGATCTTGACGTGAAATCAGAGGATTCAGCAGTTGCGTGGAAGTCTTGAACTTGGAGAAATCCGAGTGGAAACTGAACCTTGGCATAGGGTCTTCCTGCTATGAGGTTCCACTCTCCCCCACTTGAAATATGCTAGAATCTGACAACTTCACAATCCTTTGATACCTAGACCAACTTGCACTCTACTACCCGATCCCAACAATTGATATCCAAATACATAGGAAATCTGAACCCACACAACATTCACAAATTCCAACATGCATGTATTCCTAGGATAATGATGAATAATCCGTTCATAAAAAGAAATCAATTTAAAAAGAGATAAATAAGATAATTCCCTACAACTAATCATCCAATATTAACACTGAACTTTGAAACCTAAGCAGAAAATACAGATGAATACCAACACTACAACAATCGACTAAATAGAAGAACTGATAACTCAAACCTCAGCCCCCAAAACTCCTGCTGTCCCATGACGACCGCGGGTAACTGCCAAGCTAGGGGTGTAGGGTTCAACACCTCACCGAAAACGAAAAATGGACAATGAGCTCTGATATGGCCCTACTGACCGCAGTGGGAACAAACCTGCAAACTCCGCCTACAATCCCTACCCAAATGACCCTCACCGCCACATCTTCAACATACAATAGGTCCACACCTTCCATCATGAAACTTCCTGCACCTGCCACACTCGAAACTCCTCCCCTTAGATAATCTTGAACCTGGGTCAGCGGACTTGACCCGCTTGGCTGCCGACTGATACTGTCCTGAAGCTGTTCCCTCATCCTTCTGTTGAAACTCCAACTCAATCTCCATCCTCCTGGTACTTGACTGGATCTCGGTCAAGGTTTGGTACTGCTGAGTAGATAAAAACTCTCGAATCTTCATCTTGAGCATACTCAAGTATCGCGACATCTGTGCCTACTCTGAAACGGTATACTCAGGGTAGAAAAGAGCTCTCTTTGTGAAAATCTTGGGGATCTTTGTCACTGACTCAGTCATCTTCTTGAGTGACAGGTACTCCTATTCTAGTTGCTCCTGCTCCACAAGAGGAACATACTCCACTCAAAACATATCCATAAACTATTACCAAGTTACTACGGCTCGCACTGAATGTGAAAAGCCTCGGGTCACAAACTCCCACCAATCCTTCGCGCCCTAGCGAAGAAGATTCAACGCAAACTTCACCTTCTGGTCATCGAGACATGAACACGTGAAGAAATATCCCTCCACGTCAGAAATCCATCTCAAAGCGATGATCGGGTACTTGTCGCCTCTGAACTCCGGAGGCTTCGTATAATTGAACTCTCGGTACTGAATCGCTTAACGTCTCTAAGATCTTGCAATGGCGACGACTGTTGTGGCTTTGGCAGCAACTACCTATGTGTCGGCGGCATAATGCCGATCAAAATCCTCGATTAGCATGGTCTTGACCAACCTAAACAACGCCGGAGTCGCCTCCATGATCTCCTTGGTCACTTCAGCAACAATGATCCCGCAGATCTCCTCCTCACTCAGACCTGCTCTCCCAGAGTTGCCAGCTCTTGATCCTAAACCTTTAATAGCCGCCATACTAAAAACTACACCATGGAAAGATCATCCAACACAATGCTCAACACACCAGGCTACCCTCATATTATATTAGTTCCTTAGTAACCTCAAGATTCCTCCAGAATCTCATATGAACCCTTTACTTTTAGTAGTACGAACCATACTACCTTCCATACCTATCCATAATTGATTTGGATTTCATCCCAAGTTTCTAAGTCACTGCACTAGACCACTCTTAGGTGCTAACACCTACTTCTCCTACAATCTACAACTAACTTCCTAGGCACTCCTCTTAGGACCATCCTTGCCCCACACTACTGGTTACTTTGTGCATTCTTGTTGTACACAATACGGGGTTAGATAGACTGTCGAATAATCGACTCTGTCCTAAGTCCACAACCAAACAAGGAACATGAAGTAATGCTAAGTCGATCATTCTAAGACTATTTAATCCTGACCATATACAACTAATCAACATACACATAACAATCACATAATCAAGTAACATATAGCAAGAAATTCCCTATATCATAAGGAATTACTGAATCAGGCACTTCTATCCAAAAATTCATAAAAGAAACTTAGCTTATCCACTAGAATGCTTTTATAACAGTTCACATATAAGAAAATCATAAACTTATCACATATAACAAGTATGGTTATTTTTGGGACCACTTTCTTGTTCGGGCTCTGGGTGACTGTACACACTGCATCTTCTTGTAAAACCAAAGTTAAGTCAAGGTTCACATTCCTGATCCCAAGCCAATAATCAAACAAGAACACGAAAAAAGATTGAGCACATGTACTTAACCCAACCATTTCATTATAAATTCCTTTTCAAAAACATTTTGTGAAAATTCTCAGATCCTAGATCGAGTCTAGATTCACAAAAGTGTTCCTCCAATTCGCTGAAACTAGGGCTCTGATACCAACGTGTAACGTTCCATTTTCACAACCAAAAATTTTCATTTTATTAAAGAGAAATTTCCTAATTATAAATCCATTATTACGAAAACAGTTTATTCCAAAGTACATTTATTGAAAATCAAAGTAATATTAAAACGCGAAATCTTCATTGCTGCTGAGGAATGTGTAGAGTCACGCCTTCGCCTTCCCATGATAACCGATGATACCTAAAACAATAAACAACTGTGTAAGCACAAATCTTAGTGAGTTTCCTCTCAAAATACCCCATACGATAAACATAAAAGCATGCATAAAGACCAACCATCATCAGATTGGAATGCCAAGGCCCAATCAGTCATTAGAATGGAATGCCAACATGCAACGAGTCCAATCGGTCATCAGACTGGAATACCCAAAGTTTGTTGGTCTACCGCCTCAACCCAACCGCTATTCCCGAGCCTTCGTGCCTACGGCTTACAGCCGGCCCGCATGGGGTATCTTGGACTACAACACAAAGTAGGACCGCCTCAACCCAATACCACCCTATGTCGACATATAAACAATCAAGGATCAACTAGGCACATAATACAGTCTAACATCAATCATATAGCTCACTACCGCCTACTAGTCCTCTCACAAAACACTGTCCTACTACCAGCTAGAATTCATGAAATGCGTAACCATAAGTAACCAGAGGTGAGATAGCCACGCGAACAGATGATCCTAATCTCGACTCACAACCAGACAAGGAACATGCAAAAAAGCCTAGATCAAGGGTTCTCAGGCTATCCTACATGACTACATATAGTCCCTAGGGTACTCCACTAGGTGATAACGAGTATACCCTTACTACAACATCCTATCATATAATGATATATACATAGATCTAGTAGATCACTATAGCACAGTGACATCCTATATACTAGGATATAGATCTAACATATCACTACATTATAACAACATCCTATATACCAGGATACAGATCTAACAGATCACTACAACACAGTAGCATATTGAATACCAAAAATCCAAGGAAGGCATAACCGTATATACCCAGAGGTGAGATAGACACCCGGACAGGTTATGCTACTCTAAAGCCACAACCAAACAAGGAACATGCAAGAAATCCTAGATCAAGAGTCCTCAGTCTATCCTACATGACTACATACAGTCCCTATGGCATCCCTCCACTAAATATAACCAAAACTAGTGGGCCGAAATTGGCGCCTTCGACCCACAGTACAATGAGGCAAAACTCACCTGAATCAAAGAACTCTGAAACACTGTGATACAATCCCTTTTCTGCACTGCTTGCACCCGTGAATATGCTAATCACCACAAACAAGTAAAATCTTAATCAATAGTCAAACCCTCAAGTTTGACCTAAAGTCAAACTTGGTCAAAAAGTCAACGGTCAATGGAAGTCAACAGTCAACAGCCCCTCACGACGTGACCATCTATGGCTCACATCGTGAGCCACTACAAGACGAAATAGTCGGGTCTCATAATCCTCACGACGTGACATGCACAACCTCACGTTGTGAGATCAGTCTTAATGCCATTTTGATCCATAAACTTCTTAATCCATTAAGCCACTAACTCATCTTTTCTAGGAGGCTTCCTAACACTCCAAGGATCATAAAAATTGATGCTTTAAGGTATTTTATGTCCAATACAAGATTTGAGCTCAAACAAGGGCATTCATGAAGAAAAAGGAGATCAAATATCAAGCATGAACTCAAACATCATCCAAACTTCAGATCCATAACATATAATCACCAAGGAACCCTAAGGACCCATAAAGTTGCTAACTTTATGGAGTCCTAACTATAACGTCCCATTTTCACAACCAATAAATTTCATTTTTATTTAAGGAAAACTTCCGAATTATAAATCCATTATGAAGAAAAACGTTTTATTTCATATACATTTATTAAAAATCAGAGTAATAGTAGAGCGTGAGAATCTTCATTATTGCTGATGAATGTGTATAGTCACGCCTTTTCCTTCCCATGATGACCGATGATACATGAAACAATCTAGGTAAGCACAAAGCTTAGTGAGTTTCCCCTAAAATACCCCATACGATAATCATATAAGCATGCATGGGTCCACTCAGCCATTTGGCTGGAATACCTAGGGTTTGTTGGCCTATTGCCTCAACCCAACCGCTCTTCCTGAGTCTCTGTGCCTTCGGCTTATAGCAAGCCTGCACCAGGTGTCACACCCCGAAAACCAAAGGCGGAAACATTTCTGGGGTTGACTCCACGTTGAGTATCAAATCCAATGCACATAGTAAGTAAAGCAAACAACCGTTACATTACATATAGAAAAGTTTACATTTGTTTCAAAAGTAAGTTGTACAAGTGATACATAGTATATATGAACAAAATAAGACGTGTCTTCTACGCACTCCGTCTTCGCCTAAAGGAATCATCGGGTACCTGTCTAATGCGGACCTGAGAATACAAGCGGTTTGAAAATCAGCGTAACGCTGGTGAGTTCATAAGCAGTTTGTTTTCTGAAAAATGTACAAGTTCCTTTCTGTTTCTGAAAAAGTTACACACACCAAGAAAATCCCATATTTTCTTAAAAGTTGGTTATCGAATCCAAAATGTAATGTAAAAGATGTACACTGAAAACATGTTTACCCTTGTGAACTGTAAAGTTTAGTTATCTGAATTGTTACACGATTATGGTTATGTACAAATGTTTTCCCCCAGGAAAATCCCATATTTTCCTAAATGTTGATTTCCAAATGTGAAAGATGTATACTAAAATCATGTTTACTCTTGTGAACTGTAAAGTTTAGTTATCTAAATTGTTACACGATTCTGGTTATGTACAAATGTTTTCCCAGGAAAATCCGATATTTTCCTAAATGTTGATTACCAAATGTGAAAGATGTATACTGAAATCATGTTTACTCTTGTGAATTGTAAAGTTTAGTTATCTGAATTGTTACATGATTCTGGTTATGTACAAATGTTTTCCCAGGAAAATCCCATATTTTCCTGAATGTTGGTTACCAAATGTAAAAGATGTATACTTTAAATCCGGTTGTTCTTGTGAAATGTATTAGTTTTAACACGTATATAAAACTAATATGTACAAAGTAAATTAATTACTTTATTCATTATTACTATTTAGTAAATCTCTGTTATCCAAATTGCAAGTTCCATAACCATACGATAGACTAGATATGGCAATAAGTAGTCCACATCACCTTATGACTTTCGTCACCCTTGAACCTTTCGGTTCGGCTGTAGCTAGCAGCCAGGTGTGGGGTAGTCAGCCCCGTATAGATCTATACGCTCAAGTCACGCTCCCTATCTAAGAGATTCTGGTTACGGGGGCGGTCCTCCACTAATGTATCTCTGTGGAGTGTTCACCGAGGACGTGTCTCCAATTTATAGGAATAACAAATCTACTAGTAATAATACAATAATCCTCCACTCGCGTATCTTTGTGGAGTGTTACCGAGGACAAAACAGTGTGCTAGGTTTCACGTTTAAAGTTCAAATGTCATGCTTTTAACTGATATAATATGGAAAACCATTTGTGAAAAATAAAACATAAGAGTTTATAACGTATTTCACTAATAATGTGTATAGATGTTCTGCAAGTTTGTCACACCCCAAAACCGAGAACGGCGGAAACGTTCTGGGGCGGAGGACATCATGTAGAGTATCACAACACAGTAAAGGTAAACAAGCAAACAACATCATCCATTGCATTAAATGTATAATTTTAATACAAGCGTGTTCTGTACAGTTATAGACACCAAAAATATAATGTAAATCAAAATAATAAGATGAGTCTTGGATGCGCTCCATCTTCTCAAAAGCTGGCCTCGGTACCTGTCTACTGATGACCTGAGAATACAAGTTATTTTGAAAGAGTTTATCAGCATTAAGCTGGTGAGTTCATAAGTATTTTAGTGTCGGTGTTTGTTATCAAACCGTTTGAACATGTCTCAAGTGTAAGTTTGTAAAATGTATTTAGATGTTTGTAAAAGTTTGAATCTCTCAGAAAAACCTATATTTTCTATTAAAGTAGCCTTCTACCAAGGCTTAACTGTTTTGTATGTTCGTTTGTTGTAAAAGTGTGTAATTTCCCAAGTGTAACTATCATTAACAAAATATAGTTTGTACATTAATGTTTAAGTGAAATAATCACTAAATATATGTAATGGGTAAATTATTGTAGTACTGTAGTGTTGTATTATAGGAACTACTGCTATACTAACTACCTTAAACCGGATTTATATTAAGGTATCATGTGATAAATTGCACCATACTATTGACTGGTAAAACGACATACGAATGGTCGTAAAACGGAATGACGTTTGGCACCCGCAGACCTGCAGGTCCGGCTGTAGCTAGCAGCAAGGTGTAGGATAGTCAATCCAGTATAGATCTATACGCAAATTCACGCTCTCCCTCCAAGAGAATTCTGGCTACAGCTCGGGCCATGACATTTAAGGCATGCTCCGATACAGTGGATCACAATTGTTAACGTATTCATGTATATGTAATGTAATGTTACTTGTTCTAGTATCGTTGTATATGTTCTCTTCCTAGTATAGTTGTATATGTTCTCTTTCTAGTATAGTTGTATATGTACTCATTCTAGTATAGTTGTATATGTACTCATAGTAATGTAATGTATATGTTCTCATAGTAATAAGTATTGACTCATGAATGAACTGACTCATTGATCTAGAAATTGTAGTAGTATGATCCTGTGTTACCCTGATGGTAACTTACTAATTATGTAACTAATACGCATGAATATGGGAGTACTTTTATGTCTATATATGTACGCTTGATATATAATTAATATTGAAACGGTCTTCGGATGGCTACCCGAAATCCCACCAGACCACATCCAAATCGAGAAAAAGGAAATAGGGCAGATGGCCTTCCTAAGCCCTTTAAACATTTCTTATATATCTATACATATATGGGCATGCAATTTATAAGAAGTATAACAAAGTTTAAATAAAAGTATTTGATAAGTAAAAGAGTTTGTAAGGAAGTTTGAAGTAAAACAGTTTGATAAACAGTTTGAACAGTAATAAAATCATTGGTTTTATAGTTATTAATCACATGTGATTGATGTAATAAATATAAGTACTTAACTTGTATTCCCCCCGATAAAAGCATTTAAAACATCTAAAAGTATTTCAAAGGTTAATTAAAGGGGTATGAACCCACTTATGGTGAGTGGATTGGATTGAAGTGCCGGATACTGTACTAGGTGGCAAACGGAGACTTGTTCACAGGCACGAGCCTAGTTATCATATAATGAGCATATATATTAGCCAAATAATAACTAATAAAATTTGTTGGGACACTCTAGAACATGTAAACACTTTGTATAAGTGTTATAAGTCCTAAGGGTTGCTTCTAGGTTGTTGTGGGACAAGGCTAAAGGGGTTTAAAGTTTCCAAGGGCCTTGTATATGTGTTTACTCTTCAATAAACTCCAAACAAGGAGTTTACGGTCGTAAACCCTTGAGTTTACGGCCGTGAACTCCCAAACTTGATGGCATTTGGTGTTTTGAAGTGTTATTTGATTTCTAGAGTAAGTTCTACTTGGTGGTTTAGTTCTTTGGGTAATTTAGGGCATATAAATACTCCTTTGAGGAGTTTACGGCCCCAAGGACAATTCCCTTGGAGTTTACAGCCGTAACCTCTCATGGGATGGGTGTTTTTATGTTTTCAAGCCCCAAGCACAAGTAGGATAGTTTCTAGGCATTTGTTTTAAGCCAATGAAGGTCCTAGGCACACTTTGGTGCCCTTGATTTATGTTCATGGCCCAAGAACATTACCAGGGCCATAAACTCTCTTTGGGGAGGTGTATTTGATGTTTTAAAGTCCAGAAATTAGCTAGGATCAAATAGGGTTTAATGTCCAAGGCTTTAGGAGTGATTAACACACTCTTTGGCCCTTGATTTTGGAGTTCACGGTCCAAGAACTTCTTGGGCCGTGAACACCCTAATCTTGGTGTTTTTGATTGTCTTCTAGTCCTAAATACACTTACAATTAAGCCTAAGTCCGTCACTTATCAAGGGGAAAAGGCTAGGTAGCATTTAGGCCTCATATTGGAGTTTACTCTCCAAGAACGTTCTTGGGCGGTAAACTCCTGAATCTCACAGATTTGATATGTAAACTAAGTTATTAAGCACATAATAAGCATTATAAGACAACTAGAGAAGTGTATTCACGATTTGGGGCGAAAACCCGAAGATCCGTGAGAGAGAAAATGGCTTTTCTCTAGTTGGAAATGTGAATAATGAATGAATTTGGTTCATAAATCTATTTATAGTCTTGACATAGTTTTTGGCAGAAAATATTTTTATTCAGGAAATGAACTCTAATATTATGAAGTTTTGAAATACTCGAGTTTCACTAACCCAAGTGCATCCGCTCTCCTGATATCTCCTTAAACGTAAACCCTAATCTACTCAAACTTATTCGGAAAAGTCTGAAATTCACTGTAACTGGTCTAGCTTCTATTGAATTGATAATGTTCGTACAAAAAAGGAAATTTCGGGTTCTCACATCATCCCCCCGTTAGAAGGAATTTCGTCCCGAAATTAGAATTTAAGTAAATAAAAAGTTACAAATAACTAAGCGAAAAGATGAGGGTATTCTAGTTTCATCTGATCCTCGCGTTCCCAAGTGAATTCTGGTCCTCGCTTGGCGTTCCAGCGAACCTTCACGATCAGGATACCGCTTTGCTTCGTCTGCTTGACCTCACGGTCCATGATCTCTACCGGTTCTTCGACTAAGTTGAGGCTCTCGTTGATCTCGATCTCGTCGAGTGGGATTACAAGAGTCTCGTCGGACATACACTTTTTCAAGTTAGATACGTGGAATGTAGAATGTACGTTACGAAGTGCGTCGGGTAGGTCGAGTTTGTAAGCTACGGGGCCAATTCTTACGAGAATCTCGAAAGGTCCTATGTACCTCGGATTAAGCTTCCCACGCTTACCAAAACGTATCAAGCCTTTCCAAGGTGAGACTTTGAGAAGGACTCGGTCTCCCACCTAAAATTCCAAAGGTTTTCTTTGCTTATCAGCGTAGCTCTTCTGTCAGTCTCTAGAGGCTTTCAATCGTTCACAGATGTGAACGATTTTCTCTGTCGTTTCTCGAATAATCTCCGGACCGGTGAGAGTACTGTCAGAAGCTTGCCCCTAGCTAAATGGGTATCACCCACCTCAGCCTAGCACAGAGGGGATCTGCACTTTCGGCCGTAGAGGGCTTCAAATGGAGCAGCCTTGATGCTCGTGTGATAACTGTTATTATAGGAAAACTCGACAAGGGGTAAATGAGTATCCCATGCGTTTCCAAAGTCAATCACGCAGGCTCTCAACATATCTTCTAGTGTTTGGATGGTCCTCTCACTTTGTCCGTCGGTCTGTGGATGGTAGGCTGTGCTCATGTCCAGCCTTGTTCCCAGGGAATGTTGTAGTGATTGCCAGAATCTTGAGGTGAACCTACTATCTCTATCGGAGATAATGGAAATAGGTACACCATGTAGCCGTACTATTTCCCTAATGTATGTTCTCGTAAGTTTCTCCATCTTGTCGGTTTCTTTGATAGGCAGGAAGTGTGCAGACTTGGTCAATCTATCAACGATGACCCATATGGTGTCAAGTCCACCCGTTGTCTTGGGCAACTTGGTTATGAAATCCACAGTGATCCGCTCCCACTTCCACTCTGGAATCTCTGGTTGTTGCAGTAAACCAGAGGGCTTCTGGTACTCGACCTTAACCTTTGCGCAAGTAAGGCATTTACTTACGAAGGTAGCAATCTCTGCTTTCATATTAGGCCACCAATATAGCTTTTTAAGATCCAGATACATCTTATCTGAACCTGGGTGGACGGAAAACCGAGTGTTGTGCGCCTCGGTCATGACCAAGTCTCGGAAACCACCGTGTTTCGGTGTCCATATTCGGTTCGTGAAATATAAGGCTCTATCACCCTTGGCTTCTAAATTCTTGTCCATTCCTCTAAGGGATTCACTCGTCACATTTTCAGGTTTCATGGCTTCCAGTTGGGCCTCCTGAATTTGCTTAGACAAGTGTGAATGGATGGTTATTGACAACGACTTGACCCTGCGAACAGAATACTCCTTCCGACTTAGGGCGTCTGCTACTACGTTGGCTTTACCCGGATGATAACGAATATCGCATTCGTAGTCACTAAGTAGCTCGACCCACCGTCGTTGTCTCATGTTGAGCTCCTTCTGATCGAATATGTGTTGTAAACTCTTGTGGTCGGTAAAATTAGTGCTTTTCGTTCCGTACAAGTAATGTCTTCAGAGTAAACACCACTGCTCCTAGTTCAAGATCGTGGGTCGTGTAGTTAACTTCGTGTGTCTTCAACTGTCTTGAGGCGTAGGCGATGACCTTACCTCGCTGCATCAGAACACATCCAAGCCCTTGATTCGATGCATCGCAATAGACTACGAAGTCTTCTAGCCCTTCGGGGAGGGATAGTATTGGTGCGGAGCATAAGGCTCGCTTGAGCGTTTGGAACGCTCTCTCCTGTTTCTCTTCCCAGTCGAAGGCCACGCCTTTTTGGGTCAGTGTTGTAAGAGGTTTTGCAATTCAGGAAAAGTTTTGTATGAACCTGCGGTAGTAGCCAGCGAGACCTAAAAATTGCCGAATTTTTGTAGGCGTCTTCGGTGCTGACCAGTTCTCAATGGCCTTAATTTTGGATGGGTCCACGTGGATTCCCTCTTCACTTAGCACGTGTCCTAAGAATTCGACTCTTCGGATCCAAATTTCACACATAGAGAACTTCGCATAGAGCTTCGCCGCTCGTAAAGTTCCTAGAACTTGTCGCAGATGATCGCCATGTTCTTCCTTATTTCGGGAGTAGATCAGGATGTCATCAATGAATACGATGACGAACTGATCCAAGTAAGGTCGGCATACTCTATTTATTAGATCCATGAAGACTGCGGGCGCATTGGTCAATCCGAATGGCATCACTACGAACTCGTAGTGTCTGTAACGAGTTCGGAAGGCTGTCTTTGGCACATCCTCCTCTAGCACTCGTAACTGGTGATATCCGGATCTTAGATCAATTTTGGAGAAGTAGTTCGCCCCTTGTAGTTGGTCAAATAGATCGTCTATGCAAGGCAGAGGGTAACGATTCTTGACCATCAGTTTGTTGAGTTCTCTGTAGTCGATACATATACGGAATGATCCGTCTTTCTTCTTAACGAACAAGACTGGTGCTCCCCAAGGTGAGAAACTTGGTCTTATAAAGCCCTTGCTGAGCAGTTCGTTAAGTTGATCAGATAGTTCCTGCATCTTTGCTGGTGCTAATCGGTAGGGCGACTTGGCTATTGGGGTAGCTCCTGGGACTAAGTCGATTCTGAACTCTACCTGTCGTTGCGGAGGTAATCCTGGTAGCTCTTCTGGGACAATGTCGGGGAAGTCGCTCACTACTGGAATGTTCTTTAGTTCCTTCGTTTTGAGGCTCGTATCGACGACGTGAGCAAGGAATGCATGGTATTCTTTACGCAGATACTTCTGTGCTTGAATAATTGATATAATACGAAGACTCGGACCGGGTTTGTCGCCGTAGACGATAAAAGTTTCGTTAGACGGAAGGTTTAGACGGACTGCTTTCTCGTAGCACATGATGTCGGCGCGATGAAGACTTAACCAATCCATGCCAATGATAACGTCGAAGCTTTTTATTGAGACCGGCATAAGGTCGATTGGGAATGAATGGTTATCTAGAGTTAGGGTACAACCTAAGTATATGTTATTCTTACTTTCAGTTTTTCCATTTGCCATTTCTACTGTGAATTGTTCCATAAGTGTGTGCGGTTGTTGCTTAAGCATGCGAGCAAATTTATGGTTCACGAAGCTTCGCTCCGCTCCGCTATTGAATAGAATGCATGCATAGGATTTATCTAGGAGGAACGTAACAGTCACCACTGTCGGGTCAACAACTGCTTCCCCATGGCCTATTGCTAGTACCCTCCCTGCTCCTCCAGCATTCTTCGCTTTGGGGCAGTCCCTCTTATAGTGGCCTGCTTCGCCACATCCATAGCAGGTGGGGCTCGCGCCAGAGCCGGGGACTTGGGTGATCGGCCTCGCCGAGGATTTATAGAAACGGACGGTGTGCCCTTTCCTGTTGCATTTAGAGCACTGCATTTCACGGCAGGGGCCGTTGTGGTGGAAGTTGCATTTGTTGCACTTAGGCAAACTTCCAGCATACTGCCTCACCGGAGCAGTATCAGCAGCAGGGGTTATCGCGACATGCACAGCCACAACTTGCTGCTTTTTAGCAGCTCGCTGTTTCTTCTTGTCTTCCCAGAACTTCCGCTTAGTGTTAGTGGGTTTGGAGGGTTCTGGGATGGCTAGGGTGGTTGTTGTTGCATGGGTTTAGACTCCATGGTCAATGAGTTGCTGTGCCAGTCGCTTGGCACTGTCGAAAGTAGCGGGGTGTGATGATAGGACATTCCCCTAATACGGAGGCACTAGCCCCCATATGTACCTTTCGATCTTTTTCCCCTCAGTGGGAACCATATTGGGCAGAGGGCCACCAGTTCGCTGAATCTGGCGGTATAAGCGACCACGTTGGTGCCCTTCATGGCCAGGCTCCAAAGCTCCTGCTCCAATTTCTGGATTTCGCCTCTTGGGCAGTATTCCTCAATCATGAGGTCTTTCATCGTTTCCCAGCCCATGTCGTTGGCTACGACGAGGGTTAGAGCTTTAACGTGGCCGTTCCACCACGTCAGGGCATTTCCTTCAAAGGTGCATGCGGCATATTTGACTTTGCTCGCAGCAGGGCATGAACAGATTTCGAAGACTGATTCAGTCTTCTGAAGCCATTGCGAGAGGGCAATGACTCCGCCGGTGCCATGGAAGGACTTCGGCTTGCAGTTGGTGAAATCCTTGTAGGAGCACTCTCTCGAGCGCACAGGGGTTTCAACCGGAATTGATTCAATAGGGGTTCCACCTCTGCTGGCATCAGAAGAGTGATACTGAGCCATGGCAGTTGCCACTGCTACGGCTACGGCAGCATTCAGGGCGGCAGTATCGATGACCGGAGGTAGTGGAGGTGCAGGGTTATTCTGGGGAGATTTGCGAGGAGGCATCTTTCAGCTATAAGTTTATAAAGATAAGCAAAGTGGTAAGAATCAATTTGTAAGCAAGGTGAGAGTGACACATGGACTAACTAACCATAGCCCAACAGTTGAATGAGTGTTTGAGATCACAACCAAGAATATTAGTATGAATACACAAGTGTACAGATTTTTCCCACAGATTAGATAGACGTCAATAATACTGGTATTACCGTTGTATATGTACTCATAGTAATGTAATGTATATGTTCTCATAGTAATAAGTATTGACTCATGAATGAACTGACTCATTGATCTAGAAATTGTAGTAGTATGATCCTATGTTACCCTGATGGTAACTTACTAATTATGTAACTAATACACATGAATATGGGAGTACTTTTATGTCTATATATGTACGCTTGATATATAATTAATATTGAAACGGTCTTCGGATGGCTACCCGAAATCCCACCAGACCACATCCAAATCGAGAAAAAGGAAATAGGGCGGATGGCCTTCCTAAGCCCTTTAAACATTTCTTATATATCTATACATATATGGGCATGCAATTTATAAGAAGTATAACAAAGTTTAAATAAAAGTATTTGATAAGTAAAAGAGTTTGTAAGGAAGTTTGAAGTAAAACAGTTTGATAAACAGTTTGAACAGTAATAAAATCATTGGTTTTATAGTTGTTAATCACATGTAATTGATGTAATAACTATAAGTATTTAACTTGTATTCCCCCCCCCCATAAAAGCATTTAAAACATCTAAAAGTATTTCAAAGGTTAATTAAAGGGGTATGAACTCACTTGTGGTGAGTGGATTGGATTGAAGTGCCGGATACTGTACTAGGTGGCAAACGGAGACTTGTTCACAGGCACGAGCCTAGTTATCATATAATGAGCATATATATATTAGCCAAATAATAACTAATAAAATTTGTTGGGATACTCTAGAACATGTAAACACTTTGTATAAGTGTTATAAGTCCTAAGGGTTGCTTCTAGGTTGTTGTAGGACAAGGCTAAAGGGGTTTAAAGTTTCCAAGGGCCTTGTATATGTGTTTACTCTTCAATAAACTCCACACAAGGAGTTTACGGTCGTAAACCCTTGAGTTTACGGCCGTGAACTCCCAAACTTGATGGCATTTGGTGTTTTGAAGTGTTATTTGATTTCTAGAGTAAGTTCTACTTGGTGGTTTAGTTCTTTGGGTAATTTAGGGCATATAAATACTCCTTTGAGGAGTTTATGGCCCAAGGACAATTCCCTTGGAGTTTACGGCCGTAACCTCTCATGGGATGGGTGTTTTTATGTTTTCAAGCCCCAAGCACAAGTAGGATAGTTTCTAGGCATTTGTTTTTAGCCAATGAAGGTCCTAGGCACACTTTGGTGCCCTTGATTTATGTTCATGGCCCAAGAACATTACCAGGGCCATAAACTCTCTTTGGGGAGGTGGATTTGATGTTTTAAAGTCCAGAAATTAGCTAGGATCAAATAGGGTTTAATGTCCAAGGCTTTAGGAGTGATTAACACACTCTTTGGCCCTTGATTTTGGAGTTCACGGTCCAAGAATTTCTTGGGCCGTGAACACCCTAATCTTGGTGTTTTTGATTGTCTTCTAGTCCTAAATACACTTACAATTAAGCCTAAGTCCGTCACTTATCAAGCAGAAAAGGCTAGGTAGCATTTAGGCCTCATATTGGAGTTTACTCTCCAAGAACGTTCTTGGGCGGTAAACTCCTGAATCTCACAAATTTGATATGTAAACTAAGTTATTAAGCACATAATAAGCATTATAAGACAACTAGAGAAGTGTACTCCCGATTTGGGGCGAAAACCCGAAGATCCGTGAGAGAGAAAATGGCTTTTCTCTAGTTGGAAATGTGAATAATGAATGAATTTGGTTCAGAAATCTATTTATAGTCTTGACATATTTTTTGGTAGAAAATATTTTTATTCAGGAAATGAACTCTAATATTATGAAGTTTTGAAATACTCGAGTTTCACTGACCCAAGTGCATCCACTCTCCTGATATCTCCTTAAACGTAAACCCTAATATACTCAAACTTATTCGGAAAAGTCTGAAATTCACTGTAACTGGTCTAGCTTCTATTGAATTGATAATGTTCGTACAAAAATGGAAATTTCGGGTTGTCACAAAGTTCAAACGGTTATCTGTTATGATTATCAGTGTTAAAAAGCATATGTAATATGAAACATAACGTATGTAAAACAAGTTTTGAGTACAAGTATTCCTTGCACTTTGCTTGTATTCTCCCCCTGAAAACAGTGAAAAACATTGAAAAAGGGTAGGGGTATGAACTCACCAGGCGAGAAAACGTGGCAGTTTGGATGCTAAGTGTTGGTTTGGGGCTTGTTAACGCGCGAGGTTCCTATGTAATATGAAATAATATCCAAAACTAATTAGATATGATAATACACTCCGATGAGCGAAAACACTTCAAATCAAGTGTTTGGAGTGACCCGGGTGACATCTACGGACATGTATGGCTTAGGAATGGAGTTTACTCTTCAAGAGTAAACTCTTAGAAGAGTTTACGGCCCTAAGACCATAATCACATGAGTTCACGGCCGTGAACTCATGGTTGGTTGGTTTTATGGTGCCAAAAGGTTAAATAACACTTGGGAAATGTTGGGATGAATTTATCTAAGGCCTAGGAATGAATTAAATCACCAATAACACCATCAAAGGGAGTTTACGGCCCTAAACAAGGAGTTTACAGCCGTAAGCTCCTATATCCCTCTTAGATTGATGATTTAATTGCCTTAGACCAATCACATGTGATTCAAACTATTTTTACAAGCCTTAGGATGAATTTTTGGGCACCATTTGGCTTATCTTAATGAGTTTACGGCCCTGGAACCTATCCTTGGGGGGTTGTGGCCGTAAACTCTCAAATGAAGAGTTTTTATTATGTTTAAGGTCCCCAAATTAATTTTGGTTGGTTCTAGGATTTATTCCAAGGCTAATGGTGTGTTTACATGGCTTTTAAACACTTGAAAATGAGTTTACTCTCCATGAGGATGAGTTTACGGCCCAAGCATGTTCTTGGGCAGTAAAATCATGTTTACTCCTCAAAAATCATGATTAATGTGTTCTAAGTCCGAATTGGTAAGCCATAAAGTCATATCTAAGTCCCAAAGGTGCTTTGGAGGGGGTTTAAGGCTCAAAAACCCTCTTAATATGTGTTTACGGCCCAAGCATTCTCCAGGGCCGTAAACTCATGAATATGGTCCATTTTCATTGATTAAACTCGGATTTGAAGGCTAATAAGGTTGAACAACAAGTTAGGGAAGTTACCTTGAAGATTTGAAGCCTTAAATTGAAGTTTTGGACCTAGTTCTTTGGTTTGAGGAGAGAGGTTAGAGAGAGAGAGAGAGTAGTGAGAGAGGGAAAAAGCTTCAAATGGAAGCTTAAACATCTTTCAATAGTGTCTAAGATTTGGACACGGTGGGATTCTACCCGATACCGACGTTAGACGTGGCTTTTGGTCACACCCGATCAAGTTTCCATAACCCGATATGGTTGATTCTAAAATTTTTCCGATTACTAGAATGGGGTGCTAAAATGAGTTCTAAATGCGTTGGGACACCCATTAAGTCATAATAATAATTTCAAATTAATGACTTAATTTAATTACGAAATCGGAAACGAATTTGGAAACGACGAATGGATTAACGAAAAAGGGTTACGAAAAGGATTACAAATGATGGTACGAATTTCAGGTTGTTAAAACTGGTATCTTGGCCTAATACACAAAGCAGGATCGCCTCAACCCACCACCACCATATGTCGAAATATAACAATCACGAATCAAGTAGCCGCATAATACATCAAACCATCAATCATAAAACTCACTAACGCCTACTAGTCCTCTCACAACATACAGTCCTGCTACCATCTAACCTCCATAAAATACATAACCATGAGTAGCCAGAGGTGAGATAGCCACCGAACAGATGATCTTACTTTAGAGCCACAAACAAACAAGTAACATGCAAGAAAGCCTAGATCAAGATTTCTCAGGTTATCCTACATGACCACAGACAGTCCTTAGGGCACTCCACTATATGATAATAAACAAGTACAGATAAAATATATATCCAACAGTGCACGACAACGTAACAACATCCTATATAACATGATACCGATCTAACATATCACTACAACATAGCAACATCCTATATAACAAGATACCGATCCAACAAATCACTACAACATAGCAGCATACTAAGTATCAACAATCCAAGGAATGCATGATCGTATATATTCAAAGGTGAGATAGCTATCCGGACATGTGGTGCTACTCTAAAACCACAACTAAACAAGGAACATGTAAGAAAGCCTAGACTAAGAGTCCTCAGTCTATCCTACATGACTACATACAGTCCCTAAGGCATCCCTCTACTAACAAATAACCAAAACTAGTGGGATGACATTGGTGACTTCGACCTACGGTATAATGAGGCAAAACTCACCTAAGTTAAAGAAATCTAGACACTGTGATACAATCCCCTTTTCAGCGCTGCTCGATCCCGCGAATCCACTAACACCAAAACCAGATAAAATCTCAATCAATAACCCAAAATCCACAAGTTTGACTCAAAGTCAAACTTGGTCAAAAGTCAAACTCGGTCAAAAGTCAACAGTCAATAGATCCTCCCCACGTGATCATCTATGGCTCACGTCGTGAGCCACTACAGGAAAAAAAATTGAGTCTCATGACCCTCACTGTTGGATTAGTGTCTAAGTCCATAACTATTTTAGTATGTACTTGACCCGGTTGTGCATGGTCGTTTTGGGTTGCCTTCCCCAAAGCAACGTGATAGGATGATTTATGGAGAAAAAGGATTAATTATGATTTATTAATATATTATATGAATAATATATTAAAGGAGAAATCATATTGTTTAATTAATATTAGTCAAGAATTAATTAAAAATTAGTTTTGTGACTAAAAGACATTAATTAAACTTAGGGGACTGGAATTGTAATTATAAGATAGTTGCAATTGGGCTATGGATCACATTGGAATATAGGTTGGACGAATTCTATGAGAAGTCCATAATGAATTCGTCCAAGGGATGTTCTAAAAGGAGTCCATGGGTTGCTTAGGGCTTAAGCAGTCAGATTAGGGTTTCCTAGTTGCAAACCTTAATAGCCTAACTATAAATAATGACCCCTAAGCCCCAAAAACATGGCCAACTGATTCCTTAGGGTTTCTAGACGTTTTTGGTGCCTCTCTTCTTCTTCTCCCTCTTCATCCTTATTGCTTATGGTGTTTGTGACTCCATTAGAGGTGCAACACTTGAGGCACTAAGCTTTCTGAAGCCAATTACAAGAAGGAATAGATTGTTATTGCTACATAACAATCAAAGGTAATATCTAAACCCTAGTTTCATTCATAGTATGCTAGATCTAGGGTTTGAGAGCATTGGATGATTATTGCATGTACAATTAGATAAACCTAGATCCAAAGTTCAGGTTTTTGCATGTGCACCATAAGACTGATGTAGTGGTCATAACCCATCAGTGGTATCAGAGCCAAAGATGGTTTATTCTAATGTATTTGATGTAAAGTTTTTTCGTTCATAGCTGAAAAATTTCGTTTTTTTTTTCGAATTATACCAGATTCACATCGTGAACATACTGTTCACCTCGTGAACCCAGTCTGACAGCATGATTTCAAAAATTGTGCCTTAATTTGCTTTGGATAATTACCATAAATTGCTTTATTCAAATAAAAATCAGATTTTTTGTTATGGTAATTGATATCCTAATCAAATTAATGGAGAATTGTCAAAATTAAGATAATTATTTGTTTTATTAGATAAAGATTGATTATTTGTAATTTTGATTTGAATTATCTTGTGAAAAATTAAATTAGGTCAAATTTAGATAATTCAAATTATTTGATTGATTTATTATTTATAATTTGATCTAGATTGTTTTGAAAAGTTTCAAAACTTGCCCTCAAGTTTTGGAATTTAAATTTTGATTAAAAGTTTAATTTTGAAATATTTAAATTTTAAACCCTAATGTTTTGAAAAAGTTCAAAACTTGCCCTAAAGTTTTGGAATTTAAAATTTTATTAAAAGTTTGATTTTGAAATATTAAATTCTAAAACCCTAGTACTTTCAAAAGCTCAAGTTACACCCTTATGGTTTTATTAAATTAATGAAGTGTATAATTAAAGGAAAGTTAATAAATCCATAAAGTTTTGGTTTACATTTAATTAAATTATAAGTATAATTTATTAAATTAAACCACCTAGTATTTTAAAAGTATAAAACACCCCCTTATACTATATATAAAATTAAAAGTCTAATATTATATATGTATAACTTAAACTGCTAGTCTTACCGTTAGTAGGCCTCATTCACGAAGTCGATCTATAAAGGGGGTATAAGGTTATGGCGTATAAAATGGACGTTTAATGGGTGTCGACTCTCATCCACCGCTTCCTTGATTGGTGGAGGTTCGTTAGCCGAACGGGTAGGATAGGTCAAACTGTAACAACCCGGAATTTTCCATCGCCGAAAACCCGTTCTACCCGTAAAAATTCGCCGTTTATCAATTCGTTCCGATTTCGTTTTTGGGCTAAATTATTTAAACTTATATGTTTATTTTATACTAATGAGTGTCCAAACCCCTTAGGAACTCATGAAATTACCCCAAAATGTTTATTCAGAAATTTTAGAAACGTCCCCGCCGGGTTACGGAAACTTAATCGGGTGCGACCAAAAGTCCCGTTTAATGTCAGTATCGGGTAGAATTCCACCGTGTCCAAGTTTTGAGACCTATTTAAACGTGTTCAAACTTTCATTTGAAGCTTTTGCTTCCTCTCTCTACTCTCTCTCTAACCTCTCTCCTCAAACCAAGTTTAAGGGTCCAAAACCTCAAATTTAAGGCTTCTAATCACCAAGGTATCTTCCCTAACTTGTTATATAACCCCTCTAGCCTTCAAATTCGAGTTTAAACCATGGATTAGGACCATTATCATGAGTTTACGGCCCTAGAATAGTCCTAGGCCGTAAACTCATGTAAATGGGGTTTTTGAGCAACAAAACCCTTCCAAACCACAATTAGAACTTAGATATGGCTAGATGAATTAATGGAATGGACTTAGAATGTCTCAAACCATGATTTAGAGCCTTGTTCATATGTTTACGGCCCTGGAGCATGCTTGGGCCGTAAACACATATAAAAGGGGTTTTTATGCCCCTAAACCCTACCAAAACACCAATAAGGCTTAGATACGACTTGTAGAATTATGGAAGTGGCCTTGGAACACCTTGAACATCAATTTAGAGGAGTAAACTTGAGTTTACTGCCCAAGAACATGCTTGGTCCGTAAACTCATATTCTTGGGGGGTAAACTCCTCTAAATGTGTTAAGATGCCACTTAAACACACCTTAAGTCTTGGGATAAATTCTAGAAGTGTCTACCATCAATTTAGAAGCCTTAAAACATAATAAAACACCCATCTAAGGAGTTCACGGCCATGAGGGGGTTCATGGGCCATAAAATCCTAAAGACATGTCAAAATTCCCCCAAAAATTGATATAAGGCTTGGAAAAATCATTGGAATCACATGTGATTGATTAAAGGACCAAAACATTAAGGATCTTGTGTGTGGGGGAGTTTACGGTCGTAAACTCCATGTTTACTGCGGTAAAATCCAATAAATGGTCCCTAAATGAGTTTTGATCCATTCCAAAGTCAAAAATCCAAGTCTAGCATTTATTCCCGATTGTTATGAAGCCATTTTGCACCCAAAATCACCATCCATGAGTTCACGGCCGTGAACTCATGTGAATGAGGTATATAGGGCCAAAAACTCTTGTATGAGTTTACTCTTAAAGAGTAAACTCAATATCCAAGCTTAATGTGTCCCCAAATGTCACCCGGGTCCTTCCAAACACTTGTAATGGGGTGTTTCCGCAACTAGAAGTCTATATCCTTAACAAATAAATTAATCAAGTCCTAATTAGATACAAATGTGTATCATTTCATAATCCATAGGAATCTTGTGTGTTCGCGAACCCAGAACTGACGTTTAGGACCCAAACTGACGCGTTTCTCAACCGGTGAGTTCATACCCCTACCATTTTTCAAATGTTTTTCAATGTTTTTCAAATGTTTTCAGGGGGGAATACAAGAAAAAGTACAAGGAAATCTTGTACTTAAACATATTTTCAGTCAAAATGTTTTATTTCATGTATGTTTCTAATATTGAAAATCGTGATAACTAATGATTCGGATTGTAGGGTATACTGTCAGACTAAAGTGAGATTTTTTAAAAAGTGTTTTGAATTATATTACATTTTTGCAAAAGAAATCATGTTTAACATAAACTAAGATTAGTACGAATACGAATACGAGTACGAATGCGAATATAATCAATAGGATAGTACGAATACGAATACGAATACGAATACGAATACGAATATAATCAATAGGATAACACGAATACGAATACGAATACGAATACGAATATGAATACGAATACGAATACGAATACGAATAGAAATAGGAATACGAATGCGAAGTAACGCCTTTGGATGACACCAAGACTTCGAATATATATTTAGTGTACCCCTTGAGTGTCACCAGAGTTTCGAATTTAATACGAAAGTACGCCTCTGGACCTCTACTGAGTTTCGAATACATCCACCTCAGAATGTCGACAGAGATTCGAAAATACATCTAATGTACTCTTTTGGAAATCACCAGAACTTCGAAAATACTGTAATGTACGCTTCTGTGTGACTCCAAATATTCGAAAATACAACTAAGTTAGTAGATGATAGACATTCGAATGTAGGATAACTAAGAGTTTAGAATACTTAATTAATACTGAAAGTATGGTAATTATTAGTACTTCGAAATCAAACTAAGAACCAACCTTAACACATAGGAAAATATGGGATTTTCCTGAAGTATGCCTCTGGACCTTACGCCTCTAGACCTCTACTGAGTTTCAAATACATCCGCCTCAGAATGTTGACAGAGATTCGAAAATACATCTAATGTACTCTTTTGGAAATCACCAGAACTTCGAAAATACTGTAATGTACGCTTCTATGTGACTCCAAATATTCGAAAATACAACTAAGTTAGTAGATGATAGACATTCGAATGTAGGATAACTAAGAGTTTAGAATACTTAATTAATACTGCAAGTATGGTAATTATTAGTACTTCGAAATCAAACTAAGAACCAATCTAACACTTCCTAAGTGTGCATGCAACCCTAATAAACCTTGGATCTATGTTTGTCTAAATACATGCAAAATAATAATTTTCCAAGGTTCATAACCTATCTAAAATGGCATGGGGTACTTTTAAACATAAAAGAATTAGATGAGATTACATACCTTTTGATGATGAGTTTGATTCCTAAGGAGTTTGAGGGCAAGCACCAATAGTGTGAATGCCTCAAATGGAATCACAAATCACCACAAACTCTTGGAAAACTTTGAGAGAGTACACACACTTGTAATTTTCGGCCACACACAAGCACACACACTAGTAACACTAGTGGCTATTTCATGCAACATAAGCATGCTTATATAGTGTACATGATTAGGGTGAAACCCTAATAACCCATGTCTTTTCCTTTCCAAGGATCCATGGGTTAAAAGCTCCATGGATCATCCATGGACTTCCATATAAGCCTAGCCCATTAACAAATGAGTGTTAGCCCACACTATATAAAACCAATAGCCCACAATCTAATTAGTCTTCCTTTTAATCTCTAAATTAATTCATAATTAATTTAAGACTAAGACTAATTAAATAACATGACTTCATATTAATATATTATAACTTATAATATATTAATAAACATATGTGTATAACTCTCATAAAATTATCCATAAATAGTTTGGATGAAATGCAACCCAAATGGACCATGCCGGGTCGGGTCAAGTATATACCAAATAAGTTATGGACTTAGACACCTTATCCAACAGACTCCCACTTGGATAAGTCAAATAACTATATTTGCGTATGTTACTTCAGGAACCAACCAGCAATCGTAGCTCTCGAAAACTCTGTTGAACTATGAAGAAAACTCTGTTGAACTATGAAGCGCCATTTTAGATAAGTGATCATATAATCCTCTGTTCTCATGATATCAGCCGGACAAATACATGGAACAACGTCGTACTTATTGTCCAGCAGTTTGTTTCCCGATTTCCGATTTGTTTGACAAAGAACTTAATCGAACACATCAATTTTAGTTCTGACCGGCCGGTACATAGGTCACAACAAAATCATCGAGGGGCCCAGATATCGCTTCTATTTCTAGAAGGAACAGATAAACTTCGACTCATATGCTTGTTCTACTACTTGTTGAATTGTACACAAAGGCACGTTTTATAACATCAAGTTACTGATGCGTTTACGTGCAATCAATGCACAACCAACTCATAGGTAACAACTCATATCTCTAGGTTTGAAGATTTATATGATATTACCGTCTCACGATCACTCGAGATAAATTCCATGAAGTGATACAAGTGAGCGTGGATTTAATCCAATACTCATAACTTATGAGCACTCATGAATGTTGTAGCAACCATTGCTATGACTAAACCCATTTAGCCATCTACAAACTTGATTCATGACATTCTTGATTCATACCTACTTCCAACATATGAACGACTGTGGAGTGTTTAAATAACTTAGTCATTCGGAAAGAATAACCTAGCTATTTTGGAAGTCAAAACATGCAAAGTGAAACACAATAATAATCGAATCCAATATGGTCTCAAAACCCTTTTGAATATAAATAGAACCACCTTTTATTTATCACCATATTGATTACACATTATTCATCGTATAATGTTTCAAACAATCAACTTAAGATTTGAATAAAAAACAACAGTCGTCCCATGCTCCTAGCATGTACACTTTGTTTTTCTAAACTATAGTAAATGTGAGAATCCCCAATTCCTATCATTTACCAAAAAATCTGTTAGATTTTAAACTTTTATGCAATGTTCCTCTTGTAATGATTATGCACAAAGTCACCAAAACCTTGTCACCAGTCATTACAGAGTATTCCAAAGAAGATCAACTTCTATGGAGCGGAAGTCTCATATTCAAAGTACATTGCTTTGAACATCCTTCTTGCATTAAGGTTTTCTAATCTTACATAGATTGAATAACTTCCACCTATGGAGACATTTCCATAGTCCCATTTTGACTCTCACTTCTGAACAAGACTTACTTCTTTTCAGAATATGTCAATATGGTCCTTTCCGACAACTTACATCATACTTCCAACTTCCCCTGAGCAACCAATCTTTGGCGAACCTCAGATTTGTCCTCGATAATTGCTTAATCACTTTAGTCATATCCAGTTCTAGACTTTTCCCTTCTCAATGCCTTAAGGATTTGGGAAATTTAGAAAAGATAAATATTATAGCACATGCCATCGATCCTATATCCGAAGCATATGGGACACGATTCATGATGTTTGACATAAAGACATGATACTAGACCAGTCTTTTGCTACAATATTTTTTATTTGCCATGTTTTCAAAATTTAACTATGAAGAGGGATGCCGTAATCATAATCGAATTTCGAAAAACGCAATATATATAGAATTTCTTCAAGTTGAACCATTCCAACATGTCACACCCCAAAACCAAGAACGGCGGAAACGTTCTGGGGCGGAGGACGTCATGTATAGTATCACAACACAGTAAATGTAAATAAGCAAACAACATCATCCATTGCATTAAATATATATAATTTTAATACAAGTGTGTTCTGTACAGCTATAAACACCAAAATAATGTAACACAAAATAATATGAGATGAGTCTTGAATGCACTCCATCTTCTCAAAAGCTGGCCTCGGTACCTGTCTACTGATGACCTCAGAATACAAGTTATTTTGAAAGAGTTTATCAGCATTAAGCTGGTGAGTTCATAAGTATTTTAGTGTCAATGTTTGTTGTCAAAAACGTTTGAACCTGTCTCAATGTATAAGTTAGTAAAAGTGTAAGTAAATTTTTGAAAGTGTTTGCAAAAGTTTGAATCTCTCAGAAAATCCTATATTTTCTATAAAAGTAACCTTCTACCAAGGCTTAACTGTCTTGTATACTCGTTTGTTGTAAAAGTGTGTAATTACCCAAGTAACTATCATTTAATAAAATATAGTTTGTACATTAATGCTGAAGTGAGATTATCACTAAAATATGTAATGGGTAAATCATTGTAGTACTATAGCTTTGTATAATAAGAACTACTGCTGTACTAATTACTACCTTAAACCGGATTTATATTAAGGTATAATGTGATAAATTGCACCATGCTATCGACTGGTAACAACGACATAATGAATGGTCGTAATAAAGAAATGACGTTTGGCACCCGCAGACCTGCAGGTCCGCTTGTAGCTAGCAGCAAGGTGTAGGATAGTCAATCCAGTATAGATCTATACGCAAACTCACGCTCTCCCTCCAAGAGATTTCTGGCTACAACTCGGGCCATGACATTTAAGCCATGCTCCGACACAGTGGATCACAACTGTTAACGTATTCATGTATATGTAATGTTTCTTGTCCTAGTATAGTTGTATATGTCCTGTTTCTAGTATAGATGTATATGTACGTGTTTCTAGTATAGTTGTGTATGTTCATGTTTCTAGTATAACTATATATGTACATGGTCCTGGTATAGCTGTATATGTACTTGTTTCTAGTATAGCTGTATATGTACGTGTTTCTAGTATAGTTGTGTATGTTCATGTTTCTAGTATAACTATATATGTACATGGTCCTGGTATAGCTGTATATGTACTTGTTTCTAGTATAGCTGTATATGTACTTGTTTCTAGTATAGCTGTATATGTACTTGTTTCTAGTATAGCTGTATATGTACTTGTTTCTAGTATAGCTGTATATGTTCCCGTGTTACCCCGATGGTAACTAACTATTGATGTACTGATAAGTATAAAAATGGAAGTACTTTTATGTCTATACATGTATATATGATGTATAAGTAATATGGAAACGACCTTCGGATGGTCACCCGAAATCCCACCAGACCACATCCAAATCGAGAAAAAGGAAATAGGGCGGATGGCCTTCCTAAGCCCTTTAAACATTATTTATATATCTATACATATATGGGCATGCAATTTGAATATATAAAAGCATAAATAAGTTTTCATAAGACATTTGAAGCATAAATATAATTTCAAGAGAAGATCGACTTGATGTCGATCTATAAAACAATTTGAAGGCATAAGTTGATGAAACAGTTTAAGTATAAGAAGCATTTGTTTGAATCACAGTCTATAAATAAGTTTGGATAGTAAAAGAGTTTTTAAAACATTTCAAAGAAAAGTAGTTTGATAAACAGTTTGAACAGTGGTAAAAATCGTTGTTTTCCTAGTTATTAATCACATGTGATTAAATGCAATCACATGTGATTGAAGCAATAACTATAAGTATTTAAGGGGTATGAACTCACTTGTGGTGAGTCGTTTGAATTGCAGTGTCGGATACCGTGCTAGGTGGCAAACGGAGACTTGTTTACACGCACGAGCCTAGTTATCATATAATAAGCATATATATAACTAATTAGACAAATAATAACTTAATAAATAAGTTAAGACACTTAGGAACATGTAAACACTTTTTATAAGTGTTTAAGGTCCAAATGGTTGCATCTAAGTTGCTACGGGACAATGCAAAAGGGTTTGAAACATCAAATGGCCTTGCATAAGAGTTCACCACCCAACAAACCCCACCCTTTGGAGTTTACGGCCGTAAACTCATGGGTTTATGGCCGTGAACTCCTCACATGGTGGTTTTGGGTGTTTTAAAGTGTTATCTTGATCCTAGAACACTCCTAGCTTTGTTGGAATAACACATGAAGTAGTTTAAGGCCTTGGAATGCTCCTTTGGGGAGTTTACGGCCAAAGGACATTATCCCCTAGAGTTTACGGCCGTAAACTCCTATGGGGTGTTGGTTTTAATTCGTTTGAGGCCCTTGCATGTGTAGGATAGCTTCTATACTTTTATCTAAGGCTAATGGGGACAAGAGGCACACATTTGTGTCATTACTTGGAGTTTACGGCCCAAGATATGTTCCTTGGCCGTAAACTCCTTTTAAGGAGTGATTATGATGTCTTTTGTTCTCCATTCAAGTCCCATGCGTTAAAGGTAATTGTCTTAAGGCCTAAAGTGTGTTTGGAGTGCTTTTAGCCTTTGCAAAAGGGGTTTACGGCCCAAGAGAGGTTCTTGGCCGTAAACTCCTATAAACTTATGATTTTGAAGTGTTTTGATGTCCAAAATAGACACAAGCATTTGATGGTTAGAGTCCTTAAGCATTTGGGGTGGTTTAGGGCACTAAATGCCCTTGAAAAGGGGTTTACGGCCCAAGAGAAGTTCTTGGCCGTAAACTCCAATTACTTGATGATTTTGGATGCTTTCTAGCCTATAAAGATCATACACAAGGTCCCTAATAAGTTGCCTAAATTGGGGCTGGGTCTAGGAAGCCTTAATGTTCCATTTTGGAGTTTACTCCCCAAGAACGTTCTTGGGCGGTAAACTCTCGGATCTTGCAATCTAAACATGTAATTGATGTTATAAAGCATCTAACAAGTATTGAAACACATTTAGTAAAGTAGACTCACAATCTGGGATGAAAACCCGAAGATCCGTCAGAGAGAATATGGCTTTTCTCTATTTGGAATTGTGAATAATGAATTAATTTAATTCAGAAAACTATTTATAGTCCTGGAATATTTTGGCAGAAAATATTTTTATTCCTGCTATAGGACTGTAACATTATGAAACTTGAAATGCTCAAATTTCACAAAACCAGGAGCATCCACTCTCCTGATATCTCCTTAAACATAAACCCTAATGTACACAAAGTTGTTCGGAAAAGTGTGAAAATCATAGAAACTGGACTAGCTTCTATTGGATAGATAATGTTCGTACAATGGAAATTTCGGGTTGTCACATCATCCCCCTGTTAGAGGGAATTTCGTCCCGAAATTAGAATTTAAGCAAATATAAAGTTACAACAATTAAGCGAAAAGATGAGGGTATTTCAACTTCATCTGATCCTCGCGTTCCCAAGTGAATTCCGGTCCTCGCTTGGCGTTCCAGCGAACTTTCACGATAGGGATACGGCTTTGTTTCGTCTGCTTGACCTCACGGTCCATGATTTCTACAGGTTCTTCCACGAAGTTGAGGCTCTCGTTGATCTCGATCTCGTCGAGTGGGATTACGAGAGTCTCGTCGGACAGACACTTTTTCAAGTTAGATACGTGGACTGTAGAATGTACGTTACGAAGTGTGTCGGGTAGGTCGAGTTTGTAAGCTACGGGGCCGACTCTGGCAAGAATCTCGAAAGGCCCTATGTACCTGGGATTAACCTTTCCACGCTTGCCGAAGCGTATCAAGCCCTTCCAGGGTGAGACCTTGAGAAGGACTCGGTCTCCCACCTGAAATTCCAAAGGTTTTCTTCGTTTATCGGCTTAGCTCTTCTGTCGGTCTCTAGAGGCTTTCAATCGTTCACGGATCTGAACGATTTTCTCTGTCGTTTCCCGAATGATTTCCGGACCAGTGAGAGTACTGTCGGAAGCTTGCCCTCTTGCTAATTGGGTATCACCCACCTCAGCCCAACACAGAGGGGATCTGCACTTGCGGCCGTAGAGAGCTTCGAATGGAGCAGCCTTGATGCTCGTGTGATAACTGTTATTATAGGAAAATTCGACAAGGGGTAAATGAGTATCCCATGCCTTCCCAAAATCAATCACACAGGCTCGCAACATATCTTCCAGTGTTTGGATGGTCCTCTCACTCTGTCCGTCGGTCTGTGGATGGTAGGCTGTGCTCATGTCCAGCCTTGTTCCTAGGGAATGTTGTAGTGATTGCCACAATCTTGAGGTGAACCTACTATCTCTATTGGAGATAATGGAAATAGGTACACCATGTAGCCGTACTATTTCCCTAATGTATGTTCTCGTAAGTTTCTCCATCTTGTCGGTTTCTTTGATAGGCAGGAAGTGTGCAGACTTGGTCAATCTATCAACAATGACCCATATGGTGTCAAGTCCACCCGTTGTCTTGGGCAACTTGGTTATGAAATCCATAGTGATCCGCTCCCACTTCCACTCTGGAATCTCTGGTTGTTGCAGTAAACCAAAGGACTTCTGGTACTCGACCTTAACCTTTGCGCAAGTAAGGCATTTACTTACGAAGGTAGCAATCTCTGCTTTCATATTAGGCCACCAATATAGCTTTTTAAGATCCAGATACATCTTATCTGAACCTGGGTGGACGGAATACCGAGTGTTGTGCGCCTCGGTCATGACCAAGTCTCGGGAACCACCGTGTTTCGGTGTCCAGATCCGGTTCATGAAATATAAAGCTCCGTCACCCTTGGCTTCGAAGTTCTTGTCCATTCCCCTAAGGGATTCACTCGACACCTTTTCAGGTTTCATGGCCTCAAGTTGAGCTGCCTGAATTTGCTTAGTCGGGTGTGAATGGATGGTTATTGATAATGACTTGACTTTGCGACCAGAATATTCCTTCCGACTTAGGGCGTCTGCTACTACGTTGGCTTTTACCCGGATGATAACGAATATCGCATTCGTAGTCACTGAGTAGCTCGACCCACCATCGTTATCTCATGTTGAGCTCCTTCTGATCGAAAATATGTTGTAAACTCTTGTGGTCGGTAAAGATAGTGCTCTTCGTTCCATACAAGTAATGTCTCCAGATCTTCAGAGCAACACTACTGCTCCTAGTTCAAGATCGTGGGTCGTGTAGTTAACCTCGTGTGTCTTCAACTGTCTCGAGGCGTAGGCGATGACCTTACCTCGCTGCATCAGAACACATCCGAGTCCTTGATTTGATGCATCGCAATAGACTACGAAGTCTTCTATTCCCTCTGGAAGGGCTAATATTGGTGCGGTGCACAAGGCTCGTTTGAGCGTTTGGAACGCTCTTTCTTGCTTCTCTTCCCATTCAAAGGCCACACCTTTCTGGGTCAGGGTCGTAAGAGGTTTCGCTATTTGGGAGAAGTTCTGAATGAACCTGCGGTAGTAGCCAGCGAGACCTAGAAATTGACGAATTTCTGTAGGCGTCTTTGGTGCTGACCAGTTCTCAATGGCTTTTATTTTGGATGGGTCCACGTGGATTCCCTCTTCGCTTACCACGTGTCCTAAGAATTCGACTCTTCGGATCCAAAATTCACATTTCGAGAACTTCGCATAAAGTTTCTCTTTTCGTAATATCTTTAGAACTTGTCGTAGGTGATCGCCATGCTCTTTCTTACTTCGGGAGTAGATCAGGATGTCATCGATGAAAACGATGACGAACTGATCCAAGTAAGGTCGACATACTCTATTCATCAGATCCATGAAGACTGCGGGCGCATTGGTCAATCTGAATGGCATCACCATGAACTCGTAGTGTCCGTAACGAGTTCGGAAGGCTGTCTTCGGCACATCCTCCTTTAGCACTCGTAACTGGTGATATCCGGATCTCAAATCAATCTTGGAAAAATAGTTTGCCCCCTGCAGTTGGTCGAATAGATCATCTATGCGCGGCAGAGGGTAACGATTTTTGATCGTCAATTTGTTGAGTTCTCTGTAGTCGATACACATACAGAATGATCCGTCTTTCTTCTTAATGAACAAGACTGGTGCTCCCCAAGGTGAGAAACTTGGTCTTATAAAGCCCTTGCTGAGCAGTTCGTTAAGTTGACCAGAGAGTTCCTGCATCTCGGCTGGTGCTAAGCGGTAGGGCGACTTGGCTACTGGGGTAGCTCCTGGGACTAAGTCGATTCTGAACTCGACTTGTCGTTGCGGAGGTAATCCGGGTAACTCTTCTGGGAAAATGTCGGGGAAGTCGCTCACTACTGGGATGTTCTTTAGTTCTTTCGTTTCTAGGTTCGTGTCGACGACGTGAGCAAGGAATGCGTGGTATTCTTTGCGCAGATATTTCTGTGCTTGAATACTAGATATTATGCGAAGACTCGCACCAGGTTTGTCGCCGTAGACTATAAGAGTTTCGTTAGACGGGAGGTTTAGTCGGACTGCTTTCTCGTAGCACATGATGTCGGCGCGATTTAGACTTAACCAATCCATGCCGATAATAACGTCGAAACTTTTTATTGAGACCGGCATAAGGTCGATTGGGAATGAATGGTTATCTAAGGTTAGAAGACAACCTAAATATATGCTATAAGTACTTTCAGTTTTTCCATTTGCCATTTCTAATGTGAATTGTTCATTAAGTGCGTGTGGTTGTTGCTTAAGCATGCGAGCAAATTTGTGGTTTACGAAGCTTCGCTCCGCTCCACTATCGAACAGAATGCATGCATAGGAGTTATCAAGGAGGAACGTACCAGTTACCATTGTCGGGTCAGCAACTGCTTCCCCGTGGCCTATAGCTAGTACCGTCCCTGCTCCTCCAATATTCCTCTCCTTGGGGCAGTCCCTTTTAAAGTGGCCTGTTTCGCCACATCCATAGCAAGTTGGGCTCGCGCCTGAGCCAGGAACTTGTGAGATCGGTTGTGCCGGGAACTTACAGAAATGGACGGTGTGTCCTTTTCTGTTGCAGTTAGAACACTGCATTTCACGGCAGGCGCCGTTGTGGTGGAAGTTGCATTTGTTGCGCTTCGGCAAACTTCCAGCATACTGCTTCCCCGAAGCAGTAACAGCAGTAGGGGTTACCGCAGCATGTACTGCCACGATTTGCTGTTTCTTTGAAGCTCGCTGCTTCTTCTTCTCATCCCAGAACTTCCGCTTGGTGCCAGCGGGTTTGGAGGGTTCTGGGATGGCTAGGGTGCTTGTGGTTGCAGGGGTCTTGACTCCATGGTCAATGAGTCTTTGTGCCAATCGCTTGGCACTGTCGAAGGTAGCGGGGTTGGATGCTAAGACATTCCCCTGGTACGGAGGCACTAGCCCCCATACGTACCGTTCGATCTTTTTCCCTTCAGTGGGAACCATATTGGGGCAGAGGGCCACCAGTTCACTAAATCGGGCAGTGTAAGCGATCACGTTGGTGCCCTTCATGGTCAGATTCCAGAGTTCATGTTCTAACTTCTGGACTTCGCCCCTCGGGCAGTATTCCTCAGTCATGAGGTCCTTCATCGTTTCCCAGCCCATGTCGTTAGCCACGACGAGAGTTAGGGCTTTGACGTGGCCGTTCCACCATGTTAGGGCTTTACCCTCAAAGGTGCATGCGGCATATTTCACTTTGCACGCAGCAGGGCATGAACAGATTTCGAAGACTGATTCAGTCTTCTTGAACCATTGCGAGAGGGCAATGACTCCGCCGGTGCCATAGAAAGGCTTCGGCTTGCAGTTTGTGAAATCCTTGTAGGAGCACTCCCTTGAGCGCACATGGATTTCGATCGGAATAGATTCCACAGGGGTTCCACCTCTGCTGGCATCTGATGAGTGATACTGAGCCATGGCAGTTGCCACTGCTGCAGCTACGGCAGCATTCAGGGCTGCAGTATCGATGACCGGAGGCGGTGGAGGCGGTGGAGGTGCAGGATTATTCCTATTCCTGGGAGATTTGCGAGGAGGCATCTTTCAGCTATAAGTTTATAAAGATAAGAAAGATGGTAAGAATCAATTTGCAAGCAAGGTGAGAGTGACACATGGACTAACTAACCATAGCCCAACAGTTGAATGAGTGTTTGAAATCACAATAAGAAATATTAGTAGGAATACACAAGTGTACAAATTTTTCCCACATATTAGATAGATTTCAATGGTATGGGTATTACTGATGTAATAAGTTCAATGAAAATCGACCTAACAGTAGGTCTTACATCATACCAAAAGGATAAGACTGACAGTCCTAGATTCCTAATTAGAGTATCGAAAGTTAGGAATATTTTACAGACAAGGGCTACTTAGAGCACATAAGTTCAAGGCTATGCCTAAATCAAAAGATAGAGATGTACTAGAGATCATCTATTGGCGATGGGAATTCCTCGGGCGAGCCCTGAGGTCGGACACTTGGCGAAACACCTCTTGAAGGTGTCGGTCTTGAGCTCTCTGACGAGCTCGAAGTTCTAAGACTTCAGCACGGGAGGCAGCCAGCTGTTGCTGCAGGGTTTCGTTGGTTCTCCGGGTCCGTTCCATGTCTTCTTCAAGACGACGGATGCGGACCGTGTTGACACCTGAATTGGCATCAATCTCCATGACCCGGTCGATGGCTGCTCGACCTTGCTCGACATTGCGAGCTATTCTGCGGATGATTACCGGCAGAGCTCTGTCAGCAGAGCCACCATCGTTGATGTTGTAAAAGGTTCGGTCCCCAAAATATGGTAAGGGTTAACCCTATTCATCACTCCAGCGGTTCAGGTTGTTTGCCCACATGGGTGTAGGACCTGGAAACGCTGGTCGAGGGTTGTTGTTCAAGGCTTGACCTACAAGCGGTAGGTTGTTGACTTCAGGCTCGGAGTCAGATCCATCAGAAAAGCCTTCTGCGAGGTGATCATCCAAAGGGATTGGATGCTCATCTTCGGGCTCTTCATCGATCCACCCGGCATTGCCTTCATTGGGAAAGTACGGGTCGCCAAGATGGAATCCAGCCATTTAGATCTACGCGAGAAGAGAGGTATAAGAATATAGTATACGTGTAACTAGTAGCACAAAAATACACCTATTGTATTTTAATTTTAGGTTCTACTGACCTTCTTGTGGTAGTGTTGGTAAGTTTTTAGACTTGTTAACATATCACAACCATTCTAGGGCATATGCTAATCACTCCTAGGACCAACATAGTTGATCAGGCTATGCCATTCCCAGGACTGTCCATACATCCCCGAGCTCACTTGTGATATTTAACAATCGTAATACTTTTGTTCTTGTCATTGTGACACTGATTTTAGTATGAATGCAGACTTGTATACTTAATTCAATATTTTATTATTTAAAGTATAGACTCTTGGTCAGAGTGTTTTAATCCCATTTGGGTTTATAGATTAGTATATCTTTTATGGGTTGATATACTTGATTCACTATAAACAATGCTCTGATACCAATCTGTCACACCCCAAAACCAAGAACGGCGGAAACGTTCTGGGGCGGAGGACGTCATGTATAGTATCACAACACAGTAAATGTAAATAAGCAAACAACATCATTCATTGCATTAAATATATATAATTTTAATACAAGTGTGTTCTGTATAGCTATAAACACCAAAAATAATGTAACACAAAATAATATGAGATGAGTCTTGAATGCACTCCATCTTCTCAAAAGCTGGCCTCGGTACCTGTCTACTGATGACCTGAGAATACAAGTTATTTTGAAAGAGTTTATCAGCATTAAGCTGGTGAGTTCATAAGTATTTTAGTGTCAATGTTTGTTGTCAAAAACGTTTGAACCTGTCTCAATGTATAAGTTAGTAAAAGTGTAAGTAAATGTTTGAAAGTGTTTGCAAAAGTTTGAATCTCTCAGAAAATCCTATATTTTCTATAAAAGTAACCTTCTACCAAGGCTTAACTGTCTTGTATACTCGTTTGTTGTAAAAGTGTGTAATTACCCAAGTAACTATCATTTAATAAAATATAGTTTGTACATTAATGCTGAAGTGAGATTATCACTAAAATATGTAATGGGTAAATCATTGTAGTACTGTAGCTTTGTATAATAAGAACTAATGCTATACTAATTACTACCTTAAACCGGATTTATATTAAGGTATAATGTGATAAATTGCACCATGCTATCGACTGGTAACAACGACATAATGAATGGTCGTAATAAAGAAATGACGTTTGGCACCCGCAGACCTGCAGGTCCGGCTATAGCTAGCAGCAAGGTGTATGATAGTCAATCCAGTATAGATCTATACGCAAACTCACGCTCTCCCTCCAAGAGATTTCTGGCTACAACTCGGGCCATGACATTTAAGGCATGCTCCGACACAGTGGATCACAACTGTTAACGTATTCATGTATATGTAATGTTTCTTGTCCTAGTATAGTTGTATATGTCCTGTTTCTAGTATAGATGTATATGTACGTGTTTCTAGTATAGTTGTGTATGTTCATGTTTCTAGTATAACTATATATGTACATGGTCCTGGTATAGCTGTATATGTACTTGTTTCTAGTATAGCTGTATATGTACTTGTTTCTAGTATAGCTGTATATGTACTTGTTTCTAGTATAGCTGTATATGTACTTGTTTCTAGTATAGCTATATATGTACTTGTTTCTAGTATAGCTGTATATGTACTTGTTTCTAGTATAGCTGTATATGTTCCCGTGTTACCCCGATGGTAACTAACTATTGATGTACTGATAAGTATAAAAATGGAAGTACTTTTATGTCTATACATGTATATATGATGTATAAGTAATATGGAAACGACCTTCGGATGGTCACCCGAAATCCCACCGGACCACATCCAAATCAAGAAAAAGGAAATAGGGTGGATGGCCTTCCAAAGCCCTTTAAACATTATTTATATATCTATACATATATGGGCATGCAATTTGAATATATAAAAGCATAAATAAGTTTTCATATGACATTTGAAGCATAAATATAATTTCAAGAGAAGATCGACTTGATGTCGATCTATAAAACAATTTGAAGGCATAAATTGATGAAACAGTTTAAGTATAAGAAGCATTTGTTTGAATCATAGTCTATAAATAAGTTTGGATAGTAAAAGAGTTTGTAAAACATTTCAAAGTAAAGTAGTTTGATAAACAGTTTGAACAGTGGTAAAAATCGTTGTTTTCCTAGTTATTAATCACATGTGATTAAATGCAATCACATGTGATTGAAGCAATAACTATAAGTATTTGACTTGTATTCCCCCCCATAAAGTATTTAAAATCATTTCAAAGGTTGATTTAAGGGGTATGAGCTCACTTGTGGTGAGTCGTTTGAATTGCAGTGTCGGATACCGTGCTAGGTGGCAAACGGAGACTTGTTTACATGCACGAGCCTAGTTATCATATAATAAGCATATATATAACTAATTAGACAAATAATAACTTAATAAATAAGTTAAGACACTTAGGAACATGTAAACACTTTTTATAAGTGTTTAAGGTCCAAATGGTTGCATCTAAGTTGCTACGGGACAATGCAAAAGGGTTTGAAACATCAAATGGCCTTGCATAAGAGTTCACCACCCAACAAACCCCACCCTTTGGAGTTTATGGCCGTAAACTCATGGATTTATGTCCGTGAACTCCTCACATGGTGGTTTTGGGTGTTTTAAAGTGTTATCTTGATCCTAGAACACTCCTAGCTTTGTTGGAATAACACATGAAGTAGTTTAAGGCCTTGGAATGCTCCTTTGGGGAGTTTACGGCCAAAGGACCTTATCCCCTAGAGTTTACGGCTGTAAACACCTATGGGGTGTTGGTTTTAATTCATTTGAGGCCCTTGCATGTGTAGGATAGCTTCTATACTTTTATCTAAGGCTAATGGGGACAAGAGGCACACATTTGTGTCATTACTTGGAGTTTACGGCCCAAGATATGTTCCTTGGCCATAAACTCCTTTTAAGGAGTGATTATGATGTCTTTTGTTCTCCATTCAAGTCCCATGCGTTAAAGGTAATTGTCTTAAGGCCTAAAGTGTGTTTGGAGTGCTTTTTGCCTTTGCAAAAGGGGTTTACGGCCCAAGAGAGGTTCTTGGCCGTAAACTCCTATAAACTTATGATTTTGAAGTGTTTTGATGTCCAAAATAGACACAAGCATTTGAGGGTTAGATTCCTTAAGCATTTGGGGTGGTTTAGGGCACTAAATGCCCTTGAAAAGGGGTTTACGGCCGAAGAGAAGTTCTTGGCCGTAAACTCCAATTACTTGATGATTTTGGATGCTTTCTAGCCTATAAAGATCATACACAAGGTCCCTAATAAGTTGCCTAACATGGGGATGGGTCTAGGAAGCCTTAATGTTCCATTTTGGAGTTTACTCCCCAAGAACGTTCTTGGGCGGTAAACTCCCGGATCTTGCAATCTAAACATGTAATTGATGTTATAAAGCATCTAACAAGTATTGAAACACATTTAGTAAAGTAGACTCACAATCTGGGATGAAAACCCGAAGATCCGTCAGAGAGAATATGGCTTTTCTCTATTTGGAATTGTGAATAATGAATTAATTTAATTCAGAAAACTATTTATAGTCCTGGAATATTTTGGCAGAAAATATTTTTATTCCTGCTATAGGACTGTAACATTATGAAACTTGAAATGCTCAAATTTCACAAAACCAGGAGCATCCACTCTCCTGATATCTCCTTAAACATAAACCCTAATGTACACAAACTTGTTCGGAAAAGTGTGAAAATCACAGAAACTGGACTAGCTTCTATTGGATAGATAATGTTCGTACAATGGAAATTTCGGGTTGTCACACAACATAAAATTCATATATATATATATATATATATATTCTTGACTAAAGATGATTAAAATCTCAATCTAAGCTTTAGAATTGAAATGAAGTATAATTTCCTCTCCCTTAATTATAGCAAAACAACTTTTCAACCCCTGCAACTTCACGAATTGAAACTTTGTTTTCTATAATTAACATTGCTAACTTGCAACACTAAATGTAATAATCATGCTCCCACTAACATGATGATTATCAGCATAACACTTATGCTCCCACTAGCTCTGACATATTTCCAGAAATTTGCTGGACTTCTGAAATTTAGATTCATACACCCTTTCTTAGATAGCTCACAGGTGTGTCTAAACAATTTTCAGAACTATGAAAAGGGATGCCGTAATCATAGTCTCAATTGCTTAGGCATTTGCCATTTCTCACAAGTCCATGTTAGTGTGCCGGTTAACCACACGCGCTCCACTAACGACTTTTGAAAATGCAAATAACACAATTGATATCTATGTAAAATCTACTTAGTGAAAGCGTTTCCTCACCATCATTTTCATGAATCGGAGAGAAACCTTATGACACTTAGATTTTATAGTGTATGAGTTCCTATCTATGTGAATTTGTCAAAAACATAATCACAAGATAAGGTTAGTGACAAATTCAGCCTTACATGGATTAAACTTGTTTAGTCTTAGTTTCTTGTCACCTTGGCAGCATAAGGCCCACCAATGCTTCCAAGTTGAACTCTGATAACTCACATGCAAATTCAACTTATTTGAAGTAGGTACAGAAATAAGAATTATGTCAACACGATAGGTTACAGACCTTAAGTCGTGTGCTAGTGATAAATTACAGGTTTTACTCTTGATTAAATCTTGAAACTCTTTCAGGATCTTTAAGGCTCCCACTGTCCCCTTGACATATAAGTTTCCCCAGTCAAGAACCATTCCTTGACAAAACAAATATTCAAGGGACAATGCGGATTCTTATCAAGACTAACACTTCACACAATTGGTCTTAGTTGGTCTTTGTCTCATCCAAGATATCACAACTTACCAATCTCAAATGTACAAGAGTAGAAAACATTTTACTCTTACATTTGACTAGTGTTAATAAATCTTCCTTTATGTCACTCAAAGTTACAATCTTGGAGTACGACTCTAAGAATTGTTTTGGAACGAAGTATGACTCATCTTCTTGATTTTAACCAATCCAACAATTCATGACCTCTCTTCTTAGCCATAACAATGCACTAAGACGTCCTTAGAGTATGAATTTGTGATATGGTTTCATAATCATTAAGATGATCATGAAATACGATACTAAAGTACTCTCCCATCCTTTCAGATTTGAGAAACTTTTATCTTTCTGCCTAATTTGATTCTTCTCATTTGTTTTGTCATACATTGTAACCTTTCCAATGTTACAGAATTATACTTAACCTCATAAGTATAATCATAGTTTCTAATCTTTAGTAAATCATGACAAATCAATCTTTGTGGTGGACCTTGACCATCGCACACCCAATGTACCTAATTCCTTAGTCCTTCAATTGACTCACATATACATGTGATCAAAGAATTAGTCTTAATTTTCAAAGATGAAAATTCTCATTCATCATACAATACAACTTGTATGATTCCAAGTTTCTGTCCAATTGAAACTTGGGTGATGAAAAACTTTCTTCATTTGGTAAATTCAGACACTACCACAAATGAAAGAATCAAATCCACTTTCCAATATTGCTATTACTGGAAACATATAAGCAACAATTTTCCATAGATGCCATTGTAAGGATATTTTTAAAATAAATAAAATTAAAACCCTTTTTTTCTTTTATTTTAAAACTTTGCGGAAAAACTTATCCTTGCAATCCACATGAAAACCTTGTTGTTATCTATTCATAAACAATATATTATTACTCTTAAGCAACAACTCAAAATTCTGATTACCGAACCATGCGATCGAAACCCACCTTCGCAATCAGAATCAACATATACTTACTTTAAGCTTCCCATCTTTTCTCTGATTCTTAAAAACATCAACATGAGACCCATTCACATTATGTAATAAGAATCTCCAAATAGGAACTTAATAGAGTTAGACAGTGGACTTTACCCGAAGTAGAGTCAAACCTCTTGACTTGATCAACCTTATGACTTTTCAGGTGAATAGGGCAGCTTCGCAACCAATGCCCCTTCCTTTGGCAACAAAACACATGGACCCTTTGGTAATGGCACATGAGACTATCTCAGAATTTTCCTTTCTCTTTACTATTTGGTCAACCGAGTTGACTATAGCAGATCATTTTCCATTGGGAAGAGAAGTCATTTTCTAGATATCCAATGCTACCATTGTCAATGTCCATGTAGACTTGGGAAGTTGTTCTTTTAATCAAATTTGCTTTACTGGTGTTCCAAATCATTGCTAATTCCACAACACCAAGCAAATAGATAACATCATTAAGGGTCATGTCATAGTCCGTCTCATAATAGTCCCAAAGAGACTCACTATGTTACTAAGAAGGCGATTGAACATCCAACTTTCACGGGACTTTGACACCCAACTCTCCCGACTTGTCAATATGTGGCTTTATCTCCAAGATGTGAGCACACATAGACTATGCTTGCCAATAGGGATTGAGTGACTTTAAACTTTTCAAGAACTTGTGGGTGAGGGAGAATAATTGGAGGAGGTGGAGGAAGTGAAGCATGATGTTGAGGGACACCATCTTCAAGAGATTTGGGAAGATCATAGTTGTCTGAACCAGACATCTATAATGGGAGAAAATCAAGTTAATTGATTCAAAGTCCTTAATATAACACCCAATATGAAATATTAAGGCTAGGACCCAACACAATATTTTATAATTTGGAAGAGGGATGCCGTAATCCAAGCTATAAAATATTTGAAGGTAGGCGAATGACGATTCACCAATTTCCATCATAAAAAACGAAATAATTTATTAGGTTTTAATTGGATTTGAAATTCCTAGATCTTTTGAGATTCATTGAACTTTTCAATGGCATGTTTCAATCTCGAGTGTGCCCTCTCAAATTTTGTGACTGGGATGCCGAGGATCACAAAACAAGGTGTGAATAACCATACCAATTCACTTGGTACCCTTAATATTATCACCTAATCAATGTGCCGATTAACCACACACGCTCCATTGATCTATGACAAACATTAAGTCACCCTTCGTGATCCTTACTAGTCCAAGTTAGTGTGCCGGTTAACCACACACGCTCCACCAACGACTTGGTAAGGTACAAAGTGTGAATTCCATGGGCTAGCACCAAATTCACATTTTTCCTAAAGTAACTAAGATTGGGAATTAAATAAAAAATATTTAGTTACTTTATAATAATCATTATACTTTTAATGAGAATTTAAAGTCATTGTCCTACCCGTTCGGCTAACGACCCTCCACCAGTCAAGCAAGTGGTGGGTGAGAGTGGACACCCATTAAGTCGCCATTTTATAGGCAACAACCTTATACCCACCTTATAGACCGGCTTCGTGAATGAGGCCTACTAACGGTAAAACGACTTGTTCTTATCCATATATATATAATAATTAACCATTAATGTTATAAATAGTATAAGGGTAGAATTTTAACTTTTAAAACTCTAGGATGTGGAATTAAAGTTTATTAAAGTGTGTGAAACTTTACAAAATCCAAAACTTGAGGGCAAGTTTTGAAACTATTCAAAACTAATTAATTCCATGATTTATGTGTTTAAAGTAGTTTTAATCCAAAAACTCTTCAAGTTCCATAACTTGAGGACAAGTTATGGAAGACTTTAAACTAATAAAAGAATTACTTTTCTTTATTTTATAACTTATGGAATTAATTAAGGTTACACTTTATTTATATATTTATTAATGAAGTGACTCTTGAACCTCCATAACTTAAGGACAAGACTCTTCAATTTTTGTAACCATCCAAGACTTTTCATTTCATAACTTATGAATTAAAGGTTCATAAAATGAAGACTCTTCATTTTCATGTAACTTATGTGTTTTAAGTGTGTGTTAAAGAAAAGTGACCTTTGGATATCCATAACTTGAGGACAAATTATGGACTCCATTAAAACACATAAATGATCAAGAATTAATTCTAAACAATTCAACAAATAATTCCTATCATCTTCTAAATTCATAAGAACATGAACATGATCATCAAAATTTCAAGAATTATATGAACACATAAAATCATGGAATTTTGATTATAACTTTGAAATTGGTCCAACATCATCATTACCACATCAAAAACAGGTTTTATGAGTCCAAAACAGTTTAAGGTAATGATTCTAGACCAATTCCAACACCAAAACCCAAAGATATGCTGTCTGGGGGTCCAACTCGTCGAGTGCATGAACCAACTCGCCGAGTTGGATGAGTTTTGCCTTGGACTCGTCGAGTCCCTTCATGGACTCGGCGAGTCAGCTATGCAGACAGCATAAAATCTTCGAATTTCAGCAATTTGCATCAAGTATTCAAACAAGCAAGCCTAGGCTCTGATACCACTGTTGGGTTTTGAGCAATCTAACACTTCCTAAGTGTGCATGCAACCCTAATAAACCTTAGATCTATGTTTGTCTAAATACATGCAAAATAATAATTTTCCAAGGTTCATAACCTATCTAACATGGCATGGGAAACTTTTAAACATAAAAGAATTAGATGAGATTACATACCTTTTGATGATGAGTTTGATTCCTAAGGAGTTTGAGGGCCAAGCACCAATAGTGTGAATGCCTCAAATGGAATCACAAATCACCACAAACTCTTGGAAAACTTTGAGAGAGTACACACACTTGTAATTTTCGGCCACACACAAGCACACACACTAGTAACACTAGTGGCTATTTCATGCAACATAAGCATGCTTATATAGTGTACATGATTAGGGTGAAACCCTAATAACCCATGTCTTTTCCTTTCCAAGGATCCATGGGTTAAAAGCTCCATGGATCATCCATGGACTTCCATATAAGCCTAGCCCATTAACAAATGAGTGTTAGCCCACACTATATAAAACCAATAGCCCACAATCTAATTAGTCTTCCTTTTAATCTCTAAATTAATTCATAATTAATTTAAGACTAAGACTAATTAAATAACATGACTTCATATTAATATATTATAACTTATAATATATTAATAAACATATGTGTATAACTCTCATAAAATTATCCATAAATAGTTTGGATGAAATGCAACCCAAATGGGCCATGCCGGGTCGGGTCAAGTATATACCAAATAAGTTATGGACTTAGACACCTTATACAACAAGACGAAGCTGCCCAGTCTACCTGAGAGATCTAAGAGATGGGAGAGTCAAGACGTTTGGCTCAGCTTCAGGTAAAATCCATTATCTAACTCTATTAATTTCCTATTCATTGATTCTTAATACATAATCTGATAAGATTACATTTGAATGTTTTGCAGGATCAGAGAAAAGAGAGGAAGCTTGATGGAAGAGCAAGATGAGTCTGATCACGAAGAAATGGATCACGATCGTGTGGATTCGAAGATCAGATTTTGAGCTTAGAAAGTTATGATAGATTTGTTAGGAATATTTGATTAAATAGTTTTTCAATTGATTTTGCATTGTAAGGACATGTTTTCCGCTGCTTTTATGAATAAAATAATTTTTTTGATTTGTCTTATTTATATACATCCTTGCAATGAAATCATTGTGAAAAATTGATGTTTGTGTATTTCTATAAATGGATGTGGTTCTTAGTTATCTTATTTATGGAAGTGTCAATTTTCTCTAAGTAAGGAAAGATTCCCATTGCCCAAGTTTGAGTTGGAAAGAAGCTTGGAATCATAAGGTTTGAATCATGTGATGTATGGAAATCTTGGTACTTAGGAAATTAAGACTAATTTCTTGATCACACTAGTATGTGAGTCAAGTGAAGGACTAAAGGACTAGAACACAATGTTGTGCACTAGTCAAGTCCACCACAAATAACAATAAGAATATTCATCATAATTTACTAAAAGTCTAGTAAATGTGGTTATACTTACAAAATTAAGTGTAATTCTGAATGATTGAAAAGTTTCAATGAATGGCAAAACGAATAAGAAGAATCGATGAAGGCAGAAAAGATAAAAGGTTTCTCAAATCTAAGAAGAAGGGAGAGTACTTTTGTATCAGTTTTTATGATCGTCTTAATGATTAAGAACCATATCACAATTGATTCTCTAAGGACATCTTAGTGCACTAGTATGGCTAAGAAGAGGAATCGAAAATTGTTGAAATGGTTAAATCAAAAGGATGAGTCATACTTCGTTCCAAAAATCAAGTCTTAGAGTCATACTCCAAGATTGTGACTTGAGTGACACAATCTTAAGTAGGAATGTTCTACACTCGCGCATTTTGGTAAGTGATGATGTCTTGAATAAGACAAAGACCAACTAGTACCAAACTGCATGTAGGTTTTGTCTTGATATAGACACACACTAACTATCGGATGTATGGCATATCAAATTAGATTTGTGGCATATTGGCACAAATTTAGGGTTTTCGCTATTTCCCCATGACGAGCACAAACCCTAATCAGGTATGTATTCTTCAAGCATTTCACTCTCGGACTCTCCTTCAACCACTCGAACATCTCCTATATACATTCTCATTTGCAGGTGTTTAAATTATATATATTTGTGATTGTAGCTTTCTATTTTTTTGTTCTTCCTGGGTGATGATGCATACAGTATGCACAATTTCTTCTCTTTCCCCTCCTTCTGAGACCTTACTTGTTTTTGTTTTTATTGTAATGTGTAGGGATTTGGTGAAGGGGTTTTATCTGTGTGCTCGAGAATCCATTGATTTCAAGATTCATCTAATTTGAACTAGGTTTGTATTTGAAAATGATCCAAATTAATTTCAAACAGATAACCAACTTTTTGTTTTTTCAGTTCTTAAATAGCGAAAGCTTAATATAGATTTCACTAGCTTGCTTTTTTAGTTCATTAGAATACATATATTTTAGTTTTTAGTTTTGCAGTTAACATTCTGGTTAACCTTAATATGTAATAGGTCTCAACCTAAATATCTACAGCCTTACTTCGTGCCTTTCTGCAGCTTGTGAGAGGAGAGTTCTTTGTACTCCCCAGTAAGAATTCTTTCAAGATATCATAAGCATCATGAAATCTTATTTATTTATACATGCATTCCTTATTTATTAATTTCTGACAATAGCATCTTCCCCTGATGAATTTACCAGTTAGACTGCAATCACATGGGTAAGAATATTTTCTCAATTTTGAACCTATTTTTTATATCTGTTTAAATATTTATTGGATTTTGTGTAGATAAATGAGTTTGTAAAACTTGGTGGAGATCTAGTTGTTCCTTATTATGCTGGTAGATTGGGATATCTTGCCAATCATAGCTGATAAAGAAGAGGAAGTATGAGTCGTAAGTTTATACTACCTTTTTAAAAAAAATGAAAATGTTTGTCATATAATATGTAATATAATTGTTTTGTTATGTATGGTTTTCGGGTAGCTCCTGAAATAAACGATGCGCTCCATGCAATCGAGGCTGACCCAACCGATGGTTTTGATGTGTGGGCAATTTTGTTAATTGCAAAAAGGTCTACCGTTACTACTATTGTTGTTCTAACTTGCAGTGGTTTTTATTGGGTATGTTGGTATTTAGAATTTCTTTGTTCCCTTTTACCAAGCAGTTGTCTAGTGAATATGAGGCTACACGAATTGAATCATTCCACTGGATTTTATCCCTTTTGAATAGACAACCTTAATTCATTAGATACATATATTATAGCTTTTTAGTTTTGTAGTCAACCGTAATATATAAATGGTCTTGTCTTTTTAAATATTTTTTTTCTCTGATGTAAAAAGAAGAGATTGAGGGATTTTTGCACTTGTGGCTCTAATTTTCTCCTTAGCTTTATGGTTATCTAGCTTAAAGGATTTATTTCCTTTACACATTCTCAATCATATCGGTAGTTCAGTACCATCTTTGTTATTTTCAGGTTATGTGAAAATGTTGAAGTTGTTGATTTTTAGAGCATGTTCTACACACCATTCTTAATCCTTCAACAGGTACTAGTTCTTTAAACTTCATATATAGCTTGGACAAAAAGACTTCATATAAATTTATTCCTTTCCATTTTCATTCAAAATCTTTACTTATGTTAGAAAATATAAAATTTGTATTAACATTTTTTTTACTTTTTTTTTTATTGTGCAGGCTATAAAGTCCCCACATCTCTAACAAAAATTAAGCTTAAAATAGGTAGAAACCAACGAAAAAATTAAGGTGAAGCGAAACCTAATCCAATCCAATTGGAAAGAGAAAATTTTTAAAATGCTGCAAAATTAGGAAATGATCTTTGATTGAGAGGGTTTAAAAGACTTAGAAGGAAGAGAAGTGTCTCCTTGTCGAATAGAAGATGTACCTTACTAAAGATGTATCTTATTAAACATTTTGGAAGATATTCTTGTTTTAAATATTGATAATATTATTGTAAGACAAGTTAAGTTTTAACTTAAGTAATGCTATTGTGTTTTCTATTTGTTATCTTAATTGTTTTTGTTACTTTATATTTCATTTAATTTTATAAATAAAATTAGACCAAATTTGCAAATATAAATGTTTGTGGTAAAAGCAATTGCAGCTAAAAACAAAAAAAATAAATTCTTTTACTTTAAAATTATTTAGTGGCATTAAAAGAGTTTTTTTTAAACAAAACTACTATAGTGGCATAAAAAAAGTGCCACTAAAACCCAAAAGGGCTGCAACGACACAACCAAAAAGTGCGACTAAAGGCCTTTAGTGGCACCGCTTTTAGTGGCGCATTTTTTTGTGCCGCTGATTCCCCAAGGGGCCTTTAGTGACACTTTTTTGGTTTTTAGTGGCACTTTTTCTGTTCCACTAAATGTCATTTTGTTTGTAGTGACACGACTTGAGGATTGTAACCTATTGTTTTGACGTATTCTTGTTTCTATGCCAATCCAGTTGAGTTGATTATGCATATGAGTTCTACGAGTTCTCAATAGGATGCATAAGGGAAAACTCCTTGTTCAATGAGAGTACATTGACTGACATAGGTGAGCTGTTAAATAACTTGGAAACAATGGTAGGACCTTTGATGGCAAAGAATCAAGTAATGAACAAGTTCTGTCCATAAGAGTTTGAATTTGTCACAAACATTATCTTATGATTATGGTTATGACAAATTTGCATGGATAGGAACACATTCACCATAAAATCTAAGTGTCATAAGGTTTCTCTCCTTCATGAAAATTATTGTGAGGAAACGCTTTCACTAAGATAGATTTTAAGGAGATAGCGATTATGTAAATTACGTTCTCAAATTCGATTATGATTACGACATCCCTCTTCATAGTTCGAATTGTGAGATTTGGAAATTAGTTTGAACATTTGGGACTTAGTAATATAAGTTTTGAATTAGTTTAGACACACATGTGAGCTGTCTAAGGAAAGGTGTGTGAGTTTGAGAAGCTTAGATAAAAGGCTTATCAAAGCACATCGTATTGGAAATATGAACTTTGGAAGTCAATAAGTAATGTCTTCTAGAAGTCCGATTGTTTTTTGAATACGTGTCAGAGCTAGTAGGAGTAGAAATGTTATGCTGGAATCGATATAATCATCATGTTAGTGGGAGCATGATTATTATTATTGTAAGTTGGCAATATTAATTATAGAAAAAACAAAAGTTTCACTTTGCAAAGTTGCAGGGGTTGAAAAGTTGTTTTTGCTATAATTACGGGAGAGAATGTTATACTTCGTTTCCAATGTAAAAGCTTAGATCGGGAAAATTTAATTGGATTTAGTCAAGCATATATTTGTTATTTGCATTCTCAAAGTTCGATTATGATTACGGCATCCCTCTTCATAATTCGAATTTTGAGAACACGACAAATAGGAACATTATGACAACATTATAGCAAGAAGTTAATAAAGTATCACGATTTTTAAGAATCGTATCCCATACGCTTCGGGTTAGGATAGATTGCATATGTTGTAATATTCGACCGTTCTAAAATTTTCCAAATGCCTACGACATTTAAAGGGAAAAAGGGAATAGAATAGGATTTGACTAAAATAATTAAACAACTGTCAATGAGAATTTAAGGTTCGCCAAGGATTGGTCGCTTGTGGATAGTTGGAGGTATAGTCATGGATGGAACATATTTACATTATTATGAATAGATAAGATTCTATTTAGAATGAGTTTTCATATGGAAAATATGGAAATGTTTCCATATTGGGAGTTTGTCACACCCCAAACCGGAATGGCAGAAACGTTCTGGGGTGGATGACGTCATGTCAAGTATCACAACACATGCATATAGTAATCAAAGTACAACAAAACATTGCATTAATAGTAATAATTTTACATGGTTTACATTACAACGCAATCAAAGTATACACGTAAATATGAGTAAGTACGACATGGCACTAAGCTATCTTCATCAACTACTCCGGGGATGTACCTGTCTAATTTCTGACCTGAGAATACAAGTTATTTGAAAAGCGAGTATCAACATTTTACAAATGCTGGTGAGTTCATAAGTATTTAGTGACATTTATTCAAATAACTTTATAAAGTAGTAGTTTAAGTGTTTACTGTGTATTAGAGTTCTTTCCAGAAAATCCTATATTTTCTTTAATAAAGCAACCTTCTACCAGACTGGTCAGTGTTATGTGGTAAAAAGTCATTTTCCCTAAATTGCTATCATTATCAAAATACTGAATTTGATTATTGAGGAAAGCAAACGACATCAGGGAATAACATATGCCTCAGCAGTGAGGACTGCTGACTAAGGCAAGGAATCATAGACTCCAGGAAAGTATCGAACGAACTGTTGGGTTTTGAGCATTCTAACACTCCTAAATGTACATGCAACCCTAAATACCTTGGATCTATGTTTTCTCTATTATACATGCAAATAAGAACTTCCAAGGTATTATCCTAATCTAGCATATAAAACAATGAATATAACAAGATAGAATACATACCTCTTGCATGTAGAAAGTCTTCATGAAGCTTGAGTGCCTAGTGCCCCAAGTGTGACACCTCAAATGGAATCACAATCATCAAAACACTTAGAATAGCTTGAGAGAATTCTACAACTCATGAAATCGGCTAGCCCTTTCTTTTCACACACTAGTGGCCGATTTTGGTCAAGAATAAGATGCTTATATAGTTAGGGTTACACCATGTAAACCCTAATTGACATGACCTTTCATTTCCATGATCCATGGGTACAAATACACCATGGAGCATCCATGGACCATCCTATGGGTTTTAGCCCAACTTGATTATCCATGGAGCATTAGCCCACTATACAAGTATGGATGATTTACACAATCAACCCATATATTTAATTAGCCTTCTTTTGATCACTTAATTAATCCTAGATTAATTCTTGATCAATACTAATTAAATAATCTTATTATTCTTATTATTAATATACTAGAACTTATAATATATTAATAACCATAAGTGTCTTATTTCCCTCATTATAGTCTATCCAAGTGCATGATGGTATGCAACCCAAATGGACCATGCCGGGTCGGGTCAAGTCTTACCAATTATAGTTATGGACTTAGACATTAATCCAACATTCTCCCACTTGGATAAGTCTAAAACTATTATTGCGTATGACTTCAGGAACCAACTGGCAATCGTAGCTCTCAAAAGCTTCTGTCGAACTCTGACCTTGTAGATGAACTCTGACCTTTGTCAATGACCTGTCCATTAGATAAGGGATCATATATTCCTCCATTCTAGATATCATATGGACTGAGACATGGATTGTAATCATTCTCTCTGTCCATTTGTTGTTTCCCGATTTGCGATTTATGACGATTGACTAATTGAACAAATCAAATCAGTCCTGGCCCGGCCGAGCACTTCCATTTGTCATAATCAAATCATCGAGGGGCCCACAGATATCGCTTTTATCCCGAAGGTAAAAGGAATGGATAAACTTCGACTCATATGGCTTGTTCTACTACTTGTTGAATCATACACAAAGGCACGTTTTATAGCACCGAGTTACCAATGCGGTTTCGTGCAGTCAATGTACTATCAACTCATAGTAACAACTCATATCTCTAGATTTGAAGAATATAAGATATTATCGTCTCATGATCACTCGTGATAAAATCCATGAAGTGATTCCAATGAGCGCGGGTTGAATCCAATACTCAGAACTTATGAGCACTCATGAGTGTTGTAGCCCTTTGCCCAACACCTTAGACCTCTACAAGCCAACCCATGACAGTCTTAATTCATATCTACTTCCATCATATGACCGACTGTGGATGGTTTGAATAACTTAGTCATTCCGGAAGAATAACCTTGTTTATTCGGGAAGTCAAAACATGCAAAATGAAACACAAGAATAATTGAATCCAATATGGTATCAAAACCTATGAACATAAATAAAACACCTTTTATTTATCACCATATGGTTACACATTATTCATGTATATTGTTTCAGCTATCAACTTTATTCTTGAATTTAAAACAATAGTAATCCCATGCTCCAAGCATGTACACTATGTTTTCTAAACACTAGTCATGCCATACACCAAGTATGCATACTATGTTTGTCTATGATCTTTACTTTGTGAACTAGATCCATTGAATATAACTTCAATAATTCTCTTTTCACACTCCCAAAACCTTACTGCAAATGCAAGAATTCCAAATTCATGCCATTTACTGAAATCTGTTAGATTCTAAACTTATATGCATTGATCCTCTTGTAATGATTATGCACAAAGTCAGAAAGACTTGACAACAATCATTACAGAGTATTCCAAAGGAGATCAGCTCCTTGGAAACATCCTTCTTGCATTAAGTTTCCTAATCTTACACAGATTGAATAATTTCTAACTTTGAAACATTTCCATATTCCATTTTGACTATCACTTCTGAACAGGAGTTGCCTCCTTACAGATTATGTCAATATGGTCGTTCAAGAATTATCACTATACTTCCAATTGTTCTTGAGTAACCAATCTTTGGTAAACCTTAGATTGTCCTCGACAATTGTTTAATCCTTTTAGTCATATCCAGTTCTAAACCTTTTCCCTTCTTAATGCGCTAGGCATTTGGAAAATTTTAGAAAGGATGAATATAGCACATGTAATCGATCCTATATCCGAAGCATATGGGACACGATTCATGATGTCTTACATAAAGACTAAACCAGTCTTTTGCTATAACATTTCCATTTCAATTTGCCAAGTTCTCATAATTCAGATTATGAAAAGGGATGCCGTAATCATAATCGAATTTTAGAACGCAAATAATGGACCCATATACAGAATTTCCTTATGTTGAGCCATTCCAACATGAAATTCATATATATATCCTTGACTAAATGATTAAAACCTCACGATCTAAGCATATAGATTTGAGATGAAGTATAATTTCCTCTCCCTTAATTATAGCAAAACAACTTTTCCCAATTGAAACCTTTTGTTTTCTATAATTAACATTGCTAACTTGCAATACTTATCATAATTATCATGCTCCCACTAACATGATGATTATTAGCATAACACTTATGCTCCCACTAGCTTTGACATGTACTCAGAAATTAGCTGGACTTCTAGAAATCAATACTTCATTGACTTTCTTACCAAAGTTCAGATTTCTGATACTAGATTGTTTTGATAAAACTTTATCAAAATCATACACCTTCCCTTAGATAGCACACTTGTGTGTCTAAACAATTATGAAGAGGTATGCCGTAATCATAATGGTTAGACCTTTTTGCCATTTCTCACAAGTCCATATTAGTGTGCCGGTTAACCACACGCGCTCCACTAACGACTTTGAGAATGCAAATATCACAATTGCTATCTAGCTAAAATCTACTTAGTGAAAGTGTTTCCTCACCATCATTTTCATGAATCGGAGAGGAACCTTATGACATTTAGATTTAATGGTGTATGTGTTCTTATCCATGTGAATTGTCAAAACCATAGTCACAAGACAAGGATAATGACAAATCCAAACTCATATGGATTGAACTCAATCTTAACTTCTTGCCACCTGGCAGCTCAAGGGCCTGCCATTGCTTCCAAGTTGTTGTGCAACAAATTGAGAACTCTAAGAACTCATATGCAAAGCCAAATTTAACTGGAATGGGCATAGAATAAGTCAACACGATAGGTTATAAACCTCAAGTCGTGTGCTAGTGAAGAACTTCAGGTTTTATTCTTGATTAGTTCTTGAGACTTTCAAGACCTTTAAGACTCCCACTGTCCTCTTGACCTATAAGACTCCCTTGTTAAACATCCAAGAGATAGTGCAGATTCTAATCAAGACAAACACTTCACAACATTGGCCTTAGTTGGTCTTTGTTTTATCCAAAACATCACAACTTACCAATTTCAAATGTACAAGAGTAGAAAACTTTTACTCTTACATTTGACAAGTGTTTTAAACCTTCTTTAAGACATGTCACTCAAGTTACAATCTTGAAGTATGACTCTAAGACTTGTATTGGAACGAAGTATGACTCATCTTCTTGATTTAACCATTTCAACAATTCAAGATTCTTCTTCTTAGTCATAAGAATGCACTAAGACTTCCTTAGAGGACTAATTGTGCTATGGTTTCTTAATCATTAAGATGATCACAAAACTGATACTAAAGTACTCTCCCATCTTTTCAGATTTAAGAAACTTTTATCCTTCTGCCTAATTTGATTCTTCTTATTCACTCTGCCATACATTGGAACCTTTTCCAATGTCTCAGAGTTACACTTAAGCTTGTAAGTATAATCATATTTACTGAGCTTTAGTAAACTATGACGAATAATTTTATCAATCTTTTTGTGGTGGACTTGACCAGTGCACAAGAATGTGTACTGGATCCCTTAGTCCATTACTTGACTCACACATCCATGTGAACGAGTAATTAGTCTTAATTTTTCCAAAACTTGAAAGTTCTCATTCATCATGCTATACAACTTGCATGATTCCAAGTTCCGGTCCAATTGAAACTTGGGTGATGAGAATCTTTCCTTATTTGGTAAATCTAGACATTACCACAAATGAAAGAATCAATTTCATATTTCCACTCTTGCTGTTAATGTAATCTTATAAGCAACAATTTTTTCCTCAAATGCCATTGTAAGGATAATCTAAAATAAATAAAATCAAAAAAAATTTTCTTTTATTTTAAAACTTTGCCGAAAAACTTATCCTTACAATCCATATGAAAACTTGTTGTTATCTATTCCTTAAGCAATATCTCATAACTCCTAAGAAGTAGCTCAAGAATCCGATTTTTTCAAGCTATGCGATAGAAATCCATCTACGCGATCAGATTCAGCATATTCTTTCTTTAAGTTTCTTCACTTTTCTTTGATTCTTAAACATCACCATGTGACCCAGTCACATCATGTATCAAGAATCTCAGAATAGAAACTTAACAGAGTTAGATAGTGGACTTTATCTGAAGTAGAGTCAAACTTATTGACTTTAACATCCTTAGGTAAATTTGGCAGCTTCGTGACCAATGCCCCTTCCTTTGGCAATACAAACATATGGACCCTTTGATAATGGTACACGAGACTATCACAGACTTAGCTTTTCTCTTTACCATTTGGTCAACCGAGTTGACTATGGCCGATCCCTTTCCATTGGGAAGAGAATGCTTTTTCTGGATTTCCTGTGTCATTATTGTCAATGTCCATCAAGTTTTAAGGAAGTTGATCTTAACAAATAGATAAGATCATTAAGGGTCTTGTCATAGTCTGTTTCATAGGTGTCCCAAAGGAACTCACTATGTGACTTAGAAAGTGATTGAACCACCAACTTTCTCAAGACTTTGACACCCAACTCTCCCGGCTTGTCAATATGTGACTACATCTCCAAGATGTGATCACACCTAGACCTTGCCTTGCCAATTAGGGCTTGAGTGACCTTAAACTTTTCAAGAACTTGTGGGTTGGCGAGAATAATTGGAGGAGGTGAATGAAGTATGATATCCATGGGACATCATCTTCATTTAGGAAACCTTGTTTCAAAAGATTTGGGAAGATCATAGGTGTCTAAACCAGACATCTTTTGGGAGATATTCAAGATAGTTGATTTAAAGTCCTTAATATGACACCCAATATGAAATATTAAGGCTAGGACCCAACAAACTATTTTATAACTTAGAAGAGGTATGCCGTAATCCAAGCTATAAAATATTTGAAGGTAGGTGAATGACGATTCACCAATTTCCACCAAGGTAAACGAAATGTATTATTAGGTTTTAATTGGTTTTGAAACTCCTAGATCTTTGAGATTCATTGAACTTTTCAAAGGCATGTTTCAATCTCGAGTGTGCCCTTCAGGTTTTGTGACTGGGATGCCGATGATCACAAAACAAGGTGTGAAGTAACCATGCAAATCACTTGGTACCCTTAATAAATTACCCCTCAATCGATGTGCCGGTTAACCACACACGCTCCATCGATACTATGATAAATATTAAGTCACCCTTTACCTACCTTGTTAAGTCCAAGTTAGTGTGCCGGTTAACCACACACGCTCCACTAACGACTTAGACAAAGTGCAAAGTGTAATTTCATGGATTAGCACCTTATTCACATTTTTCCTAAGTAACTAAGATTGGGTATTATTAAGAGTTTAGTTACTTAGTATTATCATTAATACTTTTAATGAAGGGAGAATTATAGTCCTGTCAAACCCGTTCGGCTAACGACCCTCCACCAGTCAAGCAAGCGGTGGGTGAGAGTGGACACCCATTAAGTCGCCATTTTATAGGCAACAACCTTATACCCACCTTATAGACCGGCTTCGTGAATGAGGCGTACTAGCGGTAAGACTGACTTTACTCTTATACATATATATATTATTAACTTATAATATTATAAAGTATAAGGGTTGAATTTTAACTTTTAAAATTCTAAGGGCTAACTTGGAATTAAAGTATTCGTAAGTGAAAACTTTTCAAATTCGAAAACTTGAGGGCAAGTTTTGAAACTATTCAAAACTAATTAATTCCATAACTTATGTGTTTAAAGTAGTTTTAATCCAAAAACTCTTCAAGTTCCATAACTTGAGGACAAGTTATGGAAGACTTTAAACTAATAAAAGAACTAACTTTTTCTTTATTTTATAACTTATGGATTTAATTATGGTTACATATTTTTCTTTTAATGAAGTGACTCTTGAACTTCCATAACTTGAGGACAAGTTATGGAGTCATAAAAATTATTGAATGACACAAGACTCCTCATTTTGTAACCATTGCCAACTCTTATGAATTTTATGAGTCTTTAATGTGACTCTTCATGTAACTTGAGGACAAGTTACACAAACACATTTTTATACTCAACTCTTAGATTAAAATGGATTGAAAACAACTATTTCAATTAACTTTTCTATTAATCTAAGCAACTCATAAGAACAAGATAATTCAAATCAAACTTTTTCATGTAATTAGTCTAAACCTTAAACTAATACAAAACATGAATCTATTGACAATTATCTTTGAAAATGGATTAGCATGAACATTACCACACCAAAAACAAGTTTATAAGTTCAAAAACAACTTAGGGTAATGTTCCTAGTCCATTTCTAGCCAAAAAACTCGAAAATATGCTGTCTGGGGGTCCAACTCGTCGAGTGCATGAACCAACTCGGCGAGTTGGATCGATTTCAACACTTTTTAGGCATGGACTCGCCGAGTCTCCTGATGGACTCGCCGAGTCTAATGATCAGACAGCAACAAATTCGTTTTTTCAGCTTCTATTGCAGGTATAACAAGAAAACAAGCCTAGGCTCTGATACCAATGTTGGGTTTTGTGCATTCTAACACTCCTAAGTGTACATGCAACCCTAAATACCTTGGATCTATGTTTTCTCTATTATACATGCAAATAAGAACTTCCAAGGTATTATCCTAATCTAGCATATAAAACAATGAATATAACAAGATAGAATACATACCTCTTCCATGTAGAAAGTCTTCATGAAGCTTGAGTGCCTAGTGCCCCAAGTGTGACACCTCAAATGGAATCACAATCATCAAAACACTTAGAATAGCTTGAGAGAATTCTACAACTCATGAAATCGGCTAGCCCTTTCTTTTCACACACTAGTGGCCGATTTTGGTCAAGAATAAGATGCTTATATAGTTAGGGTTACACCATGTAAACCCTAATTGACATGGCCTTTCATTTCCATGATCCATGGGTACAAATACACCATGGAGCATCCATGGACCATCCTATGGGTTTTAGCCCAACTTGATTATCCATGGAGCATTAGCCCACTATACAAGTATGGATGATTTACACAATCAACCCATATATTTAATTAGTCTTCTTTTGATCACTTAATTAATCCTAGATTAATTCTTGATCAATACTAATTAAATAATCTTATTATTCTTATTATTAATATACTAGAACTTATAATATATTAATAACCATAAGTGTCTTATTTCTCTCATTATAGTCTATCCATGTGCATGATGGTATGCAACCCAAATGGACCATGCCGGGTCGGGTCAAGTCTTACCAATTATAGTTATGGACTTAGACATTAATCCAACACGAACAACATGCCTGGTTCAGTCTAACAATTGGAGACACAGACCCCAGAAGGTACCAATTGAAAGGTACAGCTGATAAGGTCTGAAACAGTGAGTACAGACCCCAGACAGTATCAAATGAAAGATACGTCTTGTAAGGTCAAAACAGTGTGACTCTGAAAATGAATTACCAGCATACAGTGTAAATTACTGGCGAAATACCGTTACCTTAAGGCCATGAATTATAAGGTAACCCGGGATACTCGTAACCATACTGACTAGAGTACCAGACGCCCTACAAGCGTCGAAAATATGACATTTGTCACCCGTTGGCTTGGTAGGCCGGGACTATAGCTAGCAGTCTGGGTGCGGGGGTGTCAATCCCGTATAGATCTATACACACAATGTCCACTCTCCCTACAGGAGATTCTGGTTACCAACTAGACGACGGAGAAGGCCGTTTACTGAATATGCATCCCAAATAGTGGGTAGAGACTTCCAAATAGTGGGTAGTGTGTTGCTAATGTAAGTGTTGAACTAGAGGTAGAGACTTCCAAATAGTGGGTAGTGTGTTTCTAATGTAAGTGCTGAACTAGAGGTAGAGACTCTTAACTAAACTGACTAGAGCATTCCTGTATGTACATACTCATATGCATAATATATAAATAATGAATCAAACGACCTTTGGACGGCCATCCGATCCCACCAGACCACATCTCAACGAAGAAAAGGAAATAGGGCGGACGAGCCTTCCTAAGTCTTTCAATCATTACTTATATGTACCTATATAAGCACAGACATACATCTAACTACGACTGAGTGTGTATCAAGTAGAAGTGATTCTTGTGAAGTAGGAGTGTCTAACAAGTGAAGCAGGAGCGGTCGCAAGTGAAGTAGGAGTGTCGAACAAGTATAAGCGTATCACGAAGTAGAGACGACAATAAGTGAAGTAAGAGCGTCTATCAGGTATAAGCGACTACAAGTATAAGCGATATAGAGACAATAACCGACATAAGCATATCACAAAGGGAATGCGTTATCAAGTAGGAGTTTTAAATAAGTAAAAGCGAAGCAGCGGTAACAAACCAGTAAAAGTATACAACGTGAAATGGAACTTTGATGAAAACCTTGGAAAAACCTTTATACTCAGGAAAACTCGCATTTGGTATTCTTTGGTAAAATAAGTGTGAAAACCTTTAGAAATCTTTGGAATCTTTCATAAACCACATTAAAATGAATTTAGGTAAAACAGTATAAGTAAAAGTTTTGAAACAATTGAAATCCCTTTTGAAAACCATTATAGTATCCTAGTCGGTTAAACAGTATACAGTGTGGTAAAATCTTGTGTATGCGTGTTATCAATCACATGTGATTGATATGATAACTGACATGTTTAACTTGTATTCCCCCTATAAAACATGTAAAAACATTTAAAAGGTTCATTCAGGGGTATGAACTCACCTGGTGTAAGTAGGTCCGAAGAAGGTGCCGTTTGGGCGTTCGGTGTCACGTAAGGACTCGAACACACTCAATGACCTATTTAACATATGATAGCATATGTTCACATACAATTAGTATATTAATACTAATTAAACACGTATACGCACTCAAAGGAGCGGAAAACACTTTGGTTAAGTGTTTGGGGTGTCCTGGGTAGCGTCTAAAGGTGTTTATAGCTTAGGAATGGAGTTTACTCTCCTAGAGTCAACTCCCAAAGCTTAGTTTACGGCCCAGGGACATCTCACCATGAGTTTACGGCCGTAAACTCATGGTGAAGGGTTCTACTGTGCTAAAGTGTCTCATATCAATTGTAGATTTATGCTAGGCTCAAATATCAAATGTGTGAATGGGTTTAAAGCATTAAATGGCCCCTTTGAGGAGTTTACGGCCCTAAGCAAGGGAGCTTACAGCCGTAAGCTCCTATACACACTTTCATTTGGTGTTTTAAGGGTCTATCTTGTTAGTGGAATTTTTCTAAGTCCAAAACCAAAAGGCATGAGTGAGTTTAAGGTCTTTAAGGGCTTCATTAGGGAGTTTACGGCCCAGGGACAACTCCTAAGGGAGTTTACGGTCGTAAACTCTCATTCCTTGTGTTTTGTGAAGTATTAAGCCCTTATATCACTTCTAGCATTTTATGGTAATAGTCTAAAGACATTTGGGGACAAAAACCAACATTTTTGGCTTGGTTTGGGGAGTTTACGGCCTTGACACATGTCTGGGCCGTAAACTCCTTTTCATCCTTCCATTCCTTGTGTTTAAATGGTCTAAACCCGAAAGGATAAGCCCCTAATTTATGTATTAAGTCTAAGGGTGGTTTGGGAGTGTTTTTGGGGAATTTTGACAAGGTTTAGAGGTGTTTACGGCCTAAGCATGTGCTTGGGCCGTAAACTCTCTTTGATCCCCTAAAATCATGTGATTTAATGCTTAAACACTCCTAGGCAAATCCCTTAATTTATTTCCAAGCCTTTAGGGACATTTTGGGGTCATTTTGGCCTCATTTTAGGTGTTTACGGCCTAAGGAGGAGCTTAGGCCGTGAAATCCTTTTCAACATCTTAAATGGTCCAATTCTAAGCTATAAACACGAATCATAATGTTTAGAGTAAGCTAGGGTAAGTGGACTTACGATTTGGAAACGTTTAGTTGCAGATTCGGGTCGAAAATGAGTCTAGAGAGAGAGTATAGAGAGAGAGTGTAAAAAGTCTCCAATGGACTCCACTCACCTTTATATAGGGGTTTGAGTCGGGGCTCAGTGGAATTCTACCCGATACTGCCGTTAAACGGGGCTTTTGGTCGCACCCGATTTAGTGGTCGTAATAATAAAAACTAACTTTTTCCAATTAAATGGAAATGTGTGTTATGTGTTTTTATTTCCTTTTATCACGACTTAACGACATATTAAATGTAAACAAATAAAACATTTGGGATGTTTATTAAATTGACGACCTCTAATTAACGGAACTTTTATAAACTGGAATATTCCGTTAACGGTAACGGGGAAATGTAACGGAACAATTTGGGTTGTCACATCATCCCCCCGTTAGAGGGAATATCGTCCCGAAATTCAGGTCTAGGCAAGGAAGTAGGTATGAATGGCCAAGTAGAGGTAAGGGAGTACTTCCTATACGGTTTTCCTCGCAATCCCAAGTGAACTCTAGTCTGTGTTTGTCATTCCAACCGACCTTCACGTACGGGATGCGGATTTCGTATAGTGTAGCTAGTGGGTTGCAACTGGTGTATCTTCAAGGTTAGGGTTCTCAATGGATTCTATCAAGATGAGTGAGGCACGAAGAGTGATGTTGGGAGATCACATATCAAGTCTAAGAAGTGGATCGATCGGGTGTGAATCTTGTGGTATATCCGAAGGTAGTAGCGGCCAGAAAAGGGTTGGACCAAATATCTGAGGATTCTCAGATGGTCCTAGCATCTCGGAAGGGTAGAGCCTTTCAGTACTTAGAACATAGTGTACTTCTATGGCAAGATCGTCATTGGCGCGATCACCACTCCGAAGTTCCTAACGTTCTCTCCCGTACTGGTAGTGTAGTCCTTCAGGTTGGTTCTTAGGAAGCTCGGGTGGTCTTTGGTCTCGCGTTTCCTGTCAACTGGCTGATAGAGACTTTCTAGATCGTCGAGTGGGTTGTGTGACTATGGTTATTCGTTAGCTATAGAGTGTCTATCTCAAGCTTGTGCAAAATGAATATGCACTAAGGGATCTTGAGATACGGAAACTCTGCAGGTCGGGGAGGTAGGGTTTCACTAGACGAGCGTTGGACTATCTCAGGAGGTGGTTCTACTATCTCTGCGTGAGATAGTATCCGTGGAACACCTAATTGTCCAATTAACCTCTAAGACTTTGGGTTATTCTAGCGTGGAAAGTGCATGCTCCTGCATAATCCTTCGACTAACACCAGGACTGGTGTTAAGTCTATAACCTCTTCGGGATCTGGTTCATGAGGTTTAAAGAAACTACTTTCGCACTTTGATCAAGTATTCTTGGCTGCGGAGGTTATCCTGTGGTCCTCGGTATTCTAGTGTTCCCTTCGGAGAATGAAGTCTATCATCTACGAGGCGACAATGACTTCCTCCATGCAAGAGGGTGGAGGGTGATAGGCATTGTTCGTCTATAACAGGGTGGACGAAGTGCCTGAGTAGTGCGAGCATCTACTGCAACTACTCTTCTGAAGGTTCTGAGTTTCCTCGGTCTAGGTCAACTCTAGTGAGTATAGGGTCTCATCACTCGAAACTTTAATAGTTCAACCCGTAGTGATTCTCTTGACTCCGGCTCCTATTTTATGGAATAGGATGAAGGGCTTTGCTAAGAGGTTCGTGGTAGAGCTCATACTTAGCCTGACCGCCAATACTTGGTGTATGCAGGCAGTATACAATTGAGGTCGGCAAGATGTTCAACTGTGCGACTCCACCCCAAACCCACAACCCAACGAGGAACAGGGAATAGGGAGGAAACAGACACCTTAAATCTTTTTGATCTCAATTATATGCCACCTTTATGCATATACCTAGTTATAGTGGTCAGTCTCATGAGTTCTGTCCTCTGGGTTAACGAACTGGATGTGCGAGGTGCGAAGGGTCTCCCGGGGGAATCTACGGAGTATGCTTCGGATGGTTACTGTCTTCTGGAGTATCTACAGTGTCGTTCACTTCGGTGTCCATCTGACTACGAGGGGTCGGTCAACAGCGTACGGTACCCTCTCTTGGGTACTTCGGAAGGTTTGAGATAAGAGAGACGATTGACGGTTTGCATTAGGTTTGATTATTTGTGTTAGGTTTAGGTTCGGGAGAACCTTTATTTGCCGACATGGCTATGGAGAAAGTTCTTTTTACACAACACTAAGAATGTACACATGGTTGCACGAAGTCGAACCATGATCAATAGGGTCGTCGAAGTTGGCACACTTCGACATGATATAAAGTGAAGATCGATAGAGTCATGTGCCGAACTGGCACACAAGTTCTAGGCGTCTCGGGTTTCGTCCTATGTATCACTACCGCGGATACTTGGACCGATAGAGTCGACGCGGAACTATAGAGAGTTCTAAGTGTTTCTGAGTAGAGTATCTTTTCATGAATGGATTCTCACAAGGTATTTCTATAATCGCCTCACATATACTAGTCATGTATATTTAAGGTGGGGAGGACTGTTGACTGCGCGACCCCACCCTAAATCCACAACCAAACGAGGAACAGGAAATGAGGCGGCATTCACTCACTCTAGGTCTGTCCATCTTAAGTATACATGGCCGTAACATATATGTTTAGCCATTATAGTTTTACCTGATGAATTTTTAAATTTTATAATAGTGCTGCGACTTTCGCCTCACTGGGAAGAATTTACATTTTGAATTAAACCTTTATTGTTTTTAGTTTAGTTATCCAAGATCGAGAGACGTACCCAAAATCTATCGAGTTCTTTGACGCTCTTCCTTAAGCAATAGAGTCAGGCTCCTCCTGTGTCCTTGTTGTTTCCTTCAGTTGGGCAGTCCCTTTTGAAGTGTCCAAACTCGCCACATAGGCGGCAAACCTGCTTGGTCGCTGCATTGGCGATTGATGCAATACGTTCCACCGGAGTTCTGCATACACGAGCAGTATCCCCTTCATGTTGCACCTAGCACAATAGAGTTCCCGGCAGGCACCATGATGATGGTAGCTGCACTTGCTGCAGTGGGGAAGGTCTCCTAGGTACGGTCTTCTTGGAGTTGGGAGGGAAGGATTTACAGGAGCATTGGCCGTCTCAGCTCGTTGCCCTTCGGAAGGTCCTTGAGCCGAGGTACTTCCCTCCTCAATCTTGAGTTTTCTCTTTAGTGGGTTCAGTTGAGGTTCTTGGGTGACTGGGTATGAAAGTGTTGGTTGCTGCTATCCATTGCTGGGATCGGAAATCCCGGCAGGCACCTTACTAACATTGGTGTTGTTAGCATTCAGGTGAGCCATGACAGCTGCTACGGCTGCTGAGACTGCAGCTTGGAACGTAGCTTCATCGAAATAGAGAGTGGGTTTCTTTCTTGTGGACTGGTTGCGTTTCTTTGGAGGCATGGTTTTCCTACACGGAAAGGAATACAAGGTAATGAGAGACGATGGCTAACCCTGGACATATCTGTCCTGACTGTATTAGGCATAAACTTTCTCGTGCCTTGGGTACTGGTTGTCTGAGTGTTGACCTACATCCCTATGATGTAGTCCTGGTGATCAAAGTAGGAGTGTGAGTATCGGAAAAAGGCCATAAGATGCGAGTCGTTCCTACTAAGTTACCTTTATACTGGGAAAAGGTTTCACTCTCCGACCTGGAAAGATTTGAGAACAGTTCGGAACGAAACCGCGGAAAGAGAGGCTCACAAGGGCAGATGGCTAAACAACCTCAACAGAGGTGCGGGGATCCGCTCTAATTGTGTAACTGGCAACAGGAAACGATGATTTACCTAACACATAGCGTGAGTAGTGTAACCACTTACTCAATAAATTATATTATTTTATGGGTGTATTAGCGTGACGAACACGAGGAAAAGACAATTCCCAGGTTCCATGTTCTGGCTCCCTCGGTCTGCCTCGTATCTTTGACTGGAATCGGCGTTGGTTTCCTTCAGGTAGTTACCTAGGGTTCTCTCCTCGTATGGACATATTGAATTTCTACTTTACCTCACTTCCGAATCCGACAATGGGTGTCATCACCTCATAAAGGGCAACTGGGAATCTCAGAAGTTTAGGCAAATTTCTCACCAATGTCCCTAAAAGAATATGGGCACTTGGTGCATTCAATAGTCTCGACCCAGTTCATTTATTTCCGAACAGGAAATCTTCTCAATGAACCTCTTCTGGATCTGAATCAACTCTTCTACCGAGTACTGAAGTGGATAGGGTTGTCTACAGGGTTCGTGCGAGAATGGAAATGTCTAAAGAATCCTAAGAGATTATTAACATTTCACAGGATGATCCACATCGAGTCCTTCTACGATTACACAGGGTATACAAATCATATATAACTTAGATCCGATAGGCCTTCGAATATGTGATACTACTCTAGAGCCACATCCCAACGAGGAAAAGGAAATAGAGCGAAACCACACATTCTTAGCCTATGGGATCCTTATTATATATAACCTTGGGAGTATACCCTCTGTAGTTGTAGGTATATCAATAAGGATCTTTTTAGTTCTTCACACAAGGTTAGTTATGGATCCTAAAATACCCCTATGGTATTTTAATTCTTGTTTGTTTCCTTATCTTCTGAATATGAATTCTGGGATTAGTGTGAATCTTTTAGTGTTCCAAAATACTCCTATAGTCTTTTAACTTTATGTTTGGCTCTAACATTCCTAGTTGGTAAGTTTCAAACCTGTTGTACACCACTATCACTCCCAAGAACATGTTCATCGCATCTTGGATAAATGTAGTTGATCAGGTTACATTTATCCCAGCTTACGATTACATAATTGCCCAGGTTTGACTGTAGTGCTCAACATCCGAAGACTTTTATTATTGTTCTTCTTGTGATACTTGTGTTCGAGTGTTTAGATTCTGGATGTTATTATACTTTGGTAAAATATGGTTATATTTTATAGTACAATTCTTGGTCAGAGTGTTTTATCCCTTTGTATTTATAGGATGTATATCTTTTATGAATTGATATACTTAGCTCACTATAAACAATGCTCTGATACTAATCTGTCACACCCCAAAACCGGAACGGCGGAAACGTTCTGCGGTGGATGACGTCATGTCAAGTATCACAACACATGCATATAGTAATCAAAGTACAACAAAACATTGCATTAATAGTAATAATTTTACATGGTTTACATTACAACGCAATCAAAGTATACACGTAAATATGAGTAAGTACGGCATGGCACTAAGCTATCTTCATCACTTACTCCGGGGATGTACCTGTCTAATTTCTGACCTGAAAATACAAGTTATTTGAAAAGCGAGTATCAACATTTTACAAATGCTGGTGAGCTCATAAGTATTTAGTGACATTTATTCAAATAACTTTATAAAGTAGTAGTTTAAGTGTTTACTGTGTATTAGAGTTCTTTCCAGAAAATCCTATATTTTCTTTAATAAAGCAACCTTCTACCAAGACTGGTTAGTGTTATGTGGTAAAAAGTCATTTTCCCTAAATTGCTATCATTATCAAAATACTGAATTTGATTATTGAGGAAAGCAAACGACATCAGGGAATAACATATGCCTCAGCAGTGAGGACTGCTGACTAAGGCAAGGAATCATAGACTCCAGGAAAGTATCGAACGAACAACACACCTGGTTCAGTCTAACAATTGGAGACACAGACCCCAGAAGGTACCAAATGAAAGGTACAACTGGTAAGGTCTGAAACAGTGACTACAGACCCCAGACAGTATCGAATGAAAGATACATCTTGTAAGGTCAAAACGGTGTGACTCTGAAAATGAATTACCAGCATACAATGTAAATTGCTGGCGAAATACCGTTACCTTAAGGCCATGAATTATAAGGTAACCCGGGATACTCGTAACCATACTGACTAGAGTACCAGACGCCTTACAAGCGTCTAAAATATGACATTTGTCACCCGTTGGCTTGGTAGGTGGGGACTGTAGCTAGCAGTCTGGGTGCGGGGGTGTCAATCCCGTATAGATCTATACACACAATGTCCGCTCTCCCTACAGGAGATTCTGGTTACCAACTAGACGAAGGAGAAGGCCGTTTCCTGAAGATGCATCCCAAATAGTGGGTAGAGACTTCCAAATAGTGGGTAGTGTGTTGCTAATGTAAGTGTTGAACTAGAGGTAGAGACTTCCAAATAGTGGGTAGTGTGTTTCTAATGTAAGTGCTGAACTAGAGGTAGAGACTCTTAACTAAACTGACTAGAGCATTCCTGTATGTACATACTCATATGCATAATATATAAATAATGAATCAAACGACCTTCGGACGGCCATCCGATCCCACCAGACCACATCTCAACGAAGAAAAGGAAATAGGGCGGACGAGCCTTCCTAAGTCTTTCAATCATTACTTATATGTACCTATATAAGCACAGACATACATCTAACTACGACTGAGTGTGTATCAAGTAGAAGTGATTCTTGTGAAGTAGGAGTGTCTAACAAGTGAAGCAGGAGCGGTCGCAAGTGAAGTAGGAGTGTCGAACAAGTATAAGCGTATCACGAAGTAGAGACGACAATAAGTGAAGTAAGAGCGTCTATCAGGTATAAGCGACTACAAGTATAAGCGATATAGAGACAATAACCGGCATAAGCATATCACAAAGGGAATGCGTTATCAAGTAGGAGTTTTAAATAAGTAAAAGCGAAGCAGCGGTAACAAACCAGTAAAAGTATACAACGTGAAATGGAACTTTGATGAAAACCTTGGAAAAACCTTTATACTCAGGAAAACTCGCATTTGGTATTCTTTGGTAAAATAAGTGTGAAAACCTTTAGAAATCTTTGGAATCTTTCATAAACCACATTAAAATGAATTTAGGTAAAACAGTATAAGTAAAAGTTTTGAAACAATTGAAATCCCTTTTGAAAACCATTATAGTATCCTAGTCGGTTAAACAGTATACAGTGTGGTAAAATCTTGTGTATGCGTGTTATCAATCACATGTGATTGATATGATAACTGACATGTTTAACTTGTATTCCCCCTATAAAACATGTAAAAACATTTAAAAGGTTCATTCAGGGGTATGAACTCACCTGGTGTAAGTAGGTCCGAAGAAGGTGCCGTTTGGGCGTTCGGTGTCACGTAAGGACTCGAACACACTCAATGACCTATTTAACATATGATAGCATATGTTCACATACAATTAGTATATTAATACTAATTAAACACGTATACGCACTCAAAGGAGCGGAAAACACTTTGGTTAAGTGTTTGGGGTGTCCTGGGTAGCGTCTAAAGGTGTTTATAGCTTAGGAATGGAGTTTGCTCTCCTAGAGTAAACTCCCAAAGCTTAGTTTACGGCCCAGGGACATCTCACCATGAGTTTACGGCCGTAAACTCATGGTGAAGGGTTCTACTGTGCTAAAGTGTCTCATATCAATTGTAGATTTATGCTAGGCTCAAATATCAAATGTGTGAATGGGTTTAAAGCATTAAATGGCCCCTTTGAGGAGTTTACGGCCCTAAGCAAGGGAGCTTACAGCCGTAAGCTCCTATACACACTTTCATTTGGTGTTTTAAGGGTCTATCTTGTTAGTGGAATTTTTCTAAGTCCAAAACCAAAAGGCATGAGTGAGTTTAAAGTCTTTAAGGGCTTCATTAGGGAGTTTACGGCCCAGGGACAACTCCTAAGGGAGTTTACGGTCGTAAACTCTCATTCCTTGAGTTTTGTGAAGTATTAAGCCCTTATATCACTTCTAGCATTTTATGGTAATAGTCTAAAGACATTTGGGGACAAAAACCAACATTTTTGGCTTGGTTTGGGGAGTTTACGGCCTTGACACATGTCTGGGCCGTAAACTCCTTTTCATCCTTCCATTCCTTGTGTTTAAATGGTCTAAACCCGAAAGGATAAGCCCCTAATTTATGTATTAAGTCTAAGGGTGGTTTGGGAGTGTTTTTGGGGAATTTTGACAAGGTTTAGAGGTGTTTACGGCCTAAGCATGTGCTTGGGCCGTAAACTCTCTTTGATCCCCTAAAATCATGTGATTTAATGCTTAAACACTCCTAGGCAAATCCCTTAATTTATTTCCAAGCCTTTAGGGACATTTTGGGGTCATTTTGGCCTCATTTTAGGTGTTTACGGCCTAAGGAGGAGCTTAGGCCGTGAAATCCTTTTCAACATCTTAAATGGTCCAATTCTAAGCTATAAACACGAATCATAATGTTTAGAGTAAGCTAGGGTAAGTGGACTTACGATTTGGAAACGTTTGGTTGCAGATTCGGGTCGAAAATGAGTCTAGAGAGAGAGTATAGAGAGAGAGTGTAAAAAGTCTCCAATGGACTCCACTCACCTTTATATAGGGGTTTGAGTCGGGGCTCAGTGGAATTCTACCCGATACTGCCGTTAAACGGGGCTTTTGGTCGCACCCGATTTAGTGGTCGTAATAATAAAAACTAACTTTTTCCAATTAAATGGAAATGTGTGTTATGTGTTTTTATTTCCTTTTATCACGACTTAACGACATATTAAATGTAAACAAATAAAACATTTGGGATGTTTATTAAATTGACGACCTCTAATTAACGGAACTTTTATAAACTGGAATATTCCGTTAACGGTAACGGGGAAATGTAACGGAACAATTTGGGTTGTCACATCATCCCCCCGTTAGAGGGAATATCGTTCCGAAATTCAGGTCTAGGCAAGGAAGTAGGTATGAATGGCCAAGTAGAGGTAAGGGAGTACTTCCTATACGGTTTTCCTCGCAATCCCAAGTGAACTCTAGTCTGTGTTTGTCATTCCAACCGACCTTCACGTACGGGATGCGGATTTCGTATAGTGTAGCTAGTGGGTTGCAACTGGTGTATCTTCAAGGTTAGGGTTCTCAATGGATTCTATCAAGATGAGTGAGGCACGAAGAGTGATGTTGGGAGATCACATATCAAGTCTAAGAAGTGGATCGATCGGGTGTGAATCTTGTGGTATATCCGAAGGTAGTAGCGGCCAGAAAAGGGTTGGACCAAATATCTGAGGATTCTCAGATGGTCCTAGCATCTCGGAAGGGTAGAGCCTTTCAGTACTTAGAACATAGTGTACTTCTATGGCAAGATCGTCATTGGCGCGATCACCACTCCGAAGTTCCTAACGTTCTCTCCCGTACTGGTAGTGTAGTCCTTCAGGTTGGTTCTTAGGAAGCTCGGGTGGTCTTTGGTCTCGCGTTTCCTGTCAACTGGCTGATAGAGACTTTCTAGATCGTCGAGTGGGTTGTGTGACTATGGTTATTCGTTAGCTATAGAGTGTCTATCTCAAGCTTGTGCAAAATGAATATGCACTAAGGGATCTTGAGATACGGAAACTCTGCAGGTCGGGGAGGTAGGGTTTCACTAGACGAGCGTTGGACTATCTCAGGAGGTGGTTCTACTATCTCTGCGTGAGATAGTATCCGTGGAACACCTAATTGTCCAATTAACCTCTAAGACTTTGGGTTATTCTAGCGTGGAAAGTGCATGCTCCTGCATAATCCTTCGACTAACACCAGGACTGGTGTTAAGTCTATAACCTCTTTGGGATCTGGTTCATGAGGTTTAAAGAAACTACTTTCGCACTTTGATCAAGTATTCTTGGCTGCGGAGGTTATCCTGTGGTCCTCGGTATTCTAGTGTTCCCTTCGGAGAATGAATTCTATCATCTACGAGGCGACGATGACTTCCTCCATGCAAGAGGGTGGAGGGTGATAGGCATTGTTCGTCTATAACAGGGTGGACGAAGTGCCTGAGTAGTGCGAGCATCTACTGCAACTACTCTTCCGAAGGTTCTGAGTTTCCTCGGTCTAGGTCAACTCTAGTGAGTATAGGGTCTCATCACTCGAAACTTTAATAGTTCAACCCGTAGTGATTCTCTTGACTCCGGCTCCTATTTTATGGAATAGGATGAAGGGCTTTGCTAAGAGGTTCGTGGTAGAGCTCATACTTAGCCTGACCGCCAATACTTGGTGTATGCAGGCAGTATACAATTGAGGTCGGCAAGATGTTCAACTGTGCGACTCCACCCCAAACCCACAACCCAACGAGGAACAGGGAATAGGGAGGAAACAGACACCTTAAATCTTTTTGATCTCAATTATATGCCACCTTTATGCATATACCTAGTTATAGTGGTCAGTCTCATGAGTTCTGTCCTCTGGGTTAACGAACTGGATGTGCGAGGTGCGAAGGGTCTCCCGGGGGAATCTACGGAGTATGCTTCGGATGGTTACTGTCTTCTGGAGTATCTACAGTGTCGTTCACTTCGGTGTCCATCTGACTACGAGGGGTCGGTCAACAGCGTACGGTACCCTCTCTTGGGTACTTCGGAAGGTTTGAGATAAGAGAGACGATTGACGGTTTGCATTAGGTTTGATTATTTGTGTTAGGTTTAGGTTCGGGAGAACCTTTATTTGCCGACATGGCTATGGAGAAAGTTCTTTTTACACAACACTAAGAATGTACACATGGTTGCACGAAGTCGAACCATGATCAATAGGGTCGTCGAAGTTGGCACACTTCGACATGATATAAAGTGAAGATCGATAGAGTCATGTGCCGAACTGGCACACAAGTTCTAGGCGTCTCGGGTTTCGTCCTATGTATCACTACCGCGGATACTTGGACCGATAGAGTCGACGCGGAACTATAGAGAGTTCTAAGTGTTTCTGAGTAGAGTATCTTTTCATGAATGGATTCTCACAAGGTATTTCTATAATCGCCTCACATATACTAGTCATGTATATTTAAGGTGGGGAGGACTGTTGACTGCGCGACCCCACCCTAAATCCACAACCAAACGAGGAACAGGAAATGAGGCGGCATTCACTCACTCTAGGTCTGTCCATCTTAAGTATACATGGCCGTAACATATATGTTTAGCCATTATAGTTTTACCTGATGAATTTTTAAATTTTATAATAGTGCTGCGACTTTCGCCTCACTGGGAAGAATTTACATTTTGAATTAAACCTTTATTGTTTTTAGTTTAGTTATCCAAGATCGAGAGACGTACCCAAAATCTATCGAGTTCTTTGACGCTCTTCCTTAAGCAATAGAGTCAGGCTCCTCCTGTGTCCTTGTTGTTTCCTTCAGTTGGGCAGTCCCTTTTGAAGTGTCCAAACTCGCCACATAGGCGGCAAACCTGCTTGGTCGCTGCATTGGCGATTGATGCAATACGTTCCACCGGAGTTCTGCATACACGAGCAGTATCCCCTTCATGTTGCACCTAGCACAATAGAGTTCCCGGCAGGCACCATGATGATGGTAGCTGCACTTGCTGCAGTGGGGAAGGTCTCCTAGGTACGGTCTTCTTGGAGTTGGGAGGGAAGGATTTACAGGAGCATTGGCCGTCTCAGCTCGTTGCCCTTCGGAAGGTCCTTGAGCCGAGGTACTTCCCTCCTCAATCTTGAGTTTTCTCTTTAGTGGGTTCAGTTGAGGTTCTTGGGTGACTGGGTATGAAAGTGTTGGTTGCTGCTATCCATTGCTGGGATCGGAAATCCCGGCAGGCACCTTACTAACATTGGTGTTGTTAGCATTCAGGTGAGCCATGACAGCTGCTACGGCTGCTGAGACTGCAGCTTGGAACGTAGCTTCATCGAAATAGAGAGTGGGTTTCTTTCTTGTGGACTGGTTGCGTTTCTTTGGAGGCATGGTTTTCCTACACGGAAAGGAATACAAGGTAATGAGAGACGATGGCTAACCCTGGACATATCTGTCCTGACTGTATTAGGCATAAACTTTCTCGTGCCTTGGGTACTGGTTGTCTGAGTGTTGACCTACATCCCTATGATGTAGTCCTGGTGATCAAAGTAGGAGTGTGAGTATCGGAAAAAGGCCATAAGATGCGAGTCGTTCCTACTAAGTTACCTTTATACTGGGAAAAGGTTTCACTCTCCGACCTGGAAAGATTTGAGAACAGTTCGGAACGAAACCGCGGAAAGAGAGGCTCACAAGGGCAGATGGCTAAACAACCTCAACAGAGGTGCGGGGATCCGCTCTAATTGTGTAACTGGCAACAGGAAACGATGATTTACCTAACACATAGCGTGAGTAGTGTAACCACTTACTCAATAAATTATATTATTTTATGGGTGTATTAGCGTGACGAACACGAGGAAAAGACAATTCCCAGGTTCCATGTTCTGGCTCCCTCGGTCTGCCTCGTATCTTTGACTGGAATCGGCGTTGGTTTCCTTCAGGTAGTTACCTAGGGTTCTCTCCTCGTATGGACATATTGAATTTCTACTTTACCTCACTTCCGAATCCGACAATGGGTGTCATCACCTCATAAAGGGCAACTGGGAATCTCAGAAGTTTAGGCAAATTTCTCACCAATGTCCCTAAAAGAATATGGGCACTTGGTGCATTCAATAGTCTCGACCCAGTTCATTTATTTCCGAACAGGAAATCTTCTCAATGAACCTCTTCTGGATCTGAATCAACTCTTCTACCGAGTACTGAAGTGGATAGGGTTGTCTACAGGGTTCGTGCGAGAATGGAAATGTCTAAAGAATCCTAAGAGATTATTAACATTTCACAGGATGATCCACATCGAGTCCTTCTACGATTACACAGGGTATACAAATCATATATAACTTAGATCCGATAGGCCTTCGAATATGTGATACTACTCTAGAGCCACATCCCAACGAGGAAAAGGAAATAGAGCGAAACCACACATTCTTAGCCTATGGGATCCTTATTATATATAACCTTGGGAGTATACCCTCTGTAGTTGTAGGTATATCAATAAGGATCTTTTTAGTTCTTCACACAAGGTTAGTTATGGATCCTAAAATACCCCTATGGTATTTTAATTCTTGTTTGTTTCCTTATCTTCTGAATATGAATTCTGGGATTAGTGTGAATCTTTTAGTGTTCCAAAATACTCCTATAGTCTTTTAACTTTATGTTTGGCTCTAACATTCCTAGTTGGTAAGTTTCAAACCTGTTGTACACCACTATCACTCCCAAGAACATGTTCATCGCATCTTGGATAAATGTAGTTGATCAGGTTACATTTATCCCAGCTTACGATTACATAATTGCCCAGGTTTGACTGTAGTGCTCAACATCCGAAGACTTTTATTATTGTTCTTCTTGTGATACTTGTGTTCGAGTGTTTAGATTCTGGATGTTATTATACTTTGGTAAAATATGGTTATATTTTATAGTACAATTCTTGGTCAGAGTGTTTTATCCCTTTGTATTTATAGGATGTATATCTTTTATGAATTGATATACTTAGCTCACTATAAACAATGCTCTGATACTAATCTGTCACACCCCAAAACCGGAACGGCGGAAACGTTCTGCGGTGGATGACGTCATGTCAAGTATCACAACACATGCATATAGTAATCAAAGTACAACAAAACATTGCATTAATAGTAATAATTTTACATGGTTTACATTACAACGCAATCAAAGTATACACGTAAATATGAGTAAGTACGGCATGGCACTAAGCTATCTTCATCACTTACTCCGGGGATGTACCTGTCTAATTTCTGACCTGAAAATACAAGTTATTTGAAAAGCGAGTATCAGCATTTTACAAATGCTGGTGAGCTCATAAGTATTTAGTGACATTTATTCAAATAACTTTATAAAGTAGTAGTTTAAGTGTTTACTGTGTATTAGAGTTCTTTCCAGAAAATCCTATATTTTCTTTAATAAAGCAACCTTCTACCAAGACTGGTTAGTGTTATGTGGTAAAAAGTCATTTTCCCTAAATTGCTATCATTATCAAAATACTGAATTTGATTATTGAGGAAAGCAAACGACATCAGGGAATAACATATGCCTCAGCAGTGAGGACTGCTGACTAAGGCAAGGAATCATAGACTCCAGGAAAGTATCGAACGAACAACACACCTGGTTCAGTCTAACAATTGGAGACACAGACCCCAGAAGGTACCAAATGAAAGGTACAACTGGTAAGGTCTGAAACAGTGACTACAGACCCCAGACAGTATCGAATGAAAGATACATCTTGTAAGGTCAAAACGGTGTGACTCTGAAAATGAATTACCAGCATACAATGTAAATTGCTGGCGAAATACCGTTACCTTAAGGCCATGAATTATAAGGTAACCCGGGATACTCGTAACCATACTGACTAGAGTACCAGACGCCTTACAAGCGTCTAAAATATGACATTTGTCACCCGTTGGCTTGGTAGGTGGGGACTGTAGCTAGCAGTCTGGGTGCGGGGGTGTCAATCCCGTATAGATCTATACACACAATGTCCGCTCTCCCTACAGGAGATTCTGGTTACCAACTAGACGAAGGAGAAGGCCGTTTCCTGAAGATGCATCCCAAATAGTGGGTAGAGACTTCCAAATAGTGGGTAGTGTGTTGCTAATGTAAGTGTTGAACTAGAGGTAGAGACTTCCAAATAGTGGGTAGTGTGTTTCTAATGTAAGTGCTGAACTAGAGGTAGAGACTCTTAACTAAACTGACTAGAGCATTCCTGTATGTACATACTCATATGCATAATATATAAATAATGAATCAAACGACCTTCGGACGGCCATCCGATCCCACCAGACCACATCTCAACGAAGAAAAGGAAATAGGGCGGACGAGCCTTCCTAAGTCTTTCAATCATTACTTATATGTACCTATATAAGCACAGACATACATCTAACTACGACTGAGTGTGTATCAAGTAGAAGTGATTCTTGTGAAGTAGGAGTGTCTAACAAGTGAAGCAGGAGCGGTCGCAAGTGAAGTAGGAGTGTCGAACAAGTATAAGCGTATCACGAAGTAGAGACGACAATAAGTGAAGTAAGAGCGTCTATCAGGTATAAGCGACTACAAGTATAAGCGATATAGAGACAATAACCGGCATAAGCATATCACAAAGGGAATGCGTTATCAAGTAGGAGTTTTAAATAAGTAAAAGCGAAGCAGCGGTAACAAACCAGTAAAAGTATACAACGTGAAATGGAACTTTGATGAAAACCTTGGAAAAACCTTTATACTCAGGAAAACTCGCATTTGGTATTCTTTGGTAAAATAAGTGTGAAAACCTTTAGAAATCTTTGGAATCTTTCATAAACCACATTAAAATGAATTTAGGTAAAATAGTATAAGTAAAAGTTTTGAAACAATTGAAATCCCTTTTGAAAACCATTATAGTATCCTAGTCGGTTAAACAGTATACAGTGTGGTAAAATCTTGTGTATGCGTGTTATCAATCACATGTGATTGATATGATAACTGACATGTTTAACTTGTATTCCCCCTATAAAACATGTAAAAACATTTAAAAGGTTCATTCAGGGGTATGAACTCACCTGGTGTAAGTAGGTCCGAAGAAGGTGCCGTTTGGGCGTTCGGTGTCACGTAAGGACTCGAACACACTCAATGACCTATTTAACATATGATAGCATATGTTCACATACAATTAGTATATTAATACTAATTAAACACGTATACGCACTCAAAGGAGCGGAAAACACTTTGGTTAAGTGTTTGGGGTGTCCTGGGTAGCGTCTAAAGGTGTTTATAGCTTAGGAATGGAGTTTACTCTCCTAGAGTAAACTCCCAAAGCTTAGTTTACGGCCCAGGGACATCTCACCATGAGTTTACGGCCGTAAACTCATGGTGAAGGGTTCTACTGTGCTAAAGTGTCTCATATCAATTGTAGATTTATGCTAGGCTCAAATATCAAATGTGTGAATGGGTTTAAAGCATTAAATGGCCCCTTTGAGGAGTTTACGGCCCTAATCAAGGGAGCTTACAGCCGTAAGCTCCTATACACACTTTCATTTGGTGTTTTAAGGGTCTATCTTGTTAGTGGAATTTTTCTAAGTCCAAAACCAAAAGGCATGAGTGAGTTTAAGGTCTTTAAGGGCTTCATTAGGGAGTTTACGGCCCAGGGACAACTCCTAAGGGAGTTTACGGTCGTAAACTCTCATTCCTTGAGTTTTGTGAAGTATTAAGCCCTTATATCACTTCTAGCATTTTATGGTAATAGTCTAAAGACATTTGGGGACAAAAACCAACATTTTTGGCTTGGTTTGGGGAGTTTACGGCCTTGACACATGTCTGGGCCGTAAACTCCTTTTCATCCTTCCATTCCTTGTGTTTAAATGGTCTAAACCCGAAAGGATAAGCCCCTAATTTATGTATTAAGTCTAAGGGTGGTTTGGGAGTGTTTTTGGGGAATTTTGACAAGGTTTAGAGGTGTTTACGGCCTAAGCATGTGCTTGGGCCGTAAACTCTCTTTGATCCCCTAAAATCATGTGATTTAATGCTTAAACACTCCTAGGCAAATCCCTTAATTTATTTCCAAGCCTTTAGGGACATTTTGGGGTCATTTTGGCCTCATTTTAGGTGTTTACGGCCTAAGGAGGAGCTTAGGCCGTGAAATCCTTTTCAACATCTTAAATGGTCCAATTCTAAGCTATAAACACGAATCATAATGTTTAGAGTAAGCTAGGGTAAGTGGACTTACGATTTGGAAACGTTTGGTTGCAGATTCGGGTCGAAAATGAGTCTAGAGAGAGAGTATAGAGAGAGAGTGTAAAAAGTCTCCAATGGACTCCACTCACCTTTATATAGGGGTTTGAGTCGGGGCTCAGTGGAATTCTACCCGATACTGCCGTTAAACGGGGCTTTTGGTCGCACCCGATTTAGTGGTCGTAATAATAAAAACTAACTTTTTCCAATTAAATGGAAATGTGTGTTATGTGTTTTTATTTCCTTTTATCACGACTTAACGACATATTAAATGTAAACAAATAAAACATTTGGGATGTTTATTAAATTGACGACCTCTAATTAACGGAACTTTTATAAACTGGAATATTCCGTTAACGGTAACGGGGAAATGTAACGGAACAATTTGGGTTGTCACATCATCCCCCCGTTAGAGGGAATATCGTCCCGAAATTCAGGTCTAGGCAAGGAAGTAGGTATGAATGGCCAAGTAGAGGTAAGGGAGTACTTCCTATACGGTTTTCCTCGCAATCCCAAGTGAACTCTAGTCTGTGTTTGTCATTCCAACCGACCTTCACGTACGGGATGCGGATTTCGTATAGTGTAGCTAGTGGGTTGCAACTGGTGTATCTTCAAGGTTAGGGTTCTCAATGGATTCTATCAAGATGAGTGAGGCACGAAGAGTGATGTTGGGAGATCACATATCAAGTCTAAGAAGTGGATCGATCGGGTGTGAATCTTGTGGTATATCCGAAGGTAGTAGCGGCCAGAAAAGGGTTGGACCAAATATCTGAGGATTCTCAGATGGTCCTAGCATCTCGGAAGGGTAGAGCCTTTCAGTACTTAGAACATAGTGTACTTCTATGGCAAGATCGTCATTGGCGCGATCACCACTCCGAAGTTCCTAACGTTCTCTCCCGTACTGGTAGTGTAGTCCTTCAGGTTGGTTCTTAGGAAGCTCGGGTGGTCTTTGGTCTCGCGTTTCCTGTCAACTGGCTGATAGAGACTTTCTAGATCGTCGAGTGGGTTGTGTGACTATGGTTATTCGTTAGCTATAAAGTGTCTATCTCAAGCTTGTGCAAAATGAATATGCACTAAGGGATCTTGAGATACGGAAACTCTGCAGGTCGGGGAGGTAGGGTTTCACTAGACGAGCGTTGGACTATCTCAGGAGGTGGTTCTACTATCTCTGCGTGAGATAGTATCCGTGGAACACCTAATTGTCCAATTAACCTCTAAGACTTTGGGTTATTCTAGCGTGGAAAGTGCATGCTCCTGCATAATCCTTCGACTAACACCAGGACTGGTGTTAAGTCTATAACCTCTTCGGGATCTGGTTCATGAGGTTTAAAGAAACTACTTTCGCACTTTGATCAAGTATTCTTGGCTGCGGAGGTTATCCTGTGGTCCTCGGTATTCTAGTGTTCCCTTCGGAGAATGAAGTCTATCATCTACGAGGCGACGATGACTTCCTCCATGCAAGAGGGTGGAGGGTGATAGGCATTGTTCGTCTATAACAGGGTGGACGAAGTGCCTGAGTAGTGCGAGCATCTACTGCAACTACTCTTCCGAAGGTTCTGAGTTTCCTCGGTCTAGGTCAACTCTAGTGAGTATAGGGTCTCATCACTCGAAACTTTAATAGTTCAACCTGTAGTGATTCTCTTGACTCCGGCTCCTATTTTATGGAATAGGATGAAGGGCTTTGCTAAGAGGTTCGTGGTAGAGCTCATACTTAGCCTGACCGCCAATACTTGGTGTATGCAAGCAGTATACAATTGAGGTCGGCAAGATGTTCAACTGTGCGACTCCACCCCAAACCCACAACCCAACGAGGAACAGGGAATAGGGAGGAAACAGACACCTTAAATCTTTTTGATCTCAATTATATGCCACCTTTATGCATATACCTAGTTATAGTGGTCAGTCTCATGAGTTCTGTCCTCTGGGTTAACGAACTGGATGTGCGAGGTGCGAAGGGTCTCCCGGGGGAATCTACGGAGTATGCTTCGGATGGTTACTGTCTTCTGGAGTATCTACAGTGTCGTTCACTTTGGTGTCCATCTGACTACGAGGGGTCGGTCAACAGCGTACGGTACCCTCTCTTGGGTACTTCGGAAGGTTTGAGATAAGAGAGACGATTGACGTTTTGCATTAGGTTTGATTATTTGTGTTAGGTTTAGGTTCGGGAGAACCTTTATTTGCCGACATGGCTATGGAGAAAGTTCTTTTTACACAACACTAAGAATGTACACATGGTTGCACGAAGTCGAACCATGATCAATAGGGTCGTCGAAGTTGGCACACTTCGACATGATATAAAGTGAAGATCGATAGAGTCATGTGCCGAACTGGCACACAAGTTCTAGGCGTCTCGGGTTTCGTCCTATGTATCACTACCGCGGATACTTGGACCGATAGAGTCGACGCGGAACTATAGAGAGTTCTAAGTGTTTCTGAGTAGAGTATCTTTTCATGAATGGATTCTCACAAGGTATTTCTATAATCGCCTCACATATACTAGTCATGTATATTTAAGGTGGGGAGGACTGTTGACTGCGCGACCCCACCCTAAATCCACAACCAAACGAGGAACAGGAAATGAGGCGGCATTCACTCACTCTAGGTCTGTCCATCTTAAGTATACATGGCCGTAACATATATGTTTAGCCATTATAGTTTTACCTGATGAATTTTTAAATTTTATAATAGTGCTGCGACTTTCGCCTCACTGGGAAGAATTTACATTTTGAATTAAACCTTTATTGTTTTTAGTTTAGTTATCCAAGATCGAGAGACGTACCCAAAATCTATCGAGTTCTTTGACGCTCTTCCTTAAGCAATAGAGTCAGGCTCCTCCTGTGTCCTTGTTGTTTCCTTCAGCTGGGCAGTCCCTTTTGAAGTGTCCAAACTCGCCACATAGGCGGCAAACCTGCTTGGTCGCTGCATTGGCGATTGATGCAATACGTTCCACCGGAGTTCTGCATACACGAGCAGTATCCCCTTCATGTTGCACCTAGCACAATAGAGTTCCCGGCAGGCACCATGATGATGGTAGCTGCACTTGCTGCAGTGGGGAAGGTCTCCTAGGTACGGTCTTCTTGGAGTTGGGAGGGAAGGATTTACAGGAGCATTGGCCGTCTCAGCTCGTTGCCCTTCGGAAGGTCCTTGAGCCGAGGTACTTCCCTCCTCAATCTTGAGTTTTCTCTTTAGTGGGTTCAGTTGAGGTTCTTGGGTGACTGGGTATGAAAGTGTTGGTTGCTGCTATCCATTGCTGGGATCGGAAATCCCGGCAGGCACCTTACTAACATTGGTGTTGTTAGCATTCAGGTGAGCCATGACAGCTGCTACGGCTGCTGAGACTGCAGCTTGTGAAGTAGGAGTGTCTAACAAGTGAAGCAGGAGCGGTCGCAAGTGAAGTAGGAGTGTCGAACAAGTATAAGCATATCACGAAGTAGAGACGACAATAAGTGAAGTAAGAGCGTCTATCAGGTATAAGCGACTACAAGTATAAGCGACTACAAGTATAAGCGATATAGAGACAATAACCGGCATAAGCATATCACAAAGGGAATGCGTTATCAAGTAGGAGTTTTAAATAAGTAAAAGCGAAGCAGCGGTAACAAACCAGTAAAAGTATACATCGTGAAATGGAACTTTGATGAAAACCTTGGAAAAACCTTTATACTCAGGAAAACTCGCATTTGGTATTCTTTGGTAAAATAAGTGTGAAAACCTTTAGAAATCTTCGGAATCTTTCATAAACCAAATTAAAATGAATTTAGGTAAAACAGTATAAGTAAAAGTTTTGAAACAATTGAAATCCCTTTTGAAAACCATTATAATATCCTACTCGGTTAAACAGTGTACAGTGTGGTAAAATCTTGTGCATGCGGGTTATCAATCACATGTGATTGATATGATAACTGACATGTTTAACATGTATTCCCCCCCTATAAAACATGTAAAAACATTTAAAAGGTTCATTCAGGGGTATGAACTCACCTGGTGTAAGTAGGTCCGACGAAGGTGTCGTTTGGGCGTTCGGTGTCACGTAAGGACTCGAACACACTCAATGACCTATTTAACATATAATAGCATATGTTCACATACAATTAGTATATTAATACTAATTAAACACGTATACGCACTCAAAGGAGCAGAAAACACTTTGGTTAAGTGTTTGGGGTGTCTCGGGTAGCGTCTAAAGGTGTGTATGGCTTAGGAATGGAGTTTACTCTCCGAGAGTAAACTCCCAAAGCTTAGTTTACGGCCTAGGGACATCTCACTATGAGTTTACAGCCGTAAACTGTTGGATAAGGTGTCTAAGTCCATAACTTATTTGGTATATACTTGACCCGACCCGGCATGGTCCATTTGGGTTGCACTTCACCCGAACAATTTATGGATAATTTTATGAGAGTTATACATATATGTTTATTAATATATTATAAGTTATAATATATTAATATGAAGTTATGTTATTTAATTAGTCTTAGTCTTAAATTAATTATGAATTAATTTAGAGATTAAAAGGAAGACTAATTAGATTATGGGCTATTGGTTTTATATGGTGTGGGCTAACACTCATTTGTTAATGGGCTAGGCTTGGATGGAAGTCCATGGATGATCCATGGAGCTTTTAACCCATGGGTCCTTGGAAAAGGAAAGGTCATGGTTTATTAGGGTTTCACCCTAACCATGTACACTATATAAGCATGCGAATGGTGCATGAAATGGCAACGAGTGAACTAGTGTGTGTGCTTGTGTGTGGCCGAAAATATAAGTGTGTATACACTCTCTCAAAGTTTTCCAAGTTTTTGTGGTGATTTGTGATTCTATTTGAGGCATTCACATTATTGGTGCTTGGCTCTCAAACTCCAAAGAATCAATCTCATCAAAAAGGTATGTAATCTCATCTAACTCTTTTATGTTTAAATGTTCCCCATGCCATGTTAGATAGGTTATGAACCTTGGAAAATTATTATTTTGCATGTATTTAGACAAACATAGATCCAAGGTTTATTAGGGTTGCATGCACACTTAGGAAGTGTTAGATTGCTCAAAACCCAACAGTGGTATCAGAGCCTAGGCTTGCTTGTTTGATACTTGATGCAAAATAGTTGAAAAAGTCAAAAAACTTGCTGTCTGCCTGATGAACTCGCCGAGTCCATGGGGGGACTCGCCGAGTTCATGTGTATCTTCAACCTACTCGCCGAGTAGGTTCATGCACTCGACGAGTAGGAGCCACAGAGTGCAAATTTTCGACTTTTGCTGCTGGAAATGGACTAGAAACATTACCCTAAACTGTTTTGGTGTTTTAAAACTTGTTTTAGTTGGTGTAATGGTTGTTCTAATCCATTTACAATAGCATATATCAAAATTCCATGATTTTTATGTGTTCATATAATTCTTGAAATTTTGATGATCATGTTCATGTTCTTATGAATTTAGAAGATGATAGGAATTATTTGCTGAATTGTTTAGAATTAATTCTTGATCATTTATGTGTTTTAATGGAGTCCATAATTTGTCCTCAAGTTATGGATATCCAAAGGTCACTTTCTTTAACACACACATTTAAACACATAAGTTACATGAAAATGAAGAGTCTTCATTTTTATGAACCTTTAATTCATAAGTTATGAAATGAAAAGTTTTGGATAGTTACAAAACTTGCCCTCAAGTTTTGGAATTTGTAAAGTTTCACACACTTTAATAAACTTTAATTCCAACCCTTAGAGTTTTAATAGTTAAAATTCAACCCTTATACTATTTATAACATTAATGGTTAATTATTATATATATGTATAAGAATAAGTCGTTCTACCGTTAGTAGGCCTCATTCACGACGCCGGTATATAAGGTGGGTATAAGGTTGTTGCCTATAAAATGGCAACTTAATGGGTGTCCACTCTCACCCACCGCTTGCTTGACTGGTGGAGGGTCGTTAGCCGAACGGCTAGGACAATGACTTTAAATCCTCATTAAAAGTATAATGATTATTATAAAGTAACTAAACCTTTTTAATTCCCAATCTTAGTTATTTTAGGAAAAATGTGAACATGGTGCTAGTCCATGGAATTCACACTTTGTACCTTACCAAGTCGTTGGTGGAGCGTGTGTGGTTAACCGGCACACTAACTTGGACTAGTAAGGATCACGAAGCGTGACTTAATGTTTGTCATAGATCAATGGAGCGTGTGTGGTTAACCGGCACATTGATTAGGTGATAATATTAAGGGTACCAAGTGAATTAGCATGGTTATTCACACCTAGTTTTGTGATCCTCGGCATCCTAGTCACAAAACTTGAAGGGCACAATCGAGATTGAAACATGCCATTGAAAAGTTCAATGAATCTCAAAAGAATCTAGGAATTTCAAATCCAATTAAAACCTAATAATTCATTTTGTTTTTCATGGTGAAAATTGGTGAATCGTCATTCACCTACCTTTCAAATATATTATTACTTAGATTACGGCATCCCTCTTCTAAGTATAATATATTGTGATTGGGTCCTAGCCTTAATATTACATTTGGGTGTCTTATTAAGGATCCTATATATCTAATCTAAACTTGCTTTCTTCTTTCAGATGTCTTCCAACACTAATGCTTCGGGCTCTAACCCAACTGGTTCTTTCTCTCTCATGAATCTTTGTAGGAGGGTCATCTTTGATGGTTCCAACTTCATGGATTGGATTAGGAACATCAGGATGGTTACTCGTTATGAGGACAAGGAATATGTCCTCGATAAGGACTTAAAAGAGCTTGATGAGTCTACTGCTACTCCTGAGGAGATCGCTGAATTCAGGACACATGAGAGAGATGCTACTAAGGTGGCATGTATCATGATGGCCATGATGACAGCCGAGCCCCAAAAGTCATATGAAGATTTCTACCCTTTTGAGATGCACCAAGACCTGATGGAAAGGTACCATCAGAGTGCTTGTCAGGAGCGGTATGAAATAATCTCCTCCATAATAACTACCCGCATGAAGGACGGTGATTCCGTCACGGCTCACATGCAAAAGATGCAAAGGTATGTGGACCGTTTGCTGAAGCTGAATGTGAACATCCCTGAGGAGTTGGCAATTGACATAATTTTGCACTCCTTACCTTCTTGTTATGACCATTTTCGTATGACATATCATATGAACAAGGAGGAAGTTACCCTCAACAAGCTTCAAGGACTCTTGAAGACCGCTGAAACCGGTCTTAAGGGTAAGGCGGTTGTTACCTCTACTACTCCTACTCCAACATCTACCCCTGTTTTGGCTATCGGGCAAGGAAAAGGGAAAAAGAGGAAGCACCCTTCGAAGGGTACCAAGGGAAAGTCTCTTGAAGGCTCCTCATCGAAGACCAAGAGCGGTTCTGTCACTCCTTCTGCCATTCCCAAGGATGCTGAATGCTACTATTGCCATGAAAAGGCACACTGGAAGCGAAACTGCCCTAAGTACTTGCAGGATCTAAAGGATGGGAAAGTGAAACCCACCCATGCAGGTATTTACACTATATTGTCTAATTACTCAACATATTCTAACTCTTGGGTGCTTGATACAGGATGTGGTATTCACATATGTTCTGATTTGCAGGGCCTAAGAAGAAGTGAGGATGTGGAGCACTGGAAGATAAACTTGATCATGGGGAATAGGAAGGCTTCACCTGTTTCCAAGATTTGAGTTTATACTTTGTTGCTTAATAATGGGTTAAAATTAGATTTGAATAAATGTGTGTACTCGTCTGAAATGGCGAGGAATATTATTTCTTTTCAAGCTTTGTACAAACAAGGTTTTACCTTTTCGTTTGATAATGAATGTGGTGGTATTAGTGCTTTCTTTAAAAATGTGTTTTATTTTAAAGCGTTACCTTGTGATGGTGTGTATGAAACTGTGTCGATTGTAGACAACTTAGGAAATAATGTGTTGTATATTGATTCTTCTACTAGCCTAGATAAAGCATCATTGTGGCATTGTTGTCTTGGACATGTAAACAAGAAACACATAGGCCAACTCCAAAAGAGTGGAGTCTTGGAGTCATTTGACCTTAAATCGGATGATAGTTGTGAATCTTGTCTACTTGGAAAGATAACAAAATCACCCTTCACTGGAACTTGTGAAAGGGGTGAGGGTTTGTTGGACCTAATACATACAGATGTATGTGGGCCATTCAAAACCGCCACAAGGGATGCTAATCGGTATTATGTGACTTTTATTGATGATTTTAGTAGATATGGGTATGTCTACTTAATCAAACATAAGTCAGAAACCTTTGAAAGGTTTAAGGAATTCAAACAGGAAGTAGAAAATCAGTTGGGCAGGAACATTAAGATGCTTCGATCTGATCGAGGTGGTGAGTATCTTAGTACTGAGTTCCTTGACTATCTTAAGGAGTGTGGGATTGTCTCACAATTGACTCCTCCCAGGACACCACAGCTGAATGGTGTAGCTGAGAGGCGTAATCGAACCTTGTTGGACATGGTTCGCTCTATGATGAGTCGAGCTTCGCTACCAATCTCTTTTTGGGGGTATGCCTTAGAGACTGCCGCCCATATCCTTAATCTAGTCCCTACAAAGAAGGTTACCAAAATACCTCATGAGATGTGGACTGGGAAGGTTCCCAATTTGGACCACATCAAGATTTGGGGTTGCGAGGCTTTCGTGAGGTGTGAAACTCATGATAAGCTCGAACCCCGAAGTGAAAGGTGTATTTTCATCGGCTACCCACAGAAATCCTTCGGTTACCTCTTCTACAGACCCAGTGAGAATGTGGTCTTTGTAGCAAGAAGAGGGGTCTTCCGTGAGAGGGAGTTTATAAGCCAAGGAGACAGTGGGAGGCAAATTGATCTTGAAGAAATTCAAGAAGCATTTGGTGAAGGAACCTCAGACACTAGCAATCAACCTGAGGAGGAAACTCCTGTTGAGCAAGCTGACATGTCTGTACCTCCGAGGCGTTCCACACGGGTTAGGAACACACCTTCGTTTTATTATGGCTTTCATATTACTACGGAAGGTGATACGTTTATCAGCGATAGTACACGGGTAAATTTGGTTGAACCTAGCAGTGTTAAAGAAGCCATGGCAGGCCCGGAGTCTGCTAAATGGAAGGAGGCTATGGACAGCGAGATACAATCCATGTATGACAATCAAGTTTGGAACTTGGTTGACAATGTACCAGGCCGTAAAACAGTCGGGTGCAAATGGATCTTCAAGAAGAAGACCGACATGGAAGGAAAGGTGCATACTTATAAGGGTCGACTAGTTGCGAAGGGTTTTACTTAGACTCAGGGTATTGATTATGATGAAACCTTCTCGCCGGTAGCAAAGATTAAGTCTATTAGGGTTATGCTAGCCATTGCAGCATTTCATGATTATGAAATATGGCAAATGGATGTCAAAACCGCTTTCCTTAATGGAAAGTTGGCTGAGGATGTGTACATGAATCAGCCAGAGGGTTTTGTCAGTGCAGAGTACCCTAATAGAGTATGCAAGCTTGAGAAATCCATTTATGGATTAAAACAAGCATCTCATAGCTGTAATCTTTGTTTTGATGAGAAGGTCAAAGAGTTTGGCTTCTCGAGAAGTGAAGATGAGTCTTGCGTGTATGTCAGAGCTAGTGGGAGTATAGTTAGCTTCTTGGTACTGTATGTGGATGACATACTACTTATAGGAAATGACATCCCAACCTTGCAGGAGGTTAAGTCCTGGCTTGGGAAGTGCTTTGCTATGAAGGACCTAGGGGAGGCTACCTATATCCTAGGGATAAGGATATTAAGAGAAAGGAGTAAGAGACTAATTGGACTTAGTCAGAGTACCAACTTGGATAAGGGTTTGAAAAGGTTCAACATGCAGAATTCCAAGAAAGGAGATTTACCGATCCAAAGAAATGCCAAACTGAGTAAGACTCAGAGTCTGAGTACGGAGGCAGAGATAGCTGAGATGAGCCAATTACCGTATGCTTCCGCTGTTGGCTCGATCATGTATGCTATGACTTGTACCCGCCCTGATGTGGCCTTTGCTTTGAGCATGGTCAGCAGGTATCAGGGGAACCCTGGCAAGGCTCATTGGACCGCGGTAAAGAACATTCTCAAGTACCTGCGGAGGACTAAGGATTGGATCCTTACCCTTGGTGGAAGTGATGACTTGAGAGTATTAGGGTATAGTGATGCTAGTTTTCAGACTGATAGGGATAACTTCCGCTCTGAATCAGGCTGGGTCTTTACCTTAAATGGCGGGGCAATTTCTTGGAAGAGTTCCAAGCAGGAGACGGTGGTTGATTCGACTTGTGAATAAGAGTATATAGCAGCGAGTGAAGCAGCGAAGGAGGCGATATGGCTAAAGAACTTCATCGGAGACCTTGGAGTTGTACCAGCTATTAAAGAACCTATGGAGATTTTCTGTGACAACAATAGTGCGGTTGCCTTAGCCAAGGAACCGAGAGATCATGGTAGATCCCGACGTATTGACAAAAAATATCACTTCATAAGACACAAGATTGAAGAAGGACTCCTCGTGGCAAAGAGGGTATCGTCAGATGAGAATCCTGCAGATCCCCTTACGAAGGGACTGACGAGGGTTAGGCATTTTCAGCATGCGAGGCGCATCGGGCTGAGGGACGATATTAGTTTTACAGATTAGATAGTTTTCCTGAAACTTGTAAAATGTAATCGACATTTGATGATGAATAAAATTTGTGATTTATTTATGAGTAAAGTGTTACTATCATTGTCAATTATTTACTATTGTTTCAGTTTTGCATGTTTTGACTTCCAGAATAATTAATTTATTCAAACCTCCAAAATCGGTCATACGTCGGAAGTAGGTATGAATCAAGATTGTCATGAATTGGGTTTGTAGATGGCTAAAGGTGTTTAGACATGGCAATGGTTGCTACAACATTCATGAGTACTCATAAGTTATGAGTATTGGTATAAACCCACACTCACTTGTATCACTTCATGGAATTTATCTCGAGTGATCGTGAGACGATAATATCATATAAGTCTTCAAACCTAGAGATATGAGTTGTTACCTATGAGTTGGTTGTGCATTGATTGCACGTAAACGCATCAGTAACTTGATGTTATAAAACGTGCCTTTGTGTACAATTTAACAAGTAGTAGAACAAGCATATCAGTCGAAGTTTATCTGTTCCTTCTAGAAATAGAATCGATATCTGGGCCCCTCGATGATTTTGTGTTGACCCATGTACCGGGCCCGGTCAGAACTAAACTGATGTGTTCAGTGAAGTTCTTTGTCAAACAAATCAGAAATCGAGAAACAACTGCCATACAATAAGCAAGACATAGTTCCATGTGTTTGTCCGGCTGATATCATGAGAACAGAGGATTATATGATCACTTGTCTTAAAATGGCGCTTCATAGTTCAACAGAGTTTTCGAGGGCTACGATTGCTGGTTGGTTCCTGAAGTTATATAGGCAAATACAATTATTAGACTTATCCAAGTGGGAGTCTGTTGGATAAGGTGTCTAAGTCCATAACTTATTTGGTATATACTTGACCCGACCCGACATGGTCCATTTGGGTTGCACTTCACCCGAACAATTTATGGATAATTTTATGAGAGTTATACACATATGTTTATTAATATATTATAAGTTATAATATATTAATATGAAGTTATGTTATTTAATTAGTCTTAGTCTTAAATTAATTATGAATTAATTTAGAGATTAAAAGGAAGACTAATTAGATTATGGGCTATTGGTTTTATATGGTGTGGGCTAACACTCATTTGTTAATGGGCTAGGCTTGGATGGAAGTCCATGGATGATCCATGGAGCTTTTAACCCATGGGTCCTTGGAAAAGGAAAGGTCATAGGTTATTAGGGTTTCACCCTAACCATGTACACTATATAAGCATGCTTATGGTGCATGAAATGGCAACGAGTGAACTAGTGTGTGTGCTTGTGTGTGGCCGAAAATATAAGTGTGTATACACTCTCTCAAAGTTTTCCAAATGTTTGTGGTGATTTGTGATTCCATTTGAGGCATTCACATTATTGGTGCTTGGCTCTCAAACTCCAAAGAATCAATTTCATCAAAAAGGTATGTAATCTCATCTAACTCTTTTATGTTTAAATGTTTCCCATGCCATGTTAGATAGGTTATGAACCTTGGAAAATTATTATTTTGCATGTATTTAGACAAACATAGATCCAAGGTTTATTAGGGTTGCATGCACACTTAGGAAGTGTTAGATTGCTCAAAACCCAACATAAACTCATGGTGAAGGGTTCTAGTGTGCTAAAGTGTCTCATATCAATTGTAGATTTATGCTAGGCTCAAATATCAAATGTGTGAATGGGTTTAAAGCATTAAATGGCCCCTTTGAGGAGTTTACGTCCCTAAGCAAGGGAGCTTACGGCCATAAGCTCCTATACACACTTTCATTTGGTGTTTTAAGGCTCTATCTTGTTAGTGGAATTTTTCTAAGTCCAAAACCAAAAGGCATGAGTGAGTTTAAGGTCCTTAAGGGCTTCATTAGGGAGTTTACGGCCCAGGGACAACTCCTAAGGGAGTTTACGGTCGTAAACTCTCATTCCTTGAGTTTTGTGAAGTATTAAGCCCTTATATCACTTCTAGCATTTTATGGTAATAGTCTAAAGCCATTTGGGGACAAAAACCAACATTTTTGGCTTGGTTTGGGGAGTTTACGGCCTTGACACATGTCTGGGGCGTAAACTCCTTTTCATCCTTCCATTCCTTGTGTTTAAATGGTCTAAACCCGAAAGGATAAGCCCCTGATTTATGTATTTAGTCTAAGGGTGGTTTGGGAGTGTTTTTGGGGCATTTTGACAAGGTTTAGAGGTGTTTACGGCCTAAGCATGTGCTTGGGCCGTAAACTCTCTTTTATCCCTTAAAATCATGTGATTTAATGCTTAAACACTCCTAGGCAAATCCCTTAATTTATTTCCAAGCCTTTAGGGACATTTTGGGGTCATTTTGGCCTCATTTTAGGTGTTTACGGCCTAAGGAGGAGCTTAGGCCGTGAACTCCTTTTCAACATCTTAAATGGTCCAATTCTAAGCTATAAACACGAATCATAATGTTTAGAGTAAGCTAGGGTAAGTGGACTTACGATTTGGAAACGTTTGGTTGCGGATTCGGGTCGAAAACGAGTCTAGAGAGAGAGAGTATAGAGAGAGAGTGTAAAAAGTCTCCAATGGACTCCACTCACCTTTATATAGGGGTTCGAGTCGGGGCTCAGTGGAATTCTACCCGATACTGCCGTTAAACGGGGCTTTTGGTCGCACCCGATTTAGTGGTCGTAATAATAAAAACTTACTTTTTCCAATTAAATGGAAATGTGTGTTATGTGTTTTTATTTCCTTTTATCACGACTTAACGGCATATTAAATGTAAACAAATAAAACATTTGGGATGTTTATTAAATTGACGACCTCTAATTAACGGAACTTTTATAAACTGGAATATTCCGTTAACGGTAACGGGGAAATGTAACGGAACAATTTGGGTTGTCACAGAGTTAGATATTGAGAATCAACGTCTAGATTAGAAACTTTTATGCAAGAAGGATGTTCAAAGGAATGTACTTTGAATGTGAGACTTCATGACTATGGAATTGTATTGTAAAAGTCTCCAATAGAACACTTTGTAGTTTCATTGGCAAAGTCTTGGTGACTTGGGCGCTATGATATTACGAAAGGACCGTTGCATAAAATGTTAGAATCTAACATATTCTATAAGTGGCAAGAATTTGGTATTCTCACACTTGTGGTAAGGATTGGAAATTATGAAATTAGTGTGATTGAAAATGTTATTCAATTATACTATTTCACAAAGTAAGGACCATAGGTAAACATAGTGTGCATGGTAAGAGCATGGGACAATTGTTGTTATAATTACAGTAAGAAGTTGATTACCCGAAACAACAAATAACGAGTAATCAATATGGTGGTTAAATAAAAAGTGTTTTATTTATTGTTACACCCCAAAACCGAGAACGGTGGAAACGTTCTGGGGCGGAGGACATCATGTAAAGTATTACAACAATGCAAAGTAGTAAACAAGCAACAACATCATCCATTGCATTAATAGTATAATTTTAATTACAAGTGTGTTCTTTTTGTAGTATAAAGGAACGTAATGAATAATCAAAATAAAAGACGAGTCTTGACTGCTCCGTCTTCACAAAACCTGGTCGTCGTACCTGTCTATTTGTGACCTGAGAATAGAAGTTATTTTGAAAGCGAGTATCAACAATAAAGCTGGTGAATTCATAAGTATTTATGTGTCTTTGATTTGTAAAACTGTAAAGAAAAGACTTGTAATTGTTTGAATGAAAGTTTGTATAGTTATGAAAATGTTTGTAAGTAACTGTAAACGTTTGAAAACCCTAGAAAATCTCATATTTCCTACTAGTATAAAAAGTAGTCTTCTACCAAGACCCGACTGTTTTGAAAGAAGCCTTCTACCAAGACCTGACTATTTTGAAAGTAGCCTTCTACCAAGACCCGACTGTTTTTTATACTTGTTTCTTGTAAAAACGTGTATTTTTCCTAAGGGTAACTATCATTATCAAAATATAGTTTGTACATTAATGTTTAGGTGAAGAAATCACCAAGTAAATGTAAAGGGTAAATTTATGTAGTACTGTAGTATTGTATAAAGTGACTACTATTGTACTAATTGCCCTAATTGAGTATTAAGGTATAATGTGATGGCTAGATCCCATACTAAATGCTCCCTTATCAAGAGATACTAAGAACTCAACGCGACCCCTGCAATGATTACAAGCCGTGAACATCCACATTATTATGATCATGTATACCCAATATAACTATCACCTTTTGTTTAGAACAATGCGTTAGTGATTCATTGGTATAGTTAGATCCTGTAATTGTTCCATGCTATAGCACCTTGTTATGTTTGTTCTATTATCGTGTATTGTATCTTCCTCCATGTTTCTCTTTATTGTGTGTTCTCTTATGTTATCGTGTATTGTATCTATGAAATAGTATGTAATAGTATCTCTTCTGTCACACCCCAAAACCGAGAACGGCGGAAACGTTCTGGGGCAGAGGACGTCATGTATAATATCAACAACAATGTAAAGTAGTAAACAAGCAACAACATCATCCATTGCATTAATAAAATAATTATTATACAATTGTATTCTATCAAATTTTGATAAACACTAAAACATAAATCAAAATGAAAGATAAGTCTTGAACAAGCTCCATCTTCCTTTCTCCTTGCATCGGTACCTGTCTAAGATGACCTGAGGATACAAGTAATTTTGAAAGTGAGTATCAGCTTTAAAGCTGGTGAGTTCATAAGTATATAAGTGTCATTGCCTTGTTTGTGAAAAGCTGTTATGAAAGCCATGTAAACCTTTAAATGAAAATGTTGTGTTAAGTATGAAATCCCTAGAAAAACCCTTATTTTCTATAAGTATGAAATGTAGTCTTCTACCAAGACCCGAATGTTATGTACGTATGAAGTGTAGACTTCTACCAAGACCCGAATGTTTTGTAAGTATGAAGTGTAGTCTTCTACCAAGACCCGAATGTTTTGTTATGACTATGTAAAATGATAGTTTTTCCTTTCTATTGACTAGTACCAAAGTACTTAGTCTAACTCATCGTTTATGTGAATGTATCACAAAATAAAGTAAACAGGAAAAATATAATCATGTAAGTGTTAGCCGGAGGTACTGGTGCTAACAAGACAAATGTAAATGTTGAGGTAAGTATGAAATCCCTAGAAAACCCTTATTTTCTATAAGTATGAAATGTAGTCTTCTACCAAGACCCGAATGTTATGTACGTATGAAGTGTAGTCTTCTACCAAGACTCGAATGTTCTGTTTGTAAAATGATAGTTTTTCCTTTGTATTGACTAGTACTAAAAGTGCTTAGTCTAACTCATCGTTTATGTGAATGTATCACAAAATAAAGTAAACAGGAAAAATATAATCATGTAAGTGTTAGCCGGAGGTACTGGTGCTAACAAGACGAATGTAAATGTTGACCCGAGGTACTAGGGCTAACATATTACATATAACCTAATGGACACCCGAAGATTGTCCAATTTTTCCTCTGTAGCAGCAGCAGGTGGAAGGAATGGTTAGTCCCTGTAAAGGTACTCCTAGTATAAGTAATAACCGTAGGCATCCGTAGATGTTCATTACCCACTGTTGCTAACAGATGAGTTCCAGAATGGTTAGTCCCGTACGTATATCCCGAGGTACTGTGGGATAGAGGCCCATCTAGGTATCCCGAGGTACTATGGGATAGGGTCCTGTCTTAGATATTCCGAGGTACTGTGGAATAGGCAGGAAGATTTACACAGAAGGTACTAATAAATCATCCTCGCAATTCGAGATACAAGTATTCATGTTAATGTACACAGTTAAGTGTATCTACGTAAAGGTACTTATGTAATGCGTTCATGTAAACGTGTTCATGTATCATGTAAGTATATGTAAACATATTCATGTATCAGGTAAACATCTGTAAGTACTCATGTATCAGGTAATGTACTAGTATAGGCTCATCAATGAACTGACTCTTGTGTGACTCCTTGTAATAGAAGTAATGTTTGATATCTTCAAATTATCCCTATGATAATCTACTGTAATATAACTAGTTGAACATGTAAGTTTACCCACTCTTACTACTCAAGGGTATGGGAAACTAAAGGAAAGATGCAAACTATAACATCAATACATATATAAGAATATAAGTGTATATGCATAGTTTAGTTCAAGAATGAAAAATGGTTTTTGTAAGACATCTTATGGGTTTTAAAAAATAATTAACAATGAATTGATGTCATTTTAATAAACATTTCAGAGGTAAAACATTTGGTAACAATGTGCTGTTAGGATGTAAAACCATTTCATGCATCACATTTTGTAACATGTGAAATCTGTTAAATGACAAACACAGTTATAAAATACATATCAATGATTTAATAACGTGTTTGTTTGTACTTGTATCTCCCCCCCCATTGAAGCATTTAAACTCATTTAAAACATTGATTAGGGGTATGAACTCACTTGATTGAAGTGGTTGATTTGAAGAAGTCGAGAGAAGAATCGAGCAGAACTTCGACAGGAAGAGTTGAAAACGCGGGAAAATCTCGGGATTCTCGGGAATCTCGGGAATCTCAAGAACACAAAACCTTCCTTTGGGACTTGAAGGTGAAAACCGGGGCTTTGGGAGGGTATCGGGGGCTTAAACGCAGAGTTTCAGCGCGAGAAAGAAAGGAACTGAACAATGGAACTCGGAGCCCTTGAAATCTACTTATAGGGGCATTTTTGGGGTGTGCCACGTCGTGGGGAGTCAAACCTATCCTCTTCCATTGATTGGACGCCCTCAGTCACTTGCCGGGTCGCGGCAAGCTTGTGCCACGTCGTGGGGCCTGACAGCATCGGATTTTGGACCCCGAACTTGTAAAATCCATAACTTTTGCATACGAGCTCCGTTTTCGACATTCTTTATATGCACGCGTAGCTAAAAATACGATCTACAACTCTCGTTTAGAATTTATTGGAAAATTTTGAATTTATTTTTAATTATTTATTTTTAACGGGCCGGGACACGAAAAGTCCGTTAAAATTCCATAACTTCTTCATTCGATGTCCGTTTTCGTCAGACTTTTCGCCGTTGCGCTACTAATGTTGAGACCTTCGATTCTCATTTAGGTTGTTTTGGTCAAAAGTATCTCGAGCTCTATTTCGAGTTTTTAGCTGTCTACTGCTATACCCGAACCTTGGAAAAATCATAACTTCTTCATACGAAGTCAGATTTGGACGTTCTTTTTATGTACGCTCACGGTTTGATGTTATCTATAACTTTTATTTAGATACTTAAGGATTTTAAATATTGTATTGAAACTTCGCGTTTTTCGTTTAATCGGTGTTGCCGGTTTTGCCGAGAATCTTCGGTTGGTCATAACTTCTTCGTTATAACTCGGATTTTACGGTTCTTTATATGTACGAAAACCTTGATACGATTCCTACTACTTTATTTAACCCAAATAAGATTTTAGGAAAGTTATATATTGACCTAAATTTGATTGGTTTACATTTCATTGTCTCGAAATATCGGGTTGTCACATCATCCCCCCGTTAGAAGGAATTTCGTCCCGAAATTAGAATTTAAGCAAGGAAGTATGCACGAATGATCGAGTCGTGAGGAGGAAACTTCCTAATCATTTGGTTCTAGCGCACCTAAGTGATAAAGGGTTCTCGGTTGGCATTCCAACGAACCTTCACTAACTGGCGATGTCGTTTCTTCGTCCGCTTGACCTCTCGGTCGAGGGTCACTACGGTTCTAATACGAAGGCGGGGATCTCGACAAGTGGACTTGCAAGAGTCCTAACGGAAAGGTATGGTTTCACGATCAAGATGCGAAGAGTAGAAAGTACGTTACTGAGTTCGCGGAGTAGGTCTAGTTTGTGTGAGGCACAGGACCGATTCTGATAAGAATCTCGGAGGTCCTGTCTAACTTGGATTTAGCTTTCCACGCTTGACGAAGCGTATTAAGCCATTCCCAGAGTGAGTTATCCTAAAGAACTTGGTTACTCACTTGGAATCTCAAAGGTTCCTTTTCTTGCGTAACTTCTCAAGCAAAGGCCACCCCTTGCTGGGTCAAAGTCGTACGAGTTTCTGTAGCTTGCGAGGAGTTCTGAATGAACTAAGGCGGTAGGTCGGTAAGACCTAGAATCTGGCAAAAAACTGTCGGCATCTCTGGTGTCGATAAATGCTCAACGGTTTTGACAAATTGAAAGAGTACTTAAAATTTATCACATTACTAACAGTGTGTCCTAGAAATTTGACTCTTCAATTTCAAAACTCGTGCCTAGAGAACTTTGCTAAAAGTTCCTCTGTAGGAATGTTACCATGGGCTTTCTTCTTACTACGAGGGTAGATAAGTAAGTCATTACATGGAGAAATGATGATTGATCCCAGTAAGAAAGACGTAACTCTATTTATTTAGCTCATGAAAACTATGGGCGTATTGGTCCTATCCGAAAGGTATCACTACGAACTCGAAGTGTCCGCATCGAGTTCAGGAGATAGACTTCCGGACATCCTCCCCTAACACTCGAACTGGTGATATTCGGATTCCAGATCCATTCCTGGAAGTAGTTTCTTTCCTTGCGTTTGCTCAACCATTTTGACTATGCGAGGCAGAGATAACGATTTCTATGAAAATCTTGACGGAGTCCTCGATATCCGAGGCACATACGTTGCAATCCGTCGATCTCCGCAAGAATATGACCGGGGTTCTCTAGGGTGAGAAGCCTAGTCTTCTAATTCTCTTTCTGTGTAGTTCGTCAAGTGGTTTGTACTGTTCTGGTATCTCCGAGGGTGTTTAAACTATAGGGTGATCTGTTTACGGGAGTCGTACTGGGTTCTAAGTTTGTTCACATGACGATGTGATTACTCGTAGGCTCAAGCAGTTCTCTGTCCTGAAGTTCATATTAGAATTCATACATGGTTTCACCATCACAACTTCGGGTACACGAGTCGTATATAATTAAGATTGAAAAGGTAGTAGAATAACTGATTCCTCTTTAAGCTCACATCCCACCGGGGAAGAAGAAGTTAAAGTGGAATCATCAATTCTAAATCTGTAGAAGCTTGATTATATATAACTCTTACGTATGCCTTGCTCAGTGATAGATCAATCGCATAAATCCTTGGATTGAACTTGACGTACTGTACGAGTGGTACTTCGGGGATTTCTTCGGAAAGAAAATAACTAAGAGGTACTCCTGGCATGAGTACTTCGGCGTTCTGACATGACGGTTTCGCTAGAAAAGTGATCTAGAAGAAAGAGATGTACGCATGAAGCTGTTTTTGTGAGGATCAAATTGAATCGAGTCATATGATAATGTCGGAATCATACTGAAGCTTAAAGACATTAGATTTGAACATAAGACGTTTACAGACGAAGCACAACCGTGCAACCATGAACATAGTTACAATACTTTAGATTTACCACAAGACTAATGCTGCGAATAAGATATACTACAAAAGACAAGTATACGCAGCACGAGAATTCCTATACAGACAGGATCTCGCAAAAGGTAAGACTCTAGTTGCACCAGTTATAGATAGTTTATAAGTCTGTTACAACGAAACGCCTAAATTACATTAACGTGGTTCCAGAGTAGGCTTTCCTGCAGCTGTGATCCTGAGAATTTAGATTGTTCATGTAAAGAGTACGACGATGTTCTCGAAAGTTTGACCTACATCCCTATGATGCAGTCCTAGTACAGAATGAAAGTATGTTCGCGAAGGTTTGACCTACATCCCTATGATGCAGTCCTAGTAATGAGTAGAGGTAAGTTCGTAGAATGGTCTCAAGACGTTTGTTGTACAAGCTGAGGTATCGTGGGTTCGTAAATAACAAGATCCAACCACTGAAAGAGACTTGGAAATGTCTCCAGAGATAAATCACTATAGTCTAATGACTTGACTAAAGTATGATTCAGATAGACTCCAATGAAAGAATGATAAGAGTACTTGAATGGGGAATGACACAGAAGTTAGCCGGCTGTCAATACCTTTGATATTCACGATGTAAAGATTCTGGAAAATGACCTTGTAAAGGTCTTACATTATATCTACAGAAGATAGTTCCTGACAGCATAAAGACCTAACCAATGTACTTACGGTACAAGATAATTTCATGGAAAATGCCACATCAGGCATAGACAGAAAACACGATCACTATTAATAAGGAAATAAAGTAAAGCGTCTATTACTGGCGATGGTCATCCCTCTGGTGAACGCTTAGTTCAGCCAATTGATGTTCCATGTCAAGTAGGTGTCTTTCGCACCCCATCTGGCGTACTTGGAGCCCTATGACTTCGGCTCGTGATTCAGTCAGTGCTTGCAGTAGGGTTTCATGGTTTCTCTCTGATCTCTCGTGAGCATCTTCTAGATGAATGGTGTGGAGGGTATGCATTCTAGCATAGGCGCCTACTTCTGCAATCTGATGTAGGGCTGTCCTGCCTTGAATCTCATTTCGGGCCTCTCTGCGGACCAAGATTGGCAAGACTCTATCTGCTGATCCCCCATTGCTCAAGTCGTAAAAGCTTCGGTCGCCATCAAATAGCATAAACTGATCTTGTCCTTGGCTCCCTGTTTCCAAGCATTCCACTCACTCAGGGTCGGGCCATGAAAAGCCGGAAGAGGGTTAGGAATTGGAAAGGAGCTGCTTGGGGTAGGTTCTCAACCTCTGGTTCGGAGTTAGCATCATACGAAAAGTCTTCATCACGGTGATCATCCAAGGGGATAGGATGATCATTCTCTGGTTCTTCTCCAAACCAACCAACTATAACTTCATTCGGAAGATACTGGTTGTCAAGGGGATGGAGTCCAGCTATGATTTCTATGCGAGAATTTAGGGTAAGTGGATAATTATTAGACGAACTATCTAGATAATTATTTAGAAAACCTTCATTAGTTACATCGCTATTTGTGAAGTGCATACCAGCTATGTGTAATCTAAACAGGATAGACCTTCGAATAAGTGACCTTAGTTCCAAATTCACACAGAATAGGGGTAAGGCAAAATTTCCACAAATTCTAAGTCTATAACATCCTAATTACATATAGCCTCAGTGTATCCACTTAGCAACTATCAACTTAATAATGAAGATCCCGTTTTAATTCTCAAGTATAAAGTACTTATAGTAACACCAAATACTCCTATAGTATTTTAAATTTATTGTTATGTTCTATTGTTCTCATTGTGGTAGGGTTGGTAAGATTTTAGCATTGTTGCAACCACACACTTAAACTTAGGCACATGCTAGTCAACCCTCGGATAATATAGGCGATCAGGCTATATCTTCCTAGTTTTGACCATATGTCTCTAAGCCCACTTGTGTTGCCTAACAATCGTAATTCGTTTGCACTGTCCTAGTGACACTGATTTTAGTATGAATGCAGCACGTATACTTACTTAAATATTTTACTATTTAAAGTATAAACTCTTGGTCAGAGTATTTTTAATCCCTTATGTATTTATAGTTAGTATATCTTTTATGGGTTGATATACTTAATTCACTATAAACAATGCTCTGATACCAATCTGTCACACCCCAAAACCGAGAACGGCGGAAACGTTCTGGGGCGGAGGACGTCATGTATAATATCAACAACAATGTAAAGTAGTAAACAAGCAACAACATCATCCATTGCATTAATAAAATAATTATTATACAATTGTATTCTGTCAAATTTTGATAAACACTAAAGCATAAATCAAAATGAAAGATAAGTCTTGAACAAGCTCCATCTTCCTTTCTCCTTGCATCGGTACCTGTCTAAGATGACCTGAGGATACAAGTAATTTTGAAAGCGAGTATCAGCTTTAAAGCTGGTGAGTTCATAAGTATATAAGTGTCATTTCCTTGTTTGTGAAAAGCTGTTATGAAAGCCATGTAAACCTTTAAATGAAAATGTTGTGTTAAGTATGAAATCCCTAGAAAAACCCTTATTTTCTATAAGTATGAAATGTAGTCTTCTACCAAGACCCGAATGTTATGTATGTATGAAGTGTAGACTTCTACCAAGACCCGAATGTTTTGTAAGTATGAAGTGTAGTCTTCTACCAAGACCCGAATGTTTTGTTATGACTATGTAAAATGATAGTTTTTCCTTTCTATTGACTAGTACCAAAGTACTTAGTCTAACTCATCGTTTATGTGAATGTATCACAAAATAAAGTAAACAGGAAAAATATAATCATGTAAGTGTTATCCGGAGGTACTGGTGCTAACAAGACGAATGTAAATGTTGAGGTAAGTATGAAATCCCTAGAAAACCCTTATTTTCTATAAGTATGAAATGTAGTCTTCTACCAAGACCCGAATGTTATGTACATATGAAGTGTAGTCTTCTACCAAGACTCGAATGTTCTGTTTGTAAAATGATAGTTTTTCCTTTGTATTGACTAGTACTAAAAGTGCTTAGTGTAACTCATCGTTTATGTGAATGTATCACAAAATAAAGTAAACAGGAAAAATATAATCATGTAAGTGTTAGCCGGAGGTACTGGTGCTAACAAGACGAATGTAAATGTTGACCCGAGGTACTAGGGCTAACATATTACATATAACCTAATGGACATCCGAAGATTGTCCAATTTTTCCTCTGTAGCAGCAGCAAGTGGAAGGAATGGTTAGTCCCTGTAAAGGTACTCCTAGTATAAGTAATAACCGTAGGCATCCGTAGATGTTCATTACCTACTGTTGCTAACAGATGAGTTCCGGAATGGTTAGTCCCGTACGTATATCCCGAGGTACTGTGGGATAGAGGCCCATCTAGGTATCCCGAGGTACTATGGGATAGGGTCCTGTCTTAGATATTCCGAGGTACTGTGGAATAGGCAGGAAGATTTACACAGAAGGTACTAATAAATCATCCTCGCAATTCGAGATACAAGTATTCATGTTAATGTACACAGTTAAGTGTATCTACGTAAAGGTACTTATGTAATGTGTTCATGTAAACGTGTTCATGTATCATGTAAGTATATGTAAACATATTCATGTATCAGGTACACATCTGTAAGTACTCATGTATCAGGTAATGTACTAGTATATATAGACTCATGAATGAACTGACTCTTGTGTGACTCCTTGTAATAGAAGTAATGTTTGATATCTTCAAATTATCCCTATGATAATCTATTGTAATATAACTAGTTGAACATGTAAGTTTACCCACTCTTACTACTCAAGGGTATGGGAAACTAAAGGAAAGATGCAAACTATAACATCAATACATATATAAGAATATAAGTGTATATGCATAGTTTAGTTCAAGAATGAAAAATGGTTTTTGTAAGACATCTTATGGGTTTTAAAAAATAATTAACAATGACTTGATGTCATTTTAATAAACATTTCAGAGGTAAAACATTTGGTAACAATGTGCTGTTAGGATGTAAAACCATTTCATGCATCACATTTTGTAGCATGTGAAATCTGTTAAATGACAAACACAGTTATAAAATACATATCAATGATTTAATAACGTGTTTGTTTGTACTTGTATCTCCCCCCCATTGAAGCATTTAAACTCATTTAAAACATTGATTAGGGGTATGAACTCACTTGATTGAAGTGGTTGATTTGAAGAAGTCGAGAGAAGAATCGAGCAGAACTTCGACAGGAAGAGTTGAAAACGCGGGAAAATCTCGGGATTCTCGGGAATCTCGGGAATCTCAAGAACACAAAACCTTCCTTCGGGACTTGAAGGTGAAAACCGGGGCTTTGGGAGGGTATCGGGGGCTTAAACGCAGAGTTTCAGCGCGAGAAAGAAAGGAACTGAACAATGGAACTCGGAGCCCTTGAAATCTACTTATAGGGGCATTTTTGGGGTGTGCCACATCGTGGCAAGTGATGGCCACGTCGTGGGGAGTCAAACCTATCCTCTTCCATTGATTGGACGCCCTCAGTCACTTGCCGGGTCGCGGCAAGCTTGTGCCACGTCGTGGGGCCTGACAGCATCGGATTTTGGACCCCGAACTTGTAAAATCCATAACTTTCGCATACGAGCTCCGTTTTCGACGTTCTTTATATGCACGCGTATCTAAAAATACGATCTACAACTCTCGTTTAGACTTTATTGGCAAATTTTGACTTTATTTTTAATTATTTATTTTTAACGGGCCGGGACACGAAAAGTCCGTTAAAATTCCATAACTTCTTCATCCGATGTCCGTTTTCGTCAGACTTTTCGCCGTTGCGCTACTAATGTTGAGACCTTCGATTCTCATTTAGGTTGTTTTGGTCAAAAGTATCTCGAGCTCTATTTCGAGTTTTTAGCTGTCTACTGCTATACCCGAACCTTGGAAAAATCATAACTTCTTCATACGAAGTCAGATTTGGACGTTCTTTTTATGTACGCTCACGGTTTGATGTTATCTATAACTTTTATTTAGATACTTAAGGCTTTTAAATATTGTATTGAAACTTCACGTTTTTTTTAATCGGTGTTGCCGGTTTTGCCGAGAATCTTCGATTGGTCATAACTTCTTCGTTATAACTCGGATTTTAGGGTTCTTTATATGTACGAAAACCTTGATACGATTCCTACTACTTTATTTAACCCAAATAAGATTTTAGGAAAGTTATATATTGACCTAAATTTGATTGGTTTTACATTTCATTGTCTCGAAATATCGGGTTGTCACATCTTCATATAGTATGTATTGTATTAGTATAGAATCATGAATGAACTGAATCTTGTGCGATTCCTTGTACTTGGAATTGTAAGTAGTATGTCCTAACTACACCTATTATAGTTACTAGTAATGTACGTGTATAACCAAAGTATGCCTTTGCTACCCAAAGGTACTGAACTAACTGATGGAACTTTTATGTCTATATATGTATACATGATATATATCTAATATTTAGACGACATTCGGACAAATGATCGATGCCCTAAGTCCATATCCCAACGAGGAAAAGGAAATAAAGCGAGCTAGCCGTCCTAAGTCCTTTAAACATTACTTATATAACTATACTTATATAGGCATGCCTTTGACAATATAAAGTATAAAAGAAGTTTTATAAAACCTTTGAATAAGTTTAATAACTAAGAAAAGATGACTTGATGTCATTTTATAAAATGATTTGAAAGCAGTTTGTTTGATAAGAACAGTTTTAAGTTTAAGTAAACCTTTGTTTGAAACACAATTGTAACAGAGTTTGAAAAGAAACATACAGTATGTAAGACAGTTTGATAAGGAGTTTTAACATGTAAAAACGTTTTAGTAAGTCATTTGGAAGTAGTATCCTAAGTAAACAGCTAAAAGTGTAATAAATCCATTTGTATACTAGTTATCAATCACATGTGATTAATGTACTAACTAGCATGATTTGACTTGTATTCCCCCATAAAAGCATTTATAAACATTTAAAAACATTTAAAAGGGTTATTTAAGGTGTATGAACTCACCTGGAGTGAGTGGATCGGATGGAAGTGTCGGACAAGTACCTAGTGTTAAGTGAAGACTTAAACACACACAACGATCCTAATAAAATATAAAGACATGTGTATATATATAATTAGTGATTATAACACTAATTAGACAAGTATAAACATCCTACTGTGAGGAAAACACTTTAGTCAAGTGCTAGGAGGCCATTGGGTTGCAACAAAGGATTGCAAGGCATCGTATTTGAGTTTATGGTCAATGGACCATACCTAATGGAGTTTACGGCCTAGGGGAGCTTACTCCTAGCCGTAAACTCTCTAATGGGTCTCCATTTAATGCTTTAAGGCAAGGTGTCTTAAGTGGTTAAGTGTTCCAAGGCTTATACAAGAGGCTAGGTGAGTTTAAGGTCCAAGAATGACCCTAACTTGTGTTTACGGCCTGGGGACCACTTCCCCATGAGTTTACGGCCGTAAACTCATGGTAGGAAGTACCATTTCTTTTCTTGAAGTTCCTAGCTAAATGGTGGTTGGTTCTATGCTAAGTTCTCGTCAATTGGAAGGAGGAAAGGGCATCATTGCACCCTTATAGGGAGTTTACGGCCTTGGGAGATCCTTGGCCGTAAACTCTCATTCAACCATTGATTCTTGAGGACTCTAAGCTCTAAACATGTTAAACCTAGTGTACAACGAGTTAGAACAAGAGTACTTACGATTTAGGACCTTGAATGGTCCGTTTTTGGCCAAGAACACTAGTGTGTGTTCTTGGTGTTCTTTGTGAAACTTGAAGATCTACAAAATGGAATGATTTCACAGATGAAATCATGTAAGATCACTAGATCATGTAAGATATCAACTAGTTAGGACAATAAACTTATGAGTTTTAAAGATCGGGGATGAAGATCGGGGTGATACTTGAGAGGATTCGGGAGGAAATCAGCCAAGGGAAATGAAAGAAAGAACTAATGGCCAACATATAATCATATTGTTGGATTAGATGTCTAAGCCCATAACTATTATTGTTATGTACTTGACCCGAGAGTAGCATGGTCCATTTGGGTTGCATATCATTAGGACAATTTGTTAGGATGGACTTTTGAGAGAAGGTTATTTATGGTTTATTAATATATTATAAGTTATAATATATTAATATGAAATCATATGTTTTAATTAGTATCGATCAAGAATTAATTTGGAATTAATTTAGTGATCAAAAGAGACTAATTAAATCTATGGGGACTAATTATGATAATTAGTTATATTTATATGTGTTGGGCTTATGACCCATGTTGGACCAAGTTTATGTATGGATACATAAAGAGTTGGGCCACATGAACCATGGATCATAAAACCCATGGGTGTGGATTATGGGTTATACCCATGACCCTTGGAATCCTACCTATAAATAGGTTACTCCATAGCCAAAATCACCATTTTCTTTTCTTTGAGAAATATGGAGGTGTTTTGGTGCATGGAATTCTCTCTCAAGAGCCACATTTGTCCTAGGTGTGTTGTGATTCCATTTGAGGCCTTTCATTGTATTGGTGCTAAGATCTTAAGGCCAAATACATCAAGACTTCAAGCCACATAAAAGGTATGTTTCCCTAACTAGTATATTATATGGTTTATGTCAAATGCATGCTAGTTATATGTTTAATGCCTTGGAAACCATTTGCATGTATAATTAATGAAAACATAGATCCAAGGTATTTAGGGTTGTATGTGCACCATAGGATGTTGTATTATACCAAAACCCAACAGTGGTATCAGAGCCATGGGTTGTTTTCTACTATATTTGATGCAAATGTATTTTTTTTCAAGTTGATGAAAGAAAAATGTCACACCCCAAAACCAAGAACGGCGGAAACGTTCTGGGGCGGAGGACGTCATGTAAGGTAATCACAACATAGTAAATGTAAATAGGCAAACAACATCATCCATTGCATTAAATACATAAATTTAATACATGCGTGTTCTGTATAGTTTTAGACACCAAAAATATAACGTAAATCAAAATAATAAAATGATGAGTCTTGAGTACGCTCCATCACCTCAAAAGCTGGCATCGGTACCTGTCTACTGATGACCTGAGAATACAAGTTATTTTGAAAGAGTTTATCAGCATTAAGCTGGTGAGTTCATAAGTATTTTAGTGTCAATGTTCGTTGTCAAAAACGTTTGAACCTGTCTCAATGTATAAGTTTGTAAAAATGTAAGTAAATGTTTAAAAGTGTTTGCAAAAGTTTGAATCTCTCAGAAAATCCTATATTTTCTATAAAAGTAACCTTCTACCAAGGCTTAACTGTTTTGTAAACTCGTCTGTTGTAAAAGTGTGTAATTACCCAAGTATAACTATCATTTGATAAAATATAGTTTGTACATTAATGCTTAAGTGAGTTTATCACCAAAATATGTAATGGGTAAATCATTGTAGTACTGTAGCTTTGTATAATAAGAACTACTGTTGTACTAATTACTACTACCTCAAACTGGATTTATATTAAGGTATAATGTGATAATTGCACCATACTATCGACTGATAACAACGACATAAAGAACGGTCGTAATAACGGAATGACGTTTGGCACCCGCAGACCTGCAGGTCCGGCTGTAGCTAGCAGCAAGGTGTAGGATAGTCAATCCAGTATAGATCTATACGCAAACTCAACGCTCTCCCTCCAAGAGAATTCTGGCTACAACTCGGGCCATGACATTTAAGGCATGCTCCGATACAGTGGATCACATTTGTTATCGTATTCTTGCATATGTGATGAAATGTTTCTTGTTCTAGTATAGTTGTATATGTTCTCATAGTATAGTTGTATATATTCTCTTCCTAGTATAGACTCATGAATGAACTGACTCATTGATCTAGCAGTTGTAATAGTATAGTTCTGTGTTACCCCGATGGTAACTTGTTAACGGTGCGTCTAGTACGTATGATTATGGAAGTACTTTTATGTCTATATATGTATATTTGATATGTAATTAACATGGAAACGACCTTCGGATGGTCACCCAAAATCCCACCAGACCACATCCAAATCGAGGAAAAGGAAATAGGGTGGATGGCCTTCCTAAGCCCTTTAAACATTATTTATACGTCTATACATATATGGGCATGCCATTTATAATATAAAAACATAAATAAGTATTTATAAGACATTTGAAACATAAGTATTATTTTTAAAGAAAGATTGACTTGATGTCAATCTATAAAACAATTTGAAGGCGTAGATTTGATTAAAACAGATTAAGTATAAGGAACATTTGTTTAAATCACAGTTGCAGTGTAAATTCGAAAAGTAAATGGGTTTGGAAAACATTTAGAAGTAAAACAGTTTGATAGGTAGTTTGAATAGTGATAAAATCATGGTTTCCCTAGTTATTAATCACATGTGCTTAATGCACTCACATGTGATTTAAACAATAACTATAAGTATTTAACTTGTATTCCCCCCCTTGAAAGCATATAAAAGCATTTAGAATATTTAAAAAGGTTGATTAAGGGGTATGAAACTCACTTGATTGATTGAAGAAAGCGAGATGGAAAACCGGGCAGAGTTTCGTCTCGGAAAACGGATTTCTCTCGGGATTCTCGGGAATCTCGGGAGTAAAATCGACCCTCGGGACTTGAGCAAAAAGACCAGAGCTTCGGGTTATAACGGGCATGGAAAACGAGACAAGGTTGTGAGAGAGAGGAGAGAAATGAGCAACATTTTCGGAAAGCCTCGCATCCTATTTATAGGAAGGCTGAACCGCCTCCGAACGCGGGGCGTACGCTCGTACGCAGCGCGTACGCGTACGTCATGCATGACCGAAGCCTCGACTGCCTCGGTTCGGATGGGACGGGTTGCTGGGTACGCGGGTCGGATGGGACGGCGGGTCGGACGGGACAGCGGGTCGGACGGGTCGGAGCTTCGGACGGGTCGGACGGTTTAGAATTCTTCGGATAGTGCGACGTGGACGATCCGAGACCCTCGATCTTAGTATGCGGGGCGTACGAAGGTACGCAGGGCGTACTTCGGTCCAATCCGATGACTCCCCTTCGGATATTACCGGGAATTTATAATTAAATTTATATTTATTATAAATAAACTTCAAAAATTCATATCTCCTTCATACGAACTCCGTTTTTGACGTTCTTTATATCCACGCGAAGGTGAGACCATGATCTACAACTTTCGTTTAGATTCCGTTGGCAAATTCCGAAATTATTTTTATTATTTATTTATTAAAATGACGTGATTAAGGAATTTCTTCAAAAATTCATAACTTCCTCATCCGAGGTCAGATTTGGACGTTCTTTTTATGAACGCAAACCTTGATATGATTCCTACTACTTTATTTAATCCGAATAAGATTTTAGGAAGGTTACATTTTGACCTAAATTTGATCGGTTTTTACATTACATTGACTCGAAATATCGGGTTGTCACATCATCCCCCGTTAGAAGGAATTTTGTCCCGAAATTAGAATTTTAAGCAAGTTAGAAATTACAAATAACTAAGCAAAAAGGTGAGGGTATTTCAGTTTCATCTGATCCTCACGTTCCCAAGTGAATTCCGGTCCTCGCTTGGCATTCCAGCGAACCTTCACGATAGGGATATGACTTTGCTTTGTCTGCTTGACCTCACGGTCCATGATCTCTACAGGTTCTTCCACGAAGTTGAGGCTCTCGTTGATTTCGATCTCGTCGAGTGGGATTACAAGAGTCTCGTCGGATAGACACTTTTTCAAGTTAGATAAGTGGAATATAGAATGTACGTTACGAAGTGCGTCTGGTAGTTCGAGTTTGTAAGCTACGGGGCCGACTCTTGCAAGAATCTCGAAAGGCCCTATGTACCTCGGATTAAGCTTTCCATGCTTGCCGAAGCGTATCAAGCCCTTCCAGGGTGAGACTTTGAGGAGGACTCGGTCTCCCACCTGAAATTCCAAAGGTTTCCTTCGTTTAACAGCGTAGCTCTTCTGTCGGTCTCTAGAGGCTTTCAATCGTTCACGGATCTGAACGATTTTCTCTGTTGTTTCCCGAATGATCTCCGGACCGGTGAGAGTACTGTCGGAAGTTTGCCCCTGGCTAATTGGGTATCACCCACCTCAGCCCAGCACAGAGGGGATCTGCACTTACGGCCGTAGAGAGCTTCAAATGGAGCAGCCTTGATGCTCGTGTGATAACTGTTATTATAGGAAAACTCGACAAGGGGTAAATGAGTATCCCATGCCTTCCCAAAGTCAATCACGCAGGCTCGCAACATATCTTCTAGAGTTTGGATGGTCCTCTCACTCTGTCCGTCGGTCTGAGGATGGTAGGCTGTGCTCATGTCCAGCCTTGTTCCTAGGGAATGTTGTAGTGATTGCCAAAATCTTGAGGTGAACCTACTATCTCTATCGGAGATAATGGACATAGGTACACCATGTAGCCGTACGATTTCCCTAATGTATGTTCTCGTAAGTTTCTCCATCTTGTCGGTTTCTTTGATAGGCAGGAAGTGTGCAGACTTGGTCAATCTATCAACGATGACCCATATGGTGTCAAGTCCACCTGTTGTCTTGGGAAACTTGGTTATGAAATCCATAGTTATCCGCTCCCACTTCCATTCCGGGATCTCTGGTTGCTGCAATAACCCAGAGGGCTTCTGGTATTCGACCTTAACCTTTGCGCAAGTAAGGCATTTACTTACGAAGGTAGCAATCTCTGCTTTCATATTAGGCCACCAGTATAGCTTCTTAAGATCCAGATACATCTTATCTGAACCTGGGTGGACGGAATACCGAGTGTTGTGCGCCTCGGTCATGACCAAGTCTCGGAAACCACCATGTTTCGGTGTCCAGATCCGGTTCATGAAATATAAAGCTCCGTCACCCTTGGCTTCTAAATTCTTGTCCATTCCTCTAAGGGATTCACTTGACACATTTTCAGGTTTCATGGCCTCAAGTTGAGCCGCCTGAATTTGCTTAGTCAGGTGTGAATGGATGGTTATCGATAATGACTTGACTTTGCGACTAGAATATTCCTTCCGACTTAGGGCGTCTGCTACTACGTTGGCTTTACCCGGATGATAACGAATATCGCATTCGTAATCACTGAGTAGTTCGACCCACCGTCGTTGTCTCATGTTGAGATCCTTCTGATCGAAAATGTGTTGTAAACTCTTGTGGTCGGTAAAGATAGTGCTCTTCGTTCCATACAAGTAATTGTTGGATAAGGTGTCTAAGTCCATAACTATTTCGGGCTTGTACTTGACCCGACCCGGCATGGTCCATTTGGGTTGCATGGCACCATGCAATTGGATAGACTAAATGAGAGAAATAACACTTGGAGATTATTAATATATTATAAGTTCTAATATATTAATAATATTATTTGATTAGTTGATCAAAGAATTAATTTGGAATTAATTAAGTGATCAAAGGATAACTAATTAAATATATGGGTTGATTATGTAAATCATCCATATCTTGTATAGTGGGCTAAGAGGCTCCATGGATTATCAAGTTGGGTTCTACCCATAGGATGCTCCATGGATGCTCCATGGGAGTTACAAACCCATGGGTCATGGAAATGAAGAGTCATGACACATTAGGGTTTACATGGTGTAACCCTAGATGTGTCAACACTATATAAGAGTCCCATTCTCCACAAAATTGGCGACAAAAGTTGAACTCTAAGAAACTAGAGGGCTTGGCCGATTTTGAGAAGTGTGTGTTATCTCAAGAGTCTTTCCAAGAGCATTTGGTGTTGTGTGAAGCATTTGAGGCATCACACTTGGGGTGCTAAGCTCACAAGGTTTCAAGGAACACAAGCAACAACAAGGTAACTTATTCTATCTATGATTCAAGTTAAAATTGTTCCCCATGTATGCTAGATAGGAATATAACCTTGGAATTCAACTTTGCATGATAATTAGACAAACATAGATCCAAGGTTATTAGGGTTGCATGTACACTTAGGAAGTGTTAGAATGCTCAAAACCCATCAGTGGTATCAGAGCCTAGGCTTGTTTGTTTGTTATTTGTGCTTAAAAGTTGAAGAAAGTCGAAAATTCTGCTGTCTGACTGATGGACTCGGCGAGTCCATGGGGAGGACTCGTCGAGTTCATGTGTATCTTCAACCTACTCGGCGAGTAGGTTTATGCACTCGGCGAGTAGGGTCGACAGAGTGCAGAATTTCGACTTCAGTTGCTGGAAATGGATTAGAATCATTACCCTAAAATGTTTTGGTACTTGAAAACTTGTTTTAGAAGGTGTAATGTCTTTTCTAACTCATTTACAACAACTAGTTATCAAAATTACAAAGATTAAATGTGATTTTGATTCTTGAAAGTGTTCATATTCATATTCTTGTTCTTATGATGTTTAGATGATCATAGGAATTATTTGTAACCTTTGTGGTAGATTAATTCATGATCATAATGTGTTTTAATGGAGTCCATAACTTGTCCTCAAGTTATGGAAAACCAAAAGTCTCTTGGATTAAAAACCATTAAAAGAACACAAGAGTTAGGAAAAATGAAAAGTCCTCATTTTATTACTCTATTAAACTCATAAGTTACAAGAAATGAAAAGTTTTGAAAGTTTACAAAACTTGCCCTCAAGTTTTGGAACAAGTAAAGTTAAGTTAAAACTTTAGTTCCAACCCCTAGAATTTTAAAAGTTAAAATTCAACCCTTATACTTATATTATTATGATTTAATAATTATATATATATGTATAAGAACAAAGTCGTCTTACCGCTAGTACGCCTCATTCACGAAGCCGGTCTATAAGGTGGGTATAAGGTTGTTGCCTATAAAATGGTGACTTAATGGGTGTCCACTCTCACCCACCGCTTGCTTGATCGGTGGAGGGTCGTTAGCCGAACGGGTAAGACAAGGACTTATTAATTCTCATTCAAAGTATGATGAATATTATAAAGTAACTAAATGTTTTATTAAATTCCCAATCTTAGTTACTTTAGGAAAAATGTGAATAAGGTGCTATTCCATGAAATTACACTTTACACTTTGATTAAGTCGTTGGTGGAGCGTGTGTGGTTAACCGGCACACTAACTTGGACTTAACAAGGTAGGTAAAGGGTGACTTAGGGTTTACTATAGTATCGATGGAGCGTGTGTGGTTAACCGGCACATCGATTGAGTGATAAACTTTAAGGGTACCAAGTGATTTGCATGGTTACTTCACACCTCGTTTTGTGATCCTCGGTATCCCAGTCACAAAACTTGGAGGGCACACTCGAGATTGAAACATGCCTTTGAAAAGTTCATTGAATCTCAAAGAATCTAGGAATTTCTAAGAACCATTCAAAAACCTAATACTAAAATATTGCGGTTTTCGTGGTGGAAATTGGTGAATCGTCATTCACCTACCTTTCAAATATGATATAGCTTAGATTACGGCATACCTCTTCTAAGTTATATTATATTGTGATTGGATCCTAGCCTTAATATTACATTTGGGTGTTTTATTAAGGACTCTCTTAAATCTAAACTAAACTTGTCCTCTTTTCTTCAGATGTCTTTCAACAATGCTTCTGGCTCTAATCCTAATGGCTCCTTTACCCTTATGAACTTGTGTGGGAAAGTCACCTTTGATGGATCCAACTTCAATGAGTGGATCAGAAACATCAGGATGATTACCCGCTACGAGGACAAAGAATATGTCCTTGACAAGGAGCTTAAGGAGATTGATGAGTCCACTGCAACTCCTCAGGAGATCGCTGAATTTCGGGCACATGAAAGGGATGCTACGAAAGTGGCTTGCATCATGATGGCCACGATGACAGCGGAACTCCAAAAGTCTTATGAGGATTTCTACCCTTATGACATGCACCAAGATTTGATGGAAAGATACCATCAAAGTGCAAGACAAGAGAGGTATGAAATCATCTGCTCCATGATAACAACCATGATGAAGGACGGGGAATCCGTCACGAGCCACATGCAGAAAATGCAAAGGTATGTGGATCGTTTGCTGAAGCTTAATGTGAACTTCCCGGAGGATCTTGCAATAGATATTATTCTGCATTCCTTACCATCGTGCTATGATCAATTCCGCATGACATATCACATGAACAAGGAAGAAGTCACCCTCAGCAAACTTCAGGGACTTCTCAAGACCGCAGAATCAGGTCTTAAGGGGAAGTCGGTTGCTATCACTCCTACTCAAAACTCTACTCCGGTTTTGGCAATCGGGAAAAGTCGAGGGAGGAAGAGAAAGAGCTCTTCTAAGGGTACCAAGGCTCGAACCCTTGATGGCTCTTCTTCAAGTGGAACCAAGAAAGGTTTCATTACTCCATCTTCTGACCCAAAAGAGGCTGAATGCTTCTATTGCCATGAAAAAGCTCATTGGAAGCGGAACTGCCCAAAATACCAGCAAGATGTGAAGGATGGGAAAGTTAAACCCAACCATGCAGGTATTTACACTATCATTTCTAATAACTCACCCCATTCTAATTCTTGGGTGCTTGATACCGGTTGTGGTATTCATATTTGTTGTGACTTGCAGGGACTAAGAAGAAGTGAGGATGTGGAGCAAGGAAGGATAAACTTGATCATGGGGAATAGGAAAGCTATACCTGTTACCAAGATTGGAGTTTATACTTTATCGCTAAGTAGTGGGTTTAGTTTAGATTTGAATAAGTGTTGTTATTCGCCAGGAATGGCTAGAAATATTATTTCCTTTCATGCTTTGTACAAACAAGGGTTTACCTTTTCATTTAATAATGAAGTTGGTTCTATTGATGCTTTCTTTAATAATGTTCTTTATTTTAAAGCATTACCTTGTGATGGTGTGTATGAAGCTGTGTCTTTTGTTGATAACTTAGGAAATAATGTTTTGTGTATTGATTCTACTAATAATAACTTGGATAAAGCATCTTTATGGCATTGTCGTCTTGGACATATAAGTAAGAAACGCATAGGCCAACTCCAAAAGGATGGAGTCTTGGAGTCGTTTGACCTAAAGTCAGATGATAGTTGCGAATCATGCTTACTTGGAAAAATGACAAAGTCACCCTTCACAGGTTCGTGTGAGAGGGGTGAAGGTTTGTTGGACCTTATACACACGGATGTGTGTGGACCATTCAAACATGCCACAAGGGATGCTAATCGTTATTATTTGACTTTTACTGATGATTATAGTAGATATGGATATGTCTACTTGATCAAGCATAAGTCAGAGACTTTCGAGAGGTTTAAGGAATTTAAACAGGAAGTCGAGAATCAATTGGGCAGGAACATTAAGATGCTTCGATCCGATCGTGGTGGTGAGTATCTTAGTTCAGAGTTCCTCGACTATCTAAGGGAATGTGGGATAGTCTCACAATTGACACCTCCCAGGACACCACAGTTGAATGGTGTGGCTGAGAGGCGTAATCGAACCTTGTTAGATATGGTTCGTTCCATGATGAGTCGAGCTACGCTACCAATCTCATTTTGGGGGTATGCCTTGGAGACTGCCGCCCATATTCTTAATCTAGTCCCTACAAAGAAAGTTGCCAAAACTCCTCACGAGATGTGGACTGGTAAAGTACCTAAACTAGACCACATCAAGATTTGGGGTTGCGAGGCTTTCGTGAGACGCGAGACTCATGATAAGCTCGAACCTCGAAGCGAGAGGTGTATTTTCATTGGTTACCCACAACGATCCTTTGGTTACCTCTTCTACAGACCTAGTGACAATGTGGTCTTTGTAGCAAGAAGAGGAGTCTTTCGAGAGAGAGAATTTATAAGCCAAGGAGACAGTGGGAGGCAAATTGATCTTGAAGAAATTCAAGAATCAAGCGGTGAAGGAACTTCAAACTCTAGCCCTCAACCTGAGGAGGAAACTCCTGTTGAGCCAATTGAAAAATCTGTACCTCTGAGACGTTCCACGAGAGTTAGGAGTGCACCTGAGCATTACTATGGATTCCATATTATTGCAGAAGGTGAGACACTTATTAGTGATGAGACACTAGTAAGTCAAGATGACCCTAACAGCTACGAGGAAGCCATGGCAGGCCCCGAGTCTGCTAAATGGAAAGAGGCTATGGATAGCGAGATACAATCCATGTATGACAATCAAGTTTGGAACTTGGTTGAAAATGTACCAGGTCGTAAGACAGTAGGGTGCAAATGGGTCTTCAAGAAGAAGACCGACATGGATGGTAAAGTACACACTTATAAGGCTAGACTGGTTGCAAAGGGCTTCTCTCAAATTCCTGGAGTGGATTATGATGAGACCTTTTCTCCGGTAGCCAAGATTAAGTCTATTCGGGTTCTGTTAGCCATAGTTGCATTTCATGACTATGAAATATGGCATATGGATGTCAAAACCGCTTTCCTTAATGGAAAGTTGGCTGAAGATGTTTACATGAGTCAGCCAGAGGGTTTTGTCAGCAACGAGTACCCTAATAGAGTGTGTAAGCTTGAGAAATCCATTTATGGATTGAAGCAAGCACCTCGCAGATGGAATCTTTGCTGAAAAGGTCAAGGAATTTGGCTTTTCTAGGAGTGAAGATGAATCTTGTGTGTATGTCAAGGCTAGTGGGAGTATAGTCAGCTTTTTGGTATTGTATGTGGATGACATACTACTCATAGGAAACGACATTCCAACCCTGCAGGAAGTAAAGTCCTGGCTTGGGAAGTGTTTCGCTATGAAGGACCTTGGTGAAGCTACCTATATTCTAGGGATAAGGATCTTGAGAGATCGGAGTAAAAGACTAATTGGACTTAGTCAGAGTACCTACTTGGATAAGGTGCTGAAGAGATTCAGCATGCAGGATTCCAAGAAAGGAGAGTTACCCATCCAGAGTAACACCAGATTGAGTAAGACACAAAGCCCTAGCACTGAGGCTGAGATAGCAGAAATGAGTCGAACACCTTACGCTTCGGCTGTAGGATCGATCATGTATGCTATGACGTGTACTCGACCCGATGTAGCTTTTGCCTTGAGCATGGTTAGCAGGTATCAGGCGAACCCTGGCAAGGCACACTGGACTGCGGTAAAGAATATCCTCAAGTACCTACGAAGGACTAAGGACTGGGTCCTTACCCTCGGTGGGAGTGATGACTTGAGAGTTGTAGGGTATAGTGATGCTAGCTTCCAGACTGATAGGGATAATTTCCGCTCTCAGTTGGGCTGGGTCTTTACCCTAAACGGAGGAGCAATTTCTTGGAAGAGTTCCAAGCAAGAGACAGTGGCAGATTCTACTTGTGAATCAGAGTATATTGCAGCTAGTGAAGCAGCAAAGGAGGCGATATGGCTGAAGAACTTCATTGGAGACCTTGGAGTTGTACCAGCTATTAAAGAGCCAATGGAAATTTTCTGTGATAGTGAAAGTGTTGTTGCCTTAGCCAAGGAACCAAGGGATCATGGGAGATCCAGACACATCGACATAAAATACCATTTCATTAGACATCGGATCGAAGAAGGACACCTCGTGGCAAAGAGGGTATCATCAGATGAGAATCCGGCAGATCCCCTCACAAAGGGACTGACTCGGGTTAAGCATCTTCAGCATGCTCGGAGCATAGGGCTGAAGGATGATATTAGATTTAGTAGTTAGATAATCTCGAAATTTGTAAAGTGTAATTGACATTAGATGATGAATAAAAGGAGTTTTATTTATGAGTAAAGTGTTGCTATCTCTTGTCGACCGTTTACTATATCTCTTTTGCATGTTTTGACTTCCAGAATAATTATGTTTGGTATAACATATTATTCAAACCTCCACAGTCGGTCATATGTTGGAAGTAGATATGAATCAAGACTGTCATGTTTGGTTGTAGAGGTCTTGGACAAGGCTACAACAATCATGAGTGCTCATAAGTTCTGAGCATTGGACTCAACCCACGCTCACTGGAATCACTTCATGGAATTTTATCTCGAGTGATCGTGAGACGGTAATATCATATAAGTCTTCAAACCTAGAGATATGATTTGTTACTTACAAGTTGGTTATGCATTGACTGTACGAAACCGCATTGGTAACTCGATGTTATAAAACGTACTTTTGTGTGTAATTCAATGAGTGGTAGAACAAACATATGAGTCGAAGTTTATCTGTTCCTTCTTGGATTAGAAGCTGATATCTGGGCCCCTCGATGATTTTGTTTTGACCCATGTACCGGGCCCGGTCAGAACTAAGTTGATGTGTTCAATTAAGTTCTGTGTCAAACAAATCGGAAATCGGGAAACAAATGCTGGACAATAAGCAAGACAATGTTCCATGTATTTGTCCGGCTGATATCTAGAATAGAGGATTATATGATCACTTATCTTAAATGGCGTATCATCATCTTCTCAGTTCCGAGAGACCTTGAAAGAGCTATGATTGCCGGTCGGTTCCTGAAGTACTAGAGATATAGTTATTAGACTTATCCAAGTGGGAGACTGTTGGATAAGGTGTCTAAGTCCATAACTATTTCGGGCTTGTACTTGACCCTACCCGGCATGGTCCATTTGGGTTGCATGGCACCATGCAATTGGATACACTAAATGAGAGAAATAACACTTGGAGATTATTAATATATTATAAGTTCTAATATATTAATAATATTATTTGATTAGTTGATCAAAGAATTAATTTGGAATTAATTAAGTGATCAAAGGATAACTAATTAAATATATGGGTTGATTATGTAAATCATCCATATCTTGTATAGTGGGCTAAGAGGCTCCATGGATTATCAAGTTGGGTTCTACCCATAGGATGCTCCATGGGAGTTACAAACCCATGGGTCATGGAAATGAAGAGTCATGACACATTAGGGTTTACATGGTGTAACCCTAGATGTGTCAACACTATATAAGAGTCCCATTCTCCACAAAATTGGCGACAAAAGTTGAACTCTAAGAAACTAGAGGGCTTGGCCGATTTTGAGAAGTGTGTGTTATCTCAAGAGTCTTTCCAAGAGCATTTGGTGTTGTGTGAAACATTTGAGGCATCACACTTGGGGTGCTAAGCTCACAAGGTTTCAAGGAACACAAGCAACAACAAGGTAAGTTATTCTATCTATGATTCAAGTTAAAATTGTTCCCCATGTATGCTAGATAGGAATATAACCTTGGAATTCAACTTTGCATGATAATTAGACAAACATAGATCCAAGGTTATTAGGGTTGCATGTACACTTAGGAAGTGTTAGAATGCTCAAAACCCATCAGTAATGTCTCCAGATCTTCAGAGGAAACACTACTGCTCCTAGTTCAAGATCGTGGGTCGTGTAGTTAACCTCGTGTGTCTTCAATTGTCTCGAGGCGTAGGCGATGACCTTACCTCGCTGCATCAGAACACATCCGAGTCCTTGGTTTGATGCATCGCAATAAACTACGAAGTCTTCTATTCCTTCGGGAAGGGATAGTATTGGTGCGGTGCACAAGGCTCGTTTGAGCGTTTGGAACGCTCTTTCTTGTTTCTCTTCCCAGTCAAAGGCCACGCCTTTCTGGGTTAGGGTTGTAAGAGGCTTAGAAAGGCGTGGCCTTTGACTGGGAAGAGAAACAAGAAAGAGCGTTCCAAACGCTCAAACGAGCCTTGTGCACCGCACCAATACTATCCCTTCCCGAAGGAATAGAAGACTTCGTAGTTTATTGCGATGCATCAAACCAAGGACTCGGATGTGTTCTGATGCAGCGAGGTAAGGTCATCGCCTACGCCTCGAGACAATTGAAGACACACGAGGTTAACTACACGACCCACGATCTTGAACTAGGAGCAGTAGTGTTTCCTCTGAAGATCTGGAGACATTACTGATGGGTTTTGAGCATTCTAACACTTCCTAAGTGTACATGCAACCCTAATAACCTTGGATCTATGTTTGTCTAATTATCATGCAAAGTTGAATTCCAAGGTTATATTCCTATCTAGCATACATGGGGAACAATTTTAACTTGAATCATAGATAGAATAACTTACCTTGTTGTTGCTTGTGTTCCTTGAAACCTTGTGAGCTTAGCACCCCAAGTGTGATGCCTCAAATGCTTCACACAACACCAAATGCTCTTGGAAAGACTCTTGAGATAACACACACTTCTCAAAATCGGCCAAGCCCTCTAGTTTCTTAGAGTTCAACTTTTGTCGCCAGTTTTGTGGAGAATGGGACTCTTATATAGTGTTGACACATCTAGGGTTACACCATGTAAACCCTAATGTGTCATGACTCTTCATTTCCATGACCCATGGGTTTGTAACTCCCATGGAGCATCCATGGAGCATCCTATGGGTAGAACCCAACTTGATAATCCATGGAGCCTCTTAGCCCACTATACAAGATATGGATGATTTACATAATCAACCCATGTATTTAATTAGTTATCCTTTGATCACTTAATTAATTCCAAATTAATTCTTTGATCAACTAATCAAATAATATTATTAATATATTAGAACTTATAATATATTAATAATCTCCAAGTGTTATTTCTCTCATTTAGTCTATCCAATTGCATGGTGCCATGCAACCCAAATGGACCATGCCGGGTCGGGTCAAGTACAAGCCCGAAATAGTTATGGACTTAGACACCTTATCCAACAGTCTCCCACTTGGATAAGTCTAATAACTATATCTCTAGTACTTCAGGAACCGACCGGCAATCGTAGCTCTTTCAAGGTCTCTCGGAACTGAGAAGATGATGATACGCCATTTAAGATAAGTGATCATATAATCCTCTGTTCTAGATATCAGCCGGACAAATACATGGAACATTGTCTTGCTTATTGTCCAGCATTTGTTTCCCGATTTCCGATTTGTTTGACAACGAACTTAATTGAACACATCAATTTAGTTCTGACCGGGCCCGGTACATAGGTCAAAACAAAATCATCGAGGGGCCCAGATATCAGCTTCTAATCCAAGAAGGAATAGATAAACTTCGACTCATATGTTTGTTCTACCACTCATTGAATTATACACAAAAGCACGTTTTATAACATCGAGTTACCAATGCGTTTTCATACAATCAATGCATAACCAACTCGTAAGTAACAAATCATATCTCTAGGTTTGAAGAATTATATGATATTACCGTCTCACGATCACTCGAGATAAATTCCATGAAGTGATTCCAGTGACCGTGGGTTGAGTTCAATGCTCAGAACTTATGAGCACTCATGATTGTTGTATCCATGTCCAACACCTTAGACCTCTGCAACCAATCATGACAGTCTTGATTCATACCTACTTCCGACATATGACCGACTGTGGAGGTTTGAATAATATGATATACAAAACATAATTATTCTGGAAGTCAAAACATACAAAAGAAATATAGTAAACGATTGACAAGAGATAGAAACACTTTACTCATAAATAAAACACCTTTTATTCATCATATAATGTCAATTACACTTTACAAATTTTGAGGTTATCTAACTACTGAATCTAATATCATCCTTCAACCCTTTGCTCCGAGCATGTTGGAGATGCTTAACCCGAGTCAGTCCCTTCGTGAGGGGATCTGCTGGATTCTCATCCGATGATACCCTCTTTGCCACGAGGAGTCCTTCTTCTATCCGATGTCTGATAAAATGGTATTTTCTGTCGATGTGTCTGGATCTCCCGTGATCCCTTGGTTCCTTGGCTAAGGCAACTGCGCTTTCACTATCATAGAAAATTTCCATTGGCTCTTTAATAGCTGGTACAACTCCAAGGTCTCCAATGAAGTTCTTCAGCCATATCGCCTCCTTTACTGCCTCGCTAGATGCAATATACTCTGATTCACAAGTTAAATCAGCCACTGTCTCTTGCTTGGAACTTTTCCAAGAAATTGCTCCTTCGTTTAGGGTAAAGACCCAGCCTGACTGAGAGCAGAAATTATCCCTATCAGTCTGAAAGCTAGCATCACTATACCCTACAACCCTAAAGTCATCACTCCCACTAAGGGTAAGGACCCAGTCCTTAGTCCTCCGTAGGTACTTCAAGACATTCTTTATCGCAGTCCAGTGTGCCCGACCAGGGTTCCCCTGATACCTGCTAACCATGCTCAGGGCAAAGGCTGTAGTCGAGTACACGTCATAGCATACATGATTGATCCTACAGCCGAAGCATAAGGTATTCGACTCATTTATGCTATCTAAGCCTCAGTGCTAGGGCTTTGTGTCTTACTCAATCTGGCATTACTCTGGATGGGTAACTCTCCTTTCTTGGCAATAGGAGGAGGTTTGGAACCCCAAAACAAGGGAGTCCTGCATGCTGAATCTCTTCAGCACCTTATCCAAGTAGGTACTCTGACTAAGTCCAATTAGTCTTTTACTCCGGTCTCTCAAGATCCTTATCCCTAGAATATAGGTAGCTTCTCCTAGGTCCTTCATAGAGAAACACTTCCCAAGCCAGGACTTAACTTCCTGCAGAGTTGGGATGTCATTTCCTATGAGTAGTATGTCATCCACATATAATAGCAAAAAGCTAACTATACTCCCACTAGCCTTGACATATGCACAAGATTCGTCTTCATTCCTAGAGAAGCCAAACTCTTTGACCTTCTCATCAAAGCAAAGATTCCATCTGCGAGGTGCTTGCTTTAATCCATAGATGGATTTCTCAAGCTTACACACTCTATTAGGGTACTCTGTGCTGACAAAACCCTCTGGCTGATTCATGTAAACATCCTCAACCAACTTTCCATTAAAGAAAGCGGTTCTGACATCCATTTTCCATATTTCATAGTCATGAAATGCAGCTATGGCTAACAATACCCTAATAGACTTAATCTTGGCCAGTGGAGAAAAAGTCTCATCATAATCAACTCCTGGAGTTTGTGAGAAACCCTTTGCAACCAGTCGTGCCTTATAAGTGTGTACTTTACCATCCATGTCGGTCTTCTTCTTGAAGATCCATTTGCACCCTACTGTCTTACGACCTGGTACATTCCTAACCAAGTTCCAAACTTGACTGTCATACATTTGTTGTATCTCGCTGTCCATTGCCTCTTTCCACTTGGCTGACTCAGGGCCTGCCATGGCTTTCACGTAACTGTTAGGTTCATCCAGACTTATCAGTGTCTCATCACTGATAAGTGTATCACCTTCCGCAGTAATATGGAATCCATAGTAATGCTCAGGTGCATTCCTAACCCTTGTGGAACGCCTCAGAGGTACAGACTTGTCAATTGGCTCAACAGGAGTTTCCTCCTCAAGTTGAGTGCTAGGGTTTGAAGTTCCTTCACCGCTTGACTCTTGAATTTCTTCAAGATCAACTTGCCTCCCACTGTTTCCGTGGCTTATGAACTCTCTCTCTCTCTCTCTAAAGAAAGCCCTCCTAGCTACAAAGACCACATTTTCACTAGGTCTGTACAAGAGGTAACCAAAGGATTGCTGTGGGTAGCCTATGAAAATACACCTCTCGCTTCGAGGTTCGAGCTTATCATGACTCTCGCGTCTCACGAAAGCCTCGCAACCCCAAATCTTGATGTGGTCAAGTTTGGGTACTTTACCAGTCCACATCGCATGAGGAGTTTTGGCAACTTTTTTGTAGGGACTAGATTAAGGATATGGGCGGTAGTCTCTAAGGCATACCCCCAAAATGAGATTGGTAGCGAAGCTCGACTCATCATGGAATGAACCATATCCAACAAGGCTCGATTACGCCTCTCAGCCACACCATTCAACTGCGGTGTCCTGGGAGGTGTCAATTGTAAGACAATCCCAAATTCCTTAAGATAGTCGAGGAACTCTGAACTAAGATACTCACCACCTCGATCAGATCGAAGCATCTTAATGTTCCTACCCAATTGATTCTCGACTTCCTGTTTAAATTCCTTAAACCTTTTGAAAGTCTCTGACTTATGCTTGATTAAGTAGACATATCCATATCTACTGTAATCATCAGTAAAAGTCAAATAATAACGATTAGCATCCCTTGTGGCATGTTTGAAGGGCCCACACACATATGTGTGTACAAGATCCAACAAACCTTCACCCCTATCACAAGTACCTATGAAGGGTGACTTTGTCATTTTCCCAAGCATGATTCGCAACTATCATCTGACTTTAGGTCAAATGACTCCTGGACTCCATCCTTTTGGAGTTGGCCTATGCGTTTCTTGCTTATATGTACACGACGACAATGCCATAAGGATGCTTTATCCAAGTTATGATTAACAGAATCAATACACAATACATTATTTCCTTAGTTATCAAACATAGATACTGTTTCATAAACGCCATCACAAGGTAATGCTTTAAAATAAAGAACATTATTAAAGATAGCATTAATAGAACCAACTTCATTATCAAATGAAAAGGCGAAACCTTGTTTATACAATGCATGAAAGGAAATAATATTTCTTGCCATTTTTGGCAAATAACAACACTTATTCAAATCTAAACTAAACCCACTACTTAGCGATAAAGTATAAACTCCAATCTTGGTGACAGGTAAAGCTTTCCTATTCCCCATGATTAAGTTTATTCTTCCTTGCTCCACATTCTCACTTCTTCTTAGTCCGTGCAAATTAGAACATATATGAATACCACAACCAGTATCAAGGACCCAAGAGTTAGAATGGGGTGAGTTATTAGATAAGATAGTGTAAATACCTGCGTGGTTGGGTTTATGTAACGTCTGTGTTTCCGGGCTTGCCATTTTTAGCAATGTAATAGTCTAGGTTAACCTTTGCAACCCGTTTTGAAATAATAAGAGTGTATGATTTGAGTATTATGTGTTTTGTGCTTAATTTCTTAATTATGTGGTTTGATTAATTAAGAATAAAAATAAGCACCAAAATTTAAGTGTAAAATAAACTTGATATCTTTGGATAATGTTGTAGTAGTTGAAACGAGGTTTTCGAATATATATAGAATGCCCAAATCTGACTTCGTATGAGGAAGTTATGATTTATTGAAGTTTCGACTTAGCGGTATGCAGCCTGAAATACTCGATTTGAGATCGAGCAATTTTTAGCTGAAACAATCTAAACGAGAATCGAAGATCTCGTTGTTGGTATCGAAGCGATGAAAAGTTAGGCGAGAACGGACGTCAAACGAAGAAGTTATGATTTTATAACGAAGTTTTCCTGTCTGGGCCTACTAAAAATAAATAATAAAAATAAAGTCAAAATTAGCCGACGAAGTCTAAACAAAAGTTGTAGAGCGTAGTCTCACCTACGCGTGGATATAAAGAACGTCGAAAACGGAGTTCTTATGAAGAAGATATGAATTTCTGAAGTTTATTAAATAATTAATATTTAAATTTAATTATAAAAGTCGGCATTATCCGAAGAGGAGTCACCGATCTGATCCGAGGTACGCCCCGCGTACTCGCGTACGCCCAACGTACTCGCGTACGCCCAGCGTACCCCGATGCATGCACCTCCTTGCACTCAAGTGACTTGGATACGTAAGCCATGACGACCGAGGGAGTACGCCCCGCATACTCCGAGGCTCCAGCCTCCTATAAATAGGATGCGAGGGCAGCCGACTCATTTACTCTTTTTCCCTCTTCTCTCTCCTGTTTTGCATCGATTTGAGTGCCAAAAGTACCCCGAAGCCCCGGTATCATTCCCGAGCCCCGAAGCAAGTCCTGAGGTCCCGAAGATCCCGAGAACTAAGATTCCCGAGCCAAAGCTCTGCCCGCGAGGATTCCGGTTTTTGTGAAGATCTTCCACATCTGCCGAGGAATACTACTTCTACAAGCCGTAGTGCTGTCCGATCATCTTCTGATCAAGTGAGTGTGTAGTTACTTTCTTCTAACGCATAATTATGAAGTATTTTATATGAAATACGTGTTATGTGTATAATTTTGTTGTTATGTGTGTGAATGTATATTCACTCTCTTCTATCTCATAAATCTGATTTATTTTCTATGAAATATGTGTTATGTGGGTGTGCCTCGTCTGTTATGTGGAATATGTATTGAATGAAAATGATATACAGGTTTTAAACTATGTTTGAAAATATATATTTCTATATACTAATATGTTGGGTAGAACATGGGTAGATAGTTAGTGTGTAATAAACAGATGAGAGGCCTCGATGTTGTTGTTGTTGTTGATCTAGTTATTCAACGGAGTATGGATAACGACCACAGACTCTTTCTAGACAGTCCTGTGGAATGCTAGCAGGTTCATAACTTGTAGGTGTTGTGAACGATGTGTTCACCGGTGTACTCTATCCCCCTCATGGTTGCCTTTAGGATATCTATTGTTTAGGAAACCCCTTAGCAGTAATGTCCGTCCCAATGAAAATCCTAGATTAGGTCCCTTGAGATAGGTGTTGTTTTAGGGACGTAAAGTGAGGATAACGGGAATGGGTAATCGAGATAGTGATTGGTTGGTGAAATTAAATATAATTTATTTATTGTGGGTTTAAAACCCTATATGCTCACCAGGCTCCCAAGCCTGACCCACTCAGTTTTAATTGTATTACAGGTAGTGGCGTGAGGGCATAAGATGGTTGAATCATCAAGTTGTTTTGTTTACAAGTCTGTATATGTATATATTTGTTGAATGACTTGTAATGTTATCGTTTATGCTTTATGGTGTGTATCGGAACATGACATCCCGAGTTTTGATTATATAATGAAAATGCATCTCTTGATGAAATGCTTTGATAAATATTATTTTATCATGTGTTGTTTTGGGAACAAATTCCGCAACACTTTTAAATCAAAAGGATTTACTCTGAAATTATTTTAAAAGGCATAAATGAAATCGGTCTTTTCTGGCCGTGATTTTAGGGATGTCACGGTTGGTATCAGAGCATTAGTTTAAGCGAACTAGGAATTTGTAGGATTTCTAGACTTAAAATTAGAATGCTAAGTGGAATTTTGAGATGTGTGTCTGTTGGATTTTAGACACGAGCACTAGTTTATTTTTAGGAAAGTTGCCTAAAATGCTTTTATGTGCTAAATGTTATATGTTGCCATATATGATATTATTTGTTCGGATCTACGGTTTGTTGCCAACCGGATCTGAAGGTTTATGTGTTTAGGATTCTAAGCGTATGTATACGATATTAGAACTAGCATGTAATCGTTTGGAGTAATAAAGTGAAATTATTCGGTGTGTAGATCAAAAATGGTGAGAACAAGGAGTGGCGTTGGAAACGTGGATGAAAACAGGAATCAACCGCCAGTGATTGAGCAAATACCTGTTGTAGCAGCAGCACCAGAACCAATAACAATGGCTGGGGTGCAAGCCATGATTCGGGCTATGTTATCCGAATAAAGGGATGAGATGCGACAGATGTTGCATGATAATAGGGACGAACCTATCATAGCTATTGAGGAACCCGAATTGATTCCCGAGCAATCGGAGGAAGGGAACAATAGTCGCATTATGAGTCAAGTTGGGACTCAAGGAGAACGAAGGAACAATCCGGAAAGGAGAAACAACAAGGATGGGCGAATGTACAAGAACTTCTTGGGCGCCAAGTCACCAAGTCTTTCTTGGAGCCCAAAGCCTATTGAGATAATGGATTGGATCTCCGAAATGGAGATGGTATTTGTCACACCCCAAAACCAAAATCGGCGGAAACGTTCTGGGGCGGAGGACGTCATGTATAGTATCACAACACAGTAAATGTAAATAAGCAAACAACATCATCCATTGCATTAAATATATAATTTTAATACAAGCGTGTTCTGTACAGTTATAGAGACCAAAATAATGTAACACAAAATAATATGAGATGAGTCTTGAATGCACTCCATCTTCTCAATAGCTGGCCTCGGTACCTATCTACTGATGACCTGAGAATACAAGTTATTTTGAAAGAGTTTATCAGCATTAAGCTGGTGAGTTCATAAGTATTTTAGTGTCAATGTTTCTTGTAAAAACGTTTGAACCTGTCTCAATGTATAAGTTTGAAAAAATGTAAGCAAATGTTTGAAAATGTTTGTAAAAGTTTGAATCTCTCAGAAAATCCTATATTTTCCATAAAAGTAACCTTCTACCAAGGCTAAACTGTTTTGTAAACTTGTCTGTTGTAAAAGTGTGTAATTACCCAAGTATAACTATCATTTGTTAAAAATATAGTTTGTACACTAATGCTTAAGTGAGATTATCACTAAAATATGTAATGGGTAAATCATTATAGTACTGTAGCTTTGTATAATAAGACTACTGCTGTACTAAATACTACTACCTTAAACCGGATTTATATTAAGGTATAATGTGATAAATTGCACCATGCTATCGACTGGTAACAACGACATAATGAATGGTCGTAATAAAAGAAATGACGTTTGGAACCCGCATACCTGCAGGTCCGGCTGTAGCTAGCAGCAAGGTGTAGGATAGTCAATCCAGTATAGATCTATACGCAAACTCACGCCCCCCCTCCAAGAGAATTCTGGCTACAACTCGGGTCATGACATTTAAGGCATGCTCCGACACAGTGGATCACAATTATTACGTAGTTATGTATATGTATTGTTTCTCGTTCTAGTATGACTGTATATGTACTTGTTTCTAGTATATCTGTATATGTATTGTTTCTAGTATATCTGAATATGTATTTGTCACACCCCCAAACCTGAACGGCGGAAACGTTCGGGGGCAGATGAATTCATGTGGTAACGTAACAAATGAATACATAGTAAAGAAAGCAATAGAACCATCATATATATAATTGAAAGTTTACATTTGTCAAAAGTTACATGTTCAAAACTCAATTACAATATGATGTCAAAATACGAGATTAAACTGGCGCCGCAGCATCCCTTCATCAAAAGCGAAATGAATACCTGAAATTTACTGATTTCCTGGGACATACAAGTAATTTTGAAAGAGTAGATCAACATTTAAGCTGGTGAATTTCATAAGTATTTAAGTGACAATGTTTGAATGAAATGAAATGTTTTATCTTTGTTTGTTTGTGTTTAGAAAATCCTATATTTTCTACTAGTATAAAAGTAGCCTTCACTCAAGACCAATGTTTGTTTCCAAAATGTATGTATATGTAAAATAACCAATGAGTTTGAAAACCTTGTAAATCAATGCATTTTTAATACCCCTTGTGAGTTTTATAACCATACTATTGACTCTGAATGCCTATACACAACGTTCTTCAAGCGTTGGAATGTTATGACGTTTGTCACCCCAAACGGTGGACTGCAGCTAACAGTCAGGGCGCGGGTTGTCAAGCCCGTATAGATCTATACACAAACACCATGCTCCCCCTCCAAGGGATTCTGGTATATAATACAGGACTTGAAATGTGTACTCGAACGTACATGAAGTTAGTGTCTCACAAATCCGTGGTATAAAAACAGATCTACTTGTTAAAATGTTACGTTTGTTCTTGTATACGAAAGTAAACTTCTTGAAATATATGTTTCTAGTACATAAGAGTTAGAAATCTGTTCCTAAAACTATACCTATTATAGTTTTCATAAAGTGTGCCTTGTTTGTTTGTTTAGAAATACTTAGGAAAAGAATCACTTGTTTATGAAAGCATAAATTTTTGGTGTAGAGTCTAAGATAGACAAGAAAAATCTAAGAACAGTTTAGTTTATACATGCATTACAACAGCTTTATATTTTAAAAGATAAAATGCTATTGTAACATATGTTATATATATATATATATATATATATATATATATATATATATATATATATATATATATAAAAGTTCCTTTAAAGGTTTATAAATCGCATGAACTTAGTAGCATCCATCCAACCTTCCACGTCTCAAACTTGAAAAAGTGTCTGTCCGACGAGACTCTTGTTATTCCACTCGACGAGATCGAGATCAATGAGAGCCTCAACTTTGTGGAAGAACCAGTAGAAATCATGGACCGAGAGGTCAAACAAACAAAACAAAGTCGCATACCCATCGTGAAGGTTCGCTGGAACGCCAAGCGGGGACCCGAATTCACATGGGAACGCGAATATCAGATGAAACAAAAGTACCCTCATCTCTTTCATGTTCACTAGTATCTTTACTACTTTAAATTTCGGGATGAAATTCTCTCTAACGGGGGGATGATGTGACAACCCGATATTTCAACTCTTTGTAACGACCAAAATGGGTCAAGTATTGTAACCACTTCTGAGTAATAAAATTTACTTTCATAATAAAATGTACAAATAAGTTCTATTTAATTTCCTTCTATGATTAAATGTCTTTGAACCATGATCGTACGTGATAAGAACGCCCAAATCCGACTTCTTATAGCGAAGTTATGATTTTTTTTTAAGTTCGGCTTAGCAACAGACAGCTAAAAACTCGAATCGGAAATCGAGCGACTTTTGGCCGGAATGACCTAAACAAGAATCGAAGGTCTCGACAATGGTATTCCAGCGGTAAAAAGTCTGGCAACAACCGACATCAGATAAAGAAGTTATGAATTTTCAAAGCAATTCCTTAAACACGATGGGTTTTTAATAAATAATAAAAAAATAATTTTAGAATTTGCCGACGGAGTCTAAACGAAAGTTGTAGAGCGTAGTCTCACCTACGCGTGGATATAAAGACCATCGAAAACGGAGTTCGTATGAAGAAGATATGAATTTATGAAGTTTATTAAATAAATTAATTATTTATTTTATTCAAAATTCGGATATTATCCGAAGGGGAGTCAGCGTCCTCATCCGAGGTACGCGCTGCGTACCCCTGTACGCCTTGCGTAACCGAGAGGATTGGCCTCTGATCGTCCACGTCGCGCTATCCGAAGGAACCGACCCGTCCGACCCGTCCGAAGCCCCGACCCGTCCGACCCGACGTCCCATCCGACCCGCCGTCCCATTCGACCCGCGTACCCAGCAACCCGTCCCATCCGAATCCGAGGCAGTCGAGGCTTCGGTCACGCATGACGTACGCGTACGCGCTGCGTACGAGCGTACGCCCCGCGTACCGAGGCAGACCAGCCTTACTATAAATAGGATGCGAGGGTTTCCAAAGAAAGGGCTCATTTTTCTCCTCTCTCTCACAACTTTGCCTCGTTTTCCGTGTCCGTTCAAACCCGAAGCTATGGTCTTTTTGGCTCAAGTCCCGAAGGTCGATTATTCTCCCGAGATTCCCGAGGATCCCGAGGAAAAATCCGTTTCCCGAGACGAAACTCTGCCCGGTTTTCCATCTCGCTATCTCCAAAACTTTCAAGTGAGTTTCATACCCCTTAATCAACCTTTTTAATTATTCTAAATACTTTTATATGCTTTCAAGGGGGGGATTACAAGTAAAACACACGAGTATTATCGTGTGTTACATAAAGAAACTCTTTTATATACTTAGAAAACATTTAAACACTTTTATGAGTGTTTAAGGTTCAAATGGTTGCATCTAAGTTGCTACGGGACAAGGCAAAAGGGTTTGAAACATCAAACGGCCTTGTATAGGAGTTCACCACCCAACAAACCCCACACCTTGGAGTTTACGGCCGTAAACTCATGGGTTTATGGCCGTGAACTCCTCAAAGGGTGGTTTTGGGTGTTTTGTGGTGCTATCTTGATCCTAGAACACTCCTAGCTTTGTTGGAATAACACATGAAGTAGTTTAAGGCTCTAGAACACTCCATATGGGAGTTTACGGCCTAAAGTCCATTCACCCTAGAGTTTACGGTCGTAAACTCTTGGATTTTAATTTTTTTGAGGCTCTTAAACATCAAGGATGGCTTCCATGAATTTATCTAAGGCTAATGGGGACAAGAGGCACACTTTTGTGCCTTCACTTGGAGTTTACGGCCCAAGATATGTTCCTTGGCCGTAAACTCCTTTCAAGGAGTGGTTTTTATGTGCTTTTCTCTCCAATTAAGTCCCAAGGGTTCAAGGTAAATTGTCTTAAGGCTTAAGGTGAGATTGGAATGCATTTTACCCTAGTAAAAAGGGGTTTACGGCCCAAGAGGGGTTCTTGGCCGTAAAATCCTACTAACTTGTGATTTTGATGAGTTTTTGATGTTCTAAATAAGCACAAGTATTAGTGGGTAAAGTCCTTAAGCATTTGGGGAAGTTTAGGGCACTAATTGCCCTTGAAAAGGGGTTTACGGCCCAAGGAAGTTCCTTGGCCGTAAACTCCAAGAACTTGTGTTTCTTGGTTGCTTTTTGGTCCATAAAGATTATACCCTAACCCCTAAACAAGTTGTCTAACAAGGAATCGGGACTAGGAAGCCATAAAGTTCAATTTTGGAGTTTACTCCCCAAGAACGTTCTTGGGCGGTAAACTCCCGGATCTTGTAATCTAAACATGTTATTGTTGTTAATAAGCATTAAACAAGTATTGAAACACATATAGAAAAGTAGACTCACAATCTGGGATGAAAACCCGAAGATCCGTCAGAGAGAATATGGCTTTTCTCTATTTGGAATTATGAATAATGAATTAATTTAATTCAGAAAACTATTTATAGTCCTGGAATATTTTGGCAGAAAATATTTTTATTCTGGATATAGGACTGTAACAGTATGGAACTTGGAATGCCCAATTTTCACAAAACCAGGAGCATCCACTCTCCTGATATCCTCTAAAACATAAACCCTAATGTACACAAACTTGTTCGGAAAAGTATGAGAATCACTGAAACTGAACTGGCTTCTATTGAATAGATAATGTTCGTACAATGGAAATTTCGGGTTGTCACATCATCCCCCTGTTAGAGGGAATTTCATCCCGAAATTAGAATTTAAGCAAATTAAAAGTTACAAAGAATTAAGCGAAAAGATGAGGGTATTTCAACTTCATCTGATCCTCGCGTTCCCAAGTGAATTCCGGTCCTCGCTTGGCGTTCCAGCGAACCTTCACGATAGGGATACGGCTTTGTTTCGTCTGCTTGACCTCACGGTCCATGATCTCTACAGGTTCTTCCACGAAGTTGAGGCTCTCGTTGATCTCGATCTCGTCGAGTGGGATTACGAGAGTCTCGTTGGACAGACACTTTTTCAAGTTAGATACGTGGAATGTAGAATGTACGTTACGAAGTGTGTCGGGTAGGTCAAGTTTGTAAGCTACGGGGCCGACTCTGGCAAGAATCTCGAAAGGCCCTATGTACCTCGGATTAAGCTTCCCACGCTTGCCGAAGCGTATCAAGCCTTTCCAGGGTGAGACTTTGAGAAGGACTTGGTCTCCCACCTGAAATTCCAAAGGTTTTCTTCGTTTATCGGCGTAGCTCTTCTGTCGGTCTCTAGAGGGTTTCAATCGTTCACGGATTTGAAAGATTTTCTCTGTCGTTTCCCGAATGATTTCCGGACCAGTGAGAGTACTATCGGAAGCTTGCCCCCTAGCTAATTGGGTATCACCCACCTCAGCCCAGCACAGAGGGGATCTGCACTTACGGCCGTAGAGAGCTTCAAATGGAGCAGCCTTGATGCTCGTGTGATAACTGTTATTATAGGAGAACTCGACAAGGGGTAAATGAGTATCCCATGCCTTTCCAAAGTCAATCACGCAAGCTCGCAACATATCTTCCAGAGTTTGGATGGTCCTCTCACTCTGTCCGTCGGTCTGAGGATGGTAGGCTGTGCTCATGTCCAGCCTTGTTCCTAAGGAATGTTGTAGTGATTGCCAAAATCTTGAGGTGAACCTACTATCTCTATCGGAGATAATGGAGATAGGTACACCATGTAGCCGTACGATTTCCCTAATGTATGTTCTCGTAAGTTTTTCCATCTTGTCTGTTTCTTTGATAGGCAGGAAGTGTGCAGACTTGGTCAATCTATCAACGATGACCCATATGGTGTCAAGTCCACCCGTCGTCTTGGGCAACTTGGTTATAAAATCCATAGTGATCCGCTCCCACTTCCATTCCGGGATCTATGGTTGTTGTAGTAAGCCAGAGGGCTTCTGGTACTCGACCTTAACCTTTGCGCAAGTAAGGCATTTACTTACGAAGGTAGCAATTTCTGCTTTCATATTAGGCCACCAGTATAGCTTCTTAAGATCCAGATACATCTTATCTGAACCTGGGTGGACGGAATACCGAGTGTTGTGCGCCTCGGTCATGACCAAGTCTCGGAAACCACCGTGTTTCGGTGTCCATATTCGGTTCGTGAAATATAAGGCTCTATCACCCTTGGCTTCTAAATTCTTGTCCATTCCTCTAAGGGATTCACTCGTCACATTTTCAGGTTTCATGGCTTCCAGTTGGGCCTCCTGAATTTGCTTAGACAAGTGTGAATGGATGGTTATTGACAACGACTTGACCCTGCGAACAGAATACTCCTTCCGACTTAGGGCGTCTGCTACTACGTTGGCTTTACCCGGATGATAACGAATATCGCATTCGTAGTCACTGAGTAGCTCGACCCACCGTCTTTGTCTCATGTTGAGCTCCTTCCGATCGAAAATGTGTTGTAAACTCTTGTGGTCGGTAAAGATAGTGCTCTTCGTTCCATACAAGTAATGTCTCCAGATCTTCAGAGCAAACACTACTGCTCCTAGTTCAAGATCGTGGGTCGTGTAGTTAACCTCGTGTGTCTTCAACTGTCTCGAGGCGTAGGCGATGACCTTACCTCGCTGCATCAGAACACATCCGAGTCCTTGATTGGATGCATCGCAATAGACTACGAAGTCTTCTATTCCTTCTGGAAGGGATAGTATTGGTGCGGTGCACAAGGCTCGTTTGAGTGTTTGGAACGCTCTTTCTTGTTTCTCTTCCCAGTCAAAGGCCACGCCTTTCTGGGTCAGGGTCGTAAGAGGCTTCGCTATTCGGGAGAAGTTCTGAATGAACCTGCGGTAGTAGCTAGCGAGACCTAGAAATTAACGAATTTATGTAGGTGTCTTTGGTGCTGACCAGTTCTCAATGGCTTTTATTTTGGATGGGTCCACGTGGATTCCCTCTTCGCTTACCACGTGTCCTAAGAATTCGACTCTTCGGATCCAAAATTCACATTTCGAGAGCTTCGCATAAAGTTTTTCCTTTCGTAATGTCTCTAGAACTTGTCGCAGATGATCACCATGCTCTTTCTTACTTCGGGAGTTGATCAGGATGTCGTCAATGAAAACGATGACGAACTGATCTAAGTAAGGTCGGCATACTCTATTCATCAGATCCATGAAGACTGCGGGCGCATTGGTCAATCCGAATGGCATTACCACGAACTCGTAGTGTCCGTAACGAGTTCGGAAGGCTGTCTTCGGCACATCCTCCTCGAGCACTCGTAACTGGTGATATCCGGATCTCAGATCAATCTTGGAAAAATAGTTCGCCCCTTGCAGTTGGTCAAATAGATCGTCTATGCGTGGCAGAGGGTAACGATTTTTGATCGTCAATTTGTTGAGTTCTCTGTAGTCAATACACATACGGAATGATCCGTCTTTCTTCTTAACGAACAAGACCGGTGCTCCCCAAGGTGAGAAACTTGGTCTTATAAAGCCCTTGCTGAGCAGTTCGTTAAGTTGACCAGAGAGTTCTTGCATCTCGGCTGGTGCTAAACGGTAGGGCGACTTGGCTACTGGGGTAGCTCCTGGGACTAAGTCTATTCTGAACTCGACTTGTCGTTGCGGAGGTAACCTGGGTAGTTCTTCTGGGAAAATGTTGGGGAAGTCGCTCACTAATGGGAGGTTCTTTAGTTCTTTCGTTTCTAGGTTCGTGTCGATGACGTGAGCAAGGAATGTGTGGTATTCTTTGCGCAGATATTTCTGTGCTTGAATACTAGATATAATGCGAAGACTCGCACCAGGTTTGTCGCCGTAGACTATAAGAGTTTTGTTAGACGGGAGGTTTAGTCGGACTGCTTTCTCGTAGCACATGATGTCGGCGCGATGAAGACTTAACCAATCCATGCCGATAATAACGTCGAAACTTTTTATTGAGACCGACATAAGGTCGATTGGGAATGAATGGTTATCTAAGGTTAGAAGACAACCTAAGCATATGCTATTAGTACTTTCAGTTTTCCCATTGGCCATTTCTACTGTGAATTGTTCATTAAGTGCGTGTGGTTGCTGCTTAAGCATGCGAGCAAATTTGTGGTTTACGAAGCTTCGCTCCGCTCCACTATCGAACAGAATGCATGCATAGGAGTTATCAAGGAGGAACGTACCAGTCACCACTGTCGGGTCAGCGACTGCTTCCCCATGGCCTATTGCTAGTACCCTCCCTGCTCCTCCAGTATTCCTCGCCTTAGGGCAGTCCCTTTTAAAGTGGCCTATTTCGCCACATCCATAGCAAGTTGGGCTCACGCCAGAGCCAGGAACTTGGGAGATCGGTTGCGCCGGGAACTTGCAGAATCGGACGGTGTGTCCTTTTCTGTGGCAGTTAGTACACTGCATTTCACGGCAGGCGCCGTTGTGGTGGAAGTTACATTTGTTGCACTTCGGCAAACTTCCAGAATACTGCTTCCCCGGAGCAGTAACAGCAGTAGGGGCTATCGCAGCATGTACTGCTACGATTTGCTGTTTCTTTGAAGCTCGCTGCTTCTTCTTCTCATCCCAAAACTTCCGCTTGATGCCAGCGGGTTTGGAGGGTTCTGGGATGGCTTGGGTGGTTGTGGCTGCAGGGGTCTTGACTCCATGGTCAATAAGTCTTTGTGCCAATCGCTTGGCACTGTCGAAGGTAGCGGGGTTGGATGCTAAGACATTCCCCTGGTACGGAGGCATTAGCCCCCATACATACCATTCAATCTTCTTCCCTTCAGTGGGAACCATATTGGGGCATAGGGCCACCAGTTCGCTAAAGCGGGCAGTGTAAGCGATCACGTTGGTGCCCTTCATGGTCAGATTCCAGAGTTCATGTTCTAACTTCTGGACTTCGCCCCTCGGGCAGTACTCCTCAGTCATGAGGTCCTTCATCGTTGCCCAGCCCATGTCGTTAGCCACGACGAGAGTTAGGGCTTTGACGTGGTCGTTCCACCACGTTAGGGCTTTATCCTCAAAGGTGCACGCGGCATATTTCATTTTAAATGCAGCAGGGCACGAACATATTTCGAAGACTGATTCAGTCTTCTCGAACCATTGCGAGAGAGCAATGACTCCGCCGGTGCCATAGAAAGGCTTCGGCTTGCAGTTTGTGAAATCCTTGTAAGAGCACTCTCTCGAGCGCACAGGGATTTCAACTGGGATAGATTCAACAGGGGTTCCACCTCTGCTGGCATCTGATGAGTGATACTGAGCCATGGCAGTTGCCACTGCTGCAGCTACGGCAGCATTCAGGGCTGCAGTATCGATGACCGCAGGTGGTGGAGGCGGTGGAGATGCAGGATTATTCCTAGTCCTGGGAGATTTGCGAGGAGGCATCCTTCAGCTATAAGTTCATAAAGACACGAAGGATGATAAGAATCAATTTGTAAGCAACGTGAGAGTGACCCATGGACTAACTAACCATAGCCCAACAGTTTGAATGAGTGTTTGAAATCATAATAAGAAATATTAGTAGGAATACACAAGTGTACAAATTTTCCCACAGATTAGATAGATTTCAATAGTACGGGTATTACTGATGTAATAAGTTCAATGAAAATCGACCTATCAGTAGGTCTTACATCATACCATAAGGACAAGACTGACAGTCTTAGATTCCTAATTTAGAGTATCGAAAGTTAGGAATATTTTACAGACAAGTGCTACTTAGAGCACATAAGTTCAAGGCTATCCCTAAATCAAAAGACAGAGATGTACTAGAGATCATCTAATGGCGATGGGAATTTCTCGGGCGAGCCCTAAGGTCGGACACTTGGCGAAACATCTCCTGAAGGTGTCGGTCCTGAGTTCTCTGACGAGCTCGAAGTTCTAAGACTTCAGCACGGGAGGCAGCCAGCTGTTGTTGCAGAGTTTCGTTGGTTCTCCGGGTCCGTTCCATGTCTTCTTCAAGACGGCGGATGCGGACTGTATTGACGCCTGAATTGGCATCAATCTCCATGACCCGGTCGATGGCTGCTCGACCTTGCTCGACATTACGAGCTATTCTGCGGATGATTACCGGCAGAGCTCTGTTAGTAGAGCCACCATCGCTAATGTTGTAAAAGGTTCGGTCCCCAAAGTATGGTAAGGGTTGACCCTGCTCATCACTCCAGCGATTCAGATTGTTTGCCCACATGGGTGTAGGACCTGGAAACGCTGGTCGAGGGTTGTCGTTCGGGGCTTGACCTACAAGCGGTAGGTTGTTGACTTCAGGCTCGGAGTCAGATCCATCTGAAAAGCCTTCTGCGAGGTGATCATCCAAAGGGATTGGATGATCATTTCCGGGCTCTTCATCGATCCACCCGGCATTGCCTTCATTGGGAAAGTACGGGTCGCCATGATGGAATCCAGCCATTTAGATCTACGCGAGAAGAGAGGTATAAGAATATAGTATACGTGTAACTAGTAACACAAAATACACCTATAGTATTTTAAGTTTAAGTTCTATTGATCTTCTTTTGGTATTGTTGGTAAGTTTTTAGACTTGTTAACATATCACAACCATTCTAGGGCATATGCTAATCACTCCTAGGACCAGTATAGTTGATCAGGCTATGCCATTCCCAGGACTGACCATACATCCCCGAGCTCACTTGTGATATTCAACAAACGTAATACTTTTGTTCTTGTCATTGTGACACTGATTTTAGTATGAATGCAGACTAGTATACTTAATTAAATATCTTATTATTTAAAGTATAGACTCTTGGTCAGAGTGTTTTAATCCCATCTGGGTTTATAGATTAGTATATCTTTTATGGGTTGATATACTTGATTCACTATAAACAATGCTCTGATACCAATCTGTCACACCCCAAAACCAAAATCGGCGGAAACGTTCTGGGGCGGAGGACGTCATGTATAGTATCACAACACAGTAAATGTAAATAAGCAAACAACATCATCCATTGCATTAAATATATAATTTTAATACAAGCATGTTCTGTACAGTTATAGACACCAAAATAATGTAACACAAAATAATATGAGATGAGTCTTGAATGCACTCCATCTTCTCAATAGCTGGCCTCGGTACCTGTCTACTGATGACCTGAGAATACAAGTTATTTTGAAAGAGTTTATCAGCATTAAGCTGGTGAGTTCATAAGTATTTTAGTGTCAATGTTTCTTGTAAAAACGTTTGAACCTGTCTCAATGTATAAGTTTGTAAAAATGTAAGCAAATGTTTGAAAATGTTTGTAAAAGTTTGAATCTCTCAGAAAATCCTATATTTTCCATAAAAGTAACCTTCTACCAAGGCTAAACTGTTTTGTAAACTTGTCTGTTGTAAAAGTGTGTAATTACCCAAGTATAACTATCATTTGTTAAAAATATAGTTTGTACACTAATGCTTAAGTGAGATTATCACTAAAATATGTAATGGGTAAATCATTGTAGTACTGTAGCTTTGTATAATAAGACTACTGCTGTACTAAATACTACTACCTTAAACTGGATTTATATTAAGGTATAATGTGATAAATTACACCATGCTATCGACTGGTAACAATGACATAATGAATGGTCGTAATAAAAGAAATGACGTTTGGCACCCGCAGACCTGCAGGTCCGGCTGTAGCTAGCAGCAAGGTGTAGGATAGTCAATCCAGTATAGATCTATACGCAAACTCACGCTCCCCCTCCAAGAGAATTCTGGCTACAACTCGGGTCATGACATTTAAGGCATGCTCCGACACAGTGGATCACAATTATTACGTAGTTATGTATATGTATTGTTTCTCGTTCTAGTATGACTGTATATGTACTTGTTTCTAGTATATCTGTATATGTATTGTTTCTAGTATATCTGTATATGTATTGTTTCTAGTATATCTGTATATGTACTTGTTTCTAGTATATCTGTATATGTATTGTTTCTAGTATATCTGTATATGTATTGTTTCTAGTATATCTGTATATGTATTGTTTCTAGTATATCTGTATATGTATTGTTTCTAGTATATCTGTATATGTACTTGTTTCTAGTATATCTGTATATGTATTGTTTCTAGTATATCTGTATATGTACGATCCTGTGTTACCCAGACGGTAACTAACTAATGAGGTATTGATGAGTATGAATACGGAAGTACTTTTATGTCTATATATGTATATATGGTATATAAGTAATATTGAAACGACCTTCGGATGGTCACCCGAAATCCCACCAGACCACATCCAAATTGAGAAAAAGGAAATAGGGCGGATGGCATTCCTAAGCCTTTTGAACATTATTTATATATCTATACATATATGGGCATGCAATTGAATATATAAAAGCATAAATACGTTTTCATAAAACATTTGAAGTATAAATATGATTTCAAGAGGAGATCGACTTGATGTCGATCTATAAAACAATTTGAAGGCATAAGTTAATAAAACAGTTTAAGTATAAGAAGCATTTGTTTGTATCACAGTCTATAAGTAAGTTTGGATAGTAAAACAGTTTGTAAAACATTTCAAAGTAAAGCAATTTGATAAACAGTTTGAACAGTGGTAAAAATCGTTGTTTTCCTAGTTATTAATCACATGTGATTAAATGCAATCACATGTGATTGAAGCAATAACTTATAAGTATTTGACTTGTATTCCCCCCCATAAAGTGTTTTAAAACATTTAAAATCATTTCAAAGGTTGATTCAAGGGGTATGAACTCACTTGTGGTGAGTCGTTTGAATTGCAGTGTCGGATATCGTGCTAGGTGGCAAACGGAGACTTAGTTACACGCACGAGCCTAGTTATCATATAATAAGCATATATATAACTAATTAGACAAATAATAACCTAAATAAATAAGTTAAGACACTTAGAAAACATTTAAACACTTTTATGAGTGTTTAAGGTTCAAATGGTTGCATCTAAGTTGCTACGGGACAAGGCAAAAGGGTTTGAAACATCAAACGGCCTTGTATAGGAGTTCACCACCCAACAAACCCCACACCTTGGAGTTTACGGCCGTAAACTCATGGGTTTATGGCCGTGAACTCCTCAAAGGGTGGTTTTGGGTGTTTTGTGGTGCTATCTTGATCCTAGAACACTCCTAGCTTTATTGGAATAACACATGAAGTAGTTTAAGGCTCTAGAACACTCCATATGGGAGTTTACGGCCTAAAGTCCATTCACCCTAGAGTTTACGGTCGTAAACTCTTGGATTTTAATTGTTTTGAGGCTCTTAAACATCAAGGATGGCTTCCATGAATTTATCTAAGGCTAATGGGGACAAGAGGCACACTTTTGTGCCTTCACTTGGAGTTTACAGCCCAAGATATGTTCCTTGGCCGTAAACTCCTTTCAAGGAGTGGTTTTTATGTGCTTTTCTCTCCAATTAAGTCCCAAGGGTTCAAGGTAAATTGTCTTAAGGCTTAAGGTGAGATTGGAATGCATTTTACCCTAGTAAAAAGGGGTTTACGGCCCAAGAGGGGTTCTTGGCCGTAAACCCCTACTAACTTGTGATTTTGATGAGTTTTTGATGTTCTAAATAAGCACAAGTATTAGTGGGTAAAGTCCTTAAGCATTTGGGGAAGTTTAGGGCACTAATTGCCCTTGAAAAGGGGTTTACGGCCCAAGGAAGTTCCTTGGCCGTAAACTCCAAGAACTTGTGTTTCTTGGTTGCTTTTTGGTCCATAAAGATTATACCCTAACCCCTAAACAAGTTGTCTAACAAGGAATCGGGACTAGGAAGCCATAAAGTTCCATTTTGGAGTTTACTCCCCAAGAACGTTCTTGGGCGGTAAACTCCCGGATCTTGTAATCTAAACATGTTATTGTTGTTAATAAGCATTAAACAAGTATTGAAACACATATAGAAAAGTAGACTCACAATCTGGGATGAAAACCCGAAGATCCGTCAGAGAGACTATGGCTTTTCTCTATTTGGAATTGTGAATAATGAATTAATTTAATTCAGAAAACTATTTATAGTCCTGGAATATTTTGGCAGAAAATATTTTTATTCTGGATATAGGACTGTAACAGTATGGAACTTGGAATGCCCAATTTTCACAAAACCAGGAGCATCCACTCTCCTGATATCCTCTAAAACATAAACCCTAATGTACACAAACTTGTTCGGAAAAGTATGAGAATCACTGAAACTGAACTGGCTTCTATTGAATAGATAATGTTCGTACAATGGAAATTTCGGGTTGTCACAATATTTGAAAGTTGCGACTGTAGCAACAAACAGAAGACTGTCTTTGCAGTTAGACAACTGAAGACTGGAGTATTGAGTTGGTGGAAGTTGTTGGCAAATACTATGCCACGAGGGGAAGCCCTGAAAATTTCATGGGAGGAGTTCTTGGAACAACTAAGGGTGCAGTATTGTTCAGAGATATATCTGATTGATCTGAACAATGAGTTCCAAAACTTGAAGAAGGGGAGGATGAGCATAATGACTATGATACTGCATTTACTGAGAAAATGAAGTTATTTCCGTACCTAGTGCCAACGGAACTCTCCAAGATTGAGAGGTTTGCTAATGGACTGCCTGCCGACTTTGGTCCAACAGTCAAGATGGCAACTACTCTGAAAATGGTTGTTCATGCAGCTAAGAATGTGGAGGCCCAGCAGAAGGAAAAGGGTCTGGAAAGGATAGAAGTTGGTGAAAAGAGGAAGTTCGATGGAACTTCAGGGTCCAATAAGAAAAACAAGTTCTCAAAGTCTGGTTTGAGGGGAAGTGGAGGCGAAGCGAAATGGTGCGACAAATGTAAGAAGAAGCATCATGGAAAATGTGAGGTAGCGGCCACATGCTACAAATGTGGAAAGCCAGGGCACTATGCAAATGAATGCACCCTCTCTAAGAAGGTTTGCTATGGTTGTGGTGAGGAGGGACACATGTCAAGGGACTGCCCGAAGAAGAAGGACGCAACTAGACCCAACATTCCGCCAAAGCCAAAGGCGATAGCATTCCAGATGACACTGGAAGCTGCTAAAGATGAAGCTGATATTGCTTCAGGTACCTTTCTCATAAACACATTGCTTGCCCAAATTTTATTTGATTCTGGAGCCAACTACTCCTTTATATCGCATGAATTTGGTAGAAAAGTAGCTTTGCCTGTTGTTAGACTAGATAATGCCTTATTAGTCGAAGTTGCTAGTGGCAAGTTTGTACCTGTTAGCCATCATATGAAAAACATCGTAATTGATCTGAATGGGAGTAAGTTCCACGAGGAATTATTGCCTATCGAACTTAATGGTTTCGACATCGTGCTTGGAATGGATTGGCTTAGCGTCACTGATGCCGAAATTTTATGCAAGAAGAAAATAGTGAAAGTGAACCCGCCTGGGAAGGAATCGTTTATGGTGTATGGAGATAAACGCAGAGTAAATTCTGGAATCATTTCATTGATGAAGGCCAGAAAGTGTTTAGCCAAAGGGTGTACATCATACTTAGCATTCGTGATCGATGCTAAGAAGGAAAAGAAGGTGATGCAGAATATTCCCGTTGTGTGTGATTATCCGGAAGTATTTCCCGAAGATCTTCCTGGATTATCGCCTGATAGCCAAGTGGAGTTTAGAATTGACTTGTTACCAGGAACCACACCAATAGCAAAAGCACCTTACCGATTAGCACCGACGGAGATGAAGGAGCTAATGATTCAACTTCAGGAATTATTGGACAAAGGTTTCATTAGACCTAGTTCATCTCCCTGGGGAGCTCTGGTGTTATTCGTGAAGAAGAAAGATGGAAGTATGAGAATGTGCATCGATTACAGAGAGCTGAACAAGGCAACAATAAAGAATAGATATCCATTGCCGAGGATTGATGACCTGTTCGATCAACTACAAGGTTCAAGTTATTTTTCAAAGATCGACCTAAGGTCAGGATATCATCAGCTGAAAGTAAGAGAGTAGGATATAGAGAAGACTACATTCAGAACATGATATGGACACTACGAGATTTTGGTTATGTCGTTTGGACTAACTATTGCTCCAGCAGCATTCATGGATTTAATGAACAGGGTTTGTAATCCGTTCCTAGATAAATCTGTGATAGTGTTCATAGATGACATTCTGATTTATTCGAAAAGCCAGGAGGAGCATGGCAGACACTTGCAAGAAGTGTTAGAAGTTTTGAGGCAGGAGAAGTTGTATGCAAAGTTCTCCAAATGTGATTTTTGGATTCGTGAAGTCCTATTCTTGGGTCACGTGGTCAACCAAGAAGGGATAATGGTTGATCCAACAAAGATTGAAGCTGTAATGAAGTGGGAACAGCTGAAAAGTCCCACGGAGATCCGAAGCTTTTTGGGATTAGCCGGATATTACCGAAGGTTTATCCAAGGCTTTTCTTCGATCGCTACTCCGTTGACAGCTTTGACCCACAAAGGAGCTACTTATGCTTGGAATGATAAGCATAAAGAAGCATTAGAGAAGCTAAAGAAGAAGCTATGCGAGGCACCAATACTTTCACTACCTGATGGAGTTGAAGACTTTGCTGTTTATAGCGATGCGTCTGGGGTTGGATTGGGTTGTGTTTTAACCCAAAGAGAAAAGGTGATAGCATATGCGTCTCGACAGCTGAAGGAGCATGAAAAGAACTACCCGACTCATGATTTGGAGTTAGCAGCGGTGGTTTTCGCTCTGAAAATATGGAGGCATTACCTCTATGGCACGAAGTGCAAACTTTTCACTGATCATAAGAGTCTCCAATATCTCTTTGGTCAGAAGGAATTGAATATGAGGCAACGACGCTGGCTGGAGTTACTCAAGGACTACGACTGTGAGATACTTTACCATCCCGGTAAAGCTAATGTTGTTGCTGATGCTTTCAGTCGGAAAGTCAATCTTGAAAGGAGAAGGCCAAGTGCGTTGAGGATTGAAGTTGTCTCGACTATTTTGGAAAGTATAAAGAAAGCTCAAAGCGAAGCTTCTGAAAAGAATGACCGAAAGGAAGAACGTTTGGGCAAAACGTTGGTATTCGGTGTAAACAGTCATGGACTAAAGGTGTTCCAAGATCGGATTTGGATACCTAAGACAGGAGGAGTCAGAGATCTTCTGATGGAAGAAGCTGACAAAACCATGTACTCGATTCATCCTGGTAGCACAAAAATGTATAGGGATCTGAAACCCTATTATTGGTGGCCGACGATGAAGCTCGACATTGCAAAGTATGTGGCCGAGTGTGTGACTTGTGCAAGAGTCAAGGCACAACATCAGAAACCATACGGGAGTTTAGAACCTTTACCTGTGCCTATGGGTAAGTGGGAAGACATTGCTATGGATTTTATCACTAAACTGCCCAGAACAAAGAGTGGTCACGACATGATTTGGTTGGTCGTTGATCGATTCACTAAGAGTGCGCATTTCATAGCAGCCAAGGAGAAATGGTCTATGGATAAGCTTGCAAATTCTTATGTAAAGGAAATTGTGAGGCTTCACGGTGTTCCGTTAACAATTGTATCGGATCGTGATAGCCGTTTCACCTCAAGGTTTTGGAAAAGTCTACAAGAGGAAATGGGTACCAAGTTATGTTTAAGTACAGCTTACCATCCGCAGACTGATGGTCAGAGTGAAAGAACAATACAAACACTTGAAGATATGCTGAGAGCATGTACCCTGGAATTCCTAGGTAACTGGGATGAACATTTACCTTTGGTAGAATTTTCCTACAATAATAGTTTCCACTCGAGCATTAAGATGGCACCTTATCAAGCTTTGTACGGACAAAAGTGTCGTACGTCGTCTTGTTGGCTTGAGGTTGGGGAAAAGCAGTTTATGGGACCGGAGTTGGTTCATCAAACTGCTGAAAAGTTGAAAATAATTAGGGAAAGAATGTTAGCAGCTCAGGATCGTCAAAAGAGCTATGCTGACAAAAAGCGAAGACCGATGACTTTTGAAGTTGGGGATTCGGTTTTGCTTAAAGTCTCGCCGTGGAAGGGACTTATAAGATTTGGTAAAAGGGGAAAATTAAGTCTAAGGTTTATTGGACCATTTAAAGTTTTTCAGAGGATTGGGAACCAAGCTTACAAGCTCGAACTACCAGAAGAACTGAATGGAATTCATAACACTTTCCATGTGTGTTACTTGAGGAAGTTCACGGGAGAGGTTCCCGACATGATTCCACTTTCGGAGTTGAGAATCGATGAGAACAAAAGGTTGATTGAAGAACCAGAGGCAATTGTTGACCGAAAGACTAAGAAGTTGCGACGCAAGATGGTCGAGTTAGTGCTTGTCCGATGGAAACACACGAATGGGCCGAATCTCACCTGGGAGACGGAGAGTGACATGATGGGTCGCTATCCGCATTTTTTTGTTGATATGTGATTCCGGGGACGGAATCATTCTAAGGTGGAGAGAATTTTAACGCCTGTGTTTCCGGGCTTGCCATTTTTAGCAATGTAATAGTCTTTGTTAACCTTTCCACACCCGTTTAGAAATAATAAGAGTGTATGATTTGAGTATTATGTGTTTTGTGCTTGATTTCTTAATTATGTGGTTTGATTAATTAAGAATAAAAATAAGCATCAAAATTTAAGTGTAAAATATACTTGATATCTTTGGATAATGTTGTAGTAGTTGAAACGAGGTTTCCGAATATGTATAGAACGCCCAAATCTGACTTCGTATGAGGAAGTTATGATTTATTGAAATTTCGACTTAGCGGTATGCAGCCTGAAATACTCGATTTGAGATCGAGCGATTTTTAGCCGAAACAATCTAAACGAGAATCGAAGATCTCGTTGTTGGTATCGAAGCGATGAAAAGTTAGGCGAGAACAGACGTCAAACGAAGAAGTTATGATTTTATAACGAAGTTTTCCTGTCCGGGCCTACTAAAAATAAATATTTAAAATAAATTCAAAATTAGCCGACGAAGTCTAAACGAAAGTTGTAGAGCGTATTCTCACCTACGCGTGAATATAAAGAACGTCGAAAACGGAGTTCGTATGAAGAAGATATGAATTTCCGAAGTTTATTAAATAATTAATATTTAAATTTAATTATAAAAGCCGGCATTATCCGAAGAGGAGTCACCGATCTGATCCGAGGTACGCCCCGCGTACTCGCGTACGCCCAGCGTACCCCGATGCATGCACCGCCTCGTACTCAAGTGACTTCGGATACGTAAGCAATGACAACCGAGGCAGTACGCCCCGTGTAAGGCCGTACGCCCCACGTACTCCGAGGCTCCAGCCTCCTATAAATAGGATGCGAGGGCAGCCGACTCATTTGCTCTTTTTCTCACTTCTCTCTCCCGTTTTGCATCGATTTGCGTGCCAGAAGTACCCCGAAGCCCCGGTATCATTCCCGAGCCCCGAAGCAAGTCCCGAGGTCCCGAAGATCCCGAGAAGTAACACTCCCGAGCCGAAGCTCTGCCTGCGAGGAGTCCGGTTTTTGTGAATATCTTCCAGATCTGCTGAAGAATACTACTTCTACAAGCCGTAGTGCTGTCCTATCATCTTCTGATCAAGTGAGTGTGTAGTTACTTTCTTCTAACGCATAATAATGAAGTATTTTATACGAAATACGTGTTATGTGTATAATTTTGTTGTTATGTGCGTGAATGTATATTCACTCTCTTCTATCTCATAGATCTGATTTATTTTCTATGAAATACGTGTTATGTGGGTGTGCCTCGTCTGTTATGTGGAATATGTATTAAATGAAAATGATATACAGGTTTTAAACTATGTATGAAAATATATATTTCTATCTACTAATATGTTGGGTAGAACATGGGTAGATAGTTGGTATGTAATAAACAGATGAGAGGCCTCAATGTTGTTGTTGTTGTTGATCTAGTTATTCAGCGGAGTATGGATAACGACCACAGACTCTTTCTAGATAGTCCTATGGAACGCTAGCAGGTTCATAACCTGTAGGTGTTGTGAACGATGTGTTCACCGGTGTACTCTATCCCCCTCATGGTTGCCTTTAGGATATCTATTGTTGAGGAAACCCCTTAGCAGTAATGTCCGTCCCAATGAAAATCCTAGATTAGGTCCGTTGAGATAGATGTTATTTTAGGGACGTAAAGTGAGGATAACGGGAATGGGTAATTAGGATAGTGATTGGTTGGTGAAATTAAATATAATTTATTTATTGTGGGTTGAAAACCCTATATGCTCATCGGGCTCCCAAGGCTGACCCACTAAGTTTTAATTGTATTACAGGTAGTGGCGCGAGGGCATAAGATGGTTGAATCATCAAGTTGTTTTTTTTACAAGTCTGTATATGTATATATTTTTTGAATGACTTGTAATGTTATCGTTTATGCTTTATGGTCTGTATCGGAACATGATATCCCGAGTTTTGATTATATAATGAAAATGCATCTCTTGATGAAATGCTTTGATAAATATTATTTTATCATGTTTTGTTTTGGGAAAAATTTCGCAACACTTTTAAATCAAAAGGATTTACTCTAAAATTATTTTAAAAAGCATAAATTAAATCGGTCTTTTCTGGCCGTGATTTTGGGGATGTCATAGTTTAACTTTCCCATCCTTCACATCTTGCTGGTATTTTGGGCAGTTTCGCTTCCAATGTGATTTTTCATGGCAATAGAAGCATTCAGTCTCTTTTGGGTCAGGAGAAGGAGTGACGAAACCTTTCTTGGTTCCACTTGAAGAAGAGCCATCAAGGGTCCTAGCCTTGGTACCCTTCCAAGAGCTCTTTCTCTTCTTCCCTCGACTTTTCCCGATTTCCAAAACCGAAGCGGAGTTTGGAGAAGGAGTGTTAACAACCGACTTCCCCTTAAGACCTGTTTCTGCGGTCTTGAGAAGACCCTAAAGTTTGCTGAGTGTGACCTCTTCCTTATTCTTGTGATATGTCATGCGGAATTGATAATAGCACGATGGTAAGGAGTGCAAAATGATATCTATTGCAAGCTCCTCAGGGAAGTTCACATTAAGCTTCAGCAACCGTCCAGCAGACTCGCCGAGTCCATGAATGGACTCGCCGAGTCCAAGGCAAAATGCATCCAACTCGCCGAGTTGGTTCATGCACTCGACGAGTTAGACCCCCAGACAGCATAAATTCGACTTTTTTGGCTGGAATTGGACTAGGAACATTACCCTAAGATGTTTTTGGACTTATAAACTTGTTTTTGATGTGGTAATGTTCATGCTAATCCGATTTCAAAGATAATTGTGAATAGATTCATGTTTTGTATTAGTTTAAGGTTTAGACTAATTACATGAAAAGTTTGATTTGAATTATCTTGTTCTGATGAGTTGCTTAGATTAATAGAAAAGTTGAGTGAAATAGTTGTTTTCAATCCAAATTAATCTAAGAGTTGACTCTAAAATGTGTTTTTTTACTTGTCCTCAAGTTATATGAAAAGTCACATTTAAGTTTCATAAAACTCATAAATGTTGGCAAAGGTTACAAAAAATGAAGAGTCTAGTTCTAATTAAAATGGTTTTATGACTCCATAACTTGTCCTCAAGTTATGGAGGACCAAGAGTCTCTTCATTAGATAATAAATAAATAAAAAAGTGTAACCTTAATTAATTCCATAATTTATAAAATAAAGAAAAGTTAATTCTTTTATTAGTTTAAAGTCTTCCATAACTTGTCCTCAAATTATGGAACTTGAAGAGTTTTTGGATTAAAACTACTTTAAACACATAAGTTATGGAATTAATTAGTTTTGAATAGTTTCAAAACTTTCCTTCAAGTTTTGGTATTTGTAAAGTTTTCTCTTATGAATACTTTAATTCCAAGTTGGCCCTTAGAATTTTAAAAGTTAAAATTCAACCCTTATACTTTATAATATTATAAGTTAATAATATATATGTATAAGAGTAAAGTTAGTCTTACCGCTAGTACGCCTCATTCACGAAGCCGGTCTATAAGGTGGGTATAAGGTTGTTGCCTATAAAATGGCAACTTAATGGGTGTCCACTCTCATCCACCGCTTGCTTGACTGGTGGAGGGTCGTTAGCCGAACGGGTTTGACATGACTATAATTCTCCCTTCATTAAAAGTATTAATGATAAATACTAAGTAACTAAACTATTAATAATACCCAATCTTAGTTACTTAGGAAAAATGTGAATAAGGTGCTAATCCATGAAATTACACTTTGTACTTTGTTTAAGTCGGTTAGTGGAGCGTGTGTGGTTAACCGGCACACTAACTCGTATTTAACAAGGTAGGCAAATGGTAACTTAATGTTTATCATAGTATCGATGGAGCGTGCGTGGTTAACCGACACATCGATTGAGGGGTAAACACTTAAGGGTACCAAGTAATTTGCATGGTTACTTCACACCTTGTTTTGTGATCCTCGGCATCCCAGTCACAAAACCTGAAGGGCACACTCGAGATTGAAACATGCCATTGAACAGTTCAATGAATCTCAAAAGATCTAGGAATTTCAAAACCAATTAAAAACTAATAATACATTTCGTTTATCATGGTGGAAATTGGTGAATCGTCATTCACCTACCTTCAAATATTTTATAGGTTGGATTACGGCATACCGTTTCTAAGTTATAAAATAGTTTGTTGGGTCCTAGCCTTAATATTTCATATTGGGTGTTATATTAAGGACTTTAGATCAACTATGTTGAATATCTCCCAAAACATGTCTGGTTTAGACATTTATGATCTTCCCAAATCTCTTGAAACAAGCTTTCCTGAATGAAGATGATGTCCCTTGGAAATCATCCTTCATTCACCTCCTCCAATTATTCTCCCCAACCTACAAGTTCTTGAAAAATTTAAGGTCACTCAAGCCCAATTGGCAATGCAAGGTCTAGGTGTGGTCACATCTTGGAGATGTAGTCACATATTGACAAGCCGGGAGAGTTGGATGTCAAAGTCTTGAGAAAGTTGGTGGTTCAATCACTTTCTAAGTCACATAGTGAGTTCCTTTGGGACACCTATGAAACAGACTATGACAAGACCCTTAATGATCTTATCTATTTGTTAAGATCAACTTCCTTAAAACTTGATGGACATTGACAATAGTGACACAGGAAATCCAGAAAAGCATTCTCTTCCCAATGGAAAGGGATCGGCCATAGTCAACTCGGTTGACCCAATGGTAAAGAGAAAAACTAAGTCTGTGATAGTCCCGTGTACCATCATCAAAGGGTCCATATGTTTATATTGCCAAAGGAAGGGGCATTGGTTGCGAATCTGCCAATTTACATAAGGGTGTTAAAGTCAATAAGTTTGACTCTACTTTAGGTAAAGTCCACTATCTAACTCTGCTAAGTCTCTATTATGAGATTCTTATTACATGATGTGACTGGGTCACATGTTGATGTTTTAAGAATCAAAGGAAAGTAAAGGAACTTAAAGAAAGAATATGCTGAATCTGATCGCATAGATGGATTTCTATCGCGTAGTTTGAAGATCGGATTCTTGAGCTACTTCTTAGGAGTTATGAGATATTGCTTAGGAATAGATAACAACAAGTTTTCATATGGATTGTAAGGATAAGTTTTTCCGCAAAGTCTTAAAATAAATAAAATTTTTGATTTTATTTATTTTAAAATATACTTGCAATGGCATTTGAGGAAAAATTGTTGCTTATATGATTCCATTAATTGCAAGAGTGGAAATATAAAATTGATTCTTTCATTTGTGGTAATGTCTAAATTTACCAAATAAGGAAAGATTCTCATCACCCAAGTTTCAATTGGACCGAAACTTGGAATCATGCAAGTTGTATTGCATGATGAATGAGAACTTTCAACTATTGGAAAAATTAAGACTAATTACTCGTTCACATGGATGTGTGAGTCAAGTAAAGGACTAAGGGATCGAGTACACATTCTTGTGCACTGATTAAGTCCACAACAAAAGAGTGATAAGACTATTTGTCATAGTTTACTAAAGCTCAGTAAATATGGTTATACTTACAAGCTTAAGTGTAATTCTGAGACATTGGAAAATGTTCCAATGTAAGGCAGAGCGAAGAAGAAGAATCAACTTTGGCAGAAAGATAAAAGTTTCTCAAATCTGAAAAGATGGGAGAGAGTACTTTAGTATCAGTTTTTTGATCATCTTAATGATTTAGAGACCTTATCACAATTCTTCCTCTAAGATCCTTCTTATAGCTAAGAAGAGGAAATTGAATTGTTGAAGTGGTTAAATCAAGAAGATGAGTCATACTTCGTTCTAAAACAAGTCTTAGAGGCATACCCCAAGATTGTAACTTGAGTGACATGTCTCAAAGAAGGTTTAAAACACTTGTCAAATGTAAGAGTAAAAGTTTTCTACTCTTGTACATTTGAAATTGGTAAGTTGTGATGTTTTGGATAAAACAAAGACCAACTTAGGCCAATTGTATGGAGTATTTGTCTTGATTAGAAACTACACTATCTCTTGGATGTTTGACAAGGGAGTCTTATAGGTCAAGAGGACAGTGGGAGTCTTAATGGTCTTGAAAGTCTCAAGAACTAATCAAGAATAAAACCTGAAGTTCTTCACTAGCACACGACTTGAGGTTTATAACCTATCATGTTGACATATTCTGTGCCCATTCTAGTTAAAGTTGGCTTTGCATATGAGTTCTTAGAGTTCTCAATGTGTTGCACAACAACTTGGAAGAAATGGCAGGCCCTTGAGCTGCCAGGTGGTAAGAAGTTAAGATTGAGTTCAGTCCATATGAGTTTGGATTTGTCATTATCCTTGTCCTGTGACTATGGTTTTGACAATTCACATGGATAAGAACACATACACCATTAAATCTAAGTGTCATACGGTTTCTCTCCGATTCATGAAAATGATGGTGAGGAAACACTTTCACTAAGTAGATTTTAGCTAGATAGCAATTGTGATATTTGCATTCTGAAAGTCGTTAGTGGAGTGTGTGTGGTTTACCGGCACACTAACCTGGACTTGTGAGAAGTGGCAAAAAGGTCTAACCATTATGATTACGGCATCCCTCTTCATAATTGTTTAGACACACAAGTGTGCTATCTAAGGGAAGGTATATGATTTTGATAAAGTCTTATCAAAACAATCTTGTATCAGAAATCTGAACTTTGGTAAGAAAGTCAATGAAGTATTGATTTCTAGAAGTCCAACTGATTTCTGAGTACATGTCAAAGCTAGTGGGAGCATAAGTGTTATGCTAATAATCATCATGTTAGTGGGAGCATGATAATTATGATAAGTATTGCAAGTTAGCAATGTTAATTATAGAAAACAAAAGGTTTCAATTGGGAAAAGTTGTTTTGCTTTAATTAAGGGAGAGGAAATTATACTTCATCTCAAATCTATAAGCTTAGATCGTGAGGTTTTAATCATTTAGTCAAGGATATATATATATATATATATATATATATATATGAATTTCATGTTGGAATGGCTCAACATAAGGAAATTCTGTATATGGGTCCATTATTTGCGTTCTAAAATTTGATTATGATTACGGCATCCCTTTTCATAATCTGAATTATGAGAACTTGGCAAATTGAAATGGAAATATTATAGCAAAAGTCTGGTTTAGTCTTTATGTGAGACATCATGAATCGTGTCCCATATGCTTCGGATATAGGATCGATTACATGTGCTATATTCATCCTTTCTAAAATTTTCCAAATGCCCGGGGCATTAAAAAGTGAAAAGGTTTAGAACTGGATATGACTAAAAGGATTAAACAATTGTCGAGGACAATCTAAGGTTTACCAAAGATTGGTTGCTCAAGGACAGTTGGAAGTATAGTGATAATTCTGGAAGGACCATATTGACATAATCTGTAAGGAGGCAACTCTTGTTCAGAAGTGATAGTCAAAATGGAATCTGGAAATGTTTCAAAGTTAGAATTTTCAATCTGTGTAAGATTAAGGAAACTTAATGCAAGAAGGATGTTTCCAAGGAGTTGATCTCCTTTGGAATGCTCTGTAATGTTTGTTGTCAAGTCTTTATGACTTTGTGCATAATCAATACAAGAGGATCAATGCATATAAGTTTAGAATCTAACAGATTTCAGCAAATGGCATGAATTTGGAATTCTTGCATTTGCAGTAAGGATTTGGGACTGTGAAAAGAGAATCATTGAAGTTATGTTCAATGGATCTAGTTCACAAAGTTAAGATCATAGACGAACATAGTATGCATACTTGGTGTATGGCATGACTAATGTTTAGAAAACATAGTGTACATGCTTGGAGCATGGGACAACTATTGTTTTTAAATTCAAGAATAAAGTTGATAGTTGAAACAATATACAATGAATAATGTGTAATCATATGGTGATAAATAAAAGGTGTTTTATTTATGTTCATAGGTTTTGATACCATATTGGATTCAATTATTATTGTGTTTCACTTTCCATGTTTTGACTTCCCGAATAAACTGGGTTATTCTTCCGGAATGACTAAGTTATTCAAACCATCCACAGTCGGTCATATCTTGGACAAAGGGCTACAACACTCATGAGTGCTCATAAGGTGTTGGACAAAGGGCTACAACACTCATGAGTGCTCATAAGTTCTGAGTATTGGATTCAACCCGCGCTCATTGGAATCACTTCATGGATTTTATCACGAGTGATCATGAGACGATAATTATATTCTTCAAACCTAGAGATATGAGTTGTTACTATGAGTTGGTTGTACATTGATTGCACGAAAACGCATTTGGTAACTCGGTGCTATAAAACGTGCCTTTGTGTATGATTCAACAAGTAGTAGAATAAAAGCCATATGAGTCGAAGTTTATCCATTCCTTTTACCTTCGGGATAAAAGCAATATCTGTGGGCCCCTCGATGATTTGATGATGACAAATGGAAGTGCTTGGCCGGGCCAGGACTGATTTGATTTGTTCAATTAGTCTGTCGTCATAAATCGGAAATCGGGAAACAACAAATGGACAGAGAGAATGATTATAATCCATGTCTCAGTCCATATGATATGTAGAATGGAGGAATATATGATCCTTTATCTAATGGACAAGTCACTGACAAAGGTCAGAGTTCATCTACAAGGTCAGAGTTCGACAGAAGCTTTTGAGAGCTACGATTGCCAGTCGGTTCCTGAAGTCAAACGCAATATTAGTTTTAGACTTATCCAAGTGGGAGACTGTTGGATTAATGTCTAAGTCCATAACTATAATTGATAAGACTTGACTCGACCCGGCATGGTCCATTTGGGTTGCATGGCATCATGCACTTGGATAGACTATAATGAGAAAAGTAAGACACTTATGGTTATTAATATATTATAAGTTCTAGTATATTAATAATAAGAATAATAAGATTATTTAATTAGTATTGATCAAGAATTAATCTAGGATTAATTAAGTGATCAAAAGAAGACTAATTAAATATATGGGTTGATTGTGTAAATCATCCATACTTGTATAGTGGGCTAATGCTCCATGGATAATCAAGTTGGGCTAAAACCCATAGGATGGTCCATGGATGCTCCATGGTGTATTTGAACCCATGGATCCAAGGAAATGGAAAGTCATGACAATTAGGGTTTACCCTAATTGTAACACTATATAAAGATCTTATTCTTGACAAAATCAACCACTAGAGTGTGTAAAAGAAGGGCTGGCCAATTTTCATGAAGTGTAGAATTCTCTCAAGTTATTCCAAGTGTATTTGTTGTTGTGTGAACCATTTGAGGTGTCACACTTGGGGCACTAGGCACTCAAGCTTCATGAAGACTTTCTACATGAAAGAGGTATGTATTCTATCTTGTTATATTCATTATTTTATATGCTAGATTAGGATAATACCTTGGATGTTCATATTTGTATGTATAATAGAGAAAACATAGATCCAAGGTATTTAGGGTTGCATGTACACTTAGGAGTGTTAGAATGCTCAAAACCCAACAAAAGGTAATGTCAAACTTTGACTTTTATAATTCATGAGTCATGTTTCTACTTTGTAGTTATTTTGTTTTCTTTTTTTAGGCCTATGAAGCCGATCTTATTGTACAGAACAAGGATTTATATGGAGATAAGCAACATTTATCACAGGTGAAATTGCTATGTTTGTAGAGTATCTAATCTTGTTTATGGGTTGGAACGGAATTGATGATGCCATGGTCTGTAGCTGGTTGGAATTGTGAAACGAGGTTTGTGGATTCCGATTGTTGTCATTCTTTCAAGCACTAGGTGTAGAAGAACATAAAAGTCTTCAGCTTTATTGTTCTTGGGTGTAATAATAATAATAATAATAATAATACTAATAATAATAATAATAATAATAATAATAATAATAATAATAATAATAATAATAGAGAGAGAAAAGATGAGACAAACCCACAAGCATAAAACCATTAAAGAATTATGGTTTGTTGGTTAAGAAGATTAAAATACAAGAAAAACATACAAAAAAGATACTAATTTGTTGTTTAACACAATCTCCTACCTGCAAGAAACATTGTTATTTTGTGGTGTTGGGGGGTATTTTTGAATTTTTGGTTGGTTGGTTGGAAGAGGGGTGTCCAGTGAAACATGTTTATGACTTTTTTATTAAGTCGTTCTTTGTACATTAATTCAAATAAGCGAGAAGCAGTGGTGTAATTGTTTGTTCTTGGTGCACAGAAGAAAGAGAAGTTGCTCAAGAGACAACATAGACAAGCTCTTCTTCTTGATAGCATGATTATTGATGCACTTGGTCCAGAGCGTTCCCTACGTGGCAGAAAACCCATGTCCTACACTTTTGGTAACATTAATCACTCTCATTTTCAATCTGGTTATTCATGATTTATATTTTCTTCCTGTCACTATAAAAATTGCAACTTTTGCAGATGATTATGACCGATCAATCAACAAGGCTATCAAGATAACCAAGTCATAACTTTTTTACTTTAACTATTTTAATTCATTGTATGGATTCTTATCTTTTGTTCTTTTTTTCAGAAGGAAGCAAGCATCCCCAGAACATAGTGTGAGGGAACATAGCGTGAGAAGAGAAGTTTTAAGAAATGGGGTTTCCATTGTAATGAGATTTTTTTAGAATTCCTGCAATTCTTTTATTAAATTTATGCAGATAAACGAGTTTGACAACTTGGGGTGATCAATTGGTTCCTTATTATGCTGATATATAAGGAGCTATCTTGCCTTGCATAGCTGATAAAGAAGAAAGAATATGTGTTGTAAGTTTGTGTATTCTGATGGAATTGGAATTTGGGATTCCATTCCATTGTGTGTTTATTTGATGTTGGAGCAATTCTCTCCATTGTAAAAAGGTCCAATCTCATTTTTTTATTACTATAAAATATACAAGTATTCAACTCTTTTTCTCTTTATTAACAAATATATCTTTACTTTTATTTTCTCAATTTGCAGGCAGTTATCAAGTGAATACGAAGCCACTCGTATTGAATCATTGCTCTGGATTTCAACCCTTTTAAATAGACACCGAACAGAGGTACACAAACCATTTTCATATAATTATTTAAATTATTTCCAATAAGAAAGAAAAGTTTTAATTTATACGTGTAATTCAGGTCCTGTCTTTTTTTAATGATATTTTTGACACACTTCTTAAAGCACTATCGGATCCCTATCAGATCCCTCTGATCAGGTAATCTTTTCTTTAATACTTAAACCCTTGTAATATTTGGCTTTTTTTATAATAATTTTATGTTTTTTTTGGCCAGCATTGAAGAATTTATACCATTATTGAGAGAGCGTATGAATGTCTTGAATCCATATGTTCACCAATTTTTGGTGGGATGGATCACACTGTTGGACAGTGTTCCAGACATTGATATGTTAGGATTTCTTCCTGATTATCTTGATGGTAAAAATGATGTTTTAATTTTACAACCAATTTTTTACATCTTTTTTGTGTTATGAAGTCAATTGACATGACTAGCTCTCATCAGGTAAGAGGCTTTTCTTTATTATTTATTATCATTGGCAATCTATTCGTTAAATTGTTTTTTAGATTGCCAATGATAATAACATCATTTTTATAGCCAATTATAAACATCTTTGCCAATGATAATTTAAGGTAATTTAAGGAATAGATTGCCAATGATAATAAACTCAGAAAATGCTCAACAATTTAAGTTTCTTTAAATATGGACAACACAAATTATAAAAGAACCTGTCTGCACCTAACAAGTTCAACAAGGTAAACTACCAAGTTTAAATGAGTCATTTTCTGTTGCCTATTTGTGGTTTTAAACTTAAAGTGTTGAGCATTCTTGTTTTTATGAGTAGCTTCATATTATGTTATGTACTTGTTAATCTTGAATCCTATTCTGAAATGATTATATGTGCTAATTAAATGCTTTTGTACATTTGTAGATACCTCCCTGGACCAGATGACATGTCAGTTTTGGACATTGCATACACAATCTACACAAAGTTTGAAGAATGTCGAAGTGTAATGTCCTGATTAGTAAAAATTTGTAAGTGTAATGCTATATAATGTCATGAGATTAACAATGTATCCCTACACAATCCTTCTACGATTCCCAAAATCGTTATCCTTTTGATTCAAATGACACTGACATGGATCTTCCAAGTCTAGTTGTTGTTCTACAAACATCACTTAGTCCCAATCCTGCTGAAAGAAAAGTTGCTGAAGAGAGCCTCAATAAGGTATTTACTTCTCATTTGGATCGAAGTTACATTGTAAATCGTATTGAATCATGGATCTTCCAAGTCTAGCTGTAGGTATATGTTTTTCTTAATGAATAATGTAATCATATGTATGAATATGAAATAAAGTTTGTTATTTAGTATGTAATAATCATGTATAAGGAGAAAACAACTTCTATTGATTTGTTTTATCTTTCCATGGATCGATTATTTATATGATATTAAATTTTATGCAATGGATTGTACTTTTTTGTATATAGTATTTTATTTTTTGTTATGAGACATTAAATACAAATTTAATTTGAAAATTAGTAAATCTATAAATAATATTTTTTTTAACATTTAAAATTACGATACGCAAAAATGTGTGCCATCTTCATTTATGACATGACCTTTCTTGACATGGGCTTCCTTGATACGCAGTGCGTGTCATTAACACGCGCGTTGTAAGGTTACGACGCGTGAATGCGTGTCATCTTCCTTTATGATAGGGCCTTCCTTGATACGCATTGCATGTCGTAAACGCGCATCATAATTGCGCGTTGTAAAAGAGCGTCGTAAATGCACATCGTCTCTCTTTATGACAGGGCCTTCCTTGACACGCATTTGCACGTCGGCTGAGACTTTTACGACGCGCAATGAGCGTCGTAAAAGGCTGTTTTTCTAGTAGTGATCGTGGCCATCATGATGCATGCCACTTTGGTAGCATCCCTTTCATGTGCCTGAAAGTCAGCGGTCTCCTGGGGAGTTCCAGTGGTCTCATCAATCTCCTTAAGCTCCTTGTCGAGGACATATTCTTTATCCTCGTAGCGGGTAATCATCCTGATGTTTCTGATCCACTCATTGAAGTTGGATCCATCAAAGGTGACTTTCCCACACAAGTTCATAAGGGTAAAGGAGCCATTAGGATTAGAGCCAGAAGCAGCATTGTTTGAAGACATATGAAGGAAGAGGACAAGATTAGTTTAGATATTAAGAGAGTCCTTAATAAAACACCAAAATGTAATATTAAGGCTAGGATCCAATCACAATATATTATAACTTAGAAGAGGTATGCCGTAATCCAAGCTATAAGATATTTGAAAGGCAGGTGAATGACGATTCACCAATTTCCACCACGAAAATCGAAATATTAAATATTAGGTTTTTGATTGGTTCTTAGAAATTCCTAGATTCTTTTGAGATTCAATGAACTTTTCAAATGCAGGTTTCAATCTCGAGTGTGCCCTCCAAGTTTTGTGACTGGGATACCGAGGATCACAAAACGAGGTGTGAAGTAACCATGCAAATCACTTGATACCCTTAAAGTTTATCACTTAATCGATGTGCCGGTAAACCACACACGCTCCACCGATACTATGATAAACCTTAAGTCACCCTTTACCTACCTTGTTAAGTCCAAGTTAGTGTGCCAGTTAACCACACACGCTCCACCAACACTTAAACAAAGTGTAAAGTGTAATTTCATGGATTAGCACCTTATTCACATTTTTCCTAAAGTAACTAAGATTGGGAATTTAATAAAAGCATTTAGTTACTTTATAATATTCATCATACTTTTTAATGAGGATTTATAAGTCATTGTCCTACCCGTTCGGCTAACGACCCTCCACCAGTCAAGCAAGCGGTGGGTGAGAGTGGACACCCATTAAGTTGCCATTTCATAGGCAACAACCTTATACCCACCTTATAGACTGGCTTCGTGAATGAGGCGTACTAGCGGTAAGACGACTTTGATCTAATATATATATATATATATATATATATATATATATATATATATATATTATTAACTTATAATATTATAAGAATAAAGGTTGAATTTTAACTTTTAAAATTCTAAGGGTTGGAACTAAAGTTTTAACATGACTTTACTTGTTCCAAAACTTGAGGGCAAGTTTTGTAAACTTTCAAAACTTTTCATTTCTTGTAACTTATGAGTTTATTAGAGTATTAAAAATGAAGACTCTTCATTTTTATAACCCATGTGTTCTATTAATGGTTTTAAAGCAAAGGGACTTTTGGTTTTCCATAACTTGAGGACAAGTTATTGACTCCATTAAAACACATAATGATCAAGAATTAATCTACCACATAGGTTACAAACAATTCCTATGATCATCTAAACATCATATGATCAAGAACATGAACATGAACACTTTCATGAATCAAAAATTACACTTAAAACTTTGTAATTTTGATAACTTGTTGTTGTAAATGGATTAGCAAGAACATTACACCATCTAAAACAAGTTTTCAAGTCCAAAACAGTTTAGGGTAATGTTTCTAGTCCATTTCCAACAACAAAAGTCGAAAATCTGCATTCTGAGGCTCCTACTCGCCGAGTGCACGAACCTACTCGGCGAGTAGGATGAAGATACACATGAACTCGGCGAGTTCATCAGGCAGATTGCACAATATCGACTTTTTTCAACAATTTAGCACAAATAACAAACAAACAAGCCTAGTCTCTGATACCACTGGTGGGTTTTGAGCATTCTAACACTTCCTAAGTGTACATGCAACCCAAATAACCTTGGATCTATGTTTGTCTAATTATCATGCAAAGTTGAATTCCAAGGTTATATTCCTATCTAGCATACATGGGGAACAATTTTTTAACTTGAATGAAAGATTGAATAACTTACCTTGTTGTTGCTTATGTTCCTTGAAACCTTGTGAGCCTAGCACCCCAAGTGTGATGCCTCAAATGCTTCACACAACACCAAATGCTCTTGGAAAGACTTTTGAGAGAATCCACACTTCTTAAAATCGGCCTAGCCCTCTTGTCTCATATGTGTTGCCGATTTTGGTGGAGAATGGGACTCTTATATAGTGTTGACACATCTAGGGTTACATCATGTAAACCCTAATGTGTCATGACTCTTCATTTCCATGACCCATGGGTTTGTAACTCCCATGGAGCATCCATGGAGCATCCTATGGGTGGAACCCAACTTGATAATCCATGGAGCCTCTTAACACACTATCCAAAGATATGGATGATTTACATAATCAACCCATATATTTAATTAGTTACCTTTTGATCACTTTATTAATTCTAAATTAATTCTTGATGAAACTAATCAAATAATATTATTAATATATTAGAACTTATAATATATTAATAATCTCCAAGTGTTATCTCTCTCATTTAGTCTATCGAATCGCATGGTGCCATGCAACCCAAATGGACCATGCCGGGTTGGGTCAAGTACTGACCAGAAATAGTTATGGACTTAGACACCTTATCCAACAGTCATAGCATACATGATTGAGCCAACTGCGGAAGCATAGGGTACTCGGCTCATCTCAACTATCTCGGCTTCTGTACTCGGACTTTGAGTCTTACTCAATTTGGCATTTCTCTGTATCGGTAGTTCTCCATTCTTCGAGTTTTCCATACTAAAACGTTTTAGTACCTTATCCAAGTAAGTATTCTGACTTAACCTCCTACAGAGTCGGGATGTCGTTTCCTATGAGCAGTATGTCATCGACATACAAAACGAGGAAGCTAACTATACTCCCACTGGCCTTGTCATATACACATGATTCATCTTCACTTCATACAAATCCAAACTCTTTGAATTTCTCATCGAAGCAAAGATTCCATCTGCGAGATGCTTGCTTAAGTCCATAAATGGACTTCTCAAGTTTGCACACTCTATTGGGATGCTTTGGATCAACAAAACCCTCTGGCTGAGCCATGTAAACATCCTCATCCAACTTCCCATTAAGGAAAACGATCTTGACATCCAACTGCCATATCTCATAATCATGAAATGCAGCAATGGCTAGCATCACCCTAATAGACTTTATCTTAGCAACTGGCGAGAAGGTCTCATCATTGTCAACTCCGGGAGTTTGAGTAAAGCCCTTCGCAACCAGTCATGCCTTATATGTGTGTACATTCCCATCCACGTCTGTCTTTTTCTTGAAGATCCATTTGCACCCAACCGTGGTACGTCCGGGCACATTGTCAACCAAATTCTAAACTTGGTTGTCATACATGGACTGAATCTCGCTGTCCATTGCCTCTTTCCATTTTGCAGACTTTGGGCCTGCCATGGCTTCCTTATAGCTATTAGGTTCATCTACTGGGGTTGAAATCTAACTCTTTCGGAACGTCTAAGAGGTAAGGACTCATTAATTGGTTCAACCGGAGTTTCCTCCTCGGGTTGAGCGCTAGCAATAGAGGTTCCTTCATCGCTCGACTCTTCAACCTCTTCAAGATCGATTTGCCTCCCACTGTCTCCTTGGCTTATGAGTTCTTGCTCTCGGAAAACCCCTCTCCTCGCAACGAAGACAACATTGTCAGTTGTTCTATAGAAGAGATATCCAAAGGATTTCTGCAGGTAGCCGATGAAACTACACCGCTCACTACGAGGTTCGAGCTTTTCGTGAGTTTCTCGTCTTACGAAAACTTCACAGCCCCAAACCTTGATATGTGCCAACGAGGGAACTTTCCCTATCCACATCTCATGAGGTGTTTTGGAAACCTTCTTTGTAGGGACTCGGTTAAGGATATGGGTGGCAGTCTCTAAGGCATACCCCCAGAAAGAGATAGGTAGTGAAGCACGACTCATCATAGAACAAACCATGTCTAACATGGTTCGATTATGCCTTTCTTCCACACCATTCAAATGAGGTGTCCTAGGTGGCGTCAATTGCGAAACTTTTCTGTATTCCTTGAGATAGTCGTGGAATTCAAGACTTAGGTACTCTCCTCCTCGATCGGATCGAAGCATCTTGATTTTCTTGCCCAATTGATTCTCCACTTCATGGTTGAACTCTTTGAACTTTTCAAACGTTTCTGACTTGTGCTTGATTAAGTAAATATACCCATATCTACTATAATCATCGGTGAAAGTCACGTAGAAGCGGTTCCCATCCTTTGTGGTGGATCTAAAGGGCCCACACACGTCGGTGTGTATGAGATCCTATAAACCCTCACCCCTCTCACAAGTGTCAGTGAAGGGTGACTTGGTCATCTTTCCAAGTAAACAAGATTCGCACGTGTCATCTTCATTAAGGTCGAATGACTCCAACACTCCATCCTTTTGGAGTTGGGCTATGCGCTTCTTGTTGACATGTCCAAGACGACAATGCCACAAGGATGCTTTATCCATACTATTGGAAGAATCCATACATAACACATCATTTCCTAGGTTATCTACAACCATAACAGTTTCATAAATTCCATACAAGGCATTGCTTCAAAATATAAAACACCATTTAGATAAGCATAAATCGAACCATTCTCATTATTAAATGAATATCTAAATCCTTGTCTAAATAAACCATGAAAAGAAATGATGTTTCTTGCCATATCTGGCGAGTAGCAACAATTATTTAAATCTAAATTCAATTGATTACTAAGCACTAAAGAATACACTCCAATCTTGGTCACAGGTGACGATCTTCTGTTCCCCATGATTAGATTTATTCTTCCACGCTCCACATCTCAATTTCTTCCTAGTCCCTGCAAATCAGAACAAATGTGATAACCACATGAACCCAAGAAATAACATGAGATGAATCATTAGATTTACTTGTGTAAATACCTGTTAAAGATGGCTTGATCTTCCCATCCTTGATGGCTTGCAGATATTCTAGACAGCTTCTCTTCCAATGCCCTATTTTGTGGCAATGATGGCACTCTGCCTCCTTTGGGTTTGGGTTGGGCTTAGCAGGATCAACCTTGGTCCTACTAGAAGAGGAACCATCTTGGGACATTCCCTTGCGGTGGTTCATTGAAGAAGCCTTCCTCTTCTTGCCCCTTCCCTTCCTAATAGCCAAAACAGGAGCAGCGGGTGGATTGGGAGTTAGTGCAACAGTCTTTTCCTTGAGGTTGATCTCAGCAGTCCTTAGGAGCCCTTGGAGTTTGCTTAGGGTGACCTCTTCCTTGTTCATGTGGTAGGTCATCCTAAATTGGTTGTAGCATGAGGGCAAGGAGTGAAGAACAATGTTGATAGCCAAATCTTCCCCAAAGTTGACATTCAACTTGCGAAGACGATCAACATACATTTGCATCTTTTGCAAGTGCACGGTTAGAGACTCTCCACTTCCCATTTTAGCAGTGATCATATTCGTTATGAATCTCATAGCGCTCTTGCCTCGCGCTTTGGTGGTATCTCTCCATCAAGTCTAGATGTATCTTAGAAGGATACCTGTCCTCATAGGACTTTTGGAATTCGGAGTTCATCGTGGCTAGAATGATGCAATGGAATTTCGTTGCATCACACTCATGGGTCTCAAAGACAACCATTTCTTTGGGAGTAGCAATTTCTGGATTGATCTTCCCGAGCTTCTCATCGAGAACATACTCTCTATCCTCGTAACGCGCGATCGTGCAAATGTATCGTATCCATTCGCTAAAGTTCGATCCGTCAAAAGTCACTTTTTGACAAAGGCTCATTAGCGTGAATGAGCTAGCAGCAGCGTTGTTTGCGTTAGACATCTACAAAAAGAAATGAAAAAAGTTTTGATTAGATTTAACTCCCTAATTAACACCCAAAATGAAAAATTAGGGCTAGGACCCAACAACATTATTTACACATTAGAAGAGGGATGTCGTGATCCAACATGCAAATAATTTGGAGGTAAGTGAATGACGATTCACTAAATCTTCACCATGAAAAACACACGCTTAAGTTTTAAATGTATTGAGAATTCCTAGATTTCTTTGAGATTCATTGAACCTTTCAATGGCATGTTTAAATCTCGATATGCCCCTCTAGTTTGTGACTGGGATGCCGAGGATCACAAAGCGGGTATGAATAACCATGCAAATCTACATGGTGCCTTCATTGTTACATTCATCTATTCGACGTGCTGGTAAACTACACATGCTCCATCGAACTATGACAAACAATGAATCACCCTTTGCCACCTTTGCTTCGAACAATTAGTGTGCCGGTTAACCACACACGCTCCACTAATATCTTAACAAGGGTGCAAATTGTAATTTCATGGGATTGCATCAATTCACTTTTCCTAAAGTAACTAAGATTGGGATTTTTATGAAACACGTTTAGTTACTTTATATAGATTCATTATACTTATTAATGAGGAGCTGATTGCCCTATCCTACCCGTTCGGCTAACGACCCTCCACCAATCAAGCAAGTGGTGGGTGTGAGTGTACACCCATTAAGCACCATTTTATAGGCAGCAACCTTATACCCACCTTATAGACTGGCTTCGTGAATGAGGCCTACTAACGGTAAGACTAGCAGTATAGTGTTGAATTTTAAACTTGTAAAATTCTAGGGTTTGAAATTTAAATTATTCAAATTAAACTTTTAATCAAAAAAATAAAATTTCAAAACTTGAGGACAAGTTTTAAACTTTTCAAAACATGAGGATCAAAAAGAAAATAATACAAATCAACTAATTAGATTATTTAAATTTGATCTAATCAATATTACTTGCAAGACAATTCACCAATATAATTCAAATAATCAATTATTATCATATAAGGAAATTATTATTCAATTAAATGGTAATTATCTTTTTTTTTGGTCAAGAATTTACTCCAATATATCATAAAATTCGGATTTTAAGGACCCAAAACAATTAAGGCAAGTATCCTCAAGCGAAACAGCAAGAAATCCCGTGATTGACTCATTCTGGCGCTAGAACTCGCCGAGTCCACATTGGAACTCGCTGAGTTCACCATTCAGAAGCATAAAAATCGAATTTTTCAAGCAACAAGCAATTAACCAAAGCATCAATTCAATAGAAATCAATCAAAGCTCTGATATCACTGATGGGTTTGAGCCATAAGAACTTTCCTATGTGCACATGCAAACCCTAATGCTTTGATCTAGTTTTCTCTAATTGAACATGCAATGTATCCAAGACTTACAATTCTAGATTTAGTGTAAACAATTGAATCATATCATATGAAATCAGATCTAAAAGAATACCTTAAGTTGCTTGCTTGAAACATCTTGTTCTTGGAGCTTAGAGTCACAATTGTCACTCCTCTAATGGCTTACAAACACCAACTAGCAAGAGGATGATCTTGAGAGAGAGAGAGAGAGGAGGTGAGAAATTGGCTCTAGGGTTCTTCCTTGCAAGAGTATTACCGATTTCCCTCACCCAAGGGTTCTATATATACTATGAGATACTAGGGTTACACCCTTAACCCTAATTGAATAACTTATGCCTTAAGCAATCCAAAGATCCTCCTAGATATGAATCTTGGACGATTTTAAGGTATCCTAACCCTAAAATTTGTCCACCCTAATATCCATAAGGATACATAGCCCAAAACTCAACTATCACACGTTTGACAGTTTATGCCCCTTTATTCAATTAACCTCTTTAAGTCACCAAATTAATTCTCAATTAATATATGGCTTATATCAATCAAATAATATTATTATTCCTTTAATATATTACTCTCATAATATATTAACAATAATATCTCTTCTCTCTTTACAAATCATCATGTCAAGTTGCTATGGTGAAGGCAACCCAAAAGGACCATGCACAACCGGGTCAAATACTTACGAAATATAGTTACAGCCTTAGACACTAATCCAACAACGACAACCATCGAGGTTCCAATATTAGACGAAGCAGCTCAAGTCCCTCTCCGTAGAAGTTTTCAACCATCAAACGTTTCTTCGGAATCGGATGATGAACACATAGAAAATATAGACACCAGAACTGAACCATGAGTTCTCACAATTCCAATAATCCAGGGGAACTTTCTCACACTTAAGAGGATCTTCCATCATGTAACAACCCGAAGTTAGCCGTCGCCGAAACCCATTTCGTCCGTAAAACCCGTCTATAGCGGTTCGTTTCGATCTCGTTTTTGGGCTAAGTTATTTAAAATTATATGTTTATTTTAATCTAATAAGTGCCCAAATCCCTTAGAAACTCATGAAAATGGCCCAAAATCATTAATTTAAAGATTTCTAAATTCAATCCCGTCGGATTACGAAAACTTAATCGGGTGCGACCAAAAGCCCCGTTTAATGTCGGTATCAGGTAGAATTCCATCGTGTCCAAATCATAGACCCTATATAAAGAGGGTCAAGCTTCCATTTGAAGCTTTTGCTCTCTCTCTCTCTCTCTACTCTCTCTCTAACCTATCTCCTCAAATCAACTCTAAGGGTCCAAAATCATTAAATTAAGGCTTCTAATCATCAAGGTATCTTCCCTAACTCCTAGTATATCATCCTTAGCATTCAAACTCGATTTCAAATCATGAATTAGGACCTTGTTCATTTGTTTACGGCCCTGGAGCATGCTTGGGCCGTAAACACATATAAAGGGGGTATTTATGCCTTAAAACCCCTCCAAAACACCATTGAGGCGTAGATATGGCTTGTAGAATTATGGAATTGGACTTAGAACACCTTGAACATCAATTTAGAGGAGTAAGCATGAGTTTACTGCCCAAGAACATGCTTGGGCCGTAAACTCATTAACATGGGGAGTAAACTCCTTCTAAGGTGTTAAATTGCCACTTACACACCTCCTAAGCCTTGAACAAAAATATAGGAGCAAACACAAGCAAATTGGGAGCCTAAAACATAAGGAAAAGAGCCCCCTAAGTAGTTCACGACCATGAGATGGAGCATTGGGCCGTAAACTCCTAAAACTATGTCAAATGGTGCCCAAATTTTACCCCTAGACTTGTAAAATAGCTTGAAATCACATGTGATTAATTAAGGACCACCAAAACATCAAGGATTTAGTGTGAGGGGAGTTTACGGCTGTAAAATCCAAGTTTACTGCCATAAACTCCAATAAATGGTTCATATGTGAGATAAATCTATTCCAATGCCCTAGATGTGATCCTAGCTAATTTATCCAAGTGATATAAAGCCATTTAGCAACCAAAAGCACCCCACCATGAGTTTACGGATGTAAACTCATGGGGAATGTGTCATTAGGGCCGAAAACACTCTTAAGAGTTTACTCTTGAAGAGTAAACTCCATATCCAAGCCTTATGTGTCCTCAAATGCCACCCGGGTCCTTCCAAACACTTGTAATGAAGTGTTTTCGCTTCTAGAAGCATATGTACTCATCTAATAAATAATTTAAGTTCTAATTAGATACAAATATGTATCTTTTCATAATACATAGGAATCTTGTGCGTTTGCGAACCCAGAACCGACGTTTAGGATTCAAACCGACGCGTTTCTCAACCGGTGAGTTCATACCCCTACCCGTTTTCCGTGTTTTTCAAATGTTTTTCAAATGTTTTCAGGGGGAATACAAGCAAAAGTACAAGGAAATCTTGTACTTAAACTTAATTTTCAGCTCAAATGTTTCATTTTATGTATGCTTCTAATATCAAAAACCGTGTTAACTAATTGTTCGAATTGCAGGGCAAACTGTTAGACTAAATGCAGATTTCTTTAAAAAGTGTTATAAACTATATTACATTTTGCAAAAGAAATCATACTAATCATAAACTAAGACGAATACTAATACGAATACAAAGATAACCAATAGGATAGTACGAATACGAATACGAATACAAATACGAATACGAATACGAATACGAATACGAATACGAATACGAATACGAATACGAATACGAATACGAATACGAATACAAAGATAACCAATAGGATAGTACGAATACGAATACGAATACAAATAGGAATAGGTATACGAATACAAATACAAATACTAATACAAATAGAAATAGGAATACGAATACGAAATAACGCCTTTGGATGACTCCAAGACTTCGAATATACAGTTTGTGTACGCCTTGAGTGTCACCAGAGTTTCGAAAATAATTCGAAAGTACGCCTCTGGACATCAACTGAGTTTCGAATACATACGCCTTAGAATGTCGACAGAGTTTCGAAAATACGTCTAATGTACTCTTTTAGAAATCACCAGAACTTCGAAAATACTATAAATGTACGTTTCTGAGTGAATCCAAATATTCGAAAATACAACTAAGTATAGTAGGTAATCAACATTCGAATGTAGGATAACTAAGATATCAGACTACTTAACTAATACTATAAGTATGGTAGTTACTTGTACATCGAAATCTAAACTAAGAACTAACCTCAACACATAGGAAAAATATGGGATTTTCCTGGGATAACGTAATAACTCGTAAACGAATAAAGTAATAAATGGATAACTAAACTATTAGGAAAATATGGGATTTTCCTGGAATAACGTAACAACCCATTTTCGAATTAGTAACAAAAGATAACTAAACTATTTTCATAAGAAAAGATGGGATTTTCTTGGTTAACAACTTTTTCAGAAAACAAGGGAAACACGTACTTTTCAAAACTAAACCGCTTATGAACTCACCATCTTTATGCTGATATTCAAACTGCTTGTATTCTCAGGTCAGCATTAGACAGGTACACCGCCATCTTTTGGAGAAGACGGAGCATTAGAAGACTCATCTTTACTTTTGTTCATATGATATATATGTATAACACTTGTATAACTTTCTTACAAACAGATGTAAACAATTCTATGTAATGTAATGTTTTGTGTTTACTGTTTTACTATGTACATTGGATTTGATATACAATATGGAGTCCGCCCCAGAAATGTTTCTGCCTTTGGTTTTCGGGGTGTGACACATCAGCAATCCATGGGGTTCATACGACAACCGTTGAGGTTCCAATATTAGATGAAGCAGCTCCAGTCCCTCTCCGTAGAAGTTTTCAACCATCAAATGTTTCTTCCGACTCGGATGATGAACACCTAGAAAATATAGACACTAGAACTGACCCAAGAGTTCTCACAATTCCAACAATCCAGGGGAACTTTCTCACACTCAAGAGGATCTTCCATCAGCAATCCAAGGGGAACCTCTTCCAATCGCACAAGAAGATGCAAATCTCACTCCTATAGTCCAAGATGATTCTGCAGGATGTTCTCAAATCCAGGGGGAACTTCCGTCCCCAATAGAAGAATCTTTCGATATTGAAGATATTCCCTCTACCGAAGTTGCTGATCATCTGCAACCCTTTCTACATGTTTGGACGAAGGACCACCCACCGGGTCAAATCATCGGCAACCCATCCATATGTATCCAAACTCGATCCTCCAAGGATTTATGTGATCACTGTCACTATGCGGCATTTATGTTCTCGGTCGAGCCTCGAACGATCAATGAAGCATTACTAGAACCAGACTGGATATTCATAATGCAAGAAGAACTAGGCGAATTCAAAAGAAACAAAGTGTGGCAACTCGTTCTGAAGCCGCAAGGTCACACTATTATTGGTACTAGATGGGTGTACAAGAACAAGTTGGATGAATCTGGTACGGCCATCAGAATCAAGGCAAGCTTAGTTGCCAAGGGATATAGTCAACTTGAAGGTATTGACTATGATGAAACTTACGCTCCGGTGGCACGAATGGAAGCCATCTGAATTTTCTTAGCATACACAGCTCACAAGAATATCAAATACATCAAATGGATGTGAAAAGTGTTTTTCTCAATGGTGAACTTAATGAAGAGGTTTATCTTTAGCAACCTCCTGGCTTCAAAAGTCTTGAATTTCCTGATCACTGCTACAAACTTGAAAAGGCAGTCTATGGTCTGAAGCAAGCTCCAAGAGCATGGTATGAGATTCTCTCAGAATTTCTTGTCTCATCACGGTACAAAAGAGGAGTGACTGATCCCACTTTATTTAGAAAAGCAAACGGTAATCACCTTATGCTAGTACAAATATATGTGGATGATATCATCTTCGGATCCAAAGATCAAGAAATGGTGGATGAATTTGCAAAGCTCGTGACTAGTAAATTTCAAATGAGCATGAATTGCGAGATTAATTTCTTTCTGGGTCTTCAAATCAAACAAATCTCGCAAGGAATATTCATTCATCAAGAAAAATACACCTCTGAACTGCTAAAGAAGTACTCTCTGGACAACTGCTCCTCAGAAAAGGTCCCAATGGCCTTCGGACATAAAATCTCCACTGATCCTACCGGTGAATCCGTAGATCACAAAACTTATCGAGGAATAATTGGTTAATTGATGTACCTCACCGGAAGCAGACCAAATATTGTCTTTGCAACAGGTGTATGCGCAAGATTCCAGGCTAATCCAAGAATTTCACACATTACCGCAACCAAGCAGATTCTAAGATACTTAAAGGGCAGCAAGAATCTTGGCTTAAGGTACCCCGTAGGAAATGACTTTAGCCTACAAGCATTCACTGATGCAGATCATGCCGGATGCAGACTAGATCGAAAAAGCACCTCCGGTGGATGTCAATTTTTGGGTGGAAGACTCGTCAGCTGGTCATCAAGAAAAAAAAGTTGTGTATCATTGTCTACCGCAAAAGCTGAATATGTGGCCGCAGCCAGCTATTGTTCATAAGTCTTGTGGATGAAAACACAACTTATGGACTATGGATACAAAATGCTGTGGATACCAATTTATTGTGACTCTGAGAGTGCTATAGCGATTTCTCACAATCCAAATCATCACTAAAAAGTAAAGCATATTGAGCTACGATATCATTTCACCAAGGACCACATTCTGAAAGGTAATATCGAACTAATTTTTGTAAATACTCATGAAGAGATTGCTGGTGTATTCACCAAAGCACTCGATTCTACAAAATTTAATAGTTTCTTACAAATGTTAGGAATGATGAATCCGAACACGCAATTATTTTTGAATTGAGAGGTACCGCAGACCATCCTTGGTCTTTGTTGCGGTCCTCATTGGACTTTGTTATGATAGATAGTTTTGGCGTAGCTTATGTACCACAGTATCCCTCTTACACCACAACTATATATCATATCTATCTCCCAATGGTCCTTATTGATTGTTGTTACTAATTTTTGTTCACATACTCTCCTCAGTTCTTCTACTGCAGTCATCTAATCATCAATCCGCTATGAAGTCTCAATCAGCAATAAAGTCCCAATTTCTCCATTATTTCAAAAATTCTTGAAACATTGTGTGCTATTTAATGATCCTTCATTAAATAAGAAAAACATTCTAAAAAAACATTCTTGGTATAGCATATAATCGTTTCAATTCCGCTTTTCAAATAAATCTTTTGTCAGAAATCTTTTTCATTAAACAGTCTCTTCCTATTACCCCACGATATCAAATCCGTTAGATCTTATCCCTTTATACAATAGATTAACTCCCTCACCACGTGTTCTTCTGACGTGATACTTTAAGGACTAACATTTCATTAAATGCAACCGAATTTGGAGAATTAAAAAATAAAAAATTAAAATAAATCTTTTCATAAAATCATATGTGGCTTGGGATTGCATCCAAATAAAAAAAAACCAAACGTCTTTTTTACCCAAATCAAATTAGGGTAAAATCAATTAAGTTTTAATTCCGCCAGTATAAAACCCTCTTTTTCTTCCCAAGAAAAGGTTTACGCTTTTTGAATACTCTAAGGATGAACTTCATCATCTTCATGCTCTTGCACTCTGTTTTCCTGCAAGTTCTTCAACATTTTTTTTTTGAAAAATGGTGAAATCTGGCGTCTCAAAGAAACACTCCAAAGCATCTTTCTCTGTTCACCCAATAGGTTTAGACTCTGCCTCAAGAAGTCAAATACCAACGATTGCCTCAAGTAATTTTAGGGCAGTGTTCGATGTACACTCATCGTACAATGATCCAATGAAGTTGATGATCAAGTTCCTGTCAAACCATCCTTTGTTCGGCCCGTTTGATGCCTTCACCGACGTAGTTCCACTCTCAACCCTCTTCAAGTGTGCTTTATCTGGATATCGCCCTCTCAACAGCCTTCAAGTGGTGCATATGAACCTGGTGAATGATTCTATGGTTATTTTGACCAAAGAAAAGTTTCTCAACGCCATTAATCTGTTAGTTCATCCCTCAACAAAGGTCTTCACTCCAAGTACAACTGATATTTTGTCTGCACTATACCAAATGGGTTACCAAAAGAAGCTGAAAGGCGTCGGCGAATTCAAGAAGAATCAGCTGCCTGTGGTATGGCAGTTCGTGTGCCATTTCGTTATCCGCAGTTTATCTTGCAGGACCGGAGGCACTAATAACATGGGCCTCTGTCACACGCCCGAACCAGACGGCGGAAACGTCTGAGGGCTATTGTGACTCAATTGAATACCATCACAATGAATATACATGAATCATAACATCATTCATCACCATGCATTGAAATATTACAACCGGTATTGTTTACATTTAGTACATTGTTTCAAAACATTACATTTCCAAAACGTAAATTGTTCGATACTAATTAAACAAACAACATGACATCACTGGGTACATTTTTCCTTCGAATTACCTGTTACCTGAGAATACAAGTATTTTGGAAAAACGTCAACATATGAAATGTTGGTGAGTTCATAAGTAATGTTTGAAAAATAATGAATTGTATTATTTTGAAAACCACCAGAAAATCCAATATTTTCTGCAAAGATTATTGTAAGTAAGAAAAGTGTGAAGATCCGTAAGTATGCTTGTTGATTAATATGAATGTGAGTAATTGTTGAACTTTGTATATATCACATAATTAAGACCGTTGAATTTCCCAGGAAAACCCGATGTTTTCCCAATACATTAAATTACGAGGCTGAGTTAGTATTATTCCGATACGAAGTTGTTTGTGATAATTCCAGGTGAGATTGGATTAATTATGGGTTGTGAGTCGTTATAATCACGCATTAGTATAAATGACTAGTTTACAACTATACAAACGATCCCTTAGGCGTCGTCCGTACTACTCACTTAATCTAACCACCCTGACTTCTCATAACCCCACAACTGAGGAGAAAAGAGGGTACGAAGTCCCCATTATTTCCATGAGTCGTTCAAGGCTATCGTGAATGCAAAAGGCCCTTGACCCGACTCGCATTTGACTTCTTGACTTTGCTAGCAGTACCAAAGGACCCTTGGGGCCCAATAGCACAATAAAGCTATTGAAAGTCCTTTTACACGAAACCAGGTCATATAAGGCCCAATAACATGTAAGCGCGTTCCCTTCGGGCCTAAAGATCATGTCATTGGGCTAGCTAGGCCCAACAAGCACGATTTGAAACTTTTGAGCCCAAAGACGGTGTATTGACTTCTCGTAAAGTTTCCGCGTGTGTATTGAAGTATCGTTGTTTATTGATTTGTGGTTTGTTATTGATTCGAGACCGAATCAATTCGTTTGATAACGATTTTTGGGTGTTGAGGGTGTATTCACCAATACGTTTCGCTGATAGCCGTGGTACTCGAGATTTTTCCTTAAGAGACTTATTGTTAAAAAAAATTAGAGTTTTTCTTTTTGAAGCCCCTCCTTGGATAAAATTTACACTTTTAGCCCTTTATATGAAAAAATTTCCATTTTTAGTCCTTGAACCATTTTTCTTGTCACTTTAGTACTAAAAATTGTTGAAAAGACATTTTTAGCCCAGGTTTACTTAATAAGCAGCTTAAGTCCCTCAAAAATGAAATTTTCTCGGTTGAAACCCCCATTTTCGCAACTTTTACAATTTTGCCCCAAAATGGGAATTTTTTTTTTGCATCTTTGGTCCCTTTTTAATTTGAAAATCATTTTTAACCCTTGAAATGGACTTGGTACACTAGTAGTCCCCTGTTTTACAGAAATGTGCAGTTTCAACCCCTCCAAATAAAAAATCTCGCAATTTGGGGCTTTATTGGGCCGAAAAGTCCATTTTTGGCCCATTATGTTTAAAATTCACATTTTAACCCTTCAAGAGTGTAAATTTTCAGAAAATACATATTAGAAACTGTTTTGACTCATTTCAACCTTCAGAATTTATATTTTGTCGTTTTGGGCCCTTTAGTTTTGTATTTTTAGCATTTTAAGCCTAAAAATGGGTTTTAAGCCCAAAAATGTTCATATTAACCAACTTGGATATTTTTCTAGACTTGATTTGTGTGAAATAATATAAGTTATACTTATTTCATTCAACATATTGTAGATATCGGTTTTTAAGTTCTTTTTTTTTAAATAGTACAAACACCACAATCACATATGATCATATATATAAGCATAGAAATCACACAAAGCATACATATACTCATAGATCTACACATTTGCTTGTATTCTCCCCCACAAAACTTATGAAAACCAAAAAAGAGGGGGTATGAAGCTCACCTTTGGGTGTGGTTTCGGCTTTTGGAAGAAAGTGAGAAGAAAATTTGGCCTTAGTACCTCTCCTTGGAAGATCTCGAACTTAGAGGGTTTCTATGAGAGTGATCATTATTTTTACATGGATTAGAAAGAGATTTTGATAAAACAAAGAACTTATATCATAGATCCAAACTTGATCTTACCTTAGGTGAAGAATTTGTGGAGATATTTTCTTCAAAGCTCCTTAGATCTCGAAAATATGGAGGAGAAATGAGAGAGTTTCTTGAGAGAATAGTGAGTCAAATGTGTGTGTGTGTGCTTGGAATCGGCCGAGAGCAAGAGAGAGAGGGAGAAGAAGAGAAGTGCTTGCATGGGAAGATGAGATTGCATGGATGTTTGAAGTGCAAAAGCTTAGATATCCTCCATATAAAAATGAAGTGGCAAGCAAAGTCGACCCTTTCCTCTTGGGTTTGTAGTTTGGGCCGAGAGATAGAGAAGAGAGATGGAGATTTGGTCCTTTTATGTTTAAGTCCATAATATGGAGTCCAAGTTAATGGTTTTTGCTCCATTGGCCCTTTTAGAGTAATTCACGGCCGAAATAAATATAAATATGATTCTTATGGCCCATTAGGGCTAATTAGGTTAGTTATGGCCCAATGAGGTCCATTAAGGTGTTTTATTTCATTCTAGGCCCAATATGGCCCAAAATATTAAAATGAATGAGAGTGGGTCCAATTAGAGCCCATTTAAGAGTTCTAAGCCCAAGGTAGTCAAATTGGAAGCTTATTGGTCCATTGGGCCCAATAAGGAAGTCCTAGTCCATAAAGGACTTAAACAAGAACTTCTAGGATTCCCAATTGCTTAATGACTACATTGAAATGCTTGTATGAGGTGTTTGATTAAAACTCTGTTGTTATAGAGTATGCATCATACATGTTCTCATGTCTTTGATTCACAATTTGACTTAGTTGTTGTAGTTTACAAGGCACAAAAATTTCTAGTTGTGCCTTCAAATGATGAATAAGATGATGATTCTGATGATGCACAACCCATTGCAATTCTAAAGAAAAGAAAACCATTACTACAGACGAAATGCGTGACCGGATAGATACCACAGTCTCTTAAAAGGTTCCGGTAGTCCTTGGGGTGGTCGCATACCCATTCAATACAACCATCGTATTCTACTCAGACACAGAAAGTGTGTCTGTTTCACCTACTCGTGGAGACTCACCCCCAACTCACTCCTAAGGGGATGGAACTGGTTTTTGCCCTAAGGTCTCCACGGCTTCCCGTCTACATTTCGTTACACTTGAGGCATTGAACTCCATCCTTTTTTCCTGTCACCCATACACTTCAAATACACCTTCCCAACCGCAGGGTAATTCTTCCGCCCTTGCCAGAACTGAGCCGAGGCCAGACTTGACCGCGGGTCAAGGAGACCGAGGAAGCTTAGGAAATCCTACTATGCTTCCATCCTTTCCAGATGGTTTATGTAACAACCCGTCCTTTCAGGTCCTTGAAATTCAAGTCTTGTAACCTCTTTGAAAAAGTAATTAGAATATCATCGAAAAATGAAGTATTTAAAGGCTCTGTTTGGAGTACGCTATGTAATAGATATCGTCTTAAGGTTTCCAAGCATATAAAGAACACTAAAATCCGAGTTATAACGAAGAAGTTATGACCATTCTAAGTTTTCCGACAAAAACCGACAATACGAAGTTACGTAAAAACTCGAATCGGAGATCGAGCGACTTTTGGCCGGAATTACCTAAACGAGAAACGAAGGTCTCGACAATGGTATTTCAGCGGTAAAAAGTCTGACAAAAACCGACGTCAGATAAAGAAGTTATGAATTTTTAAAGGAATTCCTTAATCACGTCATTTTAATAAATAAATAATAAAAATAATTTCATAATTTGCCAACGGAGTCTAAACGAAAGTTGTAGATCGTAGTCTCACCTTCGCGTGGATATAAAGAACATCGAAAATGGAGTTCATATGAACGAGATATGAATTTTAGAAGTTTATTTAAAATAAATATAAATTTAAATATAAACCCCCAGTATTATCCGAAGAACGAGTCAGCGGTCCGATCCTTCGTACGCCCTACGTACCCTCGTACGCCCCGCGTACTCAAATCAAGGGCTCCGAACTGTCCAGGTCGCTACGATGTTTCTTCCGAGGATGCGGTAAGCCATGACGTCTCGTACGCCCTGCGTACGAGCGTACGCCCCGCGTACGCGAGGCTTCCAGGCCCTATAAAAGGGGTGCGAGGGTGCCGGCCAAAATTGCTAATTTCCTTCCTTTCTCGCGCCGAAGATCTGCGTTTCAACCCTCGGAGTCATCCCGAAGGCCCGGTTTTCATATCCAAGGTGGGGAGAAAGTTTTACACTCCCGAGATTCCCGAGAATCCCGAGAAAAATCCGTTTCCCGAGACGAAACTCTGCCCAATTTTCTGCTCGCTTTCTTCAAACTTTCAAGTGAGTTCATACCCCTGCAAACACACTTTAAATATGTTTTTAAATGGTTTTTATACTCTTTTAGGGGGGGGGGGGAATACAAGTACGCACACGACTAAAATCGTGTGAAACATCGACCTATCGATATACTTTTCATACTGTTGTTTTAACTATCTTATGAAGTCATTATCATGCAAAACACCTCACAACACAGCTTTACCCTGTTGGGATACAATATGTTTTATAAATAGAAATATGTTTTATTTATACGTTTACATACAAATACATCATATCAAGGGTAGCATTCTTTACTAAACCGTTTTATACATCCAAAGAACTTATGATTTGTGCTTTATCAAACATTATGAAAAAGGATAAACTTTGCATACAAAACTACTACTTTAATACAGACTTAGTTGAGAATCCGTGAGACGTGTACATCTTCAAATACTACCTTTTTGCGAAAAGGTACCGCTTCAAGTCCTGTCTATAACCAGAGTCTCCCGTTCGGAGAACGTGTCAAATGTGTATAGATCTATACGGGAAGTCATGATCCTGCACCCTGACTGTTAGCTACAGTCCGTCTTTTGGGTTGACAGTTGTCATAACGCTACGACGCCTGAAGAACGTCGCTACAGGCATATTATGTTTAGTATGGTTATAAAAACTCACCGGATATACAATTATTATGGTATTATGCTTTTATGAACGAGTAGCTATTAAAACTATTCTTCATCTAACAAGTGCGATCTTCGTATAGCTTTACTATGTAAAACTATGACACAACTTACGAGCACCTCGGTTGCTTGCGATTTTCGGTCTTGGAGACTGCCAGTATGTTAGGAAAATAAGGGTTTTTCCTGTCTACAAACCAAACAACTAATAGGAAAATAAGGGATTTTCCTGGTGCAATTACTTACAACTTATAACACGAACATTCATATGCATTTCATACTTTTATAAGAAAATAAGGGTTTTCTTCTTGGAAAACACAACAAATCATAACTCTTTACAATTGAAACACTGCGTTTTCTGGAAAACAAACATGAACTTTCGAATGGCGTACATTTTCTCAAAACACTACTCATGAACTCACCAACTTAATTGTTGACACTTTTTCTTTCAAATAACTTGTATTCTCAGGGAACCGCTAAGCAGATTTGGAAATCAACTTTTGGAGATTAACGTGCTGACGTTAATTACTTCTTTTGAAAGACGTTTATGTATTTAACTTTTGAACATGTAACGAATACAATTATGTAAACATTTTGGAAACTTTAATATATATGGTGGTGTGTACTTTCCTTTCTATGAACTGTTATGATACTGAATATGACGTCCTCCGCCCCCGAACGTTTCCGCCGTTCTGGTTTGGGGGTGTGACAGATTGGTATCAGAGCATTGTTTATAGTGAATTAAGTATATCAAAACCATTTTGGTATACAACTATAAACACAACTGGGCAAAAACACTCTGAGTAAGAGTCATACTTTTAAAAATTAAATTTATTTAGTTTTTGTAAAGTAAGCATGCATTCATTTCATATTAATAACATGGTCAGTATCATAATTAAAACAATATAGAAGAATTATAAATAAGTTGTGCAGTGTAGGTATGCCTTGGGACATGTAATCAGAACTGGGAAAACTATAGCCTGATCAACTATATTTGTCCAAGAGCCGACTAACGTATGCTAAGGAGTGTCTGCAATGGACAACAAATTTAAAACTTACCAAACTTATAAACTTTAGAATCAAACATAACATTTAGAATACTATAGGAGTATTTTATGCATACGATAGTTTAACTTTGATATCAACCTTATGTGCCTTAGTTATAGACAATCCTTATCTCCCCATTCTCGTACAAACACAATGGCCGGATTTCCACCTAGCAGGAGACCCCTACTACCCCAACCAAGGTAATGAAGAAGGGATAGAGAATGATCCTGAAGAAGGAATGCAAGAAGAATCAGACTCAGATCCCGAGAACAATAACCTACCCTTAACGACTCCAATTCAAAACCCTAATCCTCGACCGGAATTTCATGGCTCGATGCCCCTTTGGGCAACTAACGTGGATAGCTGGAGCCGCGAACAGGATCAACCCCTTCCATTCAATGGAGACCGAAGCTTCTACAACCTAAGTGAGGGAGGCTCAGCAGACAGAGCCCTTCCTATATTGGTTCGTCGGATTTCTCGCATTGGTGAACAAGGACGGACGACCATCCATCGAACTGAGGAAAATGATGCGAACCCTGGAGTCAACACAGTTCGCATCCGACAGTTAGGATTAGCTCATTCAAGAATCGTAAATCGAAATGAAGCGTTGCAGAGAGAGCTAACGGTAACTCAAACTGAAGTGATGGAAATTCGGGCACGCCAGGAAAGACATGAGCTACGTATGCGCGAGATGGAGCGTCAGTTGGCAGAGTCTAAGGCCCCTGTAGCCAGCTCGCGTAACAAATAAAACCTGTCTAACTTCCAAAAATTTATCATAGCATAAGACCTCGGGTAAAGTCCTTACTTTTCTTAACCTTGTAATCGGAGACCTTTAGATAAGTCAAAATTTTCCTAACTACAAAATGTAACGTACCATGTTTTATAATATATGATGTATTTCCTTTATTAAACCCTTTGCATACCCCTCAAATTAATGAGTTTATCTACTCTCCTCATGAGTCGAACTCAAAACCCTATTCAGGGATAAGCCAAACTTCTGATATAGCAAATCACTAATGCGCGACTTTCGAATCATTAAAACTTATAGTTTTTCATGTAATTTCCTTATCAGAACAATGTCTCCTCGTAGATCAGCATGTAGAAACGCAACCCCACCACCACCTCCTCAATATGACCCCAAAATAGTGCAATCTGCTATCGCTGCGGCAGTAACAGCTGCACTGTCTCAAGCAAACATTAGCGGCGCAGCAAGGACTGGAAATAATCAACTTACCAACGTAACGCCATTCCTACGATTGGATACCGCCACTTTGCAAGCTACAGTTATAGCCACGGTAGCAGCCATTATAGCATACAATAACTCTGTCGACTCAAGCAGGGAAGGAAACGATATCAAAAATCCTAATCAAAGAAACAATCGAAACCACCTACCAGTAGATAACTACAAGAATACCTCAAGGTGCGAACACAAGAACATGAAACGAAAACCCTGGAGCAAGAGGGGAGGCCAATCAACTCAAAGAAACGCCAAAAAGCAGTCAACAAACCCTACCCCTACACCCAAAAGGTCGTACAACGGCAACCAGCCTAAGTGCAACCGATGCAACTTTCATCATTATGGATCTTGTCATGAAATGTATTGCGTTAGGTGCAATAGAAAGGGACACACCGTCCGCTACTGCAGAGAACTAGCCCAACCAACTGCTCTAGCCACAAACGTAGGAGTAGACCGCGCTTGTTATGAGTGCGGAGTAACGGGACACTTCCGAAGGGACTGCCTGGAGTCAAGCATCATGAATGCTGGTGGAGAAGGCCAAGTATTCGCAATGGGCCAAGAGGAGGCTATTGCAGACCCCACGGTTATTCTGGGTATATTTCTCCTTGATAACTTACTTGCATACACTCCATTTGATAGTAGGAACGCAGAAGTGTTCCGTGAGTCACAAGTTTAAAAAAAAAAAAAATTCTACTCGGACAAACACCCTAATCATTAAACAAAATTTTCATAGTAGTAATAATAGAGATAGACTAAATAGCACTGAAAACACATACGTAGAATGATCTATCCCACTAACGAACGTCTTACAATGAGAAGTACCGACATTTGGCATTCGACGTGGATTGGTGTGGCCCTACCCATACCAGTTCCATGTGTTATAGAGGACCCTTTCACTTTAACCATCGACTAACGAAACTCGATCGATTTATAATGACAAACCTCACACAAACCCCAATTGGTTTCTAGTTTCAAAACCCCGAAGTACTCATATGAGGAATCTTTACAACCTTCCCGTAGTATCCCCCAACAGATCATTTAGAAATACCACGCATACAACAAGTGGCAACTCCTGCAGAACGCCTTAGGGAGCAAATTCCAAGGTGGGGTGTTGAGGAAGGTACTCGTGTCCACCTAACACTGGCTAAACACCTCACTCCCGCCACTAAGGCTAGCGCTGGCCAGTCATGCCACCAATGCGAGGAGATAAGGGCACCTCAAGAAGGATTGCCCTATCACAAAGAATTCTGGCATAGACGGTAGGATTCTCAGGACCACAGTTGCAGGAGAACCTACTCCGAACCCGCATTAATGTAATTTAGGCGTTTCGTTGTAACAGACTTATAAACCATCCAAAACTAGTACAACCAGAGCCTTGTCTTTTTCGGGATCCCGTCGGTATAAGGATGCTCATGCTGCGTATACCTGCCGTTGTAGTATACCTTATTCGCAGCAATAGTCTTGTAGTAGTCTTAAGTACTGTAACTCTGTTGATGGTTGCACGGTTGTGTTTTATCGGTAAACGTCTTATGTTCAAATCTAATGTCTTTAAGTTTCCTTATGATTCCGACATTATCATACGACTTGATTCAATTTGATTCTCACAAAAACAGTTTCATACGTACATCTCCTTCTTCGAAATCGCCTTTCCAGCGAAACCGTCATATCAGAACACCAATTACTCATGAATGGAGTGCCTCATAATTCATTTCCTTTACGAAGAAGCCCCTGAAGTGCCACTCGTACAGTACGTCAAGTTCAAATCCAAAGATCCATACGGTTGATCTGTCATTGATGAATGTATACGTAGGGATGATATATATTCAAGGTTCTATAGGTTTAGAATTGACGATTCCACTTTAACTTCTTTTTCCTCGATGGGATGTGAGCTTAAAGAAGAATCAGTTATTCGACTACCTTTTCAATCTTAATTATATACAACTCGTATACACGAGATTATGATCGTTGGACCAGGTATGAATTTCTAATATGAACTTCAGGACGGAGACTGCCTAAGACTACGAGTGATCGTGCTACCATACAAATAAACTTAGAAGTGCAACACATGCCCCTTTCTGTCGATTGGTACAAAAGAGACAGATAGAACAAAAATACCCATCCTTTTTCCTTAATTCGGGAGTAATTATACTTTCTTTTAGATCTTCATGACATCTAATCCACTTCCAAGATTTTGGCATCATAATCAGTATGAATTGGTTGTGTTCTCATGCAAAAGGAAAGGTCACTGCCTATAACTCAAGACAGCTTAAGACACATGAAGTTAACTATACAACACATGATCTTGAGTCAGGAGCATCGGTAATTACTTCGAAGATCTGGAGACACTACTTGTAGGGTACAAGATGTACTACTCTCACAGTCCACAAAAACATTCAACATACGTTCGACCAAGAAGAGTTATCATGCTAGTGAAGTCAAACGAAGGAAGCAAAGTCGTATCCCGATAGTGAAAGGTTCGCTGGAATGCCAAGCGAGGAACCGAGTTCAATTAAGAACATGAGAAGCAAATAAAACTTCTATCTGTAGCATGAACTCTAATTTCGGGACGAAATTCCCTCTAACGGGGGGATGATGTAACAACCCGTCCTTTCAGGTCCTTGAAATTCGAGTCTTGTAACCTCTTTGAAAAAGTAATTAGAATATCATCGAAAAATGAAGTATTTAAAGGCTCTGTTTGGAGTACGCTATGTAATAGATATCGTCTTAAGGTTTCCAAGCATATAAAGAACACTAAAATCTGAGTTATAACGAAGAAGTTATGACCATTCTAAGTTTTCCGACGAAAACCGGCAATACGAAGTTACATAAAAACTCGAATCGGAGATCGAGCGACTTTTGGCCGGAATGACCTAAACGAGAAACGAAGGTCTCGACAATGGTATTTCAGCGGTAAAAAGTCTGACAAAAACCGACGTCAGATAAAGAAGTTATGAATTTTTAAAGGAATTCCTTAATCACGTCATTTTAATAAATAAATAATAAAAATAATTTCATAATTTGCCAACGGAGTCTAAACGAAAGTTGTAGAATGTAGTCTCACCTTCGTGTGGATATCAAGAATGTTGAAAACGGAGTTCGTATGAGGGAGATATGAATTTTAGAAGTTTATTTAAAATAAATATAAATTTAAATATAAACCCCCGGTATTATCCGAAGAACGAGTCAGCGGTCCGATCCTTCGTACGCCCTGCGTACCCTCGTACGCCCCGCGTACTCAAATCAAGGGCTCCGAACTGTCCACGTCGCTACGATGTTTCTTACGAGGATGCGGTAAGCCATGACGTCTCGTACGCCCTGCGTACGAGCGTACGCCCCGCGTACGCGAGGCTTCCAGGCCCTATAAAAGGGGTGCGAGGGTGCCGGCCAAAATTGCAAATTTCCTTCCTTTCTCGCGCCGAAGCTCTGCGTTTCAACCGTCGGAGTCATCCCGAAGGCCCGGTTTTCATATCCAAGGTGGGGAGAAAGTTTTACACACCCGAGATTCCCGAGAATCCCGAGAAAAATCCATTTCCCGAGACGAAACTCTGCCCGGTTTTCTGCTCGCTTTCTTCAAACTTTCAAGTGAGTTCATACCCCTGCAAACATACTTTAAATATGTTTTTAAAATGGTTTTTATACTCTTTTAGGGGGGGGAATACAAGTAAACACACGACTAAAATCGTGTGAAACATCGACCTTTCGATATACTTTTCATACTGTTGTTTTAACTATCTTATGAAGTCATTATGATGCAAAACACCTCACAACACAGCTTTACCCTGTTGGGATACAATATGTTTTATAAATAGAAATATGTTTTATTTATACGTTTACATACAAATACATCATATCAAGGGTAACATTCTTTACTAAACCGTTTTATACATCCAAAGAACTTATGATTTGTGCTTTATCAAACATTATGAAAAAGGATAAACTTTGCATACAAAACTACTACTTTAATACAGACTTAGTTGAGAATCCGTGAGACGTGTACATCTTCAAATACTACCTTTTTGCGAAAAGGTACCGCTTCAAGTCCTGTCTATAACCAGAGTCTCCCGTTCGGAGAACGTGTCAAATGTGTATAGATCTATACGGGAAGTCATGATCCTGCACCCTGACTGTTAGCTACAGTCCGTCTTTTGGGTTGACAGTTGTCATAACGCTACGACGCCTGAAGAACGTCGCTACAGGCATATTATGTTTAGTATGGTTATAAAAACTCACCGGATATACAATTATTATGGTATTATGCTTTTATGAACGAGTAGCTATTAAAACTATTCTTCATCTAACAAGTGCGATCTTCGTATAGCTTTACTATGTAAAACTATGACACAACTTACGAGCACCTCGGTTGCTTGCGATTTTCGGTCTTGGAGACTGCCAGTATGTTAGGAAAATAAGGGTTTTTCCTGTCTACAAACCAAACAACTAATAGGAAAATAAGGGATTTTCCTGGTGCAATTACTTACAACTTATAACACGAACATTCATATGCATTTCATACTTTTATAAGAAAATAAGGGTTTTTTTCTTGGAAAACACAACAAATCATAACTCTTTACAATTGAAACACTACATTTTCTGGAAAACATACACGAACTTTCGAATGGTGTAACAACGCAAATTTTCAAACAAATTTTTCATTTTAAAAATAAAGTATTTCCATTCAAAACAAGGCATAAATAATTTAAGTGTCATGTCAAATACAACTGTCTAAATCCCAAGATCATAAAAACATCCTTCAGTGTGTATCGATCACGCCGGCGCCTTCCCACGGTCCTCGCTAGTACCTGAAACACATACATAACAACTGTAAGCATAAATGCTTAGTGAGTTCCCCAATATACAACTTACGCACATACGCCTCTCCAGGCCCTGACCTTCCGGTCCATGTGTCTCAGGGGACTTCCGTCCCTGCTGGGTAAACCTTCCGGTCCTACCCACGCCGACCTTCCGGTCCATCACACAACATATCGCCTTCCGGCCCATAACATATTGCCTTCCGGCCCATAATATAATCGCCTTCCGGCCCATGACATACATAGCACACATATAACAGATAACTTACCACATATAGCATACATATCACATATCATATCCGACCTTCCGGTCACACAGTCAAACCCTTCCGGGTACAGTATAGTGAGAAGACTCACCTTGTGAATGCTGAAAGCTAGCAAATCCTGAAATCACTCGTGCACAATCCGACGAGCTACAACCTCCCTATAACATCACATATCCCTCATTAACACTTATATCTTCTAAGTGTGACTATCCCTAAGAAGTCAGACTTAGGTCAACTCTGGTCAACGGTCAACGGTCAACGGTCAACGGTCAACTCGACCGGACTCGGCGAGTGCCATGGCGACTCGGCGAGTCTAGACGTCCTCCAACTCTCTGAGATTTCCTATTTACTCGTCGAGTATCCTCCTTGACCCGACGAGTTACTCCTGGAAGAATCGCGGGGCCACCCCGACTCAACTCGCCGAGTCTGAAGAACAACTCGACGAGTTCCAATTAATCTTCAAGCTACTCGCCGAGTCTCTTCATCGGACTCGGCGAGTCCATGCCATGCAACCGTACAAACTGCATCCTAAGGTCAGAACTGCTTCAACCATTCCTAGGTCTGGCCTTCCTAGGCTGATCCATGCAGTACGTCAAAGTTAATTTCTTTCCGAAGAAATCCCCGAAGTGCCACTCTTGCAGTACGTCAAAGTTCAATACATGGATTCATGCGGATGATCTATCATTGAGGAAGGTATACATAAGAGTGTTATATAATCAAGGTTCTACAGGTTTAGAATCGATGATTCCGCCTTAACTCATTTCCTCCTTGGGATATGAGGGTAAGGAAGAATCAGTTATTCGACTACCTTTTCAATCTTAATTATATACGACTCGTATACACGAAATTGTGATCGTAAATCCATGTATGAATTCTAAAATGGACTTCAGGACGGAGAAACTACCTAAGTATACGAGTAATCACATCGTCATGGGAATAAACTTAGAACCCAGTACGACTCCCGAAAACAGATCACCCTATAGTTTAAACACCCCCGAGATACAAGAACAATACGAGCAACTTGGCGAATTACACAGAAATAGAATTAGAAGACTAGGCTTCTCACCCTAGAGAACCCCGGTCAGATTCTTCCAGAGATCGATGGATCGCATCGTATGCGCCTCGGTTATCGAGGAATCCGTCAAGATTTTTATAGAAATCATTATCTCTGCCTCACATAGACAAAATGGTTGAGCACACGTAAGGAAAGAACTACTTCCAGAAATGGACCTAAGATCCGAACATCACCCGTTCGATGTGTTAGGGAAGGATGTCTGGGAGACTATCTTCCGAATTCGATGCGGACGCCTCGAGTCCGTAGTGATACCTTTCGGATAGGACCGGTACGCCCATGGTTTTCATGAGCTAAATGAATAGGGTTGCGTCTTTCTTACTTAGGATCGATTCGTCATTTCTCCATGAAATGACTTACTTATCTACCCTAGTAGTAAGAAGAAAACCGATGAAAACATTTCCTATAGAGGAACTTTTAGCAAAGTTCTCTAGGCACGAGGTTTGGAAATTGAAGAGTCAAATTTCTAGGACACATTGTTAGTAATGTGGGAAATTTTGAGTACTCTTTCAATTTGTCAAAAACCATTGAGCATTTATCAACGCCAGAGACGCCGAAAATTTTTCGTCAAATTCTAGGTCTTACCGACCTATCGCCTTAGTTCATTCAGAACTCCTGACAAGCTTCAGAAACTCGTACGACTTTGACCCAGCAAGGGATGACCTTTGACTGGGAAGTTACGCAAGAAAAGGAACCTTTGAGTTTCCAAGTGAGTGACCAAGTTCTTTAGGATAACTCACTCTGAGAATGGCTTAATAGGCTTCGTAAAGCGTGAAAAGCTAAATCCATATTTGACAGGACCTCTGAGATCCTTATCAGAATCTGTCCTGTGCCTCGCTCAAACTAGACCTACTCCGCGAACTCAGTAGCATACTTTCTACTCTTCGCATCTCGACCGTGAAACCATACCTTTCCGTTAGGACTCTTACAAGTCCACTCGTCGAGATCCTCGCCTTTGTATCAGAACCGTAGTGACCCTCGACCCAGAGGTCAAGCGGACGAAGCAACGCCGTCGCCAATTAGTGAAGGTTCGTTGGGATACCAACCGAGAGCCCGACTTCACTTAAGTGCGCTAGAACCAATCGATTAGGAAGTTTCCTCCTCACGTCTCGATCATTCGTGTATACTTCCATGCCTAAATTCTAATTTCGGGACGAAATTCCCTTTAACAGGGGGATGATGTGACAACCCGAAATTTTCCATTCAAATCAAACCATTTCAATCCAATAGAAGTAGAGCAGTTACAGTGAGAATTCAAACTTTTGGAGTAAGTTTGGCAATTTTAGGGTTTTACACCTAAGGAGTTATTAGGAGAGTGGGTTCATTAGGATTTTGTGCAACACTGAAATTCCATTACTCTAGGTCATTAGAATCCACTCCGAGAATAGAAATATTTTCTGCCAAAAATCTCTGGACTATAAATAGAATTCTGAACCAAATTGGTTCATTATTTGATTTCCATTTAGAGAAAAGCCAAATACTCTCTCACGGATCTTCGGGTTTTCATCCCAGATTGTAAGTCTACTTCCCTAAATGTGTTTTAATACTTGTTATATGCCTTATAACATTGTTTACATGTCCAAAACACTAGATCCGGGAGTTTACCGCCCAAGAACGTTCTTGGGGAGTAAACTCCAAAATCAAGCCTAAATGCCACATAGTCCCATTTCCGTGTTAGGCATCTAACTAAGGACTTAGTGTATGATCATATGAGGCTAGAAGCAAATCAAAAGCAAGTAGTTTGAGGAGTTTACGGCCAAGGAACCACCTCTTGGGCCGTAAACTCCAAGAAAACGGCACAAATGAGTGCCTTGTGATCCCTAGCCTTAGAACAAACACCTAGAAGCTTTACACTCATGATTTATGCCATCAAAAACCCTTAGAAATCATTTCTATAAGGGAGTTTACGGCCAAGAAACTCCTTGGGCCGTAAACTCCAAGTTTTAGGTTCCAAAATGCCTTTAAACTCTTCCTAAGGCTTAGTATTCATTTTTGGCATGTACCTTAATGTGTTTAAAACCAAGGAAAATCATAAAAAGCATAAGTGTTTGAGAGTTTATGGCCAAGAGTATTTCTTGGGCCGTAAACTCCTTAAATGGGGTTAAAGGACACCCTAAACACTTCCATAGGCCAAGAAACTTTTAGGGCAAGTACTTAGAGGAGATATGGACTAGTTAAAATTCTTAGGACCTCATGTGTGAGGGAGTTTACGGCCCAAGGAGTTCTATGGCCGTAAACTCCATCAAATGGTCCCATTTAGTGCCTTAAACCTCCCTTAATCCAAGTATTGAAGCCTAGACTTGTTCCTAGAATTGTTAGCCACTTGAAAAGACAACAAGAACCCTCCCAAGGGAGTTTACGGCCGTAAACTCCAAGGGAAAAGGGTCTTTGGGCCGTAAACTCCCCTTAGGAGTCAATATGGTGCCTTAAACTCTTGCCTAGCCTTGAAGCATTTCCCCTCTAAAGTTGTAGTACTTCTAAACTCCATTTCATGGCTTGTTTGAGAGTTTACGGCCAGGAGCGTACTCCCCTGGGCCGTAAACTCTAATGATTTTGGTCTTTTGACCTTAAACTCTCATTAGGGGCATTGCACTCGTTTATTGCAACCCATTTGCCTCCTAGCACTTGACCAAAAGTGTTGTCTTCGCGCTTAAATGTTATTACTTGTATAATTAGTGTTATAATCACTAATTATTTATATACATATGTCTTCATATGTAATTAGGATCATTGTGGGTGTCTAAGTCATCACTTGACACCAAGCACTTGTCCGATCCTTCCGTACGATAACAGCCCGTTCATTTCCAGTCACATACTGCAGGTGAGTTCATACCCCTTAACTAATGTTTTAAACTATTTCAAATGTTTTATGGGGGGGGGATACAAGTAGAATCATGCTACTTATTATGTCAATCACATGTGATTAGTAAGTTGGATTATATTACTTATTACATCAATCACATGTGATTAATATACAGCATTCAAAAGATTTGGCTACTCATTAGCCGTTTTACCAAATAGTTTTCCTTCAAAAGATTTTTATAAACATTTTATATGTTTTCAACTACTTATTACACTGTACTTCTTACTCTGTCATCATATTTCAAACTCATTTACAACTGTGTTTTCAAACAAGTGTTCTTTGTACTTATACTGTTTTATCAAACAAATGTTCTTTATACTCAAAACTGTTTTATTATACTTATTCCTTCGAATTGTTTTATAGATTGACATCAAGTCAATCTTCTCTTAAAATAATATTTCTGTTTCAAATGTTTTATAAACTTACTTATGCTTTTATTTTATTATAAATTGCATGCCTCTATATGTATAGTTATATAAGAAATGTTTAAAAGACTTAGGAAGACTATCCACCCTATTTCCTTTTCGCGCCTTGAGATGTGGTCTGGTGGGACATTGGGTATTCGTCCGAAAGTCGTTTAAAGATTTGTTATATATCATGTGTACATATATAGTCATAAAAGGGTCCTTCCAGTTCATCCTATGCCCTTGGGTAGCAAGGGTATACATCCACGTCCATACGTACTACTTAGATTACTAGTAAGCTACCATATGGGTAGTTCAGGAAGATACTAGAACCATTATTAGAACGCGAGATCATACAATGAGTCAGTTCATTCATGAGTCAATACATTCTAGAAACAATACATATACAGATATACTAGAAACAATACATATACAGATATACTAGAAACAATACATATACAGATATACTAGAAACAATACATATACAGATATACTAGAACGCTTACGTAACAATACTTACTAGATGGGGAGAACACACATTCTAGCCAGCACACGTAGAACTTTACCGGACTCTACTATAATATTTACATTATTATACTTGTAGGAGTACTTGTGCATTGATATATCAGTAGGAGTCCTATTACAATTTTTTATGTATCGACTCTGTTATCGAATCCGTGTTCTTATCTTTACCTTGTGATAAAATCACATAATCGACGAGATAGAATGGACTATTATCCTAGTACCAAAGGATACGTATTGAGGGATTGACCATTCCTAGAATCTATGTTAGCTACAGAGGTAAAAGTACATCCACGGATGTCAAACGGTTGGTACCATTACAGGTGCACAATTAAGGGATGACTATTCCTATACCCAGCTGCTCGCAACAGAGGTAAGAGTACATCTACGGATGGCTTAAAGTTAACATTGATAGTTACCCTAGTACAAAAGGGTAACATTCAGAACAGTTAGGTCTTGGTAGAAGACAACATTCAGAACAGTTAGGTCTTGGTAGAAGACTACATTCAGAACAGTTAGGTCTTGGTAGAAGACTACACCCAAAACAGTTAAGTCTTGGTAGAAGACTCCTTTTGTTACTAATAGGAATCATAGGGATTTCTATGGATTTTCAAACATTTTCAGTTGAGTTACAAACATTTTCATACTTAAACTAGCTTTCTTTCAAAGCAATGTCTAGTCTTAGAAATTATAAGTTTCACAAATTAAGACACATTAATACTTATGATCTCACCAGCTTTATAGCTGATACTCGCTTTCAAAATTACTTGTATCCTCAGGTCATCATAGACAGGTACCGATGCAAGGAGAAAGGAAGATGAAGCTTATTCAAGACTTATCTTTCATTTTGATTTATGCTTTAGTGTTTATCAAAATTTGACAGAATACAATTGTATAATAATTATTTTATTAATGCAATGGATGATGTTGTTGCTTGTTTACTACTTTGCATTGTTGTTGATACTATACATGACGTCCTGCGCCCCAGAACGTTTCCGCCGTTCTTGGTTTTGGGGTGTGACATCCTACCATACAACAGCTCAAAAGGTGGCATACCAATGCTCGAATGATGGCTGTTGTTGTAGGAAAACTCTGCTAAGGGTAAATATGCATCCCAGCTACCCCCGAAGTCTAACACACACGCTCGAAGCATGTCCTCCAGCGTCTGAATCGTCCGCTCGCTCTGACCGTCTGTCTGGGGATGGTATGCGGTACTAAAATGCAATTTAGTACCCAGCTCCTCATGGAATTTCTCCCAGAACCTGGAAGTGAAGCGCACATCACGGTCTGAAACAATCAAGATCGGCACTCCATGCCGAGATACCACTTCTCTCACATATATCTCCGCCAACTTCTCCGCTGAAGAACTCTCGCTGATGGCAAGGAAGTGTGCACTCTTCGTCAACCTATCCACAATCACCCAAATTGTTTCAACTCCCCTAGCAGTCCTCGGCAATTTGGTGATGAAATCCATAGTGATCTGTTCCCACTTCCACTCGGGGATCTCCAATGGCTGTAACTTGCCATGCGGTCTCTGGTGCTCGGCCTTAAACCTACGGCAGGTCAAGCACCTCTCAACGAACCATGCCACGTCCCTCTTCATACAGGGCCACCAATACTCTTTCCTCAAATCCAAATACATCTTCGTAGCACCGGGATGGATCGAGAATTTCGATCTATGAGCCTCTTCCATCAAAGTAATACGCGTACCGCCCACGAACGGTACCCAGATCCGACCCTGAAACGTCATAAGCCCTCGTCCATCCTTAACGAACTCTGAAATTAACCCCACAACCCGCTCTTTCTTCTGCATTTCTGGCCGCACAGCCTCGGCCTGTGCCCCACGAATAGCATCCAATACTGGAGTCATCACAGTCAGTCTCAAGCATAAATCTCGCAATGGAGTGCTCTCCGCCCTGCGGCTCAACGCGTCGGCTACCACATTAGCCTTGCCTGGGTGGTACAGGATCTCACAATCATAATCCTTGACCACATCCAACCACCTCCTCTGACGCATATTTAGGTTGGGCTGACCCATCAAATATTTCAAGCTCTTATGGTCTGTGTATATCGTACATCGAACCCCATACAGGTAGTGACGCCAAATCTTGAGAGCGAATACTACTGCCCCAAACTCTAAATCATGCGTGGGATATCTCACTTCATGAGGCTTCAGCTGCCTCAATGCATACGCTATCACATGACCCCTTTGCATCAACACTGCACCCAGTCCCGAAATCGATGCGTCGCAATATACTACAAAATCTTCCATCCCTTCCGGGAGAGCTAATACCGGGGCTTCGCACAACCTCTGGCGAAGTGTCTCAAAGGAGGTCTGCTGCTCGGGCCCCCATGAGAATGCAACACCCTTCCGGGTCAATCTGGTGAGCGGCACTGCGATCTTGGAGAAATCCTTAATGAATCTCCGATAATACCCTGCCAACCCAAGGAAGCTCCTGATCTCAGAGGGTGACTTCGGCACCTCCCAACTCATCACCGCCTCAACCTTGGCCGGATCGACCAATATCCCTTTCTGATTAACAACATGTCCTAGAAATTGGACCTCCCGCAACCAGAAGTCACATTTGGAGAACTTTGCATAAAGCTTCTCCGACCTCAATACCTCAAGGACCTCCCTCAAATGCTCCTCATGCTGCTCTCTAGATCTCGAATACACCAGAATGTCGTCGATAAATACAATCACTGACCGATCCAACATCGGTCTGCATACCCTGTTCATGAGATCCATGAACACAGCCGGGGCATTGGTGAGCCCGAAAGGCATCACCACAAACTCATAATGCCCATATCGCGTTCTAAACGCTGTCTTCTGGACATCCTCGTCCCGCACTCTCACCTGATGGTACCCTGACCTCAGATCGATCTTGGAAAACCAAGATGCTCCCTGCAACTGATCGAATAAATCATCGATCCTCGGCAACGGGTAACGGTTCTTGACCGTCAACTTGTTCAACTCTCGGTAATCCATGCACATCCGGTGTGAACCATCATTCTTCTTGACGAACAGAATAGGTGCTCCCCATGGCGAGCTGCTCGGCCGAATGAATCCCTTCCCCAGCAACTCCTGGAGCTGCGAGGACAACTCTTGCATCTCTGGAGGTGCAAGACGATAAGGCACTTTAGCAATAGGCGCGGCCCCTGGAACTAGATCGATACCAAACTCTACTTGCCTCACAGGAGGTACTCCCGGCAGCTCCTCGGGGAAAACATCTGGAAACTCACGCACCACAGGGACCTCCTCAACTGAATTCGGTCTCTCGGAAACCTCCCGCGTATCCATCACATACGCCACAAATCCCTTACAGCCCTGCTGTAGACACTGCCTCGCCCTAGCGGCCGAACAAAAAGCTGATCCCGAACGGGTACCCTCACCGTACACCGAAAGAACTCCCCCACTATGGTCTCGTATAGTCACCAGCTGACGCTCACAGTCGATGACAGCGCCGAATCGGCTCAACCAGTCCATGCCCACGTTGACACAGACATCACCCATCGCAATAGGAATCAGGTCAATCGGGAATTCGACCCCAAAAATCTCTAACACGCATCCCCGGAGAACCTCCGTGGCACAAATCACTCTCTCGTCAGCTATAGAAACTCTCAGAGGCCGACTCAACGACTCACGACTAACGCTGATATGCTGACTAAAGGCTAAAGATACAAAGGATCTACTCGCACCCGAGTCAAATAACACTAAGGCAGGCACAGAGTTCACAAGGAAAGTACCTACGCATATAATAACATAAGCATAACGTCTCGACATTAAAAAAATAAATACATGAATTACAGCATACCTGCCACAACATCGGGCGCAGCGCGGACCTCTTCCGCAGTCAGCTGAAAGGCTCTCCCCCGAGCCCTCGGGGCCTCGGCCTTCACCGGTCGGGTCGCAGTAGCTATGGCAGCAGGTGCAGATCCCTGAAGAAGCTGAGGGCACTCGGCCTTCCTATGGCCTGTCTGGTTGCAATGAAAGAAAACCGTAAACCCCTTGGGGCACTCCCTAGCAATGTGCCCCTCCTTGCCACACTTGTAGCAAGCACCAGATCGACATACCCCATCATGACTCTTGCCGCACTTCCCGCAAGTGCGGCCCTTCGAACCTCCTGTCCTCGAATCGGCGGACTTTATCCGCTTGGCTGCCGGCTGGGACTGAACCGGTCGCCGGTCCACCTGCTGAGACTCGGCCTCCTCCCTGGCCTGGGTCTCCAACTCGATCTCGCGCTTCCTGGCATTTGCCTGAAGCTCAGCAAAAGTATGGTAGGTGGAGTTTGACACAAACTCCCGGATATCCCTCCTCAACACACCCAAGTACCGGCTCATCCGAGCCTGATCAGTGGATACCAGCTCGGGGCAGAACATCGCCCTCTCATGAAACTTCCGCGTGATCATCGCAACAGAATCAGTACCCTGCTTGAGGGTTAAGAACTCCTGTACCAATCGTTCCCTCTCCACCGGGGGAACGTACTCGTCCCTGAACATAGCAGTAAACCCCTCCCATGTCACTGCTGTAATCTCTGCCAGAGTGAAGTTCGCCGTCATGAACTTCCACCAATCCTTCGCTCCCAGACGGAGCTGGTTCAAAGCGAACCGTACCCTCAGGTGCTCCGGGCATGAACAAGTGTAGAAGCACCCCTCTATATCCGCGATCCACCTCATCGCAGCAATCGGATCCTGCGTCCCATCGAACTCAGGTGGCTTCGTGTTGCTGAACTCCCGGAACAGCAACGAGTCACCCCCCTGTGGCCTGGCAGCGGCCACAGCTGCGGTAGCTGCAACGGCTGCAGCTTCAGTCAATGCGGCGTACCGCTCCTCAAACGTCTCCATCAGGGTGGTCTTAATAGACCCAAACATCTCCGGGATCTCAGCCCGGATCGCCACATCTACCTCCTCGTGAATCATCTGACGAATCTCCTCGTCACTCACACCGCTCGAACTCGCTCCGTGGCGTGGTCTAACCATGATGTCTCTGAAATATAACATAAAACTATCAGAGACTCCATCGAGTATAATCGCACTCGATAACGCAACCCTACTCAGTCCCCGATATCCAGGGATTCTTACTTGGGTCTCCCACTGACCCGGTGTCCTCGGTAGTATGGGCCCAATACTACCGACCACACCGCATCAGCGTTCATCCCAAGTCTTCCTCCCTAAACCCCGGATAGTGAGTACTCTACTTCTGATATGCACTATCTACCCGCACACTGGCAAAGCATCTCATATCGGCAAACTTCCCTAGACTAAGGCATCACAAATTAGGCCACTCTAGTCCTATCATGAATACCTAGTCTTCTAGCATGCATAACAATGTATATCATATAATATTGTAAGGTATTTTGGGGATCTTTACCGTTCGGGCACTGACTGATCGTACACACTGCTTCTTTCTTGCTTACCACAAAACCATTTACAAAAGTTTATGCCTTTATTTAAAAAGTTTTCCTCAAATCCTCGGTTTGAGTTCAGTTACTCCCGAAGGTGCACCCGAATCCCTCAAACCAAGGCTCTGATACCAATTGTAACAACGCAAATTTTCAAACAAATTTTTCATTTTAAAAATAAAGTATTTCCATTCAAAACAAGGCATAAATAATTTAAGTGTCATGTCAAATACAACTGTCTAAATCCCAAGATCATCAAAACATCCTTCAGTGTGTATCGATCACGCCGGCGCCTTCCCACGGTCCTCGCTAGTACCTGAAACACATACATAACAACTGTAAGCATAAATGCTTAGTGAGTTCCCCAATATACAACTTACGCACATACGCCTTTCCAGGCCCTGACCTTTCGGTCCATGTGTCTCAGGGGACTTCCGTCCCTGCTGGGTAAACCTTCCGGTCCTACCCACGCCGACCTTCCGGTCCATCACACAACATATCGCCTTCCGGCCCATAACATATTGCCTTCCGGCCCATAATATAATCGCCTTCCGGCCCATGACATACATAGTACACATATAACAGATAACTTACCACATATAGCATACATATCACATATCATATCCGACCTTCCGGTCACACAGTCAAACCCTTCCGGGTACATTATAGTGAGAAGACTCACCTCGTGAATGCTGAAAGCTAGCAAATCCTGAAATCACTCGTGCACAATCCGACGAGCTACAACCTCCCTATAACATCACATATCCCTCATTAACACTTATATCTTCTAAGTGTGACTATCCCTAAGAAGTCAGACTTAGGTCAACTCTGGTCAACGGTCAACGGTCAACTCGACCGGACTCGGCGAGTGCCATGGCGACTCGGCGAGTCTAGACGTCCTCCAACTCTCTGAGATTCCCTATTTACTCGTCGAGTATCCTCCTTGACCCGACAAGTTACTCCTGGAAGAATCGCGGGGCCACCCCGACTCAACTCGCCGAGTCTGAAGAACAACTCGATGAGTTCCAGTTAATCTTCAAGCTACTCGCCGAGTCTGTTCATCGGACTCGGCGAGTCCATGCCATGCAACCGTACAAACTGCATCCTAAGGTCAGAATTGCTTCGACCATTCCTAGGTCTGGCCTTCCTAGGCTGATCCATCACGTAAAGTCCTCATTTCAGTGCTCATGATACACCATATGATTCATAATTTGCATTTTGACCTAAGGCATAAGGATTCCAATCCAAAACCTTCATCAATTCCCGAAATGCACAGACATGGGACATTCTGGACCTCCATAGGTCCCAATACAGGGTTACAATCGTTTAGGGGACTAGGGTAACATTCAATCTATTCACAAAAGGGTTCCATAAACCCTAATTCCATAATCACATCAACATAGCAGAGTATACTCGAATTCTTACCTGGATGATGTATCCTCTGTGTCCCCAATCCTCAGAATGTGACTCCCTTTCTACTCCTTTAGCCAATCCCTTCTCTTCCTTGCACAACCACTCTTCTATAATCAACAATGGCCTATAATCCTTGCTCCAGGTGCACACAATCGATTTAGGGTTCTTCTCAGAAGGCTAAAATGAACAATGACGGCCAATGAGTGCTTTTTATACGTCCCAAACCTGAACGGTTAGGGTTTTCGCTAAACAGCGTAGACTCGCCGAGTCCATATCTGGACTCGTCGAGTCCAGTCGTGATCCCGCGACCAAGTCTGCGATCCTACTCGGCGAGTCTAGGCTCCAACTCGCCGAGTCCCCTCTTAAATCACCCCAAAAACATAATTTAATAATACCTGAGATTCCGGGCTGTTACAACTGGCGTACATTTTCTCAAAACACTACTCATGAACTCACCAACTTAATTGTTGACACTTTTTCTTTGAAATAACTTGTATTCTTAGGGAACCGCTAAGCAGATTTGGAAATCAACTTTTGGAGATTAACGTGCTGACGTTAATTACTTCTTTTGAAAGACGTTTATGTATTTAACTTTTAAACATGTAACGAATACAATTATGTAAACATTTTGGAAACTTTAATATATATGGTGGTGTGTACTTTCCTTTCTATGAACTGTTATGATACTGAATATGACGTCCTCCGCCCCCGAACGTTTCCACCGTTCTGGTTTGGGGGTGTGACAGATTGGTATCAGAGCATTGTTTATAGTGAATTAAGTATATCAAAACTATTTTGGTATACAACTATAAATACAACTGGGCAAAAACACTCTGAGTAAGAGTCATACTTTTAAAAATTAAATTTATTTAGTTTTTGTAAAGTAAGCATGCATTCATTTCATATTAATAACATGGTCAGTATCATAATTAAAACAATATAGAAGAATTATAAATAAGTTGTGCAGTGTAGGTATGCCTTGGGACATGTAATCAGAACTGGGAAGAATATAGCCTGATCAACTATATTTGTCCAAGAGCCGACTAACGTATGCTAAGGAGTGTCTGCAATGGACAACAAATTTAAAACTTACCAAACTTATAAACTTTAGAATCAAACATAACATTTAGAATACTATAGGAGTATTTTATGCATACGATAGTTTAACTTTGATATCAACCTTATGTGCCTTAGTTATAGACAATCCTTATCTCCCCATTCTCGTACAAACACAATGGCCGGATTTCCACCTAGCAGGAGACCCCTACTACCCCAACCAAGGTAATGAAGAAGGGATAGAGAATGATCCTGAAGAAGGAATGCAAGAAGAATCAGGCTCAGATCCCGAGAACAATAACCTACCCTTAACGACTCCAATTCAAAACCCTAATCCTCGACCGGAATTTCATGGCTCGATGCCCCTTTAGGCAACTAACGTGGATAGGTGGAGCCGCGAACAGGATCAACCCCTTCCATTCAATGGAGACCGAAGCTTCTACAACCTAAGCGAGGGAGGCTCAGCAGACAGAGCCCTTCCTATATTGGTTCGTCGGATTTCTTGCATTGGTGAACAAGGACGGACGACCATCCATCGAACTGAGGAAAATGATGCGAACCCTAGAGTCAACACAGTTCGCATCCGACAGTTACGATTAGCTCATGCGAGAATCGTAAATCGAAATGAAGCGTTGCAGAGAGAGCTAACGGTAACTCAAACCGAAGTGATGGAAATTCGGGCACGCCAGGAAAGACATGAGCTACGTATGCGCGAGATGGAGCGTCAGTTGGCAGAGTCTAAGGCCCCTGTAGCCAGCTCGCGTAACAAATAAAACTTGTCTAACTTCCAAAATTTTATCATAGCATAAGACCTCGGGTAAAGTCCTTACTTTTCTTAACCTTGTAATCGGAGACCTTTAGATAAGTCAAAATTTTCCTAACTACAAAATGTAACGTACCATGTTTTATAATATATGATGTATTTCCTTTATTAAACCCTTTGCATACCCCTCAAATTAATGAGTTTATCTACTCTCCTCATGAGTCGAACTCAAAACCCTATTCAGGGATAAGCCAAACTTCTGATATAGCAAATCACTAATGCGCGACTTTCGAATCATTAAAACTTATAGTTTTTCATGTAATTTCCTTATCAGAACAATGTCTCCTCGTAGATCAGCATGTAAAAACGCAACCCCACCACCACCTCCTCAATATGACCCCAACATAGTGCAATCTGCTATCGCTGCGGCAGTAACAGCTGCACTGTCTCAAGCAAACATTAGCAGCGCAGCAAGAACTGGAAATAATCAACTTACCAACGTAACCCCATTCCTACGATTGGATACCGCCACTTTGCAAGCTACAGTTATAGCCACGGTAGCAGCCATTATAGCATACAATAACTCTGTCGAATCAAGCAGGGAAGGAAACGATATCAAAAATCCTAATCAAAGAAACAATCGAAACCACCTACCAGTAGATAACTACAAGAATACCGCAAGGTGCGAACACAAGAACATGAAACGAAAACCCTGGAGCAAGAGGGGAGGCCAATCAACTCAAAGAAACGCCAAAAAGCAGTCAACAAACCCTACCCATACACCCAAAAGGTCGTACAACGGCAACCAGCCTAAGTGCAACCGATGCAACTTTCATCATTATGGATCTTGTCGTGAAATGTATTGCGTTAGATGCAATAGAAAGGGACACACCGTCCGCTACTGCAGAGAACTAGCCCAACCAACTGCTCTAGCCACAAACGTAGGAGTAGACCGCGCTTGTTATGAGTGCGGAGTAACGGGACACTTCCGAAGGGACTGCCTGGAGTCAAGCATCATGAATGCTGGTGGAGAAGGCCAAGTATTCGCAATGGGCCAAGAGGAGGCTATTGCAGACCCCACGGTTATTCTGGGTATATTTCTCCTTGATAACTTACTTGCATACACTCCATTTGATAGTAGGAACGCAGAAGAGTTCCGTGAGTCACAAGTTTAAAAAAAAAAAAAAAAATTCTACTCGGACAAACACCCTAATCATTAAACAAAACTTTCATAGTAGTAATAATAGAGATAGACTAAATAGCACTGAAAACACATACGTAGAATGATCTATCCCACTAACGAACGTCTTACAATGAGAAGTACCGACATTTGGCATTCGACGTGGATTGGTGTGGCCCTACCCATACCAGTTCCATGTGTTATAAAGGACCCTTTCACTTTAAACATCGACTAACGAAACTCGATCGATTTATAATGACAAACCTCACACAAACCCCAATTGGTTTCTAGTTTCAAAACCCCGAAGTACTCATATGAGGAATCTTTACAACCTTCCCGTAGTATCCCCTAACAGATCATTTAGAAATACCACGCATACAACAAGTGGCAACTCCTGCAGAACGCCTTAGGGAGCAAATTCCAAGGTGGGGTGTTGAGGAAGGTACTCGTGTCCACCTAACACTGGCTAAACACCTCACTCCCGCCACTAAGGCTAGCGTTGGCCAGTCATGCCACCAATGCGAGGAGATAAGGGCACCTCAAGAAGGATTGCCCTATCACAAAGAATTCTGGCATAGACGGTAGGATTCTCAGGACCACAGTTGCAGGAGAACCTACTCCGAACCCGCATTAATGTAATTTAGGCGTTTCGTTGTAACAGACTTATAAACCATCCAAAACTAGTACAACCAGAGCCTTGTCTTTTTCGGGATCCCGTCGGTATAAGGATGCTCATGCTGCGTATACCTGCCGTTGTAGAATACCTTATTCGCAACAATAGTCTTGTAGTAGTCTTAAGTACTGTAACTCTGTTGATGGTCGCACGGTTGTGTTTTATCGGTAAACGTCTTATGTTCAAATCTAATGTCTTTAAGTTTCCTTATGATTCCGACATTATCATACGACTTGATTCAATTTGATTCTCACAAAAACAGTTTCATACGTACATCTCCTTCTTCGAAATCGCCTTTCCAGCGAAACCGTCATATCAGAACACCAATTACTCATGAATGGAGTGCCTCATAATTCATTTCCTTTACGAAGAAGCCCCTGAAGTGCCACTCGTACAGTAAGTCAAGTTCAAATCCAAAGATCCATACGGTTGATCTGTCATTGATGAATGTATACGTAGGGATGATATATATTCAAGGTTCTACATGTTTAGAATTGACGATTCCACTTTAACTTCTTTTTCCTCGATGGGATGTGAGCTTAAAGAAGAATCAGTTATTCGACTACCTTTTCAATCTTAATTATATACAACTCGTATACACGAGATTATGATTGTAGGACCAGGTATGAATTTCTAATATGAACTTCAGGACGGAGACTGCCTAAGACTACGAGTGATCGTGCTACCATACAAATAAACTTAGAAGTGCAACACATGCCCCTTTCTGTCTATTGGTACAAAAGAGACAGATAGAACAAAAATACCCATCCTTTTTCCTTAATTCGGGAGTAATTATACTTTCTTTTAGATCTTCATGACATCTAATCCACTTCCAAGATTTTGGCATCATAATCAGTATGAATTGGTTGTGTTCTCATGCAAAAGGAAAGGTCACAGCCTATAACTCAAGACAGCTTAAGACACATGAAGTTAACTATACAACACATGATCTTGAGTCAGGAGCATCGGTAATTACTTCGAAGATCTGGAGACACTACTTGTAGGGTACAAGATGTACTACTCTCACAGTCCACAAAAACATTCAACATACGTTCGACCAAGAAGAGTTATCATGCCAGTGAAGTCAAACGAAGGAAGCAAAGTCGTATCCCGATAGTGAAAGGTTCGCTGGAATACCAAGCGAGGAACCGAGTTCAATTAAGAACATGAGAAGCAAATAAAACTTCTATCTGTAGCATGAACTCTAATTTCGGGACGAAATTCCCTCTAACGGGGGGATGATGTAACAACCCGTCCTTTCAGGTCCTTGAAATTCGAGTCTTGTAACCTCTTTGAAAAAGTAATTAGAATATCATCGAAAAATGAAGTATTTAAAGGCTCTGTTTGGAGTACGCTATGTAATAGATATCGTCTTAAGGTTTCCAAGCATATAAAGAACACTAAAATCCGAGTTATAACGAAGAAGTTATGACCATTTTAAGTTTTCCGACGAAAACCGGCAATACGAAGTTACGTAAAAACTCGAATCGGAGATCGAGCGACTTTTGGCCGGAATGACCTAAACGAGAAACGAAGGTCTCGACAATGGTATTTCAGCGGTAAAAAGTCTGACAAAAACAGACGTCAGATAAAGAAGTTATGAATTTTTAAAGGAATTCCTTAATCACGTCATGTTAATAAATAAATAATAAAAATAATTTCATAATTTGCCAACGGAGTCTAAACGAAAGTTGTAGATCGTAGTCTCACCTTCGTGTGGATATAAAGAATGTCGAAAACGGAGTTCATATGAAGGAGATATGAATTTTAGAAGTTTATTTAAAATAAATATAAATTTAAATATAAACCCCCGGTATTATCCGAAGAACAAGTCAGCGGTCTGATCCTTCGTACGCCCTGCGTACCCTCGTACGCCCCGCGTACTCAAATCAAGGGCTCCGAACTTTCCACGTCGCTACGATGTTTCTTACGAGGATGCGGTAAGCCATGATGTCTCGTACGCCCTGCGTACGAGCGTACGCCCCGCGTACGCGAGGCTTCCAGGCCCTATAAAAGGGGTGCGAGGGTGCCGGCCAAAATTGCAAATTTCCTTCCTTTCTCGAACCGAAGCTCTGCGTTTCAACCGTCGGAGTCATCCCGAAGGCCCGGTTTTCATATCCAAGGTGGGGAGAAAGTTTTACACTCCCGAGATTCCCGGGAATCCCGAGAAAAATCCGTTTCCCGAGACGAAACTCTGCCCGGTTTTCTGCTCGCTTTCTTCAAACTTTCAAGTGAGTTCGTACCCCTGCAAACATACTTTAAATATGTTTTTAAAATGGTTTTTATACTCTTTTAGGGGGGGGGGGGAATACAAGCAAACACACGACTAAAATCGTGTGAAACATCGACCTTTCGATATACTTTTCATACTGTTGTTTTAACTATCTTATGAAGTCATTATCATGCAAAACACCTCACAACACAGCTTTACCCTGTTGGGATACAATATGTTTTATAAATAGAAATATGTTTTATTTATACGTTTACATACAAATACATCATATCAAGGGTAGCATTCTTTACTAAACCGTTTTATACATCCAAAGAACTTATGATTTGTGCTTTATCAAACATTATGAAAAAGGATAAACTTTGCATACAAAACTACTACTTTAATACAGACTTAGTTGAGAATCTGTGAGACGTGTACATCTTCAAATACTACCTTTTTGTGAAAAGGTACCGCTTCAAGTCCTGTCTATAACCAGAGTCTCCCGTTCGGAGAACGTGTCAAATGTGTATAGATCTATACGGGAAGTCATGATCCTGCACCCTAACTGTTAGCTACAGTCCGTCTTTTGGGGTGACAGTTGTGATAACGCTACGACGCCTGAAGAACGTCGCTACAGGCATATTATGTTTAGTATGGTTATAAAACTCACCGGATATACAATTATTATGGTATTATGCTTTTATGAACGAGTAGCTATTAAAACTATTCTTCATCTAACAAGTGCGATCTTCGTATAGCTTTACTATGTAAAACTATGACACAACTTACGAGCACGTCGGTTGCTTGCGATTTTCGGTCTTGGAGACTGCCAGTATGTTAGGAAAATAAGGGTTTTTCCTGTCTACAAACCAAACAACTAATAGGAAAATAAGGGATTTTCCTGGTGCAATTACTTACAACTTATAACACGAACATTCATATGCATTTCATACTTTTATAAGAAAATAAGGGTTTTTTTCTTGGAAAACACAACAAATCATAACTCTTTACAATTGAAACACTGCATTTTCTGGAAAACATACACGAACTTTCGAATGGCGTACATTTTCTCAAAACACTACTCATGAACTCACCAACTTAATTGTTGACACTTTTTCTTTGAAATAACTTGTATTCTCAGGGAACCGCTAAGCAGATTTGGAAATCAACTTTTGGAGATTAACGTGCTGACGTTAATTACTTCTTTTGAAAGACGTTTATGTATTTAACTTTTGAACATGTAACGAATACAATTATGTAAACATTTTGGAAACTTTAATATATATGGTGGTGTGTACTTTCCTTTCTATGAACTGTTATGATACTGAATATGACGTCCTCCGCCCCCGAACGTTTCCGCCGTTCTGGTTTGGGGGTGTGACAGTTTAGGCACGGTGAGCACAATTGTGCAAGGATCCGTGGACCCGAGGGACACCTCAGTGCGTTCTCAAGGAATTGACGATATTGATCTTAATGATTCATGGAGTACATACAATCCAAGCAATGAAGCTGATGCAAGGAAATATGCCACTCTCCATAGGGAATTTCAAGCAAGGAAGGACCGACAGACCAAGCAACGTCAACAGAAACAACTAGAAATTCAAACGGTGACAAAGTATTGGGCAGATGCAATTAACAACGCTCATACCGTAACTATAATTTTGAAAGATCAGGAGTGGATGTCCAAGATGGCTGAAACGGTCCGCAACGCAACTACTCCTGATGGTGAAAATCAATCAAAGCCCCCTCCAACTCCAAGTGTTAGAGACTCTCAAGAAGATGGTACCGCAATCGAAGTTAGCTCCGCTCCCACATTCGGCCTTGATGACTTCGATCTCAATGAGGTAAATCAACATGCTCATTCTGATGATAATTTAATGATATTTGATGAAGAAGAAGCCTCAAGTGGTTCTCAACACTCCACCTCCAAGCCTAAAGGGTAAAAGAAGAAAATGAAGAATAGTGTTTCAGGAAAAGAATTTCTAAATCTTCAAAAAAAAGCTAGATCAGATTCTTGCTGCGGTCAAGCATACACAACCGCAACCTGAAGATATTCCATGACCGCAATCCTTAATTGAAAGAATACAAATATTGGAAACTCGTGAACGACTGGCTGCTGAGAGAATTTCTCTAAAAGTCGAAATGGGAATTCGTTCCTTGGATACAAGTCGTAAGGCTGACCATCAACAGTTTATGACTACTGCAGAGCGCCTCATCTCTGAAGTATCCGCAATGTATGAGTCCACTATCTCGGTCCGACAATCTACCATGAACGGTCTTTGACACTCTCTATCTTCAAACTTTCATGGTCATGAGATCCTTCAACTTACCAAGGAGATTCATCGTCTGATTTTCAACACCACTATTCCGAACAATCAACAACTGGCTGATGTTCTCAAGGCTCAATTCAACACTATGTGTAATAAAGTCGATGGTCTTCGGTAATGGCTTGAGGAATCCCTAACTCTGCATTCCTCAAGAGGGGGAAGTGATGAAGACCATCATTCCAACAATTCCAAAAATTTCAACAACATCTCTCCGCAACATCAAACTCCCCCGTAACATCAAACTTCTCAACAACATCAGACTCCTCCGCCACATCAGTCCCCACCGCAAAAAGAAATCATTCAAGAATAAAGTTCCAAGCGACCGGAGACCCCTCCCCACTTCAAAGATTTAGCATCCAACATGTCATCCAAACACTCAACTGACTCTCCCACAACAAAACAGAAGAAAGCACACTGGAAAGCAACCAAGTTTGCTGAACTAATCTGGAGAGAAAACGTATTCGACATCACCATGGATGAATCCTTAGTCAATTATTGGATCAGTCCGTACCGCAGACTGTTAGATGATGACTACAAACCCTACCTTACCTTTGTTGAACCTCCATCTGACGGTTACTAGGATGTTCCAATATCCCCCAATGTAAAATACTTCATCGTATTTGAGCAATTTCACCGCAGTTTACCTGATCACAAGAGACTGCCTATGGAATTCGAAAGACTCAATTGATTCCATGCTAAACATGCTTCCTCAATAGAGAAAATCTGGTCCAATGATAGACCATCCGTAGTGAATAACTTCAAGCCCTGAAAATTCATGAAAGTTGACTTCATCCAATATACTCTCACAAGAAGGAATCAGGACTACGTCTGCACCCAAGCTGACTTCCCATGCATGAATCCAGAAGAAGTCTTTTTGATAGCAAAGGTGTTCCAAAACAAGGTAGAGAAGTATCCAAAGATGAAGATAATGTTTGAAAGGGGAAGCATATTCTTAAGGGAAACTGTCCGTGACTTCGCAAAGATTAATGTAGATATTCACCCTGTCCTTGCCAAGAAGTTCGATCTACCACCTCTTGACCCCGCACCAAAGTTAACTGAAGGTTATCAAGAGAGAGATCTGGTGCAACTAACTTCCCAGATCTCAGAGTCATTTTCAAAAAGAAACTCAATGAAACCAAATATTTCATTCCTATGACTGCCATAAATCGTCTCACAAGGAAGCAACTTGAAGTTTGTCGAACCGCAGTTCAAAAGTCCAAACACGCAACTGCCGAAAACAGATTCGAAATTATAAGAAGAATCACCTGGGTAGAAAATGTAAGAAAGTTTTGGTGGATTCTAATCAAATTCCTAAAACATGATAACTGAAGTCAAGCTGAAGAGATCACTTAGGGGGAAATTGTTGAATCATAAAAGTGACCCTCTTAAACTTGACCTACCGCAGTCATACAAGATCCGCAGTCAAGCCAGTTAAGCTACTGCATCCGAAGTCATCATCATCCACAATTCTCTATCTAGCATTCTTAGTATAGCTCTTTATCTGTTTTACTTAGAATACTTTCTTTTGTCCAGTATGCCTTGCATGGCTATGTTTAGATAGTTGAACATGTGTAATCTTTGAGCCAATATATAGGACTCAATCTTTCTCTTCAATATATCAGATAACACTTCACATCTTAAATCTCTTATCTAACCTTACTGCTCTCATCTCTCGTACTCATAAAGATTACTATATTTGAATATCTTCTCTTCGGAACAAGTCATTCGTGACTTAATCACTAAGTTTGATCTCACTTACTAACTTGGTTTGAATGCATTGCTTGTTAAGAATCAACTTATGTGTATACTTGATATAACACCTGCTATCATTTATATTTCCTTACATTTCCGCACCAAACTCTCTAATGTCACACCCCAAAACCGAGAACGGCGGAAACGTTCTGGGGCGGAGGACGTCATGTATGCATCACAACAAATGTAAAGTAGTAAACAAGCAACAACATCATCCATTGCATTAATAGTATAATTTTAGTTACAAGTGCTTTCTTTCATAGTACAAGACAACATGATAACTGATCAAAATAAAAGACGAGTCTTGATTGCTCCGTCTTCTATAAACCTTGCATCGGCACCTGTCTATTTGTAACCTAAGAATACAAGTTATTTTGAAAGTGTAGGTCAGCATTTAAGCTGGTGAGTTCATAAGTATTTAATATCATTGCTTTGATTAGTTGATATGAAAGACTGGTGAATGATTTATGAAAGATTTAGTATAAGTATGAAAACTCTAGAAAATCCCATATTTCCTACTAGTATAAAAGTAGTTTTCTACCAAGACCCGAATGTTTTGAAAGTAGTCTTTTACTAAGACCTGACTGTTTTGAAAGTACGCATCTCTTGAAAATGTGACGGTTTTTCCCTGTTTAACTACTATTGTAAAACTCTAAAAGTAATAATATAATAACTTATGTTGTATCCTTTGGTACTAAGATACACACGGCGTGGAAACTCGCCGTAAACTGATCAACCGTAGACATCCGTAGATGTGCATTTACCTCTGTTGCTAACAGCTGGGTTTAGGAATAGTTAGTCCCTTAAGTAAAGATACACATGACGTGGAAGCTCGCCATAAACTGATCAACCGTAGAAATCCGTAGATATGTCATCATCCTCTGTAGCTAATAGTGGCTATAGGAATGGTTAGTCCCTCAAGGTATCCTTTGGTACTAGGATATAAAGTCCAATTCATCTCGTCGATTATGTGATTGCATCACAAGGTAAAGATAAGAAGGTGATCTATATAACAGTATCTACACATATCATATGTAGTAGTAACTCGTCATATATGATCTATGTAATTGTACTCAGCTAAGCATATCTATGTACACGTATTCATGTAAGCGGAAACTCTATAAGAGTATCCTTTCATATAGCATGTAGTCTAGACTCATGAATGAACTGACTCTAGTGTAATTTCTTGTAATAGAGATAATGTTTTGTATACCCTAAACTATTCCTATAATAGTTTACTAGAATGTAATTGATGAGTGTCCAAGTAGGTTTATACACCCTTGTTACCCAAGAGTATCGGAACTGAATTAACTGATGGAACATTTATGACCATCTATGTACACATGATATATAACTAATATTTAAACGACCTTCGAAAGAGTACCCGATATCCCACTAGACCACATCCAAATCGAGGAAAAGGGAACAGGGTGGATAGCCTTCTTAAGTATTTTAAACATTTCTTATATAACTATACATATAGAGGCATGCATTTTATAATATAAAAGCATAAAAGAAGTTTTGTAAAATCTTTGAAAAGTTTAATAAGAATTTATGACTTGATGTCAGTTTATAAATTGATTCGAAAACCGTTTGACAAGACAATTTAAATGTGAGAAAACCTTTGTTTGAAGCACAACTATAACAGATTCAAAAAGGAAACATACAGTCTGTAAGATAGTTTCTAAAAGTGTTTCAACATGTAAAACCGTTTGTGAAAACTATTTGAAGTATCTATGAAAATATTCGTTTATTCTTGTATATGAATGTATCTCCTTGAAATAGTATTTCTAGTATATAAAAGTTCGTGATGTTCTCACAAAACTATACTTATTATAGTTTTGTAAAAGTGTGTCTCGTTTGTATAATGATCCCTAGTGAAATGCTCGCTTGTTATGAAAGGTATAACTTTTGTAGTGCCTAAGATGGACACATATATATACAGTATAAGCAGTATGTTTGATTTATCCAATAATAACAACACTTTTCATTTCAAAAGATATGATGTTATCGTGATACATTTTGCATATGAAAGCTTCCCTATAATAGTTATAAATCACATGCGATTCCGTTGATAAACAGTGTAAAATGAAACTTTATATAACATACGATAATCATCGTGTGTTTTACTTGTATTCTCCCCCTTAAAAGCTTATAAAAACATTTATAAAACATGTAAAAGTGTGGATTATAGGGGTATGAACTCACTTGATTGATTGAAGAAAGCGAGACGAAAACCGAGCAGAACTTCGACAGGAAGAGTTGAAAACGCGGGAAATCTCGGGAATCTCGGGAACACAAAACCTTCCTTCAGGACTTGAAGGTGAAAACCCAGGGCTATGGGAGGGTCTCGGGGGCTTAAACGTAGAGTTTCGGCACGAGAAAGAAGGGAACTGAGCAATGGAGCTCGGAGCCCTTGAAATCTATTTATAGGGGCATTTTTGAGGTGTGCCACGTCGTGGAAAGTGATGACCACGTAGTGGGGAGTCAAACTTATCCTCTTCCATTGATTGGACGCCCTCAGTCACTTGTCGGGTCGCGGCAGGCTTGCCATGTCATGGCAAGCCTGACAGCCTCGAATTTCGGGCCTCGAACTTGTAAAATCCATAACTTTCGCGTACGAGCTCCGTTTTCGACGTTCTTTATATGCACACGTAGCTAAAAATATGATCTACAACTCTCATTTAGACTTCATCGGCAAATTTTGACTTTATTTTTAATTATTTATTTTTAACGGGCCGGGACACGAAAAGTCCGTTAAAATTCCATAACTTCTTCATCCGATGTCCCTTTTCGTCAGACATTTCGCCGTTGTGCTACTAATTTTGAGACCTTAGATTCTCATTTAGGTTGTTTTGGTCAAAAGTCTCTCGAGCTCTATTTCGAGTTTTTAGCTGTCTACTACTATATCCGGATCTTGGAAAAATCATAACTTCCTCATACGAAGTCAGATTTGGACGTTCTTTTTATGTACTCTCATGGTTTATTGTTATCTACAAATTTCATTTAGATACCTAAGGCTAAAAACTATTGTATTGAAACTTCATATTTTACGTTTATCAGTATTGCCGGTTTTCTCGAGAATCTTCGGTTGGTCATAACTTCTTCGTTATAACTCGGATTTTTGGGTTCTTTATATGTATGAACACCTTGATACGATTCCTACTACTTTATTTAACCCAAATAAGATTTTAGGAAAGTTAAATTTTGACCTAAATTTGACTTGCGTTCCATCATATTTCCTTATATTTCCACATCTAACTATCTAACCTTTTAACTCTAACTTATTATTATTGTTGAGCTTTTATGATCCTTTGAGATAAACTATTCCGCAACTATACTTGTTCTAACGTTTGTTCAAGTGTGTCTCAAGTTTTTCTCTCAATAGTTTGGTTCACTCTTGGAAAGAAAAACATTGAACATACAAAATCTCAGTGAACATTAAAAATTGCATTTTGAGCTCTAATCTGTGCTCTTGTTAACACACCAGAATTAGAATTACCATGAATTTTTTTTCTTTGGGATAATCACGAGTCCACTTCTCCATTGGAGGATAAGATAAATCAAAGTGAAGATCAACATAATCATAGATTTCTTATGATTAAGAAAAGAATTCTACAACAGAAAGAGTATCATTAATATGATCATATATATTTGCATCGTCTTGAGCATCCTGCTCAACTTAGGCATTGGTTTAATGTCTAACTTTGACATATGTTTGATTGACATCCTCACCAAGTGTTCAAACTTGCTCCCCTAAACACATAAATTAGCTATATATTGATCCCCTTCAACATTAGAATTCGATATCAGTCGCTCCCCCTAAAATTGAGTTTGTGTAAGATGTTGCTCCCCTCAAGTGGAAATAGTATCAAAGATTGATACCCTTTGACATTATCACCATGTATCAAATTTATGCAGTCATCTGAATGTTTTAATGCCTTAGGAACTTGATTATCTTTAATATTCACCTTAACATTGATTGCTTTATTAGAAATACCAAAAAATAAATCAATATCAATATCAAAGAAACAATTTGTTCAAATACCTCATTTGAATTAGAATGAATTGGATTTTGAGGAAAAACAGTCTCGAATCTCTTAAAATAATAGTCAATAAAAGTTAAATCAAATGTCTCTTTGTCACACCCCCAAACCGGAACGGCGGAAACGTTCGGGGGCAGACAACGTCGTGTATAGTATCAAAACAATTGAATAATAGTAATCAAAGCTACAACAACCATTGTATTAATAAAATAAAGTTTACATTGTTTTCGAATCATATATGACTGACTCCAAAAGTAAATAACATGTAAAGACTTGAGGCTACTATGCGCCGTCTTCTTGAACCATGCGCATGTATCTGTCTACTAGTGTACTGAGAATACAAGTAGGTTTTGAAAGAGTATCAGCATTTAAGCTGGTGAGTTAATAAGCGTTTTATTTTAGAAAATAGGTTCTATGTTCTTGAAAAGTACGTTGTGTTTCTCCAGAAAAACCTTATAATTTTTGATGCAACGAATGTTAAGTGAAGAGATTTGTACCAGTTTCCTTCTGCGAGCACTTAGTGTATACAAATCATATACAATCCAGATCGAACAAACAATCGATTGTGTTGTTCTGCCTCAAGCCCACAACCAAACAAGGACAGGAAATGAGGCGGAGGCCACACATTCCATTGGTTGTCGGATCCTCATGACATAACCCTTAAGTATTCACTAGATACTTAAAAAATTGACTGTATTGGTCCTTTGATATCTGTTGAAAGTTTTTCTCAAGAAAATCCAATATTTTTCGAGTAAAAGTATGATAATACCAATTCCTTCTATAACCACTTAGCTCACACTAGCTATGTATAAACCAATATTGAACAGACAGTTAATTGTGTGAATCTGCCCTAAACCTACAACCAAACAAGGAACAGGGAATGAGGCGGAAAGCACAGATTCCATGACTTATCAGATATTCTTCTTACATAACCCGGATGCATAAACTAAGGAATCATAGAATTATTAATGAATATTTGTTAGTTGAATGATAAACCGATTGTTTGTAAAGTACTAACATTTGTCCTGGAAAATCCTATATTTTCCCTAAGTGTGAGTTGTTGTCTTAACTGTTCTAAAAATTGAAAAGTACAAGTATCTTCCTTACTTATTTTATTAAAGCATTGTTCTGAATGAAAACCTTGGCTACTACCAGTAAAGTATAGAAGTTTGATTACATAAAATAAAACTAATTGAAAACGTATTGTGTTGTATACTGAAAGTGTTGTTAATACCCTCCTGTGATCACTCAGTACATACGAGTTATAGAAATCTAGATAGAACAGACAGTCGATTGGGTGATTCTGCCCTAAGCCCACAACCAAAGAAGGAACAGGGAATGAGGCGGAAGTTACACATCTCACTACATGTCGGATGTTAATTTCATATCACCCTGATGTATATACTAAGCAATCCCTTAGTTATTAACCCTGATGACTGTTTGTTATGTATATTATTACAAGAACGAGTCATTGTTTCCACTGTTAGTTCTTATAACCATGCTAATGGATGATAAACACTAGGACGTACTGTTGGGTTTTGAGCAATCTAACACTTCCTAAGTGTGCATGCAACCCTAATAAACCTTGGATCTATGTTTTCTTCTAAAATACATGCAAATAATAACTTCCAAGGTTTCTTCCTAACTAGCATAGCATAAGGATTATGAATCATAAAACTACTAGTAGAAATACATACCTTTGATGATGGTTGATTGTTTGGAGTTTGAGAGCCAAGCACCAATAGTGTGAATGCCTCAAATGGAATCACAAATCACCACAAACACTTGGAAAACTTTGAGAGTGTGTATACGCACATAGAAAATCGGCTACACACACAAAACCACACTAGTGGCTATTTCATGCAACATAAGCATGCTTATATAGTGTGCATGGTTAAGGTGAAACCCTAATAACCCATGACCTTTCCTTTTCCAAGGATCCGTGGGTTAAAAGCTCCATGGATCATCCATGGACTTCCATATAAGCCTAGCCCATTAACAAATGAGTGTTAGCCCACACCATATAAAACAATAGCCCACAATTTAATTAGTCTTCCTTTTAACCTCTAAATTAATTCATAATTAATTTAAGACTAAGACTAATTAAATAACTTCATATTAATATATTATAACTTACAATATATTAATAAACATATGTGTATAACTCTCATAAAATTATCCATAAATAGTTCGGGTGAAGTGCAACCCAAATGGACCATGCTGGGTCGGGTCAAGTATGTACCAAATAAGTTATGGACTTAGACACCTTATCCAACACGTACTTCGTACGTCGTAAACTGAAATGATGTTTGTCACCCTCGGTTGACTGTAGCTAATAGTCAGGGTGCAGGATTGTTAGTCCCGTAGATATCTATACACAAACTCATGCTCTCCCTCCAGGAGACTCTGGTTCCTAAGGAGTAGATTTCCCAGAAGTCATGTCTCACAATGTAGTTCTCTCAATGAATTCACGAATAATACTATGAAAACCCCTTTTTGTTATTAACATGTATCCTTATGAAAATAATGCCTTTGTTCATACTTCATATTTGTCACACCCTCGAACAAGACGGCGGAAACGTCCGGGGGATTGTGCGTGACTTCATCTTGAAATATCATTACAGTGAAGATAATTGAAACATAACATCATCATCATCACACATGTAATATTACAACATCATTGTTTACATCGAGTATTGTATTTGAATATTACATGCCAAGATAGTAAGAGTATGATGAAACAAAATATAACACAATATCCATTAGTTTGTTTTGTTCATCCCGCTTCATCGATTTCCTTAGAATAAAAGTTATTTTGAAAACGGTCAATATAAAAATGTTGCTGAGTTCATAATCATGTCTGTGAAAATGATTTGTATAACTTTGAAAACCACCAGAAAATCCGATATTTTCTAAAAACTGTTTAGTGTGTTTGTGTTAGATCTTGTATTAATGCATGTATGTTATTGTTTATTTGACTAAAATGGTAAAGAAAATGTAGAGAGAATGTAAAAGCATGTAAAGAGAATGTTCCCAGACAACCCGATGTTGCCTGTAAAAAAAAATGGTCTTCCGTAAACTTCATAATGTTAATTCCTCTAAGCGAGCCGTCATAACCATACTAAATAATGACAATTTCACCTGTCTTGGCATCGTTGGACGCCGGTTTTGACTTTGATTATAAGGTTTTCGTCACCCTAGACTGAGTTAGTCTAACTGTAGCGAAAAACTGAGGTGTGGGGTGTCATCCCCGTATAGATCTATACACAAATCCCCGTTCTCCCTCCAAGAGACTCTGGTTATAACTACATGCTACGATCGTACACTTAATAGGTGCCAACCGACAAAAAATCGCTGGATCCTTAATCAAATTTATGCGAAGGTATAAACTCATTCCAGGACCAATGATCCATGTAAGTGAACCACTAAGGCATCACTAAACATGTAAATCATTTCAAGACCCAAATGGAATGAGATTATATAACATGGGCCCGAAATATATATGAAAGGACAACTAAGGCCCAAAAATAGCATCCAAGGTCCGCCGCACATGTTAATGGGTCAATAAGGCCCAATAAACATATATAGGACCTCTCACACATAAAAATGGGGCACTAAGGCCCAATAACCTAGAAAATGATCAAATTAAATCCCTTTGTTGGTTTATCATTGGTTTTAGTTCAAGTATTCACTAAAATAGAATAAAAAGAAGAATGCATATAAAACCCATTCCCAGGCCCAATAAACATGTAAGTGAACCACTAAGGTCCGCTATACGTGTCTATTATTTCCAGGCTCAAAAGGAATGTGAATGTCTATCCTAGGCCCAATATTTGTAAGAATAACACTTTAATCTCCAATTTTGTTAAAAACTTGTGTGGATGACTACTTTGTGATAAAAATAGCATTTTAAACCCATTTTTGTCAAAAATATCATTTTTGGCTTGGTTTTGTGAAAATACATATTTTTCTGGTTTTTGGCTTTTCCGAACTAGTTTTTAGAAAATTTGTAGAAAATTCATCGTAATTCGAAATCTGGATCCGTAGATTTTGTAAGTTTGAAAATTTTGTCTACTTTGTTATCGATTTTTCTCATAATTTTTGATGGCTTCAAACTAGTGTGAAATTACTCATCTTCACAGGTTGGTCCGAAATTATTTCAAATATGATAGGCAGTTTTGTAAAATTCACCAAAAATTATGGACAAATCGTATGAAAACGTGAGAGTAGTTATTTTAAAGGTATAAATCTGAACTTTATCCATGTAAAACAGTTTTGAAAAATACTTCCATTTGGATGGTCAAAACAGTCCGAGATTAGACCAAAAGTTTTCTGTCAAGGGCTGTTTTGTGAGTTTAGTTTATAGATCTTTGAACACAACACTTATTTTTGCTATATCAAGTATACAAATCCCAGATCTACATGTTTACATGTAATACTTGTGATACAACATAATTTTCTCAAAATTCATATGAAGATCCTAGTGATAAACTTCAAGTTTCTTAACATATTTTTAGATTAGTGAAGAAATCAACACATAATCACCAAATAATTCATGGAAAACACACATAGTCATGCATATACACATAGATCTACACAAATCAACTTGTATTCTCCCCCAAAAACAAGTAAAAACCAAAAACAAGGGGGTATGAACTCACCTTAGGGTTTGGATTTCGGTTTTGATGAAGATAAGAAGAGTTTTCGGCCTTACAAGCTCCCTTGAAGAGGTTTTTCGAATTTAGGGTGTTCTAAGGAACATGAATCACGAAATAAAGTGTTTAAGAGTGTGGATCTTAACATGAAATGAAACCAAATCAATTTAGAATGATGATAACTTACCAAGATGGATGGATCTTTGATGGATTATCCTTGGACTCACACAAGCACACACGAAAGTTTTTGGGAGAATGGATGGATTTTGTTTGGAGCTCTAGAGAGGAATCTTGTGATTTTGAAAGTGAAAATGGAGGAGGTGGGAGTGTTTGGACGAATTTTTAGAGAGAGGAGGGGAAAAAGAGAGGCTTGGGTGTATGGTGGACAAACATGTCAAGCCTTGAAGTATGGTGGTCAATGCTTGGAAACATGAGGGGCAATGTTGTGGTGGCAACTCTTTTGTCCACCACCCTTTTATTTATTTATCTATTTATTTATGTATCATTTTTTCTATCTATGGCCGAGAGTTTGGCTTAAATTGGATGAAATTAAATTACTTTGGCCCACTATTGGCTTTGATCGATTTTGTGAAGCCCAATAAAAATGTTTCGGCCCATTAGGCCCTTAAGTGTATTTACGACCCAATTTGGTAAAAGGAATGGGTTATGGTCCATTAGTGGTTAAACAAATTTATTTTAGGCCCATTATGGCCCAAAATGTTGAGTTTTATGAGTGTGGGTCCATTTAGAACCTAATTACGGTCTTTAAGCCTAAAATAGTTCAAGTTGAAGGTTTATTGGTCCATTAGGCCCAATAAGAGAATCCTAGTCCAATGTGAACTTGAACCGAGATGTCTTGGGTTTTCAACTCATAGATGAACATGTCAGATGTATTGTATTAGGTTTTGACCTTCGTTCAAGAGTTTGGATTTAAATGGATGACGTTGATTGAACATAGGGTATGATATTCACTTAGAATATAAGCCTCACAATAGATGATGTTTTTATGAGAATTGAATTCCCTAGCTAAAATTGCTAGTTGTGACATCATCCCCCCATTAGAGGGAATTTCGTCCCGAAATTCTTTCGAAAGGTAGGTTCATGAATGATAGAATAGGTGAGGGTACTTCTGTTTCATCTGGACTTCGCGTTCACATGTGAATTCCGATCCACACTTGGCGCTCCATCGAACCTTCATAATCGGAATGCAGCATTGTTTTGTACGCTTTACTTCCTTATCCAATACATCGACTGGTTCTTCGACAAACTGGAGATTCTCGTTTATTTCGACCTCTTTCTAAAGGATTGATAAGAGTTTTTCCTGATAGGCAATTTTTCAAATTCGGGGCGTGGGACACAGGGTGTACATTGCTGAGCTCTACAGGCAGCTGCAGCCTGCAAGCTTTCGGAAGAATCTGAGTAAGAATCTCGAACGGTCCAATGTATCACGGGTTTAGTTTTCTCGTTTCCTAAAACGAATCATTCCTTTCCAAGGAGATTCCTTCAATAACATGCGATCCCCGACTTGACATCCTAATGGTTTACGCCGCATGTTAGAATAGCTCTTCTGTCAGTCTCGCGATGCTTGAAGTCAAGATTTGATTTGGATTATCTTCTTTGTTGTTTCGCAAATGGTTTCTGGCCTCATGAGAGTACTGGCGAGTGATCTGCATTTATGACTATAAAGAGATTCGAAGAGAGCAACCTTGATGCTTGTGCGATAGCTGTTATGGTATGAGAATTCAATCAAGGGCAACTGGGTATCCCCTGAGTTGTTGAATTCAAACACCCAGACTTATAGCATGACTTCGAGTGGTTGAATGGTTCGTTCCCTTTGGCTATTGGTTTGAGAGTAATAAACAACGCTCGTGTCTAGTTATGCTCCAATAGCCTTCTGAAGTGACTCTCCAAAACCTTGAATTAATTCTGCTATCCCGATTCGAGATAATAGATACTGATATTTCATGGAGTCTCATGTGACAACCCGAAATTTCCAATTGTACGAACGTCATCTATTCAATAGAAGCCAGTTCAGTTTCAGTGATTTTCATACTTTTCCAAACAAGTTCGTGTACATTAGGGTTCATGTTTTAGGTGATATCAGGAGAGTGGGTGCTCCTGGTTTTGTGAAATTTGGGCATTTCAAGTTTCATAATGTTACAGTCCTTTATCCAGAATAAAAATAATTTCTGCCAAAATATTCCAGGACTATAAATAGTTTTTTGAATTAAATTAATTCATTATTAACAATTCCAAATAGAGAAAAACCATATTCTCTCTGACGGATCTTCGGGTTTTCATCCCAGATTGTGAGTCTACTTTACTAAATATGTTTCAATACTTGTTAGATGCTTATTAACATCAATAACATGCTTAGATTACAAGATCCGGGAGTTTACCGCCCAAGAACGTTCTTGGGGAGTAAACTCCAAAATGGAACATAAAGGCTTCCTTGTCCCGATTCCTTGTTAGACAACTTGTTTAGGGGTTAGGGTATGATCTTTATAGGCCAAAAAGCATCCAAGAAACACAAGTCTTTGGAGTTTACGGCCAAGGAACTTCCTTGGGCCGTAAACCCCTTTTAAAGGGGCATAAGTGCCCTAAACTTCCCCCTAATGCTTAAGGACTTTACCCACTAATACTTGTGCTTATTTAGAACATCAAAAACTCATCAAAATCACAAGTTAGTAGGAGTTTACGGCCAAGAACCCCTCTTGGGCCGTAAACCCCTTTTACTAGGGTAAAATGCATTCCAATCTCACCTTAAGCCTTAAGACAATTTACCTTGAACCCTTGGGACTTACATGGAGAGAAAAGCACATAAAAACCACTCCTTGAAAGGAGTTTACGGCCAAGGAACATATCTTGGGCCGTAAACTCCAAGTGATGGCACAAAAGTGTGCCTCTTGTCCCCATTAGCCTTAGATAAATTCATGGAAGCCATCCTTGATGTTTAAGAGCCTCAAAACAATTAAAATCCAAGAGTTTACGGCCGTAAACTCTAGGGTGAATGGACTTTAGGCCGTAAACTCCCATATGGAGTGTTCTAGAGCCTTAAACTACTTCATGTGTTATTCCAACAAAGCTAGGGGTGTTCTAGGATCAAGATAGCACCACAAAACACCCAAAACCACCATTTGAGGAGTTCACGGCCATAAACCCATGAGTTTACGGCCGTAAACTCCAAGGTGTGGGGTTTGTTGGATGGTGAACTCCTATGCAAGGCCATTTGATGTTTCAAACCCTTTTGCCTTGTCCCGTAGCAACTTTGATGCAACCATTTGAACCTTGAACACTCATAAAAGTGTTTAAATATTTTCTAAGTGTCTTAACTTATTTATTTAAGTTATTATTTGTCTAATTAGTTATATATATGCTTATTATATGATAAGTAGGCTCGTGCGTGTAAACAAGTCTCCGTTTGCCACCTAGCACGGTATCCGACACTGCAATTCAAACGACTCACCACAAGTGAGTTCATACCCCTTGAATCAACCTTTGAAATGATTTTAAGTGTTTTAAATACTTTATGGGGGGGAATACAAGTCAAATACTTATAAGTTATTGCTTCAATCACATGTGATTGCATTTAATCACATGTGATTAATAACTAGGAAAACAACGATTTTTACCACTGTTCAAACTGTTTATCAAATTGCTTTACTTTGAAATGTTTTACAAACTGTTTTACTATCCAAACTTACTTATAAACTGTGATTCAAACAAATGCTTCTCATACTTAAAATGTTTTACATATTTATGCTTCAAATGTTTTATGAAAACTTATTTATGCTTTATATATTCAATTGCATGCCCATATATGTATAGATGTATAAATAATGTTTAAAGGACTTAGGAAGGCCATCCACCCTATTTCCTTTTCGCGCCTTGAGATGTGGTCTGGTGGGATTTCGGGTGACCATCCGAAGGTCGTTTCAATATTACTTATATATCATATATACATATATAGACATAAAAGTACTTCCATATTCATACTTATCAGTACATCATTAGTTAGTTACCATCGGGGTAACACAGGATCAGTACATATACAGATATACGAGAAACAATACATATACAGATATACTAGAAACAATACATATACAGATATACTAGAAACAATACATATATAGATATACTAGAAACAATACATATACAGATATACGAGAAACAATACATATACAGATATACGAGAAACAATACATATACAGATATACTAGAAACAATACATATACAGATATACTAGAAACAAGTACATATACAGTCATACTAGAACGAGAAACAATACATATACATAAATACGTAATAATTGTGATCCACTGTGTCGGAGCATGCCTTAAATGTCATGACCCGAGTTGTAGCCAGAATTCTCTTGGAGGGAGAGCGTGAGTTTGCGTATAGATCTATACTAGATTGACTATCCTACACCTTGCTGCTAGCTACAGCCGGACCTGCAGGTCTGCGGGTGCCAAACGTCATTTCTTTTATTACGACCATTCATTATGTCGTTGTTACCAGTCGATAGCATGGTGCAATTTATCATATTATACCTTAATATAAATCCGGTTTAAGGTAGTAGTATTTAGTACAGCAGTAGTCTTATTATACAAAGCTACAGTACTACAATGATTTACCCATTACATATTTTAGTGATAATCTCACTTAAGCATTAGTGTACAAACTATATTTTTAACAAATGATAGTTATACTTGGGTAATTACACACATTTACAACATACAAGTTTACAAAACAGTTTAGCCTTGGTAGAAGGTTACTTTTATAGAAAATATAGGATTTTCTGAGAGATTCAAACTTTTACAAACACTTTCAAACATTTACTTACATTTTTACAAACTTATACATTGAGACAGGTCCAAACGTTTTTTACAAGAAACATTGACACTAAAATACTTATGAACTCACCAGCTTAATGCTGATAAACTCTTTCAAAATAACTTGTATTCTCAGGTCATCAGTAGACAGGTACCGAGGCCAGCTTTTGAGAAGATGGAGTGCATTCAAGACTCATCTCATATTATTTTGTTATACATTATTTTTGGTGTCTATAACTGTACAGAACACGCTTGTATTAAAATTATATATTTAATGCAATGGATGATGTTGTTTGCTTATCTACATTTACTGTGTTGTGATACTATACATGACGTCCTCCGCCCCAGAACGTTTCCGCCGTCCAAGGTTTCGGGGTGTGACAGATTGGTATCAGAGCATTGTTTATAGTGAATCAAGTATATCAACCCATAAAAGATATACTAAACTATAAACCCAAAAGGGACTAAAACACTCTGACCAAGAGTCTATACTTTAAATAATAAAATATTTAATTAAGTATACTAGTCTGCATTCATACTAAAATCAGTGTCACAATGACAAGAACAAAAGTATTACGATTGTTGAATATCACAAGTGAGCTCGGGGATGTATGGCCAGTCCTGGGAATGGCATAGCCTGATCAACTATGCTGGTCCTAAGAGTGATTAGCATATGCCCTAGAATGGTTGTGATATGTTAACAAGTCTAAAAACTTACCAACAATACCACAAGAAGATCAGTAGAACTTAAACTTAAAATACTATAGGTGTATTTTGTGTTACTAGTTACACGTATACTATATTCTTATACCTCTCTTCTCGCGTAGATCTAAATGGCTGGATTCCATCATGGCGACCCGTACTTTCCCAATGAAGGCAATGCCGGGTGGATCGATGAAGAGCCTGAAGATGAGCCTCCAATCCCTTTGGATGATCACCTCGCAGAAGGCTTTTCAGATGGATCTGACTCCGAGCCTGAAGTCAACAACCTACCGCTTGTAGGTCAAGCCCCGAACAACAACCCTCGACCAGCGTTTCCAGGTCCTACACCTATGTGGGAAAACAATCTGAATCGCTGGAGTGATGAGCAGGGTCAGCCCTTACCATACTTTGGGGACCGAACCTTTTACAACATTAGCGATGGTGGCTCTGCTGACAGAGCTCTGCCGGTAATCATCCGCAGAATAGCTCGAAATGTCGAGCAAGGTCGAGCAGCCATCGGCCGGGTCATGGAGATTGATGCCAATTCAGGTCTCAATACAGTCCGCATCTGCCGTCTTGAAAAAGACATGGAACGGACCCGGAGAACCAACGAAACTCTGCAGCAACAGCTGGCTGCCTCCCATGCTGAAGTCTTAGAACTTCGAGCTCGTCAGAGAACTCAGGACCGACACCTTCAAGAGGTGTTTCGCCAAGTGTCCGACCTCAGGGCTCGCCCGAGGAATTCCCATCGCCATTAGATGATGTCTAGTACATCTCTGTCTTTTGATCTAGGGATAGCCTTGAACTTATGTGCTCTAAGTAGCACTTTTCTGTAAAATATTCCTAACTTTCAATACTCTAATTAGGAATTTAGGACTGTCAGTCTTGTCCTTATGGTTGGTGTAAGACCTACTGATAGGTCGATTTTCATTGAACTTATTACATCAGAAATACCCGTACTATTGAAATCTATCTAATCTGTGGGAAAAATTTGTACACTTGTGTATTCCTACTAATATTTCTTATTATGATTTCAAACACTCATTCAAACTGTTGGGCTATGGTTAGTTAGTCCATGGGTCACTCTCACGTTGCTTACAAATTGATTCTTATCATCCTTCGTGTCTTTATAAACTTATAGCTGAAGGATGCCTCCTCGCAAATCTCCCAGGACTAGGAATAATCCTGCATCTCCACCACCTCCACCACCTGCGGTCATCGATACTGCAGCTCTGAATGCTGCCGTAGCTGCAGCAGTGGCAATTGCCATGGCTCATTATCACTCATCAGATGCCAGCAGAGGTGGAACCCCTGTTGAATCTATTCCAGTCGAAATCCCTGTGCGCTCGAGAGAGTGCTCTTACAAGGATTTCACAAACTGCAAGCCGAAGCCTTTCTATGGCACCGGCGGAGTCATTGCTCTCTCGTAATGGTTCGAGAAGACTGAATCAGTCTTCGAAATCTGTTCGTGCCCTGCTGCATTTAAAGTGAAATATGCCGCATGCACCTTTGAGGATAAAGCCCTAACGTGGTGGAACGGCCACGTCAAAGCCCTAACTCTCGTCGTGGCTAACGACATGGGCTGGGCAACGATGAAGGACCTCATGACTGAGGAGTACTGCCCGAGGGGCGAATTCCAGAAGTTAGAACATGAACTCTGGAATCTGACCATGAAGGGCACCAACGTGATCGCTTACACTGCCCGCTTTAGCGAACTGGTGGCCCTATGCCCCAATATGGTTCCCACTGAAGGGAAAAAGATTGAACGGTATGTATGGGGGCTAGTGCCTCCGTACCAGGGGAATATCTTAGCATCCAACCCCGCTACCTTCGACAGTGCCAAGCGATTGGCACAAAGACTTATTGACCATGGAGTCAAGACCCCTGCAGCCACAACCACCCTAGCCATCCCAGAACCCTCCAAACCCGCTGGCACCAAGCGGAAGTTTTGGGATGAGAAGAAGAAGTAGCGAGCTTCAAAGAAACAGCAAATCGTAGCAGTACATGCTGCGATAGCCCCTACTGCTGTTACTGCTCCAGGGAAGCAATATTCTGGAAGTTTGCCGAAGTGCAACAAATGCAACTTCCACCACAACGGCGCCTGCCGTGAAATGTAGTGTACTAACTGCCATAGAAAAGGACACACCGTCCGATTCTGTAAGTTCCCGGCGCAACCGATCTCCCAAGTTCCTGGCTCAGGCGCGAGCCCAACTTGCTATGGATGTGGCGAAACAGGCCACTTTAAAAGGGACTGCCCTAAGGCGAGGAATACTGGAGGAGCAGGGAGGGTACTAGCAATAGGCCACGGGGAAGCAGTCGCTGACCCGACAGTGGTGACTGGTACGTTCCTCCTTGATAACTCCTATGCATGCATTCTGTTCGATAGTTGAGCGGAGCGAAGCTTCGTAAACCACAAATTTGCTCGCATGCTTAAGCAGCAACCACACGCACTTAATGAACAATTCACAGTAGAAATGGCCAATGGGAAAACTGAAAGTACTAATAGCATATACTTAGGTTGTCTTCTAACCTTAGATAACCATTCATTCCCAATCGACCTTATGCCGGTCTCAATAAAAAGTTTCGACGTTATTATCGGCATGGATTGGTTAAGTCTTCATCGCGCCGACATCATGTGCTACGAGAAAGCAGTCCGACTAAACCTCCCGTCTAACGAAACTCTTATAGTCTACGGCGACAAACCTGGTGCGAGTCTTCACATTATATCTAGTATTTAAGCACAGAAATATCTGCGCAAAGAATACCACGCATTCCTTGCTCACGTCGTCGACACGAGCCTAGAAACGAAAGAACTAAAGAACCTCCCAGTAGTGAGCGACTTCCCCAACATTTTCCCAGAAGAACTACCCGGGTTACCTCCGCAACGACAAGTCGAGTTCAGAATAGACTTAGTCCCAGGAGCTACCCCAGTAGCCAAGTCGCCCTACCATTTAGCACCAGCCGAGATGCAAGAACTCTCTGGTCAGCTTAACGAACTGCTCAGCAAGGGCTTTATAAGACCAAGTTTCTCACCTTGGGGAGCACCGGTCTTGTTCGTTAAGAAGAAAGACGGATCATTCCGTATGTGTATTGACTACAGAGAACTCAACAAATTGACGATCAAAAATCGTTACCCTCTGCCACGCATAGACGATCTATTTGACCAACTGCAAGGGGCGAACTATTTTTCCAAGATTGATCTGAGATCCGGATATCACCAGTTACGAGTGCTCGAGGAGGATGTGCCGAAGACAGCCTTCCGAACTCGTTACGGACACTACGAGTTCGTGGTAATGCCATTCGGATTGACCAATGCGCCCGCAGTCTTCATGGATCTGATGAATAGAGTATGCCGACCTTACTTAGATCAGTTCGTCATCGTTTTCATTGACGACATCCTGATCAACTCCCGAAGTAAGAAAGAGCATGGTGATCATCTGCGACAAGTTCTAGAGACATTACGAAAGGAAAAACTTTATGCGAAGCTCTCGAAATGTGAATTTTGGATCCGAAGAGTCGAATTCTTAGGACACGTGGTAAGCGAAGAGGGAATCCACGTGGACCCATCCAAAATAAAAGCCATTGAGAACTGGTCAGCACCAAAGACACCTACAGAAATTCGTCAATTTCTAGGTCTCGCTGGCACTACCGCAGGTTCATTCAGAACTTCTCACGAATAGCAAAGCCTCTTACAACCGTGACCCAGAAAGGCGTGGCCTTTGACTGGGAAGAGAAGCAAGAAAGAGCGTTCCAAACGCTCAAACGAGCCTTGTGCACCGCACCAATACTATCCCTTCCAGAAGGAATAGATGACTTCGTAGTCTATTGCGATGCATCCAATCAAGGACTCGGATGTGTTCTGATGCAGCGAGGTAAGGTCATCGCCTACGCCTCGAGACAGTTGAAGACACACGAGGTTAACTACACGACCCACGATCTTGAACTAGGAGCAGTAGTGTTTGCTCTGAAGATCTGGAGACATTACTTGTATGGAACGAAGAGCACTTTCTTTACTGACCACAAGAGTTTACAGCAAATTTTCGATCAGAAGGAGCTCAACATGAGACAACGACGGTGGGTCGAGCTACTCAGTGACTACGAATGCGATATTCGTTATCATCTGGGTAAAGCCAACGTAGTAGCAGACGCCCTAAGTCGGAAAGAATATTCTGGTCGCAAGGTCAAGTCATTATCAATAACCATCCATTCACACCTAACTAAGCAAATTCAGGCGGCTCAACTTGAGGCCATGAAACCTGAAAATGTGTCGAGGGAAGCCCTTAGGGGAATGGACAAGAACTTTGAAGCCAAGGGTGACGAAGCTTTATATTTCATGAGCCGAATCTGGACACCGAAACACGGTGGTTTCCGAGACTTGGTCATGACCGAGGCGCACAACACTCGGTATTCCGTCCACCCAGGTTCAGATAAGATGTATCTGGATCTTAAAAAGCTATACTGGTGGCCTAATATGAAAGCAGAGATTGCTACCTTCGTGAGTAAATGCCTTACTTGCGCAAAGGTTAAGGTCGAGTACCAGAAGCCCTCTGGTTTACTGCAACAACCAGAGATCCCGAAATGGAAGTGGGAGCGGATCACTATGGATTTCATAACCAAGTTGCCCAAGACGACGGGTGGACTTGACACCATATGGGTCATCGTTGATAGATTGACCAAGTCTGCACACTTCCTACCTATCAAAGAAACCGACAAGATGGAGAAACTTACAAGAACATACATCAGGGAAATCGTACGGTTGCATGGTGTACCTATTTCCATTATCTCCGATAGAGATAGTAGGTTCACCTCAAGATTTTGGCAATCACTACAACGTTCCCTAGGAACAAGGTTGGACATGAGCACAGCCTACCATCCACAGACTAACGGACAGAGTGAGAGAACCATTCAAACAATGGAAGATATGTTGCGAGCCTGTGTGATTGATTTTGGGAAAGCATGGGATACTCATTTACCCCTTGTCGAATTTTCCTATAATAACAGTTATCACACAAGCATCAAGGTTGCTCCATTCGAAGCTCTCTACGGCCGCAAGTGCAGATCCCCTCTGTGCTGGGCTGAGGTGGGTGATACCCAATTAGCAAGAGGACAAGCTTCCGACAGTACTCTCACTGGTCCGAAAATCATTTGGGAAACGACAGAGAAAATCGTTCAGATCCGTGAACGATTGAAAGCCTCTAGAGACCGACAGAAGAGCTACGCCGATAAACGAAGAAAACCTTTGGAATTTCAGGTGGGAGACCGAGTCCTTGTCAAAGTCTCACCCTGGAAAGGCTTGATACGCTTCGGCTAGCGTGGGAAGGTTAATCCGAGGTACATAGGGCCTTTCGAGATTCTTGCCAGAGTCGGCCCCGTAGCTTACAAACTCGACCTACCCGACACACTTCGTAACGTACATTCTACATTCGACGTATCTAACTTGAAAAAGTGTCTGTCCGACGAGACTCTCGTAATCCCACTCGACGAGATCGAGATCAACGAGAGCCTCAACTTCGTGGAAGAACCTGTAGATATCCTGGACCGTGAGGTCAAGCAGACGAAACAAAGCCGTATCCCTATCGTGAAGGTTCGATGGAACGCCAAGCGAGGACCGGAATTCACTTGGGAACGCGAGGATCAGATGAAGTTGAAATACCCTCATCTTTTCGCTTAATTGTTTGTAACTCTTATTTGCTTAAATTCTAATTTCGGGATGAAATTCCCTCTAACAGGGGGATGATGTGACAACCCGAAATATCCAATTGTACGAACATCATCTATTCAATAGAAGCCAGTTCAGTTTCAGTGATTTTCATACTTTTCCAAACAAGTTCGTGTACATTAGGGTTCATGTTTTAGGTGATATCAGGAGAGTGGGTGCTCCTGGTTTTGTGAAATTTGGGCATTTCAAGTTTCATAATGTTACAGTCCTGTATCCAGAATAAAAATAATTTCTGCCAAAATATTCCAGGACTATAAATAGTTTTCTGAATTAAATTAATTCATTATTCACAATTCCAAATAGAAAAAAGCCATATTCTCTCTGACGGATCTTCGGGTTTTCATCCCAGCTTGTGAGTCTACTTTACTAAATATGTTTCAATACTTGTTAGATGCTTATTAACATCAATAACATGCTTAGATTACAAGATCCGGGAGTTTACCGCCCAAGAACGTTCTTGGGGAGTAAACTCCAAAATGGATCATAAAGGCTTCCTTGTCCCGATTCCTTGTTAGACAACTTGTTTAGGGGTTAGGGTATGATCTTTATAGGCCAAAAAGCATCCAAGAAACACAAGTCTTTGGAGTTTACGGCCAAGGAACTTCCTTGGGCCGTAAACCCCTTTTAAAGGGGCATAAGTGCCCTAAACTTCCCCCCTAATGCTTAAGGACTTTACCCACTAATACTTGTGCTTATTTAGAACATCAAAAACTCAACAAAATCACAAGTTAGTAGGAGTTTACGACCAAGAACCCCTCTTGGGCCATAAACCCCTTTTACTAGGGTAAAATGCATTCCAATCTCACCTTAAGCCTTAAGACAATTTACCTTGAACCCTTGGGACTTAAATGGAGAGAAAAGCACATAAAAACCACTCCTTGAAAGGAGTTTACGGCCAAGGAACATATCTTGGGCCGTAAACTCCAAGTGAAGGCACAAAAGTGTGCCTCTTGACCCAATTAGCCTTAGATAAATTCATGGAAGCCATCCTTGATGTTTAAGAGCCTCAAAACAATTAAAATCCAAGATTTTACGGCCGTAAACTCTAGGGTGAATGGACTTTAGGCCGTAACCTCCCATATGGAGTGTTCTAGAGCCTTAAACTACTTCATGTGTTATTCCAACAAAGCTAGGAGTGTTCTAGGATCAAGATAGCACCACAAAACACCCAATACCACCATTTGAGGAGTTCACGGCCATAAACCCATGAGTTTACGGCCGTAAACTCCAAGGTGTGGGGTTTGTTGGATGGTGAACTCCTATGCAAGGCCAGTTGATGTTTCAAACCCTTTTGCCTTGTCCCGTAGCAACTTTGATGCAACCATTTGAACCTTGAACACTCATAAAAGTGTTTAAATATTTTCTAAGTGTCTTAACTTATTTATTTAAGTTATTATTTGTCTAATTAGTTATATATATGCTTATTATATGATAACTAGGCTCGTGCGTGTAAACAAGTCTCTGTTTGCCACCTAGCACGGTATCCGACACTGCAATTCAAACGACTCACCACAAGTGAGTTCATATCCCTTGAATCAAACTTTGAAATGATTTTAAGTGTTTTAAATACTTTATGGGGGGGAATACAAGTAAAATACTTATAAGTTATTGCTTCAATCACATGTGATTGCATTTAATCACATGTGATTAATAACTAGGAAAACAACGATTTTTACCACTGTTCAAACTGTTTATCAAATTGCTTTACTTTGAAATGTTTTACAAACTGTTTTACTATCCAAACTTACTTATAAACTGTGATTCAAACAAATGCTTCTCATACTTAAACTGTTTTACATATTTATGCTTCAAATGTTTTATGAAAACTTATTTATGCTTTATATATTCAATTGCATGCCCATATATGTATAGATGTATAAATAATGTTTAAAGGACTTAGGAAGGCCATCCGCCCTATTTCCTTTTCGCGCCTTGAGATGTGGTCTGGTGGGATTTCGGGTGACCATCCGAAGGTCGTTTCAATATTACTTATATATCATATATACATATATAGACATAAAAGTACTTCCATATTCATACTTATCAGTACATCATTAGTTAGTTACCATCGGGGTAACACAGGATCAGTACATATACAGATATACGAGAAACAATACATATACAGATATACTAGAAACAATACATATACAGATATACTAGAAACAATACATATACAGATATACTAGAAACAATACATATACAGATATACTAGAAACAATACATATACAGATATACGAGAAAAAATACATATACAGATATACGAGAAACAATACATATACAGATATACTAGAAACAATACATATACAGATATACTAGAACAAGTACATATACAGTCATACTTGAACGCGAAACAATACATATACATAAATACGTAATAATTGTGATCCACTGTGTCGGAGCATGCCTTAAATGTCATGACCCGAGTTGTAGTCAGAATTCTCTTGGAGGGAGATCGTGAGTTTGCGTATAGATCTATACTGGATTGACTATCCTACACGTTGCTGCTAGCTACAGCCGGACCTGCAGGTCTGCGGGTGCCAAACGTCATTTCTTTTATTACGACCATTCATTATGTCGTTGTTACCAGTCGATAGCATGGTGCAATTTATCACATTATACCTTAATATAAATCCGGTTTAAGGTAGTAGTATTTAGTACAACAGTAGTCTTATTATACAAAGCTACAGTACTACAATGATTTACCCATTACATATTTTAGTGATAATCTCACTTAAGCATTAGTGTACAAACTATATTTTTAACAAATGATAGTTATACTTGGGTAATTACACACTTTTACAACAGACAAGTTTACAAAACAGTTTAGCCTTGGTAGAAGGTTACTTTTATAGACACTTTCAAACATTTACTTACATTTTTACAAACTTATACATTGAGACAGGTCCAAACGTTTTTACAAGAAACATTGACACTAAAATACTTATGAACTCACCAGCTTAATGCTGATAAACTCTTTCAAAATAACTTGTATTCTCAGGTCATCAGTAGACAGGTACCGAGGCCCGCTTTTGAGAAGATGGAGTGCATTCAAGATTTATCTCATATTATTTTGTTATACATTATTTTTGGTGTCTATAACTATACAGAACACGCTTGTATTAAAATTATATATTTAATGCAATGGATGATGTTGTTTGCTTATCTACATTTACTGTGTTGTGATACTATACATGACGTCCTCCGCCCCAGAACGTTTCCGCCGTCCAAGGTTTTGGGATGTGACATCTCACGATCTCCTCGATATAGATCCAAGCTAACCTTTTCGTCTTGTTTGATTTCTATACTAGCAGGAAATAGGCAGGTTGGGGATAACCTATCGACGTTCACCCAGATAACGCCCAACTCAACTCTTATAACAATAAGCTTCGTCTTTCGACTTCGAGAGTTTTATCCATCCATGCAGTGCTTCCTCCGCGATATTCTCCGGCTTCGATGCTTTCAAGGTTGCTCGTAGATGACGATAGTGTTTCATTCTCGCTTTATGGGCAGATGAGTATGTTATTGATGAAAATAATGAAAAGGTTAACTAGGAATGGTTGGGAAACTCGGTTCGTAAGGTTCATGAATATCGTGGGAGCATTCGTTAGACCTAAGGGTATCACAATGAATTTGAAATGGTCGTGACGAGTTCGGAAGGCAGCTTTTCGAATATCGTCTTCTCAAACTCAAAGTTGATGATAACCGGTTCTTAGATCTATTTTAGAGAAGTAACTAGCACCTTGGAGCTGGCCAAATAGATCGTCAGTCCGAGGGAGTGGGTATCGGTTTTTGATAGTGATCTTATTCAATTTCCTAAAATCGATGCACATTCTAAAGGATCCGTCTTCTTGAAGAACAAGATCGAAGCTCTCCAGGGTGAGAAGCTTGGTCCGATGAATCCTTTGTGCAACAATTCTTCTCAATTGACTGGATAACTTGTGAATTTTCGGCGGGAGTCAACCTATAGGGTGAATTGGCAATTGATGTGGTTCCCTGTATGAGGTCTATTCGAAATTCGACCTGTCTTTCTTCAGGTATTCCCAGAATTTCTTCGGGAAATACATTCGGAAAATTGCATGCTACCAGAATACATTGTATGCTTACTTCTTCCTAGGTCTTGTCCACAACATGAGCAAGGAAAACGTAGTTCTTCTGGTGCAGGCACTTCTGTGCCTTGATCCACGAGATACGACGCGGATTGACGTTAGGTTTATCACCATGGGTTATTAGAGTTTCGTGATAGGGAAGGTGAAGGTAAACGACATTCTCGCGACACATAATATCAGCATGGTGGGGGCTTAACCCAGCAAAACTCCTAATATTTACTGACATTAATTTTTTTTGAAATGAATGGTTGTTTAGTGTTAAGGTATACCCTACACAAATATGTTTGGTTGATTCGGTTTTCCCATTAGTCATCTCCACCGTTAAGGCTTAGTTTAGCCTCTGGGGTTGTTGTTTTAGTAAGTGTTTGAATATGTTACTAACGAAGCTTCGCTCAGCTTTACTATTGAATAAGAGGTAAGTGAAAGATTTGTTAAGTGGGAACATACCAATAACAACTGTCGGGCCTTGCTCTACTTCACCTTGACCCAAGGTCAGGACCATGTAGATTTGCATGTGGTGGCACCATGTAGATTTGCATGGTTATTCACACCCGCTTTGTGATCCTCGGCATCCCAGTCACAAACTAGAGGGGCATATCGAGATTTAAACATTCCATTGAAAAGTTCGATGAATCTCAAAGGATCTAGGAGTTTTCAATACATTTAAAACTTAATCTGTTTTTTGTTTTTGATGGTGGAGAATTAGTGAATCATCATTCACTTACCTTCAAATGTTCTGCAATTTAGGTTACGGCATCCCACTCCCGAGTTGTGGAATATTGTGTTGGGTCCTAGCCCTAGTATATCATTTGGGTGATTTACTAAGGACTCAATAAATCAACTAACTTGAATTTATTTTCTCCTGTTTTGTACATGTCAAAGTATGACAATCATGGTCTTCCCAAATTTCAAGGAAAAGGTGTTCCTGCTGAAATTAAGCTATTCCGCTATTCGAGTAAAGAATCAAAGTGGACTAGTTTGATTTCACTTCCTCCTCCTCCTCCAATTATTCTCCCTAACCCACAAGATCGAAGAATTGAAAGGTTCAATGTCACTAAAGCCCTATTGGTAATGAAACATGAAGATGGTAAACCCATGTGTGCCCACGTTCTAGGAATAAAATCACACATTGATAGGTTGATTATGTTGGGTGCGTCATTCCCTGATAAGTTGGCTGTAGACTGGGTTCTGCAGTCACTTCCTGAATCATATAATGAGTTCAAAAGAAAGTATTATATGATGGATCATGACGCAAACCTCATTGACTTAACTTACATGCTCATTGGTGCTGAATCAAAAATGATTTGGCAAGGCAATGAAGCATATTTATTGGGAAAGTCAACCAACCATGCTTCCGAGGATGTTCTAGGAGAACCAAGATGCGTTTGCTGCCAAGAGAAAGGGCGTTGGATACAAGTCTGCCCTAAGAGCCTGAAGAGTCCAGAAGACAGGAGAGTCAAAGAGTATGGTTGTGCTTCAGGTAAAATCCACTATCTAACTCCATTAAGTTCCTATTCGTTGATTCTTAATACATGATGTGATAAGATTGCATTTGAATGTTTTGCAGGGTCAGTGAAAAGAGAGGAAGCTTGATGGAAAAGCAAAATGAGTCTAATCACAAAGAAATGGATCTCGATCGCATGGACTTGAAGATTAGATTTTGAGATTAGAAAGTTATGATAGAATTGTTGGGAATATTTGATTACATAGTTTTTCAGTTGATTTTGCATTGTAAGGACAAATGTTTTCTGCTGCTGTTATAAATAAAAATAAATTTTGGTTTGACTCATTTATTTATTTATTTATTTCCTTGAAATAGAATCGTTATGAAAAATTGATGTTTGCATATTTCTACAATGAATGGATGTGATTCTTAATTATGATAATTGTGGAAGTATCGAGAATTTACCAAATAGGGAGAGTTTCTCATCGCCCAAGTTTCAATTGGACAGAAACTTGGAATCATGCAACTTGGTTGCACGATGAATGAGAAATTACATATTTGGAAATTAGGCTACGTCGTTGACAAAGTGTCAAGTGAAAGACTAGGAGATCGAGAACACAAAGTTGTGTGTTGATCAAGTCCACCACAAGAGTAACAAAGATATTCGTCATGATTTACTAAAGGTTTAGTAAATATGATTTTACTTATAAGAGTAAGTTTAATTTTGAATTGATTGAAAAAGTTTAAATCAATAGCAAAACGAATAAGAAGAATCAAGTAGGAAGAAAGGTAAAAGTTTCTCTATTCTAAGAAGAAAGGAGAGTATCCTTTGTTATATTTTATGATAGATCTTAATGATTAAGAACCATATCTCAATTGATCCTCTAAGTAAATCTTTGTGCAATTGTATGTCTAAGAAGAGGAATCAAGAATTGAAGAAATTGTTAAATCAACAAGTCAATCATACTTCGTTCCATAACCAAATCTTAGAGTTAAGATTGTGACATTGAGTGACAAGTCTTAAGAAGGTTTATAAAATTCATCAAATGTGGAAAGTTGTGATGTCTTGGATAAGACAAAAACCAACTAGGACCAATTTTATGAAGTGTTTTGTCTTGATAAAAACTACACTAACTCTTGAATATTAGTTTTTCAAGAAATGTTCATTGACAAAAGAATCTTATATGTCAAGGAGTCAGTGGGAGTCATAATGGTCTTGAAAAGTTTCAAGAACTCATCAAGAATAAACCTTATCGATCATCACTAGCACACAAGTTGAGGTTTTGACATTATCTTGTTTATGTGCCGTTCCAATTGAGTTAATTATGCGTGTGAGCCTTATGAGTTCTCATTTGAATGCATAAAAGGCAAGGACCTTGATCAATGAAAAGTACATTGATAGGAAAGGGTGAGCTACATAACTACTTGGAAGACATGGTGGGCAGCCGTGTTACCATGAGGCAAGAAATCAAGATTGAAAAGGTTTAGTCCATATGAGTTTGAATTTATCATAAACTTTGGTTTTAACAAATTCACATGGATAGGAACATATACACCATTAAAATCGAAGTATCATAAGATTTCCTCCTTCATTAAAACGACTGTGAGGAAATGCTTTCACTAAGAAAGATTTTAAGAAGATAGTGATTGTGAAATTGTATTCTTGAATTCGATTATGGTTACGGTATCCCTTTCCATGATTCGAATTGTGAGATTTGGCAATTAGTCTGAATTGTTTAAAACACACATATGAGATATCTAAGGCAAAGGTGTATAAGTTTAAGAAGCCTTGATAAAAGATTATCAAAGCATTGGGTATTAGAAATATGAACTTAAAGATATTCAATAGGCATTGTTTTTCTGAAAGTTAAGTTGTTTATGAATACGTGTCAAAGCTAGTGGGAGCATAAGTGTTCTGTTGATAATAATCATCATGATAGTGGGAGCGTAAAAATTGTGCTGGTATGATTATTAAAGCAAGTATCGCAAGATAGCAATATTAATTATAGAAAACAAGAGTTATACTTTGCGAAGTCATAAACGTTGAATAGTTGTTTTGCTATAATTAAGGGAGAGAATATTATGCTTCATTTCAAAACTAAAGGCTTAGGTTATGGAATGTTAATAAACTTAGTCAAGGATACATAGTGGGTTCTTAAATTTCAATTATTATGACGACATTCCTCTTCATAATTTGAATCATAAGAACGTGACACATATGATATTATGGCAGAAGATTGATAAAGTATCAAATATTTATGTAAGACATTATGCATCGTGTCCCATACGCTTCGGGTATAGGATATATTGCAAATTCTATAATATTTCACCATTCTAAAATTTTCCAAATTTCTAGCGCATTTAGAGGGAAAAAGGACTAGAATCGGTTTTGACTAAGATAATTAAACAACTATCAAAGGATGATCCAAAGCTTGCTAAGGATTGGTCGCTTGTGAGTAGTTGGAAGTATGATATTAGATGGAGCATATCGAAAGGTTGTCATATGGTAAGTATGGAAAGGTTTCCATATTGGGAGTTGGATATTAAGAATCTATGTCTAGATTAGAAACTTTTATGCAAGAAGGATGTACTTTGGAAAGAAAAACATTAAACATACAAAATCTTAGTGAACATTAAAAATTGCATTTTGAGCTCTAATCTGTGCTCTTGTTAACACACCAGAATTAGAATTACCATGAATTTTTTTTCTTTGGGATAATGACGAGTCCACTTCTCCATTGGGTGATAAGATAAATCAAGGTGAAGATCAACATACTATTAGATTTCTTATGATTAAGAAAACAATTCTACAACAGAAAGAGTATCATTAATATGATCATATATATTTGCATCGTCTTGAGCATCCTGCTCAACTTACGCATTGGTTTAATGTCTAACTTTGACATATGTTTGATTGACATCCTCACCAAGTGTTCAAACTTGCTCCCCTAAACACATAAATTAGCTATATATTGATCGCCTTCAACATTAGAATTCGATATCAGTCGCTCCCCCTAAAATTGAGTTTATGTAAGATGTTGCTCCCCTCAAGTGGAAATAGTATGAAAGATTGATACCCTTTGACATGATCACCATGTATCAAATTTATGCAGTCATCTGACCTTTTATCTATGACTGTAGAGTCATCTGAATGTTTTAATGCCTCAGGAACTTGATTATCTTTAATATTCACATTAACATTGATTGCTTTATCAGAAATACCAAAAAATAAATCAATATCAATATCAAAGCAACAATTTGTTCAAATACCTCCTTTGAATTAGAATGAATTGGATTTTGAGGAAAAACAGTCTCGAATCTCTTAAAATAATAGTCATTAAAAGTTAAATTAAATGTCTCTTTGTCACACCCCCCAAACCGGAACGGAAGAAACGTTCGGGGGCGGACGACGTCGTGTATAGTTTCACAACAATTGAATAATAGTAATCAAAGCTACAACAACCATTGTATTAATAAAATAAAGTTTACATTGTTTTCGAATCATATATGACTGACTCTAAAAGTAAATAACATGTAAAGACTCGAGGCTACTATGCTCCGTCTTCTTGAACCATGCGCATGTATCTGTCTACTAGTGTCCTGAGAATACAAGTAGGTTTTGAAAGAGTATCAACATTTAAGCTGGTGAGTTAATAAGCGTTTTATTTTAGAAAACAGGTTCTATGTTCTTGAAAAGTACGTTGTGTTTCTCCAGAAAAACCTTATAATTTTTGATGCAATGAATGTTAAGTGAAGAGATTTGTACCAGTTTCCTTCTGCGAGCACTTAGTGTATACAAATCATATACAATCCAGATCGAACAAACAATCGATTGTGTTGTTCTGCCTCAAGCCCACAACCAAACAAGGACAGGAAATGAGGCGGAGGCCACACATTCCATTGGTTATCGGATCCTCATGACATAACCCTTAAGTATTCACTAGATACTTAAAAAATTGACTGTATTGGTCCTTTGATATCTGTTGAAAGTTTTTCTCAAGAAAATCCAATATTTTTCTAGTAAAAGTATGATAATACCAATTCCTTCTATAACCACTTAGCTCACACTAGCTATGTATAAACCAATATCGAACAGACAGTTAATTGTGTGAATCTGCCCTAAACCTACAACCAAACAAGGAACAGGGAATGAGGCGGAAAGCACACATTCCATGACCTATCAGATATTCTTCTTACATAACCCGGATGCATAAACTAAGGAATCATAGAATTATTAATGAATATTTGTTAGTTGAATGATAAACCGATTGTTTGTAAAGTACTAACATTTGTCCTGGAAAATCCTATATTTTCCCTAAGTGTGAGTTGTTGTCTTAACTATTCTAAAAATTGAAAAGTACAAGTATCTTCCTTACTTATTTTATTAAAGCATTGTTCTGAATGAAAACCTTGGCTACTACCAGTAAAGTACAGAAGTTTGATTACATAAAATAAAACTAATTGAAAACGTATTGTGCTGTATACTGAAAGTGTTGTTAATACCCTCCTGTGATCACTCAGTACATACGAGTTATAGAAATCTAGATTGAACAAACAGTCGATTGGGTGATTCTGCCCTAAGCCCACAACCAAAGAAGGAACAGGGAATGAGGCGGAAGTCACACATCTCACTACATGTCGGATGTTAATTTCATATCACCCTGATGTATATACTAAGCAATCCCTTAGTTATTAACCCTGATGACTGTTTGTTATGTATATTATTACAAGAACGAGTCATTGTTTCCACTGTTAGTTCTTATAACCATGCTAATGGATGATAAACACTAGGACGTACTTCGGACGTCGTAAACTTAAATGACGTTTCTCACCCTCGGTTGACTGTAGCTAATAGTCAGGGTGCGGGATTGTTAGTCCCGTAGAGATCTATACACAAACTCACGTTCTCCCTCCAGGAGACTCTGGTTCCTAAGGAGTAGATTTCCCAGAAGTTGTGTCTCACAATGTAGTTCTCTCAATGAATTCACGAATAATACTATGAAAACCCCTTTTGTTATTAACATGTATTATTCTGAAAATAATACCTTTGTTCATACTTCATATTTAGTAAGTTCTGCGTTCAAATGTGTGTTAACGATAAGGAAATATAATAATTAAATTATATTTTTAAAAACTGATTACTTGTGCTTTTACTTGTAAAAGCATAGGGGTATGAACTCACCGTTAATTGCATGTATGTGCCGGACAACGAGATTGGATATGATGACCCTCGAGTTTGTTGTATGAGAAGTTAACAAAATCCTAATAATGATTAAACACATATTTGCATTTAAATTAGTGAGAGCATTAATTAAAGTGTTAGAAAACACTTGATTTTAGTTTAGGAATGTTACCAAGACTCGATCGAAGTGGAACAAGTGGGTTTTCAGCCTAGATTCCAATTGAGGCTGATTGCGGCCGTGAACGGTATTTGAAGGGTTTACGATCTTGGAAGGGTTCACGGTCTGTTCTTGGTAAAATATGAAGATTTGAAGGGTTTATGGTCGTGAATGCAAAAACAACAATGTTTGATTTGATGAAAAGACAGATGTTTGATGCTCCAAAACATGTTCTATGGTGGATTTGAGTGATAGAGGAAGAGAAAACTTGAGTTTTTCGGGTGATGATTTTAGAGAGAGAAAGGGTGTTCGTGGCCAGAAAGTATAAATGCAGGTAGGAGTCATGTATATATAGGCTGGGTGTATGGTCGGTGGTGGGGTCCATCAACAATGAACGGGTTTACAGCCTTGATCGGTTTCGAAGGAAACTTGGGTTTTCGCGCAATTTTGCTTCCGACTCTTATATAAAATTCAATTATATAACTTAAATGATTTTCTAAACCATATGAATTTGATGGAACTAGATAAAAATGTTGGATAAGGTGTCTAAGTCCATAACTATTTCCAGTATGTGTTGGATTAGTGTCTAAGTCCATAACTATTTTGGTATATACTTGACCCGATGGTGCATGGTCCTTTTGGGTTGCCTTCATCAAAGCAACTTGATAGGATGAATTATGGAGAGAAAGGATTAATTATGATTTATTAATATATTATAAGAATAATATATTAAAGGAGAAATCATATTGTTTAATTAATATTAGTCAAGAATTAATAAGAATTAAGTTTGTGGCTAAAAGACATTAATTAAACTTAAGGGACTAGAACTGTCAATTGTGTGATAGTTTAATATTGAGCTAATGGAATCCATATTAAAGGGGTGGACGAATTCTATGGGGAAATCCATTAGAAATCATCCTAGGCCTTTATGGAAGGAATCCATGGTTTGCTTAGGGCCTAAGCATCCAAATTAGGGTTTCCTTGTTAGATAACCCTAATAGCCTCACTATTTAAAGAACCCTTAAGCCCCAAAAACGTGGTGAACTTGTTCTTTAGGGTTTTCACACGTTTTGGGCAACCTCCTTATCTTCTCCTCTTCATCCTCTTGCTCTTGGTGTTTGTGAACCATTAGAGGAGTAACATTTGTGACTCTAAGCTTTCTAAAGTCATTACAAGTAGGATTTGAGATTGTTATTACTACATAACAATCAAGGTATGATCTAAATCCTAATTCATATGTTGTATTGATTACCATATACTAGATCTAGGGTTTATAGTCTTGGATGAATTGCATGTACAATAGAGAAACCTAGATCCAAGTATTAGGGTTTGCATGAGCACATAGGATGTTCTTATGGATAAAACCCATTAGTGGTATCAGATACTTGATTGGTTTCTATTGTATTGATGCCTTGTATGTTTGTTCAAGTTGCAAAAATGTTTTTTTGAGCTCCCCACCTGATGAACTCCGCGAGTACCACAATGTACTCGGCGAGTCCAGTGTGGTACTCGACGAGTTCGAGCGTCAAATGGAGCTATTTTAGGGATTTCTTGCTGTTTTACTCATGGATACTTGCCTTATCTGTTTTTGATCATTAAAATCCGATTTTATACATATATATGAGTATATCCTTGATTAAACAAAAGATAATTACCAATTAATTGGATAATAACTTCCTTATATGATAAAGTTTCATTATTTGTATTAATTGGGTAACTTACTTTGCAAGAAATTGAAATTAGGTCAAATATAGATAATGATAAAATAAATTGTTTAATTTATATTATTTGGTATTTGATCCTTGTGTTATGAAAAGTTTCAATTTTTCCCCTTTAGGTTTTAAAGTTTAAATTTGAACTCGAAAGTTTTGTTTTGAAATTTAAATAGTTGAAACCCTAATGTTTTGAAAAAGGTTTCAAAACTTGCCCTCAAGTTTTGGAATTTAAATTTTGATTGAAAAGTTTGATTTTGAAATATTTAAATTCTAAACCCTAATGTTTTGAAAAAGGTTTCAAAACTTCCCCTCAAGTTCTGGAATTTAAATTTTGATTGAAAAGTTTGATTTTGAAATATTTAAATTCTAAACCCTAATGTTTTGAAATGTTTCAAAACTTGCCCTCAAGTTCTGGAATTTAAAAGTTGATTAAAAGTTTAATTTAGAAAAGTTAAATTCTAAAACCCTAGTATAGTTTTGAAAAGTTCATATCACACCCTTATGGTTTTATTAATTAATTAAAGTGTATAATTAAAAGAGATTTAGTAAATCCATAAAGTTTTGGTGTACAATTTAATTAAATTAAAAGTATAATTATTAAATTAGACCACCTGGTATTTTAAAAGTGTAAAATACACCCTATACTATATATAACATTAAAAGTCTAATATTATATATATGTATGAGTAAAAGTCAGTCTTACCGTTAGTAGGCCTCATTCACGAAGCTGGTCTACAAGGGGTGTTTAAGGAAATTGCCTATAAAATGGCGATTGAATGGGTATCCACTCTTGCCCACCGCACTTTTGACTAGTGGAGGGTCGTTAGCCGAACGGGTAGGATAGGACATAAACATTCCATTGTAAGTATAATGAAGTACAAAAGTAACTAATTGTTTTACAAATTCCCAATCTTAGTTACTTTAGGAAAAAGTGAATTGATGCAATTCCATGAAATTACACTTTGTACCCTTGCAAAGACGTTAGTGGAGCGTGTGTGGTTAACCGACACACTAAATGGTTCTAAGCAAAGGTAGCAAAGGGTGACTCAATGTTTGTCATAGTTCGGTGGAGCATGTGTGGTTAACCGGCACATCGAATAGGTGACTGTAACATGTGGTGGCACCATGTAGATTTGCATGGTTATTCACACCCGCTTTGTGATCCTCGGCATCCCAGTCACAAACTAGAGGGGCATATCGAGATTTAAACATTCCATTGAAAAGTTCAATGAATCTCAAAGGATCTAGGAGTTTTCAATACATTTAAAACTTAATCTGTTTTTTGTTTTTGATGGTGGAGAATTAGTGAATCATCATTCACTTACCTTCAAATGTTCTGCAATTTGGGTTACGGCATCCCACTCCCGAGTTGTGGAATATTGTGTTGGGTCCTAGCCCTAGTATATCATTTGGGTGATTTACTAAGGACTCAATAAATCAACTAACTTGAATTTATTTTCTCCTGTTTTGTAGATGTCAAAGTATGACAATCATGGTCTTCCCAAATTTCAAGGAAAAGGTGTTCCTGCTGAAATTAAGCTATTCCGCTATTCGAGTAAAGAATCAAAGTGGACTAGTTTGATTTCACTTCCTCCTCCTCCTCCAATTATTCTCCCTAACCCACAAGATCGAAGAATTGAAAGGTTCAATGTCACTAAAGCCCTATTGGTAATGAAACATGAAGATGGTAAACCCATGTGTGCCCACGTTCTAGGAATGAAATCACACATTGATAGGTTGATTATGTTGGGTGCGTCATTCCCTGATAAGTTGGTTGTAGACTGGGTTCTGCAGTCACTCCCTGAATCATATAATGAGTTCAAAAGAAAGTATTATATGATGGATCATGACGCAAACCTCATTGACTTAACTTACATGCTCATTGCTACTGAATCAAAAATGATTTGGCAAGGCAATGTAGCATATTTGTTGGGAAAGTCAACCAACCATGCTTCCGAGGATGTTCTAGGAGAACCAAGATGCGTTTGCTGCCAAGAGAAAGGGCGTTGGATACAAGTCTGCCCTATGAGCCTGAAGAGTCCAGAAGACGGGAGAGTCAAAGAGTATGGCTGTGCTTCAGGTAAAATCCACTATCTAACTCCATTAAGTTCCTATTCGTTGATTCTTAATACATGATGTGATAAGATTGCATTTAAATGTTTTGCAGGATCAGTGAAAAGAGAGGAAGCTTGATGGAAAAGCAAAATGAGTCTAATCACAAAGAAATGGATCTCGATCGCATTGACTTGAAGATTAGATTTTGAGATTAGAAAGTTATGATAGAATTGTTGGGAATATTTGATTACATAGTTTTTCAGTTGATTTTGCATTGTAAGGACAAATGTTTTCTGCTGCTGTTATAAATAAAAATAAATTTTGGTTTGACTCATTTATATATTTATTTATTTCCTTGAAATAGAATCGTTATGAAAAATTGATGTTTGCATATTTCTACAACGAATGGATGTGATTCTTAATTATGATAATTGTGGAAGTATCGAGAATTTACCAAATAGGGAGAGTTTCTCATCGCCCAAGTTTCAATTGGACAGAAACTTGGAATCATGCAACTTGGTTGCACGATGAATGAGAAATTACATATTTGGAAATTAGGCTACGTCGTTGACAAAGTGTCAAGTGAAAGACTAGGAGATCGAGAACACAAAGTTGTGTGTTGATCAAGTCCACCACAAGAGTAACAAAGATATTCGTCATGATTTACTAAAGGTTTAGTAAATATGATTTTACTTATAAGAGTAAGTTTAATTTTGAATTGATTGAAAAAGTTTAAATCAATAGCAAAACGAATAAGAAGAATCAAGTAGGAAGAAAGGTAAAAGTTTCTCTATTCTAAGAAGAAAGGACAGTATCCTTTGTTATGTTTTATGATAGATCTTAATGATTAAGAACCATATCTCAATTGATCCTCTAAGTAAATCTTTGTGCAATTGTATGTCTAAGAAGAGGAATCGAGAATTGAAGAAATGGTTAAATCAAGAAGTCAATCATACTTCGTTCCAAAACCAAATCTTAGAGTTAAGATTGTGACATTTAGTGACAAGTTGTCACACCCCAAAACCGGAACGGCAGAAACGTTCTGGGGTGGATGACGTCATGTCAAGTATCACAACACATGCATTATAGTAATCAAAGTACAACAAAACATTGCATTAATAGTAATAGTTTTACATGGTTTACTTTACAATACATCAAGGTAAGACAAGTAAATATATATAGTACAGCATGGTACTAAGCTATCTTCATCAGAAGCTCCGGGGAGGTACCTGTCTAATGCTGACCCGAGAATACAAGTTATTTGAAAAGCGAGTATCAGCATTTTTACAAATGTTGGTGAGTTCATATGCATTTAGTGACACTTTAATCAAATACTTTATATAAGTGGTAGTTTTCAAGTATACAGTGAAATAGTGTCCTTTCCAGAAAATCCTATATTTTCTATTTAAAATGCAGTCTTCTACCAAGACTGGTTAGAGTTATGTGGTAAAAAGTAGTTTTCCCTTAAACACTTTCATTTTCAAAAATACGGAATTTGCTTTTTAAGAAAGTCGGAGAGTATCAGGGAAAATAACATATGCCTCAGCAATGAGGACTGCTGACTAAGACAAAAGGAATCATAGACTCCAGGGGAGTATCAAATGAACGACACGCCTGGCTCAGTCTAACAGAAAGAGACACAGACCCCAGACGGTACCAAATGAAAGGTACGTCTAGCAAGGTCTAAAACAGTGAATACAGTGTATACAGTGAATACAGTGAATACAGACCCCAGACAGTATCAAATGAATGATTCGTCTAGCAAGGTCTAAAACAGTGTGACTCCGAGAGTGGGTTCCAGCATATAGTGTAAATTGTTGGTGAAAAAGCATTACCTTAAGGCCATGAATTATAAGGTAACCTGGGATACTCGTAACCATACTAACCAACACTAGAGTACCTGACGCCCTACAATCGTCTAGAGAATATGACATTTGTCACCCCTTGGCTTGGTAGGTCGTGGACTGTAGCTAGCAGTCAGGGTGCGGGGGTGTCAATCCCTTACAGATATATACAAACAATGTCCGCTCTCCCTACAGGAGACTCTGGTTACCAACTAGACGACGGAGAAGGCCGTGTCCCGAAGATGCATCCCAAATAGTGGGTAGTGTGTTTCCAATACAGTGTTGAACTAGAGGTAGAGACTCATAACTGAACTGACTAAAGTAACCCTATATGTCTATGCTTGTGTACATAATATATAACTAATGAATCAAACGACCTTCGGATGGAGATCCGATCCCACCAGACCACATCTCAACGAAGAAAAGGAAATAGGGTGGACAAGCCTTCCTAAGTCCTTCAATCATTATTTATATGCATCTATACAAACATGGACATACATCTAACTACGTTTGAGTGTGTAACAGTGGAATCATATCGTGAAGTATAAGCGTTCAGTGTGGAATAACCGAATCGTGATGTATAGACGTACAGTGTGGAATAACCGAATCGTGATGTATAAACGTACAGTGTGGAATAACCGAATCGTGATGTATAAACATACAGTGTGTAATAACCGAATCGTGATGTATATATGTACAATGTGGAATAACCGAATCGTGATGTATAAACGTTAACCAATATAAGTGTATCACGAAGTGGAAACGACAACAGGTGAAGTAAGAGCGCTTAAAAGGTATAAGCTACTACAAGTATAAGCGAAGTAGAGGCAATAACAAGTATAAACGCATCACGAAGTGAATGCGTTATCAAGTAGGAACTTTAACTAAGAATGAGTATCAAAACATTGAAGAAAACCTTTATTCTTGAGAAAATCGCGACAGGGTATTCTTTTGTAACATAAGTTGGAAAACCTTTAGAAATTCGTTGGGAAACTTTTCATAAACCAGTTTAAAATGAACTTTGATAAAACAGTATAAGTAAGAGTTTTGAAACACGTGAAAACCTTTTAGAAAACCATTTACTGTGTCCTACTTGGTAAAACGGTTACAGTGTGGTAAATCCTTGTGCATGCGGGTTATCAGTCACATGTGATTGATATGATAACTGGCATGTTTAACTTGTATTCCCCCCCTTATAAAACATGTAAAAACATTTAAAACGTTCATTCAGGGGTATGAACTCACCTGGTGTAAGTGGATCCAACGAAGGCGTCGGTTGGGTGCTTGGTGTCAAGTAAGGACTTGGACACACTTAGAGACCTATTTACATATGATAACATATGTTTACATACAATTAGTATATGTAATACCAATTAAACAAGTGTACGCATCCTAAAGAGCGGAAAACACTTGGTTAAGTGTTTGGGGTGTCCCGGGTAACAACTAAGGGCTAGAATGGCTTAGGAATGGAGTTTACTCTCCAAGAGTAAACTCTATACTTAGTGGTTACGGCCCTGGGACAACTCCCATGAGTTTACGGCCATAAACTCATGGTGAGGGTGTTCTAGGATGCTAAAATTTCTCATATCAATTGTGGGATTTTCCTAGGTCCAAATATAAAAGGTGTGAATGGATTTAAGGCTTCACATGGACCATTGAGGAGTTTACGGCCCTAAGCAAGGGAGATTATGGCCGTAAGCTCCTATACACTCATTCTTTTGGTGTTTTCAAGTCTTAAATGGTAGAGGATAAATCCTAGGTATTTTTCCAAGTCGAATGAAGGAGTTTGGGCACCATTTGGGCATTAAATGGGAGTTTACGGCCCATGAACCACCTCTATGGGAGTTCACGGCCGTGAACTCCTATCCCTTTGGTTTTATTGAAGTTTAAGGCCCTTGGTTCAATTCTATTGATTTATAATGAAGTATGAGGCCATTTGGGGGGGTTAAAACCATCATTTGGTGAGGTTTGGGGGTGTTTACGGCCTAAGCACTTGCTTGAGCCATAAACTCCTTTTTACCCCTCATTTCTTAGTGTTTAATTGTTTTAAACCCGAAATAGCATGTCCCTAATTTATGTCTTAAGCCTAAGGGTGGTTTGGGAGTGTTTTTGGGGCATTTTGCAAGGATTAGAGGTGTTTACGGCCTAAGCATGTTCATGGGCCGTAAACTCTCTTTTATGCCCTAAAACTAATTGTTTTATGCTTCAAACACTCCTAGGCTAAATCCTCAATTAGTTTCCAAGCTTTTAGGGACAAATTTGGGTCATTTTGGCCTCTTATTAGGGGTTTACGGCCTAAGCATGCTCTTAGGCCGTGAACTCCTTTTCAACAGCTTCTAAGTTCGATTTTTGGGCTATAACAACAAGTCATGATGTTTAGAATAGGTTAGGGTAAAGAGACTTACGTTTAGGAAGCGGAAATTCGCGGTTTTGAGTCGAAAACGGGTTTTATGAGAGAGAGTATAGAGAGAGAGTGTAAAGGGGTGGAATGAAGTCCATTCCCCCTTATATATGGATTGAAGTTGGAGCTCAGTGGACATCTACCCGATACTGCCGTTATACGGGGCTTTTGGTCGCACCCGATTTAGGTGGTCGTAATAAAATTTTAACTTTTTCCAAATAAATGGAAATGTAATTTTTACATGTATTTACTTATTTCATTACATCTATAACGAAATTAATATAAATAAATAAAACATTTATTTATTTGGCGACCTCTAATTAACGGAACTTTTATAAAATGGAATATTCCGTTAACGGTAACGGGGTAATGTAACGGAATAACTTTGGGTTGTCACACAAGTCTTAAGAAGCTTTATAACATTCATCAAATGTGGAAAGTTGTGATGTCTTGGATAACACAAAAACCAACTAGGACCAATTTTATGAAGTGTTTTGTCTTGATAAAAACTACACTAACTCTTGAATATTCGTTTTTTAAGAAATGTTCATTAACAAAAGAATCTTACATGTCAAGGAGTCAGTGGGAGTCTTAATGGTCTTGAAAAGTTTCAAGAACTAATCAAGAATAAACCTTATCGATCATCATTAGCACACAAGTTGAGGTTTTGACATTATCTTGTTTCTGTGTCGTTCCAGTTGAGTTAACTATGCATGTGAGCCCTATGAGTTCTCATTTGAATGCATAAAAGGCAAGGACCTTGATCAATGAAAAGTACATTGATAGGAAAGGGTGAGCTGCATAACTACTTGGAAGACATGGTGGGCAGCCGTGTTACCATGAGGCAAGAAATCAAGATTGAGAAGGTTCAGTCCATATGAGTTTGAATTTGTCATAAACTTTGGTTTTAACAAATTCACATGGATAGGAACATATACACCATTAAAATCGAAGTATCATAAGATTTCCTCCATTAAAACGACTGTGAGTAAATGCTTTCACTAAGAAAGATTTTAAGAAGATAGTGATTGTGAAATTGTATTCTCGAATTCGATTATGGTTACAGTATCCCTTTCCATGATTCGAATTGTGGGATTTGGCAATTAGTATGAATTGTTTAAGACACACATATGAGCTATCTAAGGCAAAGGTGTATAAGTTTATGAAGCCTTGATAAAAGATTATCAAAGCATTGGGTATTAGAAATATGAACTTAAAGAAATTCAATAAAGCATTGTTTTCTGAAAGTTTAGATGTTTCTGAATACGTGTCAAAGCTAGTGGGAGCATAAGTGTTATGTTGATAATAATCATCACGATAGTGGGAGCATAAAAGTTTTGCTGGTATGATTATTAAAGCAAGTATTGCAAGATAGCAATATTAATTATAGAAAACAAGAGTTATACTTTGCGAAGTCGTAAAGGTTGAATAGTTGTTTTGCTTTAATTAAGGGAGAGAATATTATGCTTCATTTCAAAACTAAAGGCTTAGGTTATGGAATGTTAATAAACTTAGTCAAGGATACATAGTGGGTTCTTAAATTTCAATTATGATTACGGCATTCCTCTTCATAATTTGAATCATAAGAACGTGACACATAAGATATTATGGCAGAAGATTGATAAAGTATCAAATCTTTATGTAAGACATTATGCATCGTGTCCCATACGCTTCGGGTATAGGATATATTGCAAATGATATAATATTTCACCATTCTAAAATTTTCCAAATTTCTAGCACATTTAAAGGGAAAAAGGACTAGAATCGGTTTTGACTAAGATAATTAAACAACTATCAAAGGATGATCCAAAGCTTGCTAAGGATTGGTCGCTTGTGAGTAGTTGGAAGTATGATATTAGATGGAGCATATCGACATTATTATGAATAGATAAGATTCTATTAAGAATAAGTTGTCATATGGTAAGTATGGAAAGGTTTCCATATTGGGAGTTGGATATTAAGAATCTATGTCTAGATTAGAAACTTTTATGCAAGAAGGATGTACTTTGGAAAGAAAAACATTGAACATACAAAATCTTAGTGAACATTAAAAATTGCATTTTGAGCTCTAATCTGTGCTCTTGTTAACACACCAGAATTAGAATTACTGTTGGGTTGTGTTTTATATGTTGCGTCTATTGGGCTCGTTAGCTAGTCCATTTTTGTATCTCCGGTATGGGCCTGTCCATCCGTGAGTTTAGTAGGGTTTATTATAAATAAAGGTGCTTGCATGTGTCTTAGGTTAACGATAGAATAGAACGATCAGAGCATTATTCAAAATTTTATTATTATCGTTCTTGTAACCCGAAATCCTCTACAGCGGAAGTTCTTAGTTGAGCTCTGCTGAGGATTGTTTGATCTAATCATTCAACATATTTTGATCCACTCTTGTCTTATTTATTGTTTTGTGTTCATCGCAATACCTGTTACAAAGATCTAATCGATCTTCTCGTTTGTTTTATAACTTATCAATTGGTATCAGAGCAGGAGGCTGTGTTATTCATACACATTTTTTCTATGAAAAAGGTTGCGATTAGGGTTATTCCGCATTAACTAATATTTATTGAGCCGTCATCCCATAATTGACGTAACTCAGCATTTATTCATTTCGCCCTAATTTAATATATTACAAGTCTGATCTTTTAAACAGGTTATTGGATCAAGCATGGATGAGCCATAATCAAATCCCATTAACATCTCAAATAGCACTGGATCAACGACGAAGATTCCCATCCTTTACACCCATGATTACGAAGTCTGGGCACATCACTTTGAAGATTATATCATTGGATCTGAGGACAACGGATATCTTATTTGGGAAGCATTAGTGTCTGGACCATTCGCTCATTCAGCAACATCTAGAATCATTAAAACTCAGAAAGAGTATAATGATCTGTTGAAAGACGTAAAAGATATTGCCCAAGACGAAAAAGATAAATTTCAGTGCAATATTAAAGCGTTGAGACTAATCAGATTCGCTCTTCAATCTGATAGTTTCAGGCTAGTGAGTTCGTGCAGCACTTCTAAAGAAATATGGGATAGGCTGCGAGAGTTATATTCCACAGACGAAGATCTCGAGCATTCCATTCAAACCTTATTTTTGTCCGAGTTTAGTGAATTGAAGTAGAGTCCTGAAGAAACTGTAACTCAGATGTTCGATCGCTTCAATCATCTTCTTAGTAAGATGATTAAACATGATATTGAAAGGAAGTTGATTGAACAAAAGGTAATGTTTTTAAACGGTCTTAGATCTGAGTGGAGAGCCGTTGTGTCCACAATTAAAGCACATGAGCAATTCAAATCTTACTCATTGGCAAAGCTGGTAGGGATTTTGAAATCCCAAGAAAAGATTGTCTTGCAGGAGAAAAATGTGGTTTCAAGCTTGGGATCATTGGCCCTTCTGTCCAAAAGCAAAGGTGTGATGGAAGATGAAGACCTTAACTTAGAGGACTATGACCTTACCTCTGAAGACTATTGTAACAGCCCGGATTTCCAGGTATCTATATTGTTTATGATTTTGGTGTTTTGAGAGGGGACTCGGCGAGTTGGAGCTAAGACTTGCCGAGTAGGGACGCGATTCTGGACGCAAGATTCACCTGAACTCGGCGAGTACAGGATATGGACTCGGCGAGTCCGCGCTGTTTAATGAAACCCTAATTTCTCGGGTTTGGGACCTATTTAAAGGGCCTTATGGCCGTCATTTGTACCCAGCAGTCCATAGAGAGAAACCCTAGAGTGCTGTAGCGATTTGAGAGAGAGAGGAAGCATTTCTTGACCTTTGTGTGTTGTTTAGCAAAGAAGAGGGGGGTTCTAGCCAAGAGGAAGCAAAGGAGGCTGCTATTCTGTGGACTTGAAGCTTCGATCATCGATCTAAAGGTATGAATTCGACTCATCTTCTGTTTTGTGAAGTATATTTGGGTTTAGGGTTTCTTGTGGCCTTTGTTGGGTTGATTTGATGGCCAAATAGTCCCTTGCTAGTGATGAGGCTTTGGATTTGGATCCATAGAGGTCCAGAGAGCCTCATTCATCAAGCTTTATGAAGAACAATGGAGGTTGTGACCTTGAGTTGTGATATTTGTTGATAATTCTTCATATATGGACACATAGAGGTTGTATGTACACCAAGTTTGGGGCTTTACATGGTGAATCAGTCTAGGAAGGACAGATCTATGAATTGATGGAACAGATCTGACCTTAGAAGCGAGTTTGAGTGATCGCATGGCATGGACTCGCCGAGTCCGATGAGCAGACTCGGCGAGTAGCTTGACGATATCCTTGGATCGGCCAGTGAGTGGTCCAGTCGAGTCATGGGTTGACTCAGTGAGTCAGGGCGAGTTAGGGAATGGTGGTCAAGAGGACTGAGTCGAGCTGGGACTCGCCGAGTTGTTCTTGAGACTCGGCGAGTTGAGTCGGGGTGGCCCCGCGATTCTTCCAGGTGGAACTCGTCGAGTCAGGGAGAGTACTCGACGTGTAAGAAGAGAATCCTAGAGAGTTGGTGAAAACGTCTAGACTCGCCGAGTTGCCCTCGTGCACTCGCCGAGTCCGGTCAAAGTTGATCATTGACCGTTGACCAGAGTTGACCTGTGTTGACTTCTTAGGGATAGTCAACCTTCGAGATAAAAAGTGTTAATTAGAGACATATGATGTTATAGGAGGATTACAGCTCGGAGGATCGGGCACGAGGGATTTCAGGATTTGTGAGTCATCGAGATACGCGAGCTGAGTCTTCTCACTATACTTTACCTTGAGTAGGTAACCAGAGTTATGTGATAGAGTATTGTATGCTATATGTTGTACTGCATTATTTCTATGTGATTATGCTGTGCATGTTTACAAAGTTGGAACCGGAAGGTTTCTAGAGTTAGAACCTGAGGGTTCACAGAGTTTGGGTGCACGGACCCATAGAGTTATAGCCTCGAGTGGCTAATATGTGTTTTATGTGTGGTATTTTGGGGAACTCACTAAGCTTTGTGCTTACAGTGTTAGTGTTATTGTTTCAGGTACTAGCGATGACCGTGGGAAGGCGCCGGCTTGATCCGTACACACGAATGGGATTTTGTTATACTTGTGATCTTGGGATTTTGTATAATGTAAATTGGGATTTAAACTTGATGATTTTATGAAAAGTTAATGGGAGATGTTTTTATAAATTGTGAAAAATTATTTTGAAATTTACGGTGTTACAAGTTGGTATCAGAGCCTTGGTTTGAGGGATTCGAGTACACCTTCGGGCGTATTTGAACTCAAACCGAGGATTTTTGATGTATTTACAAAAAGAGTAAAAGATTTTTGAAAAACGCAGAGCAAGAGATGTGTGTACGATCAGTCAGCGCCCAAACGGTGATTACCCAAAATACCTTTATATTATGTGATATTGATATTGATATGATGTATCTGCATGCTAGAGTAGGCTAGGTATTGCTATTAGGACTAGAGTGGCCTGATTTGTGATGCCTTAGCCTAGGGAGAGGTGAGCTGCTATGAGATACTTGAGAGTGAGTAGGTAGCAGCGAGGGGCTTATGAGAGATCTATTAGAGTGTGGTCTACGCATGATAGAGTACTTGAGACTTGGGATCCGAAGAGGAGGACTTGGAGTGTATTCTGGTGCGGTGCGGACAGTAGTATTGGGCCCGTACTACTGGAAGCACCGGAGCGGTGTGCAGCCCAAGTAAGAATCTTTGGAATACCAAGAATCAAGGAGGAAAGATTTGTCGAGTGAGAGTATGCTCGTGTGGATTCTGATTTTCGTATGTTGTATTTCAGAGGTAGATCATGGTGAGGACACGTTTGATGCCCGAGAGCAGTGGTACCTGTGAGGAGGAGATCCGCCGGATCATCCAGGAGGAGGTGGCTGCGGCCATCAGGGCGGAGATACCGGAGATGTTTGGGTCTATAAAGACCACACTGATTGAGACGTTTGATGAGCGTTATGCCGCTCTTTCTGAGGCTGCTGTTGCAGCGGCTACCGTAGCGATTGCTGCTGCGAGGCCGCAGGGTGGTGATGCGTTGCTGTTTCGGGAGTTCAGCAACACCAAACCACCAGAGTTTGATGGGACTCAGGATCCGGTGGCAGCTATGAGGTGGATATCTGATATTGAGGGGTGTTTCTTCACTTGCTCTTCTCCTGAGCATTTGAAGGTTCGGTTTGCGCTGAACCAGCTTCGCTTGGGAGCGAAGGACTGGTGGAAGTTTGTGACGGCGCACTATACGCCTGCTGAGCTTTCTGCGGTGACCTGGGAGAGGTTCACTACCATGTTTCGGGATGAGTACGTTCCCCAGGTGGAGAGGGAGCGTTTGGCACAGGAGTTTCTGACTCTCAAGCAGGGTACTGAGTCAGTTACAGCGATCACGAGGATGTTCCATAAGAGGGCGATGTTCTGCCCTGAGCACGTGTCCACTGAGCAGGCACGTATGAGCCGCTACTTGAGCATTTTGAGGCGGGATATTCGGGAGTTCGCTGTGAACTCCTCGTACCAGACATTTGCTGAGCTTCAGGCAAATGCCCGGAAGAGGGAGACTGAGCTTGAGACTCAGGCCAGGGAGGAGGCGGAGTCTCAGGGGAGGGATCGGCGACCGGCACAGTCTCAGCCGGCAGCCAAGCGGGCCAAGCCCGCTGATCCCAAACCAGGGAGCCAGAAGAGCCGCACTTGCGGAAAGTGCGGCAAGGGTCATGATGGAGTCTGCCGAGCGGGATCTTGCTACAGATGTGGCAAGGAGGGGCATATGGCCAAGGACTGCCCCAAGGGGTTTGCAGTGTGTTTTCACTGCAACCAGACCGGACACCGGAAAGCCGAGTGTCCGCAATTGCGTGGAGCATCTCAGGGATCTGCTCCTGCCGCCATCAGAGCCACAGAGTGTCGGCCTATGAAGGCCGAGGCGCCGAGAGCTCGAGGGAGAGCTTTCCAGCTGACTGCGGAGGAGGTCCACGCTGCGCCCGATGTTGTGGCTGGTATGTTTCCTTTCATGTATTTATTTTGATGTTGAGATATTATGCTTATATTATGTTATGCGTGTTGTACTTGACCCGACCCAGCATGGTCCATTTGGGTTGCATGGCACCATGCAATTGGATAGACTAAATGAGAGAAATAACACTTGGAGATTATTAATATATTATAAGTTCTAATATATTAATAATATTATTTGATTAGTTGATCAAAGAATTAATTTGGAATTAATTAAGTGATCAAAGGATAACTAATTAAATATATGGGTTGATTATGTAAATCATCCATATCTTGTATAGTGGGCTAAGAGGCTCCATGGATCATCAAGTTGGGTTCTACCCATAGGATGCTCCATGGATGCTCCATGGGAGTTACAAACCCATGGGTCATGGAAATGAAGAGTCATGACACATTAGGGTTTACATGGTGTAACCCTAGATGTGTCAACACTATATAAGAATCATATTCTCCACCAAAATTGGCTAGACTAAGAAACTAGAGGGCTTGGCCGATTTTGAGAAGTGTGTGTTATCTCAAGAGTCTTTCCAAGAGCATTTGGTGTTGTGTGAAGCATTTGAGGCATCACACTTGGGGTGCTAGGCTCACAAGGTTTCAAGGAACACAAGCAACAACAAGGTAAGTTATTCTATCTATGATTCAAGTTAAAATTGTTCCCCATGTATGCTAGATAGGAATATAACCTTGGAATTCAACTTTGCATGATAATTAGACAAACATAGATCCAAGGTTATTAGGGTTGCATGTACACTTAGGAAGTGTTAGAATTCTCAAAACCCATCAGTGGTATCAGAGCCTAGGCTTGTTTGTTTGTTATTTGTGCTTAAAAGTTGAAGAAAGTCGAAATTTCTGCTGTCTGACTGATGGACTCGGCGAGTCCATGGGGAGGACTCGTCGAGTTCATGTGTATCTTCAACCTACTCGGCGAGTAGGTTTATGCACTCGGCGAGTAGGGTCGACAGAGTGCAGAATTTCGACTTGAGTTGCTGGAAATGGATTAGAATCATTACCCTAAAATGTTTTGGTACTTGAAAACTTGTTTTAGAAGGTGTAATGTCTTTTCTAACTCATTTACAACAACTAGTTATCAAAATTAAAAAGATTAAATGTGATTTTGATTCTTGAAAGTGTTCATATTCATATTCTTGTTCTTATGATGTTTAGATGATCATAGGAATTATTTGTAACCTATGTGGTAGATTAATTCATGATCATAATGTGTTTTAATGGAGTCCATAACCTGTCCTCAAGTTATGGAAAACCGAAAGTCTCTTGGGTTAAAAACCATTAAAAGAACACAAGAGTTAGGAAAAATGAAAAGTCCTCATTTTATTACTCTATTAAACTCATAAGTTACAAGAAATGAAAAGTTTTGAAAGTTTACAAAACTTGCCCTCAAGTTTTGGAACAAGTAAAGTTAAGTTAAAACTTTAGTTCCAACCCCTAGAATTTTAAAAGTTAAAATTCAACCCTTATACTTATATTATTATGATTTAATAATTATATATATATATATATATATATATATATATATATATATATATATATATATGTATAAGAACAAAGTCGTCTTACCGCTAGTACGCCTCATTCACGAAGCCGGTCTATAAGGTGGGTATAAGGTTGTTGCCTATAAAATGGTGACTTAATGGGTGTACACTCTCACCCACTGCTTGCTTGATCGGTGGAGGGTCGTTAGCCGAACGGGTAAGACAAGGACTTATTAATTCTCATTCAAAGTATGATGAATATTATAAAGTAACTAAATGTTTTATTAAATTCCCAATCTTAGTTACTTTAGGAAAAATGTGAATAAGGTGCTATTCCATGAAATTACACTTTACACTTTGATTAAGTCGTTGGTGGAGTGTGTGTGGTTAACCGGCACAGTAACTTGGACTTAACAAGGTAGGTAAAGGGTTACTTAGGGTTTATTATAGTATCGATGGAGCGTGTGTGGTTTACCGGCACATCGATTGAGTGATAAACTTTAAGGGTACCAAGTGATTTGCATGGTTACTTCACACCTCGTTTTGTGATCCTCGGTATCCCAGTCACAAAACTTGGAGGGCACACTCGAGATTGAAACATGCCTTTGAAAAGTTCATTGAATCTCAAAGAATCTAGGAATTTCTAAGAACCATTCAAAAACCTAATACTAAAATATTGCGGTTTTCGTGGTGGAAATTGGTGAATCGTCATTCACCTACCTTTCAAATATGATATAGCTTAGATTACGGCATACCTCTTCTAAGTTATATTATATTGTGATTGCATCCTAGCCTTAATATTACATTTGGGTGTTTTATTAAGGACTCTCTTATATCTAAACTAATCTTGTCCTCTTTTCTTCAGATGTCTTTCAACAATACTTCTGGCTCTAATCCTAATGGCTCCTTTACCCTTATGAACTTGTGTGGGAAAGTCACCTTTGATGGATCCAACTTCAATGAGTGGATCAGAAACATCAGGATGATTACCCGCTACGAGGACAAAGAATATGTCCTTGACAAGGAGCTTAAGGAGATTGATGATTCCACTGCAACTCCTCAGGAGATCGCTGAATTTCGGGCACATGAAAGGGATGCTACGAAAGTGGCTTGCATCATGATGGCCACGATGACAGCGGAACTCCAAAAGTCTTATGAGGATTTCTACCCTTATGACATGCACCAAGATTTGATGGAAAGATACCATCAAAGTGCAAGACAAGAGAGGTATGAAATCATCTGCTCCATGATAACAACCATGATGAAGGATGGGGAATCCGTCACGAGCCACATGCAGAAAATGCAAAGGTATGTGGATCGTTTGCTGAAGCTTAATGTGAACTTCCCGGAGGATCTTGCAATAGATATTATTTTGCATTCCTTACCATCGTGCTATGATCAATTCCGCATGACATATCACATGAACAAGGAAGAAGTCACCCTCAGCAAACTTCAGGGACTTCTCAAGACCACACAATCAGGTCTTAAGGGGAAGTCGGTTGCTATCACTCCTACTCAAAACTCTACTCTGGTTTTGGCAATCGGGAAAAGTCGAGGGAGGAAGAGAAAGAGCTCTTCTAAGGGTACCAAGGTTCGGACCCTTGATGGCTCCTCTTCAAGTGGAACCAAGAAAGGTTTCATTACTCCTTCTTCTGACCCAAAAGAGGCTGAATGCTTCTATTGCCATGAAAAATCTCATTGGAAGCGGAACTGCCCAAAATACCAGCAAGATGTGAAGGATGGGAAAGTTAAACCCAACCATGCAGGTATTTACACTATCATTTCTAATAACTCACCCCATTCTAATTCTTGGGTCCTTGATACCGGGTGTGGTATTCATATTTGTTGTGACTTGCAGGGACTAAAAAAAAGTGAGGATGTGGAGCAAGGAAGGATAAACTTGATCATGGGGAATAGGAAAGCTATACCTGTTACCAAGATTGGAGTTTATACTTTATCGCTAAGTAGTGGGTTTAGTTTAGATTTGAATAAATGTTGTTACTCGCCAGGAATGGCAAGAAATATTATTTCCTTTCATGCTTTGTACAAACAAGGGTTTACCTTTTCATTTAATAATGAAGTTGGTTCTATTGATGCTTTCTTTAATAATGTTCTTTATTTTAAAGCATTACCTTGTGATGGTGTGTATGAAGCTGTATCTGTTATAGATAACTTAGGAAATAATGTTTTGTGTATTGATTCTACTAATAATAACTTGGATAAAGCATCATTATGGCATTGTCGTCTTGGACATATAAGCAAGAAGCGCATAGGCCAACTCCAAAAGGATGGAGTCTTGGAGTCGTTTGACCTAAAGTCAGATGATAGTTGCGAATCATGCTTACTTGGAAAAATGAAAAAGTCACCTTTCACAGGTTCGTGTGAGAGGGGTGAAGGTTTGTTGGACCTTATACACACGGATGTGTGTGGACCATTCAAACATGCCACAAGGGATGCGAATCGTTATTATTTGACTTTTACTGATGATTATAGTAGATATGGATATGTCTACTTGATCAAGCATAAGTCAGAGACTTTCGAGAGGTTTAAGGAATTTAAACAGGAAGTCGAGAATCAATTGGGCAGGAACATTAAGATGCTTCGATCCGATCGTGGTGGTGAGTATCTTAGTTCAGAGTTCCAAGACTATCTAAGGGAATGTGGGATAGTCTCACAATTGACACCTCCCAGGACACCACAGTTGAATGGTGTGGCTGAGAGGCGTAATCGAACCTTGTTAGATATGGTTCGTTCCATGATGAGTCGAGCTACGCTACCAATCTCATTCTGGGGGTATGCCTTAGAGACTGCCGCCCATATTCTTAATCTAGTCCCTACAAAGAAAGTTGCCAAAACTCCTCACGAGATGTGGACTGGTAAAGTACCTAAACTAGACCACATCAAGATTTGGGGTTGCAAGGCTTTCGTGAGACGCGAGACTCATGATAAGCTCGAACCTCGAAGCGAGAGTTGTATTTTCATCGGTTACCCACAGCGATCCTTTGGTTACCTCTTCTATAGACCTAGTGACAATGTGGTCTTCGTAGCAAGAAGAGGAGTCTTTCGAGAAAGAGAGTTTATAAGCCAAGGAGACAGTGGGAGGCAAATTGATCTTGAAGAAATTCAAGAATCAAGCGGTGAAGGAACTTCAAACTCTAGCCCTCAACTTGAGGAGGAAACTCCTGTTGAGCCAATTGACAAATCTGTACCTCTGAGACGTTCCACGAGAGTTAGGAGTGCACCTGAGCATTACTATGGATTTCATATTACTGCAGAAGGTGAGACACTTATTAGTGATGGGACACTAGTAAGTCAAGATGACCCTAACAGCTACGAGGAAGCCATGGCAGGCCCCGAGTCTGCTAAATGGAAAGAGGCTATGGATAGCGAAATACAATCCATGTATGACAATCAAGTTTGGAACTTGGTTGAAAATGTACCAGGTCGTAAGACAGTAGGGTGCAAATGGGTCTTCAAGAAGAAGACCGACATGGATGGTAAAGTACACACTTATAAGGCTAGACTGGTTGCAAAGGGCTTCTCTCAAATTCCTGGAGTGGATTATGATGAGACCTTTTCTCAGTAGCCAAGATTAAGTCTATTCGGGTTCTGTTAGCCATAGCTGCATTTCATGACTATGAAATATGGCAGATGGATGTCAAAACCGCTTTCCTTAATGGAAAGTTGGCTGAAGATGTTTACATGAGTCAGCCAGAGGGTGTTGTCAGCAACGAGTACCCTAATAGAGTGTGTAAGCTTGAGAAATCCATTTATGGATTGAAGCAAGCACCTCGCAGATGGAATCTTTGTTTTGATGAAAAGGTCAAGGAATTTGGCTTTTCTAGGAGTGAAGATGAATCTTGTTTGTATGTCAAGGATAGTGGGAGTATAGTTAGCTTTTTGGTATTGTATGTGGATGACATACTACTCATAGGAAACCACATTCCAACCCTGCAGGAAGTAAAGTCCTGACTTGGGAGGTGTTTCGCTATGAGGGACCTTGGTGAAGCTGCCTATATTTTAGGGATAAGGATCTTGAGAGATCGGAGTAAAAGACTAATTGGACTTAGTCAGAGTACCTACTTGGATAAGGTGCTGAAGAGATTCAGCATGCAGGATTCCAAGAAAGGAGAATTACCCATCCAGAGTAACACCAGATTGAGTAAGACACAAAGCCCTAGCACTGAGGCTGAGATAGCAGAAATGAGTCGAACACCTTACGCTTCGGCTGTAGGATCGATCATGTATGCTATGACGTGTACTCGACCCGATGTAGCTTTTGCCTTGAGCATGGTTAGCAGGTATCAGGCGAACCCTGGCAAGGCACACTGGACTGCGGTAAAGAATATCCTCAAGTACCTGCGGAGGACTAAGGACTGGGTTCTTACCCTCGGTGGGAGTGATGACTTGAGAGTTGTAGGGTATAGTGATGCTAGCTTCCAGACTGATAGGGATAATTTCCGCTCTCAGTCGGGCTGGGTCTTTACCCTAAACGGAGGAGCAATTTCTTGGAAGAGTTCCAAGCAAGAGACAGTGGCAGATTCTACTTGTGAATCAGAGTATATTGCAGCTAGCGAGGCAGCAAAGGAGGCGATATGGATGAAGAACTTCATTGGAGACCTTGGAGTTGTACCAGCTATTAAAGAGCCAATGGAAATTTTCTGTGATAGTGAAAGTGCTGTTGCCTTAGCCAAGGAACCAAGGGTTCACGGGAGATCCAGGCACATCGACAGAAAATACCACTTCATTAGACATCGGATCGAAGAAGGACACCTCGTGGCAAAGAGGGTATCATCAGATGAGAATCTGGCAGATCCCCTCACAAAGGGACTGACTCGGGTTAAGCATCTTCAGCATGCTCGGAGCATAGGGCTGAAGGATGATATTAGATTTAGTAGTTAGATAACCCAGAAATTTGTAAAGTGTAATTGACATTAGATGATGAATAAAAGATGTTTTATTTATGAGTAAAGTGTTGCTATCTCTTGTCGATCGTTTACTATATTTCTTTTGCATGTTTTGACTTCCAAAATAATTTTGTTTGGTATAACATATTATTCAAACCTCCACAGTCGGTCATATGTTGGAAGTAGATATGAATCAAGACTGTCATGTTTGGTTGTAGAGGTCTTGGACAAGGCTACAACAATCATGAGTGCTCATAAGTTCTGAGCATTGGACTCAACCCACGCTCACTGGAATCACTTCATGGAATTCTATCTCGAGTGATCGTGAGACGGTAATATCATATAAGTCTTCAAACCTAGAGATATGATTTGTTACTTACAAGTTGGTTATGCATTGACTGTACGAAACCGCATTGGTAACTCGATGTTATAAAACGTACTTTTGTGTGTAATTCAATGAGTGGTAGAACAAACATATGAGTCGAAGTTTATCTGTTCCTTCTTGGATTAGAAGCTGATATCTGGGCCCCTCGATGATTTTGTTTTGACCCATGTACCGGGCCCGGTCAGAACTAAGTTGATGTGTTCAATTAAGTTCTATGTCAAACAAATCGGAAATCGGGAAACAAATGCTGGACAATAAGCAAGACAATGTTCCATGTATTTGTCCGGCTGATATCTAGAACGGAGGATTATATGATTACTTATCTTAAATGGCGTACCATCATCTTCTCAGTTCCGAGAGACCTTGAAAGAGCTACGATTGCCGGTCGGTTCCTGAAGTACTAGAGATATAGTTATTAGACTTATCCAAGTGGGAGACTGTTGGATAAGGTGTCTAAGTCCATAACTATTTCGGGCTTGTACTTGACCCGACCCGGCATGGTCCATTTGGGTTGCATGGCACCATGCAATTGGATAGACTAAATGAGAGAAATAACACTTGGAGATTATTAATATATTATAAGTTCTAATATATTAATAATATTATTTGATTAGTTGATCAAAGAATTAATTTGGAATTAATTAAGTGATCAAAGGATAACTAATTAAATATATGGGTTGATTATGTAAATCATCCATATCTTGTATAGTGGGCTAAGAGGCTCCATGGATCATCAAGTTGGGTTCTACCCATAGGATGCTCCATGGATGCTCCATGGGAGTTACAAACCCATGGGTCATGGAAATGAAGAGTCATGACACATTAGGGTTTACATGGTGTAACCCTAGATGTGTCAACACTATATACGAATCATATTCTCCACCAAAATTGGCTAGACTAAGAAACTAGAGGGCTTGGCCGATTTTGATAAGTGTGTGTAATCTCAAGAGTCTTTCCAAGAGCATTTGGTGTTGTGTGAAGCATTTGAGGCATCACACTTGGGGTGCTAGGCTCACAAGGTTTCAAGGAACACAAGCAACAACAAGGTAAGTTATTCTATCTATGATTCAAGTTAAAATTGTTCCCCATGTATGCTAGATAGGAATATAACCTTGGAATTCAACTTTGCATGATAATTAGACAAACATAGATCCAAGGTTATTAGGGTTGCATGTACACTTAGGAAGTGTTAGAATGCTCAAAACCCATCAATGCGTAGGTACTTTCCTTGTGAACTCTGTACCTGCTTTAGTGTTATTTGACTCGGGTGCGAGTCGGTCTTTTGTATCTTTGGCCTTTAGTCAGCATATCGGTGTTAGTCGTGAGGCATTCAGTCGGCCTCTGAGAGTTTCCATAGCTGACGATAGAGTGATTTGTGCCACGGAGGTTCTCCGGGGATGTGTATTAGAGATTTTCTGGGTTGAGTTTCCGATTGATCTGGTTCCTATTGCGATGGGTGATGTCTGTGTCATTATGGGCATGGACTGGTTGAGCCGATTCGGCGTAGTTATCGACTGTGAGCGTCAGCTGGTGACCATACGAGACCCTAGTGGGGGAGTTCTTTCAGTATACGGTGAGGGTACTCGTTCAGGATCAGCTTTTTGTTCGGCCGCTAGGGCGAGGCAGTGTCTACAGCAGGGCTGTAAGGGTTTTGTGGCGTATGTGATGGATACGCGGGTGGCTTCCGAGAGACCGAGTTCAGTTGAGGAGGTTCCGGTGGTGCGTGAGTTTCCAGATGTTTTTCCCGAGGAGTTACCGGGTGTGCCTCCTGGGAGGCAAGTGGAGTTCAGTATTGATTTGGTTCCGGGGGCCGCACCTATCGCTAAGGTGCCTTATCGTCTTGCACCTCCAGAGATGCAAGAATTATCCTCGCAGCTTCAGGAGCTGCTGGGGAAGGGGTTTATTCGGCCGAGCAGCTCACCGTGGGGAGCGCCTATCCTGTTCTTCAAGAAGAAGGATGGTTCACATCGGATGTGCATTGACTACCGGGAGTTGAATAAGCTGACGGTCAAGAACCGTTACCCGTTACCGAGGATCGACGATTTATTCGATCAGTTGCAGGGAGCATCTTGGTTCTCCAAGATCAATTTGAGGTCGGGATATCATCAGGTGAGAGTGCGGGATGAGGACGTCCAGAAGACAGCGTTCAGGACGCGATATGGGCATTATGAGTTTGTGGTGATGCCTTTTGGGCTCACCAATGCCCCGGCGGTGTTCATGGATCTCATGAACAGGGTATGCAGGCCGATGTTGGATCGGTCGGTGATTGTATTTATCGATGACATTCTGGTATATTCAAGATCTAGAGAGTAGCATGAGGAACATTTGAGGGAGGTCCTTGGGGTTTTGAGATCGGAGAAGCTTTATGCAAAGTTCTCCAAGTGTGATTTCTGGTTGCGGGAGGTCCAGTTCCTAGGACATCTTGTTAACCAGGAGGGGATTCTGCTCGATCCGGCCAAGGTTGAGGCGGTGATGAGTTGGGAGGTGCCGAAGTCACCATCTGAGATCAGGAGTTTCCTTGGGTTGGCAGGGTATTATCGGAGATTTATCAAGGATTTCTCCAAGATCGTAGTGCCACTCACCAGATTGACCCGGAAGGGTGTTGCATTCTCATGGGGTCCCGAGCAGCAAACCTCCTTTGAGACACTTCGCCAAAGGTTGTGCGAAGCCCCGGTATTAGCTCTCCCGGAAGGGATGGAGGATTTTGTAGTATTTTGTGATGCATCGATCTTAGGGCTGGGAGCGGTGTTGATGCAGAGGGGTCATGTGATAGCATATGCATCGAGGCAGCTGAAGCCTCATGAGACGAAATATCCCACGCATGATCTAGAGCTGGGGGCAGTAGTGTTCGCCCTCAAGATTTGGCGTCACTACTTGTATGGGGTTCGATGTACGATATACACGGACCATAAGAGTTTGAAGTACTTGATGGATCAGCCCAACCTAAATATGCGACAGAGGAGGTGGTTGGATGTGGTCAAGGATTATGATTGTGAGATCCTGTACCACCCAGGAAAGGCTAATGTGGTAGCCGATGCGTTGAGCCGCAGGGCGGAGAGCACACTACTGCGAGATGTATGTTTGAGGTTGACCGTGATAGCTCTGGTATTAGATGCCATTCGTGGGGCACAGGCCGAGGCTGTGCAACCGGGGATGCAGAAGAGGGAACGGGTCGTTGGTTTGGTTTCAGAGTTCGTTACGGGTGGTCGAGGGCTTATGACTTTTCAGGGTCGGATTTGGGTACCGTTTGTGGGCGGTATGCGTGCTATTTTGATGGAGGAGGCTCATCGGTCGAAATTTTCGATCCATCCGGGGGCACGAAGATGTATTTGGATTTGAGGAAAGAGTATTGGTGGCCCTGTATGAAGAGGGACGTCGCCTGGTTTGTTGAGAGGTGCTTGACCTGCCGCAGGGTTAAGGCCGAGCACCAGAGACCGCATGGCAAGTTGCAGCCATTGGAGGTTCCCAAATGGAAGTGGGAGCAGATCACTATGGCTTTCATCACCAAATTGCCGAGGACTGCCAGAGGAGTTGATGCAATTTGGGTGATTGTGGACAGGTTGACGAAGAGCGCTCACTTCCTCGCCATTAGTGAGAGTTCTTCAGCGGAGAAGTTGGCGGAGATATATGTTAGAGAAGTGGTATCTCGGCATCGGGTGCCGATCTCGATTGTTTCGGACCATGATGTGCGTTTCACTTCCAGATTCTGGAAGAAATTTCATGAGGAGTTGGGTACTAGATTGCATTTTGGTACCGCATATCATCCCCAGACAGACGGCCAGAGTGAGCGGACGATTCAGACGCTTGAGGACATGCTTCGAGCATGTGTGTTAGATTTCGGGGGTAGCTAGGATGCGTATTTGCCCTTGGCAGAGTTTTCCTACAACAACAGCCATCATTCGACCATTGGTATGCCACCCTTTGAGTTGTTGTATGGTAGGAGGTGTCGGACCCCCATTTGTTGGGGAGAGGTTGGGCAGAGAGTGATGGGCAGTACAGAGATCGTGTTTCAGACGACAGAGCAGATTCAGCAGGTCAGACAGAGGTTATTGACCACCCAGAGCCGACAGAAGAGTTATGCAGACCGACGCCGGTCCGAGCTTGAGTTTCAGGTCGGCGACTTCGTTCTCCTGAAGGTCTCTCCTTGGAAAGGAGTGATTCGATTCAGGAAGAGGGGCAAGTTGGGACCCCGGTATATTGGGCCATTTCGTGTGATTACGAGGGTAGGCCGGGTAGCCTATCGTTTGGAGTTGCCAGCAGAGTTGGGGCAGATCCACGACACTTTTCATGTGTCGCAATTGAGGAAGTGTTTAGCCGATGAGTCGGCAGTGGTTCCATTAGAGGATATTCAGGTGGATGCGATCCTGAATTATGCCGAGAGGCCAGCGGCGATCAGAGATCGGAAGATCAAGGTTCTGAGGAACAAGGAGGTACCTCTGGTGTTGGTTCAGTGGCAACACCGGAAGGGATCAGAGATGACCTGGGAGCCGGAGCGTGAGATGCGGGAGCAGCATCCGGAGCTATTTTCAGAGCGAGACTTCGAGGGCGAACTCTAGTTCTAGTGGGGGAGAATTGTAACAGCCCGGATTTCCAGGTATCTATATTGTTTATGATTTTGGTGTTTTCAGAGGGGACTCGGCGAGTTGGAGCTCAGACTCGCCAAGTAGGGACGCGATTCTGGACGCGGGATTTGCCTGAACTCGGCGAGTCCAGGATATGGACTCGGCGAGTCCGCGCTATTTAATGAAACCCTAATTTCTCGGGTTTGGGACCTATTTAAAGGGCCTTATGGCCGTCATTTGTACCTAGCAGTCCACAGAGAGAAACCCTAGAGTGCTGTAGCGATTTGAGAGAGAGAGGAAGCATTTCTTGACCTTTGTGTGTTGTTTAGCAAAGAAGAGGGGGGTTCTAGCCAAGAGGAAGCAAACGAGGCTGCTATTCTGTGGACTTGAAGCTTAGATCCTCGATCTAAAGGTATGAATTCGGCTCATCTTCTGTTTTGTGAAGTATATTTGGGTTTAGGGTTTCTTGTGGCCTTTGTTGGGTTGATTTGATGGCCAAATAGTCCCTTGCTAGTGATGAGCCTTTGGATCTGGATCCATAGAGGTCCAGAGAGCCTCATTCATCAAGCTTTATGAAGAACAATGGAGGTTATGACCTTGAGTTGTGATATTTGTTGATAATTCTTCATATATGGACACATAGAGGTTGTATGTACACCAAGTTTGGGGCTTTACGTGGTGAATCAGTCTAGGAAGGCCAGATCTATGAATTGATGGAACAAATCTGACCTTAGAAGCGAGTTTGAGTGATTGCATGGCATGGACTCGCCGAGTCCGATGAGGAGACTCGGCGAGTAGCTTGAAGATTTCCTTGGATCGGCCAGTGAGTGGTCCAGTCGAGTCATGGGTTGACTCAGTGAGTCAGGGCGAGTTAGGGAAGGGTGGTCAAGAGGACTGAGTCGAGTTGGGACTCGCCGAGTTGTTCTTGAGACTCGGCGAGTTGAGTCGGGGTGGCCCCGCGATTCTTCCAGGTGGAACTCGTCGAGTCAGGGAGAGTACTCGACGTGTAAGAAGAGAATCCTAGAGAGTTGGTGAAAACGTCTAGACTCGCCGAGTTGCCCTCGTGCACTCGCCGAGTCCGGTCAAAGTTGATCATTGACCGTTGACCAGAGTTGACCTGTGTTGACTTCTTAGGGATAGTCAACCTTCGAGATAAAAAGTGTTAATTAGAGACATATGATGTTATAGGAGGATTACAGCTCGGAGGATCGGGCACGAGGGATTTCAGGATTTGTGAGTCATCGAGATACGCGAGCTGAGTCTTCTCACTATACTTTACCTTGAGTAGGTAACCAGAGTTATGTGATAGAGTATTGTATGCTATATGTTGTACTGCATTATTTCTATGTGATTATGCTGTGCATGTTTACAAAGTTGGAACCGGAAGGTTTCTAGAGTTAGAACCTGAGGGTTCACAGAGTTTGGGTGCACGGACCCATAGAGTTATAGCCTCGAGTGGCTAATATGTGTTTTATGTGTGGTATTTTGGGGAACTCACTAAGCTTTGTGCTTACAGTGTTAGTGTTATTGTTTCAGGTACTAGCGATGACCGTGGGAAGGCGCCGGCTTGATCCGTACACACGAATGGGATTTTGTTATACTTGTGATCTTGGGATTTTGTATAATGTAAATTGGGATTTAAACTTGATGATTTTATGAAAAGTTAATGGGAGATGTTTTTATAAATTGTGAAAAATTATTTTGAAATTTACGGTGTTACAACTATGCAATTATGGTGTCAAACCCGAAGAGGTTCATCAAGAAAAGGTTTCCTACCAATAAGAACCGAAATTGGCAGGGAAGTTATAGTTCTGAAAAGGTCAGGAAAGTACCGAAGGGAGAAGAACCAAAGAAGGAACCGAAAGCTGAAGGAGATTCGGGTGTGAACTGCTACTATTGTGGACGAAAGAACCACTATGCCAAAGATTGTGTCCTCAAGAAAATGGCAGAAAAGGATGAGGAAAAAGATGAAGAAGCTATGCTAATGAAAAAGCTGGAAGAGATCAAGAAAAAGAAAGTTGTCACTAACCCTTCAATGAATGCTTTAATTGTGCAGGGTTCGGTAGCAGATGATGAGTTCGGTGGCGTGGAGGTCTGGTCAACCGACTCTGAGGATGATGAAGTAAGGAGGCCATCTCATGGAAAGGCTTATGTTGCGAAATATGAAGGAAGCGGTGGAAAGTGCTTGATGGTGTCGGATGTATCTCAAATGAGGGGATACAACACAGACGGTGGGAATGAAGACACAAAGGAGCGAGAGGACTTGTGCTTCACAGCAAAACCTCTCAGCTTGTAGTTTAACGAGCTTGATGAATTAATCAAGAAGGTACAATCCATTTTTGTTTCATTCAAAGTCCCACAAAGTTCATATGAAAAAGAATTAAAAATGTAAATTCAAGAATCTCTCACCTCGACAACAGTTTAACTCAAACACGGGTCACCAATTCTAACCTAACTGACCAAATAAGCAGGGTGTCTTCAAAGAGTGAGGAACGGAGGATGTGGATCGAGCTGAAGGAGTCAGATTTAATCAAATCCAAGGATGAAAACATTTATTTACAAAGAGACAATTTGAAACTTTTAAAACAGAGAAATGTCTTTTGTTTAATTGCTAAGCGTCTTTACACTAATATCACTCAACTGCATTTGAATTGTAAAATAGGGCAGAATATTCATCGCATGATTTTCCCTTCCTTGAGTTTAAGGAAGATGAAATCGACGCTGAAGCATATAATTGTGAAAGTGTAGTTTCGTCTGAGGATGTAAATCCGACATATATGTATGGTCTAGACAAAATCGAATCTTTCATAAAGTCCAAGGACCATAAGGACATGCTGAAAAATCTTTTGGATGAAAATGATAAACTAAAACTAAGGACCGAAACAATACAAAAGTTTGACTCATTGAGTGCCAACTTGAGCTCAGAAAATAAAATTGATGTTGAAAATGCATCTGAGCTTAATGAGGACGATGATATGAGAGAAATTTCTGTAGAGGATGTAGTTGACTGTTCTGATTTTGTCAAGAGCGAGCCCAAAAACCACAAGAATCTTATTTCAGAAAATTCTGTGGAGTTTGCTCGTCTGTCCCAACAAAAGTCCCCGATCCTTGAAGAAAAGGTTGTAGTATACCAAAAGGTAAGGACGACTCCAAATCAGGTGTATAAGGTCACAGGTGTAACCGAACATCAGACAGCCGAACTCACAACCATTGTAAACGAAGATAATGCTGATGGTTGTGATGAATTCTTTTGGTTCGCCCCTATCGACAATGCTGACGAAGCCGTTGGTCTATCAGAAAGGACGTCATGGAAAACCAAAGGCAGATATGTGCCAGAGCCTTTGAACAAGCTTGATAGCTTTGACGTGCCAAGTACTAGTGGTACAAAAATGTTCCTGAAGAAAAAGAAGTTTCTGCAAAAGAAGTCACTCCTTCAAGCGAAACATCATCAGTTTAAAGTGAACCAGCTGACAAAAAGCAAAAACAAAAAACGAATATCCATCGTCAGCCGAAGCAGGTGAAAAATCAAAAACAACAAAGGAATTAGAGATACAAGAAGAATCTCTCTGAACGAAAACAGTTTTGGCAATCTCAAAACGCCCATTTCTCTTATCATGACAGAAATTCAAAGTCAGAGAAAAGTACTGTTAGATCGCAAGAAAGTAATAACAACCGAAGGGAGAGGTTCGGTTCTGAGGGTCATAACAACCGAAAGGATACGTTCGGTTCTGAAAATTATTTCTTCCTCACTCTCGAATAGGTGAACTTGGTTCGTTCAATTCTTAGGGAGAAGAAGGATGGGAATGAATGGGAACTACTCCCAACCGAAGGCAAAGGTTTGGTTCAGAAAACTCAAGCTACCGAAAGCATAAGTTCGGTTCTGAATGCAAAAGCAACCAAAGTTCTAGGTTCGGTCCCACTAATGATCAAAGACAAAATGGTCACTTAGAACCTCAAGTCAGGAAAACATCTCAGTCTAAATTCTCTCGTTCTAGTTCTTCTAATTCTTCTAATTCCTCTCAACTACATTCTAAATTCAGTTCTGTTCGCACTCAAAAACCTAAATCTTCAATAGATCTGAAAGGAAAATCGAAGGTTTCATAAGTCGAAACAAATCAAAATCATCCCAAAGTCCAAATATCTAAACCAGAATCCAAACCGAAAGCAACAAATCCCAATAAAATTAAGGTTTTCACTATTAAAAAGAAAGATGAAACAACGTTAATAAAAAGAACATATCTTGTTGACATCTCTCTTACTATTCCTGTTCCTGTGAAAGGCTCACATGGACCCAAGAAACTTTGGGTTCCTAAATCTGCTTAATTTTTGCAGGTTATCAGTGACGAGAAGTTTGACGAAGAATGGTATATTGACAGTGGCTGCTTGCGTCACATGACAGGAAGGAAGGAAGAGCTGAGGGAATTTCGGTCTCTTTCAAACGGTGGAAACGTCAAGTTCGGGAACAACTCATTCGGTACAATAAAAGGCTATGGAATGATAACAAATGGTGATTTTACGATTAGGAAGGTCGCATACGTTGAAGGACTACAGCACAACCTCATCAGTGTATCTCAGCTTGTTGGAGGTACCGGTCTCAAGGTCTCATTCGATGATGAGGGTTCGGAAATAATTGAAAAGAAAACAAAAAGAGTAATTCTCAAATCGGAGCGCAAAGGAGAGATGTTTCCCCTGAACCTCAAACCCATCAAAGGGATTCCAACTATCTGCCTGTTATCCAAAGCACAATCTGACGATAGCTGGCTGTGCCACCGAAGGCTCTCTCATCTCAACTTTAAGGATATCAACAAACTTTTCACTGGAGGTCATGTTCGAGGTCTTCCATTGCTCAAGTTTAATCGAGAACATTTATGTGCTGCATGTGAAATGGGGAAGCAGAGTCGTCAAAGTCACCCATCAATTGTAAACACCAAAGTTCTTGAACCACTAGAGTTAATTCACGTTGATTTATGTGGTCCATCATCTATCGAAAGCATCGGCGGTAGCAAGTATATTCTTGTCATTGTTGATGAATTTTCGCGTTTTACATGGGTGTTCTTTCTGAAGCACAAATCTGAAGCGACTCTCAAGCTAAAGATGTTTATCAAGCAGGTTAAAGTACAGCTGAAGAAAGTCGTTCGCAACATCAGGAGCGTCAATGGTCTGGAGTTCAAAAATAAAGAATTTGAAGAATTCTTGGCCGAAAAAGGAACCAGTCACAACTTCTCAGCTCCCTACACCCCTCAACTAAACGGGATTGTTGAAAGACGAAACCGATCTTTGTGTGAGGCGGCCCGAACAATGCTAAGTTTTGCTTCTTTACCTTTATATTTTTGGGCTGATGCTGTTGTTGCAGCATGTTTTACACAAAACAGGTCATATCTCAATAAGCGATTCACTCTCACTCCTTATGAGATCATCAACAACAGGAAGCCAAATGTCAAATTTTTCCATGTATTCGGCTAACGGTGCTTCATCTTCAATTCTAAAGAACATCGTAACAAGTTCGATGTCAAAGCCGATGAAGGGATATTTCTGGGCTATTCTCTCACTTCTAAAGCCTACAGGGTATTAAACAAGCGCTCGAGGAAAATAGAAGAAACTTATTATGTGACTTTTGATGATAGCTATGTCAAAAGGCTAAAGGCCAACGAAGACACAGTTGGAGAAATCTTTTCTCAAACAGGCCAAGTTACAGCCTCGTTCGCAAACCTATTTGAGAAGTTTGTAGAGTTATTTGATGAACTAGAGAGGGCTACTCTCTCGGAAGCCAGGGCAGCAGACAACAAAGTAGATCATCTGAAACAACTCATCGAAGATATTGCCAAGCAAATGAATGAAGGAGGATCATGTTCCAACGAACCTCCACAGCACGATGCTTCAGTTGAGGGGAAGGACCCATCTTCTTCATCACAGCCGAGCTCACATGTTGATGGGGAGAACAGTTCTCAAGCTGCTCCCAAACGCACAACAACACCTGAATGTGCTACAATACCCGAAAGTGCTACAACACCCGAAGGTGCTACAACACCCGAAAGTGCTACAACACCCGAAGGTGCGTCAACACCCGAAAGCTCGACACCACCCGAAACCCCTGTAGCTCCGGAAACTCAAGATACACCTGAAACCTCATCTGTCGAGGGGGAGAATGCCGATATGCTTTATGACAATGACAGTCAATCTGAACTAGAAGAGATGGTAAACGCTGAATTGGATCCATCTTATGATCCAAATTACCCTCCTCTTGTCAAATGGACCAGAGATCATCCTGTTTCCCAGATTGTCGGTAATGTCTCTGAAAAGCTCCTGACCCGATCACAGCTAAAGGCAAAACAAACTTCCTTATTTTCAAAAGTAGAATTTTGTATGTTTAACTCCTTCGTCTCAAAGGTTGAACCAAAGACAGTTAACACTGCTCTTGATCACTCCGATTGGGTTCAAGCTATGCAAGACGAACTGAATGAATTCGAAAGGAATAAAGTTTGGCGCCTCATTCCAACTCCTCAAGATGACTCAGTTGTTGGTCTCAAATGGGTCTTCAGAAATAAGATGGACAAGGAAGGCAACGTAATACGAAACAAAGCCCGTCTGGTTGTGAAAGGATACTGTCAGGAGGAAGGAATCGACTATGAAGAAACTTTTGCTCCTGTAGCTAGACTGGAATCCGTTAGAATATTTCTTGCCTATGCTGCACACAAAAACTTTGAGGTCTACCAAATGGATGTCAAGTGTGCATTTCTAAATGGAGAACTTGAAGAAACGGTGTACGTGGAGCAACCTCCTGGATTCGTCAATGAAAGGTACCCCAATCACTGTTACATTTTGGACAAAGCCGTATATGGACTGAAACAAGCTCCGAGGGCCTGGTATGAAACGCTAACCAAGTTTTTAAAGATGTCCAAATTCAAACAAGGTTCGGTTGACCCAACCTTCTTTCGTAAGAAGGAAGGTAACCACCTTATGATTGTTCAAATTTATGTCGATGATATCATCTTTGGCTCAACGAATCCTAGCTTAACGGCTGAATTCAGAAACCTGATGGAGACTAAATTTGAAATGAGCTCAATGGGTCCAATTAACTTTTTCCTTGGTTTAAACATTAGACAGGGACCCGAAGGCATCTTTATTAATCAGGAAGCTTAAACGAAGACTCTCCTTGCAAAATTTGGCATGATGGGAGATTCAAAGGTTAAAGTTCCAATGGCGTTCAGCACCAAGCTCACTCCATCCTTGGATAAGCCAGCAGTTGATATAATGCTATATCGCCAGATGATCGGTTCTCTGATGTATCTTACTGCTAGCAGGCCTGATATAATGTTCTCTGTTTGTTACTGTGCTAGATTTCAGGCGAATCCATGTGAACCTCATATGCTTGCAGTGAAGAACATACTCCGTTATCTCAAGCGAACTACCTCTTTAGGCCTATGGTATCCATCCAACTCAGGCTTCTTCGTTCAAGCCTACTCAGATGCAGACCTGCGAGGATGTGGACTAGATAGGAAAAGCACCACAGGAGGCTGCCAATTCCTTGACGGGAAGTTAGTTAGTTGACAATCAAAGAAACAGACTTGTGTGTCTTTGTCTACAGCTGAAGCAGAATACATTGCAGCTACCTCCTATACTTCTCAAGTGATTTTGATCCAAAGTCAACTCCAGGACTATGGACTCAATATGAAAAAGATCCCACTATATTGTGACTCTGAAAGTGCAATTAGCATCTGTCATAACCCAGTGCAACACTCCAAGACTAAGCACATAACACTGAGGTATCACTTCATTAAGGATCATGTGAAAGATGGGAACGTCGAAATTTATTTTGTTCGAACAACTGATCAACTGGCTGACATCTTCACCAAAGCTCTTCTTGAAGCGTCGTTCAACAAAAGTCTACAGGGGCTAGGTATGATGGAATCGGAGTCAGTACCAAAAATTACCTCTCAAACTCAAAAGAAGCGAAATAGACCGAACGTTCGGGTTCGGGTCTTGTACTAATGTACCGAAATGAACCGAACGCTCGGGTTCGGTTGGATAATCTGCTTTTCGCTCATCAATCAAAGGTTGTTTTCTTGGTTGTAGATCTTATGTATAATTGTTCCAAATGCATTTATCTTATTGTTAAAGTTATTCTCTTTTTTAAAACCTACTTTCTTTGGCAACCGAAATATACCGAACGTTCGGGTTCGGTTCCAAAATTTTTCTCACCCGAAATAGACCGAACGCTCGGGTTCAGTTCCAAAGTTTTTCACAACCAAAATACACCGAACGCTCGGGATCGGTTCCAATTTTTTTTCTGTTTTTTTTTGTCTTATGTTTTATTTCATTTTATTTTTTTTTATTATCAAAAAATTCCAAAAATATTTTTTTTTATATAAATTCAAAAACTCCAAAAATATTTTGTTCTTTATTTTCTTTTTGGCTTTAATTTTATTTGTGTGTTTGTTTATGGGGAAATTGTTGAATTAGCTAAGTGTCCCTAGAAGCATGTTGTTGTATGTGTCCAAAGCATCGCCTGATTCTGAATAATAGCCTTAATGACTTGGTATACACAAACCTTGTCTTCCCAATTAGGCTATCATATTTATTCTAATCATGAGCTACCTAACTCTCTTCTCACATGAGATAAGAGTTTTCTGCTTGGTCCTATTTCTCACAGCAGAGGTACTTTGATTTCTTACACCATCTAAATTGCATTTCTCCATCACATTCGTTTCACAAACGTAACCCTTGAGACTCTCAGAAATTACCACTAAGGTTTATGGTTACCCAATTACTGTGTTCATGATCTTAGTTTCGTGCCACTACGAGCTAACTGAAACCCAAAATTCAATATCCAATACGAATTGACGGTGAACAATTAATTTGCTCTAGTTTTCACTAATGAATTGACGGATGTACCGCCATGAAATCTCAAAATTTTCTTTTGTGTGATTCCTATGAAATTGTTAAAACCAATAACATTTCTTCCCTTGGGATCCAGTTTTAAATTTTTGTTGAGATTTTATATATATATTTCCTAGCCAAATTAAATTATCTCCAACCTACTTGTTCAATAGACTACACCGGTCTCACAAGTACTTCATTCGCTTTCTATCTTATATCAAGATTAGAAATTTTGAATTGAAGCGAAAGCCACCCTAATAAGCCTAGTTAAAAGAAGCCTTTCAACACTTCTTAATAAGTGTTTGATCGTTATTCAACAGGAAACCACACAAACACTTTAAGGTTTCTCTTGACTTTGAAGGAAGAGATTCGTGCCCGGGATCATTTGTTTCGTGTCTTTATTGACATCACATATTTTCCCAAAAGTATTGCTTTGTTTCTTTTCTTTTACACCCAAAGCACAAAAATCTTTGATTTTCCTAAATTCAGGTTCTATTAATTACAAGGCATTTTACTTGGATTGGCGGTTGATTAAAGGCTGTGGTTGATTTTAATCCACGTAGGAGCATTTTTCAAAAGATGCCGTTACAATTTAAAGGGATAAGATGATGACATGCTGACTCAGGCAGTAGTCTAATCGATTTGATTTCAAACGGCGCTAAAAGGGAAAGCGTGCGAATCGGAACCGTTTCATCTCCAAACGGCGCAAGAGGGGCGCGTGTGAATCTGAACCGTCTCGTCTCCAAACGGCGCCTGATGGGAAGGCATGTTATTAGGGACCTGACATTCTCTCTCATGCGTGATCATCGGAAACACTAACTGTCACGCATCAGTCAACTCCGAAAAACCCTTCGATTTTCAATCGAAGATTTGGGAAGATCTTTCTCTCTCTTTAACCCCCAGTATAAAAGGCAACATAATCCTTTGTTTACCTCTTTACTGCAATTAAAATTCCCAGAGAGCAAAAATTCCTTAATCCTTCCCTGTTCATCATCTTCTCCACTTTCTTCAAGCAATGGCAGATTCATCTTCCGTTCACGCAACATCCCATATTTTGCCCATTCGCCCACAACAAAGCCTAATCATTGATTTAACCCCTCATGCTTACGACACCTTCATGTTCCTCATCATCGAGTGTCTGAAGTTTTGTCCGATCGCTCCTGCACTTACCAGGGCTGAATCTGTTCCGATGGAGTTCTTGTCACAGATCTTTGCGACCGCTCACTACGACAAGGTCGTTGACAGAATTTTTTTTGATGTCTTTGAGCACAAGGCGTCAATTTCAAAGCAAAGGTTTTGCTCGCTGTTAGGGTTTGAACCTGATTCTTCGAGAGTTAACCCTGAAACGATTCCAATGGGTCACTTGTTCAACATGTTTTATAACATGGGTTATACGGAGGTGCTTACTACGGTCACGAAGTTCAAGAAGTCGTGCCTACCTCCACAGTGGAATGGGATGTTCACTGTTCTCTTCAAGGGGTTATCCGAAAGAAGTGTTGGATCTGATGGTGCTAGCCGTTTATTTCTATCCATAATGTATGGTATCTACAATGGGATCAACATGGATTATGGGTCTGTTCTATGGCAACAACTCATCCAGAGTCTCTCCTCTACTTTTAGGCATTCAGAGATTTCGTATGCGAGGTTCTGGAATCTTATCACGAAATGGGTGATGGACAAGTACCACGTCCCCATTGTCGCTGGTTCTCCAATGTCTTCGATTGGTACCTTCCATACCACGAAGATCATTGTGTCGGACGCTTCAAAGTTTCCATTCAACGGTTCCGTTCCGGAAACCATGTATGGGGATGTTCCTGCTGATAGTCGGATTATCAGGACATACAAGGAATTCAAGCGTTCTGGTCCGAGGGATCTTACTCCGGAGATGTTGAAGTCAATACATGATGCCGACAAGCCTGCTTCAAGAGGCAAAAAGGCTGATAAGGGGAAACAGGTGGCAAAAGGGGCAAAAGGCCCATCTCCAAAGAAGAGGAAACCCACCAAGCCTGCTCAGTCTCCACAGCTTAAGAGAAGAAAAACTCATCCGAAGCGAAAGTTGATTATCGCTTCCTCCTCAAGCGAGTTTGAGGGTGAGAGTTCAGATTCTGATGACTCTCCACGTGGCAACACTCCACCCAAAACCATTCCTATTTCTATTCCCCCCATAACTTCCACTACTTCAATACCACCCACTTCCATCCCAATACCAACACCAATATTCACCGACGCAACCACAACATCCACTGCAGATGTTAGAGCCAACGTATCTGATACGGGGGTTCATACTGATGCACCCGAAACCACTCCAGCACCCAAAACCACAATAGCACCCGAACCTACACCAACACCCGAAACAACCCAACCCGAACCTAGCCATACTTTTGCACCACCAGCTTCACCATCACCACCTTCTCCTGGTCATGCTTCAGAGGGAGAAGAACCACTCTTTGGCCGGGAGAATATGATGTTTGACTCGGTCTACTATAGTCCATTTCAAGTACAGAGTGATGATGATGACGAAGCTGCTGTCACAAAAAGACATCTTAAGGAGCTCCATGACAAGATTGCCTTGCTCATCGCCTCCTCTTCCACTTCTCAGTCATCCCTTTCTGAAGATGCAGTTCAGAAGCTTGTTAACACTTTCTCCAGAGCTCAGCAAGATTCCATTGCTTCTGCAACCTCCGCTATAGATGCCTCAACAAAAGCCTATTAGGCTGCGACCGAAAAAGTTGATAAACTATTTTCTGATGCCTCTACCTTGTTAAAGTCTTTACAGGAGATTGCCACTGCTACAAAAACTACGTTGGAACCTATTGTTCATCAGCTGGAAACGTCAGTCTCAACTGAGTTGAAGTCCTTCGCTTCATTTCGTCAAACGCTTTCAGACGACAACTCAGCCTTTCGCACAGCCATTGACGAGCGTCTCTCGAAGCTACAGGAAGATTTGGCTGCCGAGAACTCTCTTATGGATGTTCTAGCCAAGAAGACCACCGCTCTGAAGGTCAAGAATGTTCAAATCTCCAACTCTCAATAGGAGATTGACTCTCTTCGGTCTAAAAGGGAGGTCATCAAGTCATGTGTTTTGGATGTCCACTTTGCCATCTCCAACATCCTCGAAGCACATGATCCCATTCTATAAACTACACTGTGAGGCGTGTCCTTGCAGAGAAGCTCGCTCCTGCCCTTTCTCTACTCAGAAAAATCGAAGGGCTACTTGATTTCGTGTCCATTCCGAAACAAGGGGGAGAGAAGGAATCAATGTCTCAACCACCTCCTTCCTCAAGCAACTCACTCAACCGAACCTCCTCCAGTAGGCCAAGCCTCCGGTTCTGGTGTGAAAGATAAATGCAAGAAGATTGCTGAGGAAGATGAAGATGAAGATAGAGAGACAATCGCTGAATTGTTGAAGCAAAAAAGTCGAAACAATGATGCTGATATCAGTGCTCGTGTGGCTAGGGAGGCTGAAGAATCCGAATGAAAACAGAAGAAAGCCCACGACCTTCTTGAGAGTAGGAAAACTCTTTTTCCTGCCTGGACTCTCGAGAGGATGATAAAAGAAGCCATTGAAACACCGAGTATCTTGTGGCTGGAACCTGTAATCTCTTTAGATTGCTTCAACACTGTCGACTCACATTTCGACATGTCACTGACCCGAAAGGCGTTCATCTTTCATGCCTTCTCCAACGTTGCAAAAATCCCTCATCCTCATCCACAGGTTGATCGGGAGTTGATCAATTTCTATCTGAAGGCTGCTCAACCCCAATATCAGACTTGGAGCGCTGAGAAAATTGTCAACGTTCGGGTCTTGAAGCTGTATAGTGAAGGGAACTTCATTAACATTCGGTTCAAGGTACTTCGGGGATTTTCCAAAATCGAACATGCTATTTCCCTTGTAGATCTTCCAAACCTTAATCCCCATGATTGGATTATCTTGCACAACATCCTACTCACCAACGAAGCTGAATACGGTCCGATCATCGACTATTTCAAGAGGATGCTCGTGTGCTACATCATGGAAGTTGCACTGATGGATCAGGAGATAGCGAGCGTATTTAAGAAGAAACCAACAATATCTCCTGTTGGCTCTGCCAGTGATCTCAACCAAATGCAGATGGGTAAAATTGACTCAAGGAGGAATTCAGTCATGTTTACTAGGAATGAAGGACATAAATGTCTTTTCGCCTTGGCTGACAAACACCTCTACACCACTGCCTGCTTAGAGTACGTTTTGAGGATCATCCACAGATGCAAGCAGAACACAGCGGATGATGTCAAGTACTTCGATGACATGATTCAATGGTACATTCGGTTCAGACGGACTATTCTTGCGCTAATCTCTCATCTGTTTAATACTACGAAGAAAGTTTCCGTTGCTGGCCCAACCAAGAAGAAGAAGTAGTCTCGATCCAATTTGATGCAAAGGGGAGATTGTTGGGTCGTGTTTTATATGTTTCATCTATTGGGCTCGTTAGCTAGTCCATTTTTGTATCTCCGGTATGGGCCTGTCCATCCGTGAGTTTAGTAGGGTTTATTATAAATGTAGGTGCTTGCATGCATCTTAGGTTAACGATAGAATAGAACGATCAGAGCATTATTCAGAATTTTATTATTATCGTTCTTGTAACCCTAAATCCTCTACAGTGGAAGTTCTTAGTCGAGCTCTGCTGATGATTGTTTGATCTAATCATTCGACATATTTTGATCCACTCTTGTCTTATTTATTGTTTTGTGTTCATCGCAATACCTGTTACAAAGATCTAATCGATCTTCTCGTTTGTTTTATAACTTATCAATTACCATGAATTTTTTTTCTTTGGGATAATCACGAGTCCACTTCTCCATTGGAGGATAAGATAAATCAAAGTGAAGATCAACATACTCATAGATTTCTTATGATTAAGAAAACAATTCTACAACAGAAAGAGTATCATTAATATGATCATATATATTTGCATCGTCTTGAGCATCCTGCTCAACTTAGGCATTGGTTTAATGTCTAACTTTGACATATGTTTGATTGACATCCTCACCAAGTGTTCAAACTTGCTCCCCTAAACACATAAATTAGCTATATATTGATCGCCTTCAACATTAGAATTCGATATCAGTCGCTCCCCCTAAAATTGAGTTTATGTAAGATGTTGCTCCCCTCAAGTGGAAATAGTATGAAAGATTGATACCCTTTCACATGATCACCATGTATCAAATTTATCCAGTCATCTGACCTTTTATCTGTGACTGTAGAGTCATCTGAATGTTTTAATGCCTTAGGAACTTGATTATCTTTAATATTCACATTAACATTGATTGCTTTATCAGAAATACCAAAAAATAAATCAATATCAATATCAAAGCAACAATTTGTTCAAATACCTCCTTTGAATTAGAATGAATTGGATTTTGAGGAAAAACAGTCTCGAATCTCTTAAAATAATAGTCATTAAAAGTTAAATTAAATGTCTCTTTGTCACACCCCCCAAACCGGAACGGCAGAAACGTTCGGGGGCGGACGACGTCGTGTATAGTTTCACAACAATTGAATAATAGTAATCAAAGCTACAACAACCATTGTATTAATAAAATAAAGTTTACATTGTTTTCGAATCATATATGACTGACTCCAAAAGTAAATAACATGTAAAGACTCGAGGCTACTATGCTCTGTCTTCTTGAACCATGCGCATGTATCTGTCTACTAGTGTCCTGAGAATACAAGTAGGTTTTGAAAAAGTATCAACATTTAAGCTGGTGAGTTAATAAGCGTTTTATTTTAGAAAACATGTTCTATGTTCTTGAAAAGTACGTTGTGTTTCTCCAGAAAAACCTTATGATTTTTGATGCAATGAATGTTAAGTGAAAAGATTTGTACCAGTTTCCTTCTGCGAGCACTTAGTGTATACAAATCATATACAATCTAGATCGAACAAACAATCGATTGTGTGGTTCTGCCTCAAGCCCACAACCAAACAAGGACAGGAAATGAGGCGGAGGCCACACATTCCATTGGTTGTCGGATCCTCATGACATAACCCTTAAGTATTCACTAGATACTTAAAAAATTGATTGTATTGGTCCTTTGATATCTGTTGAAAGTTTTTCTCAAGAAAATCCAATATTTTTCTAGTAAAAGTATGATAATACCAATTCCTTCTATAACCACTTAGCTCACACTAGCTATGTATAAACCAATATCAGACAGATAGTTAATTGTGTGAATCTGCCCTAAACCCACAACCAAACAAGGAACCGGGAATGAGGCGGAAAGTACACATTCCATGACCTATCATGTCACAACTAGAAATTTTGTGTCTTGTAATCACTACATTCAAGTAAAAATGTAGAATCAAAAACTTAAAGAGCATGTAAGATGCTTACTCTATGACATCTAATTTTCAAACAAATACACCATACAAGTACCACAAATAGTCAACAAGCAATTGGAAACCCTAGAAGTTCTTGTTAGGTCCATTTTGGACTAAGACTTCCTTATTGGACTCATTGGGCCAATAAGCCTCCAATTTGACTATCATGGGATTAGAACCTTTAAATGGGCTCTAATTAGACCCACATCCATTTATTTCAACATTTTCGGTCACATTGGGCCTAGAATGAAATAAATTAATAACTATGAACCATAATTAACCTAATTTAGCCGTAACAAGTCATAAAAATCACCTTTATATTTATTTGGACCAAAAATCACTCAACATAACCATGAAAATTGGGCTTAAGCATTTAAGGCCCAAACATTCTCTTTTCCCCCTCCATTCTCGGCCCAAGCCCAAATAAAAGGGAGGAGTTGACTTCTTGCATGACACATCATCTTTGTATGGAGGATATCTAAATATTACACTTCAAACATCCATGTATTCTCATCTTTCCATGCAAGCTCATTCTCTCTTCTTTCCTCTCTTCTCCCTCTCGGCCGAAACCAAAGAAACACACACACACTTCACTTAAAAATTTTCTCTCAAGAAACTCTCTCCATTTCTCTCCAAATTTTCGAGATCTAAGAGATGTTCAAGGGATTTCTTCCATAAAAATCATCATCTAAGGTAAGATATTGCTTAGATCCATAATCTAGCTAATTCTTTTCATCAAGAATCATCTCTTAATCCATTCAAGTTCATGATCTTGCATCTTAGAACCCACTAAGTTCGAGATCCATCCAAGGAACTTGATAGGGCCGAAAATAGCACCAAACTTCCACAAATCTTCTTCAAAACTGAGACCACATCCAAAGGTGAGCTTCATACCCCCTTATTTTCGGTTTTTATAAGTTTTGTGGGGGGAGAATACAAGCAAATGTGTAGATCTATCATTATTTGTATGCCTTGTATGATTTCTATGTTTATTTACATACTTTTGTGTGTTTATGGTGTTGAAACTAGTCAAAAGGACCTAAAAATCGAGATTTGTGTTATGATTCATGAAACAAGTGCTAAAACATATCATTATACATAAGTCATTACTATAAAAATAACCAAGTTGGTTTAGATGAACATCTTGGGCTAAAAATCACATTTTTGGACTTAAAATGCTAAGAATATGAAGTTTAAGGGCCCAAAATGTCAAAATAAAAATTCTGGAGGTTAAGAAGTGTCAAAACAGTTTCATAAAGGAATTTTCCAGAAATATACACTTTTGAATGTTTAAAATGTAAATTTGTAAACTTAATGGGCTAAAAATGAACTTTTCGGCCCAATAAGGCCCAATATGCGAAAATTTCAAAGTTGAGGGGCTGAAAATGCATTTTTTGGTAAAACAGGGGACTACTAGTGTCCCAATTCCATTTCAAAGGTTAAAAATGCTTTTCACATTTAAAAGGGGCCAAATATGCAAAAATTCTCTATTTTGGGCCAAAAGTGTAAAATTTGCGAAAATGAAGGTTCCAGCCGAAAAAGTTTCATTTTGAGGGACTAAAACTGTTTTTCAAAAAGCTTTGGGCTGAAAAATACTTTTCTACAAGTTTTGATACTAAAGTGTCAAGAAAAATGGTTTAAGGACTAAAATATAAATTATTTTATATAAGGGTCTAAAAGTGTAAATTCAACTAAAAAGAAGGGTCTGAAAAATGTAACAGACTAAGGTCTTAAACAATGAACCCGACACGATGAAATGCTAGTACCTCGACTATCGGCGAAATTCAATACACCTTCAACACCAAAAATCGTTATCAAACGAATTGATTCGGTCTCGAATCAATAACAATCCGAAACTACTAACACGACGATATTTCAATACATAGATGGAACTCTTGGGAATTCAATACACACGCGAGAATACACCAGACGTCGATACACCATCTTTGGGCCCAAAAGTTTAAAATCATGCTTGTTAGGCCTAGCTAGCCCAGTGACATGATCTTTAGGCCCGAATGAAATTTGCTTACATGTAGTTGGGTCTAATACGACTTAATTCCGTGTAAAAGGACTTTCAAAGGCAACGTGCTGCTGGTCCCCAAGGGTCCTTCGGTACTGCTAGCAAAGTCGAGAATTCACCAATGCGAGTTGGGCTAAGGGCCCTTCGCATTCACTATACCCTTGAACGACGTAGGGAAATATTGGGGCTTCACACCCTCTTTTTCCCCTCGGTCGTGGGGCTACATGATTCCGGGGGGTTGGGTTAAGTGAATAAGTGCAAGCGACACCTAAGGGATCGTTTGTAAGGTTGTCAACTGGTTGTTTTCATTAATGTACGTTACAACAATTCATAATCCACAATTAATCCAACGTCCCCGGAGCTCAACGAATACACCTGTCGTAACGAAATAACGAAACATAAAATTATTTAATGCAAAGTAATGGGAAAACGTCGTGTTTTCCTAGGGTTTTCAATTAATACACCTACGAATTACATACCGAGTTTTACAAATCGTACTCTTACATTTATAGAAACAAACAAGCATACTTTCGGATCTTCACACCTTTTATACTATACAATTTTCAGAAAATATCGGATTTTCTGGTGGTTTTCAAAACAATACAAAATATTGGATTTCAAACATTACTTATGAACTCACCAACATTTCATATGTTGATGTTTTTCAAAATACTTGTATTCTTAGGTAACAGATAAAGTGAAGGAAGAATTGTACTCTATGACGTTTTGTTGTTGTTTAATTAATATCGAACAATTTACTTTTGGGAATGTAATATTTTGAAACTATGTACTGAATGTAAACGCTACCAGTTGTAATATTCCAATGCTTGGTATTGTATGATGTTATGTTTCATGTATATTCATTGTGATGGTATTCAATTGAGTCACGACAGCCCCCGGACGTTTCTGCCGTCTGGTTCGGGGGTGTGACAGGTTGGTATCAGAGCTCTGTTTATAGTGAACTAGCATATCGAACCATACATTGATATGCAACTATAAACCAAAAGAGGGACTAACATAACTCTGAACAAAACAAGTAAAATACAACAATAAAACATCTTTGCTTGCATTAGGAACAAGGAACATAACGCCGAACCAAACAAAATAATGTTGGTATCTCGGTTAATTAAGGACTGTTCTTAGTGGTACCAAGAACTGGATGTAGCTTGATCAACTACATTCTCTCCAAAGTATAACTAACACACGTTCTGATGAGATCGGGATAGCTAGGGAACCTAAAACTATACCCTTTTATCACCAAAAAGAGAACGTTTGTTTAGTCTGTACAATAGTTGTAGCATTCTAGGAATAATGTTAGCATATTTACATACTCGCGCAGACAGCATGGCTGGTTTTCATCACCCTGGAGACCCTTATTTCCCTAATCAGGGGAATAACGGATGGTTAGAGGAAGAGCCTGAGGAAGACCCCGAAGAGGAATCTGACGGGGAACCCGAGGCTGGAGATGAAGGCGAGCCTGCCGAACACGAAGAAGACGAAGAGAACTTCGAAGAGGAACCCGATGATAGTGAAGGGGGTGATTCGGACGCAGAGTCCGAAGTCATCAACCCCCTTACCCGATCAGGGTGCCTGCTTACCGTGTGGGCCCCACCGGTCCTACCCCTCCTTGGGGTATTGATCTTTAGAGATGGAGCAACAACAGGGAATCATCAACCACAACAACAATCGCAACAACAACAACGTCACCACCGGCGGCAACAATGCAGGGCCTAGCCACACCTGCTATGGGTGTGGAAGGACAGGGCATTTCCGCTAAGACTTCCCTAACAACAACAATCCAGGAAATGGAGGAACAGGAAGGATGCTGACCATGGGTCAGGGAGAGGCGATTCAGGACCCCGCTGTTGTTACCGGTACGTTTCCCCTAAATCACACTTATGCATGCATCCTATTTGACACCTGAGCGGAGCAAAGTTTCGTAAGCAATAAGTTTAAACATTCATTAAAACAACAGCCCCAGAAGCTAAATGAAACCTTTACGGTGGAAATGGCCAATGGGAAAACCGAATCTACCAGGGAAATCTACATCGGATGTACCCTAACCCTCAATCAACACGTCTTTCGAATAGACTTGATGCCTGTATCAATTAGGAGTTTCGATGTGATTATTGGCATGGACTGGTTAAGCCCCCACCATGCTGAAATTATGTGTCACGAGAAGGACGTTCGCCTTTGCCTTCCCAATCACAAAACCCTAGTAATTTACGGAGACAAACCTAGCATGAACCTTTGCCCCGTCTCGTGCATCAAGGCACAAAAACATCTACGAAAGGACAATTTGGCGTTCCTGGCTCACATAGTGGATAAAACCAAGGAAGAGGTTAATGTTCATGACATTCCCATAGCATGTGAATTTCCAGACGTGTTTCCTGAAGATCTTCCAGGAGTACCCCCGGAGAGACAAGTGGAGTTTCGAATTGACCTCATTCTAGGAGCAACTCCTCTCGCTAAATCACCCTATCGGCTAGCTCCTGCTGAAATGCAGGAATTGTCCAGCCAACTCAGCAAACTCTTGGACAAGGGATTCATCCACCCTAGTTACTCGCCGTGGGGAGCTCCAGTCCTCTTTGTCAAAAGGAAGGACGGATCTTTTAGAATGTGCATCGATTACAGAGAGTTAAATAAACTCACTGTTAAAAATCGCTACCCACTCCCACGAATCGATGATCTATTTGACCAGCTCCAAGGAGCTAGTTATTTTTCTAAGATAGATCTACGGTCCGGATATCACCAACTCAAAGTCCGGGAAGAGGATATTCCAAAAACTGCTTTCCGAACTCGCTACGGACATTATGAATTTGTCGTAATGCCCTTCGGTCTAACAAATGCCCCTGCTGCATTTATGGATCTAATGAACCGAATCTATCGACCATTCCTCGACAACTTTGTCATCGTTTTCATCGACGACATCCTCGTCTATTCTCGAAGTAAAGAAGAGCATGGCCAACATCCCCGACAAGTCCTAGAAACTCTGCGATCGGAAAAGCTATACACAAAGCTCTCCAAGTGTGAGTTTTGGCTCCAGAGTGTGAACTTCCTAGGTCATGTAGTTAGCCAAGATGGAATTCATGTGGATCCCTCAAAAGTCAAAACTGTTGAAGGATGGGCAATCCCGACAACACCCACGGAAATCCGTCAATTCTTGGGTTTAGCAGGCTATTATAGGAGATTCATTCAAAACTTCTCTAAGATCGCCAAGCGACTTACCTCGCTTACACAAAAGGGTGTACCATTCAAATGGATGGACAAACAAGAAGTCGCATTCCGAACCCTGAAACAAGCTCTCTGTAGCGCCCCGGTACTATCACTACCGGAGGGAACGGAAGATTTCGTGGTCTACTGTGACGCGTCAAATCAGGGCTTAGGTTGCGTTCTCATGCAGCGTGGAAGGGTGATAGCTTACGCATCTCGCCAGCTAAAGACGCACGAAGTAAATTATACGACCCATGACCTAGAATTGGGAGCCGTGGACTTCGCTCTGAAAATTTGGAGGCACTACCTGTATGGTACGAAGTGCACCATCTTCACAGACCACAAGAGTCTCCAGCACATCTTGAACCAGAAAGAGTTGAACATGAGGAAACAAAGATGGGTTGAATTATTAAACGATTACGAGTGTGAGATCAAGTACCACCCAGGCAAGGCCAACGTGGTAGCCGACGCATTAAGTCGGAAGGAGTACTCAAATCGTCGTACGAAAACTCTCTCTATAACCATTCAATCTCACCTAGTCACTCAAATTGTGGTAGCCCAGTCGGAAGCCATGAAAGCGGAAAACAGGGCAAGCGAAGCACTGCGTGGGATGGAGAAGAACCTAGAGGCAAAGGAGAATGGAGTATACTACTTCATGAACCGTATTTGGGTCCCTAAAATCGGAGGATTTAGGGAGGTAGTTATGAAGGAAGCCCATAAGACGTGATACTCCGTTCATCCTGGCTCAGACAAGATGTATTTGGATATTAAACAACACTACTGGTGGCCTAACATGAAGGCAGAAATTGCTACCTATGTTAGTAAGTGCCTTACATGTGCCAAGGTAAAGGTGGAGTACCAGAAGCCCTCGGGGTTATTACAGCAACCGGTAATTCCTGAGTGGAAATGGGAGGGGATTTCTATGGACTTCGTGACCAAGCTACCCAAAACGTCGGATGGACTAGACACCATATAGGTAATAATTGACCGACTGACGAAAGCTGCCCATTTCCTGCCAATCAAAGAATCCTACAGGATGGATAGATTGACGCGTTTATACATTCGAGAAATCGTGAGACTCCACGGAGTACCAGTGTCTATTATCTCGGATAGGGGCAGTAGGTTCACTTCACGTTTTTGGCAATCACTCCATAAGGCAATGGGAACTCATCTCGACATGAGCACCGCTTATCATCCGCAAACGGATGGTCAAAGCGAGCGAACCATCCAAACGCTCGGAGACATGCTCCGCGCATGCGTGATAGACTTTGGGAAGTCTTGGGATACCCACTTACCTTTAATCGAATTCTCGTATAACAATAGTTATCATTCGAGCATCAAGGTCGCTCCTTTCGAAGCACTATACAAGCGTAAGTGTAGATCACCATTATGTTGGGCTGAGGTAGGTGATACCCAACTAGCAAAAACGCATACATCAGACAAGGCACTAACAGGACCGGAGATCATTCGTGAAACCACGGAAAAGATTATTCAAATTAGAGCTCGATTACAAGCATCGCGCGACCGACAAAAGAGCTACGCCGATAAACGATGAAAGCCCTTAGAATTTCAGGTCGGGGATCGAGTACTGTTGAAAGTCTCACCCTGGAAAGGAGTTATTCGTTTCGGAAAACGGGGAAAACTGAACCCACGATACATTGGACCTTTTGAGATCGTCGCCCGAATAGGTCCAGTGGCGTATAAACTGCAGCTACCCGCAGAGCTAAACAGTGTTCACCCCGTGTTTCATGTCTCTAATCTAAAGAAGTGCCTATCGGATGAAACACTCGTCATTCCCCTTGACGAGATCGAAATCAACGAGAATCTCCTGTTCATTGAAGAACCGGTTGAGATCATGGACAGGGAGGTGAAGCGTACTAAGCAAAGCCGCATCCCGATCGTGAAAGTACGGTGGAACGCGAAGCGCGGGCCAGAATTCACATGGGAGCGCGAAGACCAAATGAAGCAGAAGTACCCTCACCTATTTTAGCATTCTCAAATCTAGCTTTCAAACAGAATTTCGGGACGAAATTCCCTCTAACGGGGGGATGATGTCACAACTAGAAATTTTGTGTCTTGTAATCACTACATTCAAGTAAAAATGTAGAATCAAAAACTTAAAGAGCATGTAAGATGCTTACTCTATGACATCTAATTTTCAAACAAATACACCATACAAGTACTACAAATAGTCAACAAGCAATTGGAAACCCTAGAAGTTCTTGTTAGGTCCATTTTGGATTAGGACTTCCTTATTGGACTCATTGGGCCAATAAGCCTCCAATTTGACTATCATGGGATTAGAACCATTAAATGGGCTCTAATTAGAACCACATCCATTTATTTCAACATTTTGGGCCACATTGGGCCTAGAATGAAATAAATTAATAACTATGAACCATAATTAACCTAATTTAGCCATAACAAGTCATAAAAATCACCTTTATATTTATTTGGACCAAAAATCACTCAACATAACCATGAAAATTGGGCTTAAGCATTTAAGGCCCAAACATTCTCTTTTCCCCCTCCATTCTCGGCCCAAGCCCAAATAAAAGGGAGGAGTTGACTTCTTGCATGACACATCATCTTTGTATGGAAGATATCTAAGTATTACACTTCAAACATCCATGTATTCTCATCTTTCCATGCAAGCTCATTCTCTCTTCTTTCCTCTCTTCTCCCTCTCGGCTCAAACCAAACAAACACACACACACTTCACTTAAAAATTTTCTCTCAAGAAACTCACTCCATTTCTCTCCAAATTTTCAAGATCTAAGAGATGTTCAAGGGATTTCTTCCATAAAAATCATCATCTAAGGTAAGATATTGCTTAGATCCATAATCTAGCTAATTCTTTTCATCAAGAATCATCTCATAATCCATTCAAGTTCATGATCTTGCATCTTAGAACCCACTAAGTTCGAGATCCATCCAAGGAACTTGATAGGGCCGAAAATAGCACCAAACTTCCACAAATCTTCTTCAAAACCGAGACCACATCCAAAGGTGAGCTTCATACCCCCTTATTTTCGGTTTTTATAAGTTTTTTGGGGGGGAGAATACAAGCAAATGTGTAGATCTATCATTATGTGTATGCCTTGTATGATTTCTATGTTTATTTACATACTTTTGTGTGTTTATGGTGTTGAAAATAGTCAAAAGGACCTAAAAATCGAGATTTGTGTTATGATGCATGAAACAAGTGCTAAAACATATCATTATACATAAGTCATTACTAGAAAAATAACCAAGTTGCTTTAGATGAACATCGTGAGCTAAAAATCACATTTTTGGACTTAAAATGCTAAGAATATGAAGTTTAAGGGCCCAAAATGTCAAAATACAAATTCTGGAGGTTAAGAAGTGTCAAAACAGTTTCATAAAGGAATTTTCCAGAAATATACACTTTAGAATGTTTAAAATGTAAATTTCTAAACTTAATGGGCTAAAAATGAACTTTTCGGCCCAATAAGGCCCAATATGCGAAAATTTCAAAGTTGAGGAGCTAAAAATGCATTTTTCTGTAAAACAGGGGACTACTAGTGTCCCAAGTCCATTTCAAAGGTTAAAAATGCTTTTCACATTTAAAAGGGGCCAAATATGCAAAAATTCTCTATTTTGGGCCAAAAGTGTAAAATTTGCGAAAATGAAGGTTCCAGCCGAAAAAGTTTCATTTTGAGGGACTAAAACTATTTTTCAAAAAGCTTTGGGCTGAAAAATACTTTTCTACAAGTTTTGATACTAAAGTGTCAAGAAAAATGGTTTAAGGACTAAAATATAAATTATTTTATATAAGGGTCCAAAAGTGTAAATTCAACTAAAAAGAAGGGTCTGAAAAATGTAACAGACTAAGGTCTTAAACAATGAACCCGACACGATGAAATGCTAGTACCTCGACTATCGGCGAAATTCAATACACCTTCAACACCAAAAATCGTTATCAAACGAATTGATTCGGTCTCGAATCAATAACAATCCGAAACTACTAACACGACGATATTTCAATACACACATGGAACTCTCGGGAATTCAATACACACGCGAGAATACACCAGACGTCGATACACCGTGTTTGGGCCCAAAAGTTTCAAATCTTGCTTGTTACGCCTAACTAGCCCAATGACATGATCTTTAGGCCCGAAGGAAATTTGCTTACATGTAGTTGGGTCTAATACGACTTAATTCCGTGTAAAAGGACTTTCAATGGCAACGTGCTGCTGGTCCCCAAGGGTCCTTCGGTATTGCTAGCAAAGTCGAGAATTCACCAATGCGAGTTGGGCTAAGGGCCCTTCGCATTCACTATAGCCTTGAACGACGTAGGGAAATATCGGGGCTTTGCACCCTCTTTTTCCCCTCGGTCGTGGGGCTACATGAGTCCGGGGGGTTGGGTTAAGTGAATAAGTGCAAGCGACGCCTAAGGGATCGTTTGTATGGTTGTCAACTGTTCGTTTTCATTAATGTACATTACAACAATTCACAATCCACAATTAATCCAACGTCCCCGAAGCTCAACGAATACACCTGTCGTAACGAATACAGCTGTCGTAACGAAATAACGAAACATAAAATTATTTAATGCAAAGTAATGGGAAAACGTCGGGTTTTCCTAGGGTTTTCAATTAATACACCTACGAATTACATACCGAGTTTTACAAATCGTACTCTTACATTTATAGAAACAAACAAGCATACTTTCGGATCTTCACACCTTTTATACTATACAACTTTCAGAAAATATCGGATTTTTCTGGTGGTTTTCAAAACAATACAAAATATTGGATTTCAAACATTACTTATGAACTCACCAACATTTCATATGTTGACGTTTTTCAAAATACTTGTATTCTCAGGTAACAGATAAAGTGAAGGAAGAATTGTACTCTATGACATTTTGCTGTTGTTTAATTAATATCGAACAATTTACTTTTGGGAATGTAATATTTTGAAACTATGTACTGAATGTAAACACTACCAGTTGTAATATTCCAATGCTTGGTATTGTATGTTGTTATGTTTCATGTATATTCATTGTGATGGTATTCAATTGAGTCACGATAGCCCCCGGACGTTTCCGCCGTCTGGTTCGGGGGTGTGACATATCAGATATTCTTCTTACATAACCCGGATGCATAAACTAAGGAATTATAGAAATATTAATGAATATTTGTTAGTTGAATGATAAACCGATTGTTTGTAAAGTACTAACATTTGTCCTGGAAAATCCTATATTTTCCCTAAGTGGGAGTTGTTGTCTTAATTGTTCTAAAAATTTAAAAGTACAAGTATCTTCCTTACTTATTTTATTAAAGCATTGTTCTAAATGAAAACCTTGGCTACTACTTGTAAAGTATAGTAGTTTGATTACATAAAATAAAACTAATTGAAAACGTATTGTGCTGTATACTGAAAGTGTTGTCTCACAATGTAGTTCTCTCAATGAATTCACGAATAATACTATGAAAACCCCTTTTTGTTATTAACATGTATCCTTATGAAAATAATAGCTTTGTTCATACTTCATATTTAGTAAGTTCTGCGTTCAAATGTGTGTTAACGATAAGGAAATATAATAATTAAATTATATTTTTAAAAACTAGTTACTTGTGCTTTTACTTGTAAAAGCATATGGGTATGAACTCACCATTAGTTGCATGTATGTGCTGGACAACGAGACTGGATATGATGACCCTCGAGTTTGTTGTATGAGAAGTTAACAAAATCCTAATAATGATTAAACACATATTTGCATTTAAATTAGTGAGAGCATTAATTAAAGTGTTAGAAAACACTTGATTTTAGTTTAGGAATGTCACCAAGACTCGATCGAAGTGGAACAAGTAGGTTTTCAACCTAGATTCCAATTGAGGCTGATTGCAGCCGTGAACGGTATGTGAAGGGTTTACGGTCTTGGAAGGGTTCACGGTCTGTTCTTGGTAAAATATGAAGATTTGAAGGGTTTATGGTCGTGAATGCAAGAACAACAATGTTTGACTTGATGAAAAGACAGATGTTTGATGCTCCAAAATGTGTTCTAAGTTGGATTTGAGTGATAGAGGAAAAGAAAACTTGAGTTTTTCGGGTGATGATTTTAGAGAGAGAAAGGGTGTTCGTGGCCAGAAAGTATAAATGCAGGTAGGAGTCATGTATATATAGGCTGGGTGTATGGTCGGTGGTGGGGTCTATCAACCATGAACGGGTTTACAGCCTTGATCGGGTTCACAATCGTGAACACTACTTAGGCCGAAATCTGCTGATTTTCGAAGGAAACTTGGGTTTTCGCGTAATTTTGGTTCCGACTCTTATATAAAATTCAATTATATAACTTAAATGATTTTCTAAACCATAGGAATTTGACGGAACTAGATAAAAATGTTGGATAAGGTGTCTAAGTCCATAACTATTTCTGGTATGTGTTGGATTAGTGTCTAAGTCCATAACTATTTTGGAATATCCTTGACCCGATGGTGCATGGTCCTTTTGGGTTGCCTTCATCAAAGCAACTTGATAGGATGAATTATGGAGAGAAAGGATTAATTATGATTTATTAATATATTATAAGAATAATATATTAACGGAGAAATCATATTGTTTAATTAATATTAGTCAAGAATTAATAAGAATTAAGTTTGTGGCAAAAAGACATTAATTAAACTTAAGGGACTAATACTGTCAATTGTGTGATAGTTGAATATTGAGCTAATGGACTCCATATTAAAGGGGTGGACGAATTCTATGGGGAAACCCATTAGAAATCGTCCTAGGCCTTTAAGGAAGGAGTCCATGGGTTGCTTAGGGCCTAAGCATCCAAATTAGGGTTTGCTTGTTAGAAAACCGTAATAGCCTCACTATTTAAAGAACCGTTAAGCCCCAAAAACGTGGTGAACTTGTTCTCTAGGGTTTTCACATGTTTTGGGCAGCCTCCTTCTCTTCTCCTCTTCATCCTCTTGCTCTTGGTGTTTGTGAACCATTAGAGGAGTGACATTTGTGACTCTAAGCTTTCTAAAGTCATTACAAGGAGGATTTGAGATTGTTATTACTACATAACAATCAAGGTATGATCTAAATCCTAATTCATATGTTGTATTGATTATCATATACAAGATCTAGGGTTTATATTCTTGGATGAATTTCATGTACAATAGAGAAACCTAGATCCAAGCATTAGGGTTCGCGTGAGCACATAGGATTTTCTTATGGATAAAACCCATCAGTATGTACTTGACCCGACCCGGCATGGTCAATGTGGGTTGCATGGCACCATACAATTGGATAGACTAAATGAGAGAAATAACACTTGTGGTTTATTAATATATTATAAGTTCTAATATATTAATAATATTATTTAACTAGTTTGATCAAGAATTAATTTTAGAATTAATTAAGTGATCAGAAGATAACTAATTAAATATATGGGTTGATTATGTAAATCATCCATAACTTATATAGTGGGATAAGAAGCTCCATGGATAATCAAGTTGGGTTGAACCCAATTGATGCTCCATGGAGGCTCCATGGGAGTTACAAACCCATGGGTCATGGAAATGAAGAGTCATGACACATTAGGGTTTACATGGTGTAACCCAAAATGTGTCAACACTATATAAAGTTCATGTTTCTCCAAAAATCGGGTACACATGCATGCTTGAGGGATAGAGCCTATTTTTAGAGTGTTATACTTTCTCTCCAAGTTTACTCCATAGCATTTGGTGTTGTGTGAAGCATTTGAGGCATCACACTTGGGGTGCTAGGCTCATAAGGTTTCAAGGATCAAAATTGACAACAAGGTATGTAGTTCTATCTTTTATTCAAGTTAAAATTGTTCCCATGTATTGTAGATAGGATAATAGCCTTGGAAATCAACTTTGCATGATAATTAGACTAACATAGATCCAAGGTTATTAGGGTTGCATGTACACTTAGAAAGTGTTAGAATGCTCAAAACCCATCAGTGGTATTAGAGCCTAGGGTTGTTTGTTTGTTATTTGTGCTAAAAATTTGAAAAAAGTCGATTTTGTGCAATCTGCCTGATGAACTCGCTGAGTCCATGGGGGGACTCGCCGAGTTCATGTGTATCTTCAACCTACTCGCCAAGTAGGTTCGTGCACTCGGAGAGTAGGAGATACAAAATGTAGATTTTCGACTTTTGTTGTTGGAAATGGACTAGAAACATTACCCTAAAATGTTTTGGTGTTATAAAACTTGTTTTTGATGGTATAATGTTTGTTCTAATCCATTTACAATGGCAAATATCAATTTTTCATGATTATATGTGTTCATATGGTCTTGAAACTTTGATATGGATATTCATTTTCTTGATCTTATGAATTTAGATGATCATAGGAATTACTTGTAACCTACTTGGTAGTTTAATTCTTGATCATAATGTGTTTTAATGGAGTCCATAACTTGTCCTCAAGTTATGGAAAACCAAGAGTCACACTTGAATTAAAACCATTAAAAGAACACAAGAGTTAGAAAAATGAAGAGTCTTCATTTTTTAATACTCTAATTAACTCATAAGTTACAAGAAATGAAAAGTTTTGAAAGTTTACAAAACTTGCCCTCATGTTTTGGAACAAGTAAAGTCTTGATTAAAACTTTAGTTCCAACCCTTAGAATTTTAAAAGTTAAAATTCAACCCTTATACTTATAATATTATAAGTTAATAATAATATCTATATGTATAAGATCAAAGTCGTATTACCGCTAGTACGCCTCATTCACGAAGCCAATCTATAAGGTGGGTATCAGGCTGTTGCCTATAAAATGGCAACTTAATGAGTGTCCACTCTCACCCACCGCTTGCTTGACTGGTGGAGGGTCGTTAGCCGAACGGGTAGGACAATGACTTAAAAATTCTCAATAAAAGTATAATGATTATTATAAAGTAACTAAATGTTTTATAAATTCCCAATCTTAGTTACTTTAGGAAAAATGTGAATAAGGTTCTAATCCATGATATTACACTTTGCACCTTGTTTATGTCATTGGTGGAGCGTGTGTGGTTTACCGACACACTAACTTGGACTTAACAAGGAAGGAAAAGGGTGACTTAAGGTTTTTCATGAGGTCGGAAGGAGCGCGTGTGGTTTACCGGCACAACGATTAAGTGAAAAAGATTAAGGGTACCAAGTAATTTGCATGGTTACTTCACACCTTGTTTTGCGATCCTCGATATCCTAGTCACAAAACATGCAGGGCACACTCGAGATTGAAACATGCCATTGAAAAGTTCAATGAGTCTCATAGAATCTAGGAATTTCTAAAAACCAAATAAAACCTAATAATTTATATTTCGTTTTCATGGTGGAAAATGGTGAAGCGTCATTCACCTACCTTTCAAATATGTTATAACTTGGATTACGGCATCCCTCTTCTAGGTTATAATATATTGTGATTGGATCCTAGTCTTAAATATTACATTTGGGTGTTTTATTAAGGACTATCCCTATATCTATAGTAAACTCATCTTTCTTCTCTTTAGATGTCTTCTAATAATTCTACTCCTGGCTCAAACCCTACTGGCTCCTTCTCTCTCATGAACCTTTGTGGGAGAGTCATCTTTGATGGATCCAACTTTACTGACTGGATCAGAAACATCAGGATGGTCACTCGTTACGAGAACAAGGAATATGTTCTTGACAAGGAGCTCAAGGTGCCTGAGCCAACTGCTACTCCTGAGGAGTTTGCTGAATATGAGGCACATGAAAGAGATGCTACCAAAGTGGCATGCATCATGATGGCAACCATGACAGCCGAGCTCCAAAAGTCCTATGAAGACTACTATCCTTTTGAGATGCACGAGGATTTGATGGACTGCTACCATCAGAGTGCTCGTCAAGAGCGATATGAAATCATCTCCTCTATGATCACAACCCGAATGTAAGATGGTGAACCCATCACAAGCCACATGCAGAAAATGCAAAGGTATGCGGATCGATTGATGAAGTTGAATGTGAACTTCCCCGAGGAGTTAGCAATAGATATTATTTTGAACTCCTTACCTTCGTGTTATGATCAATTCCGCATTACATATCACATGAATAAGGAGGAAGTTACACTTAGCAAACTTCAGGGACTCCTAAAGACCGCAAAATCAGGTCTTAAAGGTAAGTGGGTTGTGACCACTCCTGCTACTACTCCAAACTCAGCACCTGTCCTGGCAATCGGGAAAGGTAGAGGGAAGAAGAGAAAGAACCCTTCGAAGGGTACCAAGGGTAAGACTCTTGATGGCTCCTCTTCTAGTGGAACCAAGAAAGGTTTCGTTACACCTTCTTCTGATCCCAAAGAGGATGAATGCTTCTACTGCCACAAAAAGGCGCACTGGAAGCGTAACTGCCGAAAGTACCAGCAAGATGTGAAGGATGGGAAAGTTAAACCCAACCATGCAGGTATTTACACTATCTCATCTAATAATTCACTCTATTCTAACTCTTGGGTCCTTGATACCGGTTGCGGTATTCATATTTGTTCTGAATTGCAGGGACTAAGAAGAAGTGAGAATGTGGAGCATGGAAAGATAAACTTGATCATGGGGAATAGGAAAGTTTCACCTGTCACCAAGATTGGAGTTTATACTTTGTTGCTTAGTAGTGGATTTACTTTAGATTTGAATAAATGTTGTTATTCACCAGAAATGGCAAGAAATGTTATTTCCTTTCATGCTTTGTATAAACAAGGTTTTACCTATTCTTTTGATAATGAAATTGCTGGAATAAATGCTTTCTTTAATAATGTGTTTTATTTTAAAGCATTACCTTGTGATCGTGTGTATGAAGTTGTGTCTGTTGTAGATAACTTAGGAAATAATGTATTGTGTATTGATTCTACTAATAATAATAACTTGGATAAAGCATCATTATGGCATTGTCGTCTTGGACATATAAGCAAGAAACACATAGGCCAACTCCAAAAGGATGGAGTCTTGGTGTCATTTGACCTAAAGTCAGATTAGAGTTGCGAATCACGCTTACTTGGAAAAATGACAAAGTCACCATTCACAGGTTAATGTGAGAGGGGTGAAGGTTTGTTGGATCTTGTACACACGGATGTATGTGGACCCTTCAAAACTACCACAAGGGATGTTAATAGTTATTATGTGACTTTTACAGATGATTATAGTAGATATAGATATGTCTACTTAATCAAGCATAAGTCAGATACTTTTGAAAGGTTTAAAGAGTTTAAACAAGAAGTCAAGAATCAATTGGGCAGGAACATTAAGATGCTTCGATCCGATCGTGGTGGTGAGTATCTTAGTACTGAGTTCCTCGACTATCTAAGGAATGTGGGATTGTCTCACAATTGACACCTCCCAGGACACCACAGTTGAATGGTGTAGCTGAGAGGCGTAATCGAACCTTGTTGGACATGGTTCGTTCCATTATGAGTCGAGCTACGCTACCAATCTCATTTTGGGGGTATGCGTTAGAGACTGCCACCCATAACCTTAATCTGGTCCCTACAAAGAAGGTTGTTGAAACACCTCACGAGATGTGGACTAGAAAAGTTCCTAGTCTAGCCCACATCAAGGTTTGGGGTTGCGAGGCTTTTGTAAGACGCGAGACTCATGACAAGCTCGAACCTCGAAGCGAGAGGTGTATTTTCATTGGCTACCCACAAAAATCCTTTGGTTACCTCTTCTACAGACCTAGTGAGAATATGGTCTTTGTAACAAGGAGGGATGTCTTTCGAGAGAGAGAGTTCATAAGCCAAGGAGACAGTGGGAGGCTAATTGAACTTAAAGAACTTCAAGAGTCAAGTGGCGAAGGAACCTCAAACCCTGGCAGTCAACTTGAGGAGGAACCTCCTGTTGATCCAATTATACCTCCAGTTGTACCTCTGAGGCGTTCCACAAGGGTTAGGAATGTACCTAAGCATTACTATGGTTTCCATATTACTGCGGAAGGTGAGACACTTATTAGTGATGAGACAATAGTAGACCTGGATGAACCTAACAGCTATGCGGAAGCCATGTTAGGCCCTGAGTCTGCTAAATGGAAAGCGGCAATGGATAGCGAGATACAATCCATGTATGACAATCAGGTCTGGGACTTGGTTGACAATGTGCCAGGTCGTAAGACAGTTGGGTGCAAATGGATCTTCAAGAAGAAGACCGACATGGATGGTAATGTACACACTTATAAGGCACGACTGGTTACAAAGGGCTTTTGTCAAACTCAAGGAGTTCATTATGATGAGACCTTTTCACCAGTAGCCAAGATTAAGTCTATTAGGGTATTGTTAGCCATAGCTGCATTTCATGACTATGAAATATGGCAAATGGATGTCAAAACCACTTTCCTTAATGGAAAGTTGGCTGAGGATGTTTACATGAATCAGCTAGGGGGTTTTGTCAGCACAGAGTACCCTAATAGAGTGTGTAAGCTTGAGAAATCCATCTATGGATTAAAGCAAGCACCTCGCAGATGGAATCTTTGCTTTGATGAGAAGGTCAAAAAATTTGGCTTCTCTAGGAGTGAAGATGAATCTTGTGTATATGTCAAGGCAAGTGGGAGTATAGTTAGCTTTTTGGTACTCTATGTGGATGACATACTACTCATAGGAAATGACATCCCAACTCTGCAGGAAGTTAAGTCCTGGCTTGGGAAGTGTTTTGATATGAAGGACCTAGGAGAAGCTGCCTATATTCTAGGAATAAGGATTTTTAGAAACCGGAGTAAAAGACTAATTGGACTTAGTCAGAGTACATACTTGGATAAGGTGCTGAAGAGATTCAACATGCAAGATTCCAAGAAAGGAGAGTTACCCATCCAGAGTAGCACTAGACTGAGTAGGACTCAGAGCCTGAGTACTAAGGATGAGATAGCAGAAATGAGTCGAGTACCTTATGCTTCGGCAGAAGGCTCGATCATGTATGCTATGACCTGTACTCATCCTGATATAGCCTTTGCTTTAAGCATGGTTAGCAGGTATCAGGGGAATCCTGGTAAGGCTCACTGGACAGCGGTAAAGAACATTCTCAAGTACCTGCGGAGGACTAAGGACTGGGTCCTTACCCTCGGTGGGACTGATGAATTGAGAGTCGTAGGGTATAGTGATTCAAGCTTCTAGACTGATAAGGATAATTTCTGCTCTCAGTCGGGCTGGGTCTTTACCTTAAACGAAGGAGCAATCTCTTGGAAAAGTTCCAAGCGGGAGACAGTGGCTGATTCAACTTTCGAATTAGAGTGTATAGCGGCAAGCGAGGCGGCAAAAGAGGCTATATGGCTAAAGAACTTCATCGGAGACCTTCGAGTCGTACCAGCTATATCGAAGCCTATAGAGATTTTCTGTGATATTGAAAGTGTTGTTGCCTTAGCCAAGGAACCAAGGGATCACGGGAGATCCATACACATTGACAGAAAATATCATTTCATCAGACATCATATAGAAGAAGGACTTCTCATGGCAAAGAGGGTATCATCGGATGCGAACCCGGTGGATCCCCTCACGAAGGGACTGGGTAGGGTTAAGCATCTCCAGCATGCTAGGAGCATAGGGCTAAAGGATGATATTAGTCTTAGTAGTTAGATAATTTTGAAATTTGTAAAATGTAATTGACATTTGATGATGAATAAAAGTTGTGTTTATTTATGAGTAAAGTGTTGCTATCTCTTGTCAATCGTTGACTATTATTTCTTTTGCATGTTTTGACTTCCAGAATATTTATGTTGTTTTACATATTATTCAAATTATCCACAGTCAGTCATATGTTGGAAGTAGGTATGAAGTAAGACTGTCATGATTTGGTTGTAGAGGTCTAAGATGTTGGACATGGCCACAACACTCATGAGTGCTCATAAGTTCTGAGTATTGGATTCAACCCACGCTCGTTGGTATCACTTCATGGAATTTTATCTCGAGTGATCGCGAGACGGTAATATCATATAAGTCTTCAAACCTAGAGATATGACCTGTTAACTATGAGTTAGTTATGCATTGAACGTGCGAAACCGCATTGGTAACTCGATGTTATAAAACGTGCATTTGTGTGTAATTTAACAAATAGTAGAACAAGCATATGAGTCGAAGTTTATCTGTTCCTTCTTGGATTAGAAGCTGATATCTGGGCCCCTCGATGATTTTGTTTTGACCTATATACCGGGCCCAGTCAGAACTAAGTTGATGTGTTTAATTAAGTTCTACGTCAAACAAATCGGAAATCGGGAAACAAAGTGCGGGACAATAAGCAAGACCATGTTCCATGTGTTTGTCCGGATGATATCTAAGAACAGAGGATTATATGATCCCTTATCTGAAATGGCATACCATCATCTTCTAAGTTCCGAGAAACCTTGAAAAGAGCTACGATTGCCGATCGGTTCCTGAGGTCATACTTGCAGTTATAGTTATTAGACTTATCCAAGTGGGAGACTGTTGGATAAGGTGTCTAAGTCCATAAGTATTTCTGGTATGTACTTGACCCGACCCGGCATGGTCCATTTGGGTTTCATGGCACCATGAAATTGGATAGACTAAATGAGAGTAATAACACTTGTGGTTTATTAATATATTATAAGTTCTAATATATTAATAATATTATTTAATTACTTTGATCAAGAATTAATTTTTGAATTAATTAAGTGATCAAAAGATAACTAATTAAATATATGGGTTGATTATGTAAATAATCCATAACTTATATAGTGGGATAAGAAGCTCCATGGATAATCAAGTTGGGTTGAACCCATTGGATGCTCCATGGGAGTTACAAACCCATGGGTCATGGAAATGAAGAGTCATGACACATTAGGGTTTACATGGTGTAACCCTAAATGTGTCAACACTATATAAAGTTCATGTTTCTCCCAAAATTGGGTACGCATGCATGCTTGAGGGCTAGAGCCGATTTTTAGAGTGTTATACTTTCTCTCCAAGTTTACTCCATAGCATTTGGTGTTGTGTGAAGCATTTGATGCGTCACACTTGGGGTGCTAGGCTCACAAGGTTTCAAGGATCAAAATGAACAAGGTATGTAGTTCTATCTTTTATTCAAGTTAAAATTGTTCCCATGTATGCTAGATAGAATCATAGCCTTGGAAATCAACTTTGCATGATAATTAGACAAACATAGATCCAAGGTTATTAGGGTTGCATATACACTTAGGAAGTGTTAGAATGCTCAAAACCCATCAAAAATTTCAAAATTTATTTAACAGAATCGGACTAATGTTAACGGAAAAAGGTTCGGGTTGCCACACTCTTCAATCCTTATTGCTTGTTTGTTCGACACCCTATAGGATAATGTGTTCTATGAATATCCAAGGAATATTCCTTCATCATCCTTCACTTGAAATTTGGAAAGATGATCTTTCAAATTCATAATGAAACATATACAACCAAAAACATGTAAAAATTTGATGTTAGGTTTCCTTTTGTTACTGATTTCATAACGGGTGATATTAAATCTTCAATGTATGAAAGAATGATTTTGAGTGAAACAAGTAGTAGAAGCAACCTCGTCCCAATATTATTATGTTAGATTCGTAGATGTAAGCATCCTTCTAGTTGATTCACACAAAGATCAAATTTTCCTTTCCACTACTTCATTTTATTGTGGTGTGTATGGAGCTGAAAGTGTATGAGAAATTTGATGACTAATCATGAATGAATCAAGAACTCGAATCCTGAATTCGGTCCTATTATCACTTCTGATTCTCCTGATTGTTTTCTTCAAGCTTACTAAGATATTTTTGATGAAATAAATCATGACTTGAGCCATTTCAAACTTTTTTCCAGAGAAAATAAACCCAAGTAAAATGTGAAAAGTCACATACTGTCACTAAGATATACTTTTCCCATTGAGTGACTCAATTGTCGAGGGACCACATAAATCAATATGTAGTAATTCAACAGGCTCACCTATCTTCGAGTTGATGACAATTGAATGTCCTTGTTGATGTTGTTTACCTTGCTCATAAGTTGCACATAAAGAATCGTTGTCAAATTTAAGTAGAGGTAATCCGTGACCAAGATCATTTAAAACAAGTTTATTAAGATTTTTGAAATTCAAATGTTAAATTCTTCGATGCCAAAGCCAACTTAAATCTGACGAATCCTTTGACAATAAGAAAATTAATGATAAACCATCAATGGGCTTTATGTCCAATGTGAACACATCTCCTTTTATTTTTGATTTCAATAACACTTCTTTTGTTATTTTATTGGAGATCACACTTGCTTTCTCAATGAGCAACACTTGATTTCCCGTTCCAACAACCAGCTGAGATACACTTATGAAGTTATGTTTCAAACCATCGACACAAGCAACTATTTTTATTGTAAAATTTCCATTTTGTGATTCTTTCTATTGCCGTTCACCTTGTATTTGTTATTATTCCAAAACTTCACTACTCCATCATTTTGAAGCTTCCTAAAATCTCTCATACACTCTTTCTATCCAGTAATGTGACGAGAACAACCACTATCAATGTACCAATTCTCATCGTATTACTTGTCACATACTACATGCAATCACTTAGAGAGATTTAGGTACCCAAGGCTTGTTGGGTCCTTGTGAATTAGCATGGAATGTAGTGTGAAAAGTAGAATTAAAAATTTAATTTTGAACTTTGAATTTAAAATTGATCATTAAATAACCTTCAATATGTTTTTTGGTAAAGGAACATATTCATACGATATCGAAGCATCAACATTGATTTATTCTTTTTCAACTTTATGTTTAGAAAACTCACCTTTTGTTTTGGATTTTAGATCACTCCATTTTAATGGATTTGACAATGTTTTTTTTTGAAGAAGTACTTCCATTTGTAGATTCACACAAGCCACTCTCAAAAGCTAGTTTCACTTGATCTTGTGAAAACTCATATGATTGATATCTTTTACCTTTGTGCTCAAACCAATGGTTGAAACTGTCGAAATCTATTTTATCTTTAGAAAAGGGAACCATAGATGGTTGTGTCGATTTTGGATTTAAAAAACATGGTTGTGTGTTTTTCTTGATTTGATTTTGAAAAAGATTGACAAGGTTTCGGTTGAAATCGAGTTTGATATCTATGTTGATATCCAAAGCGTGATCCATTTTGAAAACAATTTTGATTCTGTTGGAAACTTCTTTGACCACATTTTTTAGCATGAATTTGTTTATTGGTTGAAAAAGGATTTTGATACCTTTGATTATAACGAAACTTTTACTCTTGTTTAAAACGATTTTTATTTTTATTTTGAACATGAGTTTGTGAACCTTTTTGAAAATTATTTGGTGAATTGTTTTGAAGATGATGTTGGTAATTCTTGTGTGAACACTTTTGTGAATATTGTTGAGAAAGTTTTTGATTTTGAAGATCACGTCTATTTATTTTGTGAATTTTGTTGAGAAATTTTCGATTATTCTTCAAGTTGATTTTTATTCTTTTTGTTGTAACTTTTGGACCTTTGAGTTTTGATCCTTTAACTCTTCCGGAAGAGATGAGAATAAAAATAAAAATCATTTTAAACAAGAGTCGAAGTTTTGTTGTGATTAAAGGAATCAAAATCGTTTTTCAACCAATAAAAAAATTCATGCTAAAAATATGGTCAAAGACATTTGCAACATAATCAAATTTGTTTTTAACATGGATCACCCTTATCAATGGATTTTTACCTGTCGTTAACAGAAGATTGAGTTTCTTTCACAACTTAAACACCGTTTTTGTCATTTTTGTTATCTTTGGAATACAATATTTGACTTTTCTAACATTGAAAACTTTTTGATCTTTGATTCAAATCATTTTCACAACATTTTCATTTGAGTAAAATCCCCATCATTAACTTTCTTGTTTTCCTCATTCAACAAGTCTTGTAACTTGAGTTCCTAGTATCTCCATTTCTAGAAAATTCTTCCCTTTTTAACTCAAAACTTTTGTATACTCATTTGTATACTAAAAGACTTTTGCTTCAACAACTCTTGAAATTTCCTTATCACCAGAAACATCATCAAATATACTTTGATTTTTTGTGATATATTCAATATTAATTTTCACTTGAGTAAATTTAGTTTCAGTTGTCAAAGATGAATCAACATTAAGCTTCGATATTGAATCAACTATCCCTTTGCTTTTAGCTAGTGAACCAACTTTAGTGACTGATATATTCGAACAATCAACACATTCCTCTTCTTTAAATTCACATATTTTTTAAGATTCATCTTCGATATCAGAAAAATTTTCTTGAGAATATTGTTTCGAAGATTCAATTTTGTTAAAAATTTTCATTTGTTCATCCTTACTCAAAGTTTCATTAACAATATCAACCAATTCATCAACATCCAAATGTTCATCAATATTCACAACACCATAAGCATAAGAATCATTTGGTACTTGATCATTGGAGAAACATTATTCCCACAATCAAATGTAACCTCATTAACTAATTCCTTTCTAAAATGAATAAAAGGTAGAAGTTTATGATGCTATTTTTTTACAGATATTAGATGAATGATATAGTAATGTGAGATTTCCATAGAGTCTTTTGGCATTATTACAGTAAATATTTGTCTGTTTAGTTAACAATATAATGTCTAACCTTATAGAATAATGATATAATGTAACATTACTCAGTTTGAAACTTAAAGTTTCTACTCTATAAAATTTCTCCTCAACTCTATTTTTTGCACATAAATCTCAACTTTCCTTGTTTTCCACATACTACTCATAGAAATCAACAAATCATTAAGGTAAGCACAAGCATCATCTATATTTGATAAAATAGAATCATAAAAACTTGAAGAAATATTAAGTGGGATTATAAAATTACATACCTTCTCATTTATTGGAGACTTTGAAGTGGTTTCCAGCAAACACTTTCGTTCGACCTGCTCTCTGGACTCACACATTCGCTATCTGACATCTCAACTTTGCTATTCATCTCAGACTTCTAAACCCCTTTTTATTAATAAGTGTTATAAATAAATCGTCCAAATGCGAGGACTGAAAACCTTTGCATAAGTGAAATCAAGCTCTTGACCATAAACCGTTCAGACAGCAAACTGTTCTTGGCCGAAAACCCTTCTCGGATAGAGTTCCTGACCAAGAACCCGTAAATCCTATCCATTGGCATGAGATTCTAAGTTTTTTGCTATTCCCAAAGCAGGTGTCCTATCATGTTTTCGGCCATATATATATGGGGACCGAAATCAATACCTCATTATCACACCTTCTAGCCAAAAACACCTTTTTTCCCTCTCAAGAACACAACCGAAAACCCACCATTCTCTCTCAACTATCATCTGAAAACCACTTGAATCTTCATAGGATCATATTGAGTTCTTCAAGTGTTCTTCATACCATCAAGAAATCATCATTCTATCTCCTTAAACCCAACCGAAAACACCTTGATCCTCTTGGTTTCACCAAGAACACCAAAAACACCACTTGAATCATCAAGTGACCGAAAACCCAAAGGTGACTGAAATCACCTATCACGCTTTCAGTTCCATTCTAATACCCCTAATTGTAAGTGATTCTTACTTTTTAGGCTATACCATATCATATTTACCACTATTTTCACTAATTATATACATATATATTGCGTGAAATGCTATTAGGTCTTGATTTTGTTACGAGATTTAACTTGTGGAATTAACTGTATTACACCGTATCTTCACTCGAACACTCACATTAGGTGAGTTCATACCCTTATGTTTTACCATTTTTAAATGCTTTTAGGGGGAGAATACAAGCAAAACACAAAATAGTTGTGTTAACACTTACATGTGATTACAATCCATTTTTAAGATATTAATGCTTTTATAAACTTAGTAAACTATTTTAAACTGTTTTCAAACTCTTAAATTGTTGTTTTTATCAAGTCATATTCATATATATCTTTATGTATAATTAGGATTTAACATACATAAGACTATTGCTCGTGGCTTGACTCATGTTCCTTGTTTGGTTGTGGGTTTAAGGTAGGATCACGGGTCCGTCGGTCAGTTAAACCTTAATTATACATGCCAAGTATATATATGAGTATTAAAATTATTTCAATAACATTTTCAATCATTTCAATACAAACATAACATTTGTAAACTATAATAGGTATAGTTTTGAGATCCATTCACACTATTATCTAGTTCAACAATACATTACATGAATCAATACATAAGTACAATTACTTTTCATTACAAGTACATTATTCATTTACAAGAACAACAAAACATATACACACTATATGTAAACGAGTTAATACTAGAATGTGAGACACTACTTCAAGGTACTTAGTAAGGTTCTTGGTAAGTCCTTTTATAACCAGAGTCTCCTAGAGGGAGAGCGTGAATTTGTGTATAGATCTTTACGGGACTGAAAATCCCGCACCTCGACTGTTACCTATAGTTGGACCGGCAGGTCTACATGTGACAAATGTCATAACTTTTCGATGCCTGAAGAACTTTGTGTAAGCCACTAGTTAGTTTAGCATGGTTATAATCTCATTCACATTTAATGTTAACTAAAACATTTTGGTTTACAAAACAAACATTACTCCAGTGGTTTTATTTTAAGTAGTAGGACTACCTACCGTTACTTTCCTGAACTATTACACTATAGAGTTCATACAGGTGCAGTACACTATTTTGTATCACGGAAAACATACATTTATGGAAGACACACACTCACACTATTCCAGAGTACAAAATCATACAAACATTTTGGTCTTAAGGCCTAAGACTACTTTTCATTTAATAGAGAAAATATTGGATTTTCTGGGGAACATACTAACATTTTCATGGAACAAATACAAACTTCAAATACTAAATGCTTATGAACTCACCAACTTAAATGTTGATACTCTTTTTTCACAATAACTTGTATTCTCAGGGAACCAGTAAACATGTATACTCACCCAGGTTTTTGAGAAGACGGAGCCTGTTCAAGACTCTTATTTTATTTTGCTATACATTTTTGGTGTCATACAATCAATTCTAAGAACACACATGTATTAACTGTATTTTAAATTCAATGGATGTTGTTGCTTGTTTTACTATTATGCAATTGTTATGATACTGTACATGGCGTCCTCCGTGATGGGTTTTGAGCATTCTAACACTTCTTAAGTGTACATGCAACCCTAGTAACCTTGGATCTATGTTTGTCTAATTATCATGCAAAGTTGAATTCCAAGGTTATATTCATATCTAGCATACATGGGGAACAATTTTTAACTTGAATGAAAGATAGAATAACTTACCTTATTGTTGCTTATGATCCTTGAAACCTTGTGAGCCTAGCACCCCAAGTGTGATGCCTCAGATGCTTCACACAACACCAAATGCTTTTGGAATGACTTTAGAGAGAATACACACTTCTAAAATCGGCCTAGCCCTCTTGTTTCATATGTGTAGCCGATTTTGGTGGAGAATGGGTTTCTTATATAGTTTTGACACATCTAGGGATACACCATGTAAACCATAATGTGTCATGACTCTTCATTTCCATGACCCATGGGTTTGTAACTCCCATGGAGCATCCTATGGGTGGAACCCAACTTGATAATCCATGGAGCCTCTTATCGAACTATACAAGTTATGGATGATTTACATAATCAACCCATATATTTAGTTAGTTATCTTTTGATCAATTAATTAATTCTAAATTAATTCTTGATCAAACTAATTAAATAATATTATTAATATATTAGAACTTATAATATATTAATAATTCCCAAGTGTTATTTCTCTCATTTAGTCTATCCAATTGCATGGTGCCATGCAACCCAAATGGACCATGCCGGGTCAGGTCAAATACATACCAGAAATAGTTATGGACTTAGACACTTTATCCAACATTCTACCACTTGGATAAGTCTAATAACTATAACTGTAATACTTCAGGAACCGAACGACAATCATAGCTCTTTCAAGGTCTCTCGGAACTAAGAAGATGATGATATGCCATTTAAAATAAGTGATCATATAATCCTCTATTCTAGATATCATCCTGACAAATACATGGAACAATGTATTACTTATTGTCCAACAATTTGTTTCCCGATTTCCGATTTGTTTGACAAAGAACTTAATTGAACACATCAACTTAGTTCTAACCGGGCCCGATACATAGGTCAAAACAAAATCATCTAAGGGCCCAGATATCAGCTTCTAATCCAAGAAGGAACAGATAAAATTCAACTCATATGTTTGTTCTACCACTCATTGAATTATACACAAAAGCATGTTTTATAACATCGAGTTACCAATGCGTTTTCGTACAATCAATGCATAACCAACTCATAAGTAACAAATCATATCTCTAGGTTTGAAGACTTATATGATATTACCGTCTCACGATCACTTGAGATAAATTCCATGTAGTGATTCCAGTGAGCGTGGGTTGAGTCCAATGCTCAGAATTTATGAGCACTCATGATTGTTGTAGCCATGTCCAACACCTTAGACCTCTGCAACCAATCATGACAGTCTTGATTCATACCTACTTCCGACATATGACCGACTGTGGAGGTTTGAATAATATGATCTACCAAACATAATTATTCTGGAAGTCAAAACATGTAAAAGAAATATAGTAAACGATTGACAAGAGATAGCAACACTTTACTCATAAATAAAACACCTTTTATTCATCATCTAATGTCAATTACACTTTACAAATTTTGAGGTTATCTAACTACTAAATCTAATATCATCCTTCAGCCCTATGCTCCGAGCATGTTGGAGATGCTTAGTCCGAGTCAGTCCCTTCGTGAGGGAATCTGCTAGATTCTCATCCAATGATACCCTCTTCGCCACAAGGAGTCCATCTTCTATTCGACATCTGATAAAATGGTATTTTCTATAGATGTGTTTAGATCTCCCCGGATCCCTTGGTTCCTTGGCTAAGGCAACATCACTTTCACTATCACAGAAAATTTCCATTGGCTCTTTAATAGTTGGTACAACTCCAAGGTCTCCAATGAAGTTCTTCAGCCATATCGCCTCCTTTGCTTCCTCTCTAGCTGCAATATACTCTGATATGCAAGCTGAATCAGCCATTGTCTCTTGCTTGGAACTCTTCCAAGAATTTGCTCCTCCGTTTAGGGTAAAGACACAACCTGACTGAGAGCGGAAATTATCCCTATCAGTCTGAAAGCTAGCTGTGACAACTCGAAATTTCCATTCTGAACAAACCATTTCAATCCAATAGAAGTTAGAACAGTTACAATGTACACTCAGATTTCGAGTATAAGTTTGGCAGTTTTCAGGATTTTACACTTAAGGAGATATTAGGAGAGTGGATGCACTAGGGTTTTGTGCAACACTGTTATTCCAAGACACTAGGACATTAGAGTTCGTTCCGAGAATAAAAATATTTTCTGCCAAAAATATTTCAGGACTATAAATAGATTTCTGAACTAAATTCATTCATTATTCACATTTCCAACTAGAGAAAAGCCATTTTCTCTCTCACGGATCTTTGGGTTTTCATCCCAAATCGTGAGTACACTTCTCTAGTTGTGTTATAATGCTTGTTTTATGCCTATTAACATAGATTGTAGGTCAAATATAAGAGATCCGGGAGTTTACCGCCCAAGAACGTTCTTGGGGAGTAAACTCCAAAATGGAGCTTAAAGGCCATCTAGTCCCATTTCCTTGTTAGGTAACTAGCTTAGGGTATTGTGTATGTCCATTAGAGACTAGAAATCAATCAAGAACACATAGTTTTAGGAGTTTATGGCCCAAGAGTTTCTTGGACCGTAAACACCAGTTTCAAGGGCATAAATGTGCCCAAATCACCCCGAAGGCTTAGACTTTATTATAGACATGTACCCTAAAGTGTTTAGAACCTAGAAAACATAAGAAAGCACAAGTGTTGAAGAGTTTACGGCCAAGAGTGGTTCTTGGGCCGTAAACTCCTATAAAGGGGTCAAATGACACCCTAAATCCTTCCTTAAGCCAAGAGACCAATTTGGGCATGTACCTAGATAAGTTTTGGACTAGTTAAAATACTTAGAACACCAAGAGTGAGGGAGTTTACGGCCCAAAAGGTTCTATGGCCGTAAACTCCAAAAAATGGTGCCAGATGGTGCCATAAACTCTTCTAAAGCCAAGTACCAAAGCCTAGATTTGTTCCTAGTTAATATAGAGACTTGAAAGCACCATAAAAACCCTCCCAAGGGAGTTTACGGCCGTAAACTCCAGGGGAATATGGTCTATGGGCCGTAAACTCCCCAAAGGAGTCAATATGGTACCCAAACACTTGTTATAGACTTGAAACAATTCACCACTAGAGTTGTAATAATTCTAAGCTCCATTTAGGCACTTGGTTGAGAGTTTACGGCCAGGAGTTTACTCCCCTAGGCCGTAAACTCCAAAGAATATGGTCATTAGACCTTAAACTCACATTAGGGGCATTGCACTCCTTTGTTGCAACCCATTAGCCTCCTAGCACTTGACCAAAAGTGTTTTCCTCGTGTTTAAATGTTTATACTTGTATAATTAGTGTTTTAATCACTAATTATTTATATACATATATCTTCATATGTAATTAGGATCATTGTGTGTGTCTAAGTCTTCACTTGACACCAAGCACTTGTCCGATCCTTCCGTACGATAACAGTCCGTTCAATTCCAGTCACTTACTGCAGGTGAGTTCATACCCCTTAACTAATGGTTTAAACTATTTTTAAATGTTTTATGGGGGGGATACAAGTAGAATCATGCTAGTTATTATATCAATCACATGTGATTAATAAGTAGAATTATGCTAGTTATTACATCAATCACATGTGATTAATATGTAGCATTCAAATGATTTACTACACGTTAGCCGTTTTACCAAACAGTTTTCCTTGAAATGATTTTTATAAACATTTTATATGTTTTAAACTCCTTATTACACTGTACCTTGTACTCAGTATACTACATTTCAAATTTACTTACAATTGTGCTTCAAACAAATGTTTCCTTATACTAAACTGTTTTATCAAACTTATGCCTTCAAATTGTTTTATAGATTGACATCAAGTCGATCTTTTCTTAAAATTACAATTATGTTTCAAATCTCTTACAAAACTTATTCATGCTTTTATATTATAAATTGCATGTCTATATATGTATAATTATATAAGAAATGTTTAAAAGACTTAGGAAGGCTATCCACCCTATTTCCTTTTCGCGCTTGAGATGTGGTCTGGTGGGATATCGGGTATTCGTCCGAAAGTCGTTTAAATATTAGTCATAAAAGGTCCTTCCAGTTCATCCTATGCCCTTGGGTAGCAAGGGTATACATCCATGTCCATACGTACCACTTATATTACTAGTAAGCTACCATATGGGTAGTTTAGGAAGATACTAGAACTATTACTAGAACACGATATCATTCAATGAGTCAGTTCATTCATGAGTCAATACTTTCTAGAACATTACAGTACATTACTATACTTTCTAGGTAGAGAGCACGTACATTACAGATAGAATAGTTCCTTACATTAAACTTACATTAATACGCCAATAATTGTGATCCACTGTATGGAAGCATGCCTTAATGGTCATGCCCCGGGTTGTAGCCAGAGTCTCTTGAAGGGAGAGCGTGAGTTTGCATATAGATCTATACTGGATTGACTATCCTATACCTTGCTGCTAGCTACAACAGGACCGGCAGGTCTGCAGGTGCCAAACGTCATATCTTATTTTCGACTATACGTTGTCGTTGTTACCAGTCTATAGTATGGTGCAATTTATCACATAATGCCTTAATATAAATCCGGTTTAAGGTAGTTAGTACGGCTGTAGTTCTTATAGCACTACACCATAGTACTAGTTCATTTTCCCATTTCATTCACTTCGTGAACATTCACACGACGCACGGTAATGTAGAGACTATATTTTTGTTAATGATAGTTATACTTGGGAAAATACATACTCTTACACGAGACACACATCCAGACACTAGATGCCTTGGTAGAAGGCTACATTCAAAATAGTTAGGTCTTGGTAGAAGACACCTTCATGTACTAGTAGGAATCATAGGGATTTCTAGGGTTTTTCAAACACTTAAAGTTCATATACACTTTCAATACTTATACTTACAAATTCTTACATACAAATACTTACATACAAATTAAGACACTAAATACTTATGATCTCACCAGCTTCAAAGTTGATACTCGCTTTCAAAATTACTTGTATCCTCAGGTCATCATAGATAGGTACCGATGCAAGGAGAAAGGAAGATGGAGCTTGTTCAAGACTTATCTTTCATTTTGATTTATGCTTTAGTGTTTATCAAAATTTGACAGAACACATTTGTATAATAATTATATTATTAAATGCAATGGATGATGTTGTTTCTTGTTTACTACTTTACATTGTTGTTGATATTATACATGACGTCCTCCGCCCCAGAACGTTTCCGCCGTTCTTGGTTTTGGGGTGTGACACTAGCATCACTATACCCTACAACTCTAAGGTCATCACTCCCACCGAGGGTAAGGACCCAGTCCTTAGTCCTTCGTAGGTACTTGAGGATATTCTTTAACGCAGTCCAGTATGCCATGCCAGGGTTACCCTGATACCTGCTAACCGTGATCTAGGCAATGGCTACATCAGGTTGAGTACACGTTATAGCATACATGATCGATCCTACAACCGAAGCATAAGGTATTCGACTCATTTCTGCTATCGTAGCCTCTGTGTTAGGGCTTTGTGTCTTACTCAATCTGGCATTACTCTGGATGGGTAACTCTCCTTTCTTGGACTCCTGCATGCTGAATCTCTTCAGCACCTTATCAGAGTAGGTGCTCTGACTAAGTCCAATTAGTCTTTTACTCCGGTCTCTCAAGATCCTTATCCCTAGAATATATGCAGCTTCTCCTAGGTCCTTCATAGAGAAACACTTCCCAAGCTAGGACTTAACTTCCTACAGATTTGGGATGTCATTTCCTATGAGCAGTATGTCATCCACATACAATACCAAAAAGCTAACTATACTCCCAATAGCCTTGACATATACACAAGATTCATCTTCACTCCTAGAAAAGCCAAATTCCTTGACTTTCTCATCAAAGCAAAGATTCCATCTGCGAGGTGCTTGCTTTAACCCATAAATGGATTTCTTAAGCTTACACACACTATTAGGGTACTCAGTATTGACAAAACCCTCTGGCTGACTCATGTAAACATCCTCAGCCAACTTTCCATTAAGGAAGCGGTTTTGACATCCATTTTCCATATTTCATAGTCATGAAATGCAACTATGGCTAACAGAACCCTAATAGACTTAATCTTGGCCACTGGAGAAAAAGGTCTAATCATAATCAACTCCCGGATTTTGTGAGAAACCCTTTGCAACCAGTCGTGCCTTATAAGTGTGTAACTTACCATCCATGTCGGTCTTCTTCTTGAAGATCCATTTGCACCCTACAGTCTTACGACCTGGTACATTCTCAACCAAGTTCCAAACTTGACTGTCATACGTGGACTGTATCTCGCTGTCACACCCCAAAACCACGAACGGCGGAAACGTTTAGGGGTGGAGGACGTCATGTACAGTATCACAATAGTGTAATATAATAAACAAGCAACAACATCATCCATTGCATTATAAGTAAAGTTTTAATACATGTGTGTTCTTTCATTGTAATAAGACACCAAAAATATACAATCAAAACAAAAGACAAGACTTGTCTGCTCCGTCTTCTCAAAACCTGGCCATCGTACCTATCTACTGTTGACCTGAGAATACAAGTTATTTTGAAAGAGAGTATCAGATTTAAAGCTGGTGAATTCATAAGTAATTAAGTGTCAGTGTCTTGCCTAAGAAAATCTATTATGAAGGCCATGTAAACCTTTAAATGAAAATGTTGATGTAAGTATGAAAAGCCCTAGAAAATCCCTTATTTTCTATCAGTTGGAGATGTAGTCTTCTACCAAGACCCGAATGTTTTGTTATGACTAAGTAAAATGATAGGTTTTCCTTTCTATTGACTAGTACTGAGAGTACTTAGTCTAACTCATCGTTTATGTGAATATATCACAAAATAAAGTAAAATAGGAAAATGATATGTTAGTCTTCTACCAAGACCCTAATGTTCTGTAAGTAAAATGATAGTTTTTCCTTTCTATTGACTAGTACTAAAAGTAATTAGTCTAACTCATCGTTTATGTGAATATATCACAAAATAAAGTAAAATAGGAAAATGATATGTTAGTCTTCTACCAGGACCCTAATGTTCTGTAAGTAAAATGATAGTTTTTCCTTTTTATTGACTAGTACTAAAAGTACTTAGTCTAACTCATTGTTTATGTAAATATATCACAAAATAAAGTAAACAGGAAAAAGCATAATCATGTAAGTGTTATCCCTAGGTGACCAGGATTCGCACGACATCGCCAAAGCGAAAGATATACCCTATGAACATCCGAAGATTGTCCGCTCACCCTCTGTAGCGGCAGCAGGGTGGAGGGAGGGTTAGTCCCATAACAACGTTAACCTAATGATCCTCCGAAGATTCACATCTCATCCACTGTTTCAACAGTTGGACAGAGGGATGGTTAGTCCCGTCACTGACTACTAAATAAGTGAAAACCTTAGACGTCCGTAGACATTTATCGACCACTGGTGCTAATCAGTGGGGTTCGGAATGGTAAGTCCCGCCTAGATATCCTATTGAACCGGGATAGGAAAGACGATTTACACAGTAAGTACTAATAAATCATCCTTGTAGTTCTAAGTACAAGTATCCAGGTAAGTAAATACAGGATAATGCACCTATGTAGAAGTGTTCTTGTATGGTATTCATGTAAGTGTGTTCATGTAACAGGTAAGTATATGTAAACATATTCATGTATCATGTAATCGTAAGTACGTGTACTCATGTATCATGTAAGGTATTGGTATAGACTCATGAATGAACTAACTCTTGTATGATTCCTTGTAGTAGTAATAATGTTTGATATCTTCTAACTATCCCTATGATAGTTAACTGGAAGGTAATTGGTTGTTTACATAGGTTTATGCACTCTTGCTACCCAAGACTATTGGAAACTAAATGAAGGGTGAAAACTATAATCTCTAACATATAAATGAACATATGCGCATAAGTATAGTTTGATTCAAGAAGGTAAAATAATGGTTTTGCAAGATATCTAGGAGTTTTGAACAATAATTAAGAATGACTTGATGTCATTTTAATAAACATTTCAAAACTAATACTTTTGTTATCAAGGTATTTGAAGAGAGAAAAGCACTTCATGTGTCACCTTTTGAAATATGTGAAATCTACTGAGTGAAAACACAGTTATAAAATACATAAGATTGATTTAATAACATATTGTTTTCTACTTGTATTCCCCCCGTTAAAACGTTTAAAATCATTTAAAACATTGATTAAGGGGTATGAACTCACCTTTAGTTGGTGATTGGGATGGACTGAACGGTATAGGATTGCTAGGTGTCAAGTGAGTACTTGTACACACACTACGATCCTAATGAACATATAATCACACATATATGCACTCAATTTGTCTCAAATTACTAATTGATAATGTTTAATGTTTAAGACATCCTAGACATAATAAACACTTTATATAAGTTTTTTTAAGCCCTAAGGATTGCATCTAAGCTATTGTGGGACAAGGCACTTGTGTTTAGGGTTCCAAAGGACCCCATATATGAGTTTACTCCTCATACACTAACACACATGGAGTTTACGGTTGTAAACTCTTGAGTTTACGGCCGTAAATTCCCAACCAAGGGCGTATTTTGTGTTTTGAAGTCCCAAATGATTCCTAGAATTATTCCAACTTGTTGGTGAATTTCTTGGAAGGGTTTAAGGCCTAGAAACACTCCCTAGAGGAGTTTGCGGCCCCAAGGCCATTTCCTTAGGATTTTACGGCCATAAACTCCTTTGGAATGGTGTTTTTGTTGTTTTCAAGTCTCTTGCATATGAAGGATAGGTTCTAGACATTTGTTTAAAGCTAATGAGGACCCTAGGCAGACTTTGGTGCCCTTGTTTGGTGTTTAAGGCCTAGGAGCATTACCAGGGCCATAAACTCACTTCAAGAGGTGATTTTGATGTGTTCTTGTCCTTCAATTAAGTGGGAAACAATTCCATGTAAATGTCTAGAGCTTTAGGTGTCTTAAAAGCACCATTTGGAGCTTGAATTTGGAGTTTACGGCCTAAGAAACTCTTGGGCCGTGAACTCCCAAACTTAGGTGGTTTTTGCTTGATTTCATGTCCATAACACACATATAAATGAGTCTAAGGCAGTAGCATAACACAAGGGTCGGTCTCGGCTTTGTTTCGGGAGTTTACCGCCCAAGAACACCTTGGGGAGTAAACTCCTAAATCTAGTGATTTAGCCTTCTAAATCATGTTATTAACACATATAAAGTTTTCTAAAACTGCTAGAAAGAGGTACTCACGATTTGGGATAAAAACCCGAAGATCCGTGAGAGAGAAAATGGTTTTTCTCTAGGTTGAAATGCAAATAATGAATGAATTTGGTTCAGAATTCTATTTATAGTCCTGAGATATTTTTGACAGAAAATATTTTTATTCCTGAAATGATTTCTCCTATAACAGAGTGTTGGAATAATAGTGTTGCACTAAACCCTAGTGCATCCACTCTCCTGATATCTCCTGAAGTGTAAATCCTGAAAAAACTGCCAAACTTATACCCGAAGTCTGGAATTTCACTGAAACTGTTCTAAGGAAGTAGGTATATATGATCGGGTTGTCACATCATCCCCCTGTTAAAGGGAATTTCGTCCTGAAATTAGAATTTGGATAAGGAAGTAGGTATAAATGATCGATTCGTTAGGTGAAAACTTCCTAATCGATTTGCTCCCGCGCTCCTAAGTGAAATCGGGTTCTTAGTTGGTATTCCAACGAACCTTCACTAATGGGCGACGGTGTTGCTTTGTCCGCTTGCCCACTCGGTCGAGGGTCACTATGGTTCTAATACGAAGGCAAGGATCTCGTAAATGTCGATCTCGTCGAGAGGGATTACGAAAGTCCTAACGGAAGGATACTGTTTCAAGTTCGAGCCGCAAAGGGGAAATGTACGTTACTGAGTCCGTGGAGTAGGTCTAGTTTGTGAAATGCAGGACCGATTCTGGTAAGAATCTCGGAGGTCCTAACTATATTGGATTTTAGCTTTCCACGCTTTACGAAGCGTATTAAGCCGTTCCCAAAGTGAGGTTTTCTAAAGAATTTGGTCTCTCATTTGGAATTTTAAATGTCCTTTCTCTCGCTTACTTCCCAGTCAAGGGCCATCCCTTGCTGGGTCAAAGTCGAAAGGGTTCCTGAAGTTTACGGGGAGTTCCGAATGGACTATGATAGTAGGTCTGTAAGACCTAGAATTTGGCGAATTTTCCGTCGGTGACTATGGTGCCGACAAATTCCCAACGGTTTTGGATAATTTGACAGAGTACTCAAGAATTTCCACAACACTAAAAGTGTGTCTCAGGAAATTTGGCTCTAAATTCCAAAACTCTTGTTCAGAGAACTTTGCGGAAAGTATCTCCGAGGGTAATGTTTCTATGGGTTCTTTCTTACTACGAGGGTAGATTAGTAGTCATTATATGGAGAAATGACGAACTGATCCCAGTAAGAAAGGCGTACTCTACTTATTCAGCTCATGAATACTATGGGCGTATTGGTCCTATCCGAGGGGTATCACTACGGACTCGATGTGTCCGCATCGAGTTCGGAGGGAAGTCTTTAGGACATCCTTCCTAACACTCGAACTGGTGATATTCAGATCTCAGGTCCATTTCTGATGAAATTCTTTCCCTATGTTTGCCCAATCAATTCGACTATGTGAGGCAGAGACAACGATTTCTAAAGGAAATCTTAATGAAGGCTCCGATCGTTGAGGTACATAAAATGCACTCCATCGACTTCTGGTAAGAATAAGACCGGTGCTCTCAAGAGTGAGAAGCCGGGTCTTCTAATTCTGTTTTTGAGTAGTTCGTTGTGTTGTCCGGGCTGTTCTTGTATCTTCTGTAGGTGTTTAGATTGAAGGCGATCTGGTTATAAGAGTCATACCTTGTTCTAAGTTTGTTCCTATGCCAATGCAATTACTCGTACTCCTGGACAGTCTCCATCCTGAAGTTCATAATAGAATTCATACGTGATCCAATGATCACAATTTTGTGTATACAAGTCGTATATATAATTAAGATTGAAAAGGTAGTCGATTAACTGATTCTTCCTTAATCTCACATCCCATTGAGGGAAAAGAAGTTAAAGTGGAATCATCAATTCTAAACCTGTAGAACATTGATTATATATCACTCCCATATATACATTCTTCAGTGATAGATCAACCGTATGAATCCTGGAATTGAACTTGACGTACTGCACGAGCAATACTGTGGGGATTCCTTTGGAAAGGAAAAGAACTATAAGGTACTCCTCGTATGAGTACTTCGGTGTTCTGATATAACGGCTTTGCAAAAAGACGATTTCTGAGAAAGAGATGTACTTATGAAGCTGGTATTGCGAGGATCAAATTTACTCGAGTCGTATGATAAAGTCGGAAACATATGGAAACTAAAGACATTAGAATTGAACATAAGGTGTTACAGACAAACACAACAGTGCAACCATTAACAGAGTTACTGAACTTAGGATTTACTACAAGACTATTGCTGCGAACAAGGTATACTACAAAAGACAAGTATACGCAGCACGAGCATCCCTAAGCGGACGGGATCTCGCAAAAGATAAGACTCTGGTTGCACTAGTTTTGGGATGGCTCATAAGTCTGTTACAACGAAACGCCTAAATTACATTAACGTGGGTCCGGAGTAGACTCTCCTGCGGCGGTGGTTGGTAGTATACTTTCATCTGTGCCAACAATTGTTGCCCCTGGGCAGTTTCTTTTGTAGTGACCTACTTTGCCACAATCGTAGCAAACCTGGTTCACACTGGTGTTTGGCACTTGAGTGGCCTGAGCTGTTGGCGTCTTGCAGTAACAGGTTGTATGCCCCTTCCTGTTGCAGTGTGAGCACTGCATCTCCTTACAAGGTCCATGGTGGTGATAATTGCATTTAATGCATTTTGGGAGATTTCCAGCATAAATCTTGGTTGGTTTAGGAACTATTGGGATGCCCGAAGGGATGGTAGTTGGAGGTGCTGATGTCGTGGCTATGAAGGTTGTTACTGGTGGTTGTTTCCTGTTCGCCCTTCGAAGCGACTTGTCCTTAGAGTTAGTCCAAGACTTTCGTTTGATACTCTTGGTCTTAGGACTCGGGGTATCGTGGTAGTTTGTTGCTTGCTGAGGTACTGGATTGTTACTTGGATGGGAATAGTTGTTAACAATCTCACTAACACTTGCGTTGTTAGCGTTCAGGTGGTTCAGAATGGCTGACACGGCAGCCGAGACTGCAGCTTGAAAGGTAGCTGCATCAATCTGAAGAGTTGGTGGTTGGTCGATAGGCTGATCGTTTTTCTTGGGATTTATGATTCTGTTACACTGAAAGAAAAATGAATTTGTGAGCGAAAATGGTTGACCCTAGACGTATTCCGATTGCTCATGTAAAGAATATAAGTATGTTCTCTAAAGTTCGACCTACATCCCTATGATGCAGCCCTAGTATGGAATGGAAGTATGTTCAGGAAAGTTTGACCTACATCCCTATGACGCAGTCCTAGTAAAGATCAGAAGTAAGTTCATGCAATGGTCTCAAGATGTTTGTCGTTCTAGTCGAGGAATCGTTGGTTGGTGAATAACATGATCCAACCATTACCAGAGACTTGGGGATGTCTCCGGAGTTAAATGGCTATTAGTCCAATGACTTGACTAGAGCATGTTTCAAATTGACTCTAATGAAAGTATGATAAGAGTATTAGAATAAAGAATAACTCAGAGGTTAGCCGACTGTCAATATCTTTGATATTCATGACGTACAGGTTCGGGAAAATGACCTTGTAAAAGGTCTTACATCATATCCAGAGAAAATAGTTCTTGACAGCGTAAAGGGCCTAACTAAAGTACTTACAGTACAAGATAGTTTCATAGAAAATGCCACATCGGGCATAGACAGGTACACGATTCCTTTCTAACAAGGAATATAAAGTAAAGCATCTACTACTGGCGACGGTCATCCCTCTGGTGAACTTTCAGTTCAGCCAGTTGGCGTCCCACATCAAGTAGGTGTCTTTCGTACACTCTCTGGCGTATCTGAAGTTCCATGACTTCGGCTCGTGATTCAGTCAGTGCTTGCAGCAGGGTTTCATGGTCTCTCTCAGACCTCTCACGAGCATGTTCAAGGCGACTGGTGCTAAGCATATGCATTCCTCCATTTGTATCAACTTCTGCGATACGTTGTAGAGCTGTCCTGCCCTGAATTTCGTTTCGTGCAAATCTTCGGATCAGAATTGGCATGCTTATGTCTACTGAGCCCCCATTGCTTAGGTCATAAAAGCTTCGGTCACCATTAAATGGCATGGGCTGATCTTGTCCTTGGCTCCATGTTTCCAAACATTCCACCCACTCAGGCGTCGGGCCATGAAAAGCCGGACGAGGGTTAGGAATCGGAAAGGGAGCTGCCTGGGGTAGGTTATCAACCTCAGGTTCGAAGATCGCATCGTCTGAAAGGTCGTCAGGATGGTGATCATTCAGAGGGATTGGATGATCATTATCTGGTTCTTCTCCAAACCATCCAACAATAACCGCGTTCGGAAGGAACAGGTTGTCGTGGGGATGGAATCCAGCCATGTTATCTACGCGAGAATTTGGGGTAAGAAAATAATTATTAGACGAACTATCTAGATAATTATTTTCATTAGTTCCATCGCTATTTGTAAAGTGCATACCAGTTATATGTAATCAATACAGGATAGGCCTTCGAATAAGTGACCTCAACTCCAAATTCACAAGGAATAGGGGTAAAGCAAAAATTTCACCGATTCTAAGTCTATAACATCCTAGTTACATATAACTTTAGCGTATCCACTTAGCAATTATCAACATAGGAATGAAGATTTCATTTTAGTTCTCAAGTATATAGTAATTATAGTAAGACAAAACACCCCTATGGTATTTTAGGCTTAGGTTCTATTATAATGTTCTCATTGTGGTGATGTTGGTGAGTTTTTAGACTTGTTGCCATATCACAACCATTCTTGGGCATGTGCTAATCACTCTTTGGAACAACATAGTTGATCAGGCTATGCCACTCCCAAGACTGACAATACATCCTCGAGCTTACCTGTGATATTCAACAATCGTAATACTTTTGTTCTTGTCATTGTGACACTGATTTTAGTATGAATGCAGTCACGTATACTTTGTTAAATATTTTATTATTTAAAAGTATAAACTCTTAGACAGAGTGTTTTAATCCCAATGTATTTATAGTTAGTATATCTTTTATGGGTTGATATACTTTATTCACTATAAACAATGCCCTAATACCAATCTGTCACACCCCAAAACCACGAACGACGGAAACGTTCAGGGGTGGAGGACGTCATGTACAGTATCACAACAATGTAATATAATAAACAAGCAACAACATCATCCATTGCATTATAAGTAAAGTTTTAATACATGTGTGTTCTTTCATTGTAATAAGACACCAAAAATATACAATCAAAATAAAAGACGACACTTGTCTGCTCCGTCTTCTCAAAACCTGGCCATCGTACCTGTCTACTGTTGACCTGAGAATACAAGTTATTTTGAAAGAGAGTATCAGCTTTAAAGCTGGTGAATTCACAAGTAATTAAGTGTCATTGTCTTGCCTAAGAAAATCTGTTATGAAGGCCATGTAAACCTTTAAATGAAAATGTTGATGTAAGTATGAAAAGCCCTAGAAAATCCCTTATTTTCTATCAGTTGGAGATGTAGTCTTCTACCAAGACCCGAATGTTTTGTTATGACTAAGTAAAATGATAGGTTTTCCTTTCTATTGACTAGTACTGAGAGTACTTAGTCTAACTCATCGTTTATGTGAATATATCACAAAATAAAGTAAAATAGGAAAATGATATGTTAGTCTTCTACCAAGACCCTAATGTTCTGTAAGTAAAATGATAGTTTTTCCTTTCTATTGACTAGTACTAAAAGTAATTAGTCTAACTCATCGTTTATGTGAATATATCACAAAATAAAGTAAAATAGGAAAATGATATGTTAGTCTTCTACCAGGACCCTAATGTTCTGTAAGTAAAATGATAGTTTTTCCTTTTTATTGACTAGTACTAAAAGTACTTAGTCTAACTCATTGTTTATGTAAATATATCACAAAATAAAGTAAACAGGAAAAAGCATAATCATGTAAGTGTTATCCCTGAGTGACCAGGATTCGCACGACATCGCCAAAGCGAAAGATATACCCTATGAACATCCGAAGATTGTCCGCTCACCCTCTGTAGCGGCAGCAGGGTGGAGGGAGGGTTAGTCCCATAACAACGTTAACCTAATGATCCTCCGAAGATTCACATCTCATCCACTGTTGCAACAGTTGGACAGAGGGATGGTTAGTCCCGTCACTGACTACTAAATAAGTGACAACCTTAGACGTCCGTAGACATTTATCGACCACTGGTGCTAATCAGTGGGGTTCGGAATGGTAAGTCCCGCCTAGATATCCCATTGAACCGGGATAGGAAAGACGATTTACACAGTAAGTACTAATAAATCATCCTTGTAGTTCTAAGTACAAGTATCCAAGTAAGTAAATACAGGATAATGCACCTATGTAGAAGTGTTCGTGTATGGTATTCATGTAAGTGTGTTCATGTAACAGGTAAGTATATGTAAACATATTAATGTATCATGTAATCGTAAGTACGTGTACTCATGTATCATGTAAGGTATTGGTTAGACTCATGAATGAACTAACTCTTGTATGATTCCTTGTAGTAGTAATAATGTTTGATATCTTCTAACTATCCCTATGATAGTTAACTGGAAGGTAATTGGTTGTTTACATAGGTTTATGCACTCTTGCTACCCAAGAGTATTGGAAACTAAATGAAGGGTGAAAACTATAATCTCTAACATATAAATGAACATATGCGCATAAGTATAGTTTGATTCAAGAAGGTAAAATAATGGTTTTGCAAGATATCTAGGAGTTTTGAACAATAATTAAGAATGACTTGATGTCATTTTAATAAACATTTCAAAACTAATACTTTTGTTATCAAGGTATTTGAAGAGAGAAAAGCACTTCATGTGTCACCTTTTGAAATATGTGAAATCTACTGAGTGAAAACACACTTATAAAATACATAAGATTGATTTAATAACATATTGTTTTCTACTTGCATTCCCCCCCCCCCCCCCCCCCGTTAAAACGTTTAAAATCATTTAAAACATTGATTAAGGGGTATGAACACACCTGTAGTTGGTGATTGGGATGGACTGAACGATATAGGATTGCTAGGTGTCAAGTGAGGACTTGTACACACACTACGATCCTAATGAACATATAATCACACATATATGCACTCAATTAGTCTCAAATTACTAATTTATAATGTTTAATCTTTAAGACATCCTAGACATAATAAACACTTTATATAAGTGTTTTAAGCGCTAAGGATTGCATCTAAGCTATTGTGGGACAAGGCACTTGTGTTTAGGGTTCCAAAGGACCCCATATATGAGTTTACTCCTCATATACTAACACACATGGAGTTTACGGTTGTAAACTCTTGAGTTTACGGCCGTAAACTCCCAACCATGGGGGTATTGTGTGTTTTGAAGTCCCAAATGATTCCTAGCATTATTCTGACTTGGTGGTTAAGTCCTTGGAAGGGTTTAATGCCTAGAAACACTCCCTAGAGGAGTTAACGGCCCCAAGGCCATTTCGTTTGGAGTTTACGGCCGTAAACTCCCTTGGAATGGTGTTTTTGTTGTTTTCAAGTCTCTTGCATAAGAAGGATAGGTTCTAGACATTTGTTTAAAGCTAATGAGGACCCTAGGCACACTTTGGTGCCCTTGTTTGGTGTTTACGGACTAGGAGCATTACCAGGGCCATAAGCTCACTTCAAGAGGTGATTTTGATGTGTTCTTGTCCTTCAATTAAGTGGGAAACAATTCCATGTAAATGTCTAGGGCTTTAGGTGTCTTAAAAGCACCATTTGGAGCTTGAATTTGGAGTTTACGGCCTAAGAATCTCTTGGGCCACGAACTCCCAAACTTGGGTGGTTTTTGCTTGATTTCATGTCCCTAACACACTTATAAATGAGTCTAAGGCAGTAGAATAACACAAGGGTCGGTCTCGGCTTTGTTTCGGGAGTTTACCGCCCAAGAACACCTTGGGGAGTAAACTCCTAAATCTAGTGATTTAGCCTTCTAAATCATGTTATTAACACATATAAAGTTTTCTAACACTACTAGAAAGAGGTACTCACGATTTGGGATAAAAACCCGAAGATCCGTGAGAGAGAAAATGGCTTTTCTCTAGTTGAAAATGCGAATAATGAATGAATTTGGTTCAGAATTCTATTTATAGTCCTGAGATATTTTTGGTAGAAAATATTTGTATTCCTGAAATGATTTCTCTTATGATAGAGTGTTGGAATAACAGTGTTGCACTAAACCCTAGTGCATCCACTCTCCTGATATCTCCTGAAGTGTGAATCCTGAAAAAACTGCCAAACTTATACCCGAAGTCTGGAATTTCACTGAAACTGTTCTAAGCTCTATTGGCTTGATATGGTTTGTTCAGAATGGAAATTTCGGGTTGTCACACTCGCTATCCATTGCCTCTTTCGATTTGGCTGACTCAGGGCCTGCCATGGCTTCCGTGTAACTGTTAGGTTCATCCAGACTTATCAGTGTCTCATCACTGATAAGTGTATCACCTTCCACAGTAATATGGAATCCATAGTAATGCTCAGGTGCATTTCTAACACTTGAGGAATGCCTGATAGGTACATACTTTTCAATTGGCTCAACAGGAGTTTCCTCCTCAAGTTGAGTGCTAGGGTTTGAAGTTCCTTCACCACTTGACTCTTGAATTTCTTCAAGGTCAACTTGCCTCCCACTATTTCCTTGGCTTATGAACTCTCTCTCTCTCTCTCTCTCAAGAACGCCCTCCTAGCTACAAAGACCACATTTTCACTAGGTCTATAGAAGAGGTAACCAAAGGATTGCTGTGGGTAGCCGATGAAAATACACCTCTCGCTTTGAGGTTCGAGCTTATCATGAGTCTCGTGTCTCACAAAAACCTCGCACCCCAAATCTTGATGTGGTCTAGTTTGGGAACTTTACCGGTCCACATCTCGTGAGGAGTTTTGGCAACTTTCTTTGTAGGGACTAGATTAAGGATATGGGCGGCAGTCTCTAAGGCATACCCCAAAAATGAGATTGGTATCGAAGCTCGACTCATCATGGAACAAACCATATCCAGCAAGGTTCGATTACGCCTCTCAACCACACCATTAACCTGCGGTGTCCTGGGAGGTGTCAATTGTGGGACAATCCCACATTCGTTAAGATTGTCGAGGAACTCTGAACTAAGATACTCACCACCTCGATCGGATCGAAGCATCTTAATGTTCCTGCCCAATTGATTCTCGACTTCCTGTTTAAATTCCTTAAACCTTTCGAATGTCTCTGACTTATGCTTGATTAAGTAGACATATCCATATCTACTGTAATCATCAGTATAAGTCAAATAATAACGATTAGCATCCCTTGTGCAATGCTTAAAGGGCCCACACACATCCGTGTGTACAAGATCCAACAAACCTTCACCCCTCTCACAAGAACCTGTGAAGGGTGACTTTGTCATTTTTCCAGGTAAGCATGATTCGCAACTATCATCTGACTTTAGGTCAAATGACTCCAAGACTCCATCCTTTTGGAGTTGGCCTATGCGTTTCTCGCTTATATGTCCAAGACGACAATGCCATAATGATGCTTTATCCAAGTTATTATTATTAACAGAATCAATACACAATACATTATTTCCTAACTTATCAACCACAGATACAGTTTCATACACACCATCACAAAGTAATGCTTTAAAATAAAGAACATTATTAAAGAAATAATTAATCGAACCAACTTCATTATCAAATGAAAAGGTGAAACCTTGTTTATACAATGCATGAAAGGAAATAATGTTTCTTGCCATTTCTGGCGAATAACAACACTTATTCAAATCTAAACTAAACCCACTACTTAGCGATAAAGTATAAACTCCAATCTTGGTGACAGGTAAAGCTTTCCTATTCCCCATGATTAAGTTTATTCTTCCATCCTCCACATTCTCACTTCTTCTTAGTCCTTGCAAATCAGAACAGATATGAATACTGTTGGATTAGTGTCTAAGTCCATAACTATTTTGGTATGTACTTGACCCGATGGTGCATGGTCCTTTTGGGTTGCCTTCACCGAAGCAACTTGATAGGATGAATTATGGACAGAAAGGATTAAATATGATTTATTAATATATTATGAGAATAATATATTAAAGGAGAAATCATATTGTTTAATTAATATTAGTCAATAATTATTTGGTAATTAGTTTTGTGACTAAAAGAGATTAATATGAAGTCGTCCAAGGCTTTAAGAAAGGGCTCCATGGGTTGCTTAGGGCTTAAGCAACCAAATTAGGGTTTCCTTGTTAGATAACCCTAATAGCCTCACTATATATAGAACCCTTAAGGCTCAAAAACGTGGAGAAGAAACCTTCTAGGGTTAGAACACGTTTTGGGCAGCCTCCATCCTCTCTCCTCTTCATCCTCTTGCTTGTGGTGTTTGTGAACCATTAGAGGAGTGACACTTGTGACTCTAAGCCTTCCAAAATCAATTCAAAGGAGGAATTGGGATTGTTATTGCTACATAACAATCAAGGTAATATCTTAAACCTAATTATATGTTAATATTGATTTATATATGCTAGAATTAGGGTTTATAGTCTTGGATTCAAAGCATGTACAATAGAGAAACCTAGATCCAAGCATTAGGGTTTGTATGAGCACATAGGATGTCTTATGACCAAAACCCATCAGTGGTATCAGAGCCTAGCTTGGTTTCAATTGTATTGATGCATTGTATAACTGGAAAATTCGTTTTTTGGGTTTCTGGAGGCTGGACTCGCCGAGTCCATGGCTGAACTCGCCGAGTCCATGCAGACTCGCCGAGTCAACTCGTCAGATGGAGGGTATTTCGGGATTTCTTGTTGTTTTTGCTTATGGATAGTTACCTTATCATGTTAGATCAATATTAATCCGATTATATGATATATTTGACTATAATTTTGATCTAATTGAAGATATTTATCAATTAATAAGATAATTGTTTCCTTATAAGATAATTGATTAATTATTTTGAGTAAATTGATAAATTGTTTTGCAAGAAGTCATTAAATAAATCAAATATGGATAATTATGTGATTAAAGGTTAATTTGAATTATTTGTTATTTGATCCTTGTTGTTATGAAAAGTTTCATATTTTTCCCTTTAGGTTTTATAGTTTAAATTTTAACCCCAAAAGTTTTGTAGTTTTGAAATTTAAATAGTTGAAACCCTAATGTTTGAAAAAGGTTTCAAAACTTGCCCTCAAGTTTTGGAATTTAAAAGTTGATTAAAAGTTTAATTAGGAATGTTAAATTCTAAAACTCTAGTATAGTTTTGAAAAGGTTCAAATCACACCCTTATGGTTTTATTAATTAATTAAGGTGTATAATTAAAAGAGTTTAATAAATCCATAGAAGTTTAGGTTTACAATTTAATTGAATTAAAACTATAATTGTTAAATTAGACCACCTAGTATTTTGAAAGTATAAAATACACCCTATACTATATATAACATTAAAAGTCTAACATTATATATATGTATGAGTAAAAGTCAGTCTTACCGTTAGTAGGCCTCATTCACGAAGCTGGTCTATAAGGGGTGTTTAAGGAAATTGCCTATAAAATGGCGATTGAATGGGTATCCACTCTTACCCACCGCACTCTTGACTAGTGGAGGGTCATTAGCCGAACGGGTAGGATAGGACGAAACCTTCCATTATAAGTATAATGAAATTTAAAAGTAACTAAATGTTTTCATCAAATTCCCAATCTTAGTTACTTAGGCAAAAGTGAATTGATCCAATTCCATGAAATTACACTTTGTGCCCTAGCAAAGACGTTAGTGGAGCGTGTTTGGTTTACCTGCACACTAAATGGTTCTAAGCAAAGGTAGCAAAGGGTGACTCAATGTTTGTCATAGTTCGGTGGAGCGTGTGTGGCTTACCGGCACATCGAATAGATGACTGTAACATGTGAGGGCACCATGTAAGTTTGGATGGTTATTCACACCCGCTTTGTGATCCTCGGCATCCCAGTCACAAACAAGAGGGGCATATCGAGATTTAAACATGCCATTGAAAGTTCAATGAATCTCAAAGGATCTAGGAGTTTTCATAGATTTAAAACATAAATTTCTTTTTCGTTTTTCATGGTGGAAATTAGTGAATCGTCATTCACTTACCTTCAAATATTCTGCAATTAGGGTTATGGCATCCCTCTCCCGAGTTGTAGAATATTGTGTTGGGTCCTAGCCTTAGTATCTCATTTGGGTGATTTACTAAGGACTCAATCAATCAACTAACTTGAATTCGTTTTCTCCCGTTTTGTAGATGTCTATGTTTGGAAACTATGGTCTTCTCTAATCCCGTGGAACAAGCATTCCACATGAAGATGATATTCCACGATTCGATCGAGGAACAAGAGATCATGCTTCACTTCCTCCTCCTCCTCCAATTATTCTCCCTAACCCACAAGTTCAAAGGCTTGAAAAGTTCAAGATCACTCAAGCCCTTTTGGCAAGTAAACATAAAGAAGGAAAGCCGGTGTGTGCACACGTCCAAGGGATGAAGTCACACATTGATAGGTTAAGAATGTTGGGATCCGTTGTTTGTGAGGAAATGGCTGTTGATTGGGTTCTTCAGTCACTTCCTAGCTCATATAGTGTGTTCGTAAGAGAGTACTATATGATGAACTACGATGTGACCCTTATAGATCTCACCTATATGCTTATTGCTGCTGAATCAGCAATGATTTGGCGCAATAGAAAAGCAAAGTTGATTGGTGAATCTGCCTTCGAGACCTCTATGGATATAGACAATGGCAACGAAAGACATGTTATGATCGAAAAGTTTGATCACAAGAGAAAGGCAATGTCTGAAGTAGTTCCGTGTCATGTTCCAAAAGAGTCAATTTGCTTTTATTGCCAAGAGAAAGGCCATTGGAGACAAAGCTTCCCTATTTACCTAAGAGATCTAACAGATGGGAGAGTCAAAATATATGGCTTTGCTTTAGGTAAAATCCATTGACTAACTCTTTTAAGCTTCTATTCTAGATTCTTAATACATCATGTGATAAGATCACAATTGATGTTTTGTAGGATCGAAGAAAAGAAAGGAAGCTTAAGTGAAGAAGTGAGCAAAATCTATCCGTGAAAGAATGGATTTCGATCGCATTTCTCTAAGATTAGATTCTTGAGCTACTACTTAGAGTTAGAATTAGATTGCTATGAAAGATGTATTAGCATAGTTTTTCAATGAATTGCATTGTAAGGACAAAATTTTTCCGCAATAAAATAAATTTTGATTTTTATATTATTTATTTATCCTTGCAATGGCGTATATGAAAAATTGATGTTTGAATGTTTCTATTAGCAATAATGGAGTTGATTCTTAATTATGTTGTTTATGGAAATGTCGAGAATTTACCAAATAGGGAGAGTTTCTCATCGCCCAAGTTTCAATTGGACGGAAACTTGGAATCATGCAACTTGGTTACACGATGAATGAGAAATTTCATATTTGTAAATAAGACTAATTCATTGACAAAGTGTCAAGTGAAGGACTATGAGATCGAGCACACAAAGTTGCGTGCTAATCAAGTCCACCATAAAAGTAACAATGATATTCGTCATTATTTACTAAAGCTTTAGTAAATATGATTATACTTATAAGATTAAGTGTAATTCTGAATTGATTGAAAAGGTTTAAATCAATAGTAGAACGAATAAGAAGAATCTAGTAGGCAGAAAGACAAAAGTTTCTCCATTCTAAGAAGAAGGGAGAGTAGCTTTTATGCTTTATGATAGGTCTTAATGATTAAGAACCATATCTCAATTGATCCTCTAAGTGAAGTCTTAGTACAATTGTATGTTTAAGAAGAGGAATCAAGGATTGAAGAAATGGTTAAATCAAAAAGTCAATCATACTTCATTCCAAAACAAGTCTTAAAGTTAAGATTGTAACATTGAGTGATAAGTATTAAAGGTTTATAACATTCATCAAATGTGGAAAGTTGTGATGTCTTGGATAAGACAAAGACCAACTAGGACCAAATTTATGAAGTGTTTTGATAAAATCTACACTAACTCTTGAATATTTGTTTTTCAAGAAATGGTTATTGACAAGAGAATCTTATATGTCAAGGAGTCAGTGGGAGTCTTAATGGTCTTGAAAGTTTTCAAGAACAAATCAAATAAACCTTATCGATCATCACTAGCACACGAGTTGAGGTTTACAACCTATCGTGTTGACATCATTTTGTTTCTGTGCCAATCCAATCGAGTTAATTATGCATGTGAGTTCTATGAGTTCTCATTTTGAACGCATAAAAGGCAAAGCACCTTAATCAATGAAAGGTACATTGATAGGAAAGGGTGAGCTGCTTAACTACTTGGAAGACATGGTGGGCAACTGTGCTACCATAAGGCAAGAAATCAAGATTAAGAAAGTTCGGTCCATATGAGTTTGAATTTGTCGTAAACTTTAGTTTTAACAAATTCACATGGATAGGAACACATACACCGTTTATGGTTACGGTATCCCTTTCCATAAAAATGATTGTGAGGAAATGCTTTCACTAAGAGAGATTTTAAGAAGATAGTGATTGTAAAATTGCATTCTCGAATTCGATTATGGTTACGGTATCCCTTTCCATAATTTGAACTGTGAGGTTTGGCAATTAGTCTTAAGTGTTTAGACACACATATGAACTATCGAAGGCAAAGGTGTATAAGTCCAAGAATCCTTGATAAAAGATTATCAAAGCACTAAGTATTAGAAACATGAACTTAAGAAATTCAATCAGCATTGTTTTTTTGAAAGTTAAGATGTTTATGAATACATGTCGAAGCTAGTGGGAGCATAAGTGTTATGTTTTATAATAATCATCATGATAGTGGGAGCATAAATGTTATGATTATATGATTATTAAGGCACATATTGCAAGTTCGCAATATTAATTATAGAAAACAAGAGTCATACCTTGAAAAGTAGTAAGGGTTGTAAAGTTGTTTTGCTATAATTAAGGGAGAGAATATTATGCTTCATTTCAAATCTAAAGGATTAGGTTGAGAAATGTTAATAAATTTAGTCAAGGGTACATAGTGTGTTCTTAAAATTTTGATTATGATTACGGCATTCCTCTTCACAATTTGAATTTTGAGAACATAGAAAATAAAACATTATGCGTCGTGTCCCATACGCTTCAGGTATAGGATCGATTGCAAATGCTTTAATGTTTGACTATTCTAAAGTTTTCCAAATGTTGAGCGTGTTTAGAGGGAAAAGGGACTAGAATTGGTTTTGACTAAAATAATTAAACAACTATCAAAGGGCAATCCAAAGTTCGACGATGATTGGTCGCTTGTGAGTAGTTGGAAGCATGGTATTGGATGGACCATATCGACATTATTATGAATAGAAAGGATTCTATTAAGAATGAGTTGTCATATGGAAAATATGGAAATGTGTCCATATTGGATGGACCATATCGACATCATTACGAATAGATGAGATTCTATTAAGAATGAGTTGTCATATGGAAAATATGGAAATGTATCCATATTGGGAATTGAATATTAAAAATCTATGACTAGATTAGAAACTTTTATGCAAAAGGATGTTCAAAGGAATGTACGTTGAGTGAGAGACATCATATCTAAGGAATTGTCTTGTAACAATCTCCAATAGAAGACTTTATAATATCATTGGCAATAGTCTTTGTGACTTTGGTGCAGTGACATTACCAAAGGATAAGTTGCATAGAATGTTAGAATCTAGCCTATTCTATAAGTAGCAAGAATTTGATATTCTTTCACTTATGAAAAGGATTTGGAGTTGTGAAATGAGAATGATTGGAAATGTGTTCAATGTGATTTATTTCACAAAGTAGGAACCATAGGTAAACATTGTGTGCATGCTAGGAGCATGGGACAAGTGTTGTAGTTCAAGTAAGAAGTTGATTACCCGAAACGAAAAATAATGAGTAATCAATATGGTGATAAATAAATGGCGTTTTATTTATACTCAAAGGTTTGAGGCCATAAGGGATTAGTATTATTGTTGTGTTTCACATTTGCATGTTTTGACTTCCAGAATAATTGACTTTATTAAGAATAATCGAATTATTCGAACGGGCCATAGTCATTCATATGTTGGAAGTTGATATGAATGAAGACTATCGTGAATTGGTGTGTGGATTGTCTAAAGAGCATTAGACATAAGCAAATGTTTGCTGCAACGTTCATGAGTGCTTATGAATGTGATTTGAGCATTGGATTAAACCCACGCTCACTTGGATCACTCCATGAATTGTATCACGAGTGATTGGTGAGACGATAACATCTTATATTCTTGAAACCGAGATGTGTGAGTTGTATCTTGCAAATCAGTTGCACATTGATAATATGTAAACGCACTAGTAACTTGGTGTTATAAAACATATTGTTGTGTGTGATTTGGTTAGTAAGTGCAAGCAAGCATTGTATCAAAGTTTATCCATTCCTTTTATTCAAAGTAGGATAAAAGCGATATCTTTGGGCCCCTCGATGATTTATTGATGACAAACGTAAATGCTCGGCCGGGCTGGGCTAACTTGATTTGTTCAATTAGTCAGTCGTCATAAATCGGAATCGAGATATAGTACAAAGAGAATGATTTGAAATCATATCTCATATGATATCCAGAATGGAGGAATATATGATCCCTTATCTAAGGACACATGATAGGATCATAGTTGAGAGCGGCTTTGGAAAGAAACGATTGCAGATCAGGATCTGAAGTCATACGCATAATAGTTATTAGACTTATCCAAGTGGGAGACTGTTGGATTAGTGTCTAAGTCCATAGCTATTTTGGTATGTACTTGACCCGATGGTGCATGGTCCTTTTGGGTTGCCTTCACCGAAGCAACTTGATAGGATGAATTATGGAGAGAAAGGATTAAATATGATTTATTAATATATTATGAGAATAATATATTAAAGGAGAAATCATATTGTTCAATTAATATTAGTCAATAATTAATTGGTAATTAGTTTTGTGACTAAAATAGATTAATTAAACTTAAGGGACTTGAATTGTAATTATAAGATAATTGCAATTTGGGCCATGTATTGCCTTTTATTATAAGGTGGACGAATTCTATGGGGGAAGCCCATATGAAGTTGTCCAAGGCTTTAAGAAAGGGCTCCATGGGTTGCTTAGGGCTTAAGCAACCAAATTAGGATTTCCTTGTTAGATAACCCTAATAGCCTCACTATATATAGAACCCTTAAGGCTCAAAAACGTGGACAAGCAACCTTCTAGGGTTAGAACACGTTTTGGGCAGCCTCCATCCTCTCTCCTCTTCATCCTCTTGCTTATGGTGTTTGTGAACCATTAGAGGAGTGACACTTGTGACTCTAAGCCTTCCAAAGTCAATTCAAAGGAGGAATTGGGATTGTTATTGCTACATAACAATCAAGGTAATATCTTAAACCTAATTATATGTTAATATTGATTTCCATATGCTAGAATTAGGGTTTATAGTCTTGGATTCAAAGCATGTACAATAGAGAAACCTAGATCCAAGGATTAGGGTTTGTATGAGCACACAGGATGTCTTATGACCAAAACCCATCAAATACCACAACCGGTATCAAGGACCCAAGAGTTAGAATGGGGTGAGTTATTAGATAAGATAGTGTAAATACCTGCATGGTTGGGTTTTTCCCATCCTTCACATCTTGCTGGTATTTTGGGCAGTTCCGCTTCCAATGTGACTTTTCATGGCAATAGAAGCATTCAGTCTCTTTTGGGTCAGAAGAAGGAGTGACGAAACCTTTCTTGGTTCCATTTGAAGAAGAGCCATCAAGGGTCTTAACCTTGGTACCCTTCGAAGATCTTTTTCTCTTCTTCCCTCGACTTTTCCCGATTGCCAAAACCGGGGCGGAGTTTGAAGTAGGAGTGTTAACAACCGACTTCCCCTTCAGACCTGTTTCTGCGGTCTTGAGAAGTCCTTGAAGTTTGTTGAGTGTGACCTCTTCCTTATTCATGTGATATGTCATGCGGAATTCATCATAGCACGATGGTAAGGAGTGAAAAATGATATCTATTTCTAGCTCCTCAGGGAAGTTCACATTAAGCTTCAACAACCGATCCACATACCTTTGCATTTTCTGCATGTGGCTCGTGACGGATTCCCCGTCCTTCATCATGGTTGTTATCATGGAGCAGATGATTTCATACATCTGTTGTCGTGCACTTTGATGGTATCTTTCCATCAGATCTTGGTGCATTTCAAAAGGGTAGAAGTCCTCATAGGACTTTTGGAGTTTCGCTGTCATCGTGGCCATCATGATGCATGCCACTTTGGTAGCATCCCTTTCATGTGCCTAGGAGACAGCGATCTCCTGGGGAGTTGCAGTGGTCTCATCAATCTCCTTAAGCTCCTTGTCGAGGACATATTCTTTGTCCTCGTAGCGGGTTATCATCCTGATGTTTCCGATCCATTCATTGAAGTTGGATCCATAAAAAGTGACTTTCCCACACAAGTTCATAAGGGTAAAGGAGCCATTAGGATTAGAGCCAGAAGCAGCATTCTTTGAAGACATCTGAAGGAAGAGGACACGATTAGTTTAGATATTAAAAGAGTCCTTAATAAAACAACAAAATGTAATATTAAGGCTAGGATCCAATCACAATATATTATGACTTAGAAGAGGTATGCCATAATCCAAGCTATAACATATTTGAATGGTTGATGAATGACGATTCACCAATTTCCCCCATGAAAAACGAAATATTAAATATTAGGTTTTTGATTGGTTCTTAGAAATCCCTAGATTCTTTTGAGATTCAATGAACTTTTCAAAGGCAGGTATCAATCTCGAGTGTGCCCTCCAAGTTTTGTGACTGGGATATCGAGGATCACAAAACGAGGTGTGAAGTAACCATGCAAATCACTTGGTACCCTTAAAGTTTATCACTCAATTGATGTGCCGGTAAACCACACACGCTCCAACGATACTATGAAAAACCTTATGTCACCCCTTACCTACCTTGTTAAGTTCAAGTTAGTGTGCCGGTTAACCACACACGCTCCACCAACGACTTAAACAAAGTGTAAAGTGTAATTTCATGGATTAGCACCTTATTCACATTTTTCCTAAAGTAACTAAGATTGGGAATTTAATAAAAGCATTTAGTTACTTTATAATATTCATCATACTTTTAATGAGAATTTATAAGTCCTTGTCTTACCCGTTTGGCTAACGACCCTCCACCGATCAAGGAAGCGGTGGATGAGAGTGGACACCCATTAAGTTGCCATTTTATTGGCAACAACCTTATACCCCCTTATAGATCGTCTTCGTGAATGAGGCGTACTAGCGGTAAGACGACTTGCTCTTATACAAATAAATATTATTAACTTATAATATTATAAAGTATAAGGGTTGAATTTTAACTTTTAAAATTCTAAGGGTTGGAACTAAAGTTTTAATCAAGACTTTACTTGTTCCAAAACTTGAGGGCAAGTTTTGTAAACTTTCAAAACTTTTAATTTCTTGTAACTTATGAGTTAATTGAGTAATAGAATGAAGACTCTTCATTTTTATAACTCATGTGTTCTTTTAATGGTTTTAATAAAAGTGTGACTTTTGATTTTCCATAACTTGAGGACAAGTTATGGACTCCATTAAAACACATTATGATCAAGAATTAAACTACCAAGTTGGTTACAAATAATTCCTATGATCATCTAATCTTCATAAGTTCAAGAACATGAATATGAACATTTCAAGAATCAAAAATTACACCTAAAACTTTGTAATTTTGATAATTGTCATTACAAATGGATTAGCATAAACATTACACCATCTAAAAGAAGTTGTTAAGTACCAAAACAATTTAGGGTAATGTTTCTAGTCCATTTCCAGCAACAAATGTCAAATTTCTGAAAACTGCAGCCTCTACTCGCCGAGTGCAAGAATAGACTCGACGAGTAGCTTGCATTTGTTCATGGACTCGTGGAGTCCCCCCATGGAATCGTCGAGTTCATACGGGCAGAAATTAGAAAAACGATTTTTTTCAATAGTTTGCACAAAAAATCAACAAACAAGCCTAGGCTCTGATACCACTGATGGGTTTTGAGCATTCTAACACTTCTTAAGTGTACATGCAACCCTAATAACCTTGGATCTATGTTTTTCTAATTATCATGCAAATTTGAATTCCAAGGTTATATTCCTATCTAGCATACATGGGGAACAATTTTTAACTTGAATGAAAGATAGAATAACTTACCTTGTTGTTGCTTATGATACTTGAAACCTTGTGAGCCTAGCACACCAAGTGTGATGCCTCAAATGCTTCACACAACACCAAATGCTTTCGGATTGACTTTAGAGAGAATACACACTTGTAAAATCGGCCTAGCCCTCTTGTTTCATATGTGTAGCCGATTTTGGTGGAGAATGGGTTTCTTATATAGTGTTAACACATCTAGGGTTACACCATGTAAACCCTAATGTGTCATGACTCTTCATTTCCATGACCCATGGGTTTGTATCTCCCATGGAGCATCCTATGGGTGGAACCCAACTTGATAATCCATGGAGCCTCTTAGCCCACTATACAAGTTATGGATGATTTACATAATCAAACCATATATTTAATTAGTTATCTTTTGATAACTTAATTAATTCTAAATTAATTCTTGATCCAACAAATTAAATAATATTATTAATATATTAGAACTTATAATATATTAATAATTCCCAAGTGTTATTTCTCTCATTTAGTCTATCCAATTGCATGGTGCCATGTAACCCAAATGGACCATGCCGAGTCGGGTCATAAAATATATACAACTATAAATGCTAAGGGGCTGAAGCGCTCTAACTAAAAGTATACTTTTAAAATCTAAGTATTTTTATAAAAAGTATACTAACAGACATGCATACATAGTAGATCAGTATTATAGCTAGAACAAAAAAAAGTATTATGATTATTGAACAACACGAGTAGAACTTGGGATATATATATATATATATATATATATATATATATATACAATCATGTTTGGGATTGATATCGCCTGATCAACTATATCTATTCGAGAGGTGATTAGCATATGCCTAGGAATGGTCGTGGTGTTGTAACAAGTCAAAAAAGTTACCATCTCTCACTACAAAGGAGCACCAGAACTTAACATAAATTTAAATACTATAGGGGTATTTATAGCACGATAACACCATCGGTATATTTATTAATATCTCTTACACCCTATTCTCGTGTAGATATAATGGCTCAATTTTATCTGTTAGGAGACCCGTACTTTCCCAATCAGGGGAATGGAGGATGGATCGAAGAGGAACTAGAGGACGACCCTATAGCTCTAATACAAGAAGACTTCAAGCAGTAGGATGAAGAGGATATTCAAGAAGTCTCTGACTTGGAACTAGAAATCTATGATCCACCTCAAGTTGCCCAAAATCCCAATCCCCGATAGAACTTCCAAGGTCCGAAACCTCAGTGGGCAGTGAACTTAGAGGGTTGGAGTCGTGAACAGTGTTAACAACTTCCCTTTTATGGGGACCAAAGCTTTTACAACCTTAATGAGGGAGGCTCAACAGACAGAGCCCTCCCTGCATTAGTACATCGAGTTGCACGTAACGATGAGCAAGCAAGAGTAGCCATCCACTGAGTTGTGGAAGTTGGTGCTACCACAGTAGTTAACACAGTTCGCCTCCACCACCTGAGTGAAGATCACGAGTTAACCAAGACTCACACTGATGCACTTCATAGGGAACTGGCTGCCAACCGATCTGAGGTTAGAGAACTTCGGCAGTGCCTAGAAGCATTGGAGAGGCGTGTGTTGGAAACAGAACACCAATTGGCTGAATCCAGTGCTGAAACTAGTACAAAACAGAACAACACTCTTCACGAGTAGGGCATACCCTACTCACTCTTTTGGATATAGCTTAAGTCTACTTATAGACTCTAGTGTCATGTTTTATGTATATGGTTAGGCCTCGAAATTTCATATTTAATAGGTCCGTATGTTGTCGAAATTTTGTCTTTAAGTTGGTATGTTGTAGACCTACTTCAAGGTTAAATTTTCCGAACTCTATAGATCTAATATACCAATGAAATTGACATGCATTCTCGTTTCCCTGGGAAAAATCACTATTAAATTCTTGAGGTTACTTTACAGATTACTACTTGTGTTAGACTCGATTTCAAATTCTTTGAAGAATACGTATTGAACCAGTGTGAATTTGGTTCAAAGTCTCCTGATTTATTATCACTATTAAATTCTTACCATCTTTTCATCTTTAAAAACGTTATAGCTAAAAAATGTCGCCACAGAAATCAATTAGGCGTGTAAACAATAATCCTCCCATAATTCCAACTCTGCCGCCGCCATCACAATTCGATCCTGTAGTTTTCCAAGCTGTAGTATATGTGGCTGTGACAACAGCCCTAACCCAAATCAACGCTAGTGGAACCAATAGGGTTGGAACCGATACCAACTCACATCATAGGGATAACAATGGACACCCGAGGGATATAAGTATTTCACAAAATGCAAACCCAGGACCTTTAATGGGAGTGGAGGAATCATTTCTCTATTGCAATGGTTCGAGAAAACAGAGTCGGTATTTGAGATTTGCTCCTGCCCTGAAGGAAGCAGAGTGAAATTTGTTGCCTGCACTTTATCTGATAGGGCCTTCACATGGTGGAATAGCCATGTCAAGTCACTTACAATCATAGTGGCTAACTCAATGAGCTAGGAGAAACTAAAATATCTGATGATGGGGGAGTACTGCCCAAGAGGCGAAGTATAGAAACTAGAGCAGGAACTTTAAAGCCTTACCATGATAGGCTTTGACATAGTAGCTTACACTACTAGGTTTAGTTACCTAGCGGCGTTATTTCTAGGGATGGTCCCCACGGAAAGTAAGAAGATTGAGAGGTACATCTAGGGTTTGTTACCTCAATTTCAGGGGAATGTACTGTCTTCAAACCCCTCTACATTCGATAGTGCCAAACGCTTGGCACAAAGACTCATTAACCATGGAGTTTGTCCATACATAGCAACCCCTGTCCCTGAACAAGCCAAAGTGAATGACAACAAAAGGAAGTTTTGGGACAAAAAGAAAAAACAACCGACACAAGACTCTGCTAACAAACAACATATTGTGGTTGATCATGGTGTAACAACTCCTGCTGCCCCTACACTGGCAAAGCAGTATGCTGGAAATCTGCCGAAATGCAGCCAATGCAATTTCCATCACAACGGACCCTACCAGGAGAGGCACTGTGCTAACTGCAACATGAAGGGGTACGCTGCCTGTTTCTGTAAAGCACCGGCTAGACCAATCACCCAAGTCCCTGGTATTGGAGTAGATCAGGTCTGCTACGGGTGCGGTGAGATTGGGCACTTCAAGAGGAACTGTCAAAAGGCACGGAATATTGGTGGAGTAGGAAGAGTTTTGGCGATAGGCCATGAAGAAGCTGTGACAGATCCCACAGTGGTCACGAGTACGTTTCTCCTCAATAACTCTTATGCATTCATACTCTTTGATAGTGGAGCGGATATGAGTTTCATGAGCCACAAATTTAAATACATAATTAAACAACAACCACAAACACTAACAGAAAAATTTGTCGTAGAAATGGCTAACGGAACGACTGAGAGCACTAACAATATATATATATATATATATATATATATATATATATATATATATATATGTATATATATATATAGATGCACCCTAAATCTAGATAGTTATTCTTTACAAATCGACCTTATGCCGGTCTCAATAAAAAGCTTCTACGTCATCATTGGCATGGATTGGTTGAGTCCCCATAATGCAGACATCCTACGTTATGAGAAAGCTGTTCGCCTTAGCCTGCCGAGTGGTGAAGTCTTAGTCGTCTATGCCGACAAACCAGGAATGAACCTTTGAATCATATCGTGCATCCAAGCCCATAAGTACTTTCGAAAGGAATACCACACGTTCTTAGCTCATGTGGTTGACAGGACTCAGGAAGGAAAAGACATATAGAGCATTCCCAACGTCCGTGATTTTCCCAACATCTTTCCTGAAGATGTTCCTGGAGTACCACCAGAACGCCAAGTTGAGTTTGGAATCGACTTGATTCCTGGAGCTACCCGTGTAGCTAGATCGCCTTATCGTCCATCATTAACATAGATGCAAGAACTATCCAGGCAGCTGAACGAACTGCTCAGCAATGGATTCATCAGACCGAGCTTCTCACCCTGGGGAGCACCAGTCTTGTTCATGAAAAAGAAGGATGGATCGTTCTATATGTGCATCGATTACCGTGAGCTAAACAAACTGGCCATTAAGAACCAATACCCTCAACCATAGATAGATGAATTGTTCGACCAACTTCAAGGAGCGAACTACTTTTCAAAGATTGACTTAAGATACGGGTATCACCATTTACGAGTTTTAGAGGAAGATGTTCCCAAAACAACCTTTCGAACTCATTATGGTCACTACGAGTTTGTAGTGATGCCTTTCGGATTAACCAATGCACCCGCAGTGTTTATGGATTGTACCGTCCTTACTTAGATAACTTCGTGACGGTATTCATTGACGACACACTTATCTACTCTCGCAGTAAGGAGGAACATAGTCAACACTTACGACAGATCTTGGAAACACTACGAGCATAAATGCTTTATGCAAAGTTCTCAATGTGTGAATTTTGGATTCGGAGAGTCAAATTCTTGGGTCACATGGTCAGCAAAGAGGGAATTCACGTGGACCCTTCCAAAATTAAGGCAACTGAGAACTGGTGAGCACTAAGAACACCTATGACAATCTGTAAATTCCTTGGCCTTGCTTCCTACTATCGTAGGTTCATACAGAACTTCTCAAAGATAGCGAAGCCACTGACCACCTATGCAACGCATCAATATTGTCCCTTCCAGAAGGGATAGAAGATTTCGTAGTATACTGCGATGCATCCAACCAAGGACTAGGTTGTGTTCTTATGCAACGGGGAAAGGTCATCGCCTATGCCTCAAGACAACTTAATACACACAAAGTCAACTACACTACTCTGTTGGGTTTTGAGCAATCTAACACTTCCTAAGTGTGCATGCAACCCTAATAAACCTTGGATCTATGTTTGTCTAATACATGCAAAATAATAATTTTTCCAAGGTTCATAACTTATCTAACATGGCATGGGGAACTTTTAAACATAAAGGAGTTAGATGAGATTACATACCTTTTGATGAGATTGATTCCTTGGAGTTTGAGAGCCAAGCACCAATAGTGTGAATGCCTCAAATGGAAATCACAAATCACCACAAACACTTGGAAACCTTTAGAGAGTGTACACACACTTGTAATTTTCGGCCACACACAAGCATACACACTAGTGGCTATTTCATGCAACATAAGCATGCTTATATAGTGTACATGATTAGGGTGAAACCCTAATAACCCATCACCTTTCCTTTTCCAAGGATCCATGGGTTAAAAGCTCCATGGATCATCCATGGACTTCCATACAAGCCTAGCCCATTAACAAATGAGTGTTAGCCCACACTATATAAAACCAATAGCCCACAATCTAATTAGTCTTCCTTTTAATCTCTAAATTAATTCATAATTAATTTAAGACTAAGACTAATTAAATAACATAACTTCATATTAATATATTATAACTTATAATATATTAATAAACATATGTGTATAACTCTCATAAAATTATCCATAAATAGTTCGGGTGAAGTGCAACCCAAATGGACCATGCCGGGTCGGGTCAAGTATATACCAAATAAGTTATGGACTTAGACACCTTATCCAACAGACTCCCACTTGGATAAGTCTAATAACTGTATTTGCCTATATAACTTCAGGAACCAACCAGCAATCATAGCTCTCGAAAACTCTGTTGAACTATGAAGTGCCATTTTAAGACAAGTGATCATATAATCCTCTGTTCTCATGATATCTGCCAGACAAACACATGGAACTATGTCTTGCTTATTGTATGGCAGCTGTTTCTCGATCTCCGATTTGTTTGACAAAGAACTTTACTGATTACATCAGTTTAGTTCTGACCGGGCCCGGTGCATGAGTCAACACAAAATCATCGAGGGGCCCAGATATCGCTTCTATTTCTAGAAGGAACAGATAAACTTTGACTCATATGCTTGTTTCTACTACTTGTTGAATTGTACACAAAGGCACGTTTTATAACATCAAGTTACTGATGCATTTATGTGCAATCAATGCACAACCAACTCATAGGTAACAACTCATATTTCTAGGTTTGAAGACTTATATGATATTATCGTCTCATGATCACTCGAGATAAATTCCATGAAGTGATACAAGTGAGCGTGGGTTTATACCAATACTCATAACTTATGAGTACTCATGAACGTTGCAGCAACCATTGCCATGTGTAAACATCTTTAGCCATCTACAATCCCAATTCATGACAATCTTGATTCATACCTACTTCTGACGTATGACCGATTGTGGAGGTTTGAATAAACTAATAATTCTAGAAGTCAAAACATGCAAAACTAAAACAATAGTAAATAATTGACAATGACAGTAACACTTTACTCATAAATAAATCACAAATTTTATTCATCATCAAATGTCGATTACATTTTACAAGTTTCAGGAAAACTATCTAATCTGTAAAACTAATATCGTCCCTCAGCCCGATGCGCCTCGCATGCTGAAAATGCTTAACCGTCGTCAGTCCCTTCGTAAGGGGATCTGCAGGATTCTCATCTGACGATACCCTCTTTGCCACAAGGAGTCCTTCTTCAATCTTGTGTCTTATGAAGTGATATTTTCTGTCAATGTGTTGGGATCTGCCATGATCTCTTGGTTCCTTGGCTAAGGCAACCGCACTATTGCTGTCACAGAAAATCTCCATAGGTTCCTTAATAGTTGTTACAACTCCAAGGTCTCCGATGAAGTTCTTCAGCCATATCGCATCCTTTGCTGCTTCACTCGCTGCTATATACTCTGATTCACAAGTCGAATCAGCCACCGTCTCCTGCTTGGAACTCTTCCAAGAAATTGCCCCTCCATTTAAGGTAAAGACCCAGCCCGACTGAGAGCGGAAGTTATCCCTATCAGTCTGAAAACTAGCATCACTATACCCTAATAATCTCAAGTCATCACTCCCACCAAGGGTAAGGATCCAATCCTTAGTCCTCCGCAGGTACTTGAGAATGTTCTTTACCGCGGTCCAATGAGCCTTGCCAGGGTTCCCCTGATACCTGCTGACCATGCTCAAAGCAAAGGCCACATCAGGACGGGTACAAGTCATAGCATACATGATCGAGCCAACAGCGGAAGCATATGGTAATTGGCTCATCTCAGCTATCTCTGCCTCTGTACTCGGACTCTGAGTCTTACTCAGTTTGGCATTGCTTTGGATCAGTAAATCTCCTTTCTTGGAATTCTGCATGTTGAACCTTTTCAACACCTTATCCAAGTAGGTACTCTGACTAAGTCCAATTAGTCATTTACTCCTTTCTCTTAATATCCTTATCCCTAGGATATAGGCAGCTTCCCCTAGGTCCTTCATAGCAAAGCACTTCCCAAGCCAGGACTTAACCTCCAACAAGGTTGGGATGTCATTTCCTATAGGTAGTATGTCATCCACATACAGTACCAAGAAGCTAACTATACTCCCACTAGCTCTGACAAACACGCAAGACTCATCTTCACTTCTCGAGAAGCCAAACTCTTTTACCTTCTCGTCGAAACAAAGATTCTAGCTATGAGATGCTTGTTTTAATCCATAAATGGATTTCTCAAGCTTGCATACTCTATTAGGGTACTCTACACTGACAAAACCCTCTGGCTGATTCATGTACACATCCTCAGCCAACTTTCCATTAAGAAAGGCGGTTTTGACATCCATTAGCCATATTTCATAATCATGAAATGCAGCAATGGCTAGCATAACCCTAATAGACTTAATCTTTGCTACCGGAGAGAAGGTTTCATCATAATCAATACCTTGAGTCTGAGTAAAACCCTTCGCAACCAGTCGAGCCTTATAAGTATGCACTTTTCCTTCCATGTCGGTCTTCTTCTTGAAGATCCATTTGCACCCGACTGTTTTACGACCTGGTACATTGTCAACCAAGTTCCAAACTTGATTGTCATACATGGACTGTATCTCGCTGTCCATTGCCTCCTTCCATTTAGCAGACTCCGCGCCTGCCATGGCTTCCTTAACACTGCTAGGTTCATCCAAATTTACCAGTGTACTATCGCTGATAAACGTATCACCTTCCGTAGTAATATGAAAGCCATAATAAAACGAAGGTGTGTTCCTAACCCGTGTGGAACGCCTCGGAGGTACAGACTTGTCAGCTTGCTCAACAGGAGTTTCCTCCTCAGGTTAATTGCTAGTGTCTGAGGTTCCTTCACCAATTGCTTCTTGAATTTCTTCAAGATCAATTTGCCTCCTACTGTCTCCTTGGCTTATAAACTCCCTCTCACTAAAGACCCCTCTTCTTGCTACAAAGACCACATTCGCACTGGGTCTGTAGAAGAGGTAACCGAAAGCTTTCTATGGGTAGCCGATGAAAATACACCTTTCACTTCGGGGTTCGAGCTTATCATGAGTCTCACGCCTCATGAAAGCCTCGCAACCCCAAATCTTGATGTGGTCTAAATTGGGAACCTTCCCAGTCCATATCTCATGAGGTGTTTTGGTAACCTTCTTTGTAGGGACTAGATTAAGGATATGGGCGGCAGTCTCTAAGGCATACCCCCAAAAAGAGGTTAGTAGTGAAGCTCGACTCATCATAGAGCGAACCATGTCTAACAAGGTTCGATTACGCCTCTCAGCTACACCATTTAGATGTGGTGTCCTGGGAGGAGTCAATTGTGAGACAATCCCACAATCCTTAAGATAGTCAAGGAACTCGGTACTAAGAGACTCACCACCTCGATCGGATCGAAGCATCTTAATGTTCCTGCCCAATTGATTTTCTACTTCCTGTTTGAATTCCTTAAACCTTTCAAAGGTTTCTGACTTATGTTTGATTAAGTAGACATACCCATATCTACTAAAATCATCAATAAAAGTCACATAATACCGATTAGCATCCCTTGTGGCGGTTTTGAATGGCCCACATACATCAGTATGTATTAGGTCCAACAAACCCTCACCCCTTTCACAAGTTCTAGTGAAGGGTGATTTTGTTATCTTTCCAAGTAGACATGATTCACATCCATCATCTGCTTTAAGGTCGAATGACTCCAAGACTCCACCCTTTTGGAGTTGGCCTATGCGTTTCTTGTTTACATGTCCAAGACGACAATGCCACAATGATGCTTTATCTAGGCTAGTAGAAGAATCAATATACAACACATTATTTCCTAAGTTGTCTACAATTGACACAGTTTCATACACACCATCACAAGGTAATGCTTTAAAATAAAACACATTTTTAAAGAAAGCATTAATACCACCACATTCATTATCAAACAAAAAGGTAAAACCTTGTTTGTACAAAGCATGAAAAGAAATAATATTCCTCGCCATTTCAGACGAGTACACACATTTATTCAAATCTAATTTTAACCCATTATTAAGAAACAAAGTATAAATTCCAATCTTGGAAACAGGTGAAGCCTTCCTATTCCCCATGATCAGGTTTATCTTCCTGTGCTCCACATACTCACTTCTTCTTAGGCCCTGCAAATCAGAACATATGTGAATACCACATCCTGTATCAAGCACCCAAGAGTTAGAATATGATGAGTAATTAGACAATATTGTGTAAATACCTGCATGGGTGGGTTTCACTTTCCCATCCTTTAGATCCTGCAAGTACTTAGGGCAGTTTCGCTTCCAGTGCCCCTTGTCCAGGCAATAGTAGCAATCAGCATCCTTGGGAATGGCAGAAGGAGTGACAGAACTGCTCTTGGTCTTTGATGAGGAGCCTTCAAGAGACTTTCCCTTGGTACCCTTCGAAGGGTGCTTCCTCTTTTTCCCTTTGCCTTGCCCGATAGCCAAAACTGGGGTAGATGTTGGAGTAGGAGTAGTAGAGGTAACAACTGCCTTGCCCTTAAGACCGGTTTCAGCAGTCTTCAAGAGTCCTTGAAGTTTGATGAGGGTAACTTCCTCCTTGTTCATATGATATTTCATACGAAAGTGGTCATAACAAGAAGGTAAGGAGTACAAAATGATGTCAATTGCCAACTCCTCAGGGAAGTTCACATTCGGCTTCAGCAAACGGTCCACATACATTTGCATCTTTTGCATGTGGGCCATGATGGATTCACCGTCCTTCATGCGGTTAGTTATTATGGAGGAGATTATTTCATACCGCTCCTGACGAGCACTCTGATGATACCTTTCCATCAGGTCTTGGTGCATCTCAAAAGGGTAGAAGTCCTCATAGAACTTTTGGAGCTCGGCTGTCATTGTGGCCATCATGATGCATGCCACCTTAGTAGCATCTCGCTCATGTGTCCTGAATTCAGCGATCTCCTCAGGAGTAGCAGTAGACTCATCAAGCTCTTTTAACTCCTTATCGAGGACATATTCCTTGTCCTCATAACGAGTAACCATCCTGATGTTCCTAATCCAATCCATGAAGTTGGTACCATCAAAGATAACTCTCCTACAAAGATTCTTGAGAGAGAAAGAACCAGTTGGGTTAGAGCCCGAAGCATTAGTGTTGGAAGACATCTGAAAGAAGAAAGCAAGTTTAGATTAGATATATATAATCCTTAATAAGACACCCAAATGTAATATTAAGGCTAATATCTAATCACAATATATTATACTTAGAAGAGGGATGTCGTAATCTAAGTAATAATATATTTGAAAGGCAGGTGAATGACGATTCACCAATTTCCACCATGAAAACAAAATGAGTTATTAGGTTTTAATTGGATTTGAAATGCCTAGATTCTTATGAGATTCATTGAACTTTTCAATGGCATGTTTCAATCTCGATTGTGCCCTTCAAGTTTTGTGATTGGGATGCCGAGTATCACAAAACAAGGTGTGAATAACCATGCTAATTCACTTGGTACCCTTAATATTATCACCTAATCAATGTGCCGGTTAACCACACACGCTCCATTGATCTATGACAAACATTAAGTCACCCTTCGTGATCCTTACTAGTCCAAGTTAGTGTGTCGGTTAACCACACACGCTCCACCAACGACTTGGTAAGGTACAAAGTGTGAATTCCATGGACTAGCACCATGTTCACATTTTCCTAAAGTAACTAAGATTGGGAATTAAAAATGTTTAGTTGCTTTATAATAATCATTATACTTTTAATGAGGATTTAAAGTCATTGTCCTACCCGTTCGGCTAACGACCCTCCACCGATCAAGGAAGCGGTGGGTGAGAGTGGACACCCATTAAGCTGCCATTTTATAGGCAACAACCTTATACCCCCCTTATAGACCGGCTTCGTGAATGAGGCCTACTAACGGTAGAACGACTTATTCTTATACATATATATATATATATATATATATAATAATTAACCATTAGTGTTATAAATAGTATAAGGGTTGAATTTTAACTATTAAAACTCTAAGGGTTGGAATTAAAGTTTATTAAAGTGTGTGAGACTTTACAAATTCCAAAACTTGAGGGCAAGTTTTGTAACTATCCAAAACTTTTCATTTCATAACTTATGGATTAAAGGTTCATAAAAAATGAAGACTCTTCATTTTCATGTAACTTATGTGTTTAAATGTGTGTTAAAGAAAAGTGACCTTTGGATATCCATAACTTGAGGACAAATTATGGACTCCATTAAAACACATAAATGATCAAAAATTAATTCTAAACAATTCAGCAAATAATTCCTATCATCTTCTAAATTCATAAGAACAGGAACATGATCATCAAAATTTCAAGAATTATATGAACATATAAAAATCATGGAATTTTGATATATGCTATTGTAAATGGATTAGAACAACCATTACACCAACTAAAACAAGTTTTAAAACACCAAAACAGGTTAGGGTAATGTTTCTAGTCCATTTCCAGCAGCAAAAGTCGAAATTCTGCATTCTGATCATTCTACTCGCCGAGTGCACGAACCTACTCGGCGAGTAGGATAAATTTTGTCTTGAACTTGGCGAGTCCCCCCATGGACTCGGCGAGTCCATCAGCCAGACAACAACAATTTCAACTTTTTTCACTATTTTGCATCAAGTATCAAACAAGCAAGCCTAGTCTCTGATACCACTGTTGGGTTTTGAGCAATCTAACACTTCCTAAGTGTGCATGCAACCCTAATAAACCTTGGATCTATGTTTGTCTAATACATGCAAAATAATAATTTTTCCAAGGTTCATAACTTATCTAACATGGCATGGGGAACTTTTAAACATAAAGGAGTTAGATGAGATTACATACCTTTTGATGAGATTGATTCCTTGGAGTTTGAGAGCCAAGCACCAATAGTGTGAATGCCTTAAATGGAAATCACAAATCACCACAAACACTTGGAAACCTTTAGAGAGTGTACACACACTTGTAATTTTCGGCCACACACAAGCACACACACTAGTGGCTATTTCATGCAACATAAGCATGCTTATGTAGTGTACATGATTAGGGTGAAACCCTAATAACCCATGACCTTTCCCTTTCCAAGGATCCATGGGTTAAAAGCTCCATGGATCATCCATGGACTTCCATACAAGCCTAGCCCATTAACAAATGAGTGTTAGCCCACACTATATAAAACCAATAGCCTACAATCTAATTAGTCTTCCTTTTAATCTCTAAATTAATTCATAATTAATTTAAGACTAAGACTAATTAAATAACATAACTTCATATTAATATATTATAACTTATAATATATTAATAAAAATATGTGTATAACTCTCATAAAATTATCCATAAATAGTTCGGGTGAAGTGCAACCCAAATGGACCATGCCGGGTCGGGTCAAGTATATACCAAATAAGTTATGGACTTAGACACCTTATCCAACATACTCATGATCTTAATCTAGGAGCAGTAGTATTTGCTCTGAAGATCTAGTGACACTACCTGTATGGTCCGAAATGCACTATCTTTACAGACCACAAAAGTCTTCAACATATATTCAGCCAGAAGGAGCTCAACGTGAGACAACGATGGTGGGTCGAGCTAATAAATGACTGCGAAGTTGAAATTCGTTATTATCCTGATAAAACCAATGTAGTAGCTGGCGCCCTTAGTCGAAAGGAGTACTCAGGTCGAAGTGTCAAAGCATTGACTATCACTATCAATTCACATCTGTCTACACAAATCAAAGAGGCTCAGCAGGAAGCCTTGAAATCATAGAATGTGGCAGGTGAAGCCTTAAGAGGGATGGATAAGAACTTAGAAGTCATGGTTGAAGGAGTCCGTTATCTCATGAATCGGATCTGGACACCGAAGTTCGGTGGGTTCAGAGACGTTTTCATGAACGATGCCCACAATACTCGATACTCCATTCATCTAGGTTCGGACAAGATGTATCTAGACCTCAAGAAGTTATATTGGTGGCCAAACATGAAAGTAGAGATTGCTACCTTTGTGGGAAGTGTCTGACTTGTGCCAAGGTTAAGGTAGAATACCAAAAGCCCTCAGGTTTGCTACAACAACCAAAAATACCTGAGTATAAGTGGGAGCGGATTACAATGGACTTCATAACCAAGTTACCCAAGACAACGGGTGGTCTCAATACCATTTGGGTGATCGTTGACAGGTTAACCAAGTCTCCTGACTTCCTGCCAATTAATGAAACAGACAAGATGGAGAAACTAACCACAACATACATTAGAGAGATCGTACAACTGCATAGTGTGCCCATATCTATTATCTCTGATTGAGAAAGTAAATTCACCTCAAGATTCTGGCACTCACTACAAAAATCCCTAGGAACTAGGTTGGACATGAGTACAGCCTACCACCCACAAACTGATGGGAAAAGTGACAGAACGATTCAAACATTAGAAGACATACTGAGAGCTTGTGTGATCGACTTTGGTAAAGCGTGGGATATCCATTTTCCATTGGTCGATTTTCATACAAAAAACAGCTACTATACCAGTATCAAAGTTTCTCCATCCGTAGCCCTCTATGGCCGGAAGTGCAGATCCCCTCTGTGTTGGGCTGAAGTTGGTGGTATGTAACTAGCTAAAGGACAAGTTCCTGAGAGCACTCTCACTGGCCTGAAGATCATCATAAAGACTACGGAAAAGATTATTCAAATCCGTGAATGACTGAAAGCCTCTAGAGATAGGCAGAAGAGCTACGTAGACAAAAGATGAAAACCCTTGGAATTCCAGGTTGGTGATCGTGTACTATTGAAGGTCTCACCCTGGAAGGGCATGACATGCTTTGGAAAGCATGTAAAACTGATTGGGCCGTTCGAGATTAACTCTAGAATCGACCCAGTAGCTTACAAACTCAAACTACCCCAAGAACTTAGCAACGTACACCCTACCTTCCACGTGTATAACCTAAAGAAGTGTCTATCTGATGAGACTCTTGTGATCCCACTCAATGAAATCGAGATCAATGAGAGCCTCAACTTCGTGGAAGAACCAGTAGAAATCATGGATAGGGAAGTCAAACAAACCAACCAAAGTCATATACCTATAGTGAAGGTTCGCTAGAATGCCAAGCGGGGACCTGAATTCACTTCGGAGTGGGAAGATAAAATGAAACAAAAGTACTCACATCTTTTTCCCTAGACCATGTGTATCTTTATAGACTTAATTGTGGGAGAAAATTCCCTTTAACGGAGGAATGATGTGAGAACCCGTTATTTTCGAGTCTGTAAAAGTCAGCAAAAGTCAAAACTTGTTAAATAAAAGTCAACTTGTTTATTTATTTATTCATTAGAATCTTATCGAAAGTTTTGATATATCTAAACCCGTTTTTATTTATAATTGTTACAAATAAATGGTCCAAATGCGAGGACTGAAAACCCTCGCATAAGTGAAATCGAGTTCTCAGCCATAAACCCTTCAGACAACAAACTGTTCTCGGCCGAAAACCCTTCTCGGATAGAGTTCCTGACCGAGAACCCCTAAATCCTATCCATTGGCATGAGATTCTAAGTGTTTTGTTATTCCCAAAGAAGGTGTCCCATCATGTTTTCGGCCATATATACATGGGTACCAAAATCAATACCTCATTATCATACCTTCTAGCCAAAAACACTTTTTTTCCCTCTTAAGAACTCAACCGAAAACCCACCATTCTCTCTCAACTATCATCCGAAAACCACTTGAATCTTCATAGGATCATACTGAGTTCTTCAAGAGTTCTTCATACCATCAAGCAATCATCATTCCATCTCCTTAAACCCAACCAAAAACACCTTGATCCTCTTGGTTTCACCAAAAAAACCAAGAACGCCACTTGAATCATCAAGTGACCGAAAACCCAAAGGTGACCGAAATCACCTATTACACTTTCGGTTCCATTCTAATACCCCTAATTGTAAGTGATTATTTCTTTTTAGGCTATTCCATATCATATTTACCACTATTTTCACTAATTATATACATATATATTGCTTGAACTACTATTAGGTCTTGGTTTTGTTACGAGATTTAACTTGTGGAATTTACTCTATTACACCGTATCTTCACTCGAACACTCACATAAGGTGAGTTCATACCCCTATGTTTAACCATTTTTAAATGCTTTTAGGGGAAGAATACAAGCAAAACACAAAATAGTTGTGTTAACACTTACATGCGATAACAATCCATTTTTAAGATATTTATGCTTTTTATAAACTTATTAAACTATTTTAAACTGTTTTCAAACTTTTAAATTGTTACTTTTATCAAATCATATTCATATATATCATTATGTATAATCAGGATTTAATAGACTTAGGACTATTGCTCATGCCTTGACTCCTATTCATTTTTTGGTAGTGGGCTTAGGGTAGGATCATCGGTCCGACTCTTAGTACATGCCAAGTATATATATGAGTGTTAAAATTATTTCAATAACATTTTCAATCATTTTAATACAAACATAACATTTGTAAACTATAATAGGTATAGTTTTGAGATCCATTCACACTTTTATCTAGTTCAACAATACATTACATGAATCAATACATAAGTACAAATTACTTTTCATTACAAGTACATTATTCATTTACAAGAACAAGAAAACATATACACACTATATGTTAATACTAGAATGTGAAACACTACTTCAGGGTAATTAGTAAGGTTCTTGCTAAGTCCTTTTTATAACCAAAGTCTCTTGGAGGGAGAGCGTGAATATGTGTATAGATCTATACAGGATTGACAATCCCGCACCTCGACTGTTAGCTACAGTTGGACCGGCAGGTCTACAAGTGACAAATGTCATAAATTTCAACGCCTGAAGAACGTTGTGTAGGCCACTAGTTAGTTTAGCATGGTTAAAATCTCATTCACATTAAATATTAACTAAAACATTTTGGCTTACAAAACAAACATTACTTTAGTGGTTTTATTTTAAGTAGTAGGACTACCTATCATTACTTTCTAGAACTATTACACTATAGAGTTCATACAAACATTTCAGAGTACAAAATCATACAAACATTTTGGTCTTAAGACCTAAGACGGCTTTTCATTTAATAGAGAAAATCATACAAACTATTACACTTAAGACCTAATACAAACTTCAAATACTAAATGTGTATGAACTCACCAACTTAAATGTTGATACTCTCTTTTCAAAAGAACTTGTATTCTCAGGGAAGTAGTAGACAGGTATAGTCACCCAGGTTTTTGAGAAGACGGAGCCTATTAAAGACTACTCTTTTATTTTTATTTACATTTTTGGTGTCATACAATCAATTATAAGAACACACATGTATTAACTATATTTTAAATACAATGGATGTTGTTCCTTGTTTTACTATTATGCAATTGTTATGATACTATACATGACGTCCTCCGCCCCCGAACGTTTCCGCTGTTTCGGTTTGGGGGTGTGACAGATGACGCATCTCTTTGATATGTTCCTTCATCCTCATCCACACCCTTCACAACACGTGAAAGGTTCTTTGTTTTTGCCCACAATTCTTCAATTTCCATGACATATTAAGCTTCATCCTTCACCTTCTCTTTCTTCTCCTCCTTTGACTTTAACATACAATCTCTGGCTACATGGTTCTTACACTTGCAATAATTACATTCATAACTAGAGTCACCAACAAAATACTTGTAAACCTTCTTCTTACTTACGTTTCCATCTTTCTTGTTCTTGACAATAGTGTTTCATGTCAAAGCCACCTTCTTAAATGTATTACTTTTGAAGTTTCACTTGATAGGCTTCTTGTAAATGTTTTTGACATTATTTTTGGAATAATAAGTAACAACCTCATCTTTTGAATTCACAATCATTCCTTCTTCATTATCATCATCTTTATTAGAACTACATTCATGGATGTTGGTTTTGTAAATAGGAGCTAATGGACCTCCAAAATTAGCTTTGTCCTTTACGTTTGAAATTTCTTTTACCTCTGCTTCATGTGCTTTCAAGATGTTGTATAGATTTGATAAAGAGTATGAATCAAAGTTTTCTTGAGTTTTGATCATTAGACAAATCTTCTTCAACTCCTTTCATGAATGAATGTAATGTTGCATTATGGAATAGTATAAACAACATTATACCTTGAACATTTGTAAATCAAATCATTGAATCAGTCATAGTAGTAAACAACTGTAGGTAAATCTCTTTTATTCGTTCGTTCATTGCCTTGAAACTTCTCCTTCAACGTATTCCTAATCTCCTGTGTTGTTTTACACCCATGGATATAGTTGGAAATAACGATAGGTAAAGCTGCTCACAGTTCACGAATACATCTCTTGTCATTCACTTCTTTCCTCAATCGTGTTGCAATCTTGTTCTCATTATGAGAAACAATACCAACAACTTCAATTGCAGTTGCAAAAAATGGACCATCTATAATTGTACAACATAGATCTTTGTCGATGTCATTTAGGTAATCTTCCACTCGATTAGCCCACTGGTCATAATACTCCGGAAGTAACTTTGGGGATTTTGTTGATGAATCGAGATGATTTGCTAAATTCATCATTGTATTAACATTCAAATTTGCCATCGATTGAATCAGAAAGATTGGGAAAATTAAATCGAAAAGAAATCAGATCAAATTAATTGAAACTTAACTGCAAATTCAGAGAATCAAAAGCTTTGTTCAAAGAAAATTGATTAAGAAACATGGAAAAGTTGAATTCAAATGGATTGAATCAACAAATGAAATCGGAAAAGTATTTCTTCAAAAGACTAGATGAATTTTGGTATGTTACCACTTGAGGAGTCAAGAATTCAATCAATTATTGATTTCGTAAAGTAAATGAACATGAGAGTAAATAAATTTGGTTTAGGTCTATTAAGTTTGGAAGGCAACACATGTTATAGTGTGAAAACTGATAGAGAGTACAAACCTTTTTTATAACCTATGCTTCAACACTATTTATAATGCCATCAACAGATTCAAAATATACTAAGAGACTTCGATATTAGGTACAAAGAATACAAATGCTCCTAGAAAGACATAAATATATCAAATTTACGTAAAATTCGATATAAACAACATAACTACCTTCAACATGAAGCTAATACGACTTCGCTATTGAATATCTTCACAAGATTCCATCTCTACACTGCGAACGATATTTCACCTTATCATTCTACACTGCCTAGCCCCACCTAACGGACCACGGACAAGCCTAATACTGAGACCAAGTCCAAATGTCTTAAAACTGTTATTAAGAAAAAAACAACTCATACAAAGAAATCCAAGTAGAAAATTGTTGAATTAAGTGAATGTGATTCACATAATGTTTTTACGAATAGGAAGTTGAAAATACCCTCCCAGTAAGTCAAAAAGCGAACCATATTAAGCACCAAGTTTCTCAAGAGATATAATCTAGAGGCCCTTCGATCTGGCGGTGGATCACCCGATCATACTTTATCTATCTACTCAGGTGAAAAGGGTGCACCTATTTCAAATGAAAGTGGAGACGAAGCCTCATTGAGATTAAAAAAGAATCCTAATTTCAAACTAACTCCTAAAGTCTCCAAGAGAAAAAGGTTGCACATCTTTACCCTCAAGTAGATTTCCTCTATCTTTCAACCACTAACACATACATGACAACACATATAACATCCTATGTTCCTTTTTTACATACTTTTTTCAGAACAAGTTTGATGATAAACTTGATTTCAGACCAAGAAGACCAAAGGAAGTCATGGAAATCCTATACCTGCCAATATTTCATACAAGCGGATTAGGCAAAAGCATCAGAACTGTGTAATGTTCTACGAACCTGGGGGACAACCCGATGGCTGCTGATTTTAATGATGTTTCAGGCGAAAGATGTAGAAATTATGAGCCCCAATAATAGAAGCTCTTGAGAAATTTGAGAAGTTTAAGAAGGTAGTCAGAGAAAGAAAGGAAAAGTACTTATCATCCCAACATAAGCAAGCACTATGGAAGGAAGCTTCCAAAAAATGACAATATATATTGCAACTTGGATCAACAAATAAAAGAATGCTCAGAATCTTGATAAGACTCGAGATTGGATGGAAATGATGGAAGAAACCATACAGAGAGAAAATAAAGGAATCCTAGCTCATGCTGGTGGAGAATGTTAACGATGAGACTGACAATAATGTTAATGAAGAAGAACCAAATGGAACCGAAGTGTAGATAACTAAAGAACCAACATTTTGGTCTAGACCTTGACAAGGATGACATAGGAAAGGGTGATGAAGCAAAGAACTTTCACATGTTTCTATCTTATGAAGAATCAAGTGCTGCATAGAAATCTTTTAGCAAAAATGTTAATGCCAAAATGAAGAAGAAAGCCTCAGTCTCAAAGAAAAAATTATTTGATATTTCTGAAAAAGTAGATAAGATATTGGCTGCAGTCTTTAATCTATAAACTCTATGAGAACAAGTAGTGAATCCTACCAACATAAACTCTCTTGCTGATAGAGTTTCTGAAATAGAAAAAAGGGAAAAGGTTTTGGATCAATGCATATTGCTTCACATCGATTTGAGAATCAAATCACTAGATGAATTAAGGATGAAAGACCAAGCTATGACGGTTCTAAAGGGAAAATAGATGGTTAAGGAAATGAAAGAATTCAAGGAAAATGTTAGGGTGAATTCTCAGGTGTTTGAGAAGAAGATTCGAGAAATATTTGATGAACCTTTGGTTACACGAAACTTCAATCGAAAATCAAGGATCCAAAAAATAATAATTGTGTTTTATTGTAAGAGTTATCAAAAGTGATGGTTGAAGCAATAAAGTTGATGAATGCTCCTCCTTAAACTCACAAATAGCTTCTGCAACTCTAAAAGGACATTCTCAATCATCTCTAAGATCCCAACATCATAAGAACCAACCAAGTGAATGTGAAGATGAATTTTGGCTTCGCGAGGGTGATTAAACTCCTCAAGGAGTTTAAAAGTAACAAGTTTGAGGAGAAGTCATAGAATGCATCCTCAAATGGGGGAAAGTTCGCCAAAGAAGTGAATATAGATGGAGTTGCCAAAATAGAGATTCCATATTCTTCACCGCTGACAAACTCTCCTTCAAGACACCTCTGTACAACTTTGGCTCCAAATCCAAGTCATACTCTTCAACTGAGAAGAATTCTGAAGAATCTAAGGAGAACGCCACTAATTAATCCCCTCCATCTTTCCATAAAATAATAACTCCAACTCCTCCCAAATCTACACCAAAATCACCTCCCCCAAAGACGTCCACTCCATCTCTGAAAAACTCCTCCGAAGAAGAACCATCCATGTTTAATGATCATAGAAATGACTCTCTTGCCACTTATTAAAGGAAAAGTGACCAGGTAGCTATCAAACTTACTGAAGAAATAAGGAGTGACCAATGCTTTGACATTCAAATGGACGAAACCCTAATTCACTCATGGGTCAATTCAATCTGCATGATCTTTGATGAATAGCATGTTCCTCATCAAACCTTCGTAAATCCATGATACGAAAAGTACAAGGATATTCCTCTATCCCCAAATGACCAAGTCTTCAAAGTGTTCATGAAATTTGATCTCACAATTCCTGACTCCCAAATATTCCTAATGGAATTTGAAAAACTCTGCCAATTTAATAACAAAAACAACAAATATATCAAGTACATTTGGTCAAAAGTAAGTCGGAGGCATGTGAAAACTTAAAAGTCGATATCTTTCAATACACTCTTACTTGTAAAGGCATTAAATTTTACAGAACACAAGCTGAATTCATCCGCATGAATCTAGAAGAGCTATTCCTCATCACAAGGATCTTCAGCTTGAAGATTGAAAAATACCATAACTTCAAACTAGCATATGGAAACATATGTGATATTCTCAAATCACTCGTCTTTTACTTTGCATCCATAGATGCTTAAATTCTCCCAATGGTTATCAATCGTGTGGATCTACCTCCATTCGAAACAACCATGGTTACAGTTGAATGGATTCAAGACATGAATTATGGAGCTACCTACTTTCCTAAGCTAGACATCAACTCTTGCCTAAAGAATAATTATGGGAAGAATTCTCTTGCTGCAACTACTTTCCATATTTGCACTGAGAGAACAAAATAGATCTGATGCGCAGGGACAAGGTTTGAAAACTCAAACCTTAAGTGAATGCTTAAGATCAGTGTCTACTTATTAACAAATGTTCAAGTCAAGGCTAGAAAGACCAGTCAAGTCTTAGATAATATATTCAATAAATGATCAAGTCATAAATGAAGTATGAGAATAAATGATCAAGGTAAAGCTAATAAACGAAGAACAAGAAGAATGTTTGAATGATGTTTTAAATAACTTAGTAAGTGCCAAAAGTTAAGTGAATGATCCGTATTTGACTTTGCATTGAAAGCTCCTATAAATAGGAGTGAATGTTACAACGAATTAACTACAAATCCTACATAAGACTGGACAATAGAAATGTTTCTGAAATTCTGATTGTCTAATATTACAAAAGACTAAGTCCTATGAATAGTTACACCAATACAAAGACAAACTTAATAAATGCACCAAGACAAAAATTATGACTCCGGATCTTCATCCATTCTGGACATGAGAGTCATTCCGGAATGTCTTCAGCTTTTGATATTTTTCTCTTCTGGTCCGGAAAGATTCCAGACCACTCTTCACAGTTGACTCTGGACCATGTACTTCGGAGTTTAGACTTAGGATTTCTAGAGGTTCACTTTCAGGTTCCAACAATGTCCACCTAAGTGAACTTAGCAATCCATTCAATTATACTGCTTCTTCCTTGATGAAGGTGTAAGCCTGGAACAACCATTCTCTGACTTCTATATACCAGGACAATTGACTTACAAACTTTGATTTGACCTTTTTCGGAGCTTTATACTTTTAGGCTCGAGAGATGAACTTCCGAAGTGCTTTGGTTGGGAGTAGGTGTTTGTCAAGGACACAAGAAAAGTCCTTCTTGTTTGTTTTCTTAGTAGAGTAGACAAACCCTAGAACCGGATCATCAATTGGACCATCTTCAAGCAGTTCAGCTTTCGGAAGAACATAGGTGATCTTAGCAGCGAAGTCTTTAGTTCCGTAGAGATGAGCCAACTCATAGTCGCATCTGCAGAATTCCGCAACGTAATCTTTGAGGAAACTTAGTGCAGCATGGAAATCACCCATGCCGATATCGTTGTTTTGCATTCCTCGAAAGTGAGCAGCCAGAGTCAGGATGTCATTCGGATTCAAGGAAGGGAAGTCTGCATGAGTAATGGTTCGGTGGGTAGGTTTGTTCCGGAGGACATGAAATCGAAATAGTGGGCAGTTAAGTTCGAATTTCAGTAGGATTTTTCTTGCAAATCCATGGACTTGGGTGATTCTTTTTCTGGTCCATACCTCCTTAAACGGTTGAGAATTGTTGGAGTAGAATGTTTCAAGCCTTTCATGTTCCGTCCGGAGGATCACTTCCGGATCGTCATTTGGGTGAAGAGGAGCAAATTTGATGTAGTACTTGATGTATGGAGTGAGAGGATGATTGAGATGTTCGGAATCGTTGGATGGAAGATCATAGTACATACACATAACGATTTCTTCATCTCGGAGTATGCCTTCACGTGAAAGAGGAGATATCCCACGTATCGGATCCGGATTATCCTTAAAAGCTTGGATCTGGATGCTATCCTCTAATGCCTTGTTGATTTCCTCCTAGGACCATCCTTGTTTTTGCTTGAGAGGATGTCTGGAGTGGACAACTTGTTGATCAGCAGTCATTGGCTCTTTGCCTTTGTCTCTTCTTATAGCAGCCATGATGACCTGCATGTTTTCATGCACTACATATTCTGGAGTGGGGTTCGGAAGAGGATCTTCCGGAATATCATTAGGAATTCGGAGTGGAGAGTTGTTGGGATTATGATGTTGCATCTTGGGCTCGTTCTTTTTAGCCCAATTATGTAGTGGGTTTGGGCCTGTCCAACCATGCATTATTTTATTCTAGGTTTTTAGTATTTAAGGTGCATGCATGCATCCTTAGTAAGTAGCGCTTTAATTATTTTCTTATCATAGTATTGTAAACCCTAGCTCAGCTCTACAGTGGAAGTTCTTTATCGAGCTCTACTGAGGCGTGACTACGTTTGAATCATAAGCTTCATATTGATTCTATATTGTGTTCTTTATCGTGTTTTGATTGAATAGTTTGTTCTTTATTAATATACCTGTGATAGATCTAAACGATCTAGAGATTTATTCTCATCAATTGGTATCAGAGGAGGAGGCTGTGTAATTCATACACATCTCTTATGTTGAAGAAATTATTAGGGTTTTTCCGCATTGATTGATATTAATTGAGCCGTCATACCAAATTGGCGTATCTCATTAATTGTCGATATTGCCCTATCGATAAATTACAAGTATGATCTTAAATAGGTTATCGATCAAACATCATCACAATGTATATGGACGATTCACAATCAGAAGAGAATTGTTATTGAGATTTAGAAAGCAATCATGTTTGAATGAACGAAAAGTATGAACAGTGAGAGTAAATATTAATCAGATCTTATATTGATAAAGATCTGATTACAAAATAAGCAGAATGAATACTCGTGACAAGCACTTTCTACTTCTAACCTCAGTCCCTATTTATAGGCAACCTGAGTGAACAAAAAATATACTAAGTCTATTACAATACACTTCACACAAAATGTGACTTAGTAAAATAACTAACATGCGAAACTTAAAGAAACTAACACTTCGACTGTTACAACACATAGAGTCTACAATCTCCCCCTTTGTAAACAGTCGAAACTATTCAGTTTGTGAGATGTTGAATAGCTGAGTGCATAGTTCTTCGAATTTCAGAATACCAAGTAATTATCTTCTTAAGCTCCTTCTTGTCTCCTTCATTGTTCTTCTTGCAGTTATTCATACGAACAATAAAATTCGTATATTGCGAAGAAGTATATCTTTCAACCTCTGAGACTTTGAACAAAAACTTCTTCGGCTTTCCTTTTGTGTCCTTCCCTGCGAAAACCATTCCAAATGGTTTCAAACAAATTTCTCCATCAGCATACTTCCTTAACTCTGTTTGAGGTAAGGTTGATTCCCAAGCAAATGTAACTTTTCTTCCAAGACCCACTGCAAGTTCTTCATCAGTCAACGCCCAACAATCATAGTAGTTATCTATGAATATCTTGATCTGTGCGAAACCAAATCTGAATACATTAGTATCATGTCCTTTCAGTTTGTTATCTTGCATGTCTTTAAGAATGGATGCCAATTGAATGAGATCATTTAGATTCATTAACGGAAAATCAGCAATGGTGAAGTCGAATGCCTTGTTGTCTGCTCGAACCACAAAATATCGAAAGTTTTGAAGCATATCTTCAAACATCACATCCTTCTTAACTGTTAAAACTTTATTTATCTTCATTAAGGACCACACTTCATCTTGATCCTTCGCAAGTACAGCATGAAATCTAATCTTCAAATAAGTGTATTCATCAACATTTTCAAAATTTTCACTCATCTTGTACTGCGCCGTGATAAACATCATCTCGTTTATCGGAAAATCAAGTAGGCTTCTATTAGAGTTCACAACATCATAACTCTTCCTTGGCTTTTTCTCGAACTCATATAAGTGATTCCCCAACACTTTGGATTCAATTGTTTCATACGAATACAACTTCGCAGGATCACCTTTGTTCATTGTTGGTGGATCACTTGCCCTTTGCCTCATGATACTCTGCACATGTCTTAATTTTTCCATTTCAGCTTCTGCTTCTGCTTTCTTTTCCTCTTTCGATTTTTCATACGCTATCCCTTTTCCTTTCCCTGTATTCTCAGTTGATGGTTTCGCACTCAAACTACCTCCATCTTTTGAACCAATTGTGATTCCTTTGGAAATTGGTTTTGTTGTTGTTACAGTTGAGGAAATTGGCTTCGTGAATACTGGCAAAGTAGTTTTGAGTTCAGTGGATATCACCTTCCCTACTGTCTTCGCATCATCCTATTTACTTGCTTTCTTCTCTCCCCCTTGCACCCCTGTGAAAGCAGGTGGGGCATTCTTTGGCAATAAAGAAGTAAAGTTCGCAATTGGGGCTAATGCCTTCTGAATAGCTTGTTCCAAAGTATTGACTTTTAGAGAAAAGAATTCAGGAGTGAGAATTGTCTGAGAGGTAGGTTGCGAAACCAAAGTTTTCAATTCAGTCACCAACTGAATTAACTTATCAAATTTCTCCTTGTTTTCTTTTTGGTTGGCTTCAAGAATCAGAGTAGAAGATTGAGAATTTGTGATAACCTTGTTCATGGCCGTAGCAACCACATCAACTCTCTTTTGTACTTCCAAATGTTGAGAAGTAATATCATGAAGCTCATACGCAAGTTCCTGCTTTAATTCTTCAACTTTAAAATTCACATCTTCCCTAACCTTCTTGACATCTTGTACAAAAAGAACATGACGTTCTTTTGCAATATTTTTCAACTCATTGACAACTCCATTGAACGAACTCCCTTGAGCTTTAATGCGAAGCTCATTGTTTTTGTCTGATTGATCTACTTTGTCAAGTATTCTCTTCTCAGCTTCTTTAAGCAGATATTCCACCTCCAATCCCGTTATTGTTGATTTTGAACCAGAATTTGTTTGCGACTGAATAATGGCATTTAATTTTCAGTTCAGGATTTTGAATTGCTTACCTGACATAAGCATATGATCAGGTATCTCCTCCTCCTCTGAATCGAAATGTAGTGCCTCAAAAGTCCCTCCACAACCTCCTCCTTCGGTTTCATCATCGGATATAGGTTGTGAAGGTTGAGGAGTTTCGGGTGATTGTGATGGAAATAATGTTGTAAATGGATGTTGTAGAGGATGATAAAAAATAGATGAAGTAGTGATTGTAGTGGTTGGAAGAGAAAATGGTGGTAATGAAGTAGATATATTCTCAGAAGAGATGGGTAAAGAAGCAGATAGGCTGATAGGTAGTGTGGTTTCGACACTTGTAATAGGTGCCCCCATATCAGATATGTTGACAACCATATCGAAAGTAGGTACCTCCCTCAGAAACTGATTTGGTAGTGACTACTTCAAGTGGAATAGAGGTTGTTGTGGAATTTTGCGAAGTAATAGGAATGGAAACAGGTGGAAGAGAAACAGTTACCACAACAGAAACAGGTGGAGTCTCTGGAACACCTTCTTCGTCAGAGGATTCATTTCGAATGATCAACTTGCGTTTCTTGGAAAGTGTTTGTTGCATATGCTTCGCAACATCCTGAGCTCGTTTTCGCTTTGATCCTGGAGAAACAGGAGCTGGAACATCGCGAAATGCTGCCACCTTACTTCTGATCTCCGTCTTGAGAATATTAGGAGAAGATTTATGAAGCTTCTTTAATACCCCAGATTTTGAGGGTATTATCTCCTTGTTCGCTTTTGTAGAAGTCTCTTCTTTCTCAACCTCTTCAGCTTGGGAGACTTTAGAAGATTGAACTTTTTCTGCCTTCTGAGTTTTCTTCTTCTTCTTGGAGGATTCTCTGGTAACTTCCAGTAAGACTCCAGTTTGTACAGCTGGATCAAAAGTTTTCATATATCGAATCAAAACTTTATGAGTTGAGTGCACTTTGCGAAGCATCGCATCTGGAATGCGAGCTACGTTGGTGAAGATATTTTCATCATCTTCAACTACTTTTGGAAAATGATATAATGAAAATTCTGCAACCTCTCCATCTTCTTGAACTTGAATACCTTCTTTTTCATACACCTTCTCAAGAATTAGACTCTAGTATCTGGCACACGAAATTCCTTTCTCAGCATTTGTGTTTTCAATACTTTTGACAAACTCCTTCCATAGTTGTGTTCCATAATCAACACTCACATCATAATACAGACCCATCACCATTGCATACACTTCCATCCGACCCCTGTCTAGACCGACAGTCCTCCCTGTTAAACACCATAGAAAGATACAAAAACGAAAGTTCCACATGCAGGGTAAACTTGATTTTCTGAAATCACTTATCTTTTCAAGAGTAGGTTGATGACCCATCTCATTGAACATAAAGATAATTTGTGAATTGATGGGTTTAAAGAACGGAGGGTTATTGGGAATGTTCAAGAAATCAATGAACATCTTCTTGTTCAAATGAACCCTCTTGTTATTCATCAATTGGAAGGTGATGACATCAGTGGCATAGTTGTAGGATGCTGTTGATGCCGCCATTGACAACCATGTCATCGGAACCGGAAAAGAACTGAACATTGCGGTTGCTAAAGGTTATCTTTTCAATGCAACAATCAACATATTTAGTTCATCTGGGTAAGATGAGACTTTAGGATTAAAAAGATAGTTGGTGCTTTGAATCTTCATTAGAGTCTGTGAGATAACTTCATCGGTGTTGGATTGAGTAGCAGCCATTGTTAGGGTTTGAAGAAGATGAAGATTCAGAGGATTTGTGAATGTATGAGTTTGATTGCGTAACTGTTTTAAGATAATCTTGAACCCCTTTTTATATGTAACCTTGAATGATTTGAATTTGAAGTGGGATGCATTTAATGTAATCCGATGTGGCACCTTGAAAATCAGACCATTACTGCGAAAAGTTAGCCATTTTTCAAAAAGCAGCTGCCACATCGCCTAGAAAACCGGACAGAATACCATACGTCTCGTGTACACAGCCTGTCAATTTTCCCATTATAGAATTGTAACCGTTAGGACCCTTCACATGGAGGAAAGGCTCTTTCACTTTTGGGATGTAAAGTGAAGTCATATGTCAGACTTGCGAAATCATCAGCCTGAGTTGGTATTACTCAGAACCTCAAGGATTTCGTGAGTGCAGTGTTCCAAAGAAATAAGATAAGAAACAAAAAATATTTGGAATTTTGTGATGTCAAAAATTCAATTTGACACCAATGCAGTTAAACCCCAGGCAAAGGTTGCTTTATTAATCATCAAGAGAGATGATCAACAGCTTGTGTATGCTCCCGTGAATTACAATCGAATACTTTTTGATAAGTATCAAAGGGCTTATTTTGAAAGATATTTTTTGGTTGGTTTCAAATTTCATTACATATCAACCTTAACATAAGGTGAGAAATTGTAACTGAAATTACTTGTATGACCAGTGTAGTCAGTGACAAGTTGGCTTTTGAAAATATTTATCATGACTAGGATTTGCGAATGAAACTCACACTGAAATCATATTCATAAAAAATTGTTGTACTGGATCTTGTTGGGTAACAAACATCGTGGGTTGCGAATGTTTGATCAAGACCATGCATGTGAATTGAATATGATTTGGAGTTTCGAAATTTTGGTACTGAAACAAAAGTTTCGTTAATATCTAGAAAAATGTTCCCCATCAATTCCTTAAGTTGAAAGATGTTTGGGTTTCACCTTTATCACGGACTCATGATGTCAGATCATTAACACAGAATGTTTGTATATCTAGGTCTCGATGGGTTTGATCAGAGACCTCTCGGACATACGTCTTTGTGTGTGATTTGTGTTAAGAAATTTGTGATGAAAAAGATTGGTTATAAGATCGAATGTACCTCTGTTATGTGTGGACCATACAGAAAACTCTTAACTCATATGAGAAGAGTAAGGTAGCTCTTTTGACTAATGCGAATACAAGCCTTATTGGGAAGAAATTTTCATGAGATGATTTCATTAAGGCTTTCATTTCTCACACATAGAGTCATACGAGGCTTGAGTCAACATGCTGCAACATGCTTCTAGGGACATCCTAACTAGTACAAGTTAAAAAAAATAATACATTCCCATAGAAACATACAAGCGTGACCTCTTCGCATTAAGCACTGGACTAAACTAAAAACACATAATACTTAAAGAACAAGGTTAACAAAAAAAATATTTTTTTGATTTTTGAATTTTTCGAAAATAAAAACATAACAAAATAAAATCTTTTTGGATTTTTGGATTTTCGAAAATAAGAACAAAACAAAAAAAATATTTTTGATTTTTCAAGTTTTTCGCAAATAAAAACATAACAAAATAAAATCTTTTTGGATTTTTGAATTTTTGAAAATGAAAACAAAACAAAAAATTTCTTAGTTACCAGTTGTACGGATGCGAAGCCATGCGAAGCCTTTGAATGAACAGTAACTTCTGAATGATTTCGACTCAGAACTGTTGAATGGACCTTTCATTCTTGAGATTTTGAAACTGAATTCAAATCAATCATCCCCAAACTTGCTAAAATTCTTACAACTAATTTTTCATCAAGAGGTTCAGTAAAAATATCAACAACAAAATGAATTTCAATATTCCCATCTTCAACATGATCATTGATAAAATGATATCGAAGAGCAATGTGTTTTGTCTTTGAATGTTGTATTGGATTATGACAAATGCGAATTGCACTTTGCGAATCACAATACAAGGGAATCTTTTTCATGTTTATCGCATAATCACAAAGTTGACTCTGAATCCAAATGATTTGCGAAGTGCAAGCAGCAGCTGAAATATATTCAGCCTCAGCAGTTGATATAGCAACACAAGTTTGCTTCTTTGATTGCCAACTCACCAACTTCCCATCCAATAGTTGACATTCACCACTTGTACTTTTCCTATCCAATGTACATCCTCCTAGATCAGAACCTGAAAAACCTTGAATGAAGAATGCCAATTTTGAAGGATACCAAAGTCCTAACGAAACAGTCCCCTTAAGATAGCGAAAAATATTTTTCATTGCAGTTAAATGAGGTTCTCTGGGATTAGCTTGATATCTAGCACAATTACATACCGAAAACATAATATCAGGTCTGCTTGCAGTTAAGTACAATAAAGACCCTATCATGCTTCGATATAGAGTTAAATCAACAGCAGGAGTATCTAATGAAGGAGTTAGTCTTGTTCCCACTGCCATAGGTACTCTCAGCTTCGTGCTGTTGGTCATTCCAAACTTTTCAAGCAAGTTCTTTGTGTATTTTTCTTGATTGATTAAAATTCCATCCCTGTTCTGTCTTATATTCAAACCAAGAAAATTATTGATTTTTCCCATCATACTCATTTCAAATTGACTCTTCATTAGATTTTCACATTCAATTGACAATGCTGGGTCAGTTGAGCCAAAAATAATATCATCAACATAAATTTGAACAAGCATGAGATGATTCCAAACTCTCTTGCGAAATAATGTGGGGTCAACTCATCCTTGTTTAAATTTAGATTGTTTCAAGAAATTTGTAAGTGTTGCGTACCAGGCTCTTGGTGCTTGTTTTAACCCATAAACTGCTTTGTCTAGAATGTAGACATGATCAGGATGTTCTTTATCTATAAACCCTGGTGGTTGTTCAACATAAACTGTTTCTTCAAGTTCTCCATTTAAGAATGCACATTTAACATCCATTTGAAAAACGTCAAAGTCTTTGTGAGCTGCATAAGCTAAAAATATGCGAACTGCTTCGAGTCTTGCAATAGGAGCAAATGTTTCTTCATAGTCTATTCCTTCTTGTTGCAAATATCCTTTAACAACTAGTCTAGCTTTATTTCGAATAATATTGCCATCTTTGTCGGTTTTATTTTTAAAAATCCATTTTAATTCGACAATTGAAACATCAGAAGGTTTAGAAATTAATCTCCAAACCTTGTTTCGTTCAAATTCAGCCAGTTCAGATTGCATAGCAACAACCCAATCTGAGTGTGCCATAGCATCCTTTACTGTCTTTGGCTCTATTTTTGAAATAAAGACATTAAACATACACAATTCTTGGTTCGCATTTAGTACCTCATTTTTCGCACGAATTTGAGCTCTTGTCAACACACCATCTTGTGGATTCCCAATCACCTGTTCTTTAGGATGATTTCTTGTCCATTTCTCAAGTGGTGGAAAATCATGATTAAATTCCAATGGTGCATCTTCATACATATCTTCATTTTCAGATCCTGCAACAGAAAAATTATCATTTAATTCATGAAACTCATCATTTTCATCAAGATTAATTGTCTATGTTTCATCATGCTCCCTCTCAACATGATGTTCATCTTGATGCTCCCCCTCAAAATGATATTCCTGTTGATTTTGCGAATGCTCCCCCTCAACTTGAAGATTCATATTTTCATTCCCCCCTCGAAAGTTTGCTCTGCCACCATACGAAGTTCAAGCACACTTTCACAAGATATCGACGTTGAAGTGATTGTTGAATCATCGTTATGTTTTGAGGTTTCTGATGTTTGATTATCAGGAGCATTAACTTCCGCATCTATTGCCCTGTCAGGAGTTCCAAAAATTAAGCCATAATCAAAATCATTTATTTTTGAATTATCAATCTTAGTATCTGAATTAACAAGAATTGATTTATGTTCAAATTTACTATCCGTTTGTTTAAGATAGTAATCATCAAAAGTTAAGTTGAAATTTTCTTCAAATTTTCTTGTTCGGTTGTTTAACACCCTGTATGTAACTGAATTTTGCGAATATCCTAAGAATATGCCTTCATCAGCTTTAGCTTGGAACTTGGTCAGATTATCTTTTAGATTCATTATAAAACACCTGCAACCAAAAACATGGAAAAATTTGACATTAGGTTTTCGATTGTTGAGTATTTCATATGGAGTGACATTGAATCTGCGATGAATGAATGACCGATTCTGAGTAAAACAAGCAGTTGATACTGCTTCAGCCCAAAGATATTGAGGTAAGTTCGCATATGTCAACATGCTTCTGGCTGCTTCGCATAAAGACCTATTTCTTCTTTCAACAACACCATTCTATTGTGGAGTATATGGTGAAGAGAAATTATGCGAAATGCCTTTGTCTGTGAGAAAAGAGTCCAGTGTTTGATTTTTAAACTCAGAACCATTATCACTTTTAACTCTGTGAACACTCTTTTTAAGACTAAACTCAATCTTTTTGATAAAATCAATCATCGTTTGAGCAACTTCAGATTTTAACCTGAGAAAAAATACCCATGTGAATCGAGAAAAATCCTCAACAATAACTAAAATGTACCACTTTTTATTGATTGTAGCAACAGTCGACGGTCCACATAAGTCAATGTGAAGAAGTTCCAATGGTTCTACGATTTTTGAATCTATCACAATCAGATGACCTTTTCTATGTTGTTTTCCTTGTTCGCAAGCTGCACATAAAGTATCATTGTCAATTTTAGTATAGGTAAACCTCGAACTAAATCTTCAGTGACAAGTTTGTTAATATTGCGAAAATTCAAATGTGACAATCTTCTATGCCATAGCCAACTAACATCATTAGATGTCTTTGATAGTAAACACACAGCAGGTTTGCCCACGATTTGTTTGATGTCCAGTGTAAACATATCTCCATATCTTTTGGATTTGAGAAGTACTTCATTTGTCTTCGCATTTGAAATGATACTTCCTTCTTCGTTAAACACAAACTGATTTCCAGTACCCACAACAAGTTGCGAAACACTAATCAAGTTATGTTGAAGACCTTCAACATAAGCAACCCTGTTAACTGTGAATTGTCCATTTGTGACTTTTCCATATCCTTTCAGTTGACATTTGTGATTATTTCCAAATTTGACTACTCCAGCATTCTCCAAGCTTCTATAATCTCGCAAGTTTTCCTGTCTTCCAGTCATGTGACGAGAGCAACCACTATCAATATACCATTTTGCATCATATTGCTCGTCACACATCACCTGCATTTAATGAAAAAAATTAGGAACCCAAAACTTATTGGGTCCATCATTAGTATTTTTGAACAAATTCTTTGAATTTAAATACCATGTTTTCACTTTATCTGAGACACTATCCATTAAATCAACATCATCAGTTCTAGATATTGAAATATAGTTGTTCAACTATTTTGGATTTCCAATGACTGTCATCTCATCTTTCACAACATTCGCAACTTTGATAATTGGTTTCCATTTTTGTACTGGAACTTGCGAATCATGAGATGATGAACTACCCATAGAAGAGTTATTCATGAACTTGTCAAATGCAGTCTCTATCTGTTGCTTTGAGAACTTCCCATTTTGATATTGTTTTCCTTTCCCTTCAAGCCAACGGTTGATCGTATAAACATCATATTTTCCTTTTGTATACGAAACTTTGGTCGGTTTTGAGATTGAAGGATTCGGAAAATTTGGTAGATTTGGTGAAAAGTTTGGTTTTGCTTGAGTTTTGGCATTCAAAGTTGATGAATTATTCATTGATTTTCCAACATTACGAAACTTATGATTATTCACAAATTTTTGCGAAGTCTCAAATTTTCTAATGTTGTCATATTTCCGAACAAATTTATCAATATTTTTTTTTTGGAATTTTGTCAACAGAATATATTGGTTTGTGAAAACTTGTATCCTTTTGAACTTTTGATGATTTTTCTTTTGAAATTTGTGCTTTTTCAATTTTTGATTTATCATTTGACACAACTTGCCAAAAGATTGGTTTTCTTGCTTTTCTTTTTGAAACATTATTTTATGTTGAATAATTTCCAACCATCAATTTGAATTCATGAGAATTTAGTTTCACTTCCATTTTTGGTTTTTCATCTTTTTCAAAAACTTTGTTTTGTTTTTGACGTTTAACCACCCATTTTTGTGATGATTTTTGACTTTGAAAAACATAAGAATTTTGAGTCAAATTGTTTTCTACTGTGTTTTGATTTGCAAAGAAACCTTCAGTAGTTGACCTTTGATTATCATTTTCAACCATTTTATTGAATTCAGGTTTAATATTCTCAACATTCCCAGTTGTGACAAAAACTTGATTCGGAAAAATTATGTTATCTGTGCATGTAAATTTTGGATAAACCACAGTGTTAGTTTCCAAATAATGTGCACCTTTGTCACAAAGAATTTTGTCAAATTCTTTTGTATCACCAAACACATGATCAACAACAACTTGTTGAGTTGTCTCATGCGAATTCTTCACTTCTTCTTTTTCTTCATCAGTGTCATCAGACTTCCAGCTTTCAACTTCCACATTATCAAAGTCACTGAGTTGTGAAGTACATGGTTTATCATTTTCATCCTTTACTATTGAATCAAGTATAATTTCTTTACCTTTGATCTTAGATGTGATATTAACGATTGACAATTGAGAACAATCAACCTCTTCTTCCTCTTCAATCTTACTGATTTCACTCACATTATCTGAATTGTCATCGACATCAGCATAATTGAGTTGAGAATCAAGAGTTGAGTTTTCAGTTTTCTTTAAGATTTTCACTTGTTCATTCTTTGTCAAACTTTCATTAAGAATTTCAACCAACTCATCAACATTCAAGAATTCATCAATTTTGACAATACCATATGCGAATCTATCATCAGGTACTTTTTCAAATTGTGCAATAGTGTTTTCACAATCATAAGAAACAACGCAAACTTTTTCACGTTCATATTCAAGAAAAGGTAAAAGTTTCCTATGTTGTTCTTTGCTAATTTCAGATGAATGATGTAAAGCAGTTAATTTCGCATACATATGTTTAGCAGAGTTATAGTAGATATTTCATTGTGCTAGTAACAACCTAACATCTTTTCCAAGATTGTCTCTAACACAATTTACATTTTTGATCTGCAATTCAAGTTTATCTACTCTGCTTCGTTTTATTTCTAATTCTCACTGTGTCTCAACTAGTTGCATATTTAATTTTTGAGCTTCAGTACTAGCAGACACAATAACAGAATCAAAATAAGCCACAATATCATCAAATGAAGTAATTTCAGCATCATAAGCAGATAAAGGAATATTAAAAGATTCAAGAATAGCACGTACCTTGGTAGTCATTGGAGATTTGTCTGTGGATTTAAACACAAAGCATCGTCCTGCAACATTCTCTTCACAATTTTCTTCAAAGCTTGCGAACATTGCACCATGAGTTGGATGCCTCATTTCTTCATCATCAGATCCTGAAGACCAGATCAGATATGTTCCACTCTCTTCTTCATCAGACTCTCCTTTTGCTACTAATGACATTCCTTTCGCCTTTGCACGCACTTCTTCGAGCTTTTCGGAATAGTAGGCTTCATCTTTAATTTTGCTCTTCTTCTCCTCTTTCTTTCTCAGCATGCAATCAGTTGCGAAGTGATTTGCACCATTGTAGTAGTGAGAATAAATTCCAGAATCACCTTTTAGCTTCTTCACATCCTTCGCATCTTTTTGCTTTTCATTAATCTTTTCCAATTTCTTCTTCTCATCACCTCTAGCTTTTGCAACACCACTCTTCGCATCATTTGACTTTCCTTTTGGATTAAAAGGCTTTTTGAAAAATTTCTTAACTATGTTGTTTGAGTAGAATGCAACAGCTTCATCATCAGAGCTCATTAACAAACCTTCATTATCTTATCCTTCCTTTTCACCAGTATCAATTTCAGTAACCTTTGAAACTAAAGCCAAAGGACCTCCTAGACTTTGTTTTGATTCCTCAAACATTTCTAAAACTTCACTTTCATGTGTTTTCAGCTGGTTGTAGAGATCATTCAAGCTGGTTGTATCAAAACTTTGTTGATTCTTTATCATCATACTCACACTTCTCCATTCCTTGCGAAGGCCCATGATGAATGTTAGATTGAATTCCATGAGAGACCTTATGATTCCATACTAATTGCAGCGATAAACAAGCTCATTCAGATGATCATAGTAGTTTTCGAGAGTTTCAACATCCTTTTTTCTGAATTCCTTAAGTTCAACAAGACATTGTTTCACAAAGTTGATCTTCATCTTTACGCTACCTTGATACTTCTCTTTCAAAGTGATCCAGATTTCCTTTGCTGTTTTACAACTACGAATGTAATTGTAGACTACAGGAGGCAAAAGCACCTCTTAGTTCCCTCATGCATCTCTTCTCTTTTTGCTTCATGCGAATTTCTTGATTAGCAACTTCTACTGACGAAGTAGATTGTCCATGTTGTTGAACATTATTAGGAAGTTGACCTTTTCCAATGATACAATTCCAGAGCTCTTCATCGATTCCATTTAAGTAATCCTCCATCCTATCAGCCCACTAATCATAGTATTCAGGGATTAACATCGGAATTTTGGTTGAAGAACCGAGTAAGTGAGAGAAGGATGTCATGGTATTCATGTTGATGTTCGGCATTGATGAACACGAGAAATTTTTAGAAATCTTGAAAAACCTGATGAATTTGTGAATTGATCAAACGAATTGATCACAGATTGCTAATCGATCACTCGACTAAACAATTCAAATGCAGAATCGATTCAAATCTGAAGATCAAGAGTGATTTTCAAAACCAAAATGCGCGGAAAATTTTGAGTAAAGTTTGAATCCTGCTCTGATACCAATTGAAGAGAATTGTTATTGAGATTTAGAAAGCAATCATGTTTGAATGAATGAAAAGTATGAACAGTGAGAGTAAATATTAATCAGATCTTATATTGATAAAGAACTGATTACAAAATAAGCAGTATGAATACTCGTGAGAAGCACTTTCTACTTCTAACCTCAGTCCCTATTTATAGGCAACTCGAGTGAACAAAAAATATACTAAGTCTATTACAATACACTTCGCACAAAATGTGACTTAGTAACATAACTAACATGCGAAACTTAAAGAAACTAACACTTCAACTTTTACAACACATAGACTCTACACAATCCAATCCAATCAACATCTCTAACAGTATTGGATCAACAACAAAGATTCCAATCTTATACACTCAGGATTATGAAGTTTGCATGCACCACTTCAAAGATTATGTAATCGGCTCAGAGGATAATGGGTACTTGATCTCAGAAGCAATCATAGTTGGTCTGTTTGGTCACTCAAGCACTTCAAATATTGTCAAAACTCAAAAGGAGTACAATCAGCTCGTGAATGATGTGAAAGACATTCCTCAAGACGAGAAAGAAAAGTTCCAGTGCAACATTCAAGCCTTAAGAATGATTAGGTTTGCTTTATAATCGGATACATTTCGATTGGTGAGTTCATGTGCTACAACAAAAGAAATATGGGATAGGTTAAAGGAATTTAAGTCTAGTGATGAAGATATGGAACATTCGATTCAAACCTTGCTGCTTTCTGAATTTGGTGATTTCAAACAGAAGCCTAAAGAGAAACTCATTTAGGCCTTTGATCGGTTTAATCATATTCTCAGTAAGATGATAAAGAACGGGATCGAAAGGAAGGTTATTGAGCAGAAGGTTACCTTCATGAATGGTCTTGGACCCGATTGGATGACAGTTGTATCCACAATGAAGGCACACGAACAGTTCAAATCATACTCTCTGGCGAAACTGGTAGGAGTTCTGAAGTCACATGAAAGTGCGGTATCAAAGGAAACGAATGTAGTTTCCAGCTTGGGTTCGTTAGCTCTTATCTCCAATGGAAAGAGTGTTGTTGAAGAAGAATAAGAATTACATCTAGCTGACTATGATCTAACCGGTGAAGACTATGCCTTGATGGTTTCGAATCCAAGAAAGTTTATCAAAAGGAAGTTCCCCGCCAACAAGAACCGAAACTGGCAGGGAAGTTGTAGTTCTGAAAGGTGAAGGAGGAACCAAAGATGGGTTTAAGGTCTAAAGAATCTAAGAAGGAAACAAAGATTGGTGGTGACTCAGGTTTTGACTGTCATTATTGTGGAGGCAAGAACCACTTTGTCAAAGACTGCGTGTTGAAGAAGAAATCTGAAAAAAATTGATGAAGACGATGAGGAAGCGAATCTCCTGAGACGATTGGAGGAGATCAAGAAAAAGAAATCAGTAGTTAACAATAACACCATGAATGCTTTGATTGTACAGGATACAGGTGATAATGATGAATTTGGTGGAGTGCAGGTGTGGTCCACAGATTCAGAGGACGAAGAAGTGAGAAAGCTGACTCATGGCAAGAAGATGTTGAGGGAAGATGTTTGATGGTGATGGAAGGTGTATCACAGATGCGAGGATATACAACAGATGGTGGGCTGGATGAAGAGAAGGAGTGAGAGGACAGGTGTTTCACTGCGAAACCTGTCAGTGCACAGATCAACGAATGTGATGAGTTGATCAAGAAGGTATAAAATATTCTCACTTCTCTGAAAATTCCTACTACTAACTATGAAAAGGAACTAAATAGCTTAAAATCTAAATTCGCTAGTTTAAATAGTAGTCTTACCCAAACTCGTGTCACAAACTCTAACCTGACTGGTCAAATTAGCAGGATATCATCGAAGAGTGAGGAGAGGAGAATCTGGATTGATTAGAAGGAGAAGGAATTAATTAGGTCTAAGGATGAGTTAATCTATTTGCAACGAGACAATCTTAAGCTTTTAAAACAACGAAACGTTTTTGTTTGATTGCAAAAAGATTATATTTTAATATCACTCAGTTACATCTTGATTGTGAAATAGTAAAGAAGATACATTGCATGATTTTACCCTTCCTTAAGTTAAAGGAGGATGAAGTTGATGTCGAAGCCTACAACTATGAAAATGTTGTATCTTCTGACGAAATATCTCCTGCCTACAAAATTGGTCTTGACAAAATAGAGTCCTACATAAAGTCAAAAGACCATAAAGTTTCTCAAATCTGAAAAGATGGGAGAGTACTTTAGTATCAGTTTTGTGATCATCTTAATGATTAAGAAACCATAGCACAATTAGTTCTCTAAGGAAATCTTAGTGCATTCTTATGACTAAGAAGAGGAATCTTGAATTGTTGAAATGGTTAAATCAAGAAGATGAGTCATACTTCGTTCCAATACAAGTTTTAAAGTCATACTCCAAGATTGTAATTTGTGTGACATGTCTTAAAGAAGGTTTAAAACACTTGTCAAATGTAAGAGTAAAAGTTTCCTACTCTTGTACATTTGAAATTGGTAAGTTGTGATGTTTTGGATAAAACAAAGAACAACTAACGCCAATTGTGTGAAGTGTTTGTCTTGATTAGAATCCGCACTATCTCTTGGATGTTTGACAAGGGAGTCTTATAGGTCAAGAGGACAGTGGGAGTCTTAAAGGTACTTGAAAGTCTCAAGTACTAATCAAGAATAACACCTGAAGTTTGTCACTAGCACACGACTTTAGGTTTATAACCTATCGTGTTGACATATTCTGTGCCCATTCCAATTAAAGTTGGCTTTGCATATGAGTTCTTGGAGTTCTCAATTGGTTGCACAACAACTTGGAAGCAATGGCAGGCCCTTGAGCTGCCAGGTGGCCAACAATTAAGATTGAGTTCAGTCCATATGAGTTTGGATTTGTCATCATCCTTGTCTTGTGACTATGGTTTTGACAATTCACATGGATAAGAACACATACACCATTAAATCTAAGTGTCATAAGGTTTCTCTCCGATTCATGAAAATGATGGTGGGGAAACACTTTCACTAAGTAGATTTTAGTTAGATAGCAATTGTGATATTTGCATTCTCAAAGTCGTTAGTGGAGTGTGTGTGGTTTACCAGCACACTAACTTGGACTTTTGAGAAGTAGCAAAGGTCAAAACAATCAACACTATGATTACGGCATCCCTTTTCATAGTTATTGAAATTGTTTAGACACACCTATAAGCTATTTAAGAGAAGGTGTATGATTATGATAAAGTTTTATCAAAACAATCTAGTATCAGAAATCTGAACTTTGGTAAGAAAGTCAGCTAATTTCTGAGTACATGTCAACGCTAGTGGGAGCATAAGTGTCATGCTAATAATCATCATGTTAGTGGGAGCATGATAATTATGATAAGTGTTGCAAGTTAGCAATGTTAATTATAGAAAGAGTAAATTATTGAAATCGTCCCTGTGGTTTGGTCAAAATTGCACTTTTGGTCCCTAACTTTTTTTTGCACTCGGATCGTCCCTATGGTTTGATTTTGTTGCGTTTTTCATCCCTTGCATTTTAATCGTATTTAGTCAAGGATATATATATGAATTTCATGTTGGAATGGCTCAACATAAGGAAATTCTGTATATGGGTCCATTATTTGCGTTCTAAAATTTGATTATGATTACGGCATCCCTTTTCATAATCTGAATTATGAGAACTTGGCAAATAGAAATGGAAATGTTATAGCAAAAGACTGGTTTAGTCTTTATGTGAGACATCATCAATCGTGTCCTATATGCTTCGGATATAGGATCGATTACATGTGCTATATTCATACTTTCTAAAATTTTCCAAATGCATGGGGCATTAAGAAAGGAAAAGGTCTAGAATTGGATATGACTAAAAGGATTAAACAATTGTTGAGGACAATCTAAGGTTTACCAAAGATTGGTTGCTCAAGGACAGTTGGAAGTATAGTGATAATTCTGGAAGGACCATATTGAAATAATCTGTAAGGAGGCAACTCTTGTTCAGAAGTGATAGTCAAAAGGGAATCTGGAAATGTTTCAAAGTTTGAAATTATTCAATCTGTGTAAGATTAGGAAACTTAATGCAAGAAGGATGTTTCCAAGGAGCTGATCTCCTTTGGAATGCTCTGTAATGTTTGTTGTCAAGTCTTTCTGACTTTGTGCATAATCATTACAAGAGGATCAATGCATATAAGTTTAGAATCTAACAGATTTCAGTAAATCGCATGAATTTGGAATTTTTGCATTTGCAGTAAGGATTTGGGGCTGTGAAAAGAGGATCATTGGAGTTATGTTCAGTTGATCTATGTCACAAAGTAAAGATCATAGACAAACATAGTATGCATACTTGGTGTATGGCATGACTAGTGTTTAGAAAACATAGTGTACATGCTTGGAGCATGGGACAACTATTGTTTTAAATTCAAGAATAAAGTTGATAGCTGAAACGGTATACAATGAATAATGTGTAATCATATGGTGATAAATAAAAGGTGTTTTATTTATGTTCGTAGGTTTTGATACCATATTGGATTCAATTATTCTTGTGTTTCATTTTGCATGTTTTGACTTCCAGAATAAATTAGGTTATTCTTCCGGAATGACTAAGTTATTCAAACCATCCATAGTCGGTCATATGTCTGAAGTAGATATGAATTAAGACTTTCATGGGTTGGCTTGTAGAGGTCTAAGGTGTTGGACAAAGGGTTACAAAACTCATGAGTGCTCATAAGTTCTAAGTATTGGATTCAACCCGCGCTCATTGGAATCAATTCATGGATTTTATCACGAGTGATCATGAGACGATAATATCCTATATTCTTTAAACCTAGAGATATGAGTTGTTACTATGAGTTGGTTGTACATTGATTGCACGAAAACGCATTCGGTAACTCAGTATTATAAAACGTACCTTTGTGTCTGATTCAACAAGTAGTAGAACAAGCCATATGAGTCGAAGTTTATCCATTCCTTTTACCTTCGGGATAAAAGTTATATCTGTGGGCCCCTCGATGATTTGATGAAGACAAATGGAAGTGCTTGGTCGGGCCAGGACTGATTTGATTTGTTCAATTAGTCAGTCATCATAAATCGGAAATCGGGAAACAACAAATGGACAGAGAGAATGATTATAATCCATGTCTTAGTCCATATGATATCTAGAATGGAGGAATATATGATCCCTTATCTAATGGACAAGTCACTGAAAAAGGTCAGAGTTCATCTACAAGGTCAGAGTTCGACAGAAGCTTTTGAGAGCTATGATTGCCAGTCGGTTCTTGAAGTCACACGCAATAATAGTTTTAGACTTATCCAAGTAGGAGACTGTTGGATTAATGTCTAAGTCCATAGCTATAATTGGTAAGACTTGACCCGACCCGACATGGTCCATTTGGGTTGCATGGCATCATGCATTTCGATAGACTATAATGAGAGAAATAAGACACTTATGGTTATTAATATATTATAAGTTCTAGTATATTAATAATAAGAATAATAAGATTATTTAATTAGTATTGACCAAGAATTAATCTAGGATTAATTAAGTGATCAAAAGAAGACTAATTAAATATATGGGTTGATTGTGCAAATCATCCATACTTATATAGTTGGCTAATGCTCCATGGATTACCTAGTTGGGCTAAAACCCATATGATGCTCCATGGATGCTCCATGGTGTATTTGTACCCATGGATCATGGAAATGAAAGACCATGACATTTAGGGTTTACATGGTGTAACCCTAACTATATATGCATCTTATTCTTGACCACAATCGGCCACTAGTGAGTGAAAAAGAAGGGCTAGCCGATTTCATGAAGTGTAGATTTCTCTCAAGTTATTCCAAGTGTATTTGGTGTTGTGTGAACCATTTGAGGTGTCACATGTGGGGAACTAGGCACTCAAGCTTCATGAAGACATTCTACATTAAAGAGGTATGTATACTATCTTGTTATATTCATTGTTTTATAGCTTAGATTAGGATAATATCTTGGATGTTTATATTTGCATGTATAATAGAGAAAACATAGATCCAAGGTATTTAGCGTTGCATGTACACTTAGGAGTGTTAGAATGCTCAAAACCCAACAGAAGGGTTGCAGCACAACCTCATCAGTGTCTCACAGCTGGTAGTTGGGACCGGATTGAAGGTCTCCTTTGATGAAGAAGGCTCAAAGATTGTCGAAAAGAAGTCAAATAATATATTGTTCAAATCAATGCGAAAGGGGGAAATGTACCCTTTGAATCTCAATCCAATTCGAGGGAAACCAACTGTTTGCTTGCTAACGAAGGCACACTCAGATTAAAGTTGGTTATGGCATCGAAGGCTCTCTCATATTAATTTCAAAGATATCAACAAGCTGGTACTTGGAGATCACGTTCGAGGTCTTCCAGTTCTCAAATTTGACAAAGAACATCTTTGTGCAGCTTGTGAAATGGGAATGCAAAGTCGACAAAGTCATCCTTCTATTATAAACACAAAGGTGATAGAACCATTAGAGCTGCTACATATCGATCTATGTGGTCCTTCCTCCATTGAAAGAATTGGTGGAAACAAGTAAATTCTTGTCATCTTAGACGACTTCTCTCGCTTCAATTGGGTATTGTTCTTGAATAAAAAATCAGAAGCAACTCCCAAGCTCAAACTCTTCATAAAGCAAGTAGAGGTTCAACTACGAAAAGTGGTTCGTAATGTGAGAAGCGACAATGGCTTGGAATTTTAGAACAAGAATTTAGAAGATTTTCTAGCTGAGAAGGGAACGACTCACAATTTCTCTGCTCCATATACTCCACAGCATAATGGAATCGTCAAAAGGAGAAATCGTTCTCTGTTCGAAGCGGCTCGAACTATGCTGAGCTTCGCTTCCTTTCCTTTATATTTATGGGTTGATGCTATTGCTCTTGCTTGTTACACTCAGAATAGATCATATCTTAACAAGCGATTCTCAATCACTCCTTATGAGATCTTGAACAACCGTAAGCCAAATGTGAAGTTCTTTCACATGTTCGGTTCAAGATGCTTCATTTTCAATTCAAAGGAGAATAGAAACAAGTTTGATACTAAGGCTAATGAAGGGATTTTTCTGGGCTACTCCTTGAACTCTAAGGAGTATAGAGTTCTGAATAAACGCTCAAATAAGATTGAAGATACATACTATATCACTTTCGATGATAGTTATGTCAAGAAGTCGAAGACAACTGAAGGTGCAATGCAGGATATCTTTCCAAAGTCTAGTCAAGTCACTGTGCCTATTTCAAATCTTTTCGAGCAATATATGCTTCTCTTCGATGAACCAAAAAAATCTATTGATTCTGAGTCCAAGGCCGAAGATAACAGAATCGACAGTTTAAAGAAAATTATTGACGATGTTGCACATAAGATGGCAACTGAACAACCAAGGGCAACTGAAAGGCCTGACTTAAGCGAACCTTCTGGTGACTTTTCTTCTATCCAGGGGGAGGGTTCGTCTCTACCAAATGATCAAGGTTCATCATTTCAGGGGGAGAATTCATCATCGCAATCATCAAGTTCAACCGAAAGTCCAAACGAAGGGGAGCGTTCTGATCTAGAAATTGAACTCGTGTCATCATTCGAGGGGGAGAATACGAATGTCAATGATGATGATACACAATCAGAATTGGAAGAAGAAATCAATGCAGAACTGGATCCCTCTTGTGATCTAAATTAACCTCCTCTCATTAAATGGACCAAAGACCATCCTCAAAGTCAAATCATGGGGAATCTTCTGAAAAGGTATTAACTCGATCACAGCTGAAAGCGAAACAAGTTGCACTATTCTCTCAAGTAGAATTTTGCATGTTCAACTCCTTCATCTCCAAAGTTGAACCAAAGACGGAGAATGCAACTTTTGATCATTCTGATTGGGTTCAAGCCATGCAAGACGAGCTGAACGAGTTTGAAAGAAACAAAGTATGGGGTCTAATTCCAACTCCAAATGATGCTTCGATTGTCGGTCTCAAATGGGTATTCAGAAATAAGATGGACAAGGAAGGGAATGTGATTCGCAACAAGGCCCGGTTGGTGGTGCAAGGATACTGTCAAGAGGAAGGTATACATTATGAAGAGACCTTCGCTCCAGTTGCAAGATTAGAGTCGGTTCGAATGTTTCTTGCTTATGTTGCACACAAGAACTTTGAGGTTTATCAAATGGACGTAAAGTGTGCGTTTCTCAACGGAGAACTTGAAGAAACTGTATACGTTGAGAAACCACCAGGCTTCATGAACGAGAAGCATCCAGATCACTGCTACATTCTAGACAAAGCAGTATATGGCCTGAAGCAGGCTCCCAGAGCATGGTATGAAACCCTAACTCGATTCTTAAAACTGTCTAAATTTAAACAAGGTTCGTTTGACCCAACATTCTTTCGTAAGAGAGAGGGTAACCACCTTATGACAGTCCAAATTTATGTTGATGACATCATCTTCGAGTCCACGAATCCCAATCTAACAGCTAAATCCGGGAAGTTAATGGAAACTAAATTTGAGATGAGCTCGATGGGTCCAATTAACTTTTTCCTTGGCTTAAATATTAGACAGGGACCCGAAGGCATTCTTATCAATCAGGAGGCATATACAAAGACGTTACTTTCCAAGTTTGGGATGTTAGGAGACTCCAAAGTGAAAGTCCCTATGGCTTTTGGAACTAAGCTTGCACCATCTTTGTACAAGCTAGCTGCTAACATAACGCTTTATCGTCAGATGATTGGGACACTGATGTATCTCACAGCCAGCAAACCCGACATCATGTTCTCAGTTTGCTATTGTGCCCGATTCCAAGCTAACCCACGCGAACCTCACATGCTAGCAGTGAAGAACATATTTCGCTATCTGAAGCAAACTTCCTCTCTCAGTCTATGGTATCCAGCCAACTCAGGTTTCTTTGTCCAGGCATTCTCAGACGCTGACTTAAGGGGTTGTGGATTGGATCGTAAAAGCACTACTAGAGGATGCCAATTTCTTGATGGTAAATTGGTTAGCTGGAAATCAAAGAAACAAACTCGTGTCTCTCTCTCCACGGGTGTAGCTGAATATATAGCCGCCACCTCATGCATATCTCAGGTTTTTTGGATACCGAGTCAGCTTAGGGACTATGGGCTGAACATGAAGAAAATCCCACTATATTGCGACTCTGAAAGTGCAATTAGGATTTTTCATGACCCAGTGCAACACTCTAAGACAAAGCACATAGCACTGCGGTATCACTTCATCAAAGATCTTGTGGAAGATGGTAACGTAGAAATTCATTTCATTAGGACCACTGATCAAAGACCAGGTTTGTTTCACCAAGGCTTTACCTGAAGCAAGTTTCAATAAGATCTTACAAGGCCTAAGAATGATGGAAGCAGAATTAGTACCAAAATCGCCTTCGCTTCATTAAAGGTAAGAAGCGAAATAGAGCGAACGCTCGGTCTATTTCAGGTTCGGTTCACCCGGGAACCGAATTGAACCGAACACTCGGTCTATTTCGGGTTCGGTCCTTCTGAACTCGTTCGCTACTTTTTCATTAAAAGGGACTTTGAATGTATTCTTTTGTATACTCTTTTTCACACTTATTTTTAGGTTTTTCTTTTCAAATTTTTATGTATGTATATAAAATACAAAAATAATTTTGTTTTTGTTTTTCTTTTTCTTTTGAAATTTTTAACAAAATACAAAAATATTTTTCATTTTATTTCAATTTTCTTATTTTTTTTCTTTCACACTTATTTTTCATTTTATTTCAAAAATACTCTCAATGCTGGAGCTGCAAAACATATAAATTCTTTTCATAAGACTAGTTTAGTGTCCTTAGATGCATGTTGCTGCTTGTTGACCAAAGCCTGAAATGATTTTGAGTGAAGCCTTAATAATTTTATAGATACAAATCATGTTTTCCAAAGTAGGCTGTTGCGTTCACTCTAATCGAGAGCTACCTTACTCTTATCATATTGAGTTTAGAGTTTTCTGCTAGGTCCTACTTTTATAGCAGAGGTACATTTGCTTCTTAAACCACCTCCATCATTTTTCTCCATTACACTTCATCTCACTCATGTAACCCTTGAGACTATCAGCACTTACCACTGAGGTTTATGGTTACACAAAAATGTATGTTTATGATCTTAGTCTCGTGTCACTATGTACTAAGTGAAACCCACAATTCAGTACTCTTAATGCATTGACGGTGAACAATTACTATGTTCTAGCTTTCACCAATGAAATCTCTTTTTATTTTGAGAGATCCTTTTGAAAATGTCTATTACCAAGACTTTTCTTCCACAAGGATCCAATTATATATATATATATATATATATATATATATATATATATATATATATATATATATATATTGAGATTTCTCAGTTTCAACAAGCTACTAAATACATATCAAACCTAGTTGTTCAACAGACCACATTGGTCTCACAAGTACTTCATTCTCTTTTGGTCTTATATCGAGTACCGAAATTTGAATTAGAGAGCAAGCCACCCTTACATGCCTCATATCTAAAAGATGCGTTTCATTCCTTCTTCAAAAGTCTTTGATCGTATTTTAACGGGAAACCACAAATATACTTTGTAGTCTCTCTTGACTTGAAAGGAAGAGATTTGTGCCCGGGATCTACTGTTTCATGTCTTACTTGACATCACAATATCCCATAAAGTTCGATTTATTTCTATTTCATTCACACTCTATGCATGGAAATCATTGATTTTCCAAAAGTCTGGTTCTATTTTATATATGAGCTAATTTTATAGCTTGGGTTCTAAAAAGCATTATGATGATTTTCAATCGATATAATAAGAATGACAACGGTTCATGTAAATTATGTGGGTGACATTTCAGATAAATCACAATGGATGAGTCAGCTATTATCCAATCGTTTCGTCGATTTGAAAAAGGTACTTTCTATGGAAAGGCGCGTAAAAAATGAAACGTATTTTCTCTCTCCTGCGTCATCATCGAGGTGGCCAACTGTCTACTACTCATCGCATCAGGAAACGTTTAACAAAAGGATGAGATTTTAGCCGGATCATTCTCTCTCCTACTCTCACGTGTAAAAGGGTTTCTCACGATCAACTTTACTCTTTTACCACTCAAAAATCTTCTAAAAGAAAAAGGCGATTTCTTTGACTGTTCATCATCTTCTACTCAAGCTTCATCAATGGCGGAATCATCTTCTGTTCAAGATACCTCTGTTCACTCCAACCTTCTGACCATTAAGCCACAACAAAACCTCATCATTTACCTTACACCATTCGTCTATGAACCCTACATGTTGTATGTGGTAGAATGTCTCAAATACTCTCTAATTATTGATGCTCTTACAAAGGTGGAAGTGGTTCCCATGACTTGCCTCTCTCACATCTATTCAACCGCTTATTATGACAAGGTTGCTGAGAGGATTCACTTTGACATTCACAATGAGAAGATCTCGATTTCAAAGAATCTCTTTTGTGCCCTACTTGGTCTTGCTTGCGATGCCACTTTGGTAAACCCTGGCTCCATCACTACTGGTCAACTATTCTCGATGTTCTACCAAATGGGGTACACTGAAACCCTAACCACTGTCACGAAATTCAAGAAGTCTTACCTTCCCTCACAATGGAACCGCCTCTTTACTCTCTTATTCAAGGGCCTCTCAGAGCGTAGCGCTGGATCAGATGGAGCAAGCAAGTCATTTATGACTATGCTTTATGGGTTGTACAATGGTGTAAATCTGGACTTTGGGGTGGTCATATGGCAACAACTTGTTCAGAGTTTATACTCTTCTTCTCCCCATTCTGTGATTTCATGTGGCAAGTACTAGTCAATTATCACAAAGTGGGCAATGCATCGTCTTCACGTTCCAATCATGGCGGACTCCCTTCTCTTATCCATCGCAACATTTCACACAACAAAGATTATCGTCACAGATCCTTCCAAGTTTTTCTTCATTGGATCGATTCCAGAAGCTATGTATGCCTGTGTGTCTGTCACACCCCTAGACCAAGGATGGTGGAAACGTCCGGGGGTGGAGGACTTCATGTATAGCATCATAACAACAATTGGAATAGTGATTCAAGCAAACACAACCAACATATATATAATTGAAAAGGTTACATCATTGTATGAATTACATGTTTCCAAATCAATTACAATATGTTGACAAAATGTGAAATGTTTGACGCCTTAATGTCCCATCCTCAAAAGAACTTGATTACCTATTTAGTGATTCCCTGAGAATACAAGTGGTTTGAAAAAGTGTCAACACAAAGGTTGGTGGGTTCATAAGTTTTTGTATACAATTATGAAATCCTTTTCTTTTAAAAGTAGCGTGCGTTCCAGAAAATCCAATATTTTGATTAATGTGTAAATGTAGTCTTCGAGGCTTCAGGTTCGGACCTGGGGTTCGCTTCTCAGCAGTTCGGTCCTTAAGAGGACTTTTGGCTCTAAGAGGGTTCGGCCCTATAGAGTAGGTTTCGGGTCCTTAAGGCTATTTTATTCGTTTTTACCCCGTTTCAAGCCGTTTTTGATCTGGTTATGGGTCGGGATGGTCCAAATGATTACGAAAAGTTACAGAAACTTTTGAGAGAGATTTGGGAGAGATTCCATATTCTTGGAGAGATTTAGGAGAGATTTGACATACTTGGAGAGATTTGGGAGAGATTTCTAATATGGAGAGATAGAGTGAAAGAGATTTAAGAGTGGTTCCATTTATGACCTTTTTAAGTATCCGGATTCGCAACGCAATGTTTGTAAACCTCGTTAAGCCATGTTTTAGTGTACTACACACTCCCGATGAGTGTGAAATAGTGTTTTATCGCTTTGGTTCATGTTTTAGCACTATCAAGGCTAAGGAAAATTAAACACACGAGTTTCCAAATGATGCTTTCTTATTAAAATAGTGAGTTGTACAGTAATTACATAAAGTAAACCCTAATATACAAGGTTTAATTGAGTCGAACGGTTTTTCTCGTTGACTTTGTTTGACTTTGACCTGACCCGAAATTGACTCGTTGACGTCATTCAAGAATAAAAGAAGCTTCCTTCTTCGGGTCTAAGATAACTCACTCCTACTATGATTCGCTCTATAGAGGAAGCAGAGAAGCCTGCAAAGAAGGGAGAGAAACCCGAAAAACAAAAGGATGTGAGAGTCATTAAACCAGCTAAGGGGCAAACCCCAAAGAAGCGAAAGTCAGACAAAACTGCTCCTTCACAGCCTAAGCAGAAGAAGCTCAAAAATCCAGCCCGAAGACTTATTCTTCAATCCTCTAGTGATTCAGATTCTGAGTATGTTCCTCCAGGCAACAAACCTCCTACTCCTACAGAATCAGAGAGCGAAAGATCTGACGAGAAGGCTTCGGCTTGTGGTGATACTCCACCTAGATCACCCACACCTGAGGTACCTGTTCGCTCCCCAGTTCCTTCTTCTCCACCTGCTTCTATTCCAATTTCCTTACCAACAACCTTCCCAGTTATCACATCCGAACCTACCTCTACCATTCCTATTCCCACTCCTCTCTTTTCTCAAGCAACCAAAACAACCACCACTAGAGTTCAAACCAACGTACCTGATACGGGGGTTCGGTCTTCAGTCCAAGAAACAACCAAACCATTATCTCCCACACCTTCAACCGAAACCAACACTGTCCTTGGTATAGAAGACTTGGAATTTGATTCCTTCTACTACAACCCTTATCGTGTTCAAAGTGATGAAGATGATGATGCTCCTCTTACCAAAAAGAGTTGCAAGGAGCTGAATTCAAAACTTGACACTCTCATGGCCTCTTCTTCCTCTCACAATCCAAATTCTAAATCTGCTATTCAAAAAATGCTTGACTCCTTTGTCAAAGCACATGAGGCTTCCATTTCTCGTGCAATAGATGTTATTACCGCTTCAACCGAAGTGTGTACCGACGCGACCGAAAAAGTCGATAAACTAATTCAAGATGCTAACATTTTTCTTGAGTCCTTATAAGGAGCAGTTGAGTTGAACGCTTCTAAAGTGACCAACTCAATAACCAAGCTCGAAGAAGAATTTGCCGATGAGAAGAAAATTTTTGTCAATCTTCGCCAAGATATTCAAAAGGACAATGTTGCTCTTTTTTCCTCTCTCAATGAGCGTTTCACCAAGCTTCAAGATGATCTAGCCATGGAGAACTCACTCATGCATGAGCTTGCTCGCAAGACCACTCAACTCAAGACCAAAAATCTCCAACTTTCTCAGGCGAACAACGAGGCCAATCAGCTTCGCTCTAAAAGGGCTGTCGTCAAAAGCTGTGTCTCCAATATCCACGCTATTCTCTTGAGCGTTTTGGAGGCTCATGACCCTATTCTGACTATTTCTGTTAGACGCCATCTTGCTGACAAATTCCGTCCTGCCCTTGGGATGTTGAGTCGCATTGAAGGTGTTTCATAGGCGATGGTACCTCCGAAACAATGGGAGAAGGACGCACATCTTCGTTTCAACCTCCTCCCACTTCCCAGCCAGAACAACAAAAGACTGAGCATGCTTCAGGTTCGGGTCCTAAGGATAAAGGCAAGGGTCCAATAGTGGATGACAATGATGAGGAAGAGGAAACAATCGCTGATGCGTTGAAGCGAAAGGCAAGGGAAAGGGAAATCGATCTCAACGACAAAATTGTAAAAGAAGCTGAAGAAAGAGAAATGAGATTAAAGGAGGCTCAGGATCTCCTAGAAAGCAAGAAAACCCTTTTTCCCTTCTGGGCGTTGGAGAAGCTGCTCAAAGAAGCCATTGACTCTCGTAGCACTCATTGGCTTGAGCCAGAAGTGTCTTTGTATTGTGAAAACACAGAGGACTCTCAATTTGATATTCCTATCACCTGAAAGGCGTTTGTGTTTCACTGCTTTCTTCCCATTGCAGAAGTCCCACATCTAGACCCGAAGGTTGATCGTGAGCTCATCTACTACTACTTGGAGTTCGCTCAACCACAATAATCACTTTGAGCGCTCAGAAAATCATCACAGTTCAGGTCCTTAAGCCTCAAGCAGCAGGAAAGTTTATCAACATCAAGTTCAAAGTCACTAGAAGTTTGGCTTTGTCTGAGCATACCTTCTCTCTTGCTAATCTGCCCAATCTTAATCCTCATGATTGGATTGTCCTACACAACATTCTACTCTCAAACCCAGTTGATGATGAGCCAATTATTGATCATCTTAAAAGATTGTTAGTCTGCTACGTTTGGAGGTAGCTAAGATGGATCAAGAGGTCGCTTCGGTTGTCAGGAAGAAGCCCACTGTTTTGCCAGTTGGTTCTGCAAGTGATGCAACAAGATGAAGATGGGAAAGATTGATCCGGTCTTAAACTCTGTGATGTTCAACAAACAGGATGGTAAGAAATGTCTGTTCCCTTTGATAGATAAACATCTCTTTACTACTTAGTGCTTGGAGTATGTTTTGGGGATTATTCACAGATGCAAGCAGAACAGTGAAAGCGACAAGAAGTACTTCACTGATATGATAAGATGGTATATCCACTTTCGCCATGTTCTTCTTGCAGTAACTCCTTCTTTGTTCAAAGTAGTGAAGTGAACTACTGCCAATCAACCGAAGTGAAGGACTCTCCCCAATTTACACAAAGGGGGAGATTGTTGGGATTATGATGTTGCGTCTTGGGCTCGTTCCTTTTAGCCCAGTTTTGTAGCCGGTTTGGGCCTGTCCAACCGTGCATTATTTTATTCTAGGGTGTTAATATTTAAGGTGCATGCATGCATCCTTAGTAAGTAGTGCTTTAATTATTTTCTTATCGTAGTATTGTAAACCCTAGCTCGCCTCTACAGTGGAAGTTCTTTATCGAGCTCTGCTGAGGCGTGAGTACGTTTGGATCATAAGCTTCATATTGATTCTATATTCTGTTCTATGTCGTGTTTTGATTGAATAGTTTGTTCTTTATTAATATACCTGTGAAAGATCTAAACGAGCTAGAGATTTATTCTCATCAAGAGCCCTGGTATATTGCAACAATTTTCTGAGCCGGAATGGGTGGGAGCATAGAAGGAGTGGCTCGGAAGGCTTGAGCTGCGAGGAAGGTTTTCGCTTTGGCCCTGTGAATAGCCCTTTGAAGAGTGTCCGGTAAAGATGATGGCTAAGAGGTTGCAGACATATTCTCTTTTGTTACCCAGTTAGTGCCTTGGGGAATAGCTGCTTTGGAGCCTCGAGACCTAGAACTCCTTTGGTGACGTATTTTTCTTCTTTGCCATCTTCTTCATATTCTGAGGAATTTCCTAGAGGTCTGGACACAACTTGGACTTCATCATTGGAATTCAAGTCTTCATCTCGGAGTGTAAACTCTGAGGCGAGTTTCCAAGGTTGTCTGGGAGCTTCTCTCCTTCTTGCATCGGGAAACCTTCGGACCGGTGCAAGCATTAATGACTCCTGCACTTCATAAAATTTCTCAAACACCTTTTGGAGACCAATGTTGAGTTGTTTGTTGAGAGCATCATAGGCCACGGAAGTAGGTGCTTGAGCAGCAAGGTGATCGAACAGATGCCCCAGGATGGCTAACATCTCATCAAACTTTCGATTCAGAACATCAACAATGTTCCAAGTGGATCAAATAAGTTTGATGAGGACTTATTGGATGATGAGATTCATCTCGTCTGTCACACCCCAAAACCACGAACGGCGGAAACGTTCAGGGGTGGAGGACGTCATGTACAGTATCACAACAGTGTAATATAATAAACAAGCAACAACATCATCCATTGCTATATAAGTAAAGTTTTAATACATGTGTGTTGTTTCATTGTAATAAGACACCAAAAATATACAATCAAAATAAAAGTCGAGACTTGTCTGCTCCGTCTTCTCAAAACCTAGCCATCGTACCTGTCTACTGCTGACCTGAGAATACAAGTTATTTTGAAAGCGAGTATCAGCTTTAAGGCTGGTGAATTTATAAGAAATTAAGTGTCGTTGTCTTGCTTATGAAAATCTGTTATGAAGGCCATGTAAGCCTTTAAACGAAAATGTTGATGTAAGTATGAAATCCCTTGAAAAACCCTTATTTTCTATAAGTATGAAATGTAGTCTACTACCAAGACCTGAATGTTTTGTTATGACAATGTAGTCTTCTACCAAGACCCGAATGTTTTTTTTATGACTATGTAGTCTTCTACCAAGACCCGAATGTTTTTTATGACAATGTAGTCTTCTACCAAGACCCGAATGTTTTGTTTATGACAATGTAGTCTTCTACCAAGACCCGAATGTTTTGTTTATGACAATGTAGTCTTCTACCAAGACCCGAATGTTTTGTTTATGACTATGTAAAATGTCACACCCCCGAACCAGACGGCGGAAACGTCCGGGGGCTGTCGTGACTCAATTGAATACCATAACATTGAATATATATGATACATAACAACATTCGTCACCATGCATTAGTATTGTACAACCAGTAGAGTTTACATGAAATACATTGTTTAAACGTTACATTCCACAATAAATTGTTCGATTCGTACATAAATAAACTGCAAGCCATCACTGAAATACGATTTCCTTTGATTCACTGGTTCCCTGAGAATACAAGTATTTTGAAAAATGTCAACATATGAAATGTTGGTGAGTTCATAAGTTGTATTTAAAAAAAAAAAGAACGTTTCGTGTCTTTTGAAAACCGCCAGAAAATCCGATATTTTCTGAAAATAGTATAGTCAAAAAGGTGTGAAGATCCATAAGTATGCTTGTTTGTTTTCTATACTTGTAAAATATTGTTTGTTGAAATCGTATGTATTCTGAAATTGTATGTATTGAAAACCCTAGGAAAACCCGATGTTTTCCTAATTCTTTGAATTCCATGAAATTACTTGAAACCATTGCAACGCATGAAGTTATCATTCCAGACGACATTGGATTATTTTTGAGCATGATTAACCGCTACAAACACGCGTTACAAACGACTAGTCTATAGCAATACTAACGATCCCGAAGGCGTCGTCCGTACTAATCACGTTATCCAACCGTCCTGTAGTCCCACATCCGAAGAGAAGGAGGACACGAAGGCCTCGACGACTCCATTAGCCGGTTGGGGATAAAAAGGTACGAGGGGTCCCAGACCCGCCTCGCAAAAAGGCAGACTCTACTAGCGACACTAAAGGACCCTTGGGGACCAGTAGTCTACAGCCATTGAAAGTCCGGTTACGTCGTGTCGGATTGGTAAAACCCAACACTTCGTAAGATGAAGTCTTTGGGCCTTAAGATCAGGTCGTCGGGCTAGCTAGGCTCAACGAACAAGATTTTACACTTGTGGGGCCCAAAGATAGTGCGTAGACGTCTGTGCACATGTATAATGAATTCCGAATCGTTATTTGTATGAATCATAGTATTGTAGTATCATAGTATCGTTGTGTTAGTGGTTTCGGATTTTTATTGGTTCGAGACCGAACCAATTCGTTTAACAACGACTTTTGGTGTTGTAGTGTATTGTATTTTGTCGATAGTTGTAGTACCATTACTTGGTCAAATTGTATGTATTGAATTAGTCATGAAAATTTTCTGTTTTCAGCCCCTCCTTGTTTGTAAAATTTACTTTTTCAACCCTTTATTTAAAATATTTTCCGGTTTGGTCCTTAAATCAATTTTCTTGACATTTTAACACCAAAAATTATTGAAATAAACATTTTCCAGCATATTTTTCATAGAAAACAGCTTAAGTCCCTGAAATTTCAGTTTTCTCGGTTAATACCCTTCTTTTCGCAATTTTGACAATTTTGGCCCAAATTGTAAAATTTTTGCAACTTTGGTCCTTTTTAAATTTAAAAATCATTTTAACCTTTGAAAACGACTTGGATCGCTTATGGACCACTGTTTTACAGAAAATCACAGTTTTGGCCCTCCAAAACAGAAAAATTCGCATAATGGGCCTCATTGGGCCGAAATTTTCATTTTTAGCCCATTAAGCTTGAAATTTATGTTTTTAATCCTCTAATTGAGTATAATTCCAGAAATAGTTTTATGGAAACTGTTTTGGCACACTTCATCCATCAGAATCTGTGAAATGTCAATTTGGGCCCTTAATTTTGTATTTTTCACATTTTTGGCCCAAAATTTGTGTTTTTAGCTTAAAGAAAATTGTTACTAAACCATTTAGCTATCTTTCTTGAAACACTTTGTATGTAGAAATACGTTTCATGCTAAAATCATATAACATAAGTTATATCTCGGTTTTGAGGAGTTTTATGGCTAGATCCAACATTAAAACACATAAAAGCATACATATAAGCATGGAAATCATACAAGGCATATAAACACATATAGATCTACACTTTCACTTGTATTCCCCCCCCCCCCACAAAACTCATAAAAACAGAAAATAGGGGGTATGAAGCTCACCTTGGGTGTGGGGGCTCGGTTTTGCAAGGAAAAATGGAAGGAAAATGAAGTGTTTTTGGCCTTAGCTCCCTTTGATGAAGATCTCGAGTTTTGAGATGGTTCTAGGATGCAAGATCACGATTTTTGCATAGATTAGGAAAGGATTTTGATAACAAAAGAATTTAAATCATAGATCTATGCATAATCTTACCTTAGATGAAGAATTTTGTGGAGATTTCCTCTTGAATGCTTCCTAGAACTCGAGATTTTTGAGTGGAGAGGGAGAGATGTTCTTGAGTGATCTAGAGAGGATTTGTGAGAGATTTGTGGTGTGTGTGTGTGTGCTTGTGGCCGAGAATGAGAGAGAGGAGAGAAGAGAAGTGATATTTGAGGTGATGTGCATGGAGGAATGAGAATTATTGCATGGATATCCTATGGGTAAAGATGAGGTGGCAACCAAAGTCAACTTCATCTGTTATCTCCTTGGATTTGGGCCTTGGGCCGAGATTTTTGAAAAGGAAAAGAAAAATTTGGGCTTTTTCCCCTTAATCCCAAAATTAGAGTTAGTTAGAGTGTGTTTTATGCTTAAAAGAATGTAGTAGGATTCTTATATTTTTATTGGACTAGTTTAGGTTATTCATGGCTCAAAGCTTTCAATTCATTTCATTATAGGCCCAACATGGCCCAAAATGTTGAAATAAATAAATGTGGGTCCAATTAGAGCCCAATTAGGGTTCTAAGCCCATGATAGTCCAATTGGAAGCTTATTGGTCCACTTGGATCCAATAAGGAAGCTCTAGTCCAAAATAGACTTAACAAGAACTTCTAGGGTTTTCCAATTGTTTGATGACTACTTGTAGTACTTGTATAATGTATTTGATTGAAGTTTTTGATTCACATTAACTTGAATGTTTAGATTACATGACACAAAATTTCCAGTTGTGACATAAAATGATAGTTTTTCCTTTCTATTGACTAGTACTAAAAGTGCTTAGTCTAACTCATCGTTTATGTGAATATATCACAAAATAAAGTAAACTAGGAAAAATATAATCATGCAAGTGTTATCCCCGAGTGACCAGAATTAACACGACATCGCCGAAGCGAAAGATAGACCCAATGGACATCTGAAGAGTGTCCCCTCATCCTCTGTAGTGGCAGCAGGGTGGAGGGAGGGTTAGTCCCATAACAGCGTTAACCTAATGATCCTCCGAAGATTCACATCTCATCCACTGTTGCAACAGTTGGACAGAGGGATGGTTAGTCCCGTCACTGACTACTAAATAAGTGACAACCTTAGACATCCGTACACATTTATCGACCACTGGTGCTAATCAGTGGGGTTCGGAATGGTAAGTCCCGCCGAGATATCCCATTGAACCGGGATAGGAAAGACAATTTACACAGTAAGTACTACTAAATCATCCTTGTAGTTCTAAGTACAAGTATCCAGGTAAGTAAATACAGGATAATGCACCTATGTAGAAGTGTTCCTGTATGGTATTCATGTAAGTGTGTTCATGTAACAGGTAAGTATATGTAAACATATTCATGTATCATGTATTCCTAAGTACATGTAATCATGTATCATGTAAGGTACTGTATAGACTCATGAATGAACTGACTCTTGTGTGATTCCTTGTAATAGGAATAATGTTCTGTTTCTTCTAACTATCCCTATGATAATTAACTGGAAAGTAAGTGGTTGTTCAAGTAGATTTATGCACCCTCGATACACCAGGGTGTGGGAAACTGAATGAAGGATGAAAACTATAATCTCTAACATATAAATGAACATATGTGCATAAGTATAGTTTGATTCAAGAAGGTAAAATAATGGTTTTGCAAGATATCTAGGAGTTTTGAACAATAATTAAGAATGACTTGATGTCATTTTAATAAACACTTCAAAACTAATACTTTTGTTATCAATGTATTTTAAGATAGAAAACCACTTCATGTGTCACCTTTTGAAATATGTGAAATCTACTGAGTGAAAACATAGTTATAAAATACATAAGATTGATTTAATAACATATTGTTTTCTACTTGTATTCCCCCCCCCCCCATTAAAGCATTTAAAATCATTTAAAACATTGATTAAGGGGTACGAACTCACCTGTAGTTGGTGATTGGAATGAACTGAACTGTATAGGATTGCTAGGTGTCAAGCGAGGACTTGTACACACACTACGATCCTAATGAACATATAATCACACGTATATGCACTCAATTAGTCTTAAGTTACTAATTTATAATGCTAAGACATCCTAGACATAATAAACACTTTATATAAGTGTTTTAAGCCCTAAGGATTGCATCTAAGCTATTGTGGGACAAGGTACTTGTGTTTAGGGTTCCAAAGGACCCCATATATGAGTTTACTCCTCATAGACTAACACACATGGAGTTTACGGTTGTAAACTCTTGAGTTTACGGCCGTAAACTCCCAACCATGGGGTATTTGTGTGTTTTGAAGTCCCAAATGATTTCTAGAATTATTCCAACTTGGTGGTTCCATCCTTGAAGGGGTTTAAGGCATAGAAACACTCCATTTAGGAGTTTACGGCCCTAAGGCCATTTCCTTTGGAGTTTACGGCCGTAAACTCCATTGGAATGGTGTTCTTGTTGTTTTCAAGTCTCAAGCATAGGTGGTATAAGTTCTAGGCTTTTATTCTAAGCATATGAAGACATTAGGCACACTTTGGTGCCATTCTTTCATGTTTATAGCCCAAGAACAAAGTCGTGGCCGTAAAATCACTTTGATAAGTGATTTTGATGTGCTTAAGGCCTTAGATTAAATGGGAACTAGTCTTGATAAAAGTCTTAAAGCTTTAGTGGCCTTAAAACACCATTTTGAGTTTGAAAAGGGAGTTTACGGCCTAAGAAATTTTTGGGCCGTGAACTCCCAAACTTGGGTGGTTTATGGTTGTTTTCTTGTCCCTAACAGACATACATATGAGTCTAAGGTAGTTGTATAACACAAGGGTCGGTCTCGGCTTTGTTTTGGGAGTTTACCGCCCAAGAACACCTTGGGGAGTAAACTCCTAGATCTAGTGATTTAGCCTTCTAAATCATGTTATAAACACATAATAAGCATTCTAACACAACTAGAAAGAGTTACTCATGTTTTGGTATAAAAACCCGAAGATCCGTGAGAGAGAAAATGGCTTTTCTCTAGTTGGAAATGTGAATAATAAATGAATTTGGTTCAGAATTCTATTTATAGTCCTGAGATATTTTGGCAGAAAATATTTTTATTCTTGTAATGATCTCTAATATAATAGAGTGTTGGAATAACAGTGTTGCACAAAACCCTAGTGCACCCACTCTCCTGATATTTCCTGAAGTGTAAACCCTGAATTACTCAAACTTACGCGAAAAAGTCTAAAAATTAACTGTGACTGGTATAACTTCTATTGAAGTGATATAGTTTGTATAGAATGGAAATTTCGGGTTGTCACATCATCCCCCTGTTAGAAGGAATTTCGTCCCGAAATTAGAATTCAAGCAAATAAGAAATTACAAATAACTAAGTGAAAAGGTGAGGGTATTTCAGTTTCATCTGATCCTCATGTTCCCAAGTGAATTCCGGTCCACGCTTTGCATTCCAGCGCACCTTCACTATCGGGATACAGCTCTGCTTTGTTTGGTTGACCTCTCGGTCCATGATCTCTACTGGTTCCTCCACGAAGTTGAGGCGCTCGTTGATCTCTACCTCGTAGAGTGAAATAACAAGAGTCTCGTCGGATAGACACTTTTTCAAGTTTGACACGTGGAAGGTAGGATGTACGTTACTAAGTTCGTGCGGTAGATTGAGCTTGTAAGCTACAGGGCCGATTCTCGCGAGAATCTCGAAAGGCCCTATGTGTCTTGGATTGAGCTTCCCACGGTTTGCAAAGCGTATCAAGCCCTTCCAGGGTGAGACCTTCAGTAGGACTCGGTCGCCCACCTGGAACTCCAATGGTTTCCTACGCTTGTCAGCATAGCTTTTCTGTCAGTCTCTAGAGGCTTTCAATCGTTCACGAATTTGAACAATCTTCTCTGTCGTTTCCCGAATGATTTCCGGAGCCGTGAGAGTGCTTTCGGGAACTTGTCCCTTAGCTAACTGGGTATCACCCACTTCAGCCCAACACAGAGGGGATCTGCACTTTCGGCAATAGAGGGCCACGAATGGAGCTGCCTTTATGCTCGTGTGATGACTGTTGTTGTAGGAAAATTCAACAAGGGGTAAATGAGTATCCCAATCTTTTCCAAAGTCAATCACACAGGCACGCAACATATCTTCTAAGGTTTGGATAGTTCTCTCGCTTTGCTCGTTGGTCTGTGGATGGTAGGCTGTACTCATGTCCAGCCTAATTCCTAGGGAACTTTGTAATGACTGCCAGAACCTCGAAGTGAATCTACTATCTCGGCCTGAGATGATAGATAAAGGAACACCGTGCAGCCTTACAATCTCCCTAATGTAAGTTCTGGTAAGTTTCTCCATCTTGTCTGTTTCTTTGATCGGTAGGAAGTGTGCAAACTTGGTCATTCTATCGACGATGACCCATATGGAATCAAGTCCACCCGTCGTCTTGGGCAACTTGGTTATGAAGTCCATTGTGATCCGCTCCCACTTCCATTCTGGTATCTCCGGTTGTTGTAGGAGCCCGGAGGGTTTCTGGTATTCGACCTTGACCTTTGCGCAAGTAAGGCATTTACTCACAAAGGTAGCAATATCTGTTTTCATGTTAGGCCACCAGTATAACTTTTTATGATCCAGATACATCTTATCTGAACCCGGGTGGACGGAATAACGAGTGTTGTGAGCTTCGGTCATGACCAAGTCTCTGAAGCCACCGTGTTTCGTTGTCCAGATCCGATCCATAAGGTAAAAGGCTCTTCCACCCTTGACTTCCAAGTTCTTATCCATCCCTCTAACGGATTCACCCACCACGTTTTCAGGTTTTAAAGCGTCGAGCTGAGCCTCCTTTATTTGCGTGGACAAGTGTGAATGGATAGTTAGAGCCAAAGATTTGACTCTATGACCAGTATATTCTTTCCGACTTAGGGCGTCGGCTACTACATTGGCTTTACCCGGATGATAACGAATTTCGCACTCGTAATCACTAAGTAGCTCGACCCACCGTCGTTGTCTCATGTTGAGCTCTTTCTAGTCGAAAATGTGTTGTAGACTCTTATGGTCCGTAAAGATCGTGCTTTTTGTACCATATAGGTAATGTCGCCAGATCTTCAGAGCAAACACAACTGCTCCTAGTTCAAGATCGTGGGTTGTGTAGTTAACCTCATGTGTCTTCAGCTGTCTCGAGGCATAGGCGATGACTTTACCTCGCTGCATCAGAACACATCCAAGTCCTTGATTGGATGCATCGCAATAGACAATGAAGTCTTCTATCCCTTCGGGAAGGGATAGTATCGGGGCGGTGCACAAGGCTCGTTTGAGCGTTTGGAACGCTCTTTCCTGTTTCTCTTCCGAATCAAAGGCCACGCCTTTCTGGGTCAGGGTTGTAAGAGGTTTCGCTATGCTGGAGAAGTTCTGAATGAACCTGCGATAGTAGCCAGCTAGACCTAGAAATTGACGAATTTCAGTAGGTGTCTTTGGTGCTGACCAGTTCTCGATGGCCTTAATTTTGGAAGGGTCCACGTGTATACCTTCTTCGCTAACCACATGGCCTAAAAATTCGACTCGCCGAATCCAAAATTCGCACTTGGAGAACTTCGCGTAGAGCTTCTCCGATCGCAATGTTTCTAAGATTTTACGAAGATGTTGACTATGTTCTTCCTTACTTCGAGAGTAGATGAGTATGTCATCAATGAAGACGATGACGAACTGATCCAAGTAAGGACGAAACACCCTATTCATCAGATCCATGAATACTGTGGGCGTGTTAGTTAATCCGAACGGCATCACTACAAACTCGTAGTGCCCATAACGAGTTCGGAAGACTGTCTTGGGAAAATCCTCCTCTAACACTCGTAGTTGGTGATATCCGGATCGCAGATCTATCTTCGAGAAGTAGTTGGCTCCTTGAAGTTGATCAAACAAATCGTCAATGTGGGGCAAGGGATAACGATTTTTTATGGTAAGTTTGTTGAGTTCTCTATAGTCGATGCACATACGAAACGTTCCATCTTTCTTCTTGACGAACAAGACCGGTGCTCCCCATGGTGAGAAGCTTGGTCAAATGAATCCCTTCTTGAGAAGTTCGTTAAGTTGACTGGAAAGATCCTGCATTTCAGCCGGTGCCAGACGATAAGGAGATTTGGCTACGGGGGTAGCCCCTGGCACTAAGTCGATTCTGAACTCGACTTGACGTTATGGTGGTAAACCGGGAAGTTCTTCTGGGAATATGTCGGGAAAGTCGCGCACTTCTGGGATTTTCTAGATGTCTTTCAGTTCTTGACTAGTATCGACGACGTGTGCGAGGAATGCATGGTACTCCTTTCACAAACACTTATGGGCTATAATGCATGAAATGATGCGAAGGCTCGTACTAGGTTTGTCGCCGTAGATAACTAAGGTTTCGTTGTTAGGAAGGTTAAGACGAACTGCTTTTTCGAAGCACATAATGTCGGCATGAAGAAGACTCAACCAATCCATACCGATGATAACGTCGAAACATTTAATTAGGACTGGAATGAGATCTATCTTGAAAGTATGGCCATCTAAAGTTAAGGTACAACCTACGTATATGCAGTTTGTACTCTCTGTTTTCCCGTTAGCCATTTCTACCGTGAATGAATTATCTAATGCACATGGTTTTTGTTTAAGCAGGCGTGCAAATTTGTGAGTTACAAAACTTTTCTCGGCTCCACTATCGAAAAGTATGCAAGCATATGAGTTATCGAGGAGGAACGTACCAGTAACTATCGTTGGATCAGCTACTGCTTCCTCCTGGCCTAGGGCCATAGCTCTTCCTACCCCTCCAGCCATTCCTTCTTTAGGGCAGTTCCTCTTGTAGTGGCCCACTTCGCCAGAACCGTAGCGAGTTTGGCCCATACCGGCGTTAGGAACCTGGGCGGCCTGAGTTGTTGGAGTCTTGCAGAAACGGACTGTGTGTCCCTTCCTATTGCAGTTAGAGCACTGCATCTCCTTGCAAGGTCCGTGATGGTGGAAGTTGCACTTGGTGCACTTCGGGAGAGTTCCAGCATATGTTTTTGCTGGTAAGAGGTTCGCAGGGACAATGGGATTAATTGTGGCAGCATTGATCGCCACAAGTTGTTGTTTCTTGGAGGACCCTTACGAAGCCCCTCTTTTCCTCTTATTCCACCCCTTCCTGTTGTGGTCGGGGTTGGACTTTTGTGGTACCGGTGATCGATGAGAGATTGTGCCAGTTCCTTGGCGCTATCGAAGGTAATAGGCCTGGAAGCGATCACACTTGACTGGATCTGGGGCAACAGTCTCCAGATATATCTCTCTATCTTTTTGCTCTAGAGAGCAACAATGTCAGGGCATAAGTTTGCCAAATCACAGAACCTATTTGTGTAGGTCGTGATGTCGGATCCAACCATTTGTAGACCCCAAAATTCATGCTCGAGTTTTTGTACTTCGCCTCGAGGACAGTACTCTTTCATCAGCATGTCCTTTAACTTTTCCCAGCTGATGGAATATGCCACCACCAAAGTTAGATAGTTAATATGGCTGTTCCACCATGTTAGTGCTCTGTCAGAGAAGGTACAAGCTGCAAACTTGACCTTGTTTCCCTATTGACAAGCATAGATTTCAAAGACAGATTCCATCTTTTCAATCCATTGTCTCAACACCATAACACCCCCAGTTCCATTGAAGCTGCGGGGTTTGGCGTTTGTGAAGTCCTTGTAAGTGCATTCCCGAGGGTGTCCATGGCTTTCGCCGTGGTTCGAGGGTGGTGCACCTGTTCCTGATCCACTAGGGGCAGAAGCGTTGATTGCTGACACAGCAGCTGCAACTGCTGCTGTGAAAGCTGCCTGGAACATGTTGGCATCGAAAGGATTAGGTGGTTGAAGAGGTACATGTGGTGGTGGAGGTGGTGGTATCGGTGCTTCGTTGTTTGGGTTTCGCCTTGGATTCCTGAGTGGCGACATCTTTAACTATACGTTTCAAAAGATGGCGAAATGGATAAGAATAAATGATTAATGAATGTGTCCCATGGACTAAATCCCCATAGCCCAACAACAGAAGGAATAGTATGACTAAATGAAGAAGATAGTGTTTGGATAATAATTTCCATAAGATTAGATATCTGTCAATAATACTGGAATTACAGATGTAATAAGTTCGGGAAAAATGGCCTAAAAGTAGGCCTTACATCAACCAAGATGGAAAATTTTGACAGAATTAAGACTGGATCAAGACCTAACAGGTCTAAGATTTATACAGATTGGAAATTAGACCAAAGTTTTACATAAACTAGGTTATATCCAAAAGATGAGTCGACGAGATTCTATCGGCGACGAGAACTGCTAGCATGAGTCCTCGATCCCGACAGTAGACGTTCAATGTCCCTTATACGCCTGTCCGACCTTGCTTGCTGAGCTCGAAGTTCTCTAACTTCAGCTCGGGTTTCAGCAAGTTCCCTCTGCAGATTTGCATTGCGGACCAGAGTCCTTTCATTAGCAGACTCTAGTTGGCGAATGTGGACAGTGTTAACACCAGAGTTGGCGTCAACTTCCAAAACTTGACTGATAGTCGCCTGAGCCATTATCGTGTTCCGAGAAATCCTACGCACCATGATTGGTAGGACTCTATCAGAAGAACCTCCTTCAGTGAGGTTGTAGAAACTTCGGTCTCCATTGTAGGGAATGGACTGACCTTGTTCCTGACTCCATTCAGTCAAGTTAATGGCCCACAAGGGTGTGGGTCCTTGAAACACAGGACGGGGGTTCAGGTTTGGGTTTTGAGCAGCTGGGGGTAGGTTGTTGACTTCTGGCTCCGAGTCAGAACTATCGGAAAAACCCTCAGCATGGTGATCATCCAAAGGGATTGGGTGATCATCTTCTGGTTCTGCCTCTAGCCAACCAGCATTGCCTTGGTTCGAGAAGTACGGATTGTCGTGGTGAAATCCAGCCATTTTAATCTACACGAGAAAAGGGATTATAAGAAATAGCTAGATAGACAAACTGACTAAGATAATTACAGTAAGACCAAATACCCCTATGGTATTTCTTTATGGTTGTGTTGGTAACTTTTTAGACTTGTTGCCACATCACAACCATTCTTGGGCATATGCTAATCACTCCTCGGACTAGCATAGTTGATCAGGCTATGCCATTCCCAAGACTGACCATATATCCCCAGGCTTACTTGTGATATTCAACAATCGTAATACTTTTGTTCTTGTCGTTGTGACACTGATTTTAGTATGAATGCAGGCACGTATACTTTGTTAAATATTTTATTATTTAAAAGCATAACTCTTAGACAGAGTGTTTTAATCCCGATGTATTTATAGTTAGTATATCTTTTATGGCTTGATATACTTTATTCACTATAAACAATGCTTTGATACCAATCTGTCACACCCCAAAACCACGAACGGCGGAAACGTTTAGGGGTGGAGGACGTCATGTACAGTATCACAATAGTGTAATATAATAAACAAGCAACAACATCATCCATTGCAATATAAGTAAAGTTTTAATACATGTGTGTTGTTTCATTGTAATAAGACACCAAAAATATACAATCAAAATAAAAGAAGAGACTTGTCTGCTCCGTCTTCTCAAAACCTGGCCATCGTACCTGTCTACTGCTGACCTGAGAATACAAGTTATTTTGAAAGCGAGTATCAGCTTTAAAGCTGGTGAATTCATAATAAAGTGTCGTTGTCTTGCTTATGAAAATCTGTTATGAAGGCCATGTAAGCCTTTAAATGAAAATGTTGATGTAAGTATGAAATCCCTAGAAAAACCCTTATTTTCTATAAGTATGAAATGTAGTCTTCTACCAAGACCCGAATGTTTTGTTATGACAATGTGGTCTTCTACCAAGACCCGAATGTTTTGTTTATGACTATGTAGTCTTCTACCAAGACCCGAATGTTTTGTTTATGACAATGTAGTCCTCTACCAAGACCCGAATGTTTTGTTTATGACAATGTAGTCTTCTACCAAGACCCGAATGTTTTGTTTGTGACAATGTAGTCTTCTACCAAGACCTGAATGTTTTGTTTATGACTATGTAAAATGATAGTTTTTCCTTTCTATTGACTAGTACTAAAAGTGCTTAGTCTAACTCATCGTTTATGTGAATATATCACAAAATAAAGTAAAGTAGGAAAAATATAATCATGCAAGTGTTATCCCCGAGTGACCAGAATTAACACGACATCGCCGAAGCGAAAGATAGACCCGATGGACATCTGAAGAGTGTCCCCTCATCCTCTGTAGTGGCAGTAGGGTGGAGGGAGGGTTAGTCCCATAACAGCGTTAACCTAATGATCCTCCGAAGATTCACATCTCATCCACTGTTGCAACAGTTGGACAGAGGGATGGTTAGTCCCGTCACTGACTATTAAATAAGTGACAACCTTAGACATCGGTAGACATTTATCGACCACTGGTGCTAATCAGTGGCGTTCGGAATGGTAAGTCCCGCCGAGATATCCCATTGAACCGGGATAGGAAAGACAATTTACACAGTAAGTACTACTAAATCATCCTTGTAGTTCTAAGTACAAGTATCCAGGTAAGTAAATACAGGATAATGCACCTATGTAGAAGTGTTCCTGTATGGTATTCATGTAAGTGTGTTCATGTAACAGGTAAGTATATGTAAACATATTCATGTATCATGTATTCCTAAGTACGTGTAATCATGCATCATGTAAGGTACTATATAGACTCATGAATGAACTGACTCTTGTGTGATTCCTTGTAATAGGCATAATGTTCTGTTTCTTCTAACTATCCCTATGATAATTAACTGGAAAGTAAGAGGTTGCGCAAGTAGATTTATGCACCCTCGATACACCAGGGTGTGGGAAACTGAACGAAGGATGAAAACTATAATCTCTAACATATAAATGAACATATGCGCATAAGTATAGTTTGATTCAAGAAGGTATAATAATGGTTTTGCAAGATATCTAGGAGTTTTGAACAATAATTAGGAATGACTTGATGTCATTTTAATAAACATTTCAAAACTAATACTTTTGTTATCAAGGTATTTTAAGATAGAAAACCACTTCATGTGTCACCTTTTGAAATATGTGAAATCTACTGAGAGAAAACATAGTTATAAAATACATAAGATTGATTTAATAACATATTGTTTTCTACTTGTATTCCCCCCCCCCCATTAAAGCATTTAAAATCATTTAAAACATTGATTAAGGGGTATGAACTCACCTGTAGTTGGTGATTGGAATGAACTGAACTGTATAGGATTGCTAGGTGTCAAGCGAGGACTTGTACACACACTACGATCCTAATGAACATATAATCACACATATATGCACTTAATTAGTCTTAAGTTACTAATTGATAATGCTAAGACATCCTAGACATAATAAACACTTTATATAAGTGTTTTAAGCCCTAAGGATTGCATCTAAGCTACTGTGGGACAAGGTACTTGTGTTTAGGGTTCCAAAGGACCCCATATATGAGTTTACTCCTCATATACTAACACACATGGAGTTTACAGTTGTAAACTCCTGAGTTTACGGCCATAGACTCCCAACCATGGGGTATTTGTATGTTTTGAAGTCCCAAATGATTTCTAGAATTATTCCAACTTGCTGGTTCCATCCTTGAAGGGGTTTAAGGCATAGAAACACTCCATTTAGGAGTTTACGGCCCTAAGGCCATTTCCTTTGGAGTTTACGGTCGTAAACTCCATTGGAATGGTGTTCTTGTTGTTTTCAAGTCTCAAGTATAGGTGGTATAAGTTCTAGGCTTTTATTCTAAGCATATGAAGACATTAGGCACACTTTGGTGCCATTCTTTCATAAGTGATTTTGATGTGCTTAAGGCCTTAGATTAAATGGGAACTAGTCTTGATAAAAGTCTTAAAGCTTTAGTGGCCTTAAAACACCATTTTGATTTTGAAAAGTGAGTTTACGGCCTAAGAAATTCTTGGGCCGTGAACTCCCAAACTTGGGTGCTTTATGGTTGTTTTCTTGTCCCTAACACACATACATATGAGTCTAAGGCAGTTGTATAACACAAGGGTCGGTCTCGGCTTTGTTTCGGGAGTTTACCGCCCAAGAACACCTTGGGGAGTAAACTCCTAAATCTAGTGATTTAGCCTTCTAAATCATGTTATAAACACATAATAAGAATTCTAACACTACTAGAAAGAGTTACTCACGTTTTGGTATAAAAAGCCGAAGATCCGTGAGAGAGAAAATGGCTTTTCTCTAGTTGGAAATGTGAATAATAAATGAATTTGGTTAAGAATTCTATTTTTAGTCCTGAGATATTTTGGCAGAAAATATTTTTATTCCTGTAATGATCTCTAATATAATAGAGTGTTGGAATAAAATTGTTGCACAAAACCCTAGTGTACCCACTCTCCTGATATTTCCTGAAGTGTAAACCCTGAATTACTCAAACTTACGCGAAAAAGTCTGAAAATTAACTGTGACTACTATAACTTCTATTGAAGTGATATAGTTCGTACAGAATGGAAATTTCGGGTTCTCACATCGTCCTTCTTCTTTATCTCCTTCTCTAGTATTTGGATTTGCTTCTCATGATGCACATGGGTCTTCTTAATGAGATCGTTGGTAGCAAACACCAAGTCGTCATGGACCTTGAGCATGGAGGTGATGGTGTCAAGATAATGTTCGACCGAAGAATCGTATTTAGCTTCAACTTCCTCCAGTGAGTGCTTGAGCCAGATAGAGATCAGTTGGTCAATTTGGGCTTCTCGTTCCACAAATGAGGGTCCAGACTATTGTGAAAAAGACTGCAGGATGGCATCAAGTTTGGAATCAAGTCCGGAGACTTTTTGATCCATTTTCATGTTGATCTCTGCTACAGATGTTTCGATTGAGGACACCTTCTTCATAGTATCCGAGACGTTGGTCTGAATCTCAAGGAGAGCGAAAGGGTTAATGTAGTCACCAGCTGATGACTCGGAGTCAGAGTCTGAGTGTGGCGGTAGAGGTTGTCGTGATAAAGTATATGTGGATGGACTAGGCTTGGTTGCGGCATCTTCTTCATGCAGCTTGGAGTTAAGTCCACCATCTGAAGTGGTTGATGAATATGATCCGAAGTCAAAGGCAGACTTGGAGGTTGATGGATTGGATTCAAAGCGGGTGGAAGACATGAAGTGGGGGTCCGAAACTGACTTGTGTCACACCCTAAAACCAAGAACAACGAAAACATTCTGGGGCGGAGGATGTCATGTACAGTATCACAACAGTGTAAAGTAGTAAACAAGCAACAACATCATCCATTGCATTAATAGTAGAATTTTAATACAAGTGTGTTCTTTCATAGAATAAGACAATATAATGAATAATCATGATAAAAGATGAGTCTTGACTGCTCCGTGTTCACAACACCTGGTCGTCGTACCTGTCTATTGGTGACCTGAGAATACAAGTTATTTTGAAAGCGTAGATCAGCATTTAAGTTGGTGAATTCATAAGTATTTTAATTTCATTGCTTTGTAAAACTGTAAAAAAAAAAAAAAAAAAAAAAAAAAAAAAAAAAAGGCTAGTAAATTTTTAGTGAAAAAGTTTGTATAAGTATGAAACCCTGGAAAATCCTATATTTCCTATTAGTATGAAAACTAGTCTTCTACCAAGACCTGACAGTTTTGAAAGTTTGCCTCTCAATAAGAATGAAACTTTTTCTCAAGTATTACTATTATTATCAAAATATAGCCTTATATTACCCTTTATGTGAGAAGATCAAAATTCGAAAATAATGGGAAAATGTAGATGAGCACTATAGTATTATTTGTATTAATCACTGAAGTAATAACTACCTTAAAACCAATGGTTTAATTAAGACAAAATGTGATATGATTGCTACCATACTAATCTGACTATAACACGACGATGAAAGACGTCAGAAGAAATGACATTTGGCACCCGTGGACTTGCAAGTCCCACTGTAGCGAACAACAAAGGTGTAGGATAGTCAATCCCGTATAGATCTATATGCAAACTCACGCTCTCCCTCCTGGAGATTCTGGTTACAAAACGTGACATAACAAAATGGCCGATGTGTCATTAAGTAGTATCTCACATTATGTTATCTCTATATCTTATTATAGTATACTTGTTATAGTAATGGTATTCTATGTATAGTATTCTATGTCTAGTATTCTCTGTTATAGTATGCTCTGTCTAGTATTCTGTGTTATAGTATGCTCTATTAAAGTATTCTCTGTTATAGTATACTCTGTTATAGTATTCTCTGTTATATTATTCTCTGTTATAGTATTTGTATATGATAGTATTCTCCTAAACTATACCTATTATAGCTTACTAGTAAGTTATGTATATGAATAGATGAATGTATACCCTTGCCACCCAAAGGTAATGAACTGATTGAATAGAACTTTTATGTATACATATGTATGCATAATATATATATATATATATATATATATATATATATATATATATATATATCTAATATTTAGATGACCTTCGGACAACTGACTGATACCCTAAATCCACATCCAAACAAGGAAAAGGAAATAAAGCGAGCTACCAGTCCTAAGTCCTTTAAACGTTATGTGTATAACTATACACACACACACACATACATATATATATATATATACATGCTTTTGACAGTATATATAAGTTGAAAAGAGATTTTGTAATACATTTAAAGAGTTTTGAGCAATAAATAAATAATGACATCATGTCAGTTTATAAAACGATTTAAAAGTAGATTGTTTTGAAACACAGTTTGAAGTATATGAAATCCTTGTTTGAAACACAGTTATAAATCAGATGTGATTGATCATATAACTAGCATGTTTTCTACTTGTATTCCCCCTATAAAAGCATTTAAAATCTTTTAAAATATAAGTTTAAGGGGTATGAACTCACCTGTTGTGAGTGGATCGTATGGAAGTGTCGGACAAGCTGCTAGGTGTCAAGTGGAGACTTGAACACACACACAATGGTCCTAGTTAACATATAATGAGACATATATGTATCCAATTAGTCATTTAACAACTAATTAACCAAGTTAAGACATCCTAGGACATGGAAACACTTTGATTCAAGTGCTATAGGCACCGAAGGGTTACATCTAAAGGTTGCATGGCATGGAATTGGAGTTTATGGCCCAAGGACCACTCCTTACGGAGTTTATGGCCTAGGGTCACTTCCCCCATGAGTTTAAGGCCGTAAACTCATGTTACTAAGTGCCATTGGCTGTTTGGAGATCTTATAAGTCAAGATTGAGCATTCCTACTTCATGTCTAAGCCTTTGGAAGTGATTGTGGCATCATTTCACCCCTTTGTGGAGTTTACGGCCCATGGACCATTTCTCCATGTGTTTACGGCCGTAAACTTCAATGGTTCATGGTATTTTTTATGTTTTAAGGTCCCTAGTTTAATGGTGGTTGCTTCTAATCCAAGTTCTAGTCATAAGGAAGGAGATTAGGGCATCAATGCACCCTTAAAGGGAGTTTACGGCCTTGGGAGATCCTTGGTCGTAAGCTCTCATCCAACCCTTGATTCTTAATTTTTCAAAGCCCTAAACATGTTTAATCTAGTGTACAACAAGTTAGAACAAGAGTGGTTACGATATAGGAGCTTGAACTGGTCGTTTTGGCCAAGAACACTAGTGTGTGTTCTTGGTGTAACTTGAAGATCTATGAAAACATGATTTTTGTGGATGGAATCATGTAAGATCACTAGATTAAGTAAGATATCAACTAATTAGGTCAAGAAACACTTACAAAGTTGAAGATCAAGAAGGAAAAATCAGATGATACTTGAGAGGATTTGATGTTCTAACTTTGAAATTGTGAGAAAAATGAGTAAAATGACTAAGTGTCATATTTATACTGTTTGGAGTTTTGAGACTTTAGCTTTGCATAATAAACCCTAGGGTATCCTCTCTCCCGTTATTTGATACAACACTAGGCTTTGGAACACTCAAACTGACTCTACACAGCTCAAAAGTTAGCAGAAATTGTTCTGACTTCTACTGAAGTGAATGGTTGTACATAATAGAAATTTCGGGTTGTCACATCACCCCCCCCCCGTTAGAAAGAATTTTGTCCCGAAATTAGAATTTAGGAAAGGAAGTAGTTAAGAATAACCAAGTAAAGGGATGAGGATAATTCAGTTTCGATTGATCCTCTCACTCCCAAGTTACTTTAGGTCCTCGCTTGACGTTCCAATGAACCTTCACTAATGGGATGCGGTGTTGTTTTTTCCGCTAGACCTCTCGGTCCATGGTCACTATGGTTATTCCACGAAGGTGAGGCTCTCGTTGGACTCGATCTCGTCGAGTGGGATTAGAAGAGTCTCGTCGGACAGATACTTTTACAAGTTTGAGACATGGAAGGTAGAATGTATGTTACTGAGTTCGCGGGGTATGTTGAGTCGTGGATGATTCTATGCTCTTTCTTAATATGAGAGTAAATAAATAGGTCATTTACAAGGATAATGACAAACTGAACCAAGTAAGGATGGCATACTCTGTTCATTAAGTTCGTGAATCCTACGGGCGCATTGGTCTTATCCGAGGGGTATGTTGAATCATGGAACTGACCCTCTTGAACTTAGCTACTGCAACCATCTCTCTACCGCAACTATCTCACTACCGCAGCCACATCAGCACCCGAAGTCAGCTACCGCAGTCATTACCTAGATTACTTTGTTTGTCTTTTATGTAAAACACTCTATTATCCTGTATGCCTTGTATGGCTGCTTATAGAGTTGTAATCTATTGTAGTTCTATGTCTCTATAAATAGAGACGTATTCTTCTGTAATGTTTACTCCTTCTGTTCACTGATAACTTATGCATTTCTACTGAATACAAATTCCAAAAGTTATCATTCTATCACTCTTCACTTTCCACTTCTTACTTCAACATATCAGATTATAATCTCTCTTCGGAGCAAGTCCTTGTGACTTATTCACTAAGTTTGATCTCACTTACTAACTTTGGTTTGAATGCATTCCAAGTTATGAATTAACTTACGTGTATTCTTGATATAACAATTGTTTTCATTTACATTACCTTAATTTCTGCATCTAACTCACTAACTTCTAACTATTAATATTATTGTTGAGCTAACAGATCCTTTGAGATTAACTATTCCGTTATATACTTGTTCTAACCATCTTGTTTAAGTGTGTCTCAAAGTTTTTCTCTCAACAATTGGTATCAGAGCCATAGTGGTTGCTTTTTGAAAATCGGAACTCTGATTTTTCAAAGAGCCCTCTATACCACCGAGGCTCATCTTTAAACGAAATTTTAAATGGCACATTCATTATCACTAAATGTTTCCAACAGTGCTTAAACTGAGTATCACCACTGGTCTCAAAGGATGGAAAGGTATCTCAGACGACTAGGTAGAGATGTCTGGAGATCTATAGAAGAAGGACCCCACATTCCAGTCCTTACCCCTGTTTAAACTGATGGAGCCACAGCAAGGCTCGGAGGAGGTCAACCAGCTTTGAATCGTCCCACAAAAGATGATCTAGAAAAGATGGAAAGTGATGCTATTGCCTTTTATGAAATCTCTTGTGGAGTTGCTCCTGACAACTTCGACATCATTATAAATTGCAAATCTGCAAAGGAGATTTGGGATGTTCTCAAACACTTGTATGAAGGTTCACTACAGCACTCAACGAATCCAATAACTTCAAAGCCCACTCCGGTGAAAGTTTGGAAGACTCATTGTAAAGGTTCAACTTGATTGTCACAAGACTGTCTAATGCGGGTACCATTCGCAGCAATCATGAAATAAATCTGCAGTTTCTTAACGGCTTAGGAAGACACTGGACAACAGCCAAAATGATTGTACAAGGTGACAGGAAGATTCACTCCTTATCTCTCTATAAGCTTTATGGATAATTGGAAGCTCAAGAGTCCACTATACTCAAGGATTGTTTAGATTTCGGAGGACCACTTGCATTAGTAGCCCAATCACCTCGCACTCAAACCTATCCCACTGCGTATGACTCTCCACTGCAGTCATATGAAGGTGACTCAGAATATAACGATGAAGAAGAGTTTCGGAATGCCATTGCTCTTATCAGTCAGAAATTCAATCGCTTACCACCTTAATTTCGCAAAAACCAACAGTTCAATCGACCACCTTTCAACCGTAACTTTCAAAATAATCACTTCCGTTCCACCAAAAACCCTTTCCCTCCACTACAGTCTCAGCTGACTCAGTCCAAAGAAGTCCCACCGCAGTCCCAATCAACTGACTCCGGTACCTCTATAGAAGAAAAGGGTGACGTCATCATATGTCACAAATGCAATAAGGAAAACCATTTTGCCAAAGATTGCAAGGCAAACGTAGTAAAAGATAGAGCCTTCTATCTTCGAATGGCTCAAGAATTGGAAGATAAAGAAAAGGGAAAGGCCTACGTTTCTCAAGTGAAGAGGAATCATCAAGTGTGGTCATTGGGAGACGAAGATGAAGATGTCCTTAGCAAAGGGAAGGCAAGATCTGTATGGTGGCAACTGCTGATGAAGATGGCTCAACCAATCTAAAGAAGAACCAATGATATATGGATAAAGATGGAACTCTCAGCATTGTGGAACAGGTAAAACTCATGATTCAAACTTTAAATTACAACATGCATGATTGTCAACCTTTCATAGACACACTCAATCACACTTGTGTTGCCGTCGTTACAGACTAAAATAAAGCCCTAGATGAGAAAAACATCGCTTTGCAGGAGATGTTCCATGTTAGAGGATGTTTGGACAATAAGAGACTCAAAATGGAAATGTTAGAGAAGGATTTAATGCTAGAAAAAGATGCTAGAATGCTTAGTGAAACCCAATTAGAGATAGCCTTAAATCAGAGAGATCTAGCATAGAATGAAATTCTACGTTTAAATCTGTTAATTGAAAAGTTGTTTAATGAAACTGAGGCCATTGAGAATCTTGTTAATAATGGGAATGTTGATAACACTTTTAACTGGGGTTGGTCTAATCGTTACCCAACCGCAACAAATTCATCACCTCGGTTCACACCAGAACGCCCCTATGTCCCACCAGACCGCAACTTCTTGTTTCCAGTCAATGACAAAACATTTCCTGAGGATATCCAAACCCACTTTGGAAAACTTCATGATCTGAGTAATAATTGTGTTATAGAAGAAATTCTCCCTGAATCTTCTACTCATGTCAACAACACAGATTCTCAGACATCATCCGTAGTTGATGAGGAAATTGTTATTGAAAGTCCTGAAGTCTCTTTAGACTTCCCATCCTTACAGTCTGACCGCAGTGACTTTGACTGCAGTCACATACCGCAATCTGTCCCATTACCCAATATCAATTGTCCCAAAGAAGTATTCACCAAGGCTTACTCTGCGGTAGTCCAAAGCACTACTCCACTGATAGAAGTCAAGAGTTCTGTGACCATTAAGCAAATTAATCATGAATTACCAATTGAAAATTTTGAATTTGGTTAATGTTCTCAAAGTCCTAACTTCTCAAGTTCAGATGAATCGAGTCACTATTTTTCAAAATCCTCTAAAGATTCTAGGAAACCGCGATTAAATATCACTGACTGCGGTTCTCCTAAGACCGAAGCAAAAAGAGTTTTTAAAGAAGAATTTCTCTCTCGTGGCAAGCAATGAGAAATTTGCTCAAAAGTTAAGAAATATGTGAAATGTCCTAAAACAAAAAGTCCTGAGAAGTTTACTCTTTCAAATTATCATTTCAAGAAAATTGTTTCCAAGAAAACAAAAAGAAAGGAGTTCACTGTTTCTGACAATACTCAAAAAATATCCAAACATGAGGATAAGTCTTTTCGTTCAAATGGATTTCAAATCTATTCTATCAATGATCCAAAATGGAAAGGTATCTTACCTACTCCAACCTTTTCAATGTCAAAATCCCAAAAATGGAAAGGAATTTTTCCAACTCCGGCACCCAAAAGGTCATCTCAAATGTTTAAGAAATCACATCACAAAAGCTCTGCATGTGCCTTCACACCTGCCAGACCTACACAAAACACCTTTTCAAAACACACAAACAAAAAGGTCAAATCTGACAATCCTCAAAATGGACAAAAACATATTTTTTTCTTCAAAACCTTAGACCAGGTCAAATTTCAGGAAAAATGACAAAAAGTTCTCTTGTCAATGTCAATGTAAAAGAATTCAATGAACTTCCAACACCCAGGATTTTAGGGTCAATTCTAATCTCTTTAAAAGTACTCATGATTACTCACAATCTCACAAAAATCCAAAGAACTTCAAACACCCAGACTAGGTTTGAAAGTTGACTTAAAACCTGTGCTTTCCACCTCGCATCATGCATCTATTAACACATCGTATGTGACCTCGGGCTCCAAACTCACTTGGGTGCCCAAATTAACCACTTATTTTTTGTAGGCATTGTGCAAGGAGGATCAAGAAGAAGAATGGTTGATTGACAGTGCCTGCTCCTTGCACATGACCGGAAGGTTAGAGTACCTTCAGGATTTCAGGCCTATATGCAATGGTGGAAATGTCACATTTGGAAACAATGCAAATGACATCATACGAGGCTACGGTGTTCTCACCGTGGGGAACTTTTCCATTCAGAAAGTTGCTTATGTAGAAAGCCTTAAACACAATCTCATCAGTGTTGGCCAACTATGTAAAGCAGGCCATCGAGTGGAATTTGATGATCAATTCTGTTACATAATGACAAGTGACAGAAGCACTTGCTTAATCAAGTCACGCTCTGAAGGCACAATGTATCCTCTGGATATCTCTCTCATCATTGGTAAACCCCAACTATGTTTTCTTTCTAAAGCTGTATCCGAAGTCAGCTGGCTATGGCACCGCAAGCTAGCTCATCTCAACTTTAGATACATCAACACTCTGGTCACTGGAGAACTTGTCCGTGGTCTCCCTATTCTCAAATTCAGTAACGATACTCTCTGTCCAGCTTGTGAATGTGGAAAAGAAGTCAAAGAAAGTCACCATCTGGTAATGGATTCATCTATTTCAGAACCTCTGGAATTATTACACATTGATCTCTGCGGCCCTTCAACTGTAGCCAGTCTCCACCACAAGAAATACATACTTGTCGTTGTTGATGACTTCACTGGCTTCACATGGGTCTTCTTTCTCAGACTCAAATCCGAAACACCGCAGATTCTCATAAACTTCATCAAAGAAATAGAATTTCGGATCAAGCTTCCCGTCAGAAACCGATTTCACTAATCATCTTCTCAACGGTTTCTTGGTTTCCAAGGGTATCTCTCACAATTTCTCATCACCCTACACTCCACAACAAAATGGTGTCGTCGAACGAAGAAACCGCACTTTAGTAGAAGCAGCCAGATCCATGCTTAACTTCGCCCACCTTCCTCTCTACTTCTGGGCTGAAGTTGTAACAACTGCATGTTTTGTCCAAAACCAAAGCATTGTGTGCAAACGTCTCAACAAAACACCATACGAAGGTCTTAACAACCACAAGCCGAAGGTCTTAACAAAACATCATATTTTTGGGTGTAGATGCTTCGTGATCAATACGGAGATTAGCTTAATAAATTTGCACCTAAGTCTGATGAAGGCATCTTCCTTGGTTATTCCACTAACAAGGTTGCTTATCGAGTGCTTATCAGGCGTACAAGGCTGATCATTGAAGGCTTCGATGTGAAATTCAATGATTCTCACATCCGCGATGCCCCTTCATCCACTGAAACCACCGCAATCATGGAATGTGACATTCCTGCCTCTTCTGGTCCTTTAAACCTAGTAGAAGTCAATTATGATGACCTCTTCGAACCTGTTGAAACGACAAAACTATCTGAAGTTCTTGTGTCTCCAGCATCCCAAAAACAACATGTTGACATTTCTGGACCATCTCCATCTGAAGCAGTATCTCTCAATACTTCCACCTCTCTGGTTGAGGGGGAAAGCTCTACTCCAGATCTAGCCGCAACCATCAAGGTTCCAGTACTTGATGTTGTTCAAATTCCTGCCCGCAGAGAAGCATTACCATCAAACGTATCTTCGGATTCGGATGATGAACTCATAGAGAATATTGATACTCGAACCGATCCAAGAATTTTCACTCTCCCATCTGTAGTCCAGGGGGAACCCTCTTAGGTTCCAGATAGACTCCCTTCAACAATCCAAGGGGAACCTGTTGGGTTTTGAGCATTCTAACACTTCCTAAGTGTACATGCAACCCTAATAACCTTGGATCTATGTTTGTCTAATTATCATGCAAAGTTGAATTCCAAGGTTATATTCCTATCTAGCATACATGGGGAACAATTTTAACTTGAATCATAGATAGAATAACTTACCTTGTTGTTGCTTGTGTTCCTTGAAACCTTGTGAGCCTAGCACTCCAAGTGTAATGCCTCAAATGCTTCACACAACACCAAATGCTCTTGGAAAGACTCTTGAGATAACACACACTTCTCAAAATCGGCCAAGCCCTCTAGTTTCTTAGTGTAGCCGATTTTGGTGGAGAATATGCTTCTTATATAGTGTTGACACATCTAGGGTTACACCATGTAAACCCTAATGTGTCATGACTCTTCATTTCCATGACCCATGGGTTTGTAACTCCCATGGAGCATCCATGGAGCATCCTATGGATAGAACCGAACTTGATAATCCATGGAGCCTCTTAGCCCACTATACAAGATATGGATGATTTACATAATCAACCCATATATTTAATTAGTTATCCTTTGATCACTTAATTAATTCCAATTTAATTCTTTGATCAACTAATCAAATAATATTATTAATATATTAGAACTTATAATATATTAATAATCTCCAAGTGTTATTTCTCTCATTTAGTCTATCCAATTGCATGGTGCCATGCAACCCAAATGGACCATGCCGGGTCGGGTCAAGTACAAGCCCGAAATAGTTATGGACTTAGACACCTTATCCAACAGTCTCCAACTTGGATAAGTCTAATAACTATATCTCTAGTACTTCAGGAACCGACCGGCAATCGTAGCTCTTTCAAGGTTTCTCGGAACTGAGAAGATGATGGTACGCCATTTAAGATAAGTGATCATATAATCCTCCGTTCTAGATATCAGCCGGACAAATACATGGAACATTGTCTTGCTTATTGTCCAGCATTTGTTTCCCGATTTCCGATTTGTTTGACATAGAACTTAATTGAACACATCAACTTAGTTCTGACCGGGCCCGGTACATGGGTCAAAACAAAATCATCGAGGGGCCCAGATATCAGCTTCTAATCCAAGAAGGAACAGATAAACTTCGACTCATATCTTTGTTCTACCACTCATTGAATTACACACAAAAGTACGTTTTATAACATCGAGTTACCAATGTGGTTTCGTACAGTCAATGCATAACCAACTTGTAAGTAACAAATCATATCTCTAGGTTTGAAGACTTATATGATATTACCGTCTCACGATCACTCGAGATAGAATTCCATGAAGTGATTCCAGTGAGCGTGGGTTGAGTCCAATGCTCAGAACTTATGAGCACTCATGATTGTTGTAGCCTTGTCCAAGACCTCTACAACCAAACATGACAGTCTTGATTCATATCTACTTCCAACATATGACCGAATGTGGAGGTTTGAATAATATGTTATACCAAACAAAATTATTCTGGAAGTCAAAACATGCAAAAGAAATATAGTAAATGATTGACAAGAGATAGCAACACTTTACTCATAAATAAAACTCCTTTTATTCATCATCAAATGTCAATTACACTTTACAAATTTCGAGGTTATCTAACTACTAAATCTAATATCATCCTTCAGCCCTATGCTTCGAGCATGTTGAAGATGCTTAACCCGAGTCAGTCCCTTTGTGAGGGGATCTGCCGGATTCTCATCTGATGATACCCTCTTTGCCACGAGGTGTCCTTCTTCGATCCGATGTCTAATGAAATGGTATTTTCTGTCGATGTGTCTGGATCTCCCATGATCCCTTGGTTCCTTGGCTAAGGCAACAACACTTTCATTATCACAGAAAATTTCCATTGGCTCTTTAATAGCTGGTACAACTCCAAGGTCTCCAATGAAGTTCTTCAGCCATATTGCCTCCTTTGCCGCTTCGCTAGCTGCAATATACTCTGATTCACAAGTAGAATCTGCCACTGTCTCTTGCTTGGAACTCTTCCAAGAAATTGCTCCTCCGTTTAGGGTAAAGATCCAGCCCGACTGAGAGCGGAAATTATCCCTATCAGTCTGGAAGCTAGCATCACTATACCCTACTACTCTCAAGTCATCACTCCTACCGAGGGTAAGAACCCAGTCCTTAGTCCTCCGTAGGTACTTGAGGATATTCTTTACCGCAGTCCAGTGTGCCTTGCCAGGGTTCGCCTGATACCTGCTAACCATGCTCAAGGCAAAAGCTACATCGGGTCGAGTACACGTCATAGCATACATGATCGATCCTACAGCCGAAGCGTAAGGTGTTCGACTCATTTCTGCTATCTCAGCCTCAGTGTTAGGGCCTTGTGTCTTACTCAATCTGGTGTTACTCTGGATGGGTAACTCTCCTTTCTTGGAATCCTGCATGCTGAATCTCTTCAGCACCTTATCCAAGTAGGTACTCTGACTAAGTCCAATTAGTCTTTTACTCCGATCTCTCAAGATCCTTATCCCTAAAATATAGGCAGCTTCACCAAGGTCCTTCATAGCGAAACACTTCCCAAGCCAGGACTTTACTTCCTGCAGGGTTGGAATGTCGTTTCCTATGAGTAGTATGTCATCCACATACAATACCAAAAAGCTAACTATACTCCCACTAGCCTTGACATACACACAAGATTCATCTTCACTCCTAGAAAAGTCAAATTCCTTGACCTTTTCATCAAAGCAAAGATTCCATCTGCGAGGTGCTTGCTTCAATCCATAAATGGATTTCTCAAGCTTACACACTCTATTAGGGTACTCGTTGCTGACAAAACCCTCTGGCTGACTCATGTAAACATCTTCAGCCAACTTTCCATTAAGGAAAGCGGTTTTGACATCCATCTGCCATATTTCATAATCATGAAATGCAGCTATGGCTAACAGAACCCGAATAGACTTAATCTTGGCTACTGGAGAAAAGGTTTCATCATAATCCACTCCAGGAATTTGAGAGAAGCCCTTTGCAACCAGTCTAGCCTTATAAGTGTGTACTTTACCATCCATGTCGGTCTTCTTCTTGAAGACCCATTTGCACCCTACCGTCTTACGACCTGGTACATTTTCAACCAAGTTCCAAACTTGATTATCATACATGGATTGTATCTCGCTATCCATAGCCTCTTTCCATTTAGCAGACTCGGGGCCTGCCATGGCTTCCTCGTAGCTGTTAGGGTCATCTTGACTTACTAGTGTTTCATCACTAATAAGTGTCTCACCTTCTGTAGTAATATGGAATCCATAGTAATGCTCAGGTGCACTCCTAACTCTCGTGGAACGTCTCAGAGGTACAGATTTGTCAATTGGCTCAACAGGAGTTTCCTCCTCAAGTTGAGGGCTAGAGTTTGAAGTTCCTTCACCGCTTGATTCTTGAATTTCTTCAAGATCAATTTGCCTCCCACTGTCTCCTTGGCTTATAAACTCCCTTTATCGAAAGACTCCTCTTCTTGCTACAAAGACCACATTGTCACTAGGTCTGTAGAAGAGGTAACCAAAGGATCGATGTGGGTAACCGATGAAAATACACCTCTCGCTTTGAGGTTCGAGCTTATCATGAGTCTCGCGTCTCACGAAAGCCTCGCAACCCCAAATCTTGATGTGGTCTAGTTTAGGTACTTTACCAGTCCACATCTCGTGAGGAGTTTTGGCAACTTTCTTTGTAGGGACTAGATTAAGAATATGGGCGGCAGTCTCTAAGGCATACCCCCAGAATGAGATTGGTAGCGTAGCTCGACTCATCATGGAACGAACCATATCTAGCAAGGTTCGATTACGCCTCTCAGCCACACCATTCAACTGTGGTGTCCTGGGAGGTGTCAATTGTGAGACTATCCCACATTCCCTTAGATAGTCGAGGAACTCTGAACTAAGATACTCACCACCACGATCGGATCGAAGCATCTTAATGTTCCTGCCAAATTGATTCTCGACTTCCTGTTTAAATTCCTTAAACCTCTCGAAAGTCTCTGACTTATGCTTGATCAAGTAGACATATCCATATCTACTATAATCATCAGTAAAAGTCAAATAATAACGATTAGCATCCCTTGTGGCATGTTTGAAAGGTCCACACACATCCGTGTGTATAAGGTCCAACAAACCTTCACCCCTCTCACACGAACCTGTGAAGGGTGACTTTGTCATTTTTCCAAGTAAGCATGATTCGCAACTATCATCTGACTTTAGGTCAAACGACTCCAAGACTCCATCCTTTTGGAGTTGGCCTATGCGTTTCTTGCTTATATGTCCAAGACGACAATGCCATAAAGATGCTTTATCCAAGTTATTATTAGTAGAATCAATACACAAAACATTATTTCCTAAGTTATCTACAACAGATATAGCTTCATACACACCATCACAAGGTAATGCTTTAAAATAAAGAACATTATTAAAGAAAGCATCAATAGAACCAACTTCATTATTAAATGAAAAGGTAAACCCTTGTTTGTACAAAGCATGAAAGGAAATAATATTTCTTGCCATTCCTGGCGAGTAACAACATTTATTCAAATCTAAACTAAACCCACTACTTAGCGATAAAGTATAAACTCCAATCTTGGTAACAGGTATAGCTTTCCTATTCCCCATGATCAAGTTTATCCTTCCTTGCTCCACATCCTCACTTCTTCTTAGTCCCTGCAAGTCACAACAAATATGAATACCACACCCGGTATCAAGGACCCAAGAATTAGAATGGGGTGAGTTATTAGAAATGATAGTGTAAATACCTGCATGGTTGGGTTTAACTTTCCCATCCTTCACATCTTGCTGGTATTTTGGGCAGTTCCGCTTCCAATGAGATTTTTCATGGCAATAGAAGCATTCAGCCTCTTTTGGGTCAGAAGAAGGAGTAATGAAACCTTTCTTGGTTCCACTTGAAGAAGAGCCATCAAGGGTCCGAACCTTGGTACCCTTAGAAGAGCTCTTTCTCTTCCTCCCTCGACTTTTCCCGATTGCCAGAACCGGAGTAGAGTTTTGAGTAGGAGTGATAGCAACCGACTTCCCCTTAAGACCTGATTCTGCGGTCTTGAGAAGTCCCTGAAGTTTGCTGAGGGTGACTTCTTCCTTGTTCATGTGATATGTCATGTGGAATTGATCATAGCACGATGGTAAGGAATGCAAAATAATATCTATTGCAAGATCCTCCGGGAAGTTCACATTAAGCTTCAGCAAACGATCCACATACCTTTGCATTTTCTGCATGTGGCTCGTGACGGATTCCCCGTCCTTCATCATGGTTGTTATCATGGAGCAGATGATTTCATACCTCTCTTGTCGTGCACTTTGATGGTATCTTTCCATCAAATCTAGGTGCATTTCATAAGGGTAGAAATCCTCATAAGACTTTTGGAGTTCCGCTGTCATCGTGGCCATCATGATGCAAGCCACTTTCGTAGCATCCCTTTCATGTGCCCGAAATTCAGCGATCTCCTGAGGAGTTGCAGTGGACTCATCAATCTCCTTAAGCTCCTTGTCAAGGACATATTCTTTGTCCTCGTAGCGGGTAATCATCCTGATGTTTCTGATCCACTCATTGAAGTTGGATCCATCAAAGGTGACTTTCCCACACAAGTTCATAAGGGTAAAGGAGCCATTAGGATTAGAGCCAGAAGCATTGTTGAAAGACATCTGAAGGAAAGAGAACAAGATTAGTTTAGATATAAGAGAGCCCTTAATAAAACACCCAAATGTAATATTAAGGCTAGGATCCAATCACAATATAATATAACTTAGAAGAGGTATGCCGTAATCTAAGCTATATCATATTTGAAAGGTAGGTGAATGACGATTCACCAATTTCCACCACGAAAACCGCAATATTTTAGTATTAGGTTTTTTGAATGGTTCTTTAGAAATTCCTAGATTCTTTGAGATTCAATGAACTTTTCAAAGGCATGTTTCAATCTCGAGTGTGCCCTCCAAGTTTTGTGACTGGGATACCGAGGATCACAAAACGAGGTGTGAAGTAACCATGCAAATCACTTGGTACCCTTAAAGTTTATCACTCAATCGATGTGCCGGTTAACCACACACGCTCCATCGATACTATAATAAACCCTAAGTCACCCTTTACCTACCTTGTTAAGTCCAAGTTAGTGTGCCGGTTAACCACACACGCTCCACCAACGACTTAATCAAAGTGTAAAATGTAATTTCATGGAATAGCACCTTATTCACATTTTTCCTGAAGTAACTAAGATTGGGAAATTAATAAAACATTTAGTTACTTTATAATATTCGTCATACTTTGAATGAGAATTAATAAGTCCTTGTCTTACCCGTTCGGCTAACGACCCTCCACCGATCAAGCAAGCGGTGGGTGAGAGTGGACACCCATTAAGTCACCATTTTATAGGCAACAACCTTATACCCACCTTATAGACCGGCTTCGTGAATGAGGCGTACTAGCGGTAAGAAGACTTTGTTCTTATACATATAATTATTAAATCATAATAATATAAGTATAAGGGTTGAATTTTAACTTTTAAAATTCTAGGGGTTGGAACTAAAGTTTTAACTTAACTTTACTTGTTCCAAAACTTGAGGGCAAGTTTTGTAAACTTTCAAAACTTTTCATTTCTTGTAACTTATGAGTTTAATAGAGTAAGAAAATGAGGACTTTTCATTTTTCCTAACTCTTGTGTTCTTTTAATGGTTTTTAATCCAAGAGACTTTTGGTTTTCCATAACTTGAGGACAAGTTATGGACTCCATTAAAACCACATTATGATCATGAATTAATCTACCACATAGGTTACAAATAATTCCTATGATCATCTAAACATCATAAGAACAAGAATATGAATATGAACACTTTCAAGAATCAAAATCACATTTAATCTTTGTAATTTTGATAACTAGTTGTTGTAAATGAGTTAGAAAAGACATTACACCTTCTAAAACAAGTTTTCAAGTACCAAAACATTTTAGGGTAATGATTCTAATCCATTTCCAACAACTCAAGTCGAAATTATGCACTCTGTCGACCCTACTCGCCGAGTGCATAAACCTACTCGCCGAGTAGGTTGAAGATACACATGAACTCGACGAGTCCTCCCCATGGACTCGCTGAGTCCATCAGTCAGACAGCAGAATTTTCGACTTTCTTCAACTTTTAAGCACAAATAACAAACAAACAATCCTAGGCTCTGATACCACTGCTGGGTTTTGAGCATTCTAACACTTCCTAAGTGTACATGCAACCCTAATAACCTTGGATCTATGTTTGTCTAATTATCATGCAAAGTTGAATTCCATGGTTATATTCCTATCTAGCATACATGGGGAACAATTTTAACTTGAATCATAGATAGAATAACTTACCTTGTTGTTGCTTGTGTTCCTTGAAACCTTGTGAGCCTAGCACCCCAAGTGTGATGCCTCAAATGCTTCACACAACACCAAATGCTCTTGGAAAGACTCTTGAGATAACACACACTTCTCAAAATCGGCCAAGCCCTCTAGTTTCTTAGTATAGCCGATTTTGGTGGAGAATATGCTTCTTATATAGTGTTGACACATCTAGGGTTACACCATGTAAACCCTAATGTGTCATGACTCTTCATTTCCATGACCCATGGGTTTGTAACTCCCATGGAGCATCCATGGAGCATCCTATGGATAGAACCGAACTTGATAATCCATGGAGCCTCTTAGCCCACTATACAAGATATGGATGATTTACATAATCAACCCATATATTTAATTAGTTATCCTTTGATCACTTAATTAATTCCAAATTAATTCTTTGATCAACTAATCAAATAATATTATTAATATATTAGAACTTATAATATATTAATAATCTCCAAGTGTTATTTCTCTCATTTAGTCTATCCAATTGCATGGTGCCATGCAACCCAAATGGACCATGCCGGGTCGGGTCAAGTACAAGCCCGAAATAGTTATGGACTTAGACACCTTATCCAACATAACCTATCAAACAAAATATCTCTTTCACTCCAACAAGTCAGGATGACTCAGTAGGCTGTTCTCAATTCCAGGGGGAACTTCCTTCCCCATCCGAAGCAACCTCTGATATCTCTGATATTGAAAAAATTCCTTCAACCGCAGTTGCTAATCATCTGATGCCTCGCCTACACGTATGGACGAAGGATCACCCACCAGGCCAAATTATTGGCAATCCATCCACAGGTATCCAAACTCGATCTGCCAAAGATTTATCTGATCATTGTCACTATGCAGCGTTTATGTCCACAGTCGAGCCTCGATCTATCAAAGAATCCTTATTTGAACCAGATTGGATTTCTACAATGCAAGAAGAACTGGAAGAATTTGATAGAAACAAAGTATGACAACTTGTTCCCATTCCACAAGGTCATACTATTGTTGGTACAAGATGGGTTTTCAAGAACAAGCTAGATGAATCTGGTGCGGTTATCAGAAATAAGGCAAGGCTAGTTGCTAAAGGTTATAGTCAACTGGAAGGTGTTGACTATGATGAGACATACGCTCCGGTAGCTAGAATGGAAGCAATCAGAATCTTCTTAGCATATGCCTCTCACAAAAACATCAAGGTACACCAAATGGACGTCAAAAGTGCTTTTCTCAATGGGGAATTAAAAGAAGAGGTTTATCTTCAACAACCTCTCGGATTTGAAACTATCGAGTTCCCTGATCACTGTTACAAGCTTCAAAAAGCTGTCTACGGTCTGAAACAAGCCCCTAGAGCTTGATATGAAACTCTTTCTGAATTCTTAGTCTCTTCAGGATACAAAAGAGGAGTGATTGATCCCACACTATTTAGAAAAGCAAACGGGTCTCACCTTATGCTTGTACAAATATATGTGGATGATATCATCTTCGGGTCATCTGATCAAGGAATGGTGGATGAATTTGATAAGCTCATGACAAACAAATTTTAAATGAGCATGAATAGAGAGATTAACTTCTTTCTAGGTCTACAAGTCAAACAAATTCAGCAAGGAATATTCCTTTATCAAGAGAAATACACTACTGAACTTCTGAAGAAATACTCTATGGACAATTGCTCTTCTGCTAAGTTCCCTATGGCCTTCGGATATAAGATCTCTGCTGATCCCTCTGGTGAATCTGTGGATCACAAGACTTATAGAGGTATCATTGGTTCGCTAATGTATCTCACCGCAAGCAGACCGGTGTGTGTGCAAGGTACCAGGCTAACCCAAAAGTGTCACACATGACCACAGCCAAACAAATTCTTCAGTACCTAAAAGGAAGCAAATCTCTGGGTCTATGGTACCCCGCAGGCTATGACTTCAGTCTTCAAGCATTTACTGATGCGGATCATGACGGATGCAAACTTGATTGAAAAAGTACATCTGGTGGATGCCAATTTTTAGGAGGAAGACTTGCCAGCTGGTCCTCTAGAAAACAAAGTTGTGTTTCATTATCTACCGCAGAAGCAAAATATGTGGCCCCAGCCAACTGCTGTTCCTAGTGTTGTAAAAATCGGTCTAGGCAGCCGATTAATCGGGGATTAATCGCTAGGCGGTCTGTCACACCCCCAAAACAGAATGGCGGAAACATTCGGGGGTGGATGAGTTCACGTAGTATCATAACAATTGAATATTGTAAAGAAAGTAACACAACCATCATATATATAATAAAAATGTACATTGTTGTGTTATGCATATTTCCAAAAGAATATTACAATATGATGATGTAAAATGTTTAATAATAAACGCCTTTAGCGTCCCTTCTTCAAAAGTTGGTAGTTACCTGTATTACTCATTCCCTAAGAAATACAAGTGGTTTCAAAAAAGTGTCAACAATAAAGTTGGTGAGTTCATAAGTGTTTTGTACTGAAAATTATGTCTTTTTGGAAGAAAATCGATGAACGTGGTTTTCAGAAAATCCAATATTTTCCACATATAGTTGAAAAGTTCCCAAGGTTGAAGGGCGTTAGTATCTTTCGTATTTAAATGATAAAGATAAGTTTTGTACTCGAAATAATGTAAATACTGAATGCATGTATAAATCTCGTAAATCAAGCTTGTTTTCATAATTTCGTGTGAGTCTTATAACCATACTATTGACACAGACTGCCTGTAACAACATTCTTCAGATGTTGTAGTGTTATGACATTTGTCACCACAGACTGCCGGTCTAACTGTAGCTAACAGTTTAGGTGCGGGGTTGTTAATCCCATATAAATCTATACACAAGTATCACGCTCTCCCTCCAAGAGATTATGGCTTATAATACAGGACTTGAAATGCATACATAAGAGTACGTTGAAGTTTGAATATCTCACATTACTTGGTATAAATAGATTTACGATAAGAAAGTCTTTATTTCACTTTAGATGAAAGTATTTCGTTTTTCATGATGTATACGTAAGAATGTATGAATAACTCGCAAACTATACCCATTATAGTTTTTCAGAAAGTATGTTCCATTTGGTGAAAATAACTTGGTGATATACTAAATTTTATACGTAAAGATAGTTGTTGCATTTAAGTGTATATAAAACGATACGTTTTCTTGTATTATACTTGTATTCCCCCCATAAAAGATGAAAAGACTTGAAAAGTAGGGGTATGAACTCACTTGTTCGGTTTGAAGAGAGTGGGACTAGAGTCGAGCAGAACTTCAACCGCGGAAAGCTGCGTCTTCGAGCTTCTCGGGGATCTCGGTAGCGTAGAACCTTCGTCGTGGGCTCGGGTACGAAAATCGAGGGTGTCGGGACGGCCTCTGGTGCTTGCAAGTGTGTGAGAGTAAGTGTGAGTTTGAGAAATGTGTGCTAAAATACGGAGTTTATGCCTTCTATTTATAGGGCTGAAAATGCGAGTACGCTGGGCGTACTACCGGAGTACGCTGGGCGTACTTCGGTTACGCTGAGCGTAACTTTGCGTCATGGCTTACGACTCGAGTCTAGCTAGGCATAGAGCTTGCAGCCGATGGGACTCGACCCTGCACCTGAGTACGCTGGGCATACTCCTGAATTACGTTAGGCGTAATTCGGGCTTCCATCTTCTAAATTCCGTAACTTTCGCGTACGGGCTCCGTTTTTCGCGTTCTTTATATCCACGCGTAGGTGAGATTATTCTCTACAACTTTTATTTAGACTTCGTCGACTAGTTTTGATTTATTTTTAATGTTATGTTTTTAATAGTCCGGGACTGCTAAAGTCCGTTAAAAATTCATAATTTCTTTATCCGACGTCGGTTTTCGTTTGTCTTTTTATCATCTTAATCCTATTGTGGAGACCTTCAACCCTCATTTAGGTTGCGTTAGCTAAATATCGTCCGATCTTCAATTAGAGTTTTTAGCTCTCTACTACTGTTACGAAACTTAGAAAATTCGTAACTTCTTCATACGAGGTCCAATTTGGGCGAACTTTTATGTACGTTTATAGATTAACGAACTCTACAACTTTTGTTTAGATACTTAAGGCTAAAATGCATTTTATTGGAATTTCACTTTTTACGTTAAATAGTGTTTTACCGGGTGTGTCGTAAATATTTGAGTGGTTATAGTTTCTTCAATATAACCCGGTTTCGAATGTTCTTTATGTTTTTGGAAACCTTGGCACGATATCTAACATTTGATGCATCCTAATTTAGATATTTGAACACTTTATTTTCGAGGTTAATTTCGTTGATTCCAAATAGTTTTCGTCGTATTTGACTTTTGAGTGTTACATTGCTTTTGGAAAAATATAGGGTTGTCACACGGTCTTCAACCGAATAGGATTAAGGCTAATCGGTTTTGGTCAAAGGGTGTCAAAGTCGGAGCTAGATGGTTCTAATCGGTCCTACGCGGTTCCTAATCGGTCCTAGGCGGCCTAATTGGCTAAATTTTCAAAATTTCAAAATTTTAAATATTAAACCAAAATTTTCAAAATTTCAAAAGTTCATAGTATTTCAATGTTCAACTAATATATAAAAAAATTTAAACAAATTTAAATCTTTTCCCCAAAATTTTCATAATTTCTATGTTTTCAAATATACAAATACCCAAATTTACTTTTTTTCTTAAGATAAATTAAAATTTGAATAACATTTTTTATTAATTGGATGACAAATTGTTGTGTTTGTTAAACTTATTATTAAACTTTTTACTTATTTATTTATATTCTTACGAATGAAGTTAGATTTATAAATTTTTGAATAATTTTCTTAATAATTAATCGTCCCCGATTAATCCCCGCCTTTACATTAAATGCAAACCCTTTTTGGAAATCTCCCAAAATCTTTTTCAACCCGTTTTAATATATGTGGCTGAGATTCAATCCAAAATTCATCGACTCCCTTCAAAAAAACCCAATCGACGTTTTACCGTCTTCTACCATTTATCTAGGGTTAAACCTTTTTTTATCCCTTTATAAACTCATCTTCTTCACTAAATTCAATTTTCGCTTTCTGAATATCGATCATTCCCTCTCAAAACAATCACGAATTCTGTGTTCTACTTCTTCTTCAAACACTTTCCAACTTCAACAATGGTGAAATCAGGAGTTTCAAAGAAGCAATCCAAGGCTTCTAGTTCAGTTAATCCCACAGGCTCAAACTCTCCTTCAATCGCATCAAGAGATTTCCGAGCAATATTTGAAGATCATCCCTCCTACAATGCCCCAACCAAGCTTATGATCAAATACCTGAAGAACCACATTCTGTTTGGTCCATTCGATGCATTTACAGACGTTGTTCCAGTCTCCACTCTATTCAAATGTGCGTTTTCTGCATATCGCCCACTAGAAAACCCCCAAGATGTGCATCTCTATAACAACCCGGAATCTCAGGTATTGTTAAATTATGTTTTGGGGTGATTTAAGAGGGGACTCGGCGAGTTGGAGCCTATACTCGCCGAGTAGGATCGCAGACTTGGTCGCGGGTTCGCGACTAGACTCGACGAGTCCAGATATGGACTCGGCGAGTCTACGCTGTTTAGCAAAAACCCTAACCGTTCAGGTTTGGGACGTATAAAAGGGACTTATTGGCCGTCATTATTCATTTTAGCCTTCTGAGAAGAACCCTAAATCGATTGTGTGCATCTGGAGCAAGGATTATAGGCCATTGTTGATTATAGAAGAGTTGTTGTGCAAGGAAGAGAAGAGATTGGCTAGAGGAACAGCAAGGGAGTCACATTCTGAGGATTGGGGACACAGAGAATACATCATCCAGGTAAGAATTCAAGTATACTCTGCTATGTTGATGTGATTATGGAATTAGGGTTTATGGAACCCTTTTTATGAATAGATTGAATGTTACCCTAGTCCCCTAATTGATTGTAACCCTGTATTGGGACCTTTGGAGGTCCAGAATGTCCCATGCCTGTGCATTTCGGGAATTGATGAAGGTTTTGGATTGGAATCCTTATGCCTTAGTTCAAAATGTGAATTATGAATCATAGGGTGTATCATGAGCACTGAAATGAGGACCTTACGTGGTGGATCAGCCTAGGAAGGCCAGACCTAGGAATGGTCGGAGCGGTTCTGACCTTAGGATGCAGTTTGAGCAGTTGCATGGCAAGGACTCGCCGAGTTCGACGAACAGACTCGGCGAGTAGCTTGAAGATTAACTGGGACTCGCCGAGTTGTTCTTCAGACTCGGCGAGTTGAGTCGGGGTGGCCCCGCGATTCTTCCAGGAGTAACTCGTCGGGTCAAGGAGGATACTCGACGAGTAGAAAGGGAATCTCAGAGAATTGGAGGACGTCTAGACTCGCCGAGTCGCCATGGCACTCGCCGAGTCCGGTCGAGTTGACCGTTGACCATAGTTGATCTAAGTCTGACTTCTTAGGGATAGTCACACTTAGAAGATATAGGTGTTAATGAGAAGTATGTGATGTTATAGGGAGGTTGTAGCTCGACGGATTGTGCACGAGTGATTTCAGGATTTGCTAACTTTCAGCATTCACGAGGTGAGTCTTCTCACTATACTGTACCCGGAAGGGTTTGACTGTGTGACCGGAAGGTCAGATATGATATGTGATCTGTATGCTATATGTGGTAAGTTATTTGTTATATGTGCTATGTATGTTATGTGGGCCGGAAGGCAATATGTTATGGGCCGGAAGGCGATTATGTTATGGGCCGGAAGGCGTTGTGCTGAGGACCGGAAGGTCAGGGCCTGGAAAGGCGTATGTGCGTAAGTTGTATATTGGGGAACTCACTAAGCATTTATGCTTACAGTTGTTATGTATGTGTTTCAGGTACTAGCGAGGACCGTGGGAAGGCGCCGGCGTGATCGGTACACACTGAAGAATGTTTTCATGATCTTGGGATTTAGACAGTTTGTATTTGACATGACACTTAAATTATTTATGCCTTGTTTTGAATGAAAATACTCTATTTTTAAAATGAAAATTTGTTTGAAAATTTGCGTTGTTACAATCTCAACCTCATGAACGATTCTTTGGTCATCTTAACCAAAGAAAAGTTCTCATTAACCTTCTGTTTCATCCATCCATCAAGTTATTTTCACCATCAATGGCTGACATCACATCCACACTCTACCAGATGGGGTATCAGAAATCAATCTGAGGGATTTGTGAATTCAAAAAGAACCAATAGCCTGTGGTATGGCAGCTTGTATGCAACTTTGTGATCTGCTGCCTATCCGGCAGAACCGGAGACATCGATAACACGGGACTCAAGCTCTTGGAATTGGTATGGAGCATCTTCACCGGACACGATGTCAAATATGGGAAAATCCTTTAGGATGATTTCATTCAGTATATTCCCAAGGAGCACCCGAAGGAGAACCCAACCGAGCTCACATTTGCACGGTTCTGGTCGCTATGCATCTCAGACTTGCATGCGGATGCTGGCATCGACATGAGCAGTGACATCAACTTCTTTGTCACTAAAGATCTTAAAAGATATAACCCTTCCTCCAATCAAACTGTATTTGGGCCAATGCGCAGACTCCCCACTCAGATTCTTACTTCTCTTGGTCTTGAGACTGTTGATGTCTCAGACCACATTCAGGCTACGGAGGGTATTGCCCCAGACCCTTCTACCCCGCCTCTTCCATCTGCAGCCGTTAACCCTGAGGGTACCGCAGTCCCCTCTGCCACTACTTTATCTAACCTTTCTCAAAGAAGAAAGCAGTTAGTATCCAAGAAGAAACAACGAACACCTAAGAAGGATGCTCCCAAACCAACCGCACCCACCAAGAAACGCAAAACCAAACCAACCACTGTATCAAGCAGTGATTCAGAAAGAGGACAGGCAACCGATATCGGTCCTCAAGAAAAGAAAAACCACCACTACCTCTAGCCATATGCGTGACACTCAAGCTTCTTAGAGACATTCTACATCAAAGAGGTATGTAATTCTAACTTGATATATTCATATGAATCAATGTTATTATTCTAGTTAGGATGAATACCTTGGAAAGTTTATATTTGCATGTATATTAGAGAAAACATAGATCCAAGGTTTTTAGGGTTGCATGTACACTTACGAGTGTTCGAATACTCAAAACCCAATAGTGGTATCAGAGCCTAGGCTTGCTTTCTCGTATACTTGATGCAAATAGATTTGTCGAAACCAAGAATCTGTCAGGCCCTAAAACTCGACGAGTTCTGAAAAAAAAACTCGACGAGTTCAGGTATTAGAGCATGAACTCGACGAGTTTGGCCTCCAGACAGCATATTTTTGGGTTTCTTGGCTGGAATTGGACTAGGAACATTACCCTAAGTCGTTTTTGACCTTGTAAACTTGTTTTTGATGTGGTAATGTTCATGCTAATCCAATTTCAAAGATAATTGTTAGTAGATTCGTGTTTTGTATTAGGTTAAGGTTTAGACTAATTACATGAAAAAGTTTGATTTGAATTATCTTGTTCTTATGAGTTGCTTAGATTAATAGAAAAGTTATGGGAAATTGTTGTTTTGAATCCAAATTAATCTAAGAGTTGATTCTAAAATGTGTTTTTGTAACTTGTCCTCAAGTTATATGAAAAGTCACATTTAAAATTCATAAAACTCATAAATATTTCCATAGCTTATGAATAAAGAAAAGTCACATTCTTTTAATAGTTTAAAGTCTTCCATAACTTGTCCTAAAGTTATGGAACTTGAAGAGTTTTTGGATTAAAACCACTTTAAACACATAAGTTATGGAAATTGAATAGTTTTGAATAGTTTCAAAACTTGCCCTCAAGTTTTGGAATTTGAAAAGTTTTCACTTATGAATACTTTAATTCCATGTTAGCCCTTAGAATTTTAAAAGTTAAAATTCAACCCTTACACTTTATAATATTATAAGTTAATAATACATATATATATATATATATATATATATATATATATATATATATACGTATAAGAGTAAAGTCAGTCTTACCGTTAGTAGGCCTCATTCACGAAGCCGGTCTATAAGGGGGTATAAGGTTACTGCCTATAAAATGGCAGTTTAATGGGTGTCCACTCTCACCCACCGCTTCCTTTACCGGTAAAGGGTCGTTAGCTGAACGGGTAGGGCAAGGACTAGAATTCTCCCTTCATTAAAAGTATTAATGATAAATACTAAGTAGCTAAAATCTTATTAATACCAAATCTTAGTTACTTAGGAAACTATGAATAAGGTGCTAATCCATGAAATTACACTTTGCACTTTGTTTAAGTCGTTAGTGGAGCATGTGTGGTTAACCGGCGCACTAACCGGGACTTAACAAGGTAGGCAAAGGGTAACTTAATATTTATCATAATATCGGTGGAGCGTGTGTGGTTAACCGACACATCGATTAAGGGGCAAATATTAAGGGTACCAAGTATATTTGCATGGTTACTTCACACCTTGTTTTGTGATCCTTGACATCCTAGTCACATAACCTGAAGGGCACACTCGAGATTGAAACATGCCATTGAACAGTTCAATGAATCTCAAAAGAATCTAGGAGTTTCAAAAACCAATTAAAACCTAATAATACATTTCGTTTATCTTCGTGGAAATTGGTGAATCGTCATTCACCTACCTTCAAATATTTTATAGCTTAGGTTACGGCATCCCTCTTCCAAGTTATAAAATAGTTTGTAGGGTCCTAGCCTTAATATTTCATATTGGGTGTTATATTAAGGACTTTTAATCAACTATCTTGAATATCTCCCAAAAGATGTCTAGTTCAAACATCTATGATCCTCCCAAATCTCTTGGAATGTCACTTCCTCTACCTCCTCCAATTATTCCCCCTATCCCACATGCCCTATTGGCAAGGCAAGGTCTAGGTGTGCTCACATCTTAGAGATGAAGTCACATACTGACAAGAAGGGAGAGTAGGGTGTCAAAGTCTTGAGAAAGTTGGATGCACAATCGCTTTCTAAGTCACATAATAAGTTCCTTTAGGACTCCTATGCAACAGACTATGACATGACCCTTAATGATCTTATCTATTTGCTTGGTGCTGCTGAATCAGCAACACTGGGAGAGCAAATTTGATTAGTAGATCAACTTCCCAAACTACCATGGACATTAACAATGGTAACATCTAGAAAAACATTCTCTTCCCAAGGAAAGGGATTGACCATAGTTAACTAGGTTGACCAAATGGTAAAGAGAAAAACTAAATCTATGATAGTCCCATGCACCATTACCAAATGGTCCATATGTTAAATTGCCAAAGGAAGGGGCACTGATTGCGAAGCTGCCAAATTTTTACCTAAGGATGTTAAAGTCAATAAGTTTGACTCTACTTCAGGTAAAGACCACTATCTAACTCTATTAAGTTTCTATTCTGAGATTCTTGATACATGATGTGACTGGGTCACATGTTGATGTTTTAAGAATCAAAGAAAAGTGAAGAAACTTAAAGAAAGAATATGTTGAATCTGATCACATAGATGGATTTCTATCGCATAGTTTGAAGATCGGATCCTTGAGCTACTTCTTAGGAGTTATGATATATTGCTTAGGAATAGATAACAACAAAGTATTCATGTGCTTTGCACTATAAGGATAGTTTTTCCGCAATGTTTTTAAAATAAAAGGAAAATTTTTGATTTTATTTATTTTAAAGTATCCTTATAGTGGCATTTGTGAAAAAAAAACTTTGTTGCTTATATGATTCCAATGATAGCAATATTGGAAATATGAATTTGATTCTTTAATTTGTGGTAGTGTCTAAATTTACCAAATAAGGAAAGATTCTCATCACCCAACTTTCAGTTAGATAGAAACTTGGAATCATGCAAGTTGTATGATGAATGAGAATTTTCATCTTTGGAAAATTAAGACTAATTCCTTGTTCACATGTTTAAGTGAGTCAAGTAAAGGACTAAGGGATCGAGTACACATTCTTGTGCACTGGTCAAGTCCACCACAAAAGATCGATAAGACTATTCGTCATAATGTACTAAAGCTCAGTAAATATGGTTATACGTACAAGCTTAAGTGTAAATCTGAGACATTGGAAAAGGTTCCAATGTATGGCAGAGCGAATAAGAAGAATCAAATTAGGAAGAAGGATAAAAGTTTCTCAAATCTGAAAAGATGGGAGAGTACTTTAGTATCATTATATATGATCATCTTAAAGATTAAGAGACCTTACCACAATTCATCCTCTAAGTGCATTCTGATAGCTAAGAAGAGGAGTTATGAAATGTTGAAGTGGTTAAATCAAGAAGACGATTCATACTTCGTTCCAAAAACAATTCTTAGAGTTATACTCCAAGATTGTAACTTGAGTGACACATCTTAAAGTAGGTTTATTAACACTAGTTAAATGTAAGAGTAAAAGCTTTCTACTCTTGTACATTTGAAATTGGTAAGTTGTGATGTTTTGGACAAAACAAAGACCAACTAAGGCCAATTGTGTGAAGTGTTTGTCTTGATTAGAATTCACACTATCTCTTAGATGTTTGACAAGGGAGTCTTATATGTCTAGAGGACAGTGGGAGTCTTAAAGGTCTTGAAAGTCTCAAGAACTAATCAAGAATAAAACCTGAAGTTCTTCACTAGCACACGAATTGAGGTTTATAACCTATTGTGTTGACATATTCTGTGCCCATTCCAGTTAAAGCTGGCTTTGCATATGTGTTCTTAGAGTTCTCAATTGGTTGCATAACAACTTGGAAGCAATGGCAGGCCCTTGAGCTGCCAGGTGGCAAGAAATTAAGATTGAGTTCAGTCCATATGAGTTTGGATTTGTCATTATCCTTGTCTTGTGACTATGGTTTTGACAATTCACATGGATAAGAACACATACACCATTAAATCTAAGTGTCATCAGGTTTCTCTCCGATTCAAAATGATGGTGAGGAAACACTTTCACTAAGTAGATATTAGCAAGATAACAATTGTGATATTTGCATTCTCGAAGTCGTTAATGGAGTGTGTGTGGTTAATCGGCACACTAACATGGACTTGTGAGAAGTGGCAAAGGTCTAAACAATCAAGACTATGATTACGATATCCCTTTTCATAGTTCTTAAAATTTTTTAGACACACCTGTGAGCTATCTAAGATAAGGTGTATGATATTGATAAAGTTTTATCAAAGCAATCTAGTATCAGAAATCTGAACTTTGGTAAGAATGTCAATAAAGTATTGACTTCTAGAGGTCCAACTGTTTTCTGGATACATTTCAAAGCTAGTGGGAGCATAAGTGTTATGCTAATAATCATCATTATGATAATTATGATAAGTATTGAAAGTTAGCATTGTTAATTATAGAAAAAAAAAAGTTTCAATTCGTGAGGCTACAGGGGTTGAAAAATTGTTTTGCTATAATTAAGGGAGAGGAAATTATACTTCATTTCAATTATAAAAGCTTAGATTGAGATTTTAATCAAGTTTAGTCAAGAATATATATGAATTTCATGTTGGAATGGCTCAACATAAGGAAATTCTATATATGGGTTCATTATTATTTGCATTCTAAAATTCGATTATGATTATGGCATCCCTTTTCATAATCTGAATTATGAGAACTTGGCAAATAGAAATGGAAATATTATAGCGAAAGACTGGTTTAGTCTTTATGTGAGACATCATGAATCATGTCCTATATACTTCGGATATACGATCGATTACATGTGCTATATTCATCCTTTCTAAAAAATTTCAAATGCCTGGGGCATTAAGAAGGGAAAAGGTCTAGAATTGGATATGACTAAAAGGATTAAGCAATTGTTGATGACAATCTAAGGTTTACCAAAGATTGGTTGCTCAGGCACAGTTGGAAGTATATTGTTAATTGTTGGAAGGACCATATTGACATATTCTAAAAAAAGAGGCAACTCTTGTTCAGAAGTGATAGTCAAAAGGGGAATATGGAAATGATCCTATAGGTGGAAGTTGTTCAATAAATCTGTGTAAGATTAGGAAACTTAATGCAAGAATGATGTTTCCAAGGACTTGATCTCCATTGGAATGCTATGTAATGTTTGTTGTTAAGTCTTTGTGACTTTGTGCCTAATCATTACAAGAGAATCAATGCATATAAGTTTAGAATCTAACAGATTTCGGTAAATATCATTAATTTGGAACTCCTGCATTTGCCATAAGAATTCGGGACTGTGAAATTAGAATCTTTGAAATTATGGTCAATTGATTTATTGCACAAAGTAAGGATTATAGACAAACATAGAGTGCATACTTGGTGTATGGCAAAGCTATGGCTTAGAAAACATAGTGTACATGCTTGGAGCATGGGGCAACTATGGTTTTAATTCAAGTATAAAGTTGATAGTTTGAAATAGTATGGAATGAATAATGTGTAATCATATGGTGATAAATAAAAGGTATTTTATTTATATTCATAAGTTCTGAGACCATATTGGATTCAATTATTCTTGTGTTTCATTTTTGCATGTTTTGACTTCCAGAATAACTAGGTCGTTCTTCCTGAATGACTAAGTTATTCAAACTATCCACAGTCGGTCATATGTTGGAAGTAGATATGAATCAAGACTGTCATGAGTTGGGCTTGTAGAGGTCTAAGATGTTGGACAAGGTGGTGCTACAACACTCATGAGTGCTCATAAGTTCTGAGCATTGGATTCAACCCACGCTCATTATAATCACTTCATGGATTTTATCATGAGTGATCATGAGAGGATAATATCTTATATTCTTCAAACCTAGAGATATGAGTTGTTACTATGAGTTGGTTGTACATTGATTGCACGAAACCGCATTGGTAACTCGATGTTATAAAATGTGCCTTTGTATATGATTCAACAAGTAGTAGAACAAGCCATATGAGTCGAAGTTTATCCATTCCTTTTACCTTCGGTATAAAAGTGATATCTATGGGCCCCTCGATGATTTAATGATGATACATGTGAGTGCTTGGCCAAGCCAGGACTGATTTGATTTGTTCAATCAGTCAGTCATCATGAATCGGAAATCAGGAAACAATAGATGGACAAAGAGAATGATTATAATCCATGTCTTAGTCCATATGATATCTAGAATGGAGGAATATATGATCACTTATCTAATGGACAAGCCATTGAAAAAGGTCAGAGATCTCCGGCAAGGTCAGAGTTCGACAGAAGCTTTTGAGAGCTACGATTGCCAGTCGGTTCTTGAAGTCATACGCAATAATAGTTTTAGACTTATCCAAGTGGTAGACTCTTGGATTAATTTCTAAGTCCATAACTATAATTGGTAAGACTTAACCCGACCCGGCATGGTCCATTTGGGTTGCATGGCATCATGCATTGGATAGACTATAATGAGAGAAATAGCACTTAAGGTTGGTTAATATATTATAAGTTCTAATATATTTATAAGATTATTTAATTAGTATTGATCAAGAATTAATCTAGTATTAATTAAGTGATCAAAAGAAGTCTAATTAAATATATGGGTTGATTGTGTAATCATCCATACTTATATAGTGGGCTAATGCTCCATGGATTGTCAAGTTGCGCTAAAACCCATAAAATGCTCCATGGATGCTCCATGGTGTATTTGTACCCATGGATCATGGAAATGAAAGGCCATGACAATTAGGGTTTACATGGTGTAACCCTAACTATATAATGATCTTATTCTTAGAGAAAAATGGCTACTATATGTGAGAAAAATGGCTACTATATGTAACCCTAACTAGGCACTCAAGCTTCATGGAGACATTCTACATCAATGAGGTATGTAATTCTAAATTGATATATTCATATTAATCAATGTTATTATGCTAGTTAGGATGAATACCTTGGAAAGTTCATATTTGCATGTATATTAGAGAAAACATATATCCAAGGTATTTAGGGTTGCATGTACACTTAGGAGTGTTAGAATGCTCAAAAGTCTGCATATCAGATGGTGTGCCTTTTATCACTACTTTACCCTCACCATTTCCTAGCATTTAGGGTGAGATTTTTGGAGCATGAAAATTCTATACAATGATGAGTGGTCATTTTATGTATGAATGGACCATGTAGACATAGAGTATAGATATTGTTTGCTTGGGGATTCTCCTTAGCCATTAGAGTTATTCTTGTAACATGTTTATTCTCTCAATATATCCATCACAGTTTACTTACATGTTTATGTTCATCTTTGTTCATACGATTATCTTCTTGAAATTATCTATCCACACCAATCCAATCAAGAAATGGGACCATACACAAATATCAAAGCAGAATGTAGTTTACGAAAGAACAATTATTAAGCTTGAGTAGAGCAGGTTTAGAGATGTACAAACAAGGAGAAGCGACCCTGATCCAATTATCAAAGTGAGATACACTAAGCCAAAAAATGAAAGAGTGCTTATTATGTATATCACATGGCATGATGATAAGGGTCAAGTTGTAGGAAAATATACTGAAGTTTTGTTTTCCCAGGAATTAGTGAAAGTTGGGTACAATGAGTAATTGTAGTTTCTAGAGTTAATCAACAAGTAGAAAGGAAAATATCTTAAGGAGCTAATACATGTACTAGGGTTAATTACATGTCCTTTCCAGTAGGTGTTGATCATATTAAACACATGTTCATTCATCAACCCAAGCATGGGTTTTTCTACATGGATGAATCACAACGCATGTGCTTCCAACGCTCTAATGATCTTGCCAAGGCACCTACTGAGCATTTAGTTCATCTATGGATTGAATGTACGTGTCACATAAAGCTCGAGCATCGTTATCATTTCTTGATCTCACTGGAGGTGAACAAAAGAAAGAAAAAACTAGAAATTTATGAATATTTTTGGGTCAAGGAAGAAGCATAAGAAGATGTTGACGAGTTGTACAGTCGTTCCTATAAAGAAGGGTTCGAGTTTTGATATCATCAGATTGGAGGAGATTGTAAGGTGAAACCTTAGAATCCGATGAAGTAAAACCAAGTCATGTTGACTTCCATCAGGGTCAGTATCTCACGATCGCCAACGTGAAAATTTATCAATGAAGTCGCGTCAATGTGATAATGTAATATTTTGTATTTATAGAAATACGTGTAGTTAGTTAGCAGATCTGATAGGTTAGAGATACCATATACTCTTTATATTTACATAGATTAGGTGAAATCCCTGAATTATATGGATTCTCACAAATTTTCTTTACTATAAAACTATGTATTTGGGCTCATTTCATTTGTTGATTCACGAACCCTAATTTTGTTCTTGTCTTGTTTGTGAGAATTTTTTTACTGAAAACCTTTGTGATAAATTACTGTTCTTTATCTTTTTTTAATCGATCTTGATCAGTGGTCATAGAACAACTGATATACATATCCAGTTGTTGATATGCATATACTTTAACTTTTTACAGAGCTTAAATGAAAGAAAATAAATATTTTCTTATTTAATAGATACCAAAGCTCAGAGCAGATGAGTATAATTTAGTCGTTTTTTGTTAAAAAAAACTTTGTGTTTCATAATTATGGTATATCACTAATGCCAACAATTATAGGAACTAAGATAAGACGTATAATAAATGCATACACACATAACAACATAACACAAGACATACACATATCACATACGACACATACATACATCAACACATACACATATAGGTTTACTAAATATTTAAAAAATGAAAGCAAAGAATAAAAGTTTAAAAAATGTTTATATAACTATTTATGAGCTGAACAATGTTTGGTAAAAAAAATGGTTTTCATGGGCATTTTATCAAACACCCAGAGTTCAATATGAAGAAAGAAAAAGAAACACCATAACCGACACATCTAAAATTAACAATATAAAATCAAACATAAACATCTCGAAGAATCATTTTATGACTATAAAAAACTCAAAAGCTATTTAATTAGGAATATATTAAATCTTAAAAGGTGACAACCCGAAAATTTAAAATGAAGAAGAGTACTCACCACTTATAGATACACGTTAGGATTTAAAAATTTCAACTACACAAATATGACCTCTATGATGCATAGTGGAATCAAGAAACAAAAACACTAGGGTTAAGAGGGATGGTTGTGGAATTACATAATGCAAATAGAGATATTGAAAAACAAACTTAAAACTATCAGCTGGATGATTTCTTGAGATTATGCTAATCACTTCCTGGTTTCTAGGCTTATAGTTAGAAAGTTTATATTCTTTCAGCTTATATGATTGTGGTCTAATATGTTCCTAGCTAAGGGCATAATTGGAAATTTGATAGAAAAGAAATGAGCAAGAAAAAAGCAAGAGGACACATTTAAATGCCTAGGGGCTTATAATAGCTAAAGGGCAATTTCAGAAATTCATTTTGAAGCATCGAACTGAGGATATGCCTTGGGGCATAATCTATTCTATTTTATTAGACGAGTAGATTAGCAAAGCTTATATTATTATAATGATAAATCAACATGTATTTTTTTTATATTGTTGACTGAATACACAAGTTAGATGGCATACAAACGCTTGACTATAAGGATGTCAAAAAGTTCTGTGAGACCTTGTTTCTGTGGGGATTCCGTCCCATTTGAGGATATTTATTAGAAAAACAGGGCAGAGACGGGTGCGGGGACAATGTTAACCCCTGTATTAATTTCGTGGAGGGGGGGGGGGGGGAATCTCATGCCGAAACCCCCATGGAGACCCCATTAATAAATTATACATATATTAATTATATAAATATAATATAAAATAACATGATTTGAGCTTCTAAAATACAAATAAAAACTTACGTTTTTAAGTTGTTAGTATAATGTTTTTAAGATGTTATAACTTTTTTATTTTTGACATGTAAAATTATGCTATAAATAATTATTTGTTACTTACAAAATAGCTTCTTTAGCTCAAACAACTTCTTTTAGCCTAAAAAACAACCCAAAATCAATCGAAGTCGAACGGGGGCGAGGGTGGGGTAATAAGGGGAATTCGGGGGTGTGGGTAGGAAGGTTGAACATTTCAGGGGCGGGGGCAGGGACGGGGAAAAGGGAAAATTTCGGACGCGAGGGCGGGGATGCACTCCCCGTTTCCTTTGCCCCCGTTGACATCCCTTCCCGACTCTCGAACCTCTCTTTGTTAACTAAAATCAGATACCATTCAAACTATGTATTTTATGATTGATAAAAGAAAAACAATTCAAATATAAACATTTGCTACGTCGATTGAATTAATATCAAAATATGCGATCATATATTAACAAAAGTAATGGGTGGCATTGTTTTTTTAAGTTTGAAGCTTCCATTGTTGACAAGCAACATCGGTCAACCACAAGATTAGTTTCGACTTCAAACACTATATTTTAATAAATATGTAGGCTTCGAAACCAATAAAGACAAAGTCTAGTGGCTTATTTTGCTTCATTGTTTTGGTTTTCATTTACTCTATGTCAAATAATTATAAAGTATTAATTTACATTAAACTTTATTCTTATGTTGACAATTACAAGTAATTTTATACTAAAAATGTATAGCTTTGGAACTCGCTTATTAACACATCGAAGAGTTTTAAAATCCCAAATACTTTCCAATATTCCACTATAAAGCCAAAGCCATCTAATTTCCTTTGACTATATATGTTGAAAATATCGAAATGATTCCACACGTTATATATATATATATATATATATATATATATATATATATATATATATATATATATATATATATATATATATATATATATATATATATAGTTAGATTAATTTGAGACCACCTATATTTTGTGAGACCGTGAGACGCATTTTTTTATTTATTTTTTATTTTTTTAGTTAATTCAAGTTCCGAAAATAATATTTAAAAAAGAATTTTTTGATTTTTCCATTTATTTTGCATTTTAAAATTATTTTTAGAATATATACAGTGTAATATTCTATTTAGAATATTTCACGTATTTTTCAAAAAAAATAGATTTTTTTTTTATTTTTTTTAGTTAATTCAAGTTTCGAAAATAATATTTTAAATTTTTTTTTTTTGATTTTTCCATTTATTTTGCATTTTAAAATTATTTTTAGAATATGTACAGTGTAATATTCTATTTAGAATATTTCACGTATTTTTCAAAAAAAAAATAGATTTTTTTTTTTATTTTTTTTATCTAACATATACACATGAAACATCTTCACTTCTCGAAAAACCAAACTTTTTGACTTTCTCATAAAAAAAAAGATTCCAGCTGCGAGATGCTTGTTTCAATCCATAAATGGATTTCTCAAGCTTGCACACTCTATCAGGGTAATCTGCATTGACAAAACCCTCTGGTGACTCATGTAAACATCTTTAGCCAACTTTCCATTAAGGAAAGCAGTTTTGACATCCATTTTCCATATTTCATAATCATGAAATGCAGCAATGGCTAGCATAACCCTAATAGACTTAATCTTCGCTATCAGTGAGAAGGTTTCATCATATTCAACTCCCTAAGTATGAGTGAAGCCCTTTGCAACCAGTCACACCTTATAAGTGTTCACTTTCCCATCCATGTCGGTCTTCTTGTTGAAAATCCATTTGCACCTTACCGTCTTACGACCTGGTACATTGTCAACCAAGTTCCAAACTTAGTTGTCATACATGGACTGAATGTCATTGTCATAGCCTCTTTCCATTTAGCAGACTCAGGGCCTGCCATGGCTTCCCTATAGCTGTTAGGTTCATCTACATTTACTAGTGTACTATCACTGATAAATGTATCACTTTCCGCGGTAATATGGAAACCATAGTAATGCTCAGGTGGATTCCTAACTCTAGTGGATCGCCTCAGAGGTACAGAATCGTTAGTTGGTTCAACAGGAGTTTCCTCCTAAGGTTGATTGCTAGGGTTTGAGGTTCCTTCACCACTTGACTCTTGAAGCTCTTCAAGGTCAATTTGCCTCCCACTGTTTCCTTGGCTTATAAATTCTCTATCTCGAAAGACCCCTCTACCTGCCACAAAGACCACATTCTCAATGGGTCTGTAGAAGAGGTAACAAAAAGTTTTATGTGGGTACCCGATGAAAATGTTGGGTTTTGAGCATTCTAACACTCCTATGGTGTACATGCAACCCTATAAACCTTGAATCTATGTTTTCTCTATTATACATGCAAATAAGAACTTTCCAAGGCTTTAATCCTAACTAGCATACTATGAGGTAACTATACTACAAAGACTAGTTAGATGACATACCTTTTGGTGTAGCTTGATGTCTTCAAGCTTTAAGAGCTTAGCCCCAATAGTGTTGAAACCTCAAATGGAATCACAAATCACCAAAACACCTTGGAAGACTTTAGAGAATATGGATACTTAGTTCTATCTAGTGAAATTGGCTAGCCCTCTTAGTGTACCCACACTAGTGCCCATTTCACCAACCAAGGACATCTTTATATAGGGTGGAGGATTAGGGTTAAACCCTAATACCCATGACCTTTCATTTCCTAGGATCCATGGGTTAAAGCTCCATGGACTATCCATGAAGACTTAGCCCAACCTAAATGAACTTGGCCCACTACACATATATATCTAAGAGTCCATATTTAATTAGTTCATTTTGATCACTTAATTAACTATAAATTAATTCTTGATCAATACTAATTAAATAATATGATTATATTAATATATTAGAACTTATAATATATTAATATAAATCATAAATATACTATTCTCAAAATACTATCCATATAAATTGTGCCGGTGAAGTGCAACCTAAATGGACCATGCCGGGTCGGGTCAAGTACATACCAAATATAGTTATGGACTTAGACATTAATCCAACAGTCTCCCACTTGGATAAGTCTAAAACTATTATTGAGTATGACTTCAAAACCTAACTGGCAATCGTAACTCTTAAAGCCGCTGTCGAACTTTGATCTTGTCAACGAACTTGTCCATTCGATAAGGGATCATATATTCCTCCATTCTAGATATCATATGGACTGAGACATGGATTATAATCATTCTCTCTATCCATTTGTTGTTTCCCGATTTCCGATTCATGATGACTGACTGATTGAACAAATCAAATCAGTCTTGGCTTGGCCAAGCACTCACATGTATCATCATTAAATCATCGAGGGGCCCACAGATATCGCTTTTATCCCGAAGGTAAAAGGAATGGATAAACTTCGACTCATATGGCTTGTTCTACTACTTGTTGAATCATACACAAAGGCACGTTTTATAACACCGAGTTACCGAATGCGTTTTCGTGCAATCAATGTACAACCAACTCATAGTAACAACTCATATCTCTAGGTTTGAAGAATATAAGATATTATCGTCTCATGATCACTCGTGATAAAATCCATGAAGTGATTCCAATGAGCGCGGGTTGAATCCAATACTCAGAACTTATGAGCACTCATGAGTGTTGTAGCCCTTTGTCCAACATCTTAGACCTCTACAAGCCAACCCATGACAGTCTTAATTCATATCTACTTCCAACATATGACCGATTGTGGATGGTTTGAATAACTTAGTCATTCCAGAAGAATAAACTAGTTTATTCTAGAAGTCAAAACATGCAAAGTGAAACACAAGAATAAATGAATCAAATATGGTATCAAACCCTATGAATATAAATAAACACTTTTATTTATCACCATACTGATTACTCATTATTCATTGTTTCGGTTTTATCAACTTTATACTTGAATTTAAAACAATAGTTGTCCCATGCTCCAAGCATGTACACTATGTTTTCTAAACACTAGTCATGCCATACACAAAGTATGCATACTATGTTTGTCTATGATCTTTACTTTGTGAAATAGATCAATTGAGCATAACTCCAATGATCATCTTTTCACAGTCCCAAACCCTTACTGCAAATGCAAGAATTCCAAATTCATGCCATTTTCTGAAATCTGTTAGATTCTAAACTTATATGCATTGATCCTCTTGTAATGATTATGCACAAATTCAACCAGACTTGGCGACAATCATTACAGAGTATTCCAACGGAGATCAACTCCTTGGAAACATCCTTCTTGCATTAAGTTTCCTAAATTTACAGATTGAATACTTTCTAACTTTGAACCATTTCCATATTCTGTTTTGACTATCACTTCCGAACAAGAGTTGCCTCTTTTCAGACTATGTTAATATGGTCCTTCCAAAGTCAACACTATACTTCCAACTGTCCTTGAGCAACCAATCCTTGGTAAAGCTTAGATTGTCCTCAACAATTGCTTAATCATTTTAGTCATATCCAATTCTAGACATTTTCCCTTCTTAATGCCCCAGGCATTTGGAAAATTTTAGAAAGGATGAATATAGCACATGTAATCGATCCTATATATGAAGCATATGGGACACGATTCATGATGTCTCACATAAAGACTAAACCAGTCTTTTGCTATAATATTTCCATTTCTATTTGCCAAGTTCTCATAATTCAGATTATGAAAAGGGATGCCGTAATCATAATCGAATTTTAGAACGCAAATAATGAACCCATATATAGAATTTCCTTATGTTGAGCCATTCCAACATGAAATTCATATATATTCTTGACTAAATATGATTAATACCTCAAGCTAAGCTTTTAGATTTGAGATGAAGTATAATATCCTCTCCCTTAATTATAACAAAAAAACTTTTTTCCCAATTGAGACCTTTTGTTTTTCTATAATTAACCTTGCTAACTTGCAACCTTTATCATAATTATCATGCTCCCACTAACATGAGGATTAATAGCATAACACTTATGCTCCCACTAGCTTTGACATGTACCCAAAAATCAACTGGACTTCTAGAAATCAATACTTTATTGACTTTCTTACCAAAGTTCAGATTTCTGATACTAGATTGCCTTGATAAGACTTTATCAAAATCGGACACCTCTCTTAGATAGCTCACAAGTGTGTCTAAACAATTTCAGAACTATGAAAAGGGATGCCGTAATCATAGTCTAAATTGTTTAGACCTTTTGCCATTTCTCATAAGTCAATGTTAGTGTGCCGGTTAACCACACACGCTCCACTAACAACTTTGAGAACTGCAAAAGTCACAATTGCTATCTACTTAAAATCTACTTAGTGAAAGAGTTTCCTTACCATCATTTTCATGAATCGAAGAGAAACCTTATGACACTTAGATTTTATGGTGTAAGCGTTCCTATCCATGTGAATTTGTCAAAACCATAACCACATGAATAGGTTAGTGACAAATCCTAACTCATATGGATTGAACTTGTGCGATCTTAACTTCTTGCCACCTGGCAGCTCAAGGGCCTGCCATTGCTTCCAAGTAGTTATCCAAACAATTGAGAACATGTAGAACTCAAATGTATAGCCAATTTAACTGGAATGGGCACAGAAATGTCAACACGATAGGTTATAAACCTCCAGTTGTGTGCTAGTGATGAAATATAGGTTTTTGTTCTTGATTACTTCTTGAAACCCTTTCAGGATCTTTTAGACTCCCACTGTCTCCTTGACCTATAAGACTTTCTTGCCAAATATTCAAGAGATAGTGTGTGGATTCTAATCAAGACAGACACTTAACACAATTAGCCTTAGTTGATCTTTGTTTTATCCAAAACATCACAACTTACCAATTTCAAATGTACAAGAGTAGGAAACTTTTACCCTTAAATTTGACAAGTGTTTTAAACCTTCTTTAATACATGTCACTCAAGTTACAATCTTAGAGTATAACCACTTCAACAATTCATAACTCCTCTTCTTAACTCTCAGAATGTACTTAGATGATGAATTGTGATAAGGTCTCAAAATCATTAAGATGATCTTAAAACATGATACTAAAAGGACTCTCCCATCTTTTTAGATTTGAGAAACTTTTATCCTTTTGCCTAATTTGATTATTGTTATTCGTTCTGTCATACATTGAAAATTTTTCCAATGCTTCAGAATTATACTTAAGCTTGTAAGTATAATCATATTTACTAAACCTTAGTAAATCATGACGAATAGTCTTATCCATCTTTTGTGGTAGACTTTGACAAGTGCACGAGAAAGTATACTTGATCCCTTAGTCCTTCTCTTGACTCACACATCCATGTGAACAAGCAGTTAGTCTTAATTTTCCAATGCTCGAAAGTTCTCATTCGTCATACTATACAACTTGCATGATTCCAAGTTTCTATCCAACTGAAACTTGGGTGATGAGAATATTTCCTTATTAGGTAAATTTAGACACTACCACAAATGAAAGACTCAAATTCATATTTCCAATATTGCTATCAATGGAATCATATAAACAACATCTTTTTTTTCCAAATGCCATTGTAAGGATATTTTTTTAAAATAAATAAAATTAAAAACTTTTCTATTATTTTAAAACTTTGCGGAAAAACTAATCCTTACAATGCATATGTATATAAAAACTTGTTGTCATCTATTCCTAAGCAATCTATCATAACTCTTAAGCACGTGCTCAAAATTCTGATCACCGACCCATGCGATCGAAATCCATCTTCGCTATCAGAATTAGGATATACTTCCTTTAAGTTTCTTTACTTTTCTTTGATTCTTAAAACATCAACATGTGACCCAGCCACATCATGTAATAAGAATCTCCAAGTAGGAACTTAATAGAGTTAGACCATGGACTTTACCTGAAATAAAGTCAAGCTTATTGACTTTATCATCCTTAGGTAAGTTTGGCAGCTTCATAACCAAAGCCCCTTCCTTTGGCAATAGAAATATATGGATCCTTAGGTAATAGTACATGGGACTATCTCAGGCTTAGCCTTTCTCTTTACCATTTGGTTAACCAAGTTGACTATGGCCAATCCATTTCCATTGGGAAGAGAATGCATTTATGGATTTCCTGTGTCACTATTGTCCCTATCCATAAAGTTTTGGGAAGTTGATCTCCTAATCAAATTTGCTTTACCAGTACACTAAATCATTTCTGATTTAGCAGAACCAAGCAAATAGATAGGATCATTAAGGGTCTTGTCATAGTCTATCTCATAGGAGTCCCAAAGGAACCCACTATGTGACTTAGAAAGTGATTGAACCACTAACTTTCTCAAGACTTTGACACCCAACTCTCCCGGCTTGTCAATATGTGACTTCATCTCCAAGATGTGTTCACACCTAGACCTTGCCTTGCCAATAGGGCTTGAGTGACTTTGAACTTGTGGGTTCAGGAGAATAATTGGAGGAGGTGGAGGAAGTGAAGTTCCAAGATATTTGGGAAGAGCATAGATGTCTGAACTAGACATCTTTTTGGAGATATTCAAGATAGTTGATTTAAAGTCCTTCATATAACACCCAATATGAAATATTAAGGCTAGGACCCAACAAACTATTTTATAACTTGGAAGAGGGATGTCGTAATCCAAGCTATAGAATATTTGATGGTAGGTGAATGACGATTCACCAATTTCCACCATGAAAAACGAAATAATTAATTAGGTTTGAATTGGATTTGAAATTCCTAGATCTTTGAGATTCATTGAACTTTCAATGGCATGTTTCAATCTCGAGTGTGCCCTTCAAGTTTTGTGACTGGGATGCCGAGGATCACAAAACAAGGTGTGAAGTAACCATGCAAATTACTTGGTACCCTTAAGTGTTTACCCCTTAATCAATGTTCCGGTTAACCACACACGCTCCATCGATACTATGATAAGCATTAAGTTACCCTTTGCCTACCTTGTTAAATAAGAGTTAGTGTGCCAGTTAACAACAAACGCTCCACTAACCGACTTAAATAAAGTGCAAAGTGTAATTTCATGGATTAGCACCTTATTCACATTTTCCTAAGTAACTAAGATTGGGTATTATTAAGAGTTTAGTTACTTAGTATTTATTATTAATAATTTTAATGAAGGGGGAATTATAGTCCTGTCAAACCCGTTCGGCTAACGACCCTCCACCAGTCAAGGAAGCGGTGGGTGAGAGTGGACACCCATTAAACTGCCATTTTATAGGCTGTATCCTTATACCCCCCTTATAGACCGACTTCGTGAATGAGGCCTACTAACGGTAAGACTGACTTTACTCTTATACATATATATACATATTATTAACTTATAATATTATAAAGTATAAGGGTTGAATTTTAACTCTTCAAAATTCTAAGGGCTTAACTTGGAATTAAAGTATTCATAAAAGAAAACTTTTCAAATTCCAAAACTTGAGGGCAAGTTTTGTAACTTTCAAAACTTTTCTATTCCATAACTTATGTGTTGAAAGTAGTTTTAATTAAAAAAACTCTTCAAGTTCCATAACTTGAGGACAAGTTATGGAAGACTTTAAACTAATAAAACAATTAACTTTTCTTTATTTTATAACTTATGGAAATAATTAAAGTTACACTTTTTTTTATTTATTATTTAATGAAGAGACTCTTGGTTCTCCATAACTCGAGGACAAGTTATGGAGTCATAAAACCATTTAATAAGGAAAGACTCTTCATTTTTTTTTGTAACCTAAGGCATTTTTTATGAGTTTTTAAGATTCATAAATGTGACTTTTCATATAACTTGAGGACAAGTTACAAAAACACATTTTATGAACAACTTTTAGATTAATTTGGATTGAAAACATCTAACACATATTTTTCATTAATCTAAAACATAACTCATAAAACATATATGAATACCACAACCTCTATCAAGGACCCAAGAATTAGTATGTGGTGAGTTATTAGACAATATAGTGTAAATACCTGCATGGGTAGGCTTAACCTTCCCATCCTTAACATCTTGCAGGTATTTGGGGCAGTTTCGTTTCCAGTCCCCCCTATCATGAGAATAGAAGCATTCAGCTTCTCTTGGGTTGGAAGAGGGAGTGACAGGACCACATTTGCTTCCACTCGAAGAGGAGCCATCAAGATACTTTCCCTTGGTACCCTTCAAAGGGCCTATTGCTAGAACAGGGGCGGTGTCAGGAGTAGGAGTAGTTAAAACTGATTTACCTTTAAGACCACTTTCGGCGGTCTTCAAAAGTCCTTGAAGCTTGCTGAGTGTGACCTCGTCCTTGTTCATATGATAGGTCATTCGGAACTAATCATAACAAGCAGATAAGGAGTGCAGTATGATGTCAATAGCCAACTCCTCAGGGAAGTTCTCATCCAACTTCAGCAAATGGTCCACAAACCTTTTCATTTTCTGCATGTGGCCCGTGATGGGTTCACCACCCTTTATTTGGGTTGTTATCATGGAAGAGATGGTTTCTTACCTCTCTTAATGAGCAATCTGATGGTATCTTTCCATCAGGACCATGTGGATCTCAAAAGGGTAAAAGTCCTCATAGGACTTTTGGAGTTCAGCTGTTATTGTGGCCAACATGATACATGCCACCTTGGTGGCATCTCTCTCATGAGTCCTAAAGTCAGCGATCTCATGTGGATTAGCAGAAGACTCATTAATTTCCTTCAGCTCCTTGTCGAGGGCATATTCCTTGTCCTCGTAACGTGTGACCATCCTGATCTTCCTGATCTAATCATTAAAGTTGGAACCATCAAAGATGACTCTCCCAGAAAGGTTCATGAGAGAGAAGGAGTCGGTAGGGTTTGAGCCAGAAGCATTGTTGGAAGACATCTGAAAAGAAGAAGGACAAGTTTAGATTAGATAAAGAGTCCTTAATAAGACACCTAAATGTAATATTAAGGCTAGGACCCAACACAATACTTTATAACTTTGACGAGGGATGCCACAATCCTAGCTATAAAATATTTGAAGGTAGGCAAATGACGATTCATTGAACTTTTCAATGGCATGTTTAAATATCGATTTTGCCCTCTCAAGTTTGTGACTGGGATGCCGAGGATCACAAACAAGGTGTGAATAACCATGCAAATTAACTTGGTACCCTTGATTTTTTATCACCTAATCGATGTCTCGGTAAACCACACGTGCTCCACTGATCTATGATAAACATTAAGTTACCCGTTGCCACTCTTACTAGTCCATGTTAGTGTGTCAGTTAACCACACACGCTCCACTAATTACTTGGTAAGGTACAAAGTGTAATTTCTTGGGTTAGCACCAAATTCACATTTTCCTAAAGTAACTAAGATTGGGAATTTATAAAAGGTTTAGTTACTTTATCATCGTCATTATACTTTTAATGAGAATTATAGACCTTGTCCTACCCATTCGGCTAACGACCCTCCACCAGTCAAGGAAACGGTGGGTGAGAGTGGACACTCATTAAGCTGTCATTTTATAGGCAACAACCTTATACCCCCTTATAGACTGGCTTCGTGAATGAGGCCTACTGACAGTAAGACTGACTTGATCTTATACACACATACACACACACACACACACACATATATATATATATATATATATATATATATATATATATATATATATTATTAACATATAATACTATAAAGTATAAGGGTTGAATTTTTAACTTTTAAAACTCTAGGGTTTGGAATTAAAGTGTGTGTGAGACTTTACAAATTCCAAAACTTGAGGGAAAGTTTTGAAATTATTCAAAAACTTTTCATTTCTATTACTTGTGAGTCTTAATGGCTTTAAAGAAAAGACTTTTCGAATTCCATAACTTGAGAACAAGTTATGGAGCCCATTAATTGGCAATTAGATCTAGAATTACACTAACAAACAATTTGCAAATAATTTCATGAATCATATAAACATATATAAAACTTGAAACTTTGATAATAACCGTTGAAAATGTAATGACCATAAAATTTCAACCAATTTTAACTTTTCAAAAACAACCTATTTTCATAATGTTATTACAAAAAGGTTTTCAATACAATTATTATCAGAGTCTTCCCAGAACCACATCATAAAACATAATCATGAGGAGCGGTACGATCACGCCTTTGCCTTGCCACGGTCTCCTGAAGAACCTGAAAAACATTAAACCACAACTATAAGCCCGAAAGCTTAGTGAGATACCCCCAAAATACCAACCACATATACCATACACGCATAACATGCCATATCATATAAGAACACAGAACAGCCATGCACTTCGGGTCTACTGTGTGACTGGTCTGCCGCATCGGCCTCAGTCCACCTGGTCCACCCTCCGAGTCTAGCCATGCTTATCGAGTCTACAGTGTGGTTGGTCCGCCCGCACCGGGCCTTTAATCCACCTGGTCCACTCTCTAAGTCTACAGTATCACTGGTCCGCCCGCACCGGGCCTTCAGTCGGTCTGGTCCACTCTCCGAGCCTTGACACGTCTGGTCCACTCTCTTGGGGCCTACAGCCTATCCGGACCGCACGTTGGGCCTTCGGGACAACCGGTCCGCCCTGGGTATGTTGGCCTACAGCACAAAGCAGGACCCGCCTCAACCCCACTCCAGTCCAACAACCATGTGCACAAAAACATTCAATCATATAGCAATTCACATTCAATCAAGCCGATCTAGCAGATCACATAACATAACATCCTCCTAACCAGGATACCGACCTTAACCAGGTCTCTAACATAATACCATCCTAACTACCAGGATGCAAACATAGCACAACAATAACATAACAACGATACCCAGATCTCAATCTGATAAAAGGGCCGGCCTTGGTGCCTTAGACCCTATTGATATAGTGAGGATAACTCACCTCGCAACTGCCGAACTCTGAACTGAAGAAGCGGATTCCCAAATCACCGCCTCATCGAAAATCCCGAACTATCCGAAGAAGCAAAATAACCATTAGACCCAACACAATATCCTTCCAAGGGTAAATTGACCAATTTACCCTTAACTCAATCTGGTCCATAACTAAGGCCCACAATCAAAATATGAAAGGCCCATCACTAGATAAGCTCTCAAGCCCACTAATGGTCCAAAGACCAAAAGTTCGAAGCAAAGCCCAATATTGGCCCAATTTACTAAATTCGGCCCACCTCACCAAATGGGCCTAGATCCATGGTCCAATATCCAATAGCCCAATAACAACCCAATCTCCTAAGGCCCAAAATGAAAACCCAACAGAAGGAGTACGCTGGGCGTACCCTCCTTGGTACGCTGGGCGTACAACGCTGATCGCGAAATGGAAACGGGACACAGACCCACTACGTTGGGCGTACTCACAGTTACGTCGGGCGTAACTCCTCTGAACTACAACTCCTCTTAAGTTCTTAATGGCTTTAGCTCTTAAGTCCAAACTTCAGATCCATAGACCAAATATGCCTAGGATTCATAAAGTCTCAAACTTTATTACTTGGGACGTCCATAAAGCTCTTAATCCAAGGTCTTAATCCATTAAGACCTATCTATAACACATGAGAGACAACCAAAGCCCTTGGGACCTCATTTTTCTTACTCAAGACCTCTCTTAAGGTCTAAAAGGACAGCTAATCTCAACCAACTCGAAACATGCATCAAGATGAGGTTTTTGGGACAAGAATGATATCAAAACTTCACAACACATAGATCTACACAATATGATTGCCAAGCTAGAGACTTTTTACCTCAAAAGAGCCTCAGAATATGATGCCTTTCCAGATCTACAAGCTCCAGCCACTCAACTCCTTCTTTGATAACTTCCTCTTTCTTCTTCTAGCCTCTCTTTTGCCAAAACAAGCTTTCCAAGGCCAAACACACCCAACAATGGAGGTGGGACGGCTATCTAGGGTTTCTGAGGTTAAGTGAGTGCTTATTGAGGCAAGGGTAAGGACCAACATGTTCCTTATATAGTGGCTGACCCTAAATTTAGGGTTTCTGGATGATAGATGTACGCTGGGCATACGTTAAAAGACCTCCGCGTTCCTTTCCTCCACTACGCTGGGCGTACATCCAGCTTACGCTGGGCGTACCCAGCCAAACACAAGAGCGCATGCAAGGACCATTGCTGCCCATATCGTTGATTTACAACCTTTCCTCCATCATAAGCCGTTCTCGTCAAACTATATATCCACATCAAGGACTGAAACGCCCTTACTCTTACTCTCGGGACTTTCAAGAACGGGGCGTTACAATTCTCCCCCACTTAAATTAGGATTCGTCCTCGAAGCCTGCTGCAACTCAACTCCAGAACCACTCCCGCAATGCACCACCTGGCATTAACCAGACCAGGTTCCTCAAGACACAACCACCGAAACCCAAAGCCCAACTTTCCCTTTCTTGCGGTGTTCTGACCACCGATTCAAGCCGGCCACCGGCCTCATCCTCTGATAACTACACTTATCAACTGAGTACCACTCCATTTTACATCACTCGCTCCAACACAACAATCGCTCAACTCATACGAGCTAGAAAAATCCATGAACCACCGGAATTCCCGGTCTGAGCCCAACTTATCCACTCCATGCTGACAAGATGACACATCCTTCAGCCTCAAAGCAACTCCTATGAGTTCTCCATCGCAATCTCATACCCATGATGGACTGGCTCTAGCATCTTCGGGTTGGGAAAACCCGATACACTGACAACACCTCCAAACATCCCCCAGGATGAATTTCCACCACATAAATCAAAATCAGACTGGAAATCCAAGATTCCATCCTTGCATTCCTTCTGAGCCTCAGCAAACATCCAACCCGGATGTGATTCCATACCACAGCCACCGACACACTGGTCATCAACCATGATTGGAACACCCCAATCATAACTCTGCACTACTGCTTTTACTTCCGTGAACTTACACTCCCTCTCAGAGCTACATTCCTTTCCTTTCCCTTACCAAGGAAATCCACTTGGCTGCCTTGACACCACCACAAGTGCCACGGTGCTCACTCAATACTACACCATTCTCTTATAGCATAACCGCTATCCTATGCACCACACATGCTTTGGATCCGCCCGTAAGGACTCTCAAGTCCATGCTCTACCTTCCACCCACCATGATCAATAGTCGGGGCCAGACCTTCTAACGCTAACACATCGCGACATACGCAATCCATTTCCTCGTACTGATCTAATGACACATGCAGAGTCTTCAGCATGACTGGACCGCCTTACCAGGCCTTCAGCCAATCTGGACCACTCTCAGAACCTTCAACAGATCTGGACCGCCCTCCAGGGCCTTCAGCCTGGCTGGACCGTTCTCCGAGCCTTCAGCCTGACTGGTATGCCTACTGGCCTTCAGTCTATCCGGACCGCTCAACTAGCATTCACCATTCCGAGTTATCCCTCCGGGAAACTCTCCCATGCATACTGTTCTAGCCCTCTAGGGGTTCCAAACTCTATCTCTATCCTATATACTCAATCCCGGCCTGATCCCTGGCCTTCCACAATCAATCACCCTAGGTGTATATCGCGCCCCGCACGCCTGCCACTTACTCATACCAGCCTACGCTATTGGCTGACAGAAACTCTGCTGAATCCCAAGCAGCTAAGCAACCTCTCGTGATCATCGATCTTCCGGAGAATTCTCTAATTCTCCCCCACTTAGAGTATTGACTATCAACCACCGGTCGCCATCACCGACCACCCTCAACAACCCTACACAACACAAACACTTACACGCGAATTGATTCCCACTAATACGAGCAACCTTCACAAAGTCACATATCAACACTGATCATCCCGGGCTCGAAAGAAACTCGATCTTCAGCTAACCACTCCTTAGACTGCAGATGCTACCCGACATTCAGACCAAACGCCAGATTTCCACTAATAACCCTCATGAATGATAACCAATGAAATTCCCAACACTAAACCCAAAACCATACCATAACCCTCAAAGAACAACAAATACCATACCGAAAACCACACAACAAGACTAGCAGATAAACAATACTCCACAAGAATCACAAGATAACAAGACATCAAGAAAGAAACATACCCGCAGCTGCATCCGACACTGCCCCTGACCTCCTTTGCTGTAAGCTGAAAAGCACGACCCTAAGCCCTTGGGGGCTCTGCTTCACCCTGACCTCCACCCGTGATCCTCAATGTGGCCGTTGCTAGAGCCAGCACCGGTCCTGCAGTAAGCTGTGGACAGTTGACCCTCAAGTGTCCAACCTGATGGCAATGATAACAAATCCTTAAATCCCGAACCGGGGCTGTCTGTCGACAATCCCTCGCATATTGCCCCTCCTTTCCGCACTTGCGGCATGCACCACTGAACCTACAAACTCCGGTGTGACCCTTCCCACACTTCCCACAGGTGTGACTGCTCTGATCTCCCAATCTAGAATCAACAGTCTTGGATCATTTCGGCGCCGACTGCAACTGCACCGGAGCCTGCCTCAGCTCTCGCAACTGCAACTCAATCTCCAACTCACGCCGCCTGGCGGCCTCCTACAACTCCAACAAGGTCTCGCACCTCTGCATAGACACAAACTGTCTGATATCCCTCTTGAGCATACTCAGATATCGGGACATCTGAGCCTGCTCCGAAGCGAACTCAAGGCAAAACATCGCCCTCTCAGTGAACATCCTGGTGATCTCCGTCACCGACTCCGAATCCAGCTCCAGTTCCAGGAACTCCTGAGATAATCTCTCCTTCTCAACCCGCGAAACATAACGAGTGCTGAACATCTCCCGAAACTGATCCCATGAAACCACATCTCTCTACGCATCCAAATATGACTCCGTGGTCAATCTCCACCAATCCTTCGCCCCGAGCCTCAACAGGTTCAGAGCACACCTCACCCTCTGATCAGCAGGGCAAGAACACGTGAAGAAACACCCCTCCACATCCAACAACCATCTCATAGTAACAGTCGGGTCCTGCACCCCATCAAAGGTATGAGGCTTCGTATTATCGAAGTTCCGATACTGAAAACATCGACCGGCTCCTCCCCTGCCGCTGCTACAGCCGCTGTAGCCGCCGCGGCAGCCGTCTCTGTGAGGGACGCATAGCGCTCATCAAAATACTCAATCATAGCGGTTTTGATCGACCCGAACAGTTCCAGGAACTTGGCCCGGAACAACGCAACAACCTCATCGTGTAGGATCTCACGAATCCTAGCGTCCAACTTGCTTGTGCTCATCTGACCAATAACCTCGGGCGGTAATGACCCGCCCTGACCTCCCTCTCCTGCTCCTGATCTTGACCCGGATCCGCTCCCAGCGTGCCTCGTGACCACCATACTGAAAAACACTACAAGATCTCAGATACTTCCCACAAACCCGGGAACCAATTCCCAACCCAACCCTAGAGGTCATGGTTTCTTTGATACGCATATGGGTCTTGTGCTTTCAGTAGTACGGGCCCATACTACCTTCCACTGTTGGATTAGTGTCTAAGTCCATAACTATTTTGGTATGTACTTGACCTGATGGTGCATGGTCCTTTTGGGTTGCCTTCACCAAAGCAACTTGATAGGATGAATTATGGAGAGAAAGGATTAAATATGATTTATTAATATATTATGAGAATAATGTATTAAAGGAGAAATCATATTGTTTAATTAATATTAGTCAAGAATTAATAATAATTAAGTTTGTGACTAAAAGAGATCAATTAAACTTAAGGGACTAGTATTGTATTTATAAGATAATTGTAATTGAGCTATGGATTACCTTATTACTTAAGGTTGGACGAAATCTATGGGGGAACCCATTAGAAATCATCCAAGGCTTGTTAAGGAAGGGTCCAAGGGTTGCTTAGGGCCTAAGCATCCAAATTAGGGTTTCCTAGTTGAAAACTCTAATAGCCTACATGTATAAATAGTACCCTTAAGCCTAAAAAACATGGTGAACTAATTAGTTAGGGTTTCCACACGTTTTTGGTAGCCTCCTTCTCTTATCCTCTTCATCCTCATGCTCTTGGTATTTATGAGCCATTAGAGGAGTGACATTTGTGACTCTAAGCTTTCTAAAGTCAATACAAGAAGGAATTGAGATTGTTATTACTATATAACAATCGAAGTATGATCTAAACCCTTATTCATATGTTATATTGATTAGATCTAGGGTTTTAAGTCTTGGATTAAAAGCATGTACAATAGAGAAACCTAGATCCAAGCTTTAGGGTTTGCATGAGCACATAGGATGTCTTTTGGCTAAAAACCCATCAGTGGTATCAGAGCCTAGATTGGTTTCTATTGTATTGATGCATATTTGATCGAAATCAGCACTGAAAATCGAAGTTTTTGGGTTCTGAGTGTTTGACTCGCCGAGTCAGTTGTACTCGATGAGTCCAAGTCCAGACTCGATGAGTCGAAACGTCTGACAACTAATATTCGAAGGAAATTTCCTATAAAATGGCGATTGAATGGGTATCCACTCTTACCCACCGCACCCTTGACTAGTGGAGGGTCGTTAGCCGAATGGGTAGGATAGGACAGAAACCTTCCATTAAGTATAATGAAGTATAAAAGTAACTAAATGTTTTCATAAAATTCCCAATCTTAGTTACTTTAGGAAAAAGTGAAATGATGCAATTCCATGAAATTAAACTTTGTGCCCTTGCGAAGACATTAGTGGAGCGCGTGCGGTTAACCGGCACACTAAATGGTTCTAAGCAAAGGTATCAAAGGGTGACTGAATGTTTGTCATAGTTCGGCGGCGCATATGTGGTTAACCGGCACATCGAATAGGTCACTGTAACATGTGAGGGCACCATGTAAGTTTGCATGGTTATTCACACCCGCTTTGTGATCCTCGACATCCCAGTCACAAACTAGAGGGGCATCTCGAGATTTAAACATGCCATTGAAAAGTTCAACGAATCTCATAGGTTCTAGGAGTTTTCAATACATTTAAAACTTAATCCCTTTTACGTTTTTCATGGTGGAAAATTAGTGAATCGTCATTCACTTACCTTCAAATGTTCTGCAATTAGGGTTACGTCATCCCTCTCCCGAGTTGTAGAATATTGTGTTGGGTCCTAGCCTTAGTATATCATTTGGGTGATTTACTAAGGACTCAATAAATCAACTAACTTGAATTTGTTTTCTCCGGTTTTGTAGATGTCAATGTACGACAACTATGGTCTTCCCAAATCTCATGGAACAAGCATTCCACATGAAGATGATATTCCACGATTCGACCGAGGAACAAGAAATCATGCTTCACTTCCTCCTCCTCCTCCCGTTGTTCTCCCTAACCCACCAGATCAAAGAATTGAAAGGTTCAACGTCACTAAAGCCCTATTGGAAATAAAACATGAAGATGGTAAACCCGTGTGTGCCCACGTTCTAGGAATGAAATCACACATCGATAGGTTGATAATGTTGGGGGCATCATTCCCTGATGAGTTGGTTATAGGCTGGGTTCTGTAGTCACTCCCTGAATCATATAATGAGTTCAAAAGAAAGTATTATATGATGGATCATGATGCAAACCTCATTGACCTAACTTACATGCTCATTGCTGCTGAATCAGAAATGATTTGGCAAAGCAATGGAGCGTATTTGTTGGGAAAGTCAACCGACCATGCTTCCGAGGACGTTCTAGGAGAACCGACCTGCGTTTGCTACCAAGAGAAAGGGCGTTGGATACAAGTCGACCCTAAGAGCCTGAAGAGTCCAGAAGATGGGAGAGTCAAAGAGTATGGCTGTGCTTCAGGTAAAATCCACTATCTAACTCCATTAAGTTCCTATTCATTGATTCTTAACACATAATGTGATAAGATTGCACTTGAATGTTTTGCAGGATCAATGAAAAGAGAGGAAGCTTGATAAAAGAGCAAGATGAGTCTAATCACGATGAAATGGATCTCGATCGCATGGATTCGAAGATTAGATTTTGAGCTTAGAAAGTTATGATAGAGTTATTAGGAATATTTATTACATAGTTTTTCAATTGATGTTGCATTGTAAGGAAAAAATGTTTTCCGCTGCTGTTATGAATAAAATAAATTTTGTTTGAGATACTCATTTATTTATTTATTTCCTTGCAATGAAATCGTTATGAAAAAAACTGATGTTTGCATATTTCTACAACAAATGGATGTGATTCTTAATTATGTTAATTGTGGAAATGTCAAGAATTTACCAAATGGGGAAAGTTTGTCATCGACCAAGTTTCCAGTGGACAAAAACTTGGAATCATGCAACAAGTATTGTATGATCAATGAAAAATTTTCACATTTGAGAAAATTAGACTAATTCGTTGACAAAGTGTCAAGTGAAGGGCTAGGAGATCGAGTACACAAGGTTGTGTGTTGATCAAGTCCACCACAAGAGTAACAAAGATATTCGTCATGATTTACTAAGGTTAAGTAAATATGATTACACTTATGAGATTAACTGCAATTTTTAGTTGATTGAAAAAAGTTTAAATCAAGAGCATAACGAATAAGAAAAAATCAAGTAGGCAGAAAGATAAAAGTTTCTCCATTCTATGAAGAAAGGAGAGTACCTTTTACTATGTTTTATGATAGGTCTTATTGATTAAGAACCATATCTCAATTGATCCTCTAAGTGAGCCTTAGTGCAATTGTATGTCTAAGAAGAGGAATCGAGAATTGAAGAAATGGTTAAATCAAGAAGTCAATCATACTTCGTTCCAAAAACAAATCTTAGAGTTAAGATTGTGATATTGAGTGACAAGTATTAAGAAGGTTTATAACATTCATCAAATGTGGAAAGTTGTGATGTCTTTGATAAGCCAAAGACCAACTATGGCCAATTTTATGAAGTGTTTTGTCTTGATAAAAGCTACACTAACTCTTGAATATTTGTTTGTCAAGAAATGTTTTATTGACAAGAGAATCTTATATGTCAGGGATTTAGTGGGAGTCTTAATGGTCTTGAAAGGTTTCAAGAACAAATCAAAATAAACCTTATCGAACATCACTAGCACACGACTTGAGGTTTACAACCTATCGTGTTGACATTATCTTGTTTCTGTGCCGTTCCGATTCAGTTAATTATGCATGTGAGCCCTATGAGTTCTCATTTGAATGCATAAAAGGCAAGGACCTTAATCAATGAAAAGTACATTGATGGGAAAGGGTGAGCTGCTTAACTACTTGGAAGACATGGTGGGCAGCCATGTTACCATAAGGCAAGAAATCAAGATTAAGAAAGTTTTGTCCATATGAGTTTGAATTTGTCGTAAACTTTGTTTTTGACAAATTCACATCGATAGGAACACATACACCATTAAAATCTAAGTGTCATAAGATTCCCTCGATCATAAAAATGAGTGTGAGGAAATGCTTTCACTAATAGAGATTTTAAGAAGATAGTGATTGTAAAATTGTATTCTCGAAGGCAAAGGTGTATAAGTTCAGGATGCCTTGATAAAAGATTATGAAAGCATTAAGTACTAGAAATGTGAACTTAAGAAATTCAATAGGTATTGTTTTTCTGTAAGTTAAGTTGTTTTCTAAATACATGTCAAAGCTAGTGGGAGCATAAGTGTTGTGCTTATATTTATAATAATTATCATAGTCGGAGCATAAATGTTATGATTGTATGATTATTAAGACAAGTATTGCAAGTTAGCAATATTAATTGTAGAAAACAAGAGTTATACTTTGCAAAGTCGTAAAGGTTGAATAGTTGTTTTGCTATAATTAAGGGAGAGAATATTGTACTTCGTTTCAAAATCTAAGGCTTGGGTTGAGAAATTTTAATAAATTTAGTCAAAGGATACATAGTGTGTTCTTAAATTTCGATTATGATTATGGCATCCCTCTTCATAATTCGAATTATAAGAACGTAGCACATAAAATATTACAGCAGAAGATTGATAAAGTATTAAATCTTCATGTAAGACATTATGCATCGTGTCCAATACGCATCGGGTATAGGATCGATTGCAAATTCTATAATATTTGACCATTGTAAAATTTTTCCAAATGTCTAGCGCATTTAGAGGGAAAAAGGACAAGAATCGGCTTTGACTAAGATAATTAAACAACTATCAAAGGACAATCCAAAGGTCGCCGAGGATTGGTCGCTTGTGACTAGTTGGAAGTATGATATTGGATGGAGCATATCGACATTGTTATGAATAGATAAGATTCTATTAAGAATGAGTTGTCATATGGTAAGCATGAAAAGGTTTCCATATTGGGAGCTAGATAATGAGAATCTATGTCTAGATTAGAAACTTTTATGCAAAAGGATGTTTAAAGGAATGTACTTTGAGTGAGAGACATCACATCTATGGAATTGTCTTGTAACAATCTCTGATAGAGAGTTTTGTAATTTCCTTGGCAATAGTCTTTTTCACCTTAGTGCAGCGACATTACAAAAGGATCATTGCATAAAATGTTAGAATCTAACATATTCTATAAGTGGCAAGAATTTGATATTCTTACACTTGTGATAAGTATTGGGAATTGTGAAATGAGTATGATTGGAAATGTTTTCATTTGATCTATTTCACAAAGTAAGAACCATAGGTAAACATTGTGTGCATGCTAAGAGCATGGGACAAGTGGTGTAATAATTCAAGTAAAGAAGTTGATCATCTGAAACAACAAATAATGAGTAATCGATATGGTGATAAATAAAAAGTGTTTTATTTATACTCAAAGGTTTGAGACCATATGGGATTAGTATTATTCTTGTGTTTCACTTTGCATGTTTTGACTTCCTGAATAATTTAATTGGTTAAGAATAGTAATTATTCGAACGGACCACAGTCGTTCATATGTTGGAAGTAGGTATGAATGAAGATTGTCGTGAATTGGTATGTGGATTGCCTAAAGTGTATTAGACATAAGTAATTGTTTGCTGCAACGTTCATGAGTGCTTATGAATATGAATTGAGCATTCGATTAAACCCACGCTCACTTGGATCACTTCATGGATTTTATCACGAGTGATTAGTGAGACGATAACATCTTATATTCTTGAAACCGAGATGTGTGAGTTGTATCTTGCGAATTGGTTGCACATTGATAATATGTAAACGCACCAGTAACTTGGTGTTATAAAACATATTGTTGTGTGTGATTTGGTGAGTAAGTGCAAGCGAGCATTGAGTCAAAGTTTATCCGTTCCTTTTATCCAAAGTAGAATAAAAGCGATATTTGTGGGCCCCTCGATGATTTAGTGATGGCACCTAAGCGCTTGGCCAAGCTGGGACTAAATTGATGTGTTCAATTGTAGTCTGTTGTCAATCGTCATGAATCTGAATTCGGGAAACAACAAATAGACAGAGAGAATGATTTAGATCCATGTCTCAGTCTATCTGATAATATATAGAATGGAGGAATATATGATCTCTTATCTAAAGGACACACGTATCTGATAAGATAAGAGTTGAGAGCAGCTTTAGAAAGCTATGATTGCAGATCAGGATCTGAAGTTATACGCAGAATAGTTATCAGACTTATCCAAGTGGGAGACTGTTGGATTAGTGTCTAAGTCCATAACTATTTTGGTATGTACTTGACCCGATGGTGCATGGTCCTTTTTGGTTGCCTTCACCAAAGCAACTTGATAGGATGAATTATGGAGACAAAGGATTAAATATGATTTATTAATATATTATGAGAATAATATATTAAAGGAGAAATCATATTGTTTAATTTATATTAGTCAAGAATTAATAAGAATTAAGTTTGTGACTAAAAGAGAGTAATTAAACTTAAGGGACTAGAATTGTAATTATAAGATAATTGTAATTGGGCTATGGATTACCTTATTACTTAAGGTTGGACGAATTCTATGGGGGAACCCATTAGAAATCGTCCAAGGCTTGTTAAGGAAGGGTCCACGGGTTGCTTAGGGCCTAACCATCCAAATTAGGGTTTCCTAGTTGAAAACTCTAATAGCCTACATGTATAAATAGTACCCTTAAGCCTAAAAAACGTGGTGAACTAATTAGTTAGGGTTTCCACACGTTTTTGGTAGCCTCCTTCTCTTATCCTCTTCATCCTCATGCTCTTGGTATTTATGAGCCATTAGAGGAGTGACATTTGTGACTCTAAGCTTTCTAAAGTCAATACAAGAAGGAATTGAGATTGTTATTAATATATAACAATCGAAGTATGATCTAAACCCTTATTCATATGTTATATTGATTAGATCTAGGGTTTTAAGTCTTGGATTAAAAGCATGTACAATAGAGAAACCTAGATCCAAACTTTAGGGTTTGCATGAGCACATAGGATGTCTTTTGGCTAAAAACCCATAAGTGGTATCAGAGCCTAGATTGGTTTCTATTTTATTGATGCATATTTGATCGAAATCAGCACTGAAAATCGAAGTTTTTGGGTTCTGAGTGTTTGACTTGCCGAGTCAGCTGTACTCGATGAGTCCAAGTCCAAACTCGATGAGTCGAAACGTCTGACAACTAATATTCGAAGGAAATTGCCTATAAAATGGCGATTGAATGGGTATCCACTCTTACCCACCGCACCCTTGACTAGTGGAGGGTCGTTAGCCGAATGGGTAGGATAGGACAGAAACCTTCCATTATAAGTATAATGAAGTATAAAAGTAACTAAATGTTTTCATAAAATTCCCAATCTTAGTTACTTTAGGCAAAAGTGAAATGATGCAATTCCATGAAATTACACTTTGTGCCCTTGCGAAGACATTAGTGGAGCGCGTGCGGTTAACCGGCACACTAAATGGTTCTAAGCAAAGGTATCAAAGGGTGACTGAATGTTTGTCATAGTTCGGCGGCGCATATGTGGTTAACCGGCACATCGAATAGGTCACTGTAACATGTGAGGGCACCATGTAAGTTTGCATGGTTATTCACACCCGCTTTGTGATCCTCGACATCACAGTCACAAACTAGAGGGGCATCTCGAGATTTAAACATGCCATTGAAAAGTTCAACGAATCTCATAGGATCTAGGAGTTTTCAATACATTTAAAACTTAATCCCTTTTACGTTTTTCATGGTGGAAAATTAGTGAATCGTCATTCACTTACCTTCAAATGTTCTGCAATTAGGGTTACGTCATCCCTCTCCCGAGTTGTAGAATATTGTGTTGGGTCCTAGCCTTAGTATATCATTTGGGTGATTTACTAAGGACTCAATAAATCAACTAACTTGAATTTGTTTTCTCCGGTTTTGTAGATGTCAATGTACGACAACTATGGTCTTCCCAAATCTCATGGAACAAGCATTCCACATGAAGATGATATTCCACGATTCGATCGAGGAACAAGAAATCATGCTTCACTTCCTCCTCCTCCTCCCGTTGTTCTCCCTAACCCACCAGATCAAAGAATTGAAAGATTCAACGTCACTAAAGCCCTATTGGAAATGAAACATGTAGATGGTAAACCCGTGTGTGCCCACGTTCTAGGAATGAAATCAAACATCGATAGGTTGATAATGTTGGGGGCATCATTCCCTGATGAGTTGGTTATAGGCTGGGTTCTGTAGTCACTCCCTGAATCATATAATGAGTTCAAAAGAAAGTATTATATGATGGATCATGATGCAAACCTCATTGACCTAACTTACATGCTCATTGCTGCTGAATCAGAAATGATTTGGCAAAGCAATGGAGCGTATTTGTTGGGAAAGTCAACCGACCATGCTTCCGAGGACGTTCTAGGAGAACCGACCTGCGTTTGCTGCCAAGAGAAAGGGCGTTGGATACAAGTCGGCCCTAAGAGCCTGAAGAGTCCAGAAGATGGGAGAGTCAAAGAGTATGGTTGTGCTTCAGGTAAAATCCACTATCTAACTCCATTAAGTTCCTATTCATTGATTCTTAACACATAATGTGATAAGATTGCACTTGAATGTTTTGCAGGATCAATGAAAAGAGAGGAAGCTTGATAAAAGAGCAAGATGAGTCTAATCACGATGAAATGGATCTCGATCGCATGGATTCGAAGATTAGATTTTGAGCTTAGAAAGTTATGATAGAGTTATTAGGAATGTTTATTACATAGTTTTTCAATTGATGTTGCATTGTAAGGAAAAAATGTTTTCCGCTGCTGTTATGAATAAAATAAATTTTGTTTGAGATACTCATTTATTTATTTATTTCCTTGCAATGAAATCGTTATGAAAAAAACTGATGTTTGCATATTTCTACAACGAATGGATGTGATTCTTAATTATGTTAATTGTGGAAATGTCAAGAATTTACCAAATGGGGAAAGTTTGTCATCGACCAAGTTTCCAGTGGACAAAAACTTGGAATCATGCAACAAGTATTGTATGATCAATGAAAAATTTTCACATTTGAGAAAATTAGACTAATTCGTTGACAAAGTGTCAAGTGAAGGGCTAGGAGATCGAGTACACAAGGTTGTGTGTTGATCAAGTCCACCACAAGAGTAACAAAGATATTCGTCATGATTTACTAAGGTTAAGTAAATAGGATTACACTTATGAGATTAACTGCAATTTTTAGTTGATTGAAAAAAGTTTAAATCAAGAGCATAACGAATAAGAAAAAATCAAGTAGGCAGAAAGATAAAAGTTTCTCCATTCTATGAAGAAAGGAGAGTACCTTTTACTATGTTTTATGATAGGTCTTATTGATTAAGAACCATATCTCAATTGATCCTCTAAGTGAGCCTTAGTGCAATTGTATGTCTAAGAAGAGGAATCGAGAATTGAAGAAATGGTTAAATCAAGAAGTCAATCATACTTCGTTCCAAAAACAAATCTTAGAGTTAAGATTGTGATATTGAGTGACAAGTATTAAGAAGGTTTATAACATTCATCAAATGTGGAAAGTTGTGATGTCTTTGATAAGACAAAGACCAACTATGGCCAATTTTATGAAGTGTTTTGTCTTGATAAAAGCTACACTAACTCTTGAATATTTGTTTGTCAAGAAATGTTTTATTGACAAGAGAATCTTATATGTCAGGGATTCATTGGGAGTCTTAATGGTCTTGAAAGGTTTCAAGAACAAATCAAAATAAACCTTATCGAACATCACTAGCACACGACTTGAGGTTTACAACCTATCGAGTTGACATTATCTTGTTTCTGTGCCGTTCCGATTCAGTTAATTATGCATGTGAGCCCTATGAGTTCTCATTTGAATGCATAAAAGGCAAGGACCTTAATCAATGAAAAGTACATTGATGGGAAAGGGTGAGCTGCTTAACTACTTGGAAGACATGGTGGGCAGCCATGTTACCATAAGGCAAGAAATCAAGATTAAGAAAGTTTTGTCCATATGAGTTTGAATTTGTCGTAAACTTTGTTTTTGACAAATTCACATCGATAGGAACACATACACCATTAAAATCTAAGTGTCATAAGATTCCCTCGATCATAAAAATGAGTGTGAGGAAATGCTTTCACTAATAGAGATTTTAAGAAGATAGTGATTGTAAAATTGTATTCTCGAAGGCAAAGGTGTATAAGTTCAGGATGCCTTGATAAAAGATTATGAAAGCATTAAGTACTAGAAATGTGAACTTAAGAAATTCAATAGGTATTGTTTTTCTGTAAGTTAAGCTGTTTTCTAAATACATGTCAAAGCTAGTGGGAGCATAAGTGTTGTGCTTATATTTATAATAATTATCATAGTCGGAGCATAAATGTTATGATTGTATGATTATTAAGACAAGTATTGCAAGTTAGCAATATTAATTGTAGAAAACAAGAGTTATACTTTGCAAAGTCGTAAAGGTTGAATAGTTGTTTTGCTATAATTAAGGGAGAGAATATTGTACTTCGTTTCAAAATCTAAGGCTTGGATTGAGAAATTTTAATAAATTTAGTCAAAGGATACATAGTGTGTTCTTAAATTTCGATTATGATTATGGCATCCCTCTTCATAATTTGAATTATAAGAACGTAGCACATAAAATATTACAGCAGAAGATTGATAAAGTATTAAATCTTCATGTAAGACATTATGCATCGTGTCCAATACGCATCGGGTATAGGATCGATTGCAAATTCTATAATATTTGACCATTGTAAAATTTTTCCAAATGTCTAGCGCATTTAGAGGGAAAAAGGACAAGAATCGGCTTTGACTAAGATAATTAAACAACTATCAAAGGACAATCCAAAGGTCGCCGAGGATTGGTCGCTTGTGACTAGTTGGAAGTATGATATTGGATGGAGCATATCGACATTGTTATGAATAGATAAGATTCTATTAAGAATGAGTTGTCATATGGTAAGCATGGAAAGGTTTCCATATTGGGAGCTAGATAATGAGAATCTATGTCTAGATTAGAAACTTTTATGCAAAAGGATGTTTAAAGGAATGTACTTTGAGTGAGAGACATCACATCTATGGAATTGTCTTGTAACAATCTCTGATAGAGAGTTTTGTAATTTCCTTGGCAATAGTCTTTTTCACCTTAGTGCAGCGACATTACAAAAGGATCATTGCATAAAATGTTAGAATCTAACATATTCTATAAGTGGCAAGAATTTGATATTCTTACACTTGTGATAAGTATTGGGAATTGTGAAATGAGTATGATTGGAAATGTTTTCATTTGATCTATTTCACAAAGTAAGAACCATAGGTAAACATTGTGTGCATGCTAAGAGCATGGGACAAGTGGTGTAATAATTCAAGTAAAGAAGTTGATCATCTGAAACAACAAATAATGAGTAATCGATATGGTGATAAATAAAAAGTGTTTTATTTATACTCAAAGGTTTGAGACCATATGGGATTAGTATTATTCTTGTGTTTCACTTTGCATGTTTTGACTTCCTGAATAATTTAATTGGTTAAGAATAGTAATTATTCGAACGGACCACAGTCGTTCATATGTTGGAAGTAGGTATGAATGAAGATTGTCGTGAATTGGTATGTGGATTGCCTAAAGTGTATTAGACATAAGTAATTGTTTGCTGCAACGTTCATGAGTGCTTATGAATATGAATTGAGCATTCGATTAAACCCACGCTCACTTGGATCACTTCATGGATTTTATCACGAGTGATTAGTGAGACGATAACATCTTATATTCTTGAAACCGAGATGTGTGAGTTGTATCTTGCGAATTGGTTGCACATTGATAATATGTAAACGCACCAGTAACTTGGTGTTATAAAACATATTGTTGTGTGTGATTTGGTGAGTAAGTGCAAGCGAGCATTGAGTCAAAGTTTATTCGTTCCTTTTATCCAAAGTAGAATAAAAGCGATATTTGTGGGCCCCTCGATGATTTAGTGATGGCACCTAAGCGCTTGGCCAAGCTGGGACTAAATTGATGTGTTCAATTGTAGTCTGTTGTCAATCGTCATGAATCTGAATTCGGGAAACAACAAATAGACAGAGAGAATGATTTAGATCCATGTCTCAGTCTATCCGATAATATATAGAATGGAGGAATATATGATCTCTTATCTAAAGGACACACGTATCTGATAAGATAAGAGTTGACAGCAGCTTTAGAAAGCTACGATTGCAGATCAGGATCTGAAGTTATACGCAGAATAGTTATCAGACTTATCCAAGTGGGAGACTGTTGGATTAGTGTCTAAGTCCATAACTATTTTGGTATGTACTTGACCCGATGGTGCATGGTCCTTTTGGGTTGCCTTCACCAAAGCAACTTGATAGGATGAATTATGGAGACAAAGGATTAAATATGATTTATTAATATATTATGAGAATAATATATTAAAGGAGAAATAATATTGTTTAATTTATATTAGTCAAGAATTAATAAGAATTAAGTTTGTGACTAAAAGAGAGTAATTAAACTTAAGGGACTAGAATTGTAATTATAAGATAATTGTAATTGGGCTATGGATTACCTTATTACTTAAGGTTGGACGAATTCTATGGGGGAACCCATTAGAAATCGTCCAAGGCTTGTTAAGGAAGGGTCCACGGGTTGCTTAGGGCCTAACCATCCAAATTAGGGTTTCCTAGTTGAAAACTCTAATAGCCTACATGTATAAATAGTACCCTTAAGCCTAAAAAACGTGGTGAACTAATTAGTTAGGGTTTCCACACGTTTTTGGTAGCCTCCTTCTCTTATCCTCTTCATCCTCATGCTCTTGGTATTTATGAGCCATTAGAGGAGTGACATTTGTGACTCTAAGCTTTCTAAAGTCAATACAAGAAGGAATTGAGATTGTTATTACTATATAACAATCGAAGTATGATCTAAACCCTTATTCATATGTTATATTGATTAGATCTAGGGTTTTAAGTCTTGGATTAAAAGCATGTACAATAGAGAAACCTAGATCCAAACTTTAGGGTTTGCATGAGCACATAGGATGTCTTTTGGCTAAAAACCCATCAATGGTATCAGAGCCTAGATTGGTTTCTATTTTATTGATGCATATTTGATCGAAATCAGCACTGAAAATCGAAGTTTTTGGGTTCTGAGTGTTTGACTTGCCGAGTCAGCTGTACTCGATGAGTCCAAGTCCAGACTCGATGAGTCGAAACGTCTGACAACTAATATTCGAAGGAAATTGCCTATAAAATGGCGATTGAATGGGTATCCACTCTTACCCACCGCACCCTTGACTAGTGGAGGATCGTTAGCCGAATGGGTAGGATAGGACAGAAACCTTCCATTATAAGTATAATGAAGTATAAAAGTAACTAAATGTTTTCATAAAATTCCCAATCTTAGTTACTTTAGGCAAAAGTGAAATGATTCAATTCCATGAAATTACACTTTGTGCCCTTGCGAAGACATTAGTGGAGCGCGTGCGGTTAACCGGCACACTAAATGGTTCTAAGCAAAGGTATCAAAGGGTGACTGAATGTTTGTCATAGTTCGGCGGCGCATATGTGGTTAACCGGAACATCGAATAGGTCACTGTAACATGTGAGGGCACCATGTAAGTTTGCATGGTTATTCACACCCGCTTTGTGATCCTTGACATCACAGTCACAAACTAGAGGGGCATCTCGAGATTTAAACATGCCATTGAAAAGTTCAACGAATCTCATAGGATCTAGGAGTTTTCAATACATTTAAAACTTAATCCCTTTTACGTTTTTCATGGTGGAAAATTAGTGAATCGTCATTCACTTACCTTCAAATGTTCTGCAATTAGGGTTACGTCATCCCTCTCCCGAGTTGTAGAATATTGTGTTGGGTCCTAGCCTTAGTATATCATTTGGGTGATTTACTAAGGACTCAATAAATCAACTAACTTGAATTTGTTTTCTCCGGTTTTGTAGATGTCAATGTACGACAACTATGGTCTTCCCAAATCTCATGGAACAAGCATTCCACATGAAGATGATATTCCACGATTCGACGAGGAACAAGAAATCATGCTTCACTTCCTCCTCCTCCTCCCGTTGTTCTCCCTAACCCACCAGATCAATGAATTGAAAGATTCAACGTCACTAAAGCCCTATTGGAAATGAAACATGTAGATGGTAAACCCGTGTGTGCCCACGTTCTAGGAATGAAATCAAACATCGATAGGTTGATAATGTTGGGGGCATCATTCCCTGATGAGTTGGTTATAGGTTGGGTTCTGTAGTCACTCCCTGAATCATATAATGAGTTCAAAAGAAAGTATTATATGATGGATCATGATGCAAACCTCATTGACCTAACTTACATGCTCATTGCTGCTGAATCAGAAATGATTTGGCAAAGCAATGGAGCGTATTTGTTGGGAAAGTCAACCGACCATGCTTCCGAGGACGTTCTAGGAGAACCGACCTGCGTTTGCTGCCAAGAGAAAGGGCGTTGGATACAAGTCGGCCCTAAGAGCCTGAAGAGTCCAGAAGATGGGAGAGTCAAAGAGTATGGCTGTGCTTCAGGTAAAATCCACTATCTAACTCCATTAAGTTCCTATTCATTGATTCTTAACACATAATGTGATAAGATTGCACTTGAATGTTTTGCAGGATCAATGAAAAGAGAGGAAGCTTGATAAAAGAGCAAGATGAGTCTAATCACGATGAAATGGATCTCGATCGCATGGATTCGATGATTAGATTTTGAGCTTAGAAAGTTATGATAGAGTTATTAGGAATATTTATTACATAGTTTTTCAATTGATGTTGCATTGTAAGGAAAAAATGTTTTCCGCTGCTGTTATGAATAAAATAAATTTTGTTTGAGATACTCATTTATTTATTTATTTCCTTGCAATGAAATCGTTATGAAAAAAACTGATGTTTGCATATTTCTACAACGAATGGATGTGATTCTTAATTATGTTAATTGTGGAAATGTCAAGAATTTACCAAATGGGGAAAGTTTGTCATCGACCAAGTTTCCAGTGGACAAAAACTTGGAATCATGCAACAAGTATTGTATGATCAATGAAAATTTTTCACATTTGAGAAAATTAGACTAATTCGTTGACAAAGTGTCAAGTGAAGGGCTAGGAGATCGAGTACACAAGGTTGTGTGTTGATCAAGTCCACCACAAGAGTAACAAAGATATTCGTCATGATTTACTAAGGTTAAGTAAATATGATTACACTTATGAGATTAACTGCAATTTTTAGTTGATTGAAAAAAGTTTAAATCAAGAGCATAACGAATAAGAAAAAATCAAGTAGGCAGAAAGATAAAAGTTTCTCCATTCTATGAAGAAAGGAGAGTACCTTTTACTATGTTTTATGATAGGTCTTATTGATTAAGAACCATATCTCAGTTGATCCTCTAAGTGAGCCTTAGTGCAATTATATGTCTAAGAAGAGGAATCGAGAATTGAAGAAATGGTTAAATCAAGAAGTCAATCATACTTCGTTCCAAAAACAAATCTTAGAGTTAAGATTGTGATATTGAATGACAAGTATTAAGAAGGTTTATAACATTCATCAAATGTGGAAAGTTGTGATGTCTTTGATAAGACAAAGACCAACTATGGCCAATTTTATGAAGTGTTTTGTCTTGATAAAAGCTACACTAACTCTTGAATATTTGTTTGTCAAGAAATGTTTTATTGACAAGAGAATCTTATATGTCAGGGATTCATTGGGAGTCTTAATGGTCTTGAAAGGTTTCAAGAACAAATCAAAATAAACCTTATCGAACATCACTAGCACACGACTTGAGGTTTACAACCTATCGTGTTGACATTATCTTGTTTCTGTGCCGTTCCGATTCAGTTAATTATGCATGTGAGCCCTATGAGTTCTCGTTTGAATGCATAAAAGGCAAGGACCTTAATCAATGAAAAGTACATTGATGGGAAAGGGTGAGCTGCTTAACTACTTGGAAGACATGGTGGGCAGCCATGTTACCATAAGGCAAGAAATCAAGATTAAGAAAGTTTTGTCCATATGAGTTTGAATTTGTCGTAAACTTTGTTTTTGACAAATTCACATCGATAGGAACACATACACCATTAAAATCTAAGTGTCATAAGATTCCCTCGATCATAAAAATGAGTGTGAGGAAATGCTTTCACTAATAGAGATTTTAAGAAGATAGTGATTGTAAAATTGTATTCTCGAAGGCAAAGGTGTATAAGTTCAGGATGCCTTGATAAAAGATTATGAAAGTATTAAGTACTAGAAATGTGAACTTAAGAAATTCAATAGGTATTGTTTTTCTGTAAGTTAAGCTATTTTCTAAATACATGTCAAAGCTGTTTTCTAAATTCGTTCCTTTTATCCAAAGTAGGATAAAAGCGATATTTGTGGGCCCCTCGATGATTTAGTGATGGCACCTAAGCGCTTGGCCAAGCTGGGACTAAATTGATGTGTTCAATTGTAGTCTGTTGTCAATCGTCATGAATCTGAATTCGGGATACAACAAATAGACAGAGAGAATGATTTAGATCCATGTCTCAGTCTATCCGATAATATCTAGAATGGAGGAATATATGATCTCTTATCTAAAGGACACGCGTATCTGATAAGATAAGAGTTGACAGCAGCTTTAGAAAGCTACGATTGCAGATCAGGATCTGAAGTTATACGCAGAATAGTTATTAGACTTATCCAAGTGGGAGACTGTTGGATTAGTGTCTAAGTCCATAACTATTTTGGTATGTACTTGACCCGATGGTGCATGGTCCTTTTGGGTTGCCTTCACCAAAGCAACTTGATAGGATGAATTATGGAGACAAAGGATTAAATATGATTTATTAATATATTATGAGAATAATATATTAAAGGAGAAATCATATTGTTTAATTTATATTAGTCAAGAATTAATAAGAATTAAGTTTGTGACTAAAAGAGAGTAATTAAACTTAAGGGACTAGAATTGTAATTATAAGATAATTGTAATTGGGCTATGGATTACCTTATTACTTAAGGTTGGACGAATTCTATGGGGGAACCCATTAGAAATCGTCCAAGGCTTGTTAAGGAAGGGTCCACGAGTTGCTTAGGGCCTAAGCATCCAAATTAGGGTTTCCTAGTTGAAAACCCTAATAGCCTACATGTATAAATAGTACCCTTAAGCCTCAAAAACGTGGTGAACTTGTTCTCTAGGGTTTCCACACGTTTTTGAGCAGCTCCTTCCCTTCTCTTCTTCATCCTCTTGCTCTTGGTGTTTGTGAGCCATTAGAGGAGTGACATTTGTGACTCTAAGCTTTCTAAAGTCATTACAAGGAGGAATTGTGATTGTTATTGCTACATAACAATCAAGGTAACATCTAAACCTATTTCTTATGCTAATATGATTACTTGTATGCTAGAATTAGGGTTTCATAGTCTTGGATGAATTGCATGTACAATAGAGAAACCTAGATCCAAGCATTAGGGTTGCATGAGCATATAGGATGTTCTTCTGGCTAAAACCCATCAACTCCTGTAATGTATTCATGTAAGGTACTTATGTAATGTATTCATGTAAGGTACTTATGTAATGTATTCAGGTAAGGTACTCATGTAATGTATTCATGTAAGGTACTCATGTAATGTATTCATGTAAGGTACTCATGTAATGTATAGCATAGACTCATGAATGAACAGACTCTGATGTAATTCCTTGTAATAGGAATAATGTTTTGTATCTTCTAACTATCCCTATAATAGTTAACTGGAAGGTAATTGTTTGTTCAAGTAGGTTAAAAATGGTTTTGTAAAACATCTAATAGTTTTGAACAATAAGTAACAATGACTTGATGTCATTTTAATAAACATTTCAAAAGTCATACATTTGATAACAAAGTATTTTTAAGATAGAAAACCATTTCATGCATCACATTTTGTAGTATGTGAAATCTGTTGGATGAAAACACAGTTATAAATACATATGAAAGATTTGATAACATGTTGTTTTCTACTTGTATTCCCCCTATTAAAGCATTTAAAATCATTTAAACATTGATTAAGAGGTATGAACTCACCTGTAGATGGTGGTTTGGATGAACTGAATGATGTAGGATAGCTAGGTGACAAGTGAAAACTTGTTCACACCCAATGATCCTAGTTAATATATAATCACACATATATGTACCCAATTAGACTTTAAACCACTAATTGACAAAGCTAAGACATACTAAGGCATGTAAAACACCTTATATAAGTGCTACAAGCCATAAGGATTGCATCTAAGTGCTAAAGGACCTTGTCATTGTGTTTGGGGTTCAAGGGTAAACTCCCTTGGAGTTTATGGTTTTCATGACCTTGACCTAATGAGTTTACGGTCGTAAAATCCGAGTTTACGGTCGTAAACTCCTCTTCTTTTTTCCATATGTTGTTTTGAGGATTTGCAAGTTCTTTGAGGCATTTCTACTTGGTGGTTTGGACTTTGGAAGGGACTAGGGCAACAAAACACCCCTTGTTAGGTGTTTACGGCCTTATGGTCATTTCTCTTTGGGTTTACTACCTTAAACCCATATGGAAATTGGTATTGTTATGTTTTCAAGTCCCTAACTCGTCAAGGTAATTGTCTATGTTAGATTTTAGGCCTAAGGAAGGAACATGGCGTAAATAAACATTCTATAGGGTGTTTACGGTTTTGGGAGATCCCCAAACCGTAAAAACATGATCATGGCACTATTTGGTGTTTTTCATGGCTTAAACTCTTCAAGGGAAGGTTCAAACATGTTAAGGAAGGCTTAAACATCCAACTAGGGCTTAGATTTGTGACTTAGGCACACTTTGGTGCCTTATATGGTGTTTACGGCCCAAGAACCTTCTTGGACCGTGAAGACCTTGTTCCATGTGTTCTTGGCATATTTTCTTGATGCTAACTTGTAATACTAACTCAATAAGACTCAAGGATTGAAGTACTTACTATAAGGAAGCTTGAAGTATGCTAAAAGTCCAAGAACGCTTAGTGTGTGTTCTTGGTGTTTTTGGAAATCTAATCAAAACAAAAAAGTGAATGGACGAATGGATGCACAAATAGTAGATTAAGTGTTTAATCAACTTGAAATGGATAGAACACTTACAACTTAGGAGATCTTGAATTGTTTCTAGTTTGCTACTTGAGAGTGTTTCTTGAGTTTACTCTTTTTGGAGTTTACTCTTTCGGGGAGTAAACACATTATTACTAGACTTAGGGAGTAAACTCATGGATAAGCATGAGTTTTCCGGATTTTGGGATGATTTTTCGACCCAACCGAAATAGTTTGGCTGGGAACTTCTATGACGCGAGGTGTTTGCGGTTTTTAAAATTCAAAACCCGAGACGGCAGTTTCTTTCACCCGTTCGTTTAAAAATAATATTAAAATAATCAAACGAACTTTATTTTTCCCAAAATCAAGTAAAAGTGAACTTGACTTATAATATGAAGTGATTGACTTTTAGGGTTTGACCAAATGAAAATTCCGGGTTGTCACGTCATCCCCCTGTTAAGGGGAATTTCATCCCGAAATTAGAATTTAGGTGAAGAAGTAGGCATGAATGATCGAGTCATGAGCTGTGAACTCCCTAATCGGTTGGTTCTCGCGCTCCTAAGTGAAATCGGGTCCTCGGTTTGTATTCTAACGAACCTTCACTAATGGGCGACGGCGTGGCTTCGTCCGCTTGACCTCTCAGTCGAGGGTCGCTACGGTTTTAAATACGAAGGGAGGATCTCGTTAATCTCGATCTCATCGAGTGGCTTACGAGAGTCCTAACGGAAAGGTACGTTTTCAAGATCGAGACATGAAGAGTAAAAATGTATGTTACTGGCTTCGCGGAGTAGGTCTAGTTTGTGAGATACAGGACCGATTCTGGTAAGAATCTCGGAGGTACTAACTATACTGGATTTAGCTTTCCACGCTTTATGAAGCGTATTAAGACATTCCCAGAGTGAGACTTCCTCAAGAATTTGGTCTCTCACTTGGAATTCCAAAGGTTCTTTCTCTCGCTTAACTTCCCAGTCAAGGGCCACCCCTTGCTGGGTCAAAGTCGAAAAGGGTTTCTGTAATTTGTGAGGAGTTCTGAATGGACTACGATAGTAGGTCTGCACAACCTAGAATTTTGCGAATTTCTGCCGGCGTCTCTGGTGTTGACAATTTCTCAACGGTTTTGACAAATTGAAAGAGTACTCAAAAATTCCCACATCACTAACAGTGTGTCTAAGGAACCTGACTCTTCAATTTCAAAACTCGTGTTTAGAGAACTTCATGAAAGTTCCTCTGTAGGTAATGTTTCTATGGGTTCTTTCTTACTAAAAGGGTAGATAAGTAAGTCATTACAAGGTGAATGACGAACTAATCTAAGTAAGAATGGCATAATCTATTCATTAAACTCATGAATGCTACTGGCGTATTGGTCCTATCCGAGGGGTATCACTACGGACTCGAAGTGTCCGCATCGAGTTCGGAGGGTAGTCTTCAGGACATCCTTTCCTAACACTCGAACTGGTGATATTCGGATCTCAGATCCATTTCTGAAAGTAATTCTTTCCCTGCGTTTGCTTAATCAATTCATCTATGCGAGGCAGAGATAACGATTTCTAAAGGAAATCATAACGGAGTCCCCGATCGTCGAGGTACATATGATGGAATCCCTCGACTTCTGGAAGAATAAGACCGGAGTTATCAAGGGTGAGAAGCCTGGTCTTCCAATTCCATTGTTGAGTAGTTCGCTGAGTTGTTCGGGCTGTCCTTGTATCTCTGTATGTTTAGACTGTAAGGCGATCTGGTTATAAGAGTCATACTGGGTTCTAAGTTTGTTCCTATGTCAATGCGATTACTCGTACTCTTGGGCAGTCTCCGTCCTGAAGTTCATATTAGAATTCATACATGGTTCAACGATCACAATCTCGTGTATACGAGTCGTATATAATTAAGATTGAAAAGGTAGTCGAATAACTGATTCTTCCTTAAGCTCACATCCTATTGAGGGAAAAGAAGATAATAGTGGAATCATCAATTCTAAACCTGTAGAACATTGATTATATATCACCCTCATGTATACATTCTTCAGTGATAGATCAACCGTATGAATCCCTGGATTGAACTTGACGTACTGCATGAGTGATACTGTAGGGATTCCTTCGGAAAAGAAAAGAACTATAAGGTACTCCATGCATGAGTAGTTCGATGTTATGATATGACGGCTGCGCTAAAAGACGTTTACTGAGAAAGAGATGTACTTATGAAGCTGGTATTGCGAGGATCGAACTTACTCAAGTCGTATGATAAAGTCAGAATTATATGGGAACTAAATACATTAGCTTTAACATAAGGCGTTACAGACCAAAACACAATAGTGTAACTTTTAACTGGGTTACAATACTTTTAGAGTAACTATAGGAATACTGCTGCGAACAAAGTATACTACAAAAGACAAGTATACGCAGCACGAAAGTACCTTAACTGACAGGATCTCACAAAAGATAAGACTCGAGTTGCACTAGTTTTTAAACATGATTTAAAAGCATATAAAATACTGACGATTGGAAGTGAACCGATACTATAATAGGTTCCTTCGCTGCCTCTTTCCATTCTGAGGTTAAACTCTTCTTGTTCCATCGTCGATCTTCCCTGATGGGCAGTCTCTCTTGAAGTGCCCTATCTCGTCACATAGATGGCATATCCGAGAGTTTTTGACATTGGTGGTCGAAGTAATGTGTTGGATCCGAGTTCTGCAGTAGCGGGTAGTACGCCCGTCTCTGTTGCAGTTAAAGCAGTGCGGTATACGACATCCTCCTAGGTGATGGAAGGCGCACTTATCGCACTTCGGTAAGTCCCCAACATATGGTTTGGCTGGGTTAGGGGCAATTAGGATACCAGAAGGAAAGGTAGTTTGAGGTATAGATGTCGTGGCTGTGAAAGTTGTTACTGGTGGTTCTTTCCTGTTCGCCCTTCGGAGAGATTTGTCCTTAGATTTAACCCAAGTCTTATGTTTGTTACACTTGGTCTTGGGACTCGGGGTGTCGTGATAGTTTGCTGCTCGCTAAGGTGCTTGATTTTTACTCGGATTGGAATTTGTGTTAACAATCCCGCCAACATTTGTGTTGTTAGCGTTAAGGTGGGTCAGAATGGCTGACACGGCAGCCGAGACTGCAGCTTGAAAGGTAGTTGCATCAATCTGAAGAGTTGGTGTTTGGTTGAGGGGTTGATTGTCTTTCCTTGGTGACATGATTCTGTTACATGGAAAGAAAAATGAATTTGTGAGCGAGGATGGTTGAACCTAGACGTAGTTCGATCGCTCATGTAAAGTATAGAAGTATGTTCTCTAAGGTTTGACCTACATCTCTATGATGCAGTCCTAGTATGGAATGGAAGTATGTTCACGAAGGTTTGACCTACATCCCTATGATGCAGTCCTAGCAAAGATCAGAAGTAAGTTCGTACAATGATCTAAAGATGTTTATCGTTCTAGCCGAGGTATCGTTGGTTGGTGAATAGCATTATCCAACCATTAAAAGAGACTTGGAGATGTCTCCGGAGTCAAATTGCTATAGTCCAATGACTTGACTAGAGCATGTTTCAAATAGACTCTAATGAAAGTATGATAAGAGTATTAGAATAAAGAATGACACAGAAATTAGCCAATTGTCAATATCTTTGATATTCATGACGTACAAATTCGGGAAAATGACCTTGTAAAAAGGTCTTACATCATATCCAGAGAAGATAGTTCTTGACAGTATAAAGACCTAACCAAAAGTACTTAGAATACGAGATAGTTTCATAGAAAATGCCACATCGGGAATTGACAGAAACATGATTCCTTTCTAACAAGGAATATAAAGTAAAGTATCTACTACTAGCGACGATCATCCCTCTGGTGAACTCTCAGTTCAGCCAGTTGGCGTTCCACATCAAGTAGGTGTCTTTCGTACACCCTCTAGCGTACTCGAAGTTCTATGACTCCGACTCGTGATTCAGCCAGTGCTTCCAGCAGGACTTCATGGTTTCTCTCAGAACTCTCACGAGCATCTTCTAGACGAATGAGGGTATGCATTCTCGCATCAGCGACAACTTCAGTGATCTGATGTAGGGTTGTCCTGCCTTGAATCTCATTTCGGGCCACTCTGTGGACCAAGATTGGCAAGATTCTGTCTGCTGAGCCCCCGTTGCTCAGGTCATAGAAGCTTCGGTCACCATTAAATGGCATGGGCTGATCTTGTCCTTGGCTCCATGTTTCCAAACATTCCACTTACTTAGGCGCCGGGCCATGAAAAGTCGGACAAGGGTTAGGAATTGGAAAGGGAGCTGTCTGGGGTAGGTTCTCAACCTCGGGTTCGGAGTTAGCACCGTCCGAAAGGTCTTCATCATGGTGATCATTCACAGGGATTGGATGATCATTCTCTGGTTCTTCTTCAAACCATCCAGCAATGACCTCGTTCGGAAGGTACGGGTTGTCGTGGGGATGCAGTCCAGCCATGTTATCTACGCGAGAATTTGGGTAAGGAAATAATTATTAGACGAACTATCTAGAAAATTGTTAGAAAAATCATCATTAGTTATATCGCTATTTGTAAAGTGCATACCAGTTATATGTAATCAACACAGGATAGGCCTTCGAATAAGTGACCTTAACTCCAAATTCACAAGGCATATGGGTAAAGCAAAATTTCACCGATTCTAAGTCTATAACATCCTAGTTGCATATAGCCTTAGTGTATCCACTTAGCAACTATCAACTTAGTAATGAAGACCCGTTTTAGTTCTCAAGTAAGTAATTATAGTAACACAAAACACCCCTATGGTATTTTAGACTTAGGTTCTGTTATAATGTTCTCATTGTGGTAATGTTGGTAAGTTTTTAGACTTGTTGCCATATCACAACCATTCTTCGGCATGTGCTAATCACTCCTCGGAACAACATAGTCGATCAGGCTATGCCATTCCCAAGACTGACCATATATCCCCAGGCTTACTTGTGATTTTCAACAATCGTAATACTTTTGTTCTTGTTATAGTGACACTGATTTTAGTATGAACGCATGCACATATACTTACTTAAATATTTTATTATTTAAAAGTATAACCCTTAGACAGAGTGTTTTAATCCCAATGTATTTATAGTTAGTATATCTTTTATGGGTTGATATACTATATTCACTATAAACAATGCTCTGATACCAATCTGTCACACCCCGAAACGTTTCCGCCGTTCTTGGTTTTGGGGTGTGACACATTCTGAGGTCAAACTCCTCTGGATTCGCCGTCGTTCTTCTCTGCTTGGTAGTCCTTCTTGAAGTGTCCCATGACGCCACATCGATGGCATATCCGAGAGTTTTGGACATTTGTGCTTGAAGTAATGTGTTGGATCTGGGTCCTGTAGTAGCTGGTAGTATGTCCATTCTTGTTGCACTTAAAGCAGCGTAATGGATGACAACTACCTAGATGATGAAAGCACTCATAGCATTTCGGTAGGTTTCCGACATATTGCCTGGCTGGTGTAGGGACAATTGGGATACCAAAAGGAATTGTAGTAGGAGGTATAAATGTCGTGGCTGTGAAGGTCGTTGATGGTGGTTGTTTCTTGTTCGCCCCTCGAAGTGATTTTTCCTTAGATTTAGCCCAAAACTTCCATTTGTTACTCTTGGTCTTGGAGCACGGGTTGTCGTGGTAGTTTGTTGCTCGTTGAGGTACTTGATTGTTACATGGATTGGAATTGTTGTTATCAATCCCGCTAACATTTGCGTTATTAGCGTTAAGCTGGGTCAGAATAGCTGACACGACAGCCGAGACTACAGCTTGAAAGGTAGCTACATCAATCTGAAGAGTTGGTGTTTGGTTGATGGTCTCAAGACGTTTGTCGTTCAAGCCAAGGTATCATTGGTTGGTGAATAACATGATTCAACCCTTGAAAGAGGCTTGAAAATGATTCTGGAGTTAAATTACTATAGTCCAAAGACTTTGAATAAAGCAAGTTTCAGATAGACTCCAATGAAGGTATGATGAAAGTTTTTGAACAGAGAGTGACACGGAAGTTAGCCGGCTGTCAATATCATCGATGTTTAAGATGTAATAAGTTTAGGAAAATTTGACCTTAGAAGGTCTTACATCATATCCTGAGAAGCAAAGTTTTGGCCGCATAAAGGCCTAACTAAAAGTACCTACAATACAAGGCAGTTCCATAGAAAATGCCACATAGGACATAGACATAAACACGGTTCTTTAAAACAAGAAGGAAAATAAAGTAAGGCATCTACTATTGGCGACGGTCATCCCTCTGGTGAACTCTTAGTTCAGCCAGTTGGCATTCCATATCAAGTAGGTGTCTGTCGTACACCCTATGGCGTACTCAGAGTTCTATGACTTCGGCTCGTGATTCAGCTAGTGCTCGCAGCAGGGTTTCATGGTCTCTTTCAGATCTCTCACGAGCATCTTCTAGACGAATGGTGCGAAGGGTACCCATTCTCGCATTGGTGACAACTTCGGTGATCTGATGTAGGGCTATCCTGCCTTGAATCTCATTTCGGGCCACTCTGCGGACCAATATTGGCAAGATTCTGTCTGCTGAGCCCCCATTGCTCAGGTCATAAAAGCTTCGGTCACCATTAAATGGCATGGTATGATCTTGTCCTTGGCTCCACGTTTCCAAGAATTCTACCCACGGAGGCGTCGGGCCATGAAAAGTCGGACGAGGGTTAGGATTTGGAAAAGGAGCTGCCTGGGGTAGGTTCTCAACCTCGGGTTCGGAGTTATCATCATCCGCTAGGTCTTCAACATGGTGATCATTCAAAGGGATCGAATGATCATTCTCTGGTTCTTCTCCAAACCATCCAGCAATGACTTCGTTCGGAGGTACGGGTGGCTGTGGGGAAGGAGTCCAGCCATGTTATCTACACGAGAATTGGGGTAAGGAAATAATTATTAGACGAACTATCTAGATAATTATTAGAAAATATTCATTAGTTACATCGCTATTTGTAAAGTGTATACCAGTCATACGTAATCAACACAGGATAGGCTTTCGAATAAGTGCCCTTACCTCCAAATTCACAAGGAATAGGGGTAAAGCAAAAATTTCACCGATTCTAAGTCTATAACATCCTAGTTACATGTAGCCTTAGTCTATCCACTTAGAAACTATCAACTTAGAAATGAAGATCCTTTTTAGTTCTCAAGTAAGTAATTATGGTAACACAAAACACCCCTATGGTATTTTAGACTTAGGTTCTATTATAATGTTCTCATTGTGGTAATGTTGGTATGTTTTTAGACTTGTTGCCATATCACAACCATTCTTGGGCATATGCTAATCACTCCTCGGACCAACATAGTTAATCAGGCTATGCCACTCCCAAGACTGACCATACATCCCCAGGCTCAATTGTGATATTTAACAATGGTAATACTTTTGTTCTTGTCGTTGTGACACCGATTTTAGCATGAATGCAGGCACGTATACTTACTTAAATATTTTAGTATTTAAAAGTATAACTCTTAGACAGAGTTTTTTAATCCCAATGTATTTATAGTTAGTATATCTTTTATGGGTTGATATACTATATTCACTATAAATAGTGCTTTGATACCAATCTATCACACCCCAAAAACCAAGAACGGCGGAAATGTTCTAGGGCGGAGCACATCATTTAATGTATCACAAAAATGTAAAGTAGTAAAAAAGCAACAACATCATCCATTGCATTAATAGTATAATTTTGATTACAAGTGTGTTCTTTCACAATATAAGACAACATTAAAATGAATAATCAGAAAATAAGACGAGTCTGGACTGCTCCGTCTTCACAAAACCTGGTCGTCGTACCTGTCTATTTAAGACCTGAAAATACAAGTTATTTTGAAAGCGAGTATTAGCCAAAAAGCTGGTGAATTCATAAGTATTAATGTGTCTTTGATTTGTAAGACTTGTAATGAAAGTCTTGACATTGTTTTGAAAGAAAGTTCATATAAGTATGTAAATGTTTGTAAGTAATGGAAAGCGTTTGAATAACCCTAGAAATCCCTATGATTCCTATAAAAGAAGTCTTCTACCAAGACCCTACTATTTGGAAAGTAGTCTTCTACGAAGACCATACTGTTTTGAAAGTAGTCTTCTACCATGACCCTACTGTTTTGAAAGTAAGCATCTCTGTAAATGTGATGGTTTTTCCATGTTTAACTATTAGTGTAAAACTATAGTATACCTCATCGTTTATGTGTATGAGTCACAATATAAAGTTAAAAAGGAAAATAGTTATCTATATCAAATATATCCTACCTCGTCGATCATGTGAATGTGTCACAAAGTAAAGGAAGAATTAACATAATGAACTAAGTATTATCCTTTTGTACTAGGATAACTAATAGTGTTAACTTAAGACATCCGTAGATGTGCATTTACCTTTGTTGCTAACAGTTGGGTGTAGGAATAGTTAGCCCCTTAAAGTGTTCATGTAATGGTATCAACCTAAGACATCCGTAGATGTGCATTTACCTCTGTAGCTAACAGCGGTGATAGGAATGGTTAGTCCCACAAAGTATCCTTTGGTACTAGGATATAAAGTCCATTCTATCTCGTCGATTATGTGATTGAATCACAAGATAAAGATAACAAGGAGATCTATATAACAGTATCTACACACATATCATATGTAATAGTAACTCATCATATATTGCCTATGTAAAAGTATCCATGTAAGAGTATATGAACATATACCTTCGCTACCCAAAGGTACTGAACTGACTGATTAGAACTATTATGTCTATATATGTACACATGATATATAATTGATATTTAAACGACATTTGGACGGATACCCGATACCCTACCAGACCAAATCCCAACGGGGAAAAGGAAATAAAGCGGGTTAGCCTTCCTAAGTCCTTTAAACATTATTTACATAACTATACATATACAAGCATGCTTTTAACACGGTATCTATGTAAAAGTATCCTGGCAAGTGTATCCACGTAAGTGTATCCATGTAAGTGTATCTCTTCCTATAGCATTTAGTATAGACTCATGAATGAACTGACTCTGGTGTAATTCCTTGTAATAAGAATAGCAAGTAGCATCTCCTAACTATACCTATAATAGTTACTAGAAATGTACAAGTATCAACGTAGGTATACCTTTGCTAGCCAAAGGTACTGAACTGACTGAGGGCACTTTTATGTCTACATATTTATACATGATATATAACTAATATTTAGACGACATTCGGACGGATAACCGATACCCTACCAGACCACATCCCAACAGGGAAAAGGAAATAAAGCGGGTTAGCCTTCCTAAGTCCTTTAAACATTATTTATATAACTATACATATATGGGCATGCATTTGGTAATATAAAAGCATAAAAGGAGTTTTTTAAAACCTTTGAAAAAGATTAATATCTAAGAAAAGTTAGACTTGATGTCTGTTTATAAAACAGTTTGAAAGTATTTTGTTTGAATAAACAGTTTAAGTATAAAGAACACCTTTGTTTGAAATACATTTGTAACAGAGTCTAAAAGAAACATACAGTGTATAAATCAATTTGATAAAGAGTTTTAAATGTATAAAAACGTTTAATGAAACGTTTAAAGAAATCTATTTGATAAAATAGCTAATGTATAGTAAATCCATTTGCATGTTAGTTATTATTAACATGTGATTGATATAATAACAAGCATGATTCAACTTGTATCCCCCCCATAAAAGTATTTACAAACATTTAAAACATTGATTAAGGGGTATGAACTCACTTGTAGTTGGTGGTTTGGATGAACTGAAGATGTAGGATTGCTAGGTGTCAAGTGAAGACTTGAACACACTCTATGATCCTAGTAAACATATAATATCACATATATGTATCCAATTAGTATTTAAACAACTAATAAACAAAGTTAATACCCACTAGGACATGCTAAACACCTCCTACAAGTGTTATAAGTCCCAAGGATTGCTTCTAAGTGTTGTAAGGAAAGGCTAGTGTATTTGGGGTTCAAGGAAAACTCCACAAAAGAGTTTACGGTTTTGTAGTCACTAACAAAAGAGTTTATGGTCGTAAACCCTTGCGTTTACGGCCGTAATCTCACATACTTTTGACAATTTGTTGTTTGAAGCCATAAAAGTCCCTAGAAGGTTTTCTACTTGAAGTATGTGACTAAGGAAGGAACTAAGGAACCATTTCACTCCTATTTGGAGTTTACGGTCCCTAAACCTTTTTCCTTTGAGTTTACTACCGTAAACTCATACGGTTTATGGTATTTTGGGGGGTTTTCAAGTCCTTAGTGCATCAAAGAATGGATCCAAGTTAGTTACTAAGGCATAGGAAGGAATATGGGTCTTTTATACATCCTTTGGGGAGTTTACGGTTTTGGGAGATCCCCAAACCGTAAACACCTATAAATGGGGTAACTTGGTGATTTTGATGTGCTAAACACATCAAGGGAAGCTTCCATACTCGTTTCTAAGCATAAGGAAAGAGTTGGAAGCACTTTGGCACCCAAATTAGGGTTTACGGTCCAAGAAGATCTTGGGCCGAAAACTCCTTTTTTCTTTTGATTCATGAGTGTTTTCAATCATATCTAAGCATGTAATACACTTTAACAAACTCTAGGGTTGAAGTACTTAGAATTTGGTACAAAAGATTGAAGATCCTCGGGAGAGAATCGGGCTTTTCTCTAGTTGAAATTGAAGAAATGAACTAAAAATGGCTAAGTGCCCTTTATATAGTCTGTTGAGTTTTTGGTCCAAAAATATCATTTGAGCCGTAAACTTCAAACTCTTGGAGTTTTGAAACTTATTAGATGCACAAAATACTCTAGGGCATCCTCTCTCCTGATATTCCCTAAAGTGTAAATCCTGAAATACTCAAACTTGTTATAAAAAGTCTGAAAATTAACACCAACTGCTCTGACTTCTATTGACCTGACATGTTTGTATAGAATAGAAATTTCGGGTTGTCACAGTTTAGAAATTAACATCTTGTGTAGAACTTTCCATAAAGATCCTTTCTAAACTGATTGTCTCATAGGTGTCACACTTGGGGCACTAGGCACTTAAGCTTCATGAAGACTTTCTACACCAAAGAGGTATGTATTCTATCCTGCTATACTCATTGTTTTTGTATGCTAGATTAGGATAATACCTTGGATGTTCTTATTTACATGTATAATAGAGAAAACATAGATCCAAGGTATTTAGGGTTGCATGTACACTTAGGAGTGTTAGAATGCTCAAAACCCAACAAGAAGACCATTATTGATCTTGGAAGTGTTATTTTGCAAGGAGGAGGAGGCTTGGTTAAGGGAACAACAGGAGAAGCCATATTCTGAGGGTTGGGGACACAGAGCAACGTTATTCAGGTAATAATTTCGAGTTGATCCCTTCTATGTTGATGTGTATATGGATTTAGGGTTTATTGAACCCTTTTGTGGCTAGATTGAGTGTTTCCTTAGTCCCCCAAGCGATTGGAACCCTATATTGGGACCCTTGGAAGTCCAGAATGTCCCATGCATGAGCTTTTCGGGAATCAATGGAGGTTTTGGATTGGAATCCTTATGCCTTAGGTCAAAACGTAAATTATGAGTCATGGGGTGTATTATGAGCACCGAAATGAGGACTTTACGTGATGAACCAGTCTAGGAAGGCCAGAACTATGAATTGTCGGAGCAGGCCTGACCTTAGAAAGCAGTTTGAGCGGTTGCATGGCATGGACTCGCCGATTCCGATGAACAGACTCGGCGAGTAGCTTGAAGATTAACTGGGACTCGCCGAGTTGTTCTTCAGACTCGGCGAGTTGAGTCGGGGTGGCCCCGTGATTCTTCCAGGAGGAACTCGTCGAGTCAAGGGGGATACTCGACGTGTAGAAAGGGAATCTTAGAGAATTGGTGAGGACGTCTAGACTCGCCGAGTTGCCCTAGCGCTCGCCGAGTCCGGTCAAGTTGACCGTTGACCGTTGACCAGAGTTGACCTATGTTTGACTTCTTAGGGATAGTCAAACTTAGAAGATAAAAGTGTTAATAAGAGATGTATGATGTTATAGGGAGATTGTAGCTCGGTGGATCGAGCACGAGTGACTTCGGGATTTGCTAGCTTTCGATATTCACGAGGTGAGTCTTCTCACTGTACCGTACCCGGAAGGGTTTGACTGTGTGACCAGAAGGTCGGATATGATATGTGATATATGTGCTATATGTGATAACATAATTGTTATGCGTGCTATGTATGTTTATGTGGGCCGGAAGGCATTATGTTATGGGCCGGAAGGCCCGGAAGGTTTACCCAGCAGGGACGGAAGTCCTCTGAGACACATGGACCAGAAGGTCAGGGCCTGGAAAGGCGTATGTGCGTAAGCTGTATTTTGGGGAACTCACTAAGCATTTATGCTTACAGTTGTTATGTATGTGTTACAGGTACTAGCGAGGACCGTGGGAAGGCGTCGGCGTGATCTGTACACACTGATAGATGTTTTGTGATCTTGGGATTCATATGATTTGTATTTTGACATGACACTTGGAATGTTATGCCTTGTTTTGAATGAAAATACTTTATTTTGAAATGAAAAATTTATTTGAAAATTTACGTTGTTACAAATTGGTATCAGAGCCTTGGTTTGAGGGATTCGGGTGCACCTTCGGGCGTAACTAAACTCAAACCGAGGATTTGAGGAAAAATTTTTAAATAAAGGCATAAACTTTTGTAAATGATTTTGTGGTAAACAAGAAAGAAGCAGTGTGTACGATCAGTCAGCACCCGAACGGTAAAGATCCCCAAAATACCTTACAATGTTATGTTAAGAGATAAGATATGATGTGAACTGTTATGCATGCTAGAAGACTAGGTATTCATGATAGGACTAGAGTGGCCTGATTTGTTATGCCTTAGTCTAGGGAAGTTTGCCGATATGAGATGCTTTGATAGCGTACAGATAGATAGTGCATATCAAAAGTAGAGTACTCACTATCCGGGGTTTGGGGAGGAAGATTTGGGATGAATGCTGATGCGGTGTGGTCGGTAGTATTGGGCCCGTACTACCGAAGACACCGGGTCAGTGGGAGACCCAAGTAAGAATCCCTGGATATCGGAGACTGAGTAGGGTTGCGTTATCGAGTGCGATTATACTCGATGGAGTCTCTGACGGTTTTATGTCGTATTTCAGAGACATCATGGTTAGACCACGCCACGGAGCGAGTACGAGCGGTGTGAGTGACGAGGAGATTCATCAGATGATTCATGAGGAGGTGGCTGCAGCGATCCGGGCTGAGATTCCGGAGATGTTTGGGTCTATTAAGACCACCTTGATGGAGACTTTTGATGAGCGGTACGCCGCATTGACTGAGGCTGCAGCCACTACAGCTACCGCAGCTGTGGCCGCTGCCAGGCCACACGGGGGTGACTCATTGCTGTTTCGGGAGTTCAGCAACACGAAGCCACCTGAGTTTGATGGGACGCAGGATCCGATTGCTGCGATGAGGTGGATCGCTGATATTGAGGGGTGCTTCTACACTAGTTCATGTCCGGAGCATCTGAGGGTACGGTTCGCTTTGAACCAGCTCCGGCTGGGAGCGAAGGATTAGTGGAAGTTCGTGACGGCGAACTTCACTTTGGCAGAGATTTCAGCAGTGACATGGGAGGGATTTACCTCTATGTTCAGAGACGAGTACGTTCCCCCGGTGGAGAGGGAACGATTGGTTCAGGAGTTCTTGACCCTCAAGCAGGGTACTGATTCAGTTGCGGTGATCACGCGGAAGTTTCATGAGAGGGCGATGTTCTGCCCCGAGCTGGTGTCCACAGAGCAGGCTCGGATGAGCCGGTACTTGGGTGTTTTGAGGAGGGATATCCGGGAGTTTGTGTCAAACTCCACCTATCATACCTTTGCTGAGCTTCAGGCGAATGCCAGGAAGCGCGAGATTGAGTTGGAGACCCAGGCCAGGGAGGAGGCCGAGTCTCAGCGGGTGGACCGGCGGCCGGCTCAGTCTCAGCCGGCAGCCAAGTGGACTAAGTCCGCCGATTCGAGGACGGGAGGTCCGAAGGGCCGCACTTGTGGAAAGTGCGGCAAGGGTCATGAGGGGACATGTCGATCTGGTGCTTGCTACAAGTGTGGCAAGGAGGGGCACATCGCTAGGGATTGCCCCAAGGGGTTTATGGTTTGCTTTCATTGCAACCAGACAGGCCATCGGAAGGCCGAGTGCCCTCAGCTTCTTCAGGGATCTGCACCTACTGCCAGGGCTACTGAGACTCGACCGGTGAAGGCCGAGGCCCCGAGGGCTCGTGGGAGAGCCTTTCAGCTGACTGCGGAAGAGGTCCGCGCTGCGCCCGATGTTGTGGCAGGTATGCTTTATTTCATGTATTTATTTTGATGTCGAGATGTTATGCTTATGTTATGATATGCGTAGGTACTTTCCTTATGAACTCTGTGCCTGCTTTAGTGTTATTTGACTCGGGTGCGAGTAGGTCCTTTGTATCTTTGGCTTTTAGTCAGCATATCAGCGTTAGTCGTGAGTCATTGAGTCGGCCTCTGAGAGTTTCTATAGCTGACGAGAGAGTGATTTGTGCCACGGAGGTTCTCCGGGGATGTGTGTTAGAGATTTTTGGGGTTGAGTTTCCGATTGATCTGATTCCTATTGCGATGGGTGATGTCTGTGTCATTGTGGGCATGGACTGGTTGAGCCGATTCGGCGCCGTCATCGACTGTGAGCGTCAGCTGGTGATTATACGAGACCCTAGTGGGGGAGTTCTTTCGGTGTACGGCGAGGGTACCCGTTCGGGATCAGCTTTTTGTTCGGCCGCTAGGGCGAGGCAGTCTCTACAGCAGGGCTGTAAGGGTTTTGTGGCGTATGTGACGGATACGCGGGAGGTTTCCGAGAGACCGAGATCAGTTGAGAAGGTCCCAGTGGTGCGTGAGTTTCCAGATGTTTTCCCCGAGGAGCTGCCGGGAATACCTCCTGTGAGGCAAGTAGAGTTTGGTATCGATCTGGTTCCGGGGGCCGCGCCTATCGCTAAGGTGCCTTATCGTCTTGCACCTCCAGAGATGCAAGAGTTGTCCTCGCAGCTTCAGGAGTTGCTGGGGAAGGGATTCATTCGGCCGAGCAGCTCGCTGTGGGGAGCACTTATTCTGTTCGTCAAGAAGAAGGATGGTTCACACCGGATGTGCATTGATTACCAGGAGTTGAACAAGTTGACGGTCAAGAACCGTTACCCGTTACCGAGGATCGATGATTTATTCGATCAGTTGCAGGGAGCGTCTTGGTTTTCCAAGATCGATCTGAGGTCGGGGTACCATCAGGTGAGAGTGCGGGATGAGGACGTCCAGAAGACAGCGTTTACGACGCGATATGGGCATTATGACTTTGTGGTGATGCCTTTCGGGCTCACCAATGCCCCGGCTGTGTTCATGGATCTCATGAACAGGGTATGCAGGCCGATGTTGGATCGGTCAGTGATTGTATTTATCGATGATATTCTAGTGTATTCGAGATCTAGAGAGCAGCATGAGGAGCATTTGAGGGAGGTCCTTGAGGTATTGAGATCGGAGAAGCTTTATGCAAAGTTCTCCAAATGTGATTTTTGGTTGCGGGAGGTCCAGTTCCTAGGACATCTCGTTAACCAGGAAGGGATTCTGGTCAATCCGGCCAAAGTTGAGGCAGTGATGAGCTGGGAGGTGCCGAAGTCACCATCGAAGATCAGGAGCTTCCTTGGGTTGGCAGGGTATTATCGGAGATTTATTAAGGATTTCTCCAAGATCGCAGTGCCGCTCACCAGATTGACCCGGTAGGGCGTTGCATTCTCATGGGGTCCCGAGCAGCAGACCTCCTTTGCGACACTTCGCCAAAGGTTGTGCAAAGCCCCGGTATTAGCTCTCCCGGAAGGGATGGAGGATTTTGTAGTATATTGCGATGCATCGATTTCAGGGCTGGGTGCAGTGTTGATGCAGAGGGGTCATGTGATAGCTTATGCGTCGAGGCAGCTGAATCCTCATGAGGCGAGATATCCCACGCATGATTTAGAGTTGGGGGCAGTAGTGTTCGCCCTCAAGATTTGGCGTCACTACTTGTATGGGGTTCGATGTACGATATACACGGACCATAAGAGCTTGAAGTATTTGATGGATCAGCCCAACCTAAATATGCGTCAGAGGAGGTGGTTGGATGTGGTCAAGGATTATGATTGTGAGATCCTGTACCACCCAGGCAAGGCTAATGTGGTAGTCGATGCATTGAGCCGCAGGGCGGAGAGCACTCCACTGCGAGATGTATGTTTGAGATTGACTGTGATAGCTCCAGTATTGGATGCTATTCGTGGGGCACAGGCCGAGGCTGTGCGACCAGAGATGCAGAAGAGAGAGTGGGTCGTTGGTTTGGTTTCAGAGTTCGTTACGGATAGACGAGGGCTTATGACGTTTCAGGGTCGGATTTGGGTACCGTTCGTGGGTGGTACGCGTATTACTTTGATGGAAGAGGCTCATTGGTCGAAGTTTTCGATCCATCCGAGGGCTACGAAGATGTATTTGGATTTGAGGAAAGAGTATTGGTGGCCCTGTATGAAGAGGGACGTCGCATGGTTCGTTGAGAGGTGCTTGACCTGCCGCAGGGTTAAGGCCGAGCACCAGAGACCGCATGGCAAGTTGCAGCCATTGGAGGTTCCCGAATGGAAGTGGGAACAGATCACTATGGATTTCATCACCAAATTGCCGAGGACTGCCAGAGGAGTCGATGCAATTTAGGTGATTGTGGATAGGTTGACGAAGAGCGCTCACTTCCTTGCCATCAGTGAGAGTTCTTCAGCGGAGAAGTTGGCGGAGATATATGTGAGAGAAGTGGTATCTCGGCATGGGGTGCCGATCTCGATTGTTTCAGACCGTGATGTGCGCTTCACTTCCAGATTCTGGAAGAAATTCCATGAGGAGCTGGGTACTAAATTGCATTTTAGTACCGCATATCATCCCCAGACAGACGGCCAGAGCGAGCGAACGATTCAGACGCTGGAGGACATGCTTCGAGCGTGTGTGTTAGATTTCGGGGGTGACTGGGATGCGTATTTACCCTTGGCAGAGTTTTCCTACAACAACAGCCATCATTCGAGCATTGGTATGCCACCCTTTGAGCTGTTGTATGGTAGGAGGTGTCGGACCCCCATTTGCTGGGGAGAGGTGGGACAGAGAGTGATGGGCAGTACAGAGATCGTGCTTCAGACGACAGAGCAGATTTAGCAGGTTAGACAGAGGTTGTTGACCGCCCAGAGCCGACAGAAAAGTTATGCAGACAGACGCTGGTCCGAGCTTGAGTTTCAGGTCGGCGACTTCGTACTCCTGAAGGTCTCTCCTTGGAAAGGAGTGATTCGATTCAGGAAGAGGGGCAAGTTGGGGCCCCGGTATATTGGGCCTTTTCGTGTGATTGCGAGGGTAGGCCGGGTGGCCTACCGTTTGGAGTTGCCAACGAAATTGAGACAGATCCACGACACTTTTCATGTGTCGCAATTAAGAAAGTGTATAGCCGATGAGTCGGCAGTGGTTCCATTAGAGGACATTCAGGTGGATGCGAGCCTGAATTATGCCGAGAGACCAGTGGCCATCAGAGATCGGAAGATCAAGGTTCTGAGGAATAAGGAGGTACCTCTGGTGTTAGTCCAGTGGCAGCACCGGAAGGGATCGGAAATGACCTGGGAGCCGGAGCGTGAGATGCGGGAGCAGCATCCGGAGCTATTTTCAGAGTGAGACTTCGAGGGCGAAGTCTAGTCCTAGTGGGGGAGAGTTGTAACAGCCCGGAATTCCAGGTATTGTTATATTTATGATTTTGGGTGTTTTAAGAGGGGACTCAGCGAGTTGGAGCTCAGACTCGCCGAGTAGGATCGCAGATCTAGTCGCGGGTTCGCGACTGGACTCGGCGAGTCCGCGCTGTTTAGCGAAACCCTAACCGTTCAGGTTTGGGACACATATAAGGGGCCTTATGGCCGTCATTTTTCACCCTAGTCCTGTGAGTGAAACCCTAATTCGATTGTGAGCATCTGGAGCAAGGTAGAAGTGTTGGATTAATGGCTAAGTCCATAACTATAATTGGTAAGACTTGACCCGACCCGGCATGGTCCATTTGGGTTGCATACCATCATGCACTTGGATAGACTATAATGAGAGAAATAAGATACTTATGGTTATTAATATATTATAAGTTCTAGTATATTAATAATAAGAATAATAAGATTATTTAATTAGTATTGATCAAGAATTAATCTAGGATTAATTAAGTGATCAAAAGAAGACTAATTAAATATATGGGTTGATTGTGTAAATCATCCATACTTGTATAGTGGGCTAATGCTCCATGGATAATCAAGTTGGGCTAAAACCCATAGGATGGTCCATGGATGCTCCATGGTGTATTTGTACCCATGGATCATGGAAATGAAAGGCCATGTCAATTAGGGTTTACATGGTGTAACCCTAACTATATAAGCATATTATTCTTGACCAAAATCGGCGACTAGAGTGTGAAAAGAAAGGGCTAGCCGATTTCATGAGTTGTAGAATTCTCTCAAGTTATTCTAAGTGTTTTGGTGATTGTGATTCCATTTGAGGTGTCACACTTGGGGCACTAGGCACTCAAGCTTCATGAAGACTTTCTACACCAAAGAGGTATGTATTCTATCCTGCTATACTCATTGTTTTTGTATGCTAGATTAGGATAATACCTTGGATGTTCTTATTTGCATGTATAATAGAGAAAACATAGATCCAAGGTATTTAGGGTTGCATGTACACTTAGGAGTGTTAGAATGCTCAAAACCCAACAAGAAGACCATTCTTGATCTTGGAAGTGTTATTTTGCAAGGAGGAGGAGGCTTGGTTAAGGGAACAACAGGAGAATCCATATTCTGAGGGTTGGGGACACAGAGCAACGTTATTCAGGTAATAATTTCGAGTTGATCCCTTCTATGTTGATGTGTATATGGATTTAGGGTTTATTGAACCCTTTTGTGGCTAGATTGAGTGTTTCCTTAGTCCCCCAAGCTCTTCGGGAATCAATGGAGGTTTTGGATTGGAATCCTTATGCCTTAGGTCAAAACGTAAATTATGAGTCATGGGGTGTATTATGAGCACCGAAATGAGGACTTTACGTGATGAACCAGTCTAGGAAGGCCAGAACTATGAATTGTCGGAGCAGGCCTGACCTTAGAAAGCAGTTTGAGCGGTTGCATGGCATGGACTCGCCGATTCCGATGAACAGACTCGGCGAGTAGCTTGAAGATTAACTGGGACTCGCCGAGTTGTTCTTCAGACTCGGCGAGTTGAGTCGGGGTGGCCCCGCGATTCTTCCAGGAGGAACTCGTCGAGTCAAGGGGGATACTCGACGTGTAGAAAGGGAATCTTAGAGAATTGGTGAGGACGTCTAGACTCGCCGAGTTGCCCTAGCGCTCGCCGAGTCCGGTCAAGTTGACCGTTGACCGTTGACCAGAGTTGACCTATGTTTGACTTCTTAGGGATAGTCAAACTTAGAAGATAAAAGTGTTAATAAGAGATGTATGATGTTATAGGGAGATTGTAGCTCGGTGGATCGAGCACGAGTGACTTCGGGATTTGCTAGCTTTCGATATTCACGAGGTGAGTCTTCTCACTATACCGTACCCGAAAGGGTTTGACTGTGTGACCGGAAGGTCGGATATGATATGTGATATATGTGCTATATGTGATAAGATAATTGTTATGCGTGCTATGTATGTTTATGTGGGCCGGAAGGCATTATGTTATGGGCCGGAAGGCGTGTAATCTGGACCGTAAGGTTGGCGTGGGTAGGACCGGAAGGTTTACCCAGCAGGGACGGAAGTCCTCTGAGACACATGGACCGGAAGGTCAGGGCCTGGAAAGGCGTATGTGCGTAAGCTGTATTTTGGGGAACTCACTAAGCATTTATGCTTACATTTGTTATGTATGTGTTTCAGGTACTAGCGAGGACCGTGGGAAGGCGCCGGCGTGATCTGTACACACTGATAGATGTTTTGTGATCTTGGGATTCATATGATTTGTATTTTGACATGACACTTGGAATGTTATGCCTGGTTTTGAATGAAAATACTTTATTTTGAAATGAAAAATTTGTTTGAAAATTTACGTTGTTACAATTGCTCTAATCATAGATAATTGTGAAAAAGGTTTGATCACAGTCAATGTCATGAGTATGATGAGGACCACAATCAATGACATGAGTGTAAGACAATCCTTTTACTACAAATCTTGCTGTAAATGTGTATCCTTATCCATGTAATTTATTCTTTCTAAAAGAATTATTTACTCCTTCTAGCCTTGCTATAGGGATAAATTTTAATCTAGCCCATACTTGATTCTCATACATGGATTACATCTTAGGTTCATAACTCTAAGTCATTTATCGGATTCAAGATCTGACATATCAACTTGCTATTTGATGGATTTTCCAAAAACCATCAATAAAAGCTCATCAATGAGAGATTCCATATTTCTCAAGTCATAGATGATTTCTACCATTAATCCGAACAATTTGTGTTTGTGAATAGCTATTGTTCAAGTTTAACAATGTTTGTTAAAACTAGTGCTAACTATTACTACATAAGATCATGGTTCTTGAGCTACTTCAAGTTCCATGTACCTCCCACTTGCTTTGTCATTAGAAGCTTGCTTTCTAATAACTTAGATTTCACAAGAATAAAAGAACATATTCTTTTGGGGTTTGCATATAATAATCTAAGCCACATTTGGAGTATTATACAAATATGCATTTAGTAGATTTTGTGTTTAGAAGCATTAGTCCAACATCGACTTCAAATCCACAAAACATTAAGTAGGATGAGGATGGAGCCTTTCAGTACTAAGTCTTAGAAAATGTTTAATCTACATATTATTTGGTATTTGTAATCAAGATACAACTAATAGTGATTGAAGTATTATCCCAAAAATGATTAAAGGATTATATTTCTGCAGAGTAGAAAGTAAATCATACCATGTAAGATTTAATTCATCCTTTAATATCATTAAGGCCTTAGATGGTTCTTATTGGTTTGTATCTCAACTTTTGAAACCTTCAAGAAATATTTCACAATAATGCTTTACCAAGTAAAATATAATTAAAACTACTATAGTTGTTAATAAAGTTGATTTGGTATCTTGTGCTTAATCTCATACATTCATTACAAAGGAAGTCATACACCAAAGTTTATAATTCTTTAATAATTTTCTCTACACTTTAGTGAAAATATCATTAGTCTCGCACCCCCGAACTGGGACGGCGGAAACGTCCGGGGGCGTATGACTTCATCTTGTAATATCATGACAATGTATATAAACGAAATATAACCATCATCGTCATCATACATTCAAGACTACACCATCCATGGTTTACAATATTGTGTTTGTTCATTAAAATTACATCCCAAAATAACAAATGTATGATGAAACCAAAATACAACACTCATTCAAATCCATAGCTGTAAAGAATCCGGCTCACTGTTTTCCTGAGAATACATGTCGTTTGAAAAGCGTCAACATAAAAATGTTGGTAAGTTCATAACCACGTTTGTATAAAGACTTTGTAGTAGATTGTATATCTCCAGAAAATCCAATATATTCTTGTAAAAATGTTTGTATGTCTTGTTTCCAATCATGTATAATTGCATGTGTATTCTTTGTTAAACTTGTTTTGAAAAGGTATTGTGAGTGATTCCCAGAAAATCCTGTATTTTTTTCTATATGAAAAGTGTGGTCTTAAACCCTAACACCCGAGTGGTGAAAGTAGATGTAAAGTAGTTGATGGAGAGGTTCGTACTTCGTAACATGAGTAAAGTGTAGATATTGCGTAAATTTTAATATAATATTGTTATTGTCTTTGTGAGTCGTTATAACCATACCAATATGACGAAGTGCTTGTCTTGACGTTCTTCAGGCAACGGTTTCTGAGAAGATATTTGTCACCCAAGACTAGCCTGTCTAGTTGTAGCGAGCAGCTCAGGTGTGGGGTGTCAACCTCGTATATATCTATATACAAACTCTCGTTCTCTCTCTAGGAGACTCTAGTTATAACTACAACGCTTACAGTGTACACTGAAATAGGTACGGTGGAGGTGTGTCTCACATGAGACTTTATGGAATTTATGCAAACATTGAGTTTCATTATTTAACGTTATAAATAATGTTACTAGGGTATATTTTTTACTACAAAATATGGGCGATAAAAATATAATCGTTTTACCGAAAGTGTCAAAATATCGAATTGTTACAAATATTGTTACTAAAGGCCTAATTAAAATAGAATTATCACATAAGGCCCAATTTAAAATGTATAAGGCCCAATTTACCCAATTTATTATCAGAGGCGCATTGTTATTTGAAATGTTCACAAATAGCCCAATATTTTTCAAAAGGCTAATAATGGCCCATTATTATCAAGAATGTCGAAAATGACCCATTTTTACTAGAGTTGACAAAAATAGCCCATATTTACAAAAGTATTAAAAAATGGCCCAAATTTATTAAAGCCCATTTTCGGCTCACTTTTGCTAAGATGTTCAAAAATGACCCAAGTTTATTAAAAAAACCCCCTTTTCGGCCCTTTTATACTAAAATATTCAATAAAGACCCAAGTTTATCAAATGTTCAAAAATGGTCCATATTTACTAAAAAGGCACATTTTACCAAAATGGTCGAAAATGGTCCCTTGTTAATGGAAACTTCCATTTTTATCATTTCCATGTTTTCCTGTCAAATTTTTTTTAAACATAAGTTTTGGACTAATTCTTGAGATGTTTATCATGAATCAAAGGAAATATATTTCATGTAGAAACTAGTTTTTCATTTTTAACCACATGTTAAGTTAACTAAGTCTAACAACTTGACATCACAACACTTAACACACATAGCATCCAACACATGCACATAGAAGTAAATAAACAAGGATTTACATAAGACTTTGACTTACATCCTCCCCCAAAAGAAAGAAAAACTCAAAAATTGCGGTATGAAGCTCACCTTAGGGCTTGATCGGTTTTGAAGGGGAAAATGAAGGAGGTTTTCGGCCTAGTGTGCTCCTTTGGAAAGATTTTTGAAACCAAGATGGTTCTAGGAGCATAAACACAAAAAGTAGGTGGTTATGAGGAATAATCTTAGTATAAGAAGAAAGTGAATAACTTGAATGATGATATAGACTTACCAACTTTATGATCTTGAAGAATGTACCATCCGTAGATCTAGGCTAGTCAATTTAGAGATAATACAAAAGATTATCTAGAATAAATAATCTTAACCAAGTTGTAGAATGTGTCTCAAGGGTTCCGTACAGATAAAGAACGTCGGAATCCGAGTTATAACGAAGAAGTTATGGGCCGTCGAAGTTTTACGGCAAAACCGGCACGACACCGGGAGACATAAATAGTGAATTTTTGATAAAGGACTTTTTAGCCTTAGTGATCTAAATAAAAGTTCTAGTATACATTAAACCAGGAGCATACAAAAAAAAAACACCCAAATCTGACTTCGTATGAGGAAGTTATGAATTTTCTAAGATTTGGCATAGCAGTGCACGACCCGAAATTCGAATTTTAGTTCGAGCGATTTTTGGCCTACGTGGCCTAAATAAGAATTGAAGATCTCATTAATAGGAACTCAATGGTAAAAAGACAGATGAAAAAAAAGTCCGTATGTAGAAGTTATGAATTTTACGCGGACATTTAACAGTATAATCTCCTCGTACTGTTAAATTTAAGATCGATCGGGAATTCGCTGACGGAGTCAAAATGAAAGTTGTAGATCTTATTTTCACCTACGCGTGGATATAAAGAACGTCAAAAACGTAGCTCATATGTGAAATGTACGGATTTTAGAAGTCAGAAGTGTGTTGTGCGAAAATGGGTATTGTGGCACAATCTTGGCCATTGCTTTCTCCCCAAGTCTTGCCACTAGATGGTGACATATGGCACTAAGTTCAGCCATTTTCACCGTATAAATAGAACCTCTCCCACCCTCATTTTCTTCATATATTCCCCATTTATTCTTCTCTTTACTCTCTCTAGAACCTCTCTCTAGCCCCGAAACCCTTGAAAAGCCTAGGGAACCTCCCTAGCACGAGGCGGAAGCCCCGAAGTGCTCGACGGCTCCGAGAAGAAGAGCTTTTCGGCTCGGGAATGCTGCTCCAAGCAAAGCTCGGTTTTTCTATAAAACCCGTTGTAAGTGAGCTATTACTATGGGTTATATAAATATTGTTTAACACTTATATAATAGTAATAATAGCTAGACTATTAATTAGTCTCGATGAATAATAGACTAAACTATAGTGGTAATAATACTAGGTTTCGTCGAAGGAAATTATTTTTAAGAAGCGAAGCGCTGTCTGAGTTCGGATTCACCACCTTTTCAAGTGAGTGCATGGTCCCTTTCATCTTACACATAGATATGAAGTATTTTATATAAATTACATGCTATGTGTGCATATTATCTGAATACTTGCTGTGTATGATGGATGAATGATTTTATACATGTTTTAAATGATTTAAATATATATATATTTATTTTATATCTACAAATATGTTGGGATAAAACATGGGTAGATGAAATAGTTGGTGTGTGATGAAATAAAATGATGAGAGATAGGTGATGAAAGGAAGGTCATGATAATTAGGTGATGGATAGGTGATGATGAATCGGTGATGTAGGATGAAAGATACTATAACTTTATCCGGCAATTTGGATATGTAGTCATCTACTAGAGTATAGATGAAGACAACGGACTATTCTAGAAAACCCGTGGAAACACCAGCAGACTTATAACCTGTAGGTGATGAATTATAAGTCCAGGTGATGTTGTGACTGTATATTCATGTGATGATACTCTAACCCTTACTATGAATTACACGTTCAGGCGACGTTGTAACTACGTATTCATGCCTTAGGAACGAGCATATAAGTAAATGTGAGGTAAAAAGATGAGAGTTAAATATGATATAGGAGATGACCCTTAAGATAATTCTTTAAGGAATATTAAAGAATATAACGGGGATAGGTAATCGGGTTGATTGTTTCATGTTTAAATATAATAATTATATTATTGTGGGTTGAAAACCCTATGTACTCACTAGTTTTCCCAACCTGACCCACTCCAGCTTATTTGTATCACAGGTGTCGATACAAAGCTACTTTGCACTAAGAAATTTAAAAGAGATGTAGATCACTAGTGTAAATGAATGTAAGTTTTGTTTATGCTTATGTTTCTGTATTGACGATGACATCCCAAATGTTTTAAATGAATAAGAATACATTTCTTCAAAAATGCTTTGATAACGTATTTATCATCTTTTTTCTGGGAACAAATTCCGCAACATTTTTATTAAAAGAAGTACTCTGATTTTTATAAAGCATAAACAAAATTGGTCTTTTCTAGCCGTGAAAATGGGGATGTCACAAAGAAGAAGCCTTGAAACACACTCACTTCACATGATTTTTTTGAAGAGAGGAAGAGAGTATTTCTTTGTGTTTTAGAGAGAGAGAGATGAGAGGATTAAGTGTGTTTGAAATGAAGAGTGAAGGGGAATATGGCGAAGGGTTGGCCGATCCTTGGAGATTAAAAAGGAGAGAGGCTGGTTCTTAAACTATGTTGGGATAAACAAGGTTGCATGGAAGTATGGTAAACAATCACCTTGTTATATGGTGAATATTATAGAGGTATTCGTCAATTTAAGCTTTAAGTAGTTCTTCACTTTAGAATAAGGCCCAATAAGGGTCTTACAACCCAAGATTATGTTAATTAAGAGTTTTCGGCCCCAACTATGGCCCAAATATGGGTTCTCGGCCTAAAACAAGGTTAACTAGGGCTTTTGGCCCATCTAGGTCCCAATTAGGAAGTTTTGGTCCAGCAAGAGGTTTGGACCGAGAAGGCTTGGGTTAAGGCCCAAAGTTGAGTGAATATAGCTTATTGGGTTATATTTTGGGATTATACGAGGAAGTTTTGACTAGAAACACAATTTTGGATGTGTAAATCCGTATTGTATTGAAATTAACTTATATTGCACGTAGTGTTACATGGTTACACAAAGGAAGCTAGTTGTACATGGATATAAATTTCTAGTCCTAAGATGCTAGTTGTGAAACCATCCCCCTATTAGAGGGAATTTCATCCCGAAATTCTTTTGTGAGATATCCTTAAGAGCTAGAAAAGAGGTGAGTGCACTTTTGCATCATTTGATCCTCACGCTCCCATGTGAACTCAAGTCCGTGTTTTTCACTCCATCTAACCTTTACAATAGTAATGCGACTTTGTTTCATACGCTTCACTTCCCTATCCATGATTTCAACTGGTTCCACAATGAAGTGGAGATCCTCATTCACCTTAATCTCATTGATATGAACAACAAGGGTTTCATCCGATAAGCATTACTTGAGGTTTGACACGTGAAAGAAAGGGTGTATGTTGCTGAGCTCTTATGGTAGTTGCAGCTTGTAGGCTACCGGACTGATCCTGGAAAGGATCTCGAATAATCCGATGTATCGTGAGTTTAGCTTTCCCCTCTTTCCAAACCGTATTATCCCTTTCCAGGGATAGAGTTTTAGCAGCACGCGATCACCTACTTGGAACTCCAACGACTTTCATCTTTCGTTTGCATAGCTCTTCTGTCTATCCCGAGATGCTTGGAGTCGTGCCCTGATTTTGACGATTTTCTTCGTTGTTTCCTAGATGATTTCAGGTCCTGTGAGTGTGTTGTTCGGAACATGTCCCCTTGCCAACTGGGTGTCTCCTACCTCAGCCCAACAGAGGGGTGATCTACATTTCCAACCGTACAAGGCCTGGAAGGGAGCGACTTTAATGCTTGTGTGGTAGCTATTGTTGTAGGATAATTTGATTAGTGGCAAGTGAGTATCCGATGCCTTGCCAAAATCTATCACTTGGGATGTCGGTCTGGGGTTGGTAGGCAGTACTCATATCAAGCTGGGTCCCCATGGCTTTCTAGAGTGACTGCCAAAATTGTGAGGTGAATCTACTACCTCCGTCAGAGATGATAGATATCGGCACTCCATGAAGTCTCACCACCTCCTTTTTGTAGATTCGTGTTAATCTCTCCATTTTGTATGTTTCTTTTATTGGTAGGAAATGGGCGTATTTAGTCAACCGATCGACAATTGCCTAATTGACATTCAGTCTGTCAGCCGATTTAGGAAATTTGGTTATAAAATCCATTGTTATTCGTTCCCATTTCCACTCAGGTATCACTGGTTTATGAGGTCCATAAATGATGTAGGTGCATTCGTTAGACCGAAGGGCATTACCACGAACTCAAAATATTTGTAGCAGGTTCAGAAGGCAGTCTTGGGGATATCCTCTTCTCGGACCCGTAGTTGGTGATATCCGGACCGTAGATCTATCTTGGAAAAATAACCGACTCCTTGAAGCTGGTCGAATAGATCATCAATCCAAAGGAGCGGGTATTGGTTCTTTATAGTGAGTTTGTTTAATTACCGATAATCGATGCACATTATGAAAGATCCATCCTTCTTCTTGACAAACAAGACCGGAGCTCCCAGGGTGAGAAGCTTGGTCTTATAAATCCTTTGTCTAGAAGTTCACTTAATTGACTCGATAACTCATGCATTTTCACACGGGCTAACCTATAGGTGACTTGGCAATTGATGTGGCTCTAGGTATCAGGACAATCCAAATTCGACATGTCTCTCGAGAGGTATCCTCGAGAGGTCTTCCGGAAATACGTCTGGAAAGTTGCACACCTCCAAAATATCGTTGATGTTCTTTTCCCCTTTCTATTTGTCCACCACGTGGGCTAGAAAGGCATGATTTTTCTTGTGCAGACACTTTTTTGCCTTGATGCATGATATGAGACGAAGGTTTCCACTAGGTTTATCGCCGTAAATGACTAATGTTTCGTTGGTGGATAAATGAAGGAGAACGGCCTTCTCGCAACACATAATATCGGCATGGTGGGGGCTTAACCATTCCAAACCGATAATCACATCAGAACTTTGAATATTAACCAGCATCAAGTCGATTGTAAATGAGTGGTTACTTAGTGTTAGTGTGCACGCTATTTAAATGTATTTGGTTGTTTATGTTTTCCCATTAGCCATCTCTACCGTGAAGGTTTTGCTTAGCTTTTGCGGGTTTTGATTTAGTAGGTGTTTGAATTTGTGACTTACAAAACTTTGCTCAGCCCTACTATCAAATAAAATGCATGCGTAAGTGTTGTTGAGGGGAAACATGTTGGATTAAATGTCTAAGCCCATAACTATTATTGGTATGTACTCGACCCGAGAGTAGCATGGTCCATTTGGGTTGCATATCATCAGGACAATTTGTTAGGATAGACTCTTGAGAAAAGGTTATATATGATTTATTAATATATTATAAGTTCTAATATATTAAAATGAAATCATATGTTTTAATTACTATTGTTTAAGAATTAATTTGGAATTAATTTAGTGATCAAAAGAGACTAATTAAATCTATCGGGACTAATTATGGTAATTAGTTATATTTATATGTGTTGGGCTTATGATCCATGTTGGACCAAGTTTATGTATCGATACATAAAGAGTTGGACCACATGAACCATGCATCATAAGACCCATGAGTATCGATTTAATATAGATGGTTTTGGTGTATGAAGATTCTCTCTCAAATGTCTAACTTTGTCCATGATGTGTTGTGACTTCATTTGAGGCTTCCACACTATTGGGGCTAAGCTCTTATGGCCAAATACATCAAGACTTCAAGCTACATAAAAGGTATTGTACCCTAACTAGTATCTTATATGGTTTATGTGAAATGCATGCTAGTTATAGGTTTAATGCATTGTAAATCATTTGCATGTATAATTACTGAAAACATAGATCCAAGGTATTTAGGGTTGTATGTACACCATAGGATGTTGTAGTGTAAAAAACCCATTAAAACATACCAGTTACTACAACCGGATCTTGTACTGTCTCCCCCTGTCCCATTGCTAGGACCCTGTGGGATCCCCTAGCACCCTGGTTGCTGACTTTTGGGTAATTTCGCTTGATATGGCCAACCTCCCCACATCCGTAACACGTGCGGCTGACCCCAAACTTGTTGGGTTGATGGTTGTTTTGTTGAGGGGGCGCCCTCCAATATCGGGCAGTGCGCCCTTTTCTATTGCACTTTATACATTGGAAGTCTTTGCATGCCCCAATATGATGGAAACTACACTTGTCACACTTCGGGTGGGAACCTACATAGGGTCTTGCAGGTGCTGGAATGGTTGTAGTAGTTGCAGCTGGGGCTTGTATGGCCTGAGTGGTAGCAGTGTGAACCGCTACCATTTACTACTTCTTAGATGAATTTGAAGTTTGTCCCTCTTTCGTTTTACTTCCCTTATTCCTCTTGTTGTTATCTTCCTTCTTGGTCTCTGCCTCTAAAGTCTTGGTGCCCTTCTTGTTCCCATGATCATACAACTTTTGTGCCAAGCGCTTTGCACTATCGAACATATCAGGGTTGGCGGCAATCATGTTTCTCTGAATTGGAGGAGTTAACCCCCATATAAAGTGTTCGATTTTCTTTCCTTCAGAGGTGATCATCCATGGGCACAGGAGTGCCAGGTCACTGAACCTTGTGATATAGGCTTCAAGTTCGGAATTTTGTACAATAAGGTTCCAAAGTTCTTGCTCAAGCTTTTGTACATCCCAAGGAGGGCCATACTCAGCTAACATCATTGTCTTAAGATCCTCCCTAGACTTAGCGTTGGCAACGGGAAGAGTTAAGGCCTTGACATGGCCATTCCACCATGATAAAGCCCGATCAGCAAATGTACATGCAACAAACCTCACCTTGCTTTCTTCCGGACAATCACAAATTTCAAAGATGGATTCAGTTTTCTCAAATCAGCGTGTTAAAGCTATCACTCCACCGTTTCTATCGAAAGTTCTGGGTTTCGCATTGGTAAAATCCTTATAGGTACATGTTCTTGTTGGTCCTTGATTCCCTCCATTATTGGAACTTCCCGTTCCTTGACCATTGCCACCCCCATTGTTACCGTTGTGGATGTGAGTCAACATTGCAGTAACTGCAGCTAATACGGCTGGCTGAAATGCAGCAGAGTTTATCTCCGGCACAGGCAGTGGTGGTGACGGTGTGTTGTTATTTCTACGAATTCACCTTCGAGGCATCTTCTACTATGGAACAAAAGGATGATAAGCACATAATAGTTGTTTTTTTTATTGACTAGTGGCTGCAGTGATTCAATTTGTGCTTATAAGTGAAATCATACAATGTCAAGAAATAATGAGAATAGAAAACATAGCAGATAACAACATCACAAATAAAACACACACTTGTTTCGTTACTGATAAAGGTTTAGTACATGTTACGTGAAAATTTGGCGTCTATAAGGCCTACATACATTGGATAAAAGTCAAATAGTAATACAACCCCCATCGAGTAGTGTAATCACTTAATCTAGGTGTTAACCGTAAACACACAAAGTAAAAAAAGGAAGACGAGATCACATCAGGGGAAAGCAAGGGTAGGATGGGTCCTACTCACGACGGGAGGTTTCTGATGGTGTTGATGACGAAGTGGATGTGTTTGACAACCCGAAACTTTCATTTGTATAATTTCCACATCCAAACACTTCAAATAATATTCAAAAACATTTTAGTATATTTTTGGTCGGGTTTAAACCCGTTTGGTGCTTTATTTTATTTTTCGTCAAACGATTTAATAAAAAGAAGTGACGTAATTAACAACACGTAACAAACGGAACAACCTGAAACCTTAGCAAGGTGTTTACGGCGAAACATGGGTTTTTGGGCCGTAAACACCGTCTTTCCCCCAGATTCATGCATACAGCATGAGTTTACGCTTTATGTCCTCATTTCCCACTCCTCACATCAAGAACAAAAGGTCCTCTCTCAACTATCATCATACATTTCTTCCAAATCTGCCAAAAATTTAAGTTTCCCTCCTAGATTCTTTCATAAAAACACTTAATCTAGTGTTTCTACATCTTCTCATCCATAAATTTCCGATTTTTACATAGATCTTCAAAGGATCTTCAAATCACCAAGAACACATTTGTGTTTTTAGATCCTAAAACACCTCTACAAGCCTCCAAGAAGTAAGTATACTCTTCCTAACTAGTTGTTTAGTTAGTATGCTTGTTAAATCCATGGAATAAACCTCAAAAACCCTCAAGAACACATGTTTACATTTTGGGAATCTCCCAAAATCGTAAACACCCAAACCGTAAAAACCTTAAAGGGTGTTTTGGTGTCCCTAACTCCTTCCTTAGTATGTTTAATGGGCTAGAAACTTGTATGAATGAGCTTAGGACCACAAAACACGAAGGAAATGATGTGCTCAAGGGTTTACGGCCGTAAACCCTAGTGTTTACGACCGTAAACTCCCAAGGAGTGGTCCAAGGACCGCAAACTCCAAGGGAGTACCCTTTTGAACCTTAATCACTTCTCAAGACCTTTTTTTTGACCTTAGAACGCTTCCTAGTGATGCAAGAGACCTTCAAACACACAAACTCACTACTCCCATTAGTTTACGTCCGTAAACTCATGGGGGAAGTGGTCTCTCAACCGCAAACTCATCTTAGGGTGGTCATTTGAAGTGTAAACTCCATAGTGAGGCCATACATTCTTTAGAAGCAACCCCTAGCACTTCTTGCACTTGAAGCAAAGTATTTTCATGCATTATAGGGTCTTTTACTTACTAAATTGGTGATTAAATGACTAATTAGATATCATTATATGCCACTACATGTTTCATAGGATTCGTGGGTGTGTTCAAGTCCTCACTTGACACCTAGCATCCTACCCGGCATTCCATCCACTCCACTCACTGCAGGTGAGTTCATACCCCTTAATTAACCTTTCAAATGTTTTTAAATGGTTTTATGGGGGGGATACAAGTTTAATCCAACGAATTATCGTATCAATCACATGTGATTTGTAACTTGCAATTAAAAAGGATTTCTATACTTTTAACCGTTATGTCATCAAAACTGCTTTAAATGTTTACCGAACTCAGTTTTCATGTTAAATTGTTATAAAACCTATTTTCAAAATCTTTTAAACTTCTTATGTTCCCAAAAAATATCTACACCAATATATTTATAAGGGTATATAGCACGCCTTATTTCCTGTTCTTGTTTGATTGAGGTCTAAGGGTATATTGTTATCTGTCCGACTGTCGTTGAATTCTTAGTTATATATTGTATATATATTTGTGTTGGATATGAATGTCTTCACTCAGTTCAATACTATTGTGTATCAAAGATAGACTACAACATGCTATTTAACTATAATAGGTATAGTTAAGGCTTACCGCTCCTTACTACCATTACTATGATACTTACCATAGTTAGTACTATTACGAGTATCTACATGTTAAGTACTATATAAGAAGAATACTATATACTATCCAAGAAAATACTAAATACATGATACCGAGAAGTACATTATACACTAATACAAGAGAATATACAAAAACAAAATGTGACACACTATTCCTCTATACGGCACTTCACTGCGCCTTCACCGTGTAACCATAGCCTCCTGAAGGGAGAGCGAGCACTACATGTATAGATCTATACAGGGCAGACACTCTCATATCCCGACTGCTAGCTATAGTCCGAGCCGACTAGGCACAGGGATGACAAAATGTTACCACACTACGTGTGACCTGGAGGGTCATTGGAAATTCGATCGCCTATCCGTATGGTTACATATGAATTCACATTCGGATCCCTAAATTAACAAATTAAGAAATAAAGGTAAAACAGACTCCCCGAGGTGTATTATATACTTATCACTACCTAGAGTCTACAGCTTATTTACCATTCAGCCGACAGTAACACTACTGGAATAATACATTATCTTCCCATTTACTTTGTATAAATGAAGTCCAAAACTATATTTTTATAATTTAGAGTCTAATTGGGAAAACATTTACACACTCTAAGGATCAAACCTACAAGTAACCAAGTCTTGGAAAAAGACTACTTTTACTTGAAAATATACGATTTTCTAGAGATTCACACTATTTTCAAACTTGATAACAACTTTTACAATACGCGATTAAATACACTTTTATACAAGCAATGACACTAAATGCTTAAGAACTCACTAGCTTTATGTTGATACTCGTTCTCAAAATAACTTGTATTCTTAGGTCATCAGTAGACAGGTACAGGTGCAGCTTTCGAGAAGACGGAGAACATACAAGACTCCTCTTTATTTTGATTATACTTTTTGGTGTCTAACAAACTATAAAGAACACGTTTGTATTACAATTACTATATTAATGCAATGGATGTTGTTTCTTGTTTTTACTAGTATGCATTGTTATGATACTGTACATGACATCCTCCACCCCGGAACGTATTCCGCTGTTCTCGGTTTTGGGGTGTGACAGATTGGTATCAGAGCTTTGTTTATAGTGAATCAAGTATATCAACCCATAAAATATATATGAACTATAAACACATCGGGATTAAAACACTCTGACCAAGAATATATACTTTTAAATAATAAAATATTTATCTAAGTATATATATACATCCATTAATACAAAGGATCAGTATCATACTAGAACATAACAAAAGTATTAAGATTGTTGAACATCACAATTAGGCTGAGAGACATATAGTCAAGTCTGGGTGAATGTTGCCTGATCAACTACGTTTTCCTAGGAGTGACTAACATGTGCCTAAGAATGGTTGTGGTGTTGCAACAAGTCTAAAAACTTACCCACACTACCACAAGAACGTTAGAACGAGAATACTATAGGAGTATTTTGTGATTCTGTGATTTACATATGTGAGAACTAAAAGGGTCGTTGCTAGTTGGGCAATAGTTGCTAAGTGGATACCCTATGGTTACATGTGATTAAGACGCTATAGACTTAGAATCTGTGATCTTTGCTTTACTTCCTGTTCCTTGTTTGGTTTTGGATTTAGAGTTAGGATCACTTATTCGAAAGCCTATCCTGTCTCGGTCACATGTAATTGGTATGCATTATGCAAGTATTGGGTCTACTAACAACGATCATCTTATAAGTATCCTAGATTAGTACGTCTATTAACCTTTCTTTCCCTTTTCTCATGTAGATAGCATGGCTGGCTTCCACCATCCCAGTGATCCGTACTATCCATACCAAGGCATTGGAGGATGGCTCGAGGAAGAGTCAGAAGACGATCACCCGATCCCTTTGTATAATCACCGTGTAGAAGGGTTTTCAAATAGCTCCAGCTCCGAACCAGAATTCAACAACCTACCCCCTGTAGCTCCGAACCCCAACCCCCGTCCAGCATTCCAAGGTCCCACTCCCATGTGGGAAACTACCTTGGATCGATGGAGCAATGAACAGGGCCAGCCCTTACCTTTCAACGGAGACCAAAGCTTTTACAACATAAGAGAGGGTGGCTCGGCTGATTGAGCCCTACCCGTCATGGTCCGGAGGATTGCTAGGAACGTCGAGCAAGGTCATGCAGCTATCGGCAGAGTTGTGGAAATTGATGCCAACTCTAACCTTAACACTGTCCGTATCCGCCATCTGGAAGAAGCCATGGATAGGACTAGGAGGACCAATGAGGCTCTACAGCAGCAGCGAGCTGCATCCCGAGCCGAAGTCAGGGAACTTCGGGCGACTCAGAGAGCACAGGAATGACATCTTCAAGAAGTTGTATGCCAACTGGATGATCTTAGGGCCCACCCAAGGGATACCCGTCGCCAGTAGAAGATGTCAACTTATCTCCCTCTTTTGTTTAAGGAATAGCCTTTTCTTTTCTATGCTCGGTAGAGCACTTGTCTGTAAACATTTCTAACTCTAAAAGTACTTTATCTAGACTCCTAGACTGCCAACGTTTTCTCTTATGGTTTGATGAAAGACCTACTGTTAGATCATTTTTCCTGAACTCATATTACATCATTAATACCCGTAATATTGGCAGTTACCTACTTTGTTGCTATGACTCTATCTGGTAGTTGGACTATATCGATTTAGTCCATAAAACGCTCTCATCATCTTTGTAATTGATTCTTACTGTTGACATCATATCTATAAACTTTTAGCAAAAGATTCATCCCCGCAAGCGACCGAACAGAGGCAAACCTGCGACTCAAACTCCACCCCCACCACCTCCTCCTCCACAGTTCGATTCGGTGATGTTTTAGACAGCTGTAACCACAGTGGTGACTGCAACTATGGCCCAAATGAATTCTGGAGACGCAAGGGGAGCCGGAATCGGCACCAACTCTAGACATGGTGAAATCCACCCACGTGCACAAGGGTGCACCTATAAGGATTTCATGAGCTGCAAACCAACATTATTTAATGGAACTGGAGGGATCATTGCACTGTCCCAATGGATCGAAAGAACCGAAGCCATTTTGGAAATGTGCTCGTGCCCCGAGGAAAGCAAGAAAATTGAATGCTACATCTGGTGTTTAGTACCCCCGTATCGAGGAAACGTTCTAGCATTACACCCTACGACCTTTGACAGTGCCAAGGAATTGGCCCGCAAGTTGATTGATCATGAAGTTCCTTCCACTCCGTCAACAAAAAACAGTAGCTGCCACCGCACTGACCAAGACATCTGACAACAAGAGGAAGCGGTGGGACCAAAAGAAAGGCAAGTCAACTCAATCCTCCTCCAAAAACAAACAAATTGTGGCTGTCCATGCCGCCACTACTCCTGCTACCCCTGTACCAGCATAATCCTATGCTGGAAACCTGCCCAAGTGCCCAAAGTGCCCCTTCCATCATAACGGCCCCTGCCATGAATTACACTGCACTAATTGCGACCAGAAGGGCCATACCGCCCGGTTTTGCAAATCTCAACCAAAACCCATTTCTCAGGTCCCCAGGTCGGGAGTAAGCCAGGCCTGTTATTGCTGTGGCAAGGTAAGGCATTTCAAGAAATACTGCCCGAAAGCTGGGAATGCGGGAGGAACAGGGAGACTACGTGCTATTGGCCACAATGAAGCGGTAGCAGACCCCACAGTAGGCACGGGTATATTCCTTCTGGATGACTCTTATGCTTGCATCCTATTCGATAGTGGAGCGGAAAGAAGTTTCGTAAACAATAACTTTAAACACTTACATAAACAATCCCCACAACCATTAGAAGAAACCTTCTTCGTAGAAATGGCTAACGAAAAGACAGAGAATTCTAACAAAATTTACATAGGTTGTACCCTCACGCTAGATACTCATTCGTTCCCAATCGACCATATATCAGTATCGATCAAGAGTTTCGATGTCATCGTGGGCATGGACTGGTTGAGTCTCCATCATGCCGATATCCGGTGTTTCGACAAAGCAATCCGTCTAAGTCTACCAAACAACGAAACCTTATTGATCTACGGAGACAAACCCAGTACGAGTCTTCATATCATCTCGAGTATGCAAGCCCATAAGTACTTGCGTAAGGAATATCGTGCATTCCTTGCACACGTCGTCGATACAAGCCAGAAAACAAAAGACCTAAAAGACTTCCCCGACGTCATCCCAGAGGAGCTACCAGGTTTACCTCCCCGACATCAGGTCGAGTTCAGAATTGACTTAATTCTAGGAGTTACCCCTATAGCCAAATCGCCCTATCGTCTAGCGCCTGCTGAGATGCAAGAAATGTCCGGTCAATTTAACGAGTTGCTTAGCAAGGGCTTCATAAGACCAAGTTTCTCACCCTAGGGAGCACCAGTCTTGTTCGTAAAGAAGAAGGACGGATCGTTCCGTATGTACATCGATTACAGAGAACTTAACAAGATGACGGTCAAGAATCGATACCCTCTTCCTCGTACAGACGACCTATTCGACCAACTGCAAGGGGCGAGTTACTTTTCCAAGATTGATCTTAGGTCCCGGTATCACAAGTTACGAGTGCTTGAGGAGGATGTTCCGAAAACAGCCTTTTGAACTCGTTACGGACACTACGAGTTCGTAGTGATGCCGTTCGGACTGACCAACGCGCCCGCAATATTCATGGATTTAATGAATAGGGTGTGCCGTCCTTACTTGGATCAGTTCGTCATTGTCTTCATTGATGACGTAATTTTCTACTCTCGAAGTATGGAAGAGCATAACGATCATTTACGACAAGTCCTGGAAACCTTACAATCCGAGAAGTTATACGCGAAGTTCTCTAAGTGCGAATTTTGGATCCGAAGAGTTGAATTCTTAGGGCACGTGGTTAGCGAAGAAGGGGTCTACATGGACCCATCCAAGATTAAAGCTATTGAGAACTGGTCAGCACCGAAGACGCCTACAGGAATTCATCAATATTTAGGCCTTGCTGGCTACTACCGCAGATTTATACAGAACTTCTCTCGAATCGCGAAACCCCTTACAACATTGACCCAGAAAGGCGTTGCTTTTGACTGGGAAGAGAATCAAGAGAAGGCATTTCAAACCCTGAAACGAGCCTTATGCACCGCACTGACACTATCCCTCCCCGAAGGGACAGAAGATTTTGTGGTATACTGCGATGCGTCCAATCAGGGCCTCAGTTGTGTCCTGATGCAATGAGGTAGGGTCATCGCCTATGCCTCGAGACAGCTGAAGGCACATGAAGTTCACTATACCACACACGACCTCGAATTAGGAGCGGTTGTATTCGCTCTAAAGATCTGGAGACACTACCTGTATGGTACGAAGAGTACGATATACACTAACCACAAAAGCCTCCAACACATACTCAACCAGAAGGAGCTCAGTATGAGAAAACGACGGTGGGTCGAGCTACTCAAGGATTACGACTTTGAGATTCGTTATCACACGGGAAAAGCCAATATAGTAGCAGACGCCCTAAGTCGGAAGGAATATTCGGGTCGTAGAGTCAAGTCATTAACAATGAATATCCATTCGCATCTATCCGCACAGATTAAGGAGGCTCAGCTAGAAGCCTTGAAACCTGTAAATGTAGCGGGAGAATCCCTGCGAGGAATGGATAAGAACTTAGAAGCCAGAGGTGACGGAGCCTTATATCTCATGAACCGAATCTGCACACTGCGACACGGTGGTTTCAGAATCTTGGTCATGAGGGCAGCCCACAACACTCGATATTTCGTTCACCCAGGTTTGGATAAGATGTATCTGGATCTCAAAAAATCATATTGGTGGCCTAACATGAAAGCAGAGATTGCTACCTTCGTGAGTAAATGCCTTACTTGCGCAAAGGTCAAGGTCGAATACCAGAAGCCATCAGGTCTACTACAACAACCAGAGATACATGAATGGAAGTGGGAGCAGATCACTATGGATTTCCAAACCAAGCTACCCGAGACAATGGGTGGACTTGATACCATATGGGTCATCGTTGACAGATTGACCAAGTTCGCACACTTCCTGTCCATCAAGAAAATAGACAAGATGGAGAAACTCACGAGAACATACATTAGGGAGATCGTACGACTGCATGGTGTCCCTATATCCATTATCTCCGATAGAGATAGTAGGTTTACTTCGAGATTTTGGCAATCACTGCAAAACGCTTAGGGACGAGGCTGGACATGAGTACAGCCTACCATCCGCAGACTGATGGACAAAGTGAGAGGACTATCCAAACCATGGAAGATATGCTGCAAGCCTGTGTGATCGAGTTTGGTAAGGCATGGGATACCCACTTACCCCTTGTCTAGTTTTCCAACAACAACAGTTATCACACGAGCATCAAGGAAGCTCCATTCGAAGCCCTCTACGGCCGAAAGTGCAGATCCCCTCTGTGTTGGGCTGAGGTGGGTGACACTCAGTTAGCTAAAGGATGCATTCCTGACAGCACTCTCATGGGTCCAGAGATCATTTGAGAAACGACTGAGAAGATCGTATAGATTCGTGAACGATTAAGACTCGCTAAAGATCGACAGAAAAGCTACGCAGACAAACGAAGAAAACCCTTGGAGTTCCAGGTGGGAGACCGAGTCCTTTTAAAGGTCTCACCCTGGAAGGGCACGATACGCTTTGGAAAGTGTGGAAAGCTAAATCCAAGATACATAGGGCCTTTCTAGATTCTCGCTAGAATCGGCCCCGTAGCTTACAAGCTCAATCTACCCCACAAGCTCAGTAAAATACACCCTACCTTCCACGTCTCGAACTTGAAAAAGTGCCTATCCAACGAGACTCTCGTTATTCCACTCGACGAGATCGAGATCAACAAGAGCCTTAACTTCGTGGAAGAACATGTGGAGATTATGGACCGAGAGGTCTAACGAACGAAGCAAAGTCGCATCCCAATTGTTAAGGTTCGCTGGAACGCCAAGCGAGGACCGGAGTTCACTTGGGAGCGCGAGGATCAAATGAAACATAAATATCCTCATCTCTTTGCTTAGTTGTGTTGTAATAACTTAGCTGCTTGAATTCTAAATCTCGGGACGAAATTTCCTCTAACGGGGGGATGATGTGACAACCCAAAATTTTCATTTGTATAATTTCCACATCCAAACACTTCAAATAATATTCAAAAACAATTTAGTATATTTTTGGCCGGGTTTAAACCCGTTGGGTGCTTTAGTTTATTTTTCGTCAAACAATTTAATAAAAAGAAGTGACGTAATTAGCAACACGTAACAAACCGAACAACCCGACACCTTAGCAAGGTGTTTACGGCCAAAAATGGGTGTTTAGGCTGTAAACACCCTCTTTCCCCAAGACTCACGCATATAGCATGAGTTTACACTTTATGTCCTCATTTCCCACTCCCCACTTCAAGAACACAAGGTTTTCTTTCAACTATCAGCATGCATTTCTTCCAAATCCGCCAAAAATGTAAGTTTCCATCCTAGATTCTTTCATAAAAACACTTAATCTAGTGTTTCTACATCTTCTCATCCATAAATTTCTGATTTTTACGTAGATCTTCAAAGGATCTTCAGTTCACCAAGAACAAATTTGTGTTTTTAGGTCCTAAAACACCTCTACAAGCCTCCTAAAAGTAAGTATACTCTTCCTAACTAGTTCTTTAGCTAGTGTGCTTGTTAAATCCATGGAATGAACCTCAAAACCCCTCAAGAACACATGTTTTCGGTTTGGGAATCTCCCAAAACCGTAGACACCTAAACCGTAAAAACCTTAAAGGGTGTTTTGGTGTCCCTAACTCCTTCCTTAGCATGTTTAATGGGCTAGAAACTTGTATGAATGAGCTTAGGACCACAAAACACGAAGGAAATGATGTGCTCAAGGGTTTACGGCCTTAAACCCTAGTGTTTACGACCCTAAACTCCCAAGGAGTGGTCCAAGGACCGCAAACTCCAAGGGAGTACCCTTTTGAACCCTAATCACTTCTCAAGACCTTTGTTTTGACCTTAGAGCCCTTCCTAGTGATGCAAGAGACCTTCAAACACACAAAATCACTATTCCCATGATTTTACTGTCGTAAACTCATGGGGGAAGTGGTCTCTCAACCGCAAACTCATGTTAGGGTGGTCATTTGAAGTGTAAACTCCATAGTGAGGCCATACATTCTTTAGAAGCAACCCCTAGCACTCCTTACACTTGAAGCAAAGTGTTTTCATGCATTAGAGGGTATTTTACTTACTAAATTGGTGATCAAATTACTAATTAGATATCATTATATGCCACTACATGTTTCATAGGATCTGTGGGTGTGTTCAAGTCCTCACTTGACACCTAGCATCCTACCCGACATTCCATCCACTCCACTCACTGCAGGTGATTTCGTAACCCTTAATTAACCATTCAAATGTTTTTAAATTCTTTTATGGGGGGGGGGGGGAATACAAGTTGAATCCAACGAATTATAGTATCAATCATGTGTGATATGTAACTTGCAATCAAAAAGGATTTCTATACTTTTAACCGTTATGTCATCAAAACTGTTTTAAATGTTTATCGAACTCTTTTGACATGTTAAATTGTTATAAAAACTATTTCCAAACTCTTTTAAACTTCTTATGTTCCCAAAATATATCTACACCAATATATTTATGTAAGTAAGACTTGAAGGACTAAGGACTGATAGCACGCCTTATTTCCTGTTCTTGTTTGATTGTGGTCTTAGTGTATATTGTTATCTGTCTGACTGTCGTTGAATTCTTAGTTATATATTGTATATATATTTTTGTTGGATATGAATGTCTTCACTCAGTTCAATACTATAGTGTATCAAAGATAGACTACAACATGCTATTTAACTATAATAGGTATAGTTAAGGTTTACCGCTCCTTACTACCATTACTATGATACTTACCATAGTTAGTACTATTACGAGTCTCTACATGTTAAGTACTATATAAGAAGAATACTATATACTATACAAGGGAATACTAAATACATGATACTGAGAAGTACATTATACACTAATACAAGAGAATATACAAAAACAGAATGTGACACACTATTCCTCTATACGACACTTCACTGCGCCTTCGCTGTGTAACCATAGCCTCCTGGAGGGAGAGCGGGCATTACGTGTATAGATCTATACAGGGCAGACACTCTCATATCCCGACTACTAGCTACAGTCCGAGCCGACTAGGCCCAGGGATGACAAAATGTTACCAAACTACGTTTGACCTGGAGGGTCATTGGACATTCGATCGCCTATCCGCATGGTTACATATGAATTCACATTCGGATCCATAAATTAACAAATTAAGAAATAAAGGTAAAACAGACTCCCCAAGGTGTATTATATACTTATCACTACCTAGAGTCTGTAGTTTATTTACCATTCAGCCGACAGTAACACTACCGGAATAATACATGATCTTCCCATTTACTTTGTATAAATGAAGTCAAAAAAACTATATTTTTATAATTAAGAGTCTAATTGGGAAAAATTCTACACACTCTAAGGATCAAACCTACAAGTAACCAAGTCTTGGCAGAAGACTACTTTTAATGGAAAATATAGGATTTTCTAGAGATTCACACTATTTTCAAACTTGATAAAAACTTTTACAATACGCGATTAAAAACACTTTTATACAAGCAATGACACTAAATGCTTATGAACACACCAACTTTATGCTGATACTCGTTTTCAAAATAAATTGTATTTTTAGGTCATCAGTAGATAGGCACAAGTGCAGCTTTTGAGAAGACGGAGAACATACAAGACTCCTCTTTATTTTGATTATACTTTTTGGTGTCTAACAAACTATACAGAACACGCTTGTATTACAATTACTATATTAATGCAATGGATGTTGTTGCTTGTTTTTACTATTATGAATTGTTATGATACTGTACATGACGTCCTCTACCCTAGAACGTATTCCGCCGTTCTCGGTTTTGGGGTGTGACAATGTGCCTTGTAGCCTGGCCTCCAATGTTGCCCGTCGCTCCTGGTAGTTTCTCACTACTGCCTGAGTCTGGCTCTTGGCCCTCTCCACGAGCGCTCTCATCTGGTTCATCTGATTGGCAGTGTCCTGGGCCTAATTGTGGATGTCTCGGGTCCTCCTAACCATCACGGGGATGGCACATTCGGCCGACCCTCCATGTCTATTCTCGAAAATTCCATGGTTCATGCCAAAGGGGGGACGCAACCCCTGCTGTCTGCTCCATCTCCAAATGTCATGGGCCCATGGGGGCATCAGGCCTTTGGGGCCCATCCTGTGCGCTGGAACCCATGCCATGTAAGGAGGATTGATGACTTTAGAATCCACGTCCAAATCATCCTCCTCAATGTCCTCGTCACTAACATCCAACTCATCTTCCTCAAAGTCTACCTCGGGGCTTCGGGCTCCACTTCCAACTCCTGTAGGTCATCCACTGGTTCTTCCTCAAGCCATCCCCATTTCCCCTGATTGGGGAAGTAGGGATCTCCGGGAAGATGGAAACCAACCATAGCGTCTGTACGAGAATATAAGCACAAAAAGGAAATATAAGAAAATACAATAAAGGTTTCACTTACTGGCAATACTCCTATATTTTTTAATTGTTTATGTTTGATTCTTCAATCTTTTGGGTATTAGGTTGACGACTTTCTTATTCATTGTCCACCCTAATCACTCCCAAACACATGTTGTTCGTATTTTGAATAAATATAATTGATCAGGATATATTTATCCCTAATATGATTACATAACTGCCTGGGTTTAAACGCAATATCCAACTCTTCTAAAAACTTTTAATTGTTTCTTATTTTTGTTCAAAGTGTTTTAGTCCCATTGTATTTATAGTTGCACATCTTGTTTGGTTAGATATGCTAGTTCACTATAAATAGTGCTTTGATACCAATTTGTCACACCGCCTCACCAGGACGGTGGAAACGTCCAGGTGCGGATTGTCACACCCCCAAACCAGAACGGCGGAAACGTTCGGGGGCGGAGGACGTCATGTCAAGTATCATAACAAATGCATAGTAAAGAAAGTACACACCACCATAATATAAATATATTTGAAAAGTTTACATAATTGTATGTGTTACATGTTTGCAAAAGAAATCAAATACAATATGGTGATCCAAAATATGTTACTAACGCCAGCGCGTTAGTCTTCAAAATTAGTTGCTACTTAGTTTAGCGGTTTCCTAAGAATACAAGTTATTTCAAAGAAAAAGTGTCAACATTTAAGTTGGTGAGTTCATAAGTAGTGTTTTGAGGAAATGTATGCCATTAGAAAGTGCGTGTGTGTTTTCCAGAAAATCCGATATTTTCTTGTGAGTGTATGAAATGAATATGAATGATTGTTGTATAAGTTGTATGTATTTGAACCAATAAAATCCTATATTTTCCTAAATGTGAAATGCAGTCTCAAATGACCAAGACCGTAACCTGTAAGCAATTATGACATGCTAAAAAGAAGATGTATAGTTTTATTGTTAAGTAAAACTAGTTGTGGAAGTGTTTATCCTGAGTTTTTGATCATGCCGATAACACCCTAGAATATAGTTATTACCCCCCGAGCATGATTGAGTTAAGTATTACTACTTGCATGTGTCATTGTTTCCGCGTGTTGTGAGTTCCTCATAACCATACTAGACACAGTACCTAATGTTGACATTTGTCACCCCAATGACGGACTGTAGCTAACAGTCAGGGTGCGGAGGCGTCAGCCCCGTATAGATCTATACACACTTGTCACGCTCTCCCTCCAAGAGACTCTAGTTATAGGTGGGGACTGTCGTTTGGTACAAAAAAAGCCATATGACACCACATGATTGCTAACAACGAGTTCATGAGTAATATGATGTAAAATCGTTTGTATGAAATGATTTCCTTTTCTACCGTGTTACAAAGACGTGATGATGAGTTGAGTTTTCTTGTAAAAGCATCATGTTATAGTTGAAATGGTTACCCTTGATATGATGTAGTATGCAAACGTATAAATAAAACATATTTCTATTTATAAAAGATATTGTATCTTAAGAGGGTAAAGTTGTGTTGTGAGGTATTTTGCATGATAATAACTTCATAAGATAGTTTAAACAACAGCATGAAAAGTATAGCAAAAGATCGATGTTTCACACGATTTTAGTTGTGTGTTTACTTGTATCCCCCCCCCCCCCGTTAAAAGTGTATAAAAGCATTTAAAAAACATTTGAAAATGTAGTTATAGGGGTATGAACTCACTTGATTGAAGTTGTTGATTTGAAGTAGTCGAGAGAAGAATCGAGCAGAACTTCGGCAGGAAGAGTTGAAAACGCGGGAAAATATCGGGATTCTCGGGAATCTCGGGAATCTCGGGAATGCGAAACCTTCCTTCGGGACTTGAAGGTGAAAACCGGGGCTTTGGGAGGGTCTTGGGGGTTTAGACGCAGAGTTTCGGCGCGAAAAAGAAGGGAACTGAGCAATGAAACTCGGAGCCCTTGAAATCTATTTATAGGGGCATTTCTGGTGTGCCACGTCATGGCTAAGGCTGGCCACGCCGTGGGGAGAAAGTCTTATCCTCTTCCATTGATTGGACGCCCTCAGTCACTTGCCGGGTCGCAGCAAAACTGTGCCACTTCATGGCAAACCTGACAGCCTCGGATTTCGGGCCTCGAAATTGTAAAATCCGTAACTTTCGCATACGAGCTTCGTTTTCTACGTTCTTTATATGCACGCGTAGCTGAAAATATGATCTACGACTCTCGTTTAGACTTCACCGGCTAATTTTGAATTTATTTTGAATTATTTATTTTTAACGGGCCGGGACACGAAAGCTCCATTAAAAATCCATAACTTCTTCATCCGATGTCCGTTTTCGTCAGACTTTTCATCGTTGCACTACTATTGTTGAGACCTTCGATTGTCATTTAGGTTGTTTTGGCCAAAAGTCTCTCGATATCTATTTCGAGTTTTTAGCTGTCTAATGTTATATCCGGATCTTGGAAAAATCATAACTTCTTCATACGAAGTCAGATTTGGACGTTCTTTTTATGTACGCTCGCGGTTTAATGTTATCTACAAATTTCATTTAGATATTTAAGGCTAAAAATTATTGTATTGAAACTTCACGTTTTTCGTTTAATCGGTGTTGCCGGTTTTTTCGGGAATTTTAGAATGCTTATAACTTCCTCGTTATAACTCAGATTTTTGTGTTCTTTATATGTACGAAAACCTTGTTACGATTCCTACCACTTGATTTAACCCAACTAAGATTTTAGTAAAGTTATATTTTGACCTAAATTTGACTGGTTTTACATTACATTGTCTCTAAATATCGGGTTGTCACACGGATGACTGCATCTAGTAATATCATGACAATGTATATAAATGAAACATAGTCATCATCATCATCATCATAAATTCAAGACTACAACATACATGGTTTACAGTATTGTGTTCGTTCACAAAAATTACATCCCAACATAACAAATGTATGATAAAACCAAAATACAACATTCATTCAAATTCATAGATGTAAAGAACCCGACTCACTGTGTTCCTGAGAATACAAGGCATTTGAAAACCATCAACATAAAAATGTTGGTGAGTTTATAAGCACATTTTTATAAAGACTTTGTAGTAGATTGTATATCTCCAGAAAATCCGACCTTTTCTTGTAAAAAAATGTTTGTATGTCTTGTTTCCAATCATGTATAATTGCATATGTATTCTTTGTTAAACTTATTTTGAGAAGCTATTGTGAGTGATTCCCAGAAAATCCTTTAGTTTCTTCTATATGAAAAGTGTGGTCTTAAACCTAAAGTCCTAAGTGGCGAAAGTAGATGTAAAATATTTGATGCATAGGTTCATACTTCGTAACATGAGTAAAGTGTGCATATTGCGTAAATTTTATTATAATATTGTTATTCTCTATGTGACTCGTTATAAACATCCTAATATGACGTAGTGCTTGTCTTGACGTTCTTCAGGTATCGGTTTCTGACAATATATTTGTCACCCTAGACTGGCTTGTCTAGCTATAGCGAGCAACTCACGCGTGAGGCATCAACCCCATATAGATCTATACACAAACTCCCGTCCTCCTACCAAGAGATGCTGGTGATAACTGCAAGGCTTACGGTGTACACTAAAATATGTACGGTGAATGTGTGTCTCACAAGAGCCTTAACGGAATTTACGCAAACATTGAGTTTCATTATTTAATGTTATAAATAATGTTACTTGGGTATACTTTTGACTACAAATCATGGGCAATAAAAATATAATCGTTTTTCGGAAAGTGTCAAAATATCACATTGTTACAACTATTGTTACGAAAGGCCTAATTAATATAGAATTGTCACATACGGCCACAATTTAAAATGTATAAGGCCCAATTTTACCCAATTTATTATAAGAGGCACATTTTTATTTGAAATGTTCACAAATAGTCCAATATTATCAAAAGGGTTAATAATGGCCCATTATTATCAAGAATGTCGAAAATGGCCCACTTTTACTAGAGTTGTCAAAAATAGCCCGTGTTTACAAAAGTATTCAAAAATGTCTTAAATTTATTAAAGCCCATTTTTGGCCCACTTTTGCTAAGATGTGAAAAAATGGCTCAAGTTTGTTAAAGAAACCCCTTTTAGGCCCTTTTATACTAAAATATTCAATAAAGGCCCAAGTTTATCAAATGTTCAAAAATGGTCCATATTTACTAAAAAGGCCCATATTCAACCTATTTTACAAAAATGGTCAAAAATGGTCCCTTCTTAATGGAAACTTCCATTTTTAACATTTCCCATGTTTTCTTGTCAAAATTTGTTTAAACATAATTTTTGGACTAAATCTTGAGATGTTTGTCATGCATCAAAGGAAATATATTTCATGTCAAAACTAGTTTTTCATTTTTAACCACATGTTAAGTTAACTAAGTCCAACAACTTGAGATCTAACTAAAATCTCGAGTTCTTAGACATCTAGCATGAATTTCACAACATTTAACACACATATCATCCAATAGATGCACATACAAGAAAATATACGAGGATTTACACTAGACTTTGACTTGTATCCTCCCCCAAAATAAATAAAAACTCAAGAATAGGGGTATGAAGCTCACCTCAGGGCTTAATCGCTTTTGAAGAGGAAAATGAAGGAGGTTTTCGGCCTAGTGTGCTCCTTTGGAAAGATTTTTGAAACCAATATAGTTCTAGGAGCATAACACGAAAAAGAGGTGGTTATGAGGAATAATCATAGTATAAGAAGAAAGTGAACAACGTGAATGATGATATAAACTTACCAACTTTATGATCTTGAAGAAGAAGACTTGAACACACACTCACTTCGCACGATTTTTTGAGGATAGGAAGATAGTGTTTCTTTGTGTTTTAGAGAGAGATGACAGGATTAAGTGTGTTTGAAATGAAGAGTGATGGGAAATATGGGGAAGGGTCGGCCGATTCTTGGAGATGAGAGAGGAGAGAGGCTAGTTCTTGAAGTATGTTGGGTTAAACAAGGTTGCATGGAAGTATGGTAAACAATCACCTTGTTATATGGTGAATACTATTGAGGTGGAACTACCAAAGTCAACCCTCCTTAATTTGGTTTTTTTATATGAAGGTCGATCGGCCCAAATGGACAGGGAAGGAACAAGGTTTTTGGGCTTGAAGGAAAATCAAGCATACCTTGGCCCACTTATGTTTTATCTGTTTTTGGGCTAGGATCGACCCAAGAGTGGTTTTCAGTCCAACACTATGCCAAAAGAAGTGTATTAAGACCAATAAGGATTTTTGTTTTCGGTTAGAAAGCCCAATAAAGATTTTTGGCCCAATAAGGCCCATTAGGAGGTTTAATAATAAAATACGGCCCAAATATTCCTAATAGAGGTATCTGGCCCATTAAGCTTTAAGTAGTTCTTCACAGCCCAATAAAGGGTCTTACAACCCAAAACTATGTTAATTAAGAGATTTCAGACCAACTATGACCCAAGTATGGGTTCTCAGCCCAAAACAAGATTAACTAGGGCTTTTGGCCCAAGAAGGGCCCAATAAGGAGGTTTTGGTCCATTAAGAGGTTTGGACCGAGAAAGCTTGGGTTAAGGCCCAAAGTTGAGTAAATATAGCTTATTGGGTTATATTTTGGGCTTAAACGAGGTAGTTTTGACTAGAAACACAATTTTGGATGTATAAATTCGTATTGTATTGAAATTAACTTATACTGAACATAGTGTTACATAGTTACAGAAAGGAAGCTAGTACGTCGATAGAAATTTCTAGTTCTGAGATGCAAGTTGTCACAATTAGGAATCCTTTCTCATATAAATAAGGTTCACATATGTCAAATAAACTACATTATTTTCCTTCAAAGATCTCTTTATTGAAGTTGGAATATGCGAATGTCATTTATATAATAAAGATAACAATGTCAAAGATGAGTTTGACTTAAAACAAATTTAAGTCAAAACTGTTTGCATATAGAAAATAATTTTATTTATGAAATGTTGATATTTACTTCACGACTCTATTAAGAGATCTAGTATCACAAATAGAAGTTAATCCTTTCAGAATATGAATATTATCGTTATGAAAAAACGATTAACTAAATTATAAAACATTTGACTAGAATAACTAAAAAAAATTTAGACATGCTAAAATAATACATATAATGTTCCAAAACAAATATTGTTTTACATTACAAGTAATTTATGTTCTAAGCATAAATAATAAACTAAACTCATAGAGTGTAGTTCCTACTTGATTGTGCTGAGCTTAGTTACTCTTCAATAAATATTTGCAAGCCAGTTACAAATATTAGATTAACATTTAAGTACCAAGTACCGAAGTGTTACATGAAAAGTATGAGTTCTATCTAGTAGATACAAAAAGTATTAGTCTCTTCCAGACTTTCTTTCCAAATAAGAGGAGTAAATCCTCTTCTGGTGTCCAGTTTTTTCACAAAAGTAACAATATCCATATATGTGGACTTTAGTAGATTTCTTGGACTTAAAGGGGCTCAGTCCATAAAACATGGGCCTCTTAGATCACACAAGGTGATTCTTTTTGCCTTGCATTATTCCAATGTTTAAACTAGTTTTAAATAAAATATCACTGTATTTATTGGAATATTGCTTGACCTGCTATAACATCAGATATATGTTTAAATTATCAAAGACTTCCTATAAGTCATGAATAACTATTCCTAGCTTGTTGTTAGAAACATCTTAAGCATCACAGTGACACCTTTACTAGGTATCATGTTCAGGTTTAATTACCCAAAGCAAATAGTTTAGGACTAGGACCTTTAAGTGTATACAATTTCATATCTCTTACGTGATTGTCTCTTAAGACATGAAACCATTCATTGAAGTTGTATATATTGAGTGTAATTGTTTCATTAAGTCACTAAAGAAAATGTCAATACATGGTAATGAGAATGGTTTACTTAACTAGAATTTTTTTAACAAAATTCATTTAGTATTTTCAATATTTAATTTTTAATAATTAATACCCTTTTAGTTTCAAAAAAACATTAATTAACAAAGTCTAGGATCCAAGTTGCAGAAAAATAAATAGTTAGGTATCATTTATACCATTTATTTGAATTCAACTCAGTAGATATCGATTATCAATTATATTTTGCTATATAATTCCTAGATTTATGGGATCTCTAATAACAAATTTAATTAGACATGTTTGCTCTCATCTATGCCTCATAACTCTCTTGCTTAGGTATCCTTTATCATAAAAGATTTCTGATCAAATCGTCCAATTTGAAAACCTTGTGTAATCAGCCTATAACTTGGTTATTGAAATCGCAAATACACCTCGGCCATCAAAAGATAACACTAAGCGGTTAGGTATCCTTTATCCTACTAGTATATACAAGACATGTGCGGGGGTTTTTAAAAAGGATTGCATAGATTTGAGGTTTCAAAATTTGTCTTTATATATTTTATAATTCTAGTTTAAAAACATATGATATCATGGTTATTACATGCATACAATAAACAATGGTATCAATTTTCAAAAGAAAATTACCTTTTAAAGGTTCTGTATAAAAAGCTAGTTTTTTATAATTAGATGCAATTCAATTTTAATAACCGGTGTTAAGTTTGAATGCATTTGAACATTTTATATCTTTAATAAAACTTCCTTTTGTTACTTATATATTTGGAGTTTGTATAAGTTATAAAAATCACCATTTTGCAACTTATGATGCAGTATCTCAAAATTTGCCATTATTAACGCTTTTATAAAATCGGGTTTTATTTTAAACTAATAACTTCTTGCATCTTATGCCCAATTATGAAAACCCAAACTCCATATGATGTTTATTTTGTCGATAATTATTTTCTCATGTGAAAACCTGATTTATTAATCACACATAATAATTGCATAAAATAAACAGCACAAACATGCATAAAAAGATATGTGCATAAACATAACCAATTAATGACATTTTTGTGAGCCAACACAAAAATGCCAAGTCCATTCTAAAGGGACATTTATGGGGATCAAAAATCATTTTGTAACGTTGTTGAAGAAGCTCCCACTTAAGTAAGCACCCATTGCTTGCAAAAGATTGGAGAAACTTCTTGAAGGCTAAAATTCAGCAACGGTCGCTAATATCCAACAGCCCTTTGTGAACAACATTAGTGACACTTTGGTCATTGGCTAGTTTATGCACATCATATACATCAATATACACATCAAACAACATTTGTTTTTCTAAGAAAACTTTAAATGACAAAAGTTCCATGAAGCTTTTGTCACATAACAAAAAAGTTGTCATAGAAAATATGTAAGAACTTGTTTTTATACAAAAACAAGTTATCAATATTCTACAAAAACTACAATTTTCAAAAATAAAAAAAATCTAACCAAACTTGCAAGGTGGCTCTAATACCAATTGTTGGGTTTTAGTCCAAAAATAGTTTCATAAACTAGAAAAATATGCTAACGAAAGACTTTAATTATTTACATAACATAAACATTTTATACCCACCAAAGATATTCTTGCAAGTTATACAAAGATTAAAACACCAACCAAAGAATAAGTGAATAAATAACAACCTTTGTAGTTCTTTGGATCTTCTTGGGATGCTTGGAAGTTAATGAAGAATGTGGAACCTTTGAGACACCAACAACGACTCAACTTGATGTAGATGCTAGTCTAAAACTCTTAAACCCTTAAGCTTTAAGTTTATAACCAAAACTAGGGAGAAATAAGGAAAGGGAACAAGTTTCGGCCATATGCATCAAGGGAACAATGAATAATCTAGCCAAAGGCAAGCCTCGTATTTATATGCAAAAGGTGAAGGTATTAACCATTAGTCCTTATCACTTGAACCAAACTTGTCCCCATTGTCATAGGCATGTCTCCAATGCCTTTAATCCATGATTAGACAAGTCATCCACTTCTTCTTTTTATGCATATCTCGAAAACTGCATAAAGAAGAAGAAATAAAGTCAAACTTTTATAAACTCTTTTATAAAATATAAACCTTGTCTTTTAGAAAAAAGACAAAAGGATTCAACTAGTCCAAAAGTTTATACAGGACTTATAAATCATACCATATGATTTATATTAAGTTACTTGCTAGTGGAATTTATTATTTCCATGAAATAAATAATTTCCAATTTAATTATAAGAGTTTTATTCAATAGTATTAAATTAATTTCTAATAAATAATCAATTTTATAAAGTAGTTAGTGTGTCACATTGATATAATATGTTATTTAGCAATACCACTTTAATATGACTCTTGAGCATACTAGATCTTCAATCCCAAGGAAACCTTAGTACCTAGGAGTTATGCTAGACAAGATTTAGGATATGTATCGTACATATTTGTTATGCTGCCCAAATATCCTTTAAAATAACCACGATTTGGGTATATGTATGACGATTTATATATATCGGATAATTAAGAGATCATAAATATAATTATCAAATATATATATATATATATATATATATATATATATATATATACAGACATCATTTAATGATATATACCCGAGAGAGGTATATACAAAGATAGTGTGATGTGTGTGTGTGTGTATATATATATACATATATATATATATATGGGTAATTATGATAAAGATAAAAGATTACTAGATAAAAGGTAAAAACCTACTGTTAATGCGTTATTGAGTTGGTTATTCATCCAAAAGCCTTGATTAAATTCGGCATATCCGCAATACCTATCGTCAGACCCCGACCGTCGGTGGAAACACCAGGTAGTGTAACGTCATTTCTCGTATCATAGTTATCAGCTTTCTGAAAACACATGCAATTTAAAATACGTCAACATAAAGTTGGTGAGTCCACATGTTTTGGCTCCATATAAAAATAATACATTTTCCAAGATCAAAAGTATAGTTTTGAAAGTATTATTTTGAGTTTCCAACGTTTAATATATATATATATATATATATATATATATATATATATATATATATATATATCCTAGGTATAATGGTTTACTTACCAAATAAGTATATACCTATAAGTCTCATATATTATAAACATAAATGTTTTATAATTCCATACAAACTAAGTTGCTACGTATAAAGCTAATTTCAATTCTATACGATTGAAACCGCTATGTATAAATCTGTTTCAATCCTATAAAAGTAAGTAGGATAGGTATAGTGGTCTACTTAATATACAAGTAATATACCTACTAGATTCTTATACTTAATATTCATACTTGTATATCGACAAAGTATAATGCTTCCAAAGTTGTTCTACCATGAGTCTGTAGCTACGACTGTATGACTTAGTTTTATACCTCTTATTTTTAATACAAGGATCACACATTGCGGTATTACAACGATTACACCTTGCAGTAGTGCAAGGATTACACCTTACGGTAGTACAAGGATTACAACTTGCGGTAGTACAAGGATTACAAGTTGCGGTAGTACAAGGATTACACCTTGCGGGAGTACAAGGATCACACCTTGTGGTAGTTTCTGCATGCTTTATCGACGTCAGAAGGTAGTAAATTAGGCAAGTTCGTCACCCGAATACCATTGGGTTGGAGCTAGCAACCACGGGTGGGGTTGTCACGCTCACACGGGATTAACAAATACAAGTCAGAGGACTTTCACTAAGCTCCCCAATCTTAGATGATGAATACAATAGCTCATGTAGAGTTTGACAACATTCTATAGTTCTAACAACAGAAGCATTTTCATGTCTAAAACCCTAAGTTACTAGACTATGCTTTTAAACATTACTCCTAATTTCATAACATTTAAGCAGTATAACAACTATAACTTGAAGTAAAACCAGGTTTTATCTTGACATAAAACCAATAATAACCACAAACTTTATAAATTAACATATAGGACTTCCGAATATAACTTCGGAACTATATCGCACACAACATATATATAGAATCCTAAGTATAACTCAAGATCTACATTAGTATAATAACATGCTAACAAGATGATAATAGTTGTATATATTCAAAATATTATATTTAGAATAACTATATCCCAGTTAAATAACTATCTATGTTGATACTAATATAGACATAATACTAACGTATATACAATATTTAACATGTGTTTTCCCCAAAAATATTAGAAAGTGGGACCGTGAAACTCACCTTAGTAGCGTGATTTTATTTAATCTAAGGAGAAAAGGTTAGCGGTACGAGGTCGTCGGGGCTCGGGAAGCGAAACGGCTTCAGCAAAGGAGAGAAGAGGAAGGAGATGAGGTTAGGGCTATTCACTATTCAGATAAAAACGAATTATCCAATTGGACAATTTGGATTGGACTATTTGGTTCGGATATTCGGATTTTTGGATTGGTTTTCAACAAATTCGAACTATTATTTTGGATTTCGGATTGGTTTTGGTTTATAAAATAAGAACAGAATAGTCCAAAAAAACCCGAATAAACATTTAGTATTTATCTATATATAATATATATCTATAATTATTTATTAATTTTGTAATTTATTTTTTTAAATAGGTTCAAAACGTTTCACCCGATAAAAAAAACATTAATATGCATTTTCTCTCGAAAGTTTTTTATCTATAAAATATTTAACTATAATATATCTTCTTATTAGTTGTTTATAAATTTCAAATCGCAACTAAATTATTTGTTTTTGCTTCTTATATAAAGTTTCGTAATATTATAATTATATGTCGTTTTATAATGTTTTGGTTTTTAAAAACCGAATTATAAAAACCGATCCAACCAAATTGTAAGTGGATCGGATCGGATCGGATTTGAATTTAGTTTGGACAATTCGGATCCATGTTTTGAAAACCGAAATCAGTTTGGATTTACTTGATTGGATCGGATCAAACCGATCCATCCAAACAAACACCCGTAGATCAGGTGCAAGAATGGCTGAGGTCGAACTTGCTATTTATAGGAAAATTTTTGGCTTTCAGGACGTGAGAAATGATAGGTTCACATCGTGAGTTATGGTAAGAGTTATCCTGTAGCTTTAACATGTGTTTTCCAGCCCCGATTCGTGTCCTGCAGCGTCCCCACGTCGTAAGAAAACCTTGCTCACGTCGTGAGCTTTTGGGTTATCATTTTGTAGAATTCTATCTTCAAAATGAGGAGGTTTGACTCCTCACATCGTGAGTTTTTAGGCTCACGTCGTGAGTCTAGTCAGATTAGGGTTTCTGACACGTGCCGTGCACTCAGATAGCTGTAACTTCGGAAGGTCGTAACTTTTCCATACGAACTCTGTTTTTGATGTTCTTTTTATCCATGCGTAGGTATTTACGAGCACTACAACTCTCTTTTAGACTCCAATAGCTAATTCTAAGCCTATTTTAAATTTATTATGTTATAGAGATTTTATAGTGTTCGGTTTATCATAACTTCTTCATGGAAAGTCAGATTTAGATGTTCTCTATATTTTTGGAATCGTATGGACGTATACTTTGATTTATACCATAAAGTATGTATGAAAGTTCATATTTATATTAGAATTATCATGAAATACATAGTGAGTTTACTACATTACTAGTTTAACAAAATCACATTACATGATTGGTATAATCACATGTGATTGTTATTGACCTATTTTGACCAGTGTTACATTCTCCCCCCATTGATAAAATTTCGTCCCGAAATTTATTTTTAACTATATACCACCGAAGGGTACTAGATAGCTTCTCTGCTTCCTATTATAATTGACTACCACAGCCTAACTTCCTTTACTCCTTAACTTTGGACATTCTTTCTTTATATGTCCATTTTCACAACACTCAAAACATGCTCGTCCTCCATCATAGCCCGTTTCAGTGTTTGTTACTTGATTTTCTATTGTAGTTGTTGTGCTCCTACAGTAACTAGCAGTGTGTCCCTTCTTTTTGCACTTCATGCAAATATAACAGTCACCTGTGTGCTGATGGTTGCGTTGATTGCACCATGAACAGTTACCTAGGTGATGACGATTACACTGAGTGCACCATGGGAGTTTTCCAGCATACTTCCTTGGTTGCATGGGTATTGTTGTTGTGGCTGCATAATTAGTTGCCACATCTTTTCTTTGCTCAGATGATTGTATGGGATTCTTCCCATTAAATTTGCGCTTGTTCGTTCCAGATTCGGGAGACTTGACTATAAATACCACTTGGATTTTCGTGCTGGTTAGCTGATGAGTTATACGCTTTGCATTGTCATATGTTGTAGGCTTCGATGCGATCACCATTCCTTTGATTTGCGATGCTAGACCCCAGATATACCGCTCAATCTTCTTGTATTTTGGGGTTACAAGTGCCAGACACATCACCGCAGGATCATTGAATCTAGCGGTATAAGCATTTATCTCTGAACCCTTCATGGTTAGGGTCCACAATTCTTGTTCCAGCTTATGAATTTCCTCCTTGGGACAATACTCCTCTACTAGCATCCTCTTCAGCTCTTCCCATTGCATGGAATTAGCGGCATCAATACCCGCTGTACTCACATGGCTGTTCCACCATGTAAGTGCTGCATCAGTGAAGGTACATGCATCAAATCATACCTTACATTCGTCAGGACAGAAGCTTATTTGGAATACTAATTCTGTCTTTTCAAGCCACCGGGTCAAGCTGACGACCCCTTCTGCTCCATGGAAGCTCTTAGGTTTGCAATTCATAAAATCCTTGTAGGTATACATTCTGGCGGTCCTTACATTGCCTTCATTTCTAACTCCTCCTCTTGTGACATTAGCAAGAGCTGTATCGATTCTCTGAGCTATAATTTCTTCAAGTTCTACTGAACTTATTGGAGGGTTTGTTTCTGGTGGTGGTGGTTGCGGTTGTTGTTGTTATGGTTCTGGTCGTTGGTTCAGGTTTAGATGAGCGCTACTTCTTCTAGGCATTTTGTTTAGTTCCTATACATTTTAGATCACCAAGTGTTTAGAGTATCAAATATTACTCCCAATTTAAATACTTCATATGATCTGATCATAATAAAATATAGTTGTACACCTACACCTAGTCGTGATAAGATCTATGCACATATGAACTGTAGTTGGAATATCTGATCTAAATCCTTGAGATGAAAAACATTCCGGGTATTTAAGTGTATTCTCATCGCGGGTCTGAGTCTTCATATATTACTCTATATTTATTATTTGTTGTATTCATGCTCTAATAATTATTGTTTGTTACTTTAGGTCTAGCTGATAAGGCACCAGCCAGTTAGGACCGTCGAAGGGCAGGATCATTTTAGCATATAGCCATTCAGAAATCCAGCAACCCAAATCGATATGTCTATCCTTGTCCCTGCTCCCGTAAGTAGTCTTTCAGTAGAATATTTAATAATACTTTATATTGTAGGCTAAGGGATATACCTAAACCTAACAGAGTAAGCCCTAAACTATAGTCATGCTTTCCTAAGAAATTACTAATTCACTATAGTTAATAGCTCTGATACCAATCAGTCACACCCTGGCCGTCGGCGGAAACACCGGGCACTGTAACGTCATTTCTCATATCATAGTTATCAACTTCCTGAAAACACATGCAATTTAAAATACATCAACATAAAGTTGGTGAGTCCACAGGTTTTTACTCCATATAAAAATAATACATTTTCCATGATCAAAAGTATAGTTTTGAAAGTATTATTTTGAGTTTCCAACGTTTAGTATATATATCCTAGGTATAATGGTTTACTTACCAAATAAGTATATTCCTATAAGTCTCATATATTATACATATAAATGTTTTATAATTCCATACAAACTAAGTTGCTACGTATAAATCTTATTTCAATTCTATACGAGTGAAACCGCTACGTATAAATCTATTTCAATTCTATACAAGTAAGTAGGATAGGTATAGTGGTCTACTTAATATACAAGGAATATACCTACTAGATTCTTATACTTAGAGTATAAGTCTTTTGGAAACTTATACTTAATATTCATACTTGTATATCAACAAAGTATAATGCTTCTAAAGTTGTTCTACCATGAGTTTGTAGCTACGACTATATGACTTATTTTTATACCTCTTATTATTATTACAAGGATCACACATTGCGGTAGTACAAGGATTAAACCTTGCGGTAGTACAAGGATTACATCTTGCGGTAGTACAAGGATTACAACTTGCGGTAGTACAAGGATCACACCTTGCGGTAGTTTCCGCACGCTTTATCGATGTCGGAAGGTAGTAAATTAGGCAAGTTCGTCACCCGAATACCATTGGGTTGGAGCTAGCAACCACAGGTGGGGTTTTCACACTCACACGGGATTAATAAATACAGGTAAGAGGACCTTCACTAAGATCCCCAATCACAGATGATGAATACAATAGCTCATGTAGACTTTGACAACATTCTATAGTTCTATCAACAAAAGCATTTTCATGTCTAAAACCCTAAGTTACTAGACTATGCTTTTAAACATTACTCCTAATTTCATAACATTTAAGCAGTATAAAAACTATAACTTGAAGTAAAACCAGGTTTTATCTTGACAAAAAAGCAATAATAACCACAAACTTTATAAATTAACATATAGAACTTCCGAATATAACTTCGGAACTATATTGCACACAACATATATATAGAATCCTAAGTATAAATCAAGATCTACATTAGTGTAATAACATGCTAACAAGATGATAATAGTTTTATATATTCAAAATATTATATTTAGAATAACTATATCCCAGTTAAATAACTATCTACGTTGATACTAATATAGACATAATAGTAACGTATATACAGTATTTAGCATGTGTTTTCCCTCGAAAATATTAGAAAGTGGGGCCGTGAAACTTACCTTAGTAGCATGATTTTATGTAATCTAAGGAGAAAAGGTCAGCGGTACGAGGTCGTCGGGGCTCGGGAAGTGTAATGGCTTCAGCAAAGGAGAGATGAGGAAGGAGATCAGGTGCAAGAATGGATGAGGTCGAACTTGCTATTTATAGGAAGATTTTTGGCCTTCAGGACGTGAGAAATGATAGGTTCACGTTGTGAGTTATGGTAAAAGTTATCCTGTAGCTTTAATGCGTGTTTTCTAGCCCCAATTCGTGTCCTGCAGCGTCCCCACGTCGTGAGAAAACCTTGTTCACGTCGTGAGCTTTTGGGTTATCGTTTTGTAAACTTCTATCTTCAAAATGTGGTGGTTTGACTCCTCACGTCATGAGTTTTTAGGCTCACGTCATGAGTCCAGTCAGATTATGGTTTCTGACACGTCTCGTGCACTCAGACAGCTGTAACTTCGGAAGGTCGTAACTTTTGCATACGAACTCCGTTTTTAACGTTCTTTTTATCCACGTGTAGGTATTTACAAGCAATACAACTCTCGTTTTGACTCGAATAGCTAATTCTAAGCCTATTTTAAATTCATTATGTTATAGAGATTTTATAGTGTTCAGTTTATCATAACTTCTTCATGCAAAGTCAAATTTAGATGTTCTCTATATTTTTGGAATCGTATGGACGTATACTTTGATTTATACCATAAAGTATATATGAAAGTGCATATTTATATTAGAAATATCATAAAATACATAGTGAGTTTACTACATTACTAGTTTAACAAAATCACATTACATGATTGGTATAATCACATGTGATTGTTATTGACCTATTTTGACTAGTGTTACACCTATAATAGTTAATCTTGAGAGAGCTAGGAAGTTATGTATAGATCTATATGGGGCCATGACAACCCCACCTATGATTGCTAGCTACAATCCTGACACGATACGTTCCATATAAGTTACTATTCAACGTCTGATGAAGCGTTGTGAATTGGGGTACATTTATGGTTGTAGTGTACATTATATGGCCCATGTTAATACATTAAAAATTGACTTAGACCTTAGATTACCATTAGGGACGCCTAGTATGGTAATGAAAGTTTGTTAGGATTGTTAGAAATCCTTAAAAGATAGTAAATTAGGGTTAACAAAAGATAATCCTTATTAAAATACGTTAGGATCGTTAGAAATGCATAAAAGATTGTAAATTAGGGTTAACAAAAGATAATCCTAATTAAAATATGTTAGATCGTGATAAATCCTTAACAGATAGTAGATTAGGGTTATCGAAAGATAATCCTAATTAAAGTACGTTAAGATCAAGAGATATCCTAGAAAGATAACAATTTATGATTAATAAAAGATACCCTAAAAGATAGAAGGCTAGGTAAATAATTAAGAAATGTTTTCATAAAGGAAACGTATTCTTAAAAGAATTCAAAAATAAAAACACATGTGCTCACCGACATTATGTTGACTTTCAAAATTCATGTATTCTCAGGTTAATAAGATTGGTGCTCTTTATACCGTCACACTGCTCGGTGTTTCTGCCATAGGTCGGGTAGGGGTGCGACACAAAATTAAATGATTTAAAAAAACATCTCACTCATGTGGATCCCGTTTTCAACATTCTTTATCTTAAATTCTTTATCTCAAGGAGTACTACAAGTCTCTCTTTAACAACGCTAGCAAAAAATCAATCGATCTCTTGATGTCATTTTGACGTAATTAACTTTTAGTACGCATTTGATTTTTACTTTTAACTAAATCCATAGCTCCTCTAGTTGGAGTCGAATATTTACGAATTTTATATCATTGAGATCTTGTCGATAACTACTATCTAAATATGTAAACCGTTTTAAAAGATTGTAAAACTTTTTGGATGCTAATGTTTTAGCCTAACAGTCGATTTTACTCTACATGTAATAACATACTTGTTTATATTTGGTATAAATCAAACAGTACAAGCCTAAGCTATTACATTTAATATTTTTCTACTCTTTCCTAACGGTGATCGGTGATGGAATTTTTTCCTGTTGTCACACTCTTCCCACGTTTAGGAAATTTCGTCCTGAAATTCATCTTATCTTTGGGCTTCAAACAAGTGAGGGTATTGCTTCTTCATTTGGTCCTCTCTTTCCCATGTGTATTGTGGTCCTCTCTTAGAGTTCTATCATACCTTAACTATGGGAATTCGACTATTATTGAGTTGCTTGACCTCTCTATCCATGATTTCGACTGGCTCTTCGAAAAATTTCAGTTCAGGATTAATGTGAATTTCGTCAAGCATAATGACTAGGGCTTTTTCGGAGATACACTTCCTAAGATTCAACACATGGAAGACATCATTCACTTTATTGAGCTTTCGGGGAAGTCTAAGTGGATAGGCTACTCAACAGATCTTGTTAACGATTTTGAAAGGTCCAATGTTTATAGTATTTAACTTTCCCCGCTATCCAAATCTTATTAATCCTTTTTAAGGAAGGACCTTAAGCAACACCTATCTCCAACTTGGAATTCGAGGGGTTTGCGTCTTGTATCTGCATAGCTCTTCTGTCGATTCTGTGCTTCCTTCAGCGCTCATGAAGTTGTACTATCTTCTCATTCATCTCATGGATTATCTCTAAGCCAGTTCGTAGGGTATCCCCTCCAAACTTCTTGGCTAGCTGAGTATCTCAAACTTCTGCCCAACAAATAGGAGAACGGCATTCCCAAGCATACAAGGATTCAAACAGTGTAACATTGATGCTCGTGTGATAGTTATTGTTGTATGAGAACTCAACCAATGGTAGATGAGTATACCATGTAATCCCAAAATCTATCACACATGATCAGTGCATATCTTATAGTGTTTGGACGGTGCTTTCTCTTTGGCCATCTTTTTGGAGATGCTAAGTTGTACTCATATCCAAATGAGTACCAAGAGCCTTCTGGAAACCATGCTAGAAGCGGGAGGTAAATTTGTTATCCAAATTGGAGATAATAGATAGTGGTACCCCATGTAATCTAACAATCTTTCTATGGTACATCTTAGTTAGCTTCGCCATCTTGTTCATTTCTTTTATTCGTAGGAAATAGCAAAAATTGATCAATCTATTGACAACTACCCATATACTGTCGTAACTAGCAATAGTCTTGGGTAACTTGGTCACAAATTCCATTGTAATTTTTCCACTTCCACTCGTGTAATTTTGGTTATAGCATTTTTCTTGAGGTCCAATGATGTTCTGCCTTAATCTTGGAGCAAGTCATACATTTAATTGGATAATCGACAATCTTTGCCCTCATGTTTGGCCACCAATAAAGAGTTCTTAAATCTTGATACATCTTGTCTGCTCCAGGATGAACGGAATACCTAGTCCTCTGTGTGTCGTCTAAGACTAACATCTTAATATCCCTAAAATTTGGAACGCATACTCTTTCCATGCAGTATCTCGTTTCATCCTCCTTAATCTCTAGTTTTCGTTCCATCCCTCTAAGGCCTTGTTCCTTGATGTTTTCTTCCATTAGATCCATGAGTTAGGTACTTCTAATCTATGAGATTAGACTAGACTGGATACTTATCATAACTGCTATGAGTATTCGAGGTTTAACTTGTTCTTTTCGACTCAGAGCATCTACTACTACATTATCCTTTCATGGAGGATAATGGATCTCATAATCGTAGTCATTTATCAACTCTATCCATCTTTGTTGCCTCATTTTGAGCTCTTTTTTATTGAAAACGTGTTGTAGACTTTTGTGATTAGTGTATATGATAGACTTTATTCCATAAATGTAATGATTCCATATTTTTTAGGGAAAAACTACAGCTCCCAGTTCTAGGTCGTGGGTGGTGTATTTGTTCTCATGCACATTTATTTTTTGTGAGGTGCACGCTATGACTTTCCCCCTTTGCATCAATATGCATCCCAGACCCTGATGTGAAGCATCACAATATACAATGAAATCGTTGGTGCCTTCTAGGAAGGATAGTATTTGTGCACTACACAATATTTCCTTCAGCCTATGGAAAGCTGCTTCTTATTGATCTCCCCAAAAAAAATTATTTCCTTTTAGGTTAGTGTTGTGAGGGGTTTAGCTATATGAGAGAAATTTTCTATAAATCTTTGCTAATAGCCAGCTAGTCCTAAATATTGTCGAATGTTGGTGCGTGTCTTGGGTGCGTCCCAAGTCTTCACTGCTTCGATCTTGGATGGGTTGACATGAATAACCTTACTACTTACCACATAGCCTAGAAAGTGTACTTTTGTTAACCAAAATTCACACTTAAAAATTTTTTTGTACAACTTTTCTTTCCTTAATATCTATAGGATCATTTGAAGATGTTTTCCATGCTCCTCCTTGATTCGTGAGTAGATCAAAACATCGTCAATGAAAACTATCACAAATTTATTCAAGTAGGGTTTGCAAACTCGATTCATAAGATCCATAAAAATAGCTTGGGCATTAGTCAGACCAAAATTCATGACTAAGAACTCATAATGACCATATTGAGTTCTAAAAGTAGTCTTTGGAATGTGCTCTTCCATAACTCTAAGTTGATGCTATCCCGATCTCAAGTCAATCTTGGAGTAGTAACTAAATCATTGTAGCTGATCAAAGATATCATCTATTAAGGCTAGTGGATACTGATTCTTGATAGTCAGCTTATTCAACTCTCTATAATTGATACACATCCGAAAAGATCTATCTTTCTTCTTGACAAATTAGACAGGCGCATCCCAAGGAAAGAAACTTGGTCTAATGAAAACCATGTCAAGAAGTTCTTGTAGCTGACTGGAGAGCTCTTGCATCTCTGACGGTGCTAATCTATAAAGAGATTTTTCTACTGGGGTGGCTCCTGGGATTAGGTCGATACTAAACTCTACTTGTCGAGTTCGCGGTAGTCCTGGTAGATCTTCTGGGAATATGTCAAGGTAATCACATACCTGAGGTACCTCTTCGATGGTCTTCTTTTCATTCTTCTTATCGACAATGAGGGAAAGGAAGGCATAATACTTCATGCATTAAATGAACCTAAGGTTTCTACTAGGTTCCCCAAAGATGGTTAAGGATTCTCTATTAGGTAAGGGTAGACGCAATGCTTTTTCAAAGCATTAGATTACAACATGGTTAGGGGACAACCAATCCATATTGATGATGGAATCGAAACTAACAATGGTCATAGGCATGAGGTCGAAGAGAAAATTATGAATATATAACATTAAGGTATAGTTCCTAAGTATCTATTGGGTACTACCAATTTGGTCATTGGCTACTAGATGGGTGATTTAATAGTTTCCTGAACTCAAGAGTAATATTGTCACAACCCAAAACCAGAACGGCGGAAACGTTCGGGGGTGAAGGATGTAATGTTTAGTATCACAAGACATGCATCATAGCAATAAAAGTAATGAACAACTATTTCATTACAAACAAAGTGTTTACAAAGGATGTGGTTCAAATAACATAGACTACAAACTAAATAACAAAACGAGACTTGAAGTTATACTGCTGCATCTTCTGAATTCCCAGCGCAAGTACCTGTCTACTAGTTTCCTCAAAATACAAGTTATTTTGAAAGAGTTAATCCTCATTTAAGCTGGTGAGTTCATAAGATTTTAGTGATGTAAGTATGTTGTAGAAAGTTGTAGTAAGTTTGAAAGTTCTGTTCAGAAAAGTTTTCCTGTTCCTCCAGAAAATCCTATATTTCCTGCTTTAATGAAAGATAAGTAAAAATGACTCTACAATCTTTTCTATGAGTACTAAATGGATACAAGTTATATAGAACTCAGAGTAAACAAACAATCAATTGTGTGTATCTACCCTAAGCCCACAACCAAACAAGGAACAGGAAATGAGGCGGAATGCACATATTCCATTGTTTGTTAGATCATCGTTGTATATAACCCTGGCGTATTCACTTGGTACTCATGGAGTTAACTGTAATAGATCCTTTATATTTTATGAAAAGATTCTTTAAGAAAAACCTTATTTCTTATAATAAAAGTGATAACCGCAATGATTCCTTCTATAATCACTTAGTTTATACTAGCTACATATAATCCAATATCGGAATGATAGTTAATTGTGTGAATCTACCCTAAGCCCACAACCAAACACAGAACAGGAAATGGGGCGGAAAGAAAACATCCAATTACCTATCGGGTATTAATTATATATAACTCTGATGTATAAGCTAAGGTATTATAGAATTAACCACCTAAGGTCCTTTAAGTTTATACTAGTTTAATAAAATGGATTAAACCCTTTACTGATAAGTTTCTAGTTTTGTTTACCAAATGTTCTATTTGAAAAGTATGTTTTGTACTAGAAAACAGTGTATTGAATTTGTGTCCTATGACTTGACCCATACCTGGTACCTTGTATGATGTCTTAATGTGTATGGAAAATTTATATAACTAAGATCGAATGGATAATAGGCTGGGTGAATCCGCTCTAAGCCCACAACCAAACAAGGAACAGGAAATGAAACGGAAAGCACACATCCTATTACCTATCAGATCCTATTAATTTATATCCCTTGATGTATACATTAAAGAATCATAAGGTTAGCATTATGGTCCCTTTCTACTGATTGTCCTAGACTCAACTGTTATTATTTTCGTTTGTAAAATGTAAGTTTTCCCTAGTTTATAACTATCTTGACTTGAAAATAGTTTGCATTAACTTCCAAGTGGAACTGACACTTTATGAAAGTAATGGGAAAATGAAAGTACTCAGTTTTCTTTAAATTGACATCCAGTCATATTGATTTCCTTAAAACATGTTTGTTTTGTTAAGGTCATAATGTGAAGGCTAGTTGTGACAACCCGAAAATTTCTAGCTTGCATTCTTCATTTCTTATCAATAATAGACTCGTTTTGCTATCTTGTAGTACCATTTAGGGTCTATTGGAGCATTCTAAACGTGTTATAATCAAGGTTGGAGTGTGGAAATGGGTTAACTCAAAGTGTAGGATTCAAAAAGAGGCCAAACACTCCAACACATGGAGTGTGCGGCCACACACTTGAGTGTACGGCCACACACATGTGTTTGCGGCCTCACACCCTTCCCAACCGCACACTCCAACTATATATACCACACTTAGTCATTTTTTAACACTTCTTTCACTTCTTTAAGCATAGAACTCGAAAATCCTCTCAAGTATCATCCAGAAAGGTAACATCTTTCACCAAGAACACCAAGAACACCATTTGCCCGCACACATGGCAGCACACATGGCGGCACACAGGGCCGCACACATGTGCTGGCAGCACACTAGGGCGCACACACACATATAGTGTGTATTTTGGCCATACACCCTCTTGTATAGCCTTATAAACCCTCATACAATCATATATGATTATAACACTTCATTATAAGTGTTTACTAGTCCCTAAGGTGGTCCCATTACATTAATTAGTTGTTCATAACACTAATTATATTCATATATGTGTCGATATATGCTAAATAGGATTCGCGTGTGTACTCAAGTCACCACTTTTCATACCCCTTAATCAATGTTTTAAATTGTTTTTAAATGTTTTATGGGGGGGATAAAAGTAGAATTATGCTAATTATTATATCAATCACATGTGATTAATATGCAGCAGTCAAATGATTTACTACACATTAACCGTTTTACCAAATAGGTTCTTCAAATGATTTTTCTTAAATGTTTTATATATTTCAAAATCCTTATTAAATTGTTCATTACACACTGTATGATCCTTTTTCAAACCATTTTACTTCGATCTGTTTTTACTCCAAGCTGTTATCAAATCGTTTTACTTCAAACTGTTTTTACTTCAAACTGTTTTATAGATTGACATCAAGTCGATCTTTTCTTAAGATAATAATTATGTTCAAAGGTTTTACAAAACTTATTTATGCTTTTATATTATAAATTGCATGCCTCTATATGCATAGTTATATAAGAAATGTTTAAAATACTTAGGAAGGCTATCCACCCTATTTCCTTTTCGCGCTTGAGATGTGGTCTGGTGGGATATCGCGTACTCGTCCGAAGGTCGTTTAAATATTAGTTATATAACATATATACATATATAATCATAAAGGTCCTTCCAATTCATCCCATTCCCTTGGGTAGCAAGGGTATACATCCATGTCCATAAGTACCAGTTAGATTACTAGTAAACTACCATACGGGTAGTTTAGGAAGATACTAGAACAATACTAGAACGCGACAGCATACAGTGAGTCATTTCATTCATGAGTCTATACTTGCTAGATAGAGAGCACATACACTACAGCTAGAACATTACAGTACATTACTATACTTGCTAGATAGAGAGCACGCACACTACAGCTAGAACATTACAGTACATTACTATACTTGCTAGATAGAGGGAGAACACACATTACAGCTAGCACACGTAGAACTTTTTCGTACATTACATATACATTACTATGTACATATAATCGTCATCCACTGTATCGGAGCATGCCTTAAATGCCATGGCCCGAGTTGTAGCCAGAATTCTCTTGTAGGGAGAGCGTGAGTTTGCGTATAGATCTATACTGGATTGACTATCCTACACCTTGCTGCTAGCTACAGCCGGACCTGCAGGTCTGCGGGTGCCAAACATCATTCCTTGTTACGACCATACTTATGTCGTTGTTACCAGTCAATAGCATGGTGCAATTAATCACATATTGCCTTAATATAAATCCGATTTAAGGTAGTTAGTACAGCAGTAGTTCTTACAGCACTACACTACAATACTACATAAATTTGCCCTTTACATATATTTAGTGATCTTTTCACTTAAGCATCAAATATAAAAACTATATTTTGTTAATGATAGTTACACTTGGAAAATTACACACTTTTACAAGAAACGAACATTTAGAACAGTTAAGTCTTGGTAGAAGACTACCTTGAGAACAGTTAGGTCTTGGTAGAAGACACCATTATATAATAGTAGGAATCATAGGGATTTCTAGAGTTTTTCAAACGTTTACAGTTGTTTTACAAATATTTTTATACTTACAGTTCATATACACTTTCAATGCTTACAATTCATATACTTACAAATTCTTACATACAAATTCATACATATAAATACTTACTTACAAATTCTTACATACAAATTTATACATACAAATACTTACTTACAAATTAAGACACTAAAATACTTATGATCTCACCAGCTTTATAGCTGATACTCGCTTTCAAAATTTCTTGTATCCTCAGGTCATCTATAGACAGGTACCGATGCAAGGATTAGGGAAGATGGAGCTCGTTGAAGACTCATCTCTCATTTTGATTTATACTTTAGTGTTTATCAAAATTTGCCAGAACACAATTGTATAATAATTATATTATTAATGCAATGGATGATGTTGTTGCTTGTTTACTACTTTTCATTGTTGTGATACTGTACATGACGTCCTCCGCCCCAGAACGTTTCCGCCGTTCAATGGTTTTGGGGTGTGACAGATTGGTATCAGAGCATTGTTTATAGTGAATTAAGTATATCAACCCATAAAAGATATACTTACTATAAATACATAAGGGATTAAAAATACTCTGACCAAGAGTTTATACTTTAAATAATAAAATATTTACTAAAGTATACGTGCCTGCATTCGTACTAAAATCAGTGTCACTAGGATAGTACAAAAGAATTACGATTGTTAGGCAACACAGGTGGACTTAGAGACATATCGTCAACACTGGGAAGATATAGCCTGATCACCTATATTATCCGAGGGTTGACTAGCATGTCCCTAAGTGTAGTTGTGTGGTTGCGACAATGCTAAAAGCTTACCAACCCTACCACAATGAGAACAATAGAACATAACATTAAATTTAAAATACTATAGGAGTATTTGGTGTTACTATAAGTACATTATACTTGAGAACTAAAACGGGATCTTCATTTCTAAGTTGATAGTTGCTAAGTGGATACACAAAGGATATATGTAATTAGGATGTTATAGACTTAGAATCTGTGAAATTTTACTTTACCCCGATTCTGTGTGAATTTGGAGTTAAGGTCACATATTCGAAGGCCTATCCTGTTTCGATTACATATAACTGGTATGCACTTCACAAATAGCGATGTAACCAATGAAGGTTTTCTAAAGAATTATCTAGATAATTCGTCTAATAATTATTTTCTTACCCCAATTCTCGCATAGATAACATGGTTGGACTCCATCCCCACGGAAATCAGTATCTTCCGAACGAAGTCACTGCTGGTTGGTTTAGAGAAGAACCAGACAATGATCATCCTATCCCCATGAATGATCACCATGATGAAAACCTTTCAGACGGGCTAACTCCGAACCAGAGGCTGAGAACCTACCCCAGGCAGCTCCCGTTCCAATTCCTAACCCTTGTCTGGCTTTTCATGGTCCGACGCTTCCATGAGTGGAATGCTTGGAAACATGGAGCCAAGGACAAGATCAGCCCATGCCATTTAATGGTTACCGAAGCTTTTACGACCTGAGCAATGGGGGCTCAACAGATAGAATCTTGCCAATCTTGGTCCGCAGAGTGGCCTGATGTCACAACTGGAAATTTTGTGTCATGTAATCTAAACATTCAAGTTAATGTGAATCAAAAACTTCAATCAAATACATTATACAAGTACTACAAGTAGTCATCAAACAATTGGAAAACCCTAGAAGTTCTTGTTAAGTCTATTTTGGACTAGAGCTTCCTTATTGGATCCAAGTGGACCAATAAGCTTCCAATTGGACTATCATGGGCTTAGAACCCTAATTGGGCTCTAATTGGACCCACATTTATTTATTTCAACATTTTGGGCCATGTTGGGCCTATAATGAAATGAATTGAAAGCTTTGAGCCATGAATAACCTAAACTAGTCCAATAAAAATATAAAAATCATACTACATTCTTTTAAGCATAAAACACACTCTAACTAACTCTAATTTTGGGCTTAAGGGAAAAAGCCCAAATTTTTCTTTTCCCTTTCAAAAATCTCGGCCCAAGGCCCAAATCCAAGGAGATAAGAGATGAAGTTGACTTTGGTTGCCACCTCATCTTTACCCATAGGATATCCATGCAATAATTCTCATTCCTCCATGCACATCACCTCAAATATCACTTCTCTTCTCTCCTCTCTCTCATTCTCGGCCACAAGCACACACACACACCACAAATCTCTCACAAATCCTCTCTAGATCACTCAAGAACATCTCTCCCTCTCCACTCAAAAATCTCGAGTTCTAGGAAGCATTCAAGAGGAAATCTCCACAAAATTCTTCATCTAAGGTAAGATTATGCATAGATCTATGATTTAAATTCTTTTGTTATCAAAATCCTTTCCTAATCTATGCAAAAATCGTGATCTTGCATCCTAGAACCATCTCAAAACTCGAGATCTTCATCAAAGGGAGCTAAGGCCAAAAACACTTCATTTTCCTTCCATTTTTCCTTGCAAAACCGAGCCCCCACACCCAAGGTGAGCTTTATACCCCCTATTTTCTGTTTTTATGAGTTTTGTGGGGGGGGGGGGAATACAAGTGAAAGTGTAGATCTATATGTGTTTATATGCCTTGTATGATTTCCATGCTTATATGTATGCTTTTATGTGTTTTAATGTTGGATCTAGCCATAAAACTCCTCAAAACCGAGATATAACTTATGTTATATGATTTTAGCATGAAATGTATTTCTACATACAAAGTGTTTCAAGAAAGATAGCTAAATGGTTTAGTAACAATTTTCTTTAAGCTAAAAACACAAATTTTGGGCCAAATAAATGTGAAAAATACAAAATTAAGGGCCCAAATTGACATTTCACAGATTCTGATGGATGAGGTGTGCCAAAACAGTTTCCATAAAACTATTTCTGGAATTATACTCAATTAGAGGATTAAAAACATAAATTTCAAGCATAATGGGCTAAAAATGAAAATTTCGGCCCAATGAGGCCCATTATGCGAATTTTTCTGTTTTGGAGGGCCAAAACTGTGATTTTCTGTAAAACAGTGGACCATAAGTGATCCAAGTCCTTTTCAAAGGTTAAAATGATTTTTAAATTTAAAAAGGACCAAAGTTGCAAAAATTTTACAATTTGGGCCAAAATTGTCAAAATTGCGAAAAGAAGGGTATTAACCGAGAAAACTGAAATTTCAGGGACTTAAGCTGTTTTCTATGAAAAATATGCTGGAAAATGTTTATTTCAATATTTTTTGGTGTTAAAATGTCAAGAAAATTGATTTAAGGACCAAACCGGAAAATATTTTAAATAAAGGGTTGAAAAAGTAAATTTTACAAACAAGAAGGGGCTGAAAACAGAAAATTTTCATGACTAATTCAATACATACAATTTGACCAAGTAATGGTACTACAACTATCGACAAAATACAATACACTACAACACCAAAAGTCGTTGTTAAACGAATTGGTTCGGTCTCGAACCAATAAAAATCCGAAACCACTAACACAACGATACTATGATACTACAATACTATGATTCATACAAATAACGATTCGGAATTCATTATACATGTGCACAGACATCTACGCACTATCTTTGGGCCCCACAAGTGTAAAATCTTGTTCGTTGAGCCTAGCTAGCCCGACGACCTGATCTTAAGGCCCAAAGACTTCATCTTACGAAGTGTTGGGTTTTACCAATCCGACACGACGTAACCGGACTTTCAATGGCTGTAGACTACTGGTCCCCAAGGGTCCTTTAGTGTCGCTAGTAGAGTCTGCCTTTTTGCGAGGCGGGTCTGGGACCCCTCGTACCTTTTTATCCCCAACCGGCTAATGGAGTCGTCGAGACCTTCGTGTCCTCCTTCTCTTCGGATGTGGGACTACAGGACGGTTGGATAACGTGATTAGTACGGACGACGCCTTCGGGATCGTTAGTATTGCCATAGACTAGTCGTTTGTAACGCGTGTTTGTAGCGGATAATCATGCTCAAAAATAATCCAATGTCGTCTGGAATGATAACTTCATGCGTTGCAATGGTTTCAAGTAATTTCATGGAATTCAAAGAATTAGGAAAACATCGGGTTTTCCTAGGGTTTTCAATAGAATACATACGATTTCAAAAAACAATATTTTACAAGTATAGAAAACAAACAAGCATACTTATGGATCTTCACACCTTTTTGACTATACTATTTTCAGAAAATATCGGATTTTCTGGCGGTTTTCAAAAGACACGAAACGTTCTTTTTTTTAAATACAACTTATGAACTCACCAACATTTCATATGTTGACGTTTTTCAAAATACTTGTATTCTCAGGGAACCAGTGAATCAAAGGAAATCATATTTCAGTGATGGCTTGCAGTTTATTTATGTACGAATCGAACAATTTATTGTGGAATGTAACGTTTAAACAATGTATTTCATGTAAACTCTACTGGTTGTACAATACTAATGCATGGTGACGAATGTTGTTATGTATCATATATATTCAATGTTATGGTATTCAATTGAGTCATGACAGCCCCCGGACGTTTCCGCCGTCTGGTTCAGGGGTGTGACAAGTTGGTATCAGAGCTTTGTTTATAGTGAACTAGCATGTCGAGCCATACATTGATATGCAACTATAAACCAAAAAGAGGGACTAACATAACTCTGAACAAAACAAGTAAATAAAACACACTTGCTTGCATTAGGAATAAGGACCTAACGCTGAATCAAACACAATAACACTGGTATCTCGGTTAATTCGGGACTGTTCTTAGTGATACCAAGGAGTGAATGTAGCCTGATCAACTACATTCTCTCCAAGGTAAAACTAACACACGTCTTGATGAGATCGGGATAGCTAGGGAACCTAAAATTATACCCTTTATCACCAAAAAGAGAACGTTTGCTTGGTCTGTACAATAGTCATAGAACCTAGGAATAATGTTAGCATATTCACGTACTCGTGCAGACAGCATGGCTGGTTTTCATCACCCTGGAGACCCCTACTTCCCTAATCAGGGAAACAACGGGTGGCTAGAGGAGGAGGAGGAGCCTGAGGAAGAGCAGCAGGGTATCCAACTTCATCCGGCTCTAGTAGCTCAAGAGATAATTAGGGAGGAACCGGAGGAGGATCCGGGGGAAGCACACGGTGTCGAACCCGACGAATATGTAGACACTGACTACGAGTTTGGAGAGATCGACGACGACGACGAGGAAGGTTGGGTCGGGGGTCAGGACCCCGTCCCACCATGCGAGATCGAGACACAGCTAGATCACCCCGCTCCGCCAGTGAATTCCCCAAGAGAGAACCGTTCTCTCGAAGCGGAGATCGCCGCGCTGCGACAACAGCTGTACGCTATGGGAGCTCGGGCAGTGAGAGCAGAGCACGAGAGGGACGAAGTTATAGGAGACATGGCAGAGATGGCGCAGCTACTGGCACAACATTTCGGCATATGACCTCGGCACCACCTCCTGACGCAGCTCATCGCAATTAGGGACAGACTTATCATAGTAGGTCATTAGGAACTATATTATGTACTTCGGCTCTATGTTTAAGTGACTACACTACTCGTGGAGCCGTTATGCTGTCAGATTAGTGTTACTTATGTATGCTCTTATGAGCAAATTTTCTTGTACTAAACTCGGATAATATTAAATAAACTTTTATATGTTTTGCTATGATATTACAAGATGCTATGCGTTGAGAAGTATTGATTGTATGCTTGATGATAGTAATGTTTAGGTTCGTACCATACATCTAGTTAGTAGGATCACGACCTCACAGAAACCACGTACACTCAACATCTTTCCGTTTCATGACAGAAAGATGCCTCGCCCAGCTACTCGCGGAAATCCCGAACCAACCCCGCCCGAAGTTGACTCCACTGCTTTCCAGGCAGCCGTGTCCGCTGCAGTCACCGCAGCTATGGCACAACTTCACCGAGGGAAGAACGGAGGAGGCAATGGTCAAGGCTCCGGAAGTTCGAACAACGGGATGAACCAAGGACTCACTAAAACGTGCACCTACAAGGACTTTGCGAACGCTAAACCCCGAACTTTTAACGGCACGGGAGGGGTGATTTCCTTGAAGAGATGGATCGAGAAGGTAGAGTCGGTGTTTGAGATATGTGAATGCCCCGAGCAGATGAAGGTGAAGTTCGCGGCCTGCACTTTCGTGGACCAAGCCCTTACTTGGTGGAATGGACATGTGGAAGCTATGACACTTCCTGTCGCCAACTCTATCCCATGGGCAGAAATGAAAGAAATGTTAATGACTGAGTACTGGCCCCGAGGCGAAATTCATAGGATGGAGCAGGAACTATGGAACCTCACGGTGCAGAATGCTAACATCGACGCCTACATCTCGAGATTCAGCGAATTATCCCTATTGTGCCCGGGTATGATCATGTCAGAAGGGAAGAAGGTTGAACGATTCATTTGGGGACTGACATCCCCCATTCAAGGAAATGTGATAGCGGCGAACCCTGAAACTTTTGACAGTGCGAAGAGATTGGCAAAGAGGATGTACGATCATAACAACAAAAGAGGCGAGAAACCATTAGAGACTGAGAAGAAAAAGGAGGGTGATGGCAGGAGAGGGAAGAACCCCAAGAGGAAGGGGCGTTAGGGCCCCGAGACCTCTAAAAGGCAGCAAACAGTGGCAGTTAACGCTGTCACCACACCGGTTCCAGTCACCCCACATGCTCCAGCCTCAGCTGCTTCAAATGCTTCAAGACCCTACTCCGGTAATCTTCCTAGTTGCAATAAGTGCGGCCTCCACCATCACGGCGAATGCAGGGAACTCCATTGCACCAGTTGCAACCGAAGGGGACACACTGCAAGGTTCTGCAGAACGTACCCTCCTAGGAACCAGAGTCAGGGGAACAACCAGAACAACAACAACAACAACTACCGCAATAACAACAACACCAATGCCGTCGGCAATAATGCAGGGCCTAGCCACACCTGCTACGGGTGTGGAAGGACGGGACATTTTCGCCGAGATTGCCCTAACAACAACTCAGGAAACAGAGGAGCAGGAAGAATGCTGACTATGGGTCAGAGTGATGCAGTCCAGGATCCCGCAGTTGTGACCGGTACGTTCCTCCTAAACCACACCTATGCATGCATCTTATTTGATACCGGAGCGGAACGAAGTTTCGTAAGCGAGAAGTTTAAACATTTATTAAAACAACAACCCCAGAGGCTAGATGAAACATATACGGTAGAAATGGCCAATGGGAAAACCGAATCCACTAGGGAGATCTACACTGGATGTACCCTAACCCTTAACCAGCACGTCTTTCGAATAGACCTAATGCCAGTATCAATTAGGAGTTTCGATGTAATTATCGGCATGGATTGGTTAAGCCCCCACCATGCTGAGATTTTGTGCCGCGAGAAGGCCGTTCGCCTTCGTCTTCCGAATCACGAAACCCTAGTGATCTATGGAGACAAACCCAGTACGAATCTCCGCCTCATCTCGTGCATCAAAGCACAAAAACACCTGCGAAAGAACAATTTGGCGTTCCTGGATCACATAGTGGACAGGACCAAAGAAGAAACTAACATCCAAGACATTCCGGTAGCGTGTGAATTCCCGGACGTGTTTCCTGAAGATCTTCCGGGAGTACCCCCAGAGAGACAGGTTGAGTTCCGAATTGACCTCGTTCCAGGAGCGACTCCTCTCGCTAAATCACCATATCGGTTGGCTCCTGCCGAAATGCAGGAACTGTCCAGCCAACTCAGTGAGCTTCTGGACAAGGGATTTATCCGACCTAGCTACTCGCCGTAGGGAGCCCCAGTGCTCTTTGTCAAAAAGAAGGACGGATCTTTCAGAATGTGCATCGATTACAGAGAGTTGAATAAACTCACTGTTAAAAACCGCTACCCACTCCCCCGAATCGATGATCTATTCGACCAGCTCCAAGGAGCTAGTTATTTTTCCAAAATAGATCTACGGTCCGGATACCACCAGCTCAAGGTCCGAGAAGAGGATATTCCCAAAACCGCTTTCCGAACCCGCTATGGACATTATGAATTCGTCGTAATGCCCTTCGGTCTAACAAATGCACCTGCCGCATTTATGGACCTAATGAATCGAATCTGTCGACCGTTCCTTGACAACTTCGTCATTGCGTTTATCGATGACATTCTCGTTTATTCACGAAGCAAGGAGGAGCACGGCCAGCATCTACGACAAATTCTAGACACTCTGCGATCGGAAAAGCTTTACGCCAAACTCTCCAAGTGTGAGTTCTGGCTTCGGAGTGTAAATTTCCTAGGCCACGTGGTTAGCCAAGACGAAATTCATGTGGACCCCTCTAAGGTCAAAGCTGTGGAAGGATGGACAACTCCGACTACGCCCACAGAAATTCGTCAGTTCTTAGGCCTAGCAGGCTACTATAGGAGATTCATCCAAAACTTCTCTAAAATCGCCAAGCCACTTACCTTGCTTACGCAAAAGAGCGTGCCATTCAAGTGGACAGACCGACAATAGATTGCGTTTCGAACCTTGAAGCAAGCTCTCTGTAGCGCTCCTGTACTATCACTACCTGAAGGAACAGAAGATTTTGTAGTCTACTGTGACGCGTCGAATCAGGGCCTAGGCTGCGTTCTCATGCAACGTGGAAGAGTGATAGCATATGCGTCCCGCCAACTAAAGACGCATGAGGTAAATTATACGACCCATGACCTAGAACTGGGAGCTGTGGTTTTTGCTCTAAAAATTTGGAGGCACTACTTGTACGGTACAAAGTGCACCATCTTCACAGACCACAAGAGCCTCCAGCACATCTTGAATCAAAAGGAACTGAACATGAGACAGCGACGATGGGTGGAATTACTAAATGACTATGAATGCGAGATCAAGTACCATCCAGGCAAGGCCAACGTGGTAGCTGACGCATTAAGTCGGAAGGAGTACACAAATCGCCGTACGAAAACGCACTCGATAACCATTCAGTCTCATCTGGCCACTCAAATTGCATCAGTCCAGGCAGAGGCTATGGAAGCGGAAAATAGGAATAGTGAGGCATTGCGCGGGATGGAGAAGAATCTAGAAGTCAAGGAGAATGGGGTATACTACTTCATGAACCGTATTTGGGTCCCAAAAATCGGAGGATTTAGAGAGACCGTTATGAAGGAAGCCCACAAGACACGATACTCCATTCACCCTGGTTCGGACAAGATGTATTTGGACATTAAGCAGCACTATTGGTGGCCTAACATGAAGGCGGAAATCGCAACTTATGTTAGTAAGTGCCTTATGTGCGCCAGGGTAAAGGTGGAATACCAGAAACCTTCAGGATTGTTACAACAACCGGCAATCCCTGAGTGGAAATGGGAGGGGATATCTATGGACTTCGTGACCAAGCTGCCCAAGACGTCGGACGGACTGGACACCATATGGGTAATAATCGACCGACTGACGAAATCTGCCCATTTCCTACCAATCAAAGAGTCCTACAAGATGGAGAGACTGACGCGTTTGTACCTACGAGAGATTGTAAGACTTCATGGAGTGCCAAAATCTATCATCTCGGATAGGGACAGTAGATTCACGTCGCGCTTTTGGCAGTCGCTCCACAAGGCCATGGGAACTCATCTTGATATGAGCACTGCGTATCACCCACAAACGGACGGTCAGAGCGAACGAACCATCCAGACGCTCGAGGACATGCTTCGTGCATGTGTGATAGACTTTGGAAAGTCTTGGGATACCCACCTACCGTTGATCGAGTTTTCATATAACAATAGTTATCATTCGAGCATCAAGGTGGCTCCTTTCGAAGCACTGTACGGGCGTAAATGTAGATCACCGTTATGTTGGGCTGAAGTAGGTGACACCCAGCTAGCAAGAACACATACGTCAAACAGGGCATTAACGGGACCGGAAATCATTCGCGAGACCACAGAAAAGATTGTCCAGATCAAAGCTCGATTACAAGCATCGCGTGACCGACAAAAGAGCTACGCTGATAAACGGCGAAAGCCCTTAGAATTCCAGGTCGGTGATCGAGTATTGTTGAAGGTCTCACCCTGGAAAGGGGTTATACGTTTCGGAAAACGGGGAAAGCTGAACCCGCGATACATTGGACCTTTCGAAATCGTCGCCCGAATAGGTCCAGTAGCATACAGACTACAACTACCCGCGGAGCTAAACGGTGTACACCCCGTGTTTCATGTCTCTAATCTGAAAAAGTGCCTATCAGATGAAACCCTTGTCATTCCTCTTGACGAAATCGAAATCAATGAGAATCTCCTGTTCGTCGAAGAACCAATCGAAATCATGGACAGGGAGGTGAAGCGTACTAAGCAGAGCCGCATCCCGATCGTGAAGGTACGGTGGAACGCAAAGCATGGGCCAGAATTCACGTGGGAACGCGAAGATCAAATGAAGCAGAAGTACCCTCACCTATTCTAGCATTCTCAAATCTAGCTTTCAAACAGAATTTCGGGACGAAATTCCCTCTAACGGGGGGATGATGTCACAACTGGAAATTTTGTGTCATGTAATCTAAACATTCAAGTTAATGTGAATCAAAAACTTCAATCAAATACATTATACAAGTACTACAAGTAGTCATCAAACAATTGGAAAACCCTAGAAGTTCTTGTTAAGTCTATTTTGGACTAGAGCTTCCTTATTGGATCCAAGTGGACCAATAAGCTTCCAATTGGACTATCATGGGCTTAGAACCCTAATTGGGCTCTAATTGGACCCACATTTATTTATTTCAACATTTTGGGCCATGTTGGGCCTATAATGAAATGAATTGAAAGCTTTGAGCCATGAATAACCTAAACTAGTCCAATAAAAATATAAAAATCATACTACATTCTTTTAAGCATAAAACACACTCTAACTAACTCTAATTTTGGGCTTAAGGGAAAAAGCCCAAATTTTTCTATTCCCTTTCAAAAATCTCGTCCCAAGGCCCAAATCCAAGGAGATAAGAGATGAAGTTGACTTTGGTTGCCACCTCATCTTTACCCATAGGATATCCATGCAATAATTCTCATTCCTCCATGCACATCACCTCAAATATCACTTCTCTTCTCTCCTCTCTCTCATTCTCGGCCACAAGCACACACACACACCACAAATCTCTCACAAATCCTCTCTAGATCACTCAAGAACATCTCTCCCTCTCCACTCAAAAATCTCGAGTTCTAGGAAGCATTCAAGAGGAAATCTCCACAAAATTCTTCATCTAAGGTAAGATTATGCATAGATCTATGATTTAAATTCTTTTGTTATCAAAATCCTTTCCTAATCTATGCAAAAATCGTGATCTTGCATCCTAGAACCATCTCAAAACTCGAGATCTTCATCAAAGGGAGCTAAGGCCAAAAACACTTCATTTTCCTTCCATTTTTCCTTGCAAAACCGAGCCCCCACACCCAAGGTGAGCTTCATACCCCCTATTTTCTATTTTTATGAGTTTTGGGGGGGGGGGGGGGAATACAAGTGAAAGTGTAGATCTATATGTGTTTATATGCCTTGTATGATTTCCATGCTTATATGTATGCTTTTATGTGTTTTAATGTTGGATCTAGCCATAAAACTCCTCAAAACCGAGATATAACTTATGTTATATGATTTTAGCATGAAATGTATTTCTACATACAAAGTGTTTCAAGAAAGATAGCTAAATGGTTTAGTAACAATTTTCTTTAAGCTAAAAACACAAATTTTGGGCCAAAAAATGTGAAAAATACAAAATTAAGGGCCCAAATTGACATTTCACAGATTCTGATGGATGAAGTGTGCCAAAACAGTTTCCATAAAACTATTTCTGGAATTATACTCAATTAGAGGATTAAAAACATAAATTTCAAGCTTAATGGGCTAAAAATGAAAATTTCGGCCCAATGAGGCCCATTATGCGAATTTTTCTGTTTTGGAGGGCCAAAACTGTGATTTTCTGTAAAACAGTGGACCATAAGTGATCCAAGTCCTTTTCAAAGGTTAAAATGATTTTTAAATTTAAAAAGGACCAAAGTTGCAAAAATTTTACAATTTGGGCCAAAATTGTCAAAATTGCGAAAAGAAGGGTATTAACCGAGAAAACTGAAATTTCAGGGACTTAAGCTGTTTTCTATGAAAAATATGCTGGAAAATGTTTATTTCAATAATTTTTGGTGTTAAAATGTCAAGAAAATTGATTTAAGGACCAAACCGGAAAATATTTTAAATAAAGGGTTGAAAAAGTAAATTTTACAAACAAGAAGGGGCTGAAAACAGAAAATTTTCATGACTAATTCAATACATACAATTTGACCAAGTAATGGTACTACAACTATCGACAAAATACAATACACTACAACACCAAAAGTCGTTGTTAAACGAATTGGTTCGGTCTCGAACCAATAAAAATCCGAAACCACTAACACAACGATACTATGATACTACAATACTATGATTCATACAAATAACGATTCGGAATTCATTATACATGTGCACAGACGTCTACGCACTATCTTTGGGCCCCACAAGTGTAAAATCTTGTTCGTTGAGCCTAGCTAGCCCGACGACCTGATCTTAAGGCCCAAAGACTTCATCTTACGAAGTGTTGGGTTTTACCAATCCGACACGACGTAACCGGACTTTCAATGGTTGTAGACTACTGGTCCCCAAGGGTCCCCTAGTGTCGCTAGTAGAGTCTGCCTTTTTGCGAGGCGGGTCTGGGACCCCTCGTACCTTTTTATCCCCAACCGGCTAATGGAGTCGTCGAGGCCTTCGTGTCCTCCTTCTCTTCGGATGTGGGACTACAGGACGGTTGGATAACGTGATTAGTACGGACGACGCCTTCGGGATCGTTAGTATTGCTATAGACTAGTCGTTTGTAACGCGTGTTTGTAGCGGATAATCATGCTCAAAAATAATCCAATGTCGTATGGAATGATAACTTCATGCGTTGCAATGGTTTCAAGTAATTTCGTGGAATTCAAAGAATTAGGAAAACATCGGGTTTTCCTAGGGTTTTCAATACATACAATTTCAGAATACATACGATTTCAACAAACAATATTTTACAAGTATAGAAAACAAACAAGCATACTTATGGATCTTCACACCTTTTTGACTATACTATTTTCAGAAAATATCGGATTTTCTGGCGGTTTTCAAAAGACACGAAACGTTCTTTTTTTTAAATACAACTTATGAACTCACCAACATTTCATATGTTGACGTTTTTCAAAATACTTGTATTCTCAGGGAACCAGTGAATCAAAGGAAATCGTATTTCAGTGATGGCTTGCAGTTTATTTATGTACGAATCGAACAATTTATTGTGGAATGTAACGTTTAAACAATGTATTTCATGTAAACTCTACTGGTTGTACAATACTACTGCATGGTGACGAATGTTGTTATGTATCATATATATTCAATGTTATGGTATTCAATTGAGTCACGACAGCCCCCGGACGTTTCCGCCGTCTGGTTCAGGGGTGTGACACCTGAAGTGAGATTCAAGGCAGGACAGCCCTACATCAGATTACCGAAGTTGTCGCTGATGCGAGAATGCATACCCTCCGCACCATTCGTCTAGAAGATGCTCGCGAGAGATCAGAGAGAAACCATGAAACCCTACTGCAAGCACTAGCTGAATCACGAGCCAAAGTCATAGAACTCCGAGTACGCCAGAGGGTGTACGAAAGACACCTACTTGATGTGGAACGTCAACTGGTTGAACTGAGAGTTCACCAGAGGGATGACCGTCGCCAGTAGTAGACGCTTTACTTTATTTTCCTTATTAAAAGGAATCGTTTTTCTGTCTATGCCCGATGTGGCATTTTCTATGAAAATATCTTGTACTGTAAGTACTTTTGGTTAGGTCTTTATGTTTTCAAGACTATCTTCGCTGGATATGATGTAAGGCATGTACAAGGTCATTTTCCCGAATCTTTACGTCATGAATATCAAAGATATTGATAGCCGGCTAACTTCTGTGTCATTCTTTATTCAAGTGCTCTTATCATTCTTTCATTGGAGTCTATCTGAAACATTCTTTAGTCAAATCGAAGGACTATAGTAATTTAGCTCCGGAGACATTTCCATGTCTCTTTCAGTGGTTGGATCATGTTATTCGCCAACCTACGATACCTTGGCTTGAACGCCAAACTTCTTGAGACTGTTCTACGAACTCACTTCCATTCCGTACTAGGACTGCATCATAGGGATGTAGGTCAAACCTCCGTGAGCATACTTCTATTCTTTACATAAACAGTCGAACTAAGTCTAGGTTCAACCATGCTCGCTCACAAATTCATTTTCTTTCCATGAAACAGAATCATGTCTCCCAAGAAAAACGATCAACCCCTCAACCAAACACCAACTCTTCAGATTGATGCAGCTACCCTTCAAGCTGCAGTCTCGTCTACCGTGTCAGCTATTCTAACCCACTTTAATGCTAGCAACGCGAATGTTAGCGGGATTGTTAACAACAATTCCAATCCGAGTAACAATCAAACACCGCAACGAGCAGAAAACTACCATGGCACCCCGAGTTCCGAGACGAAGAGTAACAAACGGAAGTTTTGGGCTTGAAAGAAGGACAAATCGCTTAGAGGGACGAACAAGAAACAACCACCGGTAACGACCTTCACAGCTACAACATCTGTACCTCCTACTACCATCCCTTCGGATATACCAGTTGTCCCTAACCCAGCCCGACAATATGTTGTAAATCTCCCAAATTGCATCAAATGTAATTATCACCACCATGGACCTTGTCGAGAGATGCAGTGCTCAAACTGCAACAAAAAGGGGCACACCAAACGTTACTGCAAGAGCCTAACAAGACCGATCAACAATTCGCCCAACGCCGATGTGAACCAGACTTGCTATAGTTGTGGCAAGTTAGGGCACTACAAAAGGAACTGCCCGGAGGCAACAAAGGCTGACATAAACGGAATTATACTACCGACCACCGCCGCTAGAGCCAGCCAGGGTTGCTATCATTGTGGTGAGTTTGGGCACTATAAAAGAGATTGCCCGAAAATGGAAAGAACCCGCGTCCCCATAACTCCTAATAAACACTTCACTTCCACCACCAATGTGGGTGCTGTCCATATATGTCACCAATGCGGTGAAATTGGATACCTCAAGAAGGATTGCCCAATAGCGAAGAACTCGGGTGCAGATGGGAAGATCCTTAGGATCACAGCTGCAGGGGAACCTACTCCGGAACCCTCGTTAATGTAATTAAGGCGTTTCATTGTAACAGACTTATAAACTATCCAGAACTAGTGCAACTAGGGTCTTACCTTTTGCGAGATCCTGTCTTTTTAGGGATGCTCGTGCTACGTATACTTGTCTTTTGTAGTATATCTTATTCGTAGCAGTGGTCTTGTTGTAAGCCTAAAGTAGTGTAACTGTGTTGATGGTTGCACGGTTGTGTTTTGTTTGTACACGTCTTATGTTCAATCAAATGTCTCTAAGTTTCTGTATGATTCCGACATTATCATACAACTAGATTCAATTAGATCCTCACAAAAACAGCTTCATACGTACATCGCTTTCTTCTAGATCGCTTTTCCAGCGAAGCCGTCATATCAAAACACCGAAGTACTCATGCCAGGAGTACCTCTTAGTTATTTTTCCAAAGAAACCCCCGAAGTACCACTCGTGCAGTACGTCAAGTTCAATCCAAGGATTCATACAATTTATCTATCACTGAGGAATGTATGCATAAGAGTGATATATAATCAAGGTTCTACAGGCTTAGAATTGATGATTCCACTTTAACTTCTTTTTCCCCAATGGGATGTGAGCTTAAAGAAGAATCAGTTATTCGACTACCTTTTCAATCTTAATTATATATGACTCGTATACACGAAATGGTGATTGTGAACCAGGTATGAATTCTAATATGAACTTTAGGACGGAGAACTGCTCAATACTACGAGTAATCACATCATCATGTGAACAAACTTAGAACCAAGTACGACTCCTGTAAACCGATCGCCCTACAGTCTAAACACCTACGGAGATACAAGAACAGCCCGGACAACTTAACGAACTACACAAAATTAGAATTAGAAGACTAGGCTTCTCACCCTGGAGAACTCCGGTCTTATTCTTCCAAAGATCGACGGATTGCATTGTATGTACCTCGAATATCGAGGACTCCATCATGATTTTTCATTAGAAAGCATTATCTCTGCCTCGCATAGATGAAATGGTTGAGCAAACGCAAGGAAAGAATTACTTTCAGAAATGGATCCGAGATTTGAATATCACCAGTTCGAGTGTTAGGGAAGGATGTCCGAAACACTATCTTCCGAACTCGATGTAGACACTTCGAGTCCGTAGTGATACCTTTCGGATAGGACCAATACGCCCTTAGTTTTCACAAGCTAAATGAGTAGGGTACGTCTTTCTTACTTGGATCAGTTCGTCATTTGTCCCTGTAATGACTTACTTATCTACCTTCGTAGTAAGAAGAAACCCATGGAAACATTTCCTTCAGAGGAAGTTTTCGCGAAGTTCTCTAGGCACGAGTTTTGAAATTTAAGAGTTAAATTTCTATGACACACTATTAGTGATGTGGGAAACTTTGAGTACTCTTATAATTTGTCAAAACCGTTGAGAATTTGTCGAAACTAGAGACGCCGACAGACATTCGCCAAATTCTAGATCTAACAGACCTACTGTTATAGTTTATCCAGAACCCCTCACAAATCACAGGAAACTGTACGACCTTGACCCGGCAAGGAATGACCCTTGACTGGGAAGTTAAACAAGAAAAGGAAACCTTGGAGATTCCAAGTGAGAGACCAAGTTCTTTAGGAAGTCTCACTCTGGGAACGGCTTAATACGCTTCGTAAAGCGTGGAAAGCTAAATCCAAGATAGATAGGACCTCCGAGATTCTTGCCAGAATCGGTCCTGTATCTCGCAGACTAGATCTACTCCGCGAACTCAGTAGCGTACATACTACTCTTCACTTCTCGATCGTGAAACCGTACCTTTCCGTTAACACTTTTGTAAGTCCACTCGTCGAGATCCATACCTTCGTATTTGAACCGTAGTGACCCTCAACCGAGAGGTCAAGCGGACGAAGCATCACCACCGCCCATTAGTGCAGGTTCATTGGGATACCAACCGAGAACCCGATTTCACTTAGGAGTGCTAGAACCAATCGATTAGAAAGTTTCCTCCTCATGACTCGATCATTCGTACCTACTTCCTTGTCTGAATTCTAATTTCGGGACGAAATTCCCTTTAACGGGGGGATGATGTGACAACCCGAAAATTTCTAGCTTGCATTCTTCATTTCTTATCAATAATAGACTCATTTTGCTATCTTGTAGTACCATTTAGGGTCTATTGGAGCGTTCTAAACGTGTTATAATCAAGTTTGGAGTATGGAAATCGGTTAACTCAAAGTGTAGAATTTCAAAAAGAGGCCAAACACTCCAACACATGGAGTGTGGGGCCACACACTTGAGTGTGCGGCCACACACATGTGTTTGCAGCCTCACACCCTTCCCAACTGCACACTCCACTTATATATACCACACTTAGTCATTTTTGAACACTTCTTTCACTTCTTCAAGCATACAACTCGAAAATCCTCTCAAGTATCATCCGGAAAGGTAACATCATTCACCAAGAACACCATCTGGCCACACACATGGCAGCACACACCATCTGGCAGCACACATGGCCGCACACAGGGCCGCACACATGTGTTGGCAGCACACTAGGCCGCACACACACATATAGTGTGTATTTTGGCCATACACCCTCTTGTATAGCCTTATAGACCCTCATACAATCATATATGATTATAACACTTCATTATAAGTGTTTACTAGTCCCTAAGGTGGTCCCAATTCATTAATTAGTTGTTCATAACACTAATTATATTCATATATGTGTCAATATATGCTAATTAGGATTCGCGTGTGTACTCAAGTCACCACTTGATGCTTAGCAACTGATCCAACATTTTCATCAGAACCACTCACTACAGGTGAGTTCATACCCCTTAATCAATGTTTTAAACTGTTTTTAAATGTTTTATGGGGGGGGGTACAAGTAGACTTATGCTAATTATTATATCAATCACATGTGATTAATATGCAGCAGTCAAATGATTTACTACACATTAACCGTTTTACCAAATAGGTTCTTCAAATGATTTTTCTTAAATGTTTTATATGTTTCAAAATCCTCATTAAACTGTTCATTACACGCTGTATAATCCTTTTTCAAACAATTTTACTTCGATCTGTTTTTACTCCAAGTTGTTATCAAATCGTTTTACTTCAAACTGTTTTTACTTCAAACTGTTTTATAGATTGACATCAAGTCGATCTTTTCTTAAGATAATAATTATGTTCAAAGGTTTTACAAAACTTATTTATGCTTTTATATTATAAATTGCATGCCTCTATATGCATAGTTATATAAGAAATGTTTAAAATACTTAGGAAGGCTATCCACCCTATTTCCTTTTCGCGCTTGAGATGTGGTCTGGTGGGATATCGGGTACTCATCCGAAGGTCGTTTAAATATTAGTTATATAACATATATACATATATAGTCATAAAGGTCCTTCCAATTCATCCCATGCCCTTGGGTAGCAAGGGTATACATCCATGTCCATACGTACCAGTTAGATTTCTAGTAAACTACCATACATGTAGTTTAGGAAGATACTAGAACAATACTAGAACGCAACACCATACAATGAGTCAGTTCATTCATGAGTCTATACTTGCTAGATAGAGAGCATATACACTAGAGCTAGAACATTACAGTACATTACTATATTTGCTAGATAGAGAGCACGTACACTACAACTAGATTATTACAGTACATTACTATACTTGCTAGATAGAGGGAGAACACACATTACAACTAGCACACGTAGAACTTGTCCGTACATTACATATACATTACTACGTAGACATAATCATCATCCACTGTATCGGAGCATGCCTTAAATGTCATGGCCCGAGTTGTAGCCAGAATTCTCTTGTAGGGAAAGCGTGAGTTTGCGTATAGATCTATACTGGATTGACTATCCTACACCTTGCTGCTAGCTACAGCCGGACCTGTAGGTCTGCAGGTGCCAAACATTATTCCTTTTTACGACCATACTTATGTCGTTGTTACCAGTCAATAGCATGGTGCAATTAATCACATTATACCTTAATATAAATCCGGTTTAAGGTAGTTAGTACAGCAGTAGTTCTTACAACACTACACTACAGTACTACATAAATTTTCCCTTTACATGTATTTAGTGATCTTTTCACTGAAGCATCAAATGTAAAAACTATATTTTGTTAATGATACTTACACTTGGAAAATTACACACTTTTACAGGAAACGAACATTTAGAACAGTTAAGTCTTGGTAGAAGACTACCTTGAGAACAGTTAGGTCTTGGTAGAAGACACCATTATATAATAGTAGGAATCATAGGGATTTCTAGAGTTTTTCAAACGTTTACAGTTGTTTTACAAACATTTTTATACTTACAGTTCATATACACTTTCAATGCTTACAATTCATATACTTACAAATTTTTACGTACAAATTCATACATATAAATACTTACTTACAAATTCTTACATACAAATTTATACATACAAATACTTACTTACAAATTAAGACACTAAAATACTTATGATCTCACCAGCTTTATAGTTGATACTCGCTTTCAAAATATCTTGTATCCTCAGTTCATCTATAGATAGGTACCTATGCAAGGATTAGGGAAGATGGAGCTCGTTGAAGACTCATCTTTCATTTTGATTTATGCTTCAGTGTTTATCAAAATTTGATAGAACACAATTGTATAATAATTATATTATTAATGCAATGGATGATGTTGTTGCTTGTTTGCTAGTTTTCATTGTTGTGATACTGTACATGACGTCCTCCGCCCCAGAACGTTTCCGCTGTTCAATGGTTTTGGGGTGTGACACTAGTACCCATATTATACGCTCTCCATGTCAAGAGATTATGGGTACCAAACGCGACTTCAGCAAACCAGTTTCTAGGCCGTGTAATCCACAATAAGTTTAGATGATCATGTATACCCAATTTAACTATCACGTTTTGCGTAGAACATTGAATTAGTGATTCATTTGTATAATTAGATCCTGTAGTGTCCTCATGCTATAGCATCTTAGTATGTTCGTTCTGTTATAGTATCTTAGTATGTTTCTTTTTTAATCGTGTATTATATCTTCCTCCCTGTTTTTCTTTATAGTATGTTCTAGCATCTAATATGAAGTGAACCCCTAAACTATACCTACTATAGTTTACTTGAACTGTTATTGAAAAGACTCATTTATCTACTAAGTTATGATAGTACGTTAAAAACGGAGTTTTGTTAAACTATACAGTAACATAACTTAAAAAGAGTTTTTGAAATTTTTTGATCGGTTATAAAAGACATAAGAAATCTGTAGAAAGATGTTTATAACAAACATTTACAAAATTATCTTTTTGTTCAACTTGTATTCCCCCTAAAAATCACTTAAAACAATTTAAAAGATTCAATGCGAGGTATAAACGCACCTTATGTGGGTGATTGAAACGAATATGTGCGTAAGGATGAGAAGCTCCACGAATGAAGTCCCGATACTTAACGAGTGCTAAATGACATATAATGGCATATTTTCACTTAAATATAGCGTTTAGCGGTAACCAAAGGCAAGGAAACACCTCACAGAACTAGGAAACACTTGGAATGAAGTGTTGAATCACATGTGATTGATCAAGGGAGAGTTCACGGCCACCCATGGAGTTTACGGCCATGAGATTACGGCAAAGGGAGTTTACGGTCGTAAATGCATGGTCAATCATGCCAAAGTGTGTTTTAAGGTTCTACAACATCCATTAAAGGTTCAAGGTCAAAGGCTTGGACTTAGGAAGGGTTTCCGATCCAAATGGCACATTTATAAGGGTTTACGGCCATGAGAGATGGCTTGGCCGTAAACTCCTTTTGTTCTTGCATTTTTTATGGTTTTCAAGGCTCTAAACAGGTGTTTCAACTAGATAACAAGCTAAGGATAGAGTACTTACGATATAGGGGCTTGAGATGGTGATTAAGGTCCAAGAACACTAGTGTGTGTTCTTGGTTTTCTTGGTGTTTCTTGAAGATCTAAGACAAGATGATTTCCATGGATGAAATCATGTGATGATGCTAGATTAAGAGATATATCAATAAGTCAAAGGAAGAGCACTTACGATCTTGATGATCTTGGATGAAGAACTGGATGATACTTGAGAGAGATTTCAAGTGTTCTTGAGGTGAAAGCGAACTAGTGAATGAAAGTTAGAGGATATGAGCCTATAAGGAGGGAGTTTATGGCCCACCTTTAGTTTACGGCTGTAAACTCAAGTGTTGTGGCCGTGAACTCCTTTTGAGGAGGATTAAGGCTTGAATGTTGCTTAGTGGCTTTAGCAGGTACTTCTAAGACCTATTCCTTAAGTATACTAGGCTAAAACTCCTTAGAATGACCTTTAACAAGGCCAGAACTCATTACAAAAGAGTCTGACGCTCAGTTGAGTTGACTGACTGAGCTTTCAAAGCAAAAATTTCCAGGTCATCACATCATCCCCCCGTCAGATGGAATTTCATCCTGCAATTAGCTTTCTTAGCATTACTACTGGGGCTGTGCTCCTCTGATTTGAAGAATACCCACTCGTAGACCTGGAAAATTTTCCCTGGAGTTTACGATAGGACTCATACTTTGTCCAATTATCATTACCTCGTGTATACAAGTCGTATATAATTAGGATTAGTAAGACGGTCGGATGTGCGACTCTGCCCCAGGTCAACAACCAAACAAGGAACAGGAGATAGGGCCGAAGCACACATACTAAATCTGCATAATCATAATCATATACACCCTCACGTATACACTGAATAGTAATAGGTGGGTTGTATTCGTCCTTAGCCTCTGTGCTCGAACTTGGTCTGCTGGACGAGTGGTATTTCGTGACAATCTTTGGAACATACGACGACAATGCTTCGGAGGAAAAAGTACCCTTCGCACGAGTACTTTGGGGTTTAGAATACGAAAGATAAAACTGAGGTTTAGGTCGGACTGTCGATACGAATGACGAAGATTTCACGAACTTGACAGTCGACACGATAGAAACATATGAACTTAGTATGGAGAGGACCACGCCAACTCATGACGAATGATAGTAACGGACTCTTTACTGAACAAAGTTTTGGCCGATTTGAAAGAAACGTCTGTTATACGATGATGTACCCCTAGTGTGTTCAAAAATGTACTCCTAGTGTGTTCGAAAATGTACTCTCCGTAAATGTTCTAGTGCTTTATGTTTTCCCTTTGATGTTAACACTCGTACGTATTGTACCGCTATGTGCGAGTACATACAATGAAAGTGCTTTGATAACTAGTGTTGATACTTTATATCATGATCCTCCTAGGTACCACTACGATCGCCTGTTATATACAAGTTATGAATAATTAAAATGAATAAGACAGTCGACTGAGTAACTCTGCCTCAAATCCACAACCAAACAAGGAACAAGAATTAACACGATATCACTCACTCTAAATCTGCAACATCTTAGTCATGCACAACTCTGATGTATATGCTAAGCCATTATAGCTTTTCTAAACGAATCTTTTAGTACTCTTGAATATTGTGATCTATTTCAATATGTGAGTTATTATTATTACTTTTTAAGTGTTTTCCCCATGTTTTAATCTTATATAAATATAAATTAATTAATTTTTAAAGTAATTACTATTTCGAAAACTTACCAAAACTTCAAAAGCGGGGTTCCTCGTTGCGTCCTTATTTCTTGTGGTTAGATTCCTCTATTTCCTCCGTTACCTCCCTCTGTTGGGCAGTCTCTCTTGGCATGCCCCATTTCACCACATGCATGGCATACTTGTACTATCCCGACATCGGTGGTTGAAGTGATGTGTTGCGTCGGAGCTTCATAGAAACAAGCTCCTTCGTCTTTCCTCTTTGTTGGCCAATCCCCCATAATGTGTCCAGATTTGCTGCACTTGTAACATGCTTGGTTTACTTGGGGACTTGGTCGTGCCGACTTCAGGCAGAAACTGGCAAGGTGCCCTTTCTTGTTGCAGTTGGTACACTGCATAACTCGACAAGCACTGTGGTGGTGGTAAGTGCATTTGTCGCATATCGGGAGACTCCCAACATATTGTTTAACGGAGGTTGTAGTGGCAGATGAAGTGCCAGATGTTATGACTGGTGTTGTGACCGCATGGGTAGTCACGGGCTGTCGCCCTAGGTAAAACCTTGAGTCGACTTTTTATTTTTTCTATCCCAGTATTTTCGCTTCTTGTTCTTAGGCTCGTGGTTTGGGATGTCCTTGATAGTAGCCACTCACGGGTTCCCTTGATTACTATTGTGATGAGCAAAACTGGCTCCGCTTCCGCTAGCATTATTTGTAATGAACTGTGTCAAAACAGTTGTCACAGCAGCTGTGACCGCAGCCTGAAAAGTAGCATACTCTATTTGCAGAATTGGTGCTTCGACTGGTGGTCGATTCCCTCCTTGTGAAGACATGAATCTGCCGCATGGCGTAGAATGAACTCATGATTCTAAAGCAGTGGGTTTAAGTCGAAAGCTAAAAGACAAGGTCATCCTAGTTCTGAGTGTATTGGATCCTGACTTCTACAGGGTTCTAGAAACAATTCATAAAAGAGTCTATACTTAATAAACCTTATGAATTAGAAATGGCCATCCTCGAAGGAATATTTGTGACCTGAATAACTGTTACCAGTTGCCACTACTAGAAAAACAGCCTTTTACGACGCTCATTGCGCGTCGTAAAAGGCTCACACGACGCGCAAATGCGCGTCAAGGAAGGCCCTGTCATAAAGAAAGACGACGCGCATTTACGGCGCTCATTTACGACGCGCATTTACGACGCGCGTTTACGACACGCAATGCGTATCAAGGAAGGCCCTGTCATAAAGGAAGACGATACGCATTCACGTGTCGTAACCTTACGACGTGCGTGTTAATGACATGCAATGCGTATCAAGAAAGCCACTGTCAAGAAAGGCCATGTCATAAATGAAGATGACACACATTTTTGCGTATCATAATTTTAAATGTTTAAAAAAAATATTATTTATAGATTTTTCTAATTTTCAAATTAAATAATACATTAAAAATCTCATAATACAAAATAAAATACCATAAATAACAAAGATAATTCATTTCACTAATATGTCAAATACAAATAACTCTTCCAGTAGTGAGTAAATGTTATAAAAAAAAAATGAACTCATTTATATACAATTGCATTATCTAGCTTCCTATGTGCCAAGAACTCTCTGTACAAAATGTTATCTTTGGTATGCATGTCTAAATACCTACTAACTCCTCCTATTCAAAAGATAGCCACCAATTTTCTCAGCAAAGTGTTGAAAAGGTACCTGCAATACAAAATCATTAACAAACATAATATATTTTAATTTTTTATTGAAGTATATGAAAATTGAAGTAGTTAGTTTAGTTAGCTACCTCATTTTCCTGTTTGATATCATGTGTAAAGAATTGTTACATATACATCCTATACAGAGTAATAAAGTAGGAGGTTATTTCCTGTAGTTTACCCATAAAAGAAAGGAAAAAAAAAACTTACAGGTTCTGTAATATAGACACGTGCCAGGTCCTTCAAAAGGTGAATTGAGAGAAACAAATACGTTTGCAGCATTCATGAGATTAATACTTAACCTCCTTCCCATAATTATTCTTTGCATTTCATTGTACAATATGTTAATCAAATTTATATGTAAAAGGGTCATCAATTTGAACTCACGTTCCAACACCTTCTTTGAATAGATGACTATAATTTCTAGCGACAATTCAACTTATAAAAAGGAAAGAAAACAACAATCTAGCTTATAAAAGATTAATAAATAGAGGGCCTAAAATTGCTTAAAGCTCAACGCCAGTAATCGCTAATCAATAAGATAATACTTTGTTTTTTTAACTTCTCCAACCATTGGTGGTTGTTGAGTTGACCCGACATCTTGTTGGAAAAATCAGGGCTTCCTTCAACTTCTCTCACTTTGTCCATAAGAAGGGATGATGGGCTTACTTCCTTCAAATCAACATTCAGATTCTTAAACAAAACCTGAAAGGCCACAATAACAATAGTGAATATAGTATATTATCGGAATTGATGTTATAAACTTTTTGATTATGATGTGTGTAATATGATGTGTGTGCAGAAGAGTAGGGATCTTGCTGGGTACCATAGTTTTCAGCATAAGTAACCTGAACAAGAAGGGTTTGTCCGCTTGCAGCCCCCGTATGCATTGTACACATCCACCACACCATGTGTGGCTGCAACTGCAACTGGTTGTGCATACGAATCTTGACTGTTCACCATTGTCCTGCAACCTATATATATATATATATATATATATATATATATATATATATATATATATTACAACTGCAACTGGTAACACTGTAACTCCTAGGCACCAAGAAGGGTATTTTTGGAAATTGTAAAAGATCAAAAAGGGTATTTCAGGAAAGTGAAAAACCCAAAAGGGTATGTCTGGAAATTGAGATACCTGAACAAGCTCTTCATTTTCAGTAGCACAATTGGGTTTATCTTCATTTTCAATAGCACACTTGCAAAAATTTTAAACTTTTAAAACCCATCTTAGAAGGACTAAAGGTTAGAAAGGAGAAGTAATGAAGCTATGAGTTGAGAAAAGAGTAATCACAGCAAGGTCTCTAAAACAGACCTGCTGTTCAAAACGGATTTACTCCAAAATCTAAAACAGAAACATAGCTTTAACTAAATTTTATAGAAAACTATGATTGTTCAGGATTCCAGAACTATAAAGAACTCCTTCTAACTCCAAAGGATGAATTAAATATGAATTTTACAAAAAGGTGTATCACTTCTATCTCCAACAAGACAGTCAAGTGAGGTTGGCCAATTCTACCCAACTTGTGAGTAGAATTCGTCCATACCAAAATTCAGAGAAGTAAAGGACATACAAATGAAAGTCTTAGAATTGGAATTGAATGAAAAGAATTTCCCAAGCTCCGGATATAAAATTCACATTATGGACAATCACAACACTAGTAAAAGCTGGTGACTGCGCACTGATCTGGAGTCTGGATCAATTCTAACCAATTTATAATTGGAAATAACACCCCATCTGCTCCAGATCTTAAATTCATAATATCAGGAACATATAGAAACTTGGAATCACTCTGGATCCTTTTCCAAGCCTTATAAATGATGAAAACAAAATGACATATCAGAACAGACTCGGATCAGACCTAACAGCAAAGATTCCATCCTTGCACATAGATAAAGTCCTTACCAGTGAAGTTGGGCTGCTTAAGAAAGTTAGCCAACTCAATTTGTGAACTTTGGGAACTGGTTTGGGGTCCGTTTGAGTTCTATAGCTCAAGGTATGATTTTTACAATATGACTATAGATCTGATGGAAAACAGAATCATAGCCACCCGTGATTCCTTTTTGGCTTATCCATCCTTCTCCATTGTTAAAAAAAAGTTCTACTAAGAACTGATACAGATACAAGACATGAAATCTAAGTAAACCATTGAGATGAACATGTAGTCAACATTTCATAGATGTAAACATGATATCCCATGCCTCTAACATGGAACATGATATACACATATCAAAACTTTTAATTGAATTTACAAATACATACACTAGCCAAAATCAAGGGATATCAAGTACCTTAGTTGATGACTTGAGTAGTGAACTACAATCATTTTCTGTGCAATCCATCATGTAGATCATTGGAACTGGGTAAAAGAAGAATAAAAACCAATGAGTGGACAGAAAAAAAAGTAAACATGTAAAAGGAGCTAAACAGAAAGTTATACCAAATGAAAATACAAATGCCATCTACGCCTTACCATTCCTTGAATGTCTGATATACCTCGCGAACCACAAGTTCTTCCAGCTTATGATCATCAAGTTGAACACTTGTTAATAGCATTGTGATATCAATATCAAAAAGTTTCCACCTCTAAACGAAGGCTGCAAAGATACAAGGTCGAACAAAATTACATTATTACCCTCACGCTAAAAGTAATGGGAATTTAATAGTGATTTATTAAAAGTAAAATTCCAACACTCCACGAATCAGCGGCCTTATCATGGCCCCTCCCTTGTACAATTTCAGGTGTCATACCTTATATTTAGTAAGGAATGGAATATGGGATATGGGAAATATACCTTATATTTAGTAAGGAATTGAATATGGGAAATCATTTCAAAATCTTCAGTGTCTGCAGCCATCACTACAAATTCAGAAAACCCCTATTCAGGTCCCTTGTAACTGTTTAAAAAAAAGAAAAAACAAGAAGTTAGAACCAACATTAAGAACAAAACAAGTCAGAATAATATTCACAAAGTTGATAAAATTTGGTTAAGAAAAAGAACAAGAAACATAGCCAATTTAGTTAGGCATTGAAACAAACCTGAATAATATCAAGCATTATGCAACTCTGGGAAAAGATAAGAACTTTATGGCCTTTCGGAATAAGATTACCCTGTAATTGAATAAAAAAATCACATTGTAAATTTGTACCTGATGTTATGAAACACACATTCAACTGATTAAGATTTTCACTGCTGTTATGAAAAATCTACATTTGTACCTGATGTTAAGAAAAATCACATTGTACATTTGGATGACCTACAAGCAAAAGTTTTCACTTTATGTAGAACCATGAACTATATAACAGTGTATGGCATGACCAAGAGAAACTTTATGCTGCAAATCCTTCAAGGATGGTTGGCAACAATCATCTTTCATCTCATTATCAGACCGACTTCCAGCAGCAGCAGCTGGCAAGGAGCTCATTGATTTCTTCTAATAATGGGCATTGGAGTGAAGGTGAGAATGGAAATAATGATATGAGACTACTGTGACCAAGGGTATGATTGTCATTTTCTAACACAACTTACCATTTTCTGTTTTCACCTGGAATTAATTTTCACAAAATAAAAAAAAACATATAAGGTTTTCTCAAGTATCAACTATAAAAAATAAAAACCAATTTCCACTAATCTCGATTGATGTTACTGCTATTCAGATGAAAGAAGAAGAGGAGAGAAGTAAAATAGAGAAAGGAAAAGAAGGAGCTACTGTGGATCTTATGCAAGTGCTTCTTGCCAGCACTAAAGAAGTTAAGGAACAAAATGATGGGTTTGTTGATGTGGTGAAGAAAACCAAAGGAAATAATGGAAATTTGTTTTCAAAAGAAGCTACAGGGGGGAAAAACAGTTTTCGAGTAAGGGGCATCAAGGGAATTTCTCGAAAAATGAAGCTTCAGGGGTTTTTGCTGGAAACCGCAAGCAGGGGCAAAAAGGGAATTATCCGAAAATTGAAAATTCTGGGGCTTCTGCTGGAATTCGCTATCAAGGGTATAATGGGAATAATCAGGAAAATTTGGAATTTAGTTTTGATAGAGGTGGGAAGACAGGAGGTAAAAATGGGCAGGGGTATTATGGGAATATTCAGCCAATGAAAGGAAAGTCTAATGATTCAAAGATTGAACAGGGGCAAAGTTGGAAAAGTAACAAAGTTATGGGAAAGAACAAGGATGGGGGTGATGTTTCGGAAGTCAAAGGGTTTGTGGGGAATAGTTCTATGAGTTGGCCTGACCAGGAAGCTAAAAAATCAGAAGCAGGGGTAAATTTTAATGGTAACAGGCAGGGCTATATTCCGAAATCTGGGGCTCGATTTCAAAATCAATATTATGGCTTGCTTTTAAAATCAATTTCATTAATTTTATATAAGAAGGGTACAGCTGACCTAATTTTATATAAGAACTCTAGAACTGATACGTACCTTTCTCTTTGATAATTTCTTTTAAGATGACTATTGTTTAGGGCTATCAACAACACCATCATCTCCGCTACCATAGTGTAATAAACAAAGCACCATTGAAGGCCCTTCATCATCTTCCGCTGCCATTACTTCCTTGAGTGAAAATTTCGAACTCGATGGGAGAGGAAATGAGTCGCCAATAAGAAATCTGAAATCATAAAATCAGATGGGAAGAAATCTGTGAAAAGAGTTGAAGTCGTTTGAGATACCGATGTAAATCCTTAGAAATCTCATTTGAGAAGAGAATGGAGAGCCGCTTCTTTTTTTGGCGCTGAATCGTTTCACCACCGGTCGATCACCACGGAAACAGGAGAACTGGAAGCTTAAAATAAAATAAAACCCTACACATATTTGTAATCTTCAATCGTCGGATCTAGGGCAGAAGTAGATGGACGATGGGAAGTAGAGCAGATGTGAAAATAACCCTCAATCGCTAGTAGGCTATGGAATCGTTAGCTTGTGAAAATTTTGTGAGGCAGTGGATGTGGGTGAGAGGTGGAGACGATGTAGGGTAGATATGAGAGTCATATGGAAATGAATGTAGGAGAAGAAGGCGGGTGTTTAAAAAATTTGGGGATTTCATTTTCCCTCTTAGAGACGCGCGTTTCTTAAAAAAATATAAAACGACATTCACAGAGGACGCACGAGTGCCCTCCGTGTTTTTAATTTTTTTACATGAGACACTATTTAAGGGCACGCAATAATGCGTGACCTAAATCCTTAAATTTTTTGAATAGATGACACTCTTTTAATGTCACTCTCCTTTGCGTAACATAAATCACCGAGTGTCGTGGTTTGCACGTCGTAAAAGGCTATTTTTCTTGTAGTGTGCATGTAAAGAAAATAATCCTAACATATAGGGTGAACAGTGTTTCCATTAACTCATTAAGTTAACCAAGATTATTATTTATTAGCGTGAAGCATATGATGTTTTGGTTACTCCTGCTGATCTCTCTTTGAAAAGTTCTCTTGAGCATGCTCTTGTTCCTCCTTGACTCTTCTGATGACTACTATGAGGAAGTGGTTACATCTATCTGGGTTTGTCATACGAGAATAGAAGTGTCTAAAGAATCTATGAGATTAAGTGAAACATTATGGGGTGATCCTTACAGAGTCCTTCTTTAATTGTACAATGTATACAATTTGTATATAATTCAAGATGAAATAGACCTTCGAATAAGTGATCCTACTCCAAAACCACAACCAAACAAGGAACAGGTAATGAAGCGTAGATCACAAATTCGAAGTCTATAAGATCTCAATTATATATAACCTTAGGGGTATACATTGCAAGATTATAGACCTATCCGTAAGGGTCTTTTAAGTTATCACATAAGTTATTTATATAGTTCCTAAAATACTCCCAGAGTATTTTAATGTAATGTACTTAGTATGCTTTAACCTTGTTATCGTGTTATAGTATCATAAAATATTCCTATAGTATTCTAACTCAATGTATTTGAGCTAGAATTCTCTTAGCGTTAGGTAAGTTTTAAGACTGTTGCAACATCACATCACTCCCAAACACATGTCGGTCATATCTCGAATGAATATAGTTGATCAAGCTATATTGATCCTAGATATGATTACATAACTATCCAGGTTTGACCGCAATGTTCAACATTTAAATACTTTTGTCCTGTTCTTCTTGTGATACTTGTTCTAGTATGTATATATGTCTAAGCACGTAGGTATACTTTTATAAGGTACTGTTATATCCTTAAAATATAATATTATCCATAACACTTAAGTTCCATTGTATTTATAGTTGTATGTATTTTATCGGTTGATATACTTAGTTCACTATAAACAATGCTCTGATACCAATCTGTCACACCACAAAACCAGAACGGCGGAAACATTCGGCAGTGAAGGACATCATGTTTAGTATCACAAGACATGCATCATAGTAATCAAAGTAATGAACAACCATTTCATTAGAAAAAAGTGTTTACAAAGTATGCGGTTCACATAACATAGACTACAAAGTAAATAACAAAACAAGACTTGAAGCTATATTGGTCCATCTTCTGAATTCCCAGTGTGAGTACCAGTGTACTAGTTTCCTGAGAATACAAGTAATTTTGAAAGAGTTGATCAGCAATTAAGCTGGTGAGTTCATAAGATTTTAGTGATGTAAGTATGTTGTAGAAAGTTGTAGTAAGTTTGTAAGTTCTGTTTAGAAACGTTTGTTGTTCCTCCAGAAAATCCTATATTTCCTGCTTTAATGAAAGATAAGTAAAAATGAAATCCTTTCTATGAGTACTAAATGGATACATGTTATATAGAACTCAGCATAAACAAACAATCGATTGTGTGTATCTTCCCTAATCCCACAACCAAACAAGGAACAGGAAATGAGGCGGAAGGCACACATTCAATTATTTATTAGATCGTCGTTGTATATAACCCTGGCGTATTCACTTGGTACTCACAGAGATAACTGTAATAGTTCCTTTATATTTTATGAAAAGATTCTTTAAGAAAACCCTTATTTCTTATAATAAAAATGATAACCACAGTGATTCTTTCTATAATCATTTAGTTTATACTAGCTATATATAATCCAATATTGGATTGATAGTTAATTGTGTGAATTTTCCCTAAGCCCACAACCAAACAAGGAACAGGAAATGGGGCAGAAAGCACACATCCAATTACCTATCGGGTATTAATTATATATAACCCTGATGTATAAACTAAGGTATTATAGAATTAACCACCTAAGGTCCTTAATTTTATACTGGTTTAATAAAATGGATTAAACCCTTTACTGATAAGTTTCTAGTTTTGTCTACCAAATGTTCTATTTGAAAAGTATGTTTTGTACTAGAAAATAGTGTATTGAATTTGTGTCCTATGACTTGACCCAAACCTGGTACCCCTTATGATGTCTTAATGTATACGGAACATATATATAACTAAGATCGAATGGATAATAGGCTGGGTGAATCTGATCTAAGCCCACAACTAAGCAAGGAACAGGAAATGAAACTGAAAGCACACATCCTATTAGCTATCTAATCCTATTAATATATATCCCTTGATGTATACATTAAGGAATCATAAGGATAGCATTATGGTCCCTTTCTACTAAATGTATTAGACTCGACTCTTCTGATTGTCGTTTGAAAATGTAAAGTTTTCCCTAGTTTACAATTATCTTGACTCGAAAATAGGTTGCATTAACTTCCAAGTGGAATTGACACTTTATTAGAGTAATGGGAAAATGAAAGTACTAAGTTGTCTTTTAAATTAACATCTTGTCATACCGATTTCCTTAAAACATGTTTGTTTTATTAAGGTCATAATGTGAAGGCTAGTACCCATACTATACGCTCTCCCTGTCAAGAGATTCTGGGAATCAAACACGACTTCAGCAAACAGTTGCTTGGCCGTGTAATCCACATTAAGTTTAAATGATCATGTATACCCAATTTAACGATCACGTTTTGTTTAGAACAATGAATTAGTGATTCATTGGTATAATTAGATCCCGTAGTGTTCTCATGCTATAGCATCTTAGTATGTTTGTTCTGTTATAGTATCTTATTATGTTTCTTCTGTTATCATGTATTGTATATTCCTCCCTGTTTCTCTTTATACTATGTTCTAACATCTAATATGAACTAAACCCCTAAACTATACCTATTATAGTTTACTTGAACTCTTATTGAAAACACTCATTTATCTACTAAGTTATGATAGTACCTTACAAGCATAGTTTTGTTAAACTATAAAGTAACATAACTTTAAAAGATTTCTTGAAATGTTTTGATCACTTATAAAAGACATAAGAAATCTTTGGAAAGATGTTTATAACAAACATTTACACAATGATCATTGTGTTCAACTTGTATTCCCCCCTCCCCCCCCCTTAAAAGCATTTAAAACAATTTAAAAGATTCATTACAGGGTATGAACTCACTTGATGTAGGTGATTCAACCGAATATGTGTGTAAGGATGAGAAGCTCCATGAATGAAGTCCCGAGACTTAACGAGTCCTAAATGACATATAATGGCATGTTTTGACTTAAATATAGCGTTTAGAGGCAACCAAAGGCAAGGAAACACTTCACGGGACTATGAAACACTTGGAATAAAGTGTTGAATCACATGTGATAGATCAAGGGAGAGTTCACGGCCACCCAAGGAGTTTACGGCCATGAGTTTATGGCCAAGGGAGTTTACGGCTGTAAACTCATGGTCAATCTTACCAAAGTGTGTGTTTTAAGGTCCTACAACATTCATTAAGGGTTCAAGGTCAAAGGCTTGGACTTAGGAAGGGTTTGCGGCCAAAATGGCACACTTATAGGGGTTTACGGACATGGGAGATGTCTTGGCTGTAAACTCCTTTTGTTCTTGCATTTTTGATGGATTTCAAGGCTCTAATCAGGTGTTTCAACTAGATAACAAGCTAAGGTGTGAGTACTGACGATATAGAGGCTTCAAATGGTGATTAATGTCCATGAACACTAGTGTGTGTTGTTGGTGTTCTTGGTATTTCTTGAAGATCTAAGAATATATGATTTCCATGGATGAAATCATGAGATGATACTGGATTAAGAGATGTATCAATAAATCAAAGGAAGAACACTTACCATTTTGATGATCTAGGATGAAGAATTTGATGATACTTGAGAGAGAACTCAAGTGTTCTTGAGGTGAAAGTGAACTAATGAATTAAAGTTAAAGGATATGATCCTATAAGGAGGGAGTTTACGGACCACCTTGAGTTTACGGCCGTAAACTCAAGTGTTGTGGCCGTGAAATCCTTTTCATGAGGATTAAGGCTCGAATGTTTCTTAGTGGATTTAGCAGGTACTTCCTAAGACTTATTCCTTCACTGTACTAGGATAAAACTCCTTAGAATGACCTTTAACATGGATAGAACTCATTACAAATGAGTCTAGCGCTCAGTTGAGTTGACTGACTGAGTTTTCAAAGCAAAATTTCCAGCTTGTCACAAATATGGCTTCTATCGGTACTGGTGTAAAAAAGTACATTGGCATATAAGTTGTTTATTTGGAACATACCGACAACTACCGTTGGGTCCTCAATGGCTTATCGTGCTCCTATAATAAATGCCTAACCTCTACCTTTCTCCCTAAATAATGGACAATTCTTCATGAAATGTCCCACCTCCTTACACTCAAACATGCCTTATATACTGATGTTGCTGCTGTTGTTGTCCCTTGATTTGTCAGAATCCTGCACCTGTTGGCAAGATAACCTTTCTTACCATAATTTGTGCAGATTCAACAAAGTCTTGAATGGTTATATCCACACATGTTACACCTCTGACTACTTCTTATAGTAGTCCCTACTGGGGTTGTAACCGCAAATGCATGAACTGCTTCCCATTTCCTCTCTGCTATTTTCCTAGCCCTTCCCTTGGATTCCTTTCCAAGATTTCTCTTTCTATTATCCGTCATTGAGAGATCAGCCTTCTAGACCATTTTTCCATGACGGGTCTCTTGATTCATCAGGTTAAACTCTCTTGGCGATGTCATAGGTGGTTGGGTTTGAAGCAGTAACCAATCCTTGAATGGGTTGGGGCAAACCCCAAATGTACCTTTCTATTTTCTTATATTCCGGAGTGACCATTCTGCGACATAAGATAGCAAGTTTATTGAAACCGTTTGTGTTGGGTCAAAAATATGGTTTATACTTTGCTTTTCTAGAAAAATATATTTTTCTATAATATAATATGTAATTTTGTGGCTGTGTACGGCTGCACATGTGTGTGCGGCCGCCCACCCTGTGTACGGCCGCACACACATGTGCAGCCGTACACTGGTGTGCTGCTGGTGGCCTATGTCTCATATAAATAGAGGAGTGCATGTGGGAGTGTGAGGCAAGAGAAGAGAGAGAAACTAAAGAAGAAGTGTGTGTGAGAGAGAATCTATTGTAAGGAGCATAATTCATATCATCAATACATCATTAGATTCAAGTTATTCTTCTTCTCCTTCTCTTCTACTTGATCTGACATCATCCAATTGATTGGGATTCCGCACCATCAATTGGATCTGATTGATACACAAGCAATTTCGGGGACTTACAATTGGTATCAGAGCTTGGTTGTATCAATCAATTTATTCAGATCTGGAGCTTATTTGATCTTATTTTGAAAAGATAATAGATTTTTTGGATAGATCTCGCAAAAATAAGGGGGGTTACTTCTTTGCATTTTTCATAAAAACGAGTTTTCGATCGAGTTTTGGAGCAAAAAGGGTGAAAAACGTCGTTTTTTTCGCGAATATGTTGAAGGTGTGCGGCCCGGTTGAAGGAGTGCGACTGGTTGAAGGTGTGCGGCTCAGCAGCCTCGATGTGCGGCTCAGTAGTGTGCGGTTCGGTTTGTGCGGCCGGCTCGGTGTGCGGCTCGGTGTGCGGCTCGGACGTGTGCAGTCTCGGATTACGGCTCGGAGCGTGCGGCTAGGTCTTCGGTTCTCAGTCTCGCCTTGGAATCCACGGCTCAGCTTCGCTCTCTTCTAAACAGTGTCTGGGTCGCACGCAGCCTCGTCCTCGCAGCAGCGTCCTTGCATCGCTTCGCAGCTCATCCTCGCTTCGCAACATCCATAAAAGTAGAAACGGAGCTTAGGGCTGCTGGGGATCAAACCCGGGTAGCTTGTCTATTGTACAGCGTGCCTTACCAACTCGACTAGCACAACCTTTGTGTCATCCCTTCGAAACATAAATCATAAGTTGTGATTGTCGGTTTATATTTTCACAAATTGACAACATCAGCCCAAAAATTCAAAATTTAATTTTTAAAATCCATTTTCAACCCAAAATTTTTGATTTTAATTTTGACTTTTATATTTGACTTTTGACTTTAAAATTTTGACTTTGACCTTCAAGTTTGACATTTGACTTTAAACTTTGACTTTTAATTTTTCATATTTAGCTTTTCGGTTTGACTTTTAAGTTTGATTTTTCAAGTTTGACTTTTTAAATTTGACTTTTAGGGTTGACTTTTGAGTTTTTAGTCAAAGGGCAATTAAAAAAAATTAAAAAAAAACAAAACAAAAAAAAATAAAAAATATAAAAAATGAGTTCCACATCAATTCCGGTAAATGAAGTTTCATGTACTCCATCTTGTATAGCTACGATTAAATTTCTTCGCGAACAAATTGATTTGCTAAAAAGGGAAAATGAAGACCTAAAATATGAAAGATACACCATTAGGAAAGAACAAAAACCGTTAAAATCTCAATTAGAAACCAAAATCAAGGATTTCCGAAAACTCCAAGAAGATTACAGCAACAAGTGTGAAAATTATGATCACATTAAGAAAAAACTTGCTGCTGTAACTGAAGAACTTGACGCTTTAAAAATAAAGTGTGGAAAAACAGATGTTAGTTTCAAAAATTACACTGCATCAAGTAAAACAGTCGAGTCCTTATTTGAAAATCAATTGAAATTCAAAGATAATCAAAACAAGTGTCTTGGGTATGATAGTGTTCCTCCCCCTTTCAATCATAACTATATATCCATACCTTTGACTCGGGAAGAGATTGACTGAGAACCATTTATGGTATACAGTAAACCAGTTGTTGAACAGGCAACTGAGGATGTTGAGATGAACGATACTAATGATTCTACTTCTTATGCAGGTAAAATAGTAGAGGATGAGAACAACGAGAACACCATTGAACAAACCAACATCTCCTTGAACTCTGAATATGTTGCTTCGAACTCAGTTGCTTCTGATCAACCTGTCGTTGAGAAATACATGCCACTAATTCCAACGCAACAGAGTTCTTGTTGCAAGTGTGCATGTGGGAACAACAAGAGACAAGGCAAAGACACGCCACCAGGGGCAGGAAGAAACAACTCCACAGTGAAGAAAAAGACATGTTTTCATTGTGGAACAGCTGGACACATTGCCAAAAATTTTCCAAATCGCGCGTACGTTCCCTAATACGTACATGGCTGGCAGAAAACACCAAGAGGGAGATACACCAAAAGAAACCCCTCAAGGCCACATTCGGAAAATAGCGATTGGAATGCCATGAAGGCCACAAATCAACCCCACAATGCCAAGAAATCAACTCCCAAGGTCAAGAAGGGAATGTCAGACAAGAAGCCAAATCCAAGAGATGCTCCTATAAAGCCAAAATCAAACTCATCTCAACGGCCGACATCAAGTTCAAAATCAAGTGCTGAGCCACCCATCAGATCGAAAAAGAAATGGGTTAAACCCAACTACAAATGGGTTCCAAAGGCTCACTCTCCCAAATCAACTAATGACTCTAATATTTCTTCATCTTCTGTTTGTGATAAAAAGGACATGACATGGGAGAGAGTATCGTGCAAAGATGACAAAGGTCGACCCAGTTTCAAAATGGACTGGGTTCCAAAGACCAACTGATCCTGCTCGGTGTCGAAACAGCTATGGAGGCCTATCATCAGACTTCAGTTTGTTGATAGTGGCTGCTCCAGGCACTTGATAGGAGGCATCTCTCAACTGTACAACATTCAGACATTTGTTTGAGAGTATGTGTCCTTTGCGGGAAGGGAAGAAAGGAAGTGATCACTCATGGGGTTTGTGCTTAATGACATGAAGAATTTTCGGATCTATTCTGAGTTTACGCGTGCTATTCTCAGACCTTCTGGATGCAAATTCAATCGCTGACTTACGGTTTAAGTTTTCTTCTCTATACTCCTGAGTTTTTCTTAAGCTGATTCGCTTTAAAGACAAATTTTTGTTTTAGGATAGTTTAAATTTGCGCATTTACTTTCGTTTCTCTCCTATGCACAAATTTAAGGGGAGAAATAAAAACAAAAAAAATTATAAATTAAAAAAAAAAAAAGTAGAAAATCAAAATAATAATATGTTGGTTATGGAATGTGCTTGAGGGAGATGTTTTGGGAAGTGATATGATAAAGTGATAACATGCAACCTGAGTCTACGTAATGTACCCGAAGTTGAAGGGTCTATGCTCTGGTTTGATGTGTCGGTAGGCACGAAAATTTTTTAAATGGACTTGACAAGGGAGAGTTGAACTTAGGAAATTTATAGACTTGACAAATTTTGACCTAGTTAGATCCGTTCAGCCTGACAATACGACGCTCGGATAGGTTGAGCAGGGAGATATATATGGGAATCTACTCGTCACAATAATTGAACCCGTACTTGGAACCGTGGCTTAACTTTCCTCGATGTGCGGATTCTATCCTTAATTCTGGTTGGATGGGGCGACTGGTAAATTCCGATAAATTAGGTCTGTAGAATATCATTTTCTTTCTTTCCGTCTGTTAGACATATGTTGTCTCCTTTGCGTGACTTCCAATCCGACCTGGTACACAACATATGCAACTCTATTTCTTTGCAGGTTATATATGTGAAAGACTTCTTATCTGTTAGCCATATGTTGTCTCCTTTGCGCGACTTCTAATCCGACCTGGTACACAGCATATGCAACCTTCTACTTCTCAACCCCTCTGAAGTAATAAGTAATAAGTAATAGAAATCTGAATCTATCTTCTCTCTGAATGGTTGTCTGCTCACCCGGTGTAAGTAGTACTCTGGAAGTTCTTGATGGCTGGGGCATATCAGGAAGCGGGAAACACGTTCTAGTACACTTAAAATTAAACACATACAGATTGTCTATAGATCTCGCTGCTCAATTTAGGTGGATAACAATATTCGTGGTCGTCGTCAGATGAATGGTCCGTAAGATATAGTATCTAAGAAATTAGGATCAGATATAATTTTTAGGAACTTAAGTTCACCTGTCTTGTAACAAATAGTATGTCCTAAATTTGTCACAATTTTTCGTGTTTAAGTGGACAACAATACCGACGATCGACCAGACAAAGATGTGAATATTAAAGGTACTGATAAGTGGATAAAGGCTGTCTAAAAACTTTGATCCCAAATCTCTCTTAAAGTTAGTTATCATTTTTATTTTTGTTAAATTTGTCATAGTTTCTTCTAATTTAAATACTAGGGGAGAATTAAAAATTAAAAAAAAATCAGAAAAATTCAAAAATAAAAACAAATCAAAGAAAAATCAGAAAAATTTAAAAATCCAAAAATAGTGTTATTTCTGTTTTATTTCTTGTTCAGAAAAATCAAAAATCAAAAAATATTTTTTGTTTATGTTTTCATTTTTGTGCTAAGTTTTCTTTTAGTTTTGTTTTGTCTTAAAAAATGATTTCAGCTATAGATAAGACTCATGGAGTTTGTGTTGAAGATTTCTGAGCCAAAGCCTCGTCCGTAAGCATCGAAGAATTCACATTCGAAGGAGCAAGAAATGAAGATTATTCTTTCGACATTCAATCTGTCAACCCCAGAAGCATGGTGAAGCTGTACTTGAAGATTATGTCACAGATTGCATTGAAGCCTCCTCAATCAATCTGCTGCTATCTTTGTACCTGCTGAAGTGATCCAGAAGATTTGTTCTCTCTGTAGATTCTCAAGCTGAAGCGCTATCTTTCAAAAATCTGTACATCAAGCCTCCTCACCCAATGTGCATTCAGAGTCAAATCTTGAAGAAAAGCCCAACCGCTCGAGATGAAGTCATTCATGAAGATTCATAAAGTTCATCTTGAAGCTGTGAAGAAATCAAAGATTAATGCTGAAGCCAAGCTCCCAATGAAGATTAACAAGAAAAAGCCGGCTACTTTTTAGGGGGAGTTTGTTGGGCCATTTAGAAAAGAAAGCTTTAAACCAAGGGGGAGATTGTTGGGTCAAAAATATGGTTTATACTTTGCGTTTCTAGAAAAATATATTTTTCTATAATATAATATGTAATTTTGTGGCTGTGTACGGCTGCACATGTGTGTGCGGCCGCCCACCCTGTGTACGGTCGCACACGCATGTGCAGTTGTACACTGGTGTGCTGCTGGTGGCCTATGTCTCATATAAATAGAGGAGTGCATGTGGGAGTGTGAGGCAAGAGAAGAGAGAGAAACTAGAGAAGAAGTGTGTGTGAGAGAGAATCTATTGTAAGGAGCATAATTCATATCATCAATACATCATTAGATTCAAGTTATTCTTCTTCTCCTTCTCTTCTATTTGATCTGACATCATCCAATTGATTGGGATTCCGCACCATCAATTGGATCTGATTGATACACAAGCAATTTTGGGGACTTACAGTTTGTATATTTTCAACAACATCAACTTCCTTTATCGTCAAATTCCATAGCTCTTAATCCATCATTTGCATCTCTTATTGGGGTAGTATTCATTGACCATAAGCTGCTTCACCTCGCTCCAAGATAATGTATTCTCATAAGTGATGCCTATGGTTTTTGCATATCTATTCCACCAACTTAGGTCCGCGTCTGCCAATGTGTAAGTAGTAAACGTAACTTTGCAGTCTTCTGCACAAAAGATAATCTCGAAAACCGAGTCCATCTTTTCTATCCATCGATTTTATCCGACTACTCCTTAATTCACATGGAAATATCTTGGCTTATAGTTCATAAATTCTTAATATGAATAAGCCCTAGTTGGACCTCGATTATCTCTGTGTGAACTCTCTCCTCCATTTCCTCCTAAATCAACGTTCCTATTTTCTTCTAGGTTAGCTAAGGCGTCGGCTACGCGTTGAGTCACTAAATCGTCAATAGTGGCTAAACTCATAGGCTCAAGGTTATAACTACGTCATCCTCGTTGTAACATGCATGGTTCTAAATTTAAGGTGTAACTTAGTTGTTATGACTAGTTTGCTTTTGATAATTTAGTTAAAATAGTTAAATAGGTTAATCAAACGAACCAAACAAATAAAACAATATACAAAAAGGATTATATATATATATATATATATATATATATATATATATATATATTGATTTTGGATAATTTTTAAATCAATTTTTCCAGGAAAAAAAAATGTACAGTGGTGTTGTTTGAATAGGAAAAGTATATATTTTTTTAAAAAAAAAGACGTACCAATGCCCTATACACTGCTACCCTACTTTTCCTCCTCCAATCCCAAAGATATCATCCTGAGCTTCCCTAGCTCAACCATCTACCAAAGACCAAAATAAAGAACCATTAACGCCACAAATGGTGTAGATACACAAAGATCACCTCTGTGGTAACAATGTTGACCTCCTACATCATGGTTTTACACTGCATCTCATCCAAACGATGTTCCAACCCATCTATCACTATCTGATGTAGTTGCTCCTAAGAATGGGTCTCTTGTAGATGCTTCCAAGTGTTGGATAAGGTGTCTAAGTCCATAACTATTTCGGGCTTGTACTTGACCCGACCCGGCATGGTCCATTTGGGTTGCATGGCACCATGCAATTGGATAGACTAAATGAGAGAAATAACACTTGGAGATTATTAATATATTATAAGTTCTAATATATTAGTAATATTATTTGATTAGTTGATCAAAGAATTAATTTGGAATTAATTAAGTGATCAAAGGATAACTAATTAAATATATGGGTTGATTATGTAAATCATCCATATCTTGTATAGTGGGCTAAGAGGCTCCATGGATTATCAAGTTGGGTTCTACCCATAGGATGCTCCATGGATGCTCCATGGGAGTTACAAACCCATGGGTCATGGAAATGAAGATTCATGACACATTAGGGTTTACATGGTGTAACCCTAGATGTGTCAACACTATATAAGAGTCCCATTCTCCACAAAATTGGCTACATAAGCTACACTAAGAAACTAGAGGGCTTGGCCGATTTTGAGAAGTGTGTGTTATCTCAAGAGTCTTTCCAAGAGCATTTGGTGTTGTGTGAAGCATTTGAGGCATCACACTTGCGTGTTAGGCTCACAAGGTTTCAAGGAACACAAGCAACAACAAGGTATGTTATTCTATCTATGATTCAAGTTAAAATTGTTCCCCATGTATGCTAGATAGGAATATAACCTTGGAATTCAACTTTGCATGATAATTAGACAAACATAGATTCAAGGTTATTAGGGTTGCATGTACACTTAGGAAGTTTTAGAATGCTCAAAACCCATCAGTGGTATCAGAGCCAGGTTTGTTTGTTTGTTATTTGTGCTTAAAAGTTGAAGAAAGTCGAAAATTTTGCTGTCTGACTGATGGACTCGGCGAGTCCATGGGGAGGACTCGTCGAGTTCATGTGTATCTTCAACCTACTCGGCGAGTAGGTTTATGCACTCGGCGAGTAGGGTCGACAGAGTGCAGAATTTCGACTTTAGTTGCTGGAAATGGATTAGAATCATTACCCTAAAATGTTTTGGTACTTGAAAACTTGTTTTAGAAGGTGTAATGTCTTTTCTAACTCATTTACAACAACTAGTTATCAAAATTACAAAGATTAAATGTGATTTTGATTCTTGAAAGTGTTCATATTCATATTCTTGATTCTTATGATGTTTAGATGATCATAGGAATTATTTGTAACCTATGTGGTAGATTAATTCATGATCATAATGTGTTTTAATGGAGTCCATAACTTGTCCTCAAGTTATGGAAAACCAAAAGTCTCTTGGATTAAAAACCATTAAAAGAACACAAGAGTTAGGAAAAATGAAAAGTCCTCATTTTATTACTCTATTAAACTCATAAGTTACAAGAAATGAAAAGTTTTGAAAGTTTACAAAACTTGCCCTCAAGTTTTGGAACAAGTAAAGTTAAGTTAAAACTTTAGTTCCAACCCCTAGAATTTTAAAAGTTAAAATTCAACCCTTATACTTATATTATTATGATTTAATAATATATATATATATATATATATATATATATATATATATATATATATATATATATATATATATGTATAAAAACAAAGTCGTCTTACCGCTAGTACGCCTCATTCACGAAGCCGATCTATAAGGTGGGTATAAGGTTGTTGTCTATAAAATGGTGACTTAATGGGTGTCCACTCTCACCCACCGCTTGCTTGATCGGTGGAGGGTCGTTAGCCGAACGGGTAAGACAAGGACTTATTAATTCTCATTCAAAGTATGATGAATATTATAAAGTAACTAAAAGTTTTATTAAATTCCCAATCTTAGTTACTTTAGGAAAAATGTGAATAAGGTGCTATTCCATGAAATTACACTTTACACTTTGATTAAGTCGTTGGTGGAGCGTGTGTGGTTAACCGGCACACTAACTTGGACTTAACAAGGTAGGTAAAGGGTGACTTAGGGTTTATTATAGTATCGATGGAGCGTGTGTGGTTAACCGGCACATCGATTGAGTGATAAACTTTAAGGGTACCAAGTGGTTTGCATGGTTACTTCACACCTCGTTTTGTGATCCTCGGTATCCCAGTCACAAAACTTGGAGGGCACACTCGAGATTGAAACATGCCTTTGAAAAGTTCATTGAATCTCAAAGAATCTAGGAATTTCTAAGAACCATTCATAAACCTAATACTAAAATATTGCGGTTTTCGTGGTGGAAATTGGTGAATCGTCATTCACCTACCTTTCAAATATGATATAGCTTAGATTACGGCATACCTCTTCTAAGTTATATTATATTGTGATTGGATCCTAGCCTGAATATTACATTTGGGTGTTTTATTAAGGACTCTCTTATATCTAAACTAATCTTGTCCTCTTTTCTTCAGATGTATTTCAACAATGCTTCTGGCTCTAATCCTAATGGCTCCTTTACCCTTATGAACTTGTGTGGGAAAGTCACCTTTGATGGATCCAACTTCAATGAGTGGATCAGAAACATCAGGATGATTACCCGCTACGAGGACAAAGAATATGTCCTTGACAAGGAGCTTAAGGAGATTGATGAGTCCACTGCAACTCCTCAGGAGATCGCTGAATTTCGGGCACATGAAAGGGATGCTACGAAAGTGGCTTGCATCATGATGGCCACGATGACAACGGAACTCCAAAAGTCTTATGAGGATTTCTACCCTTATGAAATGCACCAAGATTTGATGGAAAGATACCATCAAAGTGCACGACAAGAGAGGTATGAAATCATCTGCTCCATGATAACAACCATGATGAAGGACGGGGAATCCGTCACGAGCCACATGAAGAAAATGCAAAGGTATGTGGATCGTTTGCTGAAGCTTAATGTGAACTTCCCGGAGGATCTTGCAATAGACATTATTTTGCATTCCTTACCATCGTGCTATGATCAATTCCGCATGACATATCACATGAACAAGGAAGAAGTCACCCTCAGCAAACTTCAGGGACTTCTCAAGACCGCAGAATCAGGTCTTAAGGGGAAGTCGGTTGCTATCACTCCTACTCAAAACTCTACTCCGGTTTTGGCAATCGGGAAAAGTCGAGGGAGGAAGAGAAAGAGCTCTTCTAAGGGTACCAAGGTTCGGACCCTTGATGGCTCTTCTTTAAGTGGAACCAAGAAAGGTTACATTACTCCTTCTTCTGACCCAAAAGAGGCTGAATGCTTCTATTGCCATGAAAAATCTCATTGGAAGCGGAACTGCCCAAAATACCAGCAAGATGTGAAGGATGGGAAAGTTAAACCCAACCATGCAGGTATTTACACTATCATTTCTAATAACTCACCCCATTCTAATTCTTAGGTCCTTGATACCGGGTGTGGTATTCATATTTGTTGTGACTTGCAGGGACTAAGAAGAAGTGAGGATGTGGAGCAAGGAAGGATAAACTTGATCATGGGGAATAGGAAAGCTATACCTGTTACCAAGATTGGAGTTTATACTTTATCGCTAAGTAGTGGGTTTAGTTTAGATTTGAATAAATGTTGTTACTCGCCAGGAATGGCAAGAAATATTATTTCCTTTCATGCTTTGTACAAACAAGGGTTTACCTTTTCATTTAATAATGAAGTTGGTTCTATTGATGCTTTCTTTAATAATGTTCTTTATTTTAAAGCATTACCTTGTGATGGTGTGTATGAAGTTGTGTCTGTTGTAGATACCTTAGGAAATAATGTTTTGTGTATTGATTCTACTAATAATAACTTGGATAAAGCATCTTTATGGCATTGTCGTCTTGGACATATAAGCAAGAAACGCATAGGCCAACTCCAAAAGGATGGAGTGTTGGAGTCGTTTGACCTAAAGTCAGTTGATAGTTGCGAATCATGCGTACTTGGAAAAATGACAAAGTCACCCTCCACAGGTTCGTGTGAGAGGGGTGAAGGTTTGTTGGACCTTATACACACAGATGTGTGTGGACCATTCAAACATGCCACAAGGGATGCTAATCGTTATTATTTGATGGCTCTTCTTCAAGTGTAACCAAGAAAGGTTACATTACTCCTTCTTTTGAACCAAAAGAGGCTGAATGCTTCTATTGCCATGAAAAATCTCATTGGAAGCGGAACTGCCCAAAATACCAGCAAGATGTGAAGGATGGGAAAGTTAAACCCAACCATGCAGGTATTTACACTATCATTTCTAATAACTCACCCCATTCTAATTCTTGGGTCCTTGATACCGGGTGTGGTATTCATATTTGTTGTGACTTGCAGGGACTAAGAAGAAGTGAGGATGTGGAGCAAGGAAGGATAAACTTGATCATGGGGAATAGGAAAGCTATACCTGTTACCAAGATTGGAGTTTATACTTTGTCGCTAAGTAGTGGGTTTAGTTTAGATTTGAATAAATATTGTTACTCGCCAGGAATGGCAAGAAATATTATTTCCTTTCATGCTTTGTACAAACAAGGGTTTACCTTTTCATTTTATAATGAAGTTGGTTCTATTGATGCTTTCTTTAATAATGTTCTTTATTTTAAAGCATTACCTTGTGATGGTGTGTATGAAGCTGTGTCTGTTGTAGATACCTTAGGAAATAATGTTTTGTGTATTGATTCTACTAATAATAACTTGGATAAAGCATCTTTATGGCATTGTCGTCTTGGACATATAAGCAAGAAACGCATAGGCCAACTCCAAAAGGATGGAGTCTTGGAGTCGTTTGACCTAAAGTCAGATGATAGTTGCGAATCATGCTTACTTGGAAAAATGACAAAGTCACCCTTCACAGGTTCGTGTGAGAGGAGTGAAGGTTTGTTGGACCTTATACACACAGATGTGTGTGGACCATTCAAACATGCCACAAGGGATGCTAATCGTTATTATTTGACTTTTACTGATGATTATAGTAGATATGGATATGTCTACTTGATCAAGCATAAGTCAGAGACTTTCGAGAGGTTTAAGGAATTTAAACAGGAAGTCGAGAATCAATTGGGCAGGAACATTAAGATGCTTCGATCCGATCGTGGTGGTGAGTATCTTAGTTCAGAGTTCCTCGACTATCTAAGGGAATGTGGGATAGTCTCACAATTGACACCTCCCAGGACACCACAGTTGAATGGTGTGGCTGAGAGGCGTAATCGAACCTTGTTAGATATGGTTCGTTCCATGATGAGTCGAGCTACACTACCAATCTCATTCTGGGGGTATGCCTTAGAGACTGCCGCCCATATTCTTAATCTAGTCCCTACAAAGAAAGTTGCCAAAACTCCTCACGAGATGTGGACTGGTAAAGTACCTAAACTAGACCACATCAAGATTTGGGGTTGTGAGGCTTTCGTGAGACGCGAGACTCATGATAAGCTCGAACCTCGAAGCGAGAGGTGTATTTTCATCGGTTACCCACAGCGATCCTTTGGTTACCTCTTCTACAGACCTAGTGACAATGTGGTCTTTGTAGCAAGAAGAGGAGTCTTTCGAGAGAGAGAATTTATAAGCCAAGGAGACAGTGGGAGGCAAATTGATCTTGAAGAAATTCAAGAATCAAGCGGTGAAGGAACTTCAAACTCTAGCCCTCAACTTGAGGAGGAAACTCCTGTTGAGCCAATTGACAAATCTGTACCTCTGAGACGTTCCACGAGAGTTAGGAGTGCACCTGAGCATTACTATGGATTCCATATTACTGCAGAAGGTGAGACACTTATTAGTGATGGGACACTAGTAAGTCAAGATGACCCTAACAGCTACAAGGAAGCCATGGCAGACCCCGAGTCTGCTAAATGGAAAGAGGCTATGGATAGCGAGATACAATCCATGTATGACAATCAAGTTTGGAACTTGGTTGAAAATGTACCAGGTCGTAAGACAGTAGGGTGCAAATGGGTCTTCAAGAAGAAGACCGACATGGATGGTAAAGTACACACTTATAAGGCTAGACTGGTTGCAAAGGGCTTCTCTCAAATTCCTGGAGTGGATTATGATGAGACCTTTTCTCCGGTAGCCAAGATTAAGTCTATTCGGGTTCTGTTAGCCATAGTTGCATTTCATGACTATGAAATATGGCATATGGATGTCAAAACCGCTTTCCTTAATGGAAAGTTGGCTGAAGATGTTTACATGAGTCAGCCAGAGGGTTTTGTCAGCAACGAGTACCCTAATAGAGTGTGTAAGCTTGAGAAATCCATTTATGGATTGAAGCAAGCACCTCGCAGATGGAATCTTTGCTGAAAAGGTCAAGGAATTTGGCTTTTCTAGGAGTGAAGATGAATCTTGTGTGTATGTCAAGGCTAGTGGGAGTATAGTCAGCTTTTTGGTATTGTATGTGGATGACATACTACTCATAGGAAACGACATTCCAACCCTGCAGGAAGTAAAGTCCTGGCTTGGGAAGTGTTTCGCTATGAAGGACCTTGGTGAAGCTACCTATATTCTAGGGATAAGGATCTTGAGAGATCGGAGTAAAAGACTAATTGGACTTAGTCAGAGTACCTACTTGGATAAGGTGCTGAAGAGATTCAGCATGCAGGATTCCAAGAAAGGAGAGTTACCCATCCAGAGTAACACCAGATTGAGTAAGACACAAAGCCCTAGCACTGAGGCTGAGATAGCAGAAATGAGTCGAACACCTTACGCTTCGGCTGTAGGATCGATCATGTATGCTATGACGTGTACTCGACCCGATGTAGCTTTTGCCTTGAGCATGGTTAGCAGGTATCAGGCGAACCCTGGCAAGGCACACTGGACTGCGGTAAAGAATATCCTCAAGTACCTACGAAGGACTAAGGACTGGGTCCTTACCCTCGGTGGGAGTGATGACTTGAGAGTTGTAGGGTATAGTGATGCTAGCTTCCAGACTGATAGGGATAATTTCCGCTCTCAGTTGGGCTGGGTCTTTACCCTAAACGGAGGAGCAATTTCTTGGAAGAGTTCCAAGCAAGAGACAGTGGCAGATTCTACTTGTGAATCAGAGTATATTGCAGCTAGTGAAGCAGCAAAGGAGGCGATATGGCTGAAGAACTTCATTGGAGACCTTGGAGTTGTACCAGCTATTAAAGAGCCAATGGAAATTTTCTGTGATAGTGAAAGTGCTGTTGCCTTAGCCAAGGAACCAAGGGATCATGGGAGATCCAGACACATCGACAGAAAATACCATTTCATTAGACATCGGATCGAAGAAGGACACCTCGTGGCAAAGAGGGTATCATCAGATGAGAATCCGGCAGATCCCCTCACAAAGGGACTGACTCGGGTTAAGCATCTTCAGCATGCTCGGAGCATAGGGCTGAAGGATGATATTAGATTTAGTAGTTAGATAATCTCGAAATTTGTAAAGTGTAATTGACATTAGATGATGAATAAAAGGAGTTTTCTTTATGAGTAAAGTGTTGCTATCTCTTGTCGACCGTTTACTATATCTCTTTTGCATGTTTTGACTTCCAGAATAATTATGTTTGGTATAACATATTATTCAAACCTCCACAGTCGGTCATATGTTGGAAGTAGATATGAATCAAGACTGTCATGTTTGGTTGTAGAGGTCTTGGACAAGGCTACAACAATCATGAGTGCTCATAAGTTCTGAGCATTGGACTCAACCCACGCTCACTGGAATCACTTCATGGAATTCTATCTCGAGTGATCGTGAGACGGTAATATCATATAAGTCTTCAAACCTAGAGATATGATTTGTTACTTACCAGTTGGTTATGCATTGACTGTACGAAACCGCATTGGTAACTCGATGTTATAAAACGTACTTTTGTGTGTAATTCAATGAGTGGTAGAACAAACATATGAGTCGAAGTTTATCTGTTCCTTCTTGGATTAGAAGCTGATATCTGGGCCCCTCGATGATTTTGTTTTGACCCATGTACCGGGCCCGGTCAGAACTAAGTTGATGTGTTCAAATTAAGTTCTATGTCAAACAAATCGGAAATCGGGAAACAAATGTTGGACAATAAGCAAGACAATGTTCCATGTATTTGTCCGGCTGATATCTAGAACAGATGATTATATGATCACTTATCTTAAATGGCGTACCATCATCTTCTCAGTTCCGAGAAACCTTGAAAAGAGCTACGATTGCCGATCGGTTCCTGAAGTCATACTTGCAGTAATAGTTATTAGACTTATCCAAGTGGGAGACTGTTGGATAAGGTGTCTAAGTCCATAACTATTTCGGGCTTGTACTTGACCCGACCCGGCATGGTCCATTTGGGTTGCATGGCACCATGCAATTGGATAGACTAAATGAGAGAAATAACACTTGGAGATTATTAATATATTATAAGTTCTAATATATTAATAATATTATTTGACTAGTTGATCAAAGAATTAATTTGGAATTAATTAAGTGATCAAAGGATAACTAATTAAATATATGGGTTGATTATGTAAATCATCCATATCTTGTATAGTGGGCTAAGAGGCTCCATGGATTATCAAGTTGGGTTCTACCCATAGGATGCTCCATGGATGCTCCATGGGAGTTACAAACCCATGGGTCATGGAAATGAAGAGTCATGACACATTAGGGTTCACATGGTGTAACCCTAGATGTGTCAACACTATATAAGAGTCCCATTCTCCACAAAATTGGCTACATAAGCTACACTAAGAAACTAGAGGGCTTGGCCGATTTTGAGAAGTGTGTGTTATCTCAAGAGTCTTTCCAAGAGCATTTGGTGTTTTGTGAAGCATTTGAGGCATCACACTTGGGGTGCTAGGCTCACAAGGTTTCAAGGAACACAAGCAACAACAAGGTAAGTTATTCTATCCATGATTCAAGTTAAAATTGTTCCCCATGTATGCTAGATAGGAATATAACCTTGGAATTCAACTTTGCATGATAATTAGACAAACATAGATTCAAGGTTATTAGGGTTGCATGTACACTTAGGAAGTGTTAGAATGCTCAAAACCCATCACCAAGCATGAAGGATCCTCATCTCATTAAACTCCTGACCCTGCTCTATCTATCACACTCTATCCTTCAACTACCTAATCTCCTCTCTCATCGAGTCACAATCCATCTATGCATGGAATATCCTACCACCATGTCGTACTACTCGGGGAACCATTAGAGAAATCTCCCAATCAGTAGGGTCCTATGGGATGGGATCCCACAATGGTGTCTTCTAGGTCGCTCTAACCTCGTACACTTCGATGCAATCCTCCTCGATCCACTCCTCTACCTTAGGGGTTTAGTATGTAGGGCTTGGCTTGTTGGAGACACTGGTTGAAGAAGGAGATGATGTTGCTCTCTTCCATGATAGTATAGGAATGTATTTCCTCGGGGTGTAAATCACTTGGGGTCCTGAAGTATGCATCTCAGAAGTTTCCTCCTCCTAAGCCTCATAATGACCGCTCGCGTCACCATGGGATAATGAGTCTGGATATGGTGACCTCTCAGTTGGATCTTTGTCTGTCTCTGCATCTTACTGCTCCCTATTCCATATAGCTCCTCATCCTGAAATGGTTCCTTCACATCTATAGGTATAGGTGGTGTAAGCATCTAGGGATCATACCCTGCCTCTTCCGTCACAGGATAATATGGCACCAATTAATCACTCTCTAGGGAAGTATGAGATACCCACTCCTAAATATCCTCCATCAATGAGCTCATGATGATCATGTTGTACTGACCGCTCGAATCTAATTCGGTTCTCTCTAAGGGGGTATGCCAGGTAAGCGCCTCTAGATCATCATCCTCGAGCTATTGGTAGAATCTTCATGTAGTCACACTATAAAGCCAATCCATAAATCCTCAAGTGCTTAGCTTGCCAACTACCGTATCTAGGTTTAAGTGTGCATTGATCGGAGCATAATAAAACTTAGTGCACATTTTAGGTCTATTTTTGGTATGAACGCAATACTATATTAACCCTAGGTATCGTTTTCGTCTCTAAAACCTTGAGTTTACGATTTAATGGATATTATTTTTAGCTAACTATGTAGATTTTTATGAGCCCGTGTATATATATATATATATATATCCTGTTATGTTTGGTTTAGTGTATTTTAGTAATCCTATGTTTTATGCTTCAAGAATATCAAGTGGGGATTAGCCAGATGAGAAGTGACGAAGGGTAGGACCATTTTAGCGTAAATCTGTTTTGAAATCCAACAACCTACGTGACTATTCAAGATAGACAACTCTCCCTTCAGTATTCTATTCGTATGTTAATTAGCGATGTTACTTTTTATTATGTTTAACTAGTAGAATATACATCATAAGTTATAATCTTAGTTCCTAACGAATTACTTGTTCGCTATAACCTAAGGCTCTGATACCAATCTGTCACACCCTACCCAGCCGGCGGCGGAAATGCCAGACAGTGCGATGTGGGGTTAATTGGATCTCGGCAATCAGATATATTGAGCATTACACACAAGTATATTACAAATGATACTTTGTTAATTTTAAAGTAGGGATTACAGTGTTTTAGTAGGCCAAGTGTACATCTTAAATGAAATTAAACATAGAACAAACATAAACAACTTTTATCATTCTTTTGTGACGACTCCCTCTTCAGACTACCCGCACTCTACACTCATCTCCCTGAGAATACGTGTATTTTAAAAACATTAACAGAATGTTGGTATGTTCACATGTTTTTATTAGTTTTATTCATTATACATATATATATATATATATATATATATATATATATATATATATATTCTTTACTTTTGGAATAATCTCTTCTAAAACATTTTATTATGTAATTTGAGAATTCTGACCTACTAAGTATTTTAGGGTGTTTTATTTATCCTAGATTTATCTTATTATGGGATATCTTAACATTTTAACTAAACGAAGGTGTCCCTCTTGGTAGTCACTTCCCCTATGGTTGTTAATGACATTACCATGAGCCGCTATAATCGTCATTGAAGACTTATAATAACCCCGCACGACGCTTCATCGTACATCATAAAATTAACTGATTAAAGAAAGGTATCCTATCGAGATTGTAGCTAGCAATCGCAGGAGGGGAGTCAAACCCCATATAGATCTTTAAATATCTTTTAACTCTCTTTAAGATTAAAGATAATTGGTCGTGGTAGCTGAATTTAATCAAGGCTAAAAGATGAATTAATTTAAGTTCACTAACACTTTGCCTTAGGTATTTTATCTTATATTTTAATCTTTTATTTTATAAAACACTTCGTAATTATCACTATATACTTTTATTATATATGATAATTATTATTTATCTCATAATTATCTTTGTATACATATAATCTTTTAACATATATATACCTTATAATCATGTTTAACTTGAAAACAGGATATTCAATAAAGTAACAACTAAATATAGTGTGTGTGTGTATATATATATATATATATATATATATATATATATATATATATCCTAATAATTTGATTAGGATAGCCTTTAGGTACTAAGTTATCCTAGGAATTTGGCAAGTGTACCATCTAAGTAAAATAATTTCATAGACTATTAGTCATCATAACTCTTAGGCATAATATCATAGGTTACATCTAGGCATGACATCTATATATCATCCAAAAGTTATATACATCTATAAAAACTATTGTTATATTTATAAAAAAATATTTTTATAAATAATTTTAATAATAATATGTATCCCCCCTCCCCCTTGAAAACCTTTAAAATAGTAAAATAGGGTCGTGAAACCCACCCCTGGTGTTTGAAACCGCTGGTGTAGGGTAGGATCGAGCTCGGGACTCCGGGAAACCGCCTAGAAAGCAACAATCTTCGAGGCAACGAGTGAGAGAAAGAGAGAGAGAGATAGATAGATAGAGAGAGAGAGAGTAAGAGAGAGAGAGAGAGAGAGAGAGTCAGAGAAAGTGGGAGAAAGAGAGAGACTAGAGGTGTTCAGCAATGGAATGGCACTGCCCTCGATTTATAGTCGAGTTTTGGGGGTGCACATAGGTCAAGATTCTTGCGCGACGGGCATTGAACATCGTGGCTCCATAGAAAGTTGCGACGTTTCACTCCCCCACTCGGTCCCTCATGCGCATGAAAATATTTTTCAAAAATCATAACTTTTTCGTGCAATATCCATTTTAAGCCCTCTTTATATCAATGTAATGCTCTGAACTACTACTACAACTTTTATTTAATTTGCGTTAGCTAGTTTTGAGTTTTATTTTTAAGCCAAACGTGGGAAAAATTATATGATTTTACAAAAATCATATTTCTCTCATGGGGATCCTGTTTTCGGCATTCTTTATCTTAAAGTTTCTATCTCAATGAGTACTACAACTCTCATTTTGACGGCACTAGCAAAAAGTAAACTATCTCTTAATGTCATTTTGTAACTTCCGACTCCCAGATATGATATTTTTATAATTTTTATAACTTTTATTGAGCAACTCGACGAGTTGGAGGCCCCAACTCGCAGAGTAGAGAAGCGTTTTGGCCGAATGGGTTTTGCGAACGACTCGACGAGTTAGAGGGACCAACTCGACGAGTTGGCGATATGAGAGGAAACCCTTCTTTCCTGGGATTGTGTCCTATTTAAAGGACCTTAAGCGCTCATTTCCACCTCCCATGTCACCTTACTCCCCTGTGTGAAACCCTAATCATTTAGATTGATCTAAAATTAAAAAAGAGCTAACTTTGAGCATTCTAGTGCACTTTTCGAAGAGAAGAGAAGAGTAGCAAGGCTTGGAACGAGGAGGGAATATTGGATCTAGTGTTTATCCATCCTTACCTTTTTTTTAAGTCTTTTTCCATCTTTCCTTGAGACTTTGAGTAATATGAGCTTGCCAAGAGGTGGAGACTTCAAATCTGGACATGGTGAGGTCCGTTAAGCCCACAGGTCCAAGATTTATCAATCTAGAGGAGATCTTTTATGCTTAGGACACTAAATGGAACTTGGTTTGGCATTTCAAGCCCTAAGTGTCATGCATGGACGTAAAGCTTGTAGCTTTACGCGGTATCTCATCCTTGGGAGGCTAGATCTAGAGTTTGGGCTTGTAGCTCTTCTTTAAATCATCTGAATGAGAAAAGAGACTTAAGGGACTCACTGAGTTGATAAGCCAACTCGATGAGTCAGCTAGGGTTTCCCACAACGAGTTTGGAAAAGAGTAACTTGTCAAGTTGATGAGACAACTCATCGAGTTTAAGTTGGATTTTCGTGACATTTCTGAAGGAACGAAGGGACTCGACGAGTCATATAGATGCACTCGACAAGTTAGGTCAAAATGGACTGTTGACTCGAGTGTTGACTTCGGTTGACTTTAGGATTTAGTCAAGTGGGGGAATATGGAGACTGTGGAGGGGTAAAATGGTCTTTTACCAATCCCTAGAGATTCATGTACGAGGTTTATTTTCTTACTTACGAGGTGAGTCTTCTCATTATACTTATCTTGAGTGGTAATTTTGTGTGACTGGAGGGTCTTGTGTGCTTATATTAAGTATTATGATATCCTGCATTTTGTCTTTGTGATTTATGTTGGGTATTATGCTGAGCTTTACTGAGTTAGGACCAGAGGGTCCACCCAAGTTGTGCAATCGTAGGGTTCCACTAAGACACATCGAACAAAGGGTCTTATTTGATATATAGTCATGAGAGGTTAATGAGCTATGTGTGGTATTTTGGGGAACTCACTAGGCTTCGTGCTTACCGTGTTACGTGTTATGTGTTTCAGGTACTTCTTAGGATCTCGAAAAGGCGCGGGCTTGATTGTACACACGAGACAGAGTTATGTTCTAGAGGATCCTGGATTTTTATTCAAACAATTATGGATATTTGTTTTTGATAACTTCATACTTGGGGTTTTTATGAATTGTGTCAATGAGAACTATATGATTTTAAAATAAAAAATTTGTTTGAAAAGTTATGGTGTTACAAGTTGGTATCCGAGCCTTGGTTTGAGGGATTCGGATATACCTTCGGGTCTGTCTGGACAAAACTGAGGGTTTGAGAAAAATTTTCAAAAAGAAATGATTTATCAAAATGAGAAAGAGTTTTAATAGAAAAAACGAGTTCGAGTAGTGTGTACAATCAGCCAAATCCCGAACAACGATTTCCCAAAATACCCTTACTTATTTGTGTTATTCTATTCATGAGATATTAGGGATGCATGTTAGAGGATAGGCTAGGTATTTCATATCTTAGGTCTAGAATTTCCTGATTTGTGATGCCTTAGCTTAGGAGATGCTCTTGATCGATGTTATCTGTTATTTTCTTTGAGTATGTGCTAAGTAAGAGTATCTAGCATGATTCACTTAGACAAAGTTCGGAGTTGAGAGATAATCTAGGAGAGATACCTAGATGAGCATATGAGGGTCTAATGAGAGAGTAGTCTAATATATTGGATTTAGTGTCTAAGCCCATAAATATAATTGGTATGTACTTGACCCGAGAGTAGCATGGTCCTTTTCGGTTGCCTTCATCAATGCAAATTGATAGGAAGGATCTTTGAGAATAAAGTTAATTGTGATGTGTTAATATATATTACAAGTATAATATATTTATATGAAATCATATTATTTAATTAGTATTGATCAAGAATTAATTTGTATTTCATTTGGTGATCAAAAGAGACTAATTAAATATACGGGGACTGATCTGGTAAATCAATCATTCTTGTAGTGTGTGCCAATGATCCATTGTTATTTGGGTGGGCTAAGCCAACATGGATAGTCCATAGAGGTTAACCCATGGAGCCTAAGTAAGATAAAGAGAGCCAAAATCAGTTGCGCCTATCATTCTTAGAGTTTGATATTGATTTTGAATTAAGAAACTTATTATGTCAAGCCTACTTTTGCACTTGGTGTTTGTGACACATTATTGGCATCACATTTGAGGTGCTAAAGCTTTTTAAGGCCAAGAACTACAAGTATTACTAAGAGGTAAGTTATCTAACTAGTTGTCTTGTTCATTTGTTAAATATGTATGATAGTTAGGATGAATGCTTTGGAAAATCAAATTGCATGTATAATTAGAGAAAACATAGATCCAAAGCTTTTAGGGTTGCATGTGCACCATAAGGTTGTTAGAGTGCTCAAAACCCATCAATGCTCATAAAGACATGTTTGTTTTCTGTTATACTTGATGCTTATTAATTTTCCAACTTGAAAAAATAGACTTTCTAGCTTCTTACTGGTGAACTTATCGAGTCCACTGGCTAACTCGAGGAGTCAACTCAGTAACAGACCAACTCGACGAGTCATGTTTATGCACTCGCCGAGTTGATCGCTCTAGGTGCTGGATTTCGAGTTTTTGGCCAAAACTGGATTAGGATCATTACCCCAAACTGTTTTTTAAAACATGAAATCTATTTTCTTCATATGGTAGTGATCATGCTTATCCAATTACAAGATAATTGTCAGCATTTCAAGATTTGTATTAGTTTATATGATTATGCTAATTTCTTGCAAATTGTTGATATGAATTATCTTGTCTTATGAGTTTAACTAGATCATGGATGAATTATTTGATTATTGTGTTAATTAAAGTATTGATCTAAATTCTTTAATGGATTCCATAACTAGTCTGCAAGTTATGGAATATGAAAAATATTTCTTTAAAAAGTCATTAAACTCATAAATTATGGAAATGAAAAGTTTTGAAGACTTTCAAAACTTGCCCTCAATTTTGGAGTTTGTAAATTCATACTTATGAATACTTTAATTCCAAAGCTTAGAATTTTAAAAGTTTCAAATTCAACCCTTATACTATTATAATATCAAACGTTAATAATATATATATATATATATATATATATATATATATATATATATATATATATATATATATATATATGTAAAAGACAAGTCAGTCTTACCGTTAGTAGGCCTCATTCGCGAAGTCGGTTGTTAAGGGGGGTTTAACGTTATTGTCTATCAAATGGTGGTTAATGGGTGTCCACTCTCACCCACCGCTTCCTTGATTGGAGGAGGGTCATTATCCGAACGGGTAGGATAGGACATTAATTCTCGTTAAAAGTATAATGAAAATTATAAAGTAACTAAATGTTTTATTAAATTCCCAATCATAATTACTTTATAAAAAATGTGAAATTGATGCTAATCCATGAAATTGCACTTTGAACATTTCCAAGTCGTTAATGGAGCGTGTGTGGTTAACCGACACTTTAACTTGGACTAGTAAGGGTGGAAAAGGGTAGCTTGATGTTTGTTATAGATCGATGGAGCGTGTGTAGTTAATCGGCACATTGATTAGGTGATAAATGACATCGAGTGTACCAAGCACATTTGCATGGTTATTCACACCTTTTTTGTGATCCTCGGCATCCCAATCAAAAACTTAAGGGGCATAATTGAGATTTAAACAAGCCATGGAAAAGCTCAATGAATCTCAAAAGAATCTAAGAATTTCAATCCAATTAAAACTTAATAATCAATTTAGTTTTTCATGGTGGAAATTGATAAATCCTCATTTACCTACCTTCAAATATTTTGCAATTGGATTATGGCATCCCTCTTCAAAATTGTAAATTATTATGTTGGGTCCTAGCCTTAATATTTCATTTGGGTGTTATATTAAGGGCTCTTATCTAATCTAAAGTTTGTCTTTCTTTTTCAGATGTCTTACAACACTGATTCTGGCTCAAACCCTATTGGCTCTTTCTCCCAAAAGAACTTGTGTGGTAGAGTTATCTTTGATGGTTCCAATTTCAATGATTGGATTAGGAACATCAGGATGGTTACTTCTTACGAGGACAAGGAATATGTCCTCGACAAAGAGCTTAAGGAAATTGACGATTCATCTACTACTCTCGAGGAGATCGCTGAGTTTAGGACTCATTAGTAGGATGCCACCAAGGTGTCTTGTATCATGTTGGCCACTATGACAGTTGAACTCCAAAAGTCCTATGAGGACTTCGACCCTTTGAGATGTAACAAGACCTAATGGAAAGATACCATCAAATTGCTTATCAAGATAGGTATAAAATCACCGCCTCCATGATAACAACAAACATGAAGGATAGTGAACCCATCACGGCCCACTTGCAAAAAATGCAAAGGTTTGTGGACTGTTTGTTGAAGTTGAATGTGAACTTCGATGAGGTGTTAGCCATACATATCATTCTACACTCATTACCTCCATGTTATGATCAGTTCCGTATGACCTATCATACGAACAAGGAGGAGGTTAATCTTAGCAAGCTTCAAGGCCTTTAAAGGACTGCTGAAAGTAGTCTCAAAGGTAAATTTTTTATTTCTACTCCTACTGCTACTGTCCCTGACTTGGCAATTGGACATGGGAAAAGGAAGAAGATGAAGGCTCCCTCTAAGAGCCGCAAGGGAAAGTCTTATGATGGACCCTCTTCTAGTGAGACCAAGGCTGGTTATGCTTCTCCCTCTACCATTGCTAAGGAAGCAGAGTGTTTCTAATGTTATGAAAAAGGGCACTGGAAGCGAAGCTGCCCCAAATACTTACAGGATGTCAAAGATGGGAGGTTAAGGCCACCCATGCATGTAGTTATACTATTCTATCTAATAACTCATCACATTCTTGTTCTTGGGTCCTTGATACAGGTTGTGGAATTCACATTTGTTCTGATTTGCAGGGACTAAAAAGAATTATGGATGTGGATCATAGGAAGATGAACTTGATTAAGGGGAATTGGAAGGTTTCACCAAACACCAAGATTGGAGTTTATTCTTTATTGCTTAGTAGTGGGTTAGAATTAAATTTGAATAATTGTTGCTACTCGTCTAATATGGCGAGAAATATTATTTCCTTTCATGGTTTGTACAAACAAGGTTTTAGTTTTTCATTTGATAATGAAATTGGTGTATAAATTCTTTTTATAATGGTGTTTTTTATTTTAAAGCATTGCCTTGTAATGGTGTATATGAAATTGTAATGGTTGTAGACAACTTAGGAAATAATGTGTTGCATATTGATTTTTCCAATGATTTGGATAAGGCATGCTTGTGGTATTTTCTTCTTAGATATGTCAGCAAGAAGCACATAGGCCAACTCCAAAAGACTGAAGTCTTGGAGTCATTCGAATTAAGGTCGGATGACACTTGCCAATCTTGTTTACTTGGAAATACGACCAAGTCACCCTTCTCTAGTAATTGTGAAAAGGGTGAAGGTTGGTTAGATCTCATACACACCGATGTGTGTGGATCTTTCAGAACCGCTACAAGGGATACTAACCGCTTCTATTTGACTTTTATTGATGATTACAAAAGATATGCCTATATCTACTTAATCAAACATAAGTCAGAAACTTTTTAAAGATTCAAAGAGTTTAAACAAGAAGTGTAGAATCAGTTGGGCAAGAAGATAAAGATGCTCCGATCCGATCGGGGTGGTGAGTACCTTAGTATCAAGTTCCAAGGCTATCTTAAGGAATGTGGGATCTTTTCACAGTCGATGCCACCTAGTTCACCACAACTTAATGGTGTGGCTGAGAGGCATAATCGAACCTTTTTGGACATGGTTCGTTCCATGATGAGTCGGGCTTCGTTACCTATCTCATTATAGGGTATCCCTTAGAGACTTCCGCCCATATCCTTAATCTATTCCCAACTAAGAAGGTTGCCAAAACACCTCATCATATGTGGACAAGGAAAGTTCCCTTATTAGCACACATCAAGGTTTGGGGTTGCGAGGCTTTCGTGAGACGCGAGACTCACGACAAGATCAAAACTCGCAGTGTGCGGTGTATTTTCATCAGCTACCCACAGAAATCCTTTGGATATCTCTTCTATAGACCGAGTGACAATGTTGTCTTCATTACGAGGAGAAGAGTCTTTCACGAGAGAGAACTCATACACCAAGGAGACAGTGGCAGGCAAATTGACCTTGAAGAGCTTCAGGATTCAAGCGGTGAATGAAGCTCAAACACTAGCAATCAGCCTGAGGAGGAAACTCATGTTGAACCAGTTGACGATTCCGTACCTTTGAGGCATTCCATTAGATTCAGTGTTCCACCTATGTTATATGGTTTCCATATAACATCTGAGGGTGATACATTAATCAGTGATAGCACACTGGTAAATTTGGATGAACCTAACAATTACAAGGAAGCCATGGCAGGCCTCGAGTCTTCAAAATGGAAAGACGCTATGGACAGCGAGATTCAGTCCATGTATGATAATCAAGTTCGGAACTTGGTTGATAATGTATCGGGTCGTAAGACAATCGGGTGCAAATGGATCTTCAAGAAAAGACCAACATGGATGGGAAAGTGCACACATAAAAGGCACGATTGGTTGCGAAGCGCTTTACTCAAACTCACAGAGTTAACTATGATAAGACCTCGCCAGTAGCAAAGATTAAATCTATTAGGGTTATGTTAGCCATTGCTGCCTTTCATGACTATGAAATGTCGCAAATGGATGTCAAAACCGCTTTCCTTAATGGGAAGTTGGCAGAAGATGTTTGCATGAGTCAGCCAGAGGATTTTATCAATGAAAGTACCCTAATAGAGTGTGTAAGCTTGAGAAATCCATTTATGGATTGAAACAAGCATATCACTGATGGAATCTTTGTTTCGATGAGAAAGTCAAAGAGTTTGGATTTTCGAGAGGCGATGATGATTCCGGTGTGTATGTCAAGGCTAGTGGGAGTAAAGTTAGCTTCCTGGTGTTATATGTGGATGACATACTACTCATAGGAAACAACATTCCAAACTTGCAAGAGGTTAAGTCCTGGCTTGGGAAGTGTTTCACTATAAAGGACCTTGGAGAAGCTGCTTACATCCTAGGGATAAGGATTTTGAGAAACAGGAGTAAAAGACTAATTGGACTTAGTCAAAGTACCTACCTAGACAATGTGTTGAACGGTTAAGCATGAAGAATTCCATGAAAGGTGACTTACCCATTCAAGGCAATACCAAACTGATTAAAAATCAAATTCTGAGTACAGAGGCTGAGATAGATGAGATAAGTCGAGTACCATATGCTTCTGCAGTTGGCTCGATCATGTATGTTATGACTTGTACTCGCCTTGATGTGGCCTTTGCTTTGAGCATGGTAAGCAAATATCAAGGGAATCCTTGTAAAGCTTACTGGATAGCGGTAAAAAATATTCTTAAGTACTACCTACGCAGGACTAAGGACTGGGTTCTTACTCTTGGTGGGAGTGATGACTTAAGTGTCACAGGGTATAGTGACGCCAGCTTTCAGACCGACAAAGATAACTTCCGCTCTCAATCGGGCTAGGTTTTTCCTCTTAATGGAGGAGCAATAACTTTAGAAATATTTAAATAGGGGACTGTAGCTGATTCAACGTGCGAATCAGAGTACATAGCAGCAAGCGAAGCATCGAAGGAGGCGATATGGCTGAAGAACTTCATCGGAGACCTTGAAGTTGTACCAGCTATTAAGGAGCCTGTGGAGATTTTCTGTGACAATAAGGGTGCAGTTGCGTTAACGAAGGAACCAATGGATCATGCCAGATCCAGGCACATCGACAGGAAATATCACTTCATAAGACATTGGGTGGAAGAAGGACTCATCTGGGTAAAGCGGGTATCATCAGATGAGAACCCAGTAGATCCCCTCACGAAGGGATTGAGTAGGGTTAAGCATTTTCAGTATGCGAGGTGCATTGGGCTTAACAATAATATTAGTTTTAGTGATTAGATAGCTATTTTGAAACTTTTAATAGATAAAATGTTATTGACATTTGATGATTAAATAAAAGGTGTTTTTTATTTATGTGTAAAGTTACTATCTTATGTCAATTGTTACTATTTGGCTTGTAGATTGTCTGAAGAGTATTAGACATAGTGAAAGTGTGCTACAACATTCATGAGTGGTCATAAGGCCTGAGGATTGGATTAAACCCATGCTAACTTGAATCACTTCATGGAATTTATCACGAGTGATCATGAGACGATAATATCCTATAAGTATTCAAACCAAGATATATGAGTTGTTGACTATGAGTTGGTTGTACATTGATAGTGCAAAAACTCATCTGTAACTTGATGTTATAAAATGCACTATTGTGTATGATTTGATGTATAGTCAGTACAAGCATAAAATGTCGAAGTTTATTTGTTCCTTTTAATTCTTGGAGGATTAAAAGCGATATATTTGTCCCCTCGATGATTTTTTTTACTTATGTGTTGGGCCCGGTCGAGACTAAATTGATGTGTTCAATTATGTAATCTATCAAAAAAATCGGAAATCGAGAAACAAATTGTTGGACAATAAGTATGACATTGTTCCCTATATTTGTCCGGCTAATATCTTGAAGACATAGGATTATATGATCCCTTGTCTAAAGGACGCCTCACTGACTGAGTTAGAGTTTGACGGCGGCTTTCAAGAGCTACGATTCCTAGACGGTGTTTTAAGTCGTACTTGACCCGAGAGTAGCATGGTCCTTTTGGGTTAACTTCATCAATGCAAATTGATAGGATGGACTTTTGAGAATAAGGTTAACTGAGATTTGTTAATATATTAAAAGTATAATATAATAATATGAAATCATATTATTTAATTAGTATTGATCAAGGAAACCTTTTGATAAATTTGGTGATCAAAAGAGACTAATTAAATATACGGGGACTGATTTGGTAAATAAATGATTCTTGTAGTGTGGGCCAATGTTCCATGGTTATTTGTGTGGGCTAAACCAAAATGGATAGTCCATGGAGGTTAACCCATGGAGCCTAAGTAAGATAAAGTATCATGGTGCATTAGGGTTTACATTGATGTAACCCTAGCACTTGCCACACTATATATAGACACCCCTAGGATGGACTAATTAAATATAAGGGGTTGATTTGGTAAATCATTCATTCTTATGGTGTGGGCTTATGGTTATTTAGGATGGACAAAACGATCATGGTAGTCCATGGATAGTCCATGGAGGTTTTGCCCATGGTCCTAAGTAAGATGAAAAGTCATGCACGTTCGGGTTTACATGGATGTAACCCTAATCCTAGCCACACTATATAAGAAGACCCTAGGCTACTAAAATCAGCACCTAGTGATCTTTGGAAGAGCATAGCCGATTTTGAGTGCAAGTAATCCTCTCTAAAGTCCTCCATTTTTGGTGGTGGTGTGTGAAGCATATGAGGCATCACATTTGGGGTGGTAGGCTCTTAAAGGTCCAAGGAAACAAGCTATAAGAAAGGCATGTCATCTAACTAGTTTTGCTATACAAATACCCATGTTTTGTATGCTAGTTAGGCTAATGCTTTGGAAAATCAAATTGCATGTATAATTAGCGAAAACATAGATCCAAAGCATTTAGGGTTGTATGTGCACCTTAAGGTTGTTAGAATGCTAATAACCCTTCATTGGTATCAAAGACTATGATTGTTTTGTATTATACTTGAGTTTATTGGTTTTCAAAGTTGGAGAAATCGAATTTTTGCATTCTGACAGGTGAACTCGTCGAGTCCACTAGGTGACTCGACGATCCCACTAAGAAAATGACCAACTCGACGAGTCCAGTTCATGCACTCGCCGAGTTGGTGCTCCTGTGTGTATATTTTCGAGTTTTGGCCAGAAATTGGATTAGGATCATTACCCCCAAACTGTTTTCTGAACCATGAAACCTGCTTTTTGATATGGTAATGATCATGCTTGTCCAATTAAAAGATAATTATCATAATTTCAAGATTTTTATTAGTTTATATGATTAGGCTAATTTCTTGAAGATTGATGACATGAATATCTTATGCTTATGAGTTTAACTAGATCATGAATGTACTATTTTATTATTTTGGTGATTAAATTAATGATCTAAATGGTTTTAATGGACTCCATAACTTGTCCTCAAGTTATGCAAAATGAATAGTCTCATTATTAAAATAGTCATTAAAATCAAAGGTTATAGAAAATGAAAAGTTTTTCCTTTTAAAAGCCATTAAACTCATAAATTAAGAAAATGAAAAGTTTTGAATAGTGTCAAAACATGCCCTCAAGTTTTGGAATTTGTAAAGTCACGCTTATGAACACTTTAATTCCAAACCCTAGAATTGTAAAAGTTTAATATTCAACCCTTAAACTATTATAATATTATAAGTTTAATAATTATATATATATATATATATATATATATATATATATATATATATATATGTATAAGACAACTCAGTCTTACCGTTAGTAGGCCTTATTCACGAAGCCGGTCTATAAGGGGGTATAAGGTTACTGCCTATAAAATGGTAGTTTAATGGGTGTCCACTCTCACCCACTGCTTCCTTGATTGGTGGAGGGTCGTTAGCCGAACGTGTAGGATAGGACATTAATTATCGTTAAAAGTATAATGAAAATTATAAAGTAACTAAATGTTTTATTAAATTCCCAATCTTAGTTACTTTAGGAAAATGTGAAATTGATGATAATCCATGAAATTGCACTTTTCACCTTGCCAAGTCGTTAATGGAGCGTGTGTGGTTAACCGCCACATTAACTTGGACTAGAAAGGGTGGCAAAAGGTAGCTTGATGTTTGTCATAGATAGGTGGAGCGTGTATGGTTAAATGGCACATCGATTTGGTGATAAATGACATCGAGTGTACCAAGTTTATTTCCATGGTTATTCACACCTTGTTTTTGATCCGTGGTATCCCAGTCACAAACCTGAAGGGCATAATCGAGATTAAAACATGCCATTTAAAATTTCAATGAATCTCAAAGATATCTTGGAATTTCAATCCAATTAAAAGTTAATAATCTATTTCATTTTTTATGGTGGAAATTGATAAATCGTCATTTACCTACCTTCAAATCTTTTGCGAGTTGGATTATGGAATTTCTCTTCCATATTGTAAAATATTGTGTTGGGTCGTAGCCTTCATATTTCATTTGGGTGTTATATTAAGGGCTTTTATCTAATCTAAACATTGTCTTTCTTTCTTTTCAGATGTATTCCAACACTAATTCTTGCTCAAACCCTACTAGCTCGTTCTCTCTCATGAACTTGTGTGGGAGAGTCGTCTTTGATCGTTCCAACTTCAATTTATGGATTAGGAACATCAAGATGGTCACTCGCTATAAGGAAAAGGAATATGTCCTAGACAAGGAGCTTAAGGAAATCGATGAGTCTTCTTCTACTCCTGAGGAGATCGCTGAGTTTAGAACTCATGAGAAGGATGTCACCAAGGTGTCTTGTATCATGTTGGACACCATGACAGCTGAACTCCAAAAGTCCTATGAGGACTTCAACTGTTTTGAGATGCACCAAGACCTAATGGAAAGATACCATCAGAGTGCTTGTCAAGAGAGGTATGAAATCATCTCTTCCATGATAACAACTAAGATGAAGGATGGTGAACCCATCACGACCCACTTGCAGAAAAAGCAAAGGTTTGTGGACCGTTTGCTAAAATTGAATGTGAATTTCGATGAGGAGCTGGCTATATATATCATTCTACACTCCTTACCTCCATTTTATGAGACCTATCATATGAACAAGTAGGAGGTCACACTTAGCAAACTTCAAGGGCTATTGAGGACTGTTGAAAGTAGTCCCAAAGGTAAATCGGTTGTTACTCCTCCTACCACCGCCCCTGTTCTGGCAATTGGACAAGGGAAAGGGAAGAAGAAGAAGGTTCCCTCAAAGAGCCGCAAAGGAAAGTCTCTTGATGGATCCTCTTCAAGTGGGACCAAGGCTGGTTCTACTACACCCTCTACCATTCCTAAGGAAGCAGAGTGTTTCTATTTTCATGAGAAAGGGCACTGGAAGCGAAGTAGCCCCAAATACTTGCTGAATGTTAAATATGGGATGGTTAATGCCACCCATGTAGGTATTTATACTATTCTATCTAATAACTCATCACATTCTTGTTCTTCGGTCTTTGATACAGGTTGTGGATTTCACATTTGTTTTGATATGTAAGGCCTAAAAAGAAGTAAGGATGTGGAGCACGACAAGATAAACTTGATCATGCGGAATAGGAAGGTTTCACCTGTTACCAAGATTTGAGTTTACTCTTTATTGCTTAGTAATGGGTTAGAGTTAGATTTGAAAAAAAAATTCTACTCGTCTGAAATGGCGAGAAATATTATTTCCTTTCATGGGTTGTACAAACAAGGTTTTAGTTTTTCATTTGATAATAAATTGGTGCTATTAATGCTTTTTATAACGGTGTCTTTTATTTTAAAGCATTAGCTTGTAATGGTGTATATGAAACTGTGATGCTTGTAGACAACTTAGGAAATAATGTGTTGCACATTGATTCTTCCAATAAATTAGATAAGGCATGCTTGCGGAATTATCGTCTTGGACATGTCAGCAAGAAGCGCATAGGACAACACCAAAAGGCTGGAGTTTTGGAGTCATTCGACTAAGGGTCGGATGAAACTTGCAAATCTTGCTTACTTGCAAAGATGACCAAGTCACCCTTCACTGGTACTTGTGAAAGGGGTGAAGGTTTGTTGGATCTCATACACACCGATGTGTTTGGGCCCTTCAAAATAGCCAGAAGGGATGCTAACTGCTTCTATGTGACTTTTACTGATGATTACAGTAGATATGGCTATGTCTACTTAATCAAACATAACTCAAAAACCTTTGAGAAATTGAAAGAGTTTAAACAAGAAATGTAGAATCGGCTGGGTAGGAAGATAAAGACGCTTCGATCCGATCGGGGTGGTGAGTATCCTAGTATCGAGTTCCTTGACTATCTTAAGGAATGTGGAATTGTTTCGTAGTTGACGTCACCTAGGACACCACATCTTAACGGTGTGGCTAAAAGGCGCAATCAAACCTTGTTCGACATGTTTCGTTCTGTAATGAGTCGAGCTTCGTTACGTATCTCTTTATGGGGATATTTTCTTAAAGACTGCCGCTCATATCCTTAATCTAGTCCCAACTAAAAATGTTGCCAAAACACCTCACGAGCTGTGGATAGAGAAGGTTCCTTCATTAGCACACATCAATGTTTGGGGTTTCGAGGATTTTGTAAGATGCGAGACTCACGACAAGCTCGAACCTCAAAGTGAGCGGTGTATTGTCATCGGCTACCCATAGAAATCATTTTTTTATCTCTTCTACAGACCGAGTGACAATGTTCTCTTCGTTGCGAGGAGATGAGTCTTTCGTGAGAGAGAGCTCATAGGCCAAGGAGACAGTGGGAGGCAAATTTACCTTGAAGAGCTTCAAGAGTCAAGCGACGAAGGAACCTCAAACACTAGTGATCAACCTGAGGAGGAAACTCATGTTGATTCAATTGACTAGTCTGTACCTCTGAGGCGTTCTAGTAGAGTTAGAGTTCCACCTGAGTTTTATGGTTTCCATATTACTGCAGAAGGCGATACATTGATCAGTGATGTCACACTGGTAAATTTAGATGAACCTAACAACTACAAGGAAGACATGGCAGGCCCCGAGTCTGCTAAATGGAAAGAGGCGATGGACAACGAGATTCAGTCCATGTATGACAATCAAGTTTGGAACTTGATTGACAATGTACCGGGTCATAAGACAGTCGGGTGAAATGGATCTTCAAGAAGAGGACCGACATGGATGGGATAGTACACACATACAAGGTGCGACTAGTTATGAAGGTCTTTACTCAAACTCTGAGAGTTGACTATGATGAGACCTTCTCACCAGTAGCGAAGATTAAGTCTATTAGTTTGATGCTAGCCATAGTTGCATTTCATGATTATGAAATATGGCAAATAGATTTCAAAACTGCTTTCCTTAATGTAAAGTTGGCTGAGGATGTTTACATGAGTCAACTAGAGGGTTTTGTTGTTGCAAAGTACCCTAATAGAGTGTGTAAGCTTGAGAAATCCATTTATGGATTGAAACAAGCATCTCGCAGATGGAATCTTTGTTTCGATGAGAAAGTCACAATTAGACTTTTGGTGTTTTATGTGGATGACATACTTCTCATAGGAAATGACATCCAAACCTTGTAGGAGGTTAAGTCCTGGCTTGGGAATTTTTTCGGTATGAAGGACCTCGGAGAAGTTGCCTATATTCTTAGGATAAGGATATTGTGAGACAGGAGTAAGAGACTATCTGGACTGATTCAAAATACCTACTTGGAAAAGGTGCTAAAAAGATTCAGCATGATGGATTCCAAGAAAGGTGATTTACCGATCCAGAGCAATGCCAAACTGAGTAAAACTCAGAGTCTGAGTACATAGGCTGAGATAGCTGAGATGAGTCGAATACTATATGCTTTCGTTGTTGGCTCGATCATGTATGTTATGACTAGTACTCGCCTTGATGTAACCTTTGCTTTGAGCATGGTCAACAGACATCAAGGGAATCTTGGCAAGGCTCATTGGACTACGGTAAAGAACATTCTCAAATACCTGCGGAGTAGTAAGGACTAGGTCCTTACCCTCGGTGGGAGTGATGGCTTAAGAGTGGTGGAGAATAGTGACGCCAGCTTTCAGGCCGACAGAGATAATTTCCTCTCTTACTCGGATTGGGTATTTACCCTGAATGGAGGAGCAATAACCTGGAAAAGTTCCAAGCAGGAGACAGTAGCTAATTCAACTTGCGAACCAAAGTACATTGCAGCAAGCAAGGCGGAAAAGGAGGCAATATGGCTGGAGAACTTCATTGAAGACCTTGGAGTTGTACCAACTATAAAGGAGCCTATGTAGATTTTCTGTAATAGCGAGAGTGCAGTTGCCTTAGTCAAGGAACCAAGGAAAGAGGGTATCGTGTGGAGAACCCAGCAGATCCCCTCACAAATGGACTGAGTAGGGTTAAGCACTTATATCTTGTGAGGCGCATCGAGTTGAAGTATTATATTAGTTTTAATGATTATATAGTTTTGAAACTTGTAATAGTTGAAATGTAATTTACATTTGATTATTAAATAAAAGGTGTTTTTATTTATAGGTAATGTTACTATCTAGTGTCAATCATTCACTATTGTTTCACTTTGCATACTTCTAGAATAATTATATTATTCAAACTATCCATAGTCGATCATACGTTGGAAGTAGGTATTGAGGCAAGACTGTCATGAATTTGGCTTATAGGTTGTCTGAAGTGTATTAGACATAGTAAAGGATTGCTACAACATTCATGATGCTCATAAGGTTTGAGTATTGGATTAAACCCACGCTCAATTCTATCAATTCATGGAATTTATCTCGAGTGAACATGAGATGATAATATCATATAAGTCTTCAAACCAAGAGATATGAAATGTTAACTATGAGTTGGTTGTACATTGATAATACGAAACCGCATCAGTAACTTGATGCTATAAAATGTGCTATTATGTAAAATTCAACGAGTAGTTAGTACATGCATATGAGTCGAAGTTTATCTGTTCCTTTTAATCCTTGGAGGATTAAAGGAGATATCTTGGGCCCCTTGATGATTTTTTTTTACTTATGTGCCGGGCTCGGTCAGAACTAAATTGATGTGTTCGATTATATGATCACTTTCTAAAATGGTGCGTCACAGTTCGACACAGGCTTTTAAGAGCAATGATTGCTAGTCGGTGTTTTAAGTCGTACTTGTAGTTATAGTTATTAGACTTATCCAAGTGAGAGACTGTTGGATTTAGTGTCTAAGCTGAACAATTTGTAAGGATGGACTTTTGAGAATTTGGATATTTATCGTTTACTAATATATTATAAGTTCTAATATTTTAATATGAAATCATATTATTATTTAATTAGTATTGATCAAGAATTAATTTGGAATTAATTTAGTGATCAAAACAAACTAATTAAATATAAGGGGCTGATTTGGTAAATCAATCATTCTTATGGTGTGGGCTTATAATTATTTAGGATGGGCTAAACCAACATGGTAGTCAATGGATGGTCCATGGAGGTTTAACCCATGGATCCTATGTACGATGAAAAGTCATGCATATTAGGGTTTACATGGATGTAACCCTAATCCTAGCCACACTATATAAGAAGACCTTAGGCTACTAAAATCGGCACCTAGGGAACTTTGGAAGAGCATAGCCGATTTTGAGAGCAATTAATCCTCTCTAAATTCCTCCATTGTTGGTGGTGGTGTATGAAGCATTTGAGGCATCACATTTGGGGTATGTCATCTAACTAGTTTTTTCTATATAATTACCCATGTTTTGTATGCTAGTTAGGATAATGCTTTGGAAAATCAAATTGCGTGTATAATTAGAGAAAACATAGATCCAAAGCATTTAGGGTTGTATGTGCACCTTAAGGTTGTTAGGATGCTCAAAACCCTTCAGTACACGCCACATCCCCAAGGGCAGTAGTGCTAGTGACGAGATCTGCAAGATCATTCATGAGGAGGTGGCCGCAGCTATCCGAGAGGCAATACTTGAGATGTTTTGGTCTATTAAGACCACAATGATTGAGACATTTGATGAGCGATATGTTGTTGTTACTGAGGTTGTTGTTGATGTAGCCACCGCAACCGTAGCCGCTACCAGACCACAGGGAGGTGACTCGTGGTTTTTCTGGGAGTTCAGCAACATGAAGCCACTAGAGTTTGCTGGGAATCAGGATACGTTTCCTGCTATGAGGTGGATCTCTGACATTGAGGTGTGTTTTTACACGTGTTCATGCCCCGAGCATTTGAGAGTTCGGTTTGCGCCGAACCAACGTCACTTGGGAGCGAAGGACTGGTGGAAGTTTGTGACAGCCAGCTTTACTCCTATAGATCATGTTGTAGTGACTTGGGAGAGATTTACACATGTGTTTTGAGATGAGTATGTTCCCCCACTGGAGAGGGAACACTTAGCCCAGGAGTTTCTGTCTCTCAAGCAGAAGATATAAAGTGCGACTGAGATCTCGAGGATGTTCCATGAGATGGCGTTGTATTTCCCTGAGGATGTGTCTACTGAGCAGGCACGTGTGAGCCGATATCTGAGCATGCTGAGGAGGGCTATACGGGAGTTTATGGCAAACTCATCATACTGAACATTGGCTGAGCACCAGACCAATGTCAGGAGTAGGGAGATTGAGTTAGAGTTGCAGACCAGAGAAGAGGAGGAGTCCTAGGGTAGAGACAAGAGATCGATTCAGTCGTAGCCCGCGACGAAGTGGGCAAAGCCCGCTGATGCAATAGCTGGGTGCCAAAAGGGTCGCACTTGTGACATGTGTGGAAAGAGTCACGAGGGATCGTGTTGGGCAGGGATTTGCTATAAACATGGAGAAGAGGGGTTTACAGTTTGCTTTCATTGCAAACAGACCAGCCATCAGAAGATCGAGTGCCCTTAGCTCATTCAAGGATCAGCCCAAGATTTCGCTCCTGCTACTTTAAATGCTACTGATAGTCCGCCAGAAAAAGTCGAGACACTGAGGGCTAGTGGGAGAGCTTTTCAGCTGACAGCGAAGGAGGTCCACGCAACACCTGATGTCATGGTTGGTACGTATTTCCATATTTATATTATTTTGAGATCTGTTGTTCTTATATTGTGTTGTATATAGGTACTTTTCTTGTGAGTTTTGTACCTCCTTGGGTGTTATTTAACTCGGGTGCGAGTCGATCCTTCGTGTCTTTAGCTTTTAAACGTCACATCAGTATCAGTCGTGAGGCGTTGAGTCAACCTCTGAGGGTTTCTATAGCCGAAGAGCATGCGGTTTTTGCCACTGATGTATTCCGGGGTTGCGTACTAGAGATTTCTGGTGTTGAGTTCTCGATAGACCTAGTGCCCATAGCGATGGGTGATGTCTGTGTTATAGTGGGCATGGATTGGTTGAGTCATTTTGGAGTTGTGATTGACTGTGAGCGTCAGATGGTGACCATATGAAACCCTAGTGGGGGAGTGCTTACGGTGTATGGCGAGGGTACCATATCCAAATCAGCTTTCTGCTCTACTGCCATGGCGAGACAGAGTCTACAACAGGGTTGTATGGGCTTTTTGGCATATGTGATGGATACATGGTTTGCTTCAAAGAGGCTGAGTTCTATCTTGGAGGTTCTGATAATGTGCGAGTTCCTAGACGTGTTCCCACAGGAGTTGCTGGAAGTGCCTCCCGAGAGGCAGGTGAAGTTCCAGATTGATTTGGTCTCGGGTGCGGCGCCTATTGCCAAGGCACCTTATCGCCTTGCGCAACCTGAGATGCAAGAGTTCTCCTCATACCTCCAGGAGCTTCTTGGGAAGGGTTTTATTATACCGAGTAGCTCACCGTGGGGACCATCGATCTTTTTTGTCAAGAAAAAGGATGGTTCACACCGGATGTGCATCAATTACCGGAGTTGAACAAGTTTACGGTCAAGAACCGTTATCTACTACCGAGGATCGATGATTTGTACGATCAGTTACAGGGGGCATCTTGGTTTTCCAAGATTGATTTGAGATCTAGATATCATCAGATGAGAGTTTGAGAGGAGGATATCCAGAAGACGACCTTTAGCACTCGTTATGGGCACTACGAGTTTGTGGTGATGCCTTTCCGACTCACCAACGCATTGATAGCGTTCATGGACCTCATGAACCGGGTGTGCAGGCCCATGTTAGATCGGTCGGCGATCGTGTTCATTGATGATATTCTAGTATACTCGAGATCCAGAGCAACACGAGGATCATCTTCAGGAGATTCTTGTAGTCACTTCTGGTTACGAGAGGTCCATTTTCTAGGACACCTTGTTAATCAGTATGGGATACAAGTCGACCAGGAAAACCACTAGAGGGAGAGAGCGATCTGACAGGTTCCTGAGTTTGAGACGGATAGACGGGGGCTTATGACTTTCCGTGGGCGGATTTGGGTGCCCTATACAGGTGGAGCTCGGCGCATACTGATAGAAGAGTCACATAGATCGAGATTCTCGATCCATCAAGGGGCCAATAAGATGTATTCGGATCTGAAGAGGGATTATTGGTGGCCCTATATGAAGAGAGATGTGGCACGGGTAGTTGAGAGGTGCTTGACCTGTCATCAATTTAAGGCGAAGCACCAGCATCCAAATGGACTGTTACAGCCTCTACAGATTCCCCAATGGAAGTGGGAACAGATCTCCATGGATTTTATCACCAAATTACTGAGAACCACGTGAGGCGTCGACACAATATGGGTGATTGTGGACCGGTTGACAAAGAGTGCTCACTTTTTGGCTATCAGTGAGAACTCTTCTGTAGAGAAATGGGCCGAGATTTATGTGAAAGAATTGGTAGCACGACATGGAGTGCCGTAATTGATAGTGTCAGATCGCGATGTGCGCTTTACTTACAGGTTCTAGAAGAATTTTCATGATGAGTTGGGTACCCGGTTCCACTTCAGTACCGCATACCACCCATAGACAGACAGGTAGAGTGAACGGACGATTCAGACGCTTGAGGACATGTTGAATGCATGTGTTATGGAATTCGGTGGAAGTTGGGAAACTTATTTGTCCTTGGATGAGTTTTCATACAACAACAACCATTATTCTAGTATTGGCATGCCTCCCTTTGAGCTCTTATATGGGAGTAGGGGTCGGACTCCCATCTGTTGGGGAGAAGTGGGGCAGAGAGTGATGGGTGGCACAGAGTCGCCAGAAGAGTTACGCAGACCGGCGACGATCCGTGCTAGAGTTCCAGGTCGGAGATTTGTCATCCTGAAGGTATCCCCATGGAAAGGGGTGATCTGATTCAGGAAGCTGGGCAAGCTGGCCCCTAGATACATTGGTCCTTTTAGGGTGATCGCCCGAGTGGGTAAGGTAGGATACCAGTTGGAGCTATCTGCAGAGTTGAGCCAGATTAATAACACTGTCCACGTGTCTCAGCTAAGGAAGTGTGTAGCCAATGAGACGGCAGTGGTACCGATAGTGATTTTGGATAGAAAAGTTTAAGACCCTGAAGAATAAGGAAATGTAACTAGTTAAGGTGCAGTGGGAGCACCGCAGAGGATCGGAGTGGTCTTGGGAGTTGGAGTCCGAGATGCGGGAGTAGTACCAAATTTTGTTTATAGAGCATGACTTCGAGGGCAGAGTCTGATTCTCGTGGAGGATAATTGTAACATCCCGACTCCCAGGTATGATATTTTTATAATTTTCATGACTTTTATTGAGCAACTCGACGAGTTGGAGGCCCCAACTCGTCGAGTAGAGAAGGGTTTTGGCCGCTTGGGTTTTGTGATTGACTCGACGAGTTGGAGGGACCAACTCAACAAGTTGGCGTTGGGAGAGGAAGCCCTAATTTCCCGGGGTTGTGTCCTATTTAAAGGACATGAAGCCCTCATTTACACCTCCCATGTCACCTTACCCCCCTATGTTAAACTCTAATCGTTTAGATTGATCTAAGAAAAAGAGAAGAGCTAACTTTGAGCATGCTAATTCACTTTTGGAAGAGAAGGGAACAGTAGCAAGGCTTGGAACGAGGAGGGACTATTGGATCCAGTGTTTATCCATCCTTAGCTTCTGTTTCAACGTAAAAGTCGCCACATTGCTCATTATTTTGATTAGATCTCATGTTTAGACGGTTTTAGGGATTTTTTCATCTTTCCTTGAGACTTTGAGTATTTTGATCTTGCCAAGAGATGGAGACTTCAGATCTGGACCTTGTGAGGTCCATTAAGCCCAAAGGTACAAGCTTTATCAAACTAGAGGAGAGCTTTTAGGCTTTGGACTCTAAATGGAACTTGTTTTGGAATTTCAAGCCCTAAGTGCCATGCATGGACGTAAAGCATGCAACTTTATGTGGTATCTTAGCCGTGGGAGGCTAGATCTATAGTTTGGGGTTGTAGTTGTGTATTAAATCGTCGAATCATTCCAAGAGTCCAGAGTTCGTGCTCGAGTTTTTGAATCTCTCCTCGTGGACAGTACTCTCTCATCAACATGATTTTTAAGCTCTCCTAGCTTATTGAATTTGCCACTATTAGAGTAAGTACCTTAACGTGGCCATTCCACCAAGTTAAAGCTCTATCAGTAAGCGTGTAAGTCGCAAACTTGACTTTGCTGTGCTCGGGACAGGAGCAGATTTCAAAGACTGACTCTGTCCTTTCGATCCACTGCCTCAAAATCATCACACCACCAGTTCAGTTAAACATCCGGGGTTTGGCATTCGTAAAGTCTTTATAGGTGCACTCCCGGGGTTGCCCATGACTCTCGCCATGGTTGGAAGGAAGTGTGCCAATTCCTGAACCAGTAGTAACAGGGGTATTGATCTGTGACATGGCAGCCCCCACAACTGCTATGACTGCTGCTTGGAACATAATAGAATCAAATTGAGGAGGTGGAGGCGGTGGTGGTATCGGTGCTTCCCCACCGTTGTTTCGTCTCGGGTTTCTACGCGGAGGCATCCTTCAACTATAGGTTGAGAAGATAAAGATAAAAATTCCATAGCATAGAAAATCAATGTGTCTCATGAACCAAATCGCTATAGTTCAACAACAGATGATAGTATGAGTCTGAAAGATAAAAGAATGGAAGTTATTCGCAAATCCGAATATATGAAACAAGCGTATGGTTTCTCCATAATATTTTAAGGATTGAACGAAATACCCAATGTAGTGATAATAGCGTGCCAATTATATTAATATAATAGTTGATACAACGATCACGAAAATTTGACCCCTCTAAGGGTCTCTGGTTACAAAGTTTAAGAAAAATAAAAATTTTAGCCGAGGTCCTATCTTATAACAAAATTTGGGATTTGGCAAGCATTACATGCGGCGTAGGTTGCGCTTGGAGCTTGACCCCGCATCCGATTGCTTTGATTCCATAAGACGCCTATCGAAGGCGACTTGTTGCTCCCTCATCTCGGAGAGGGCTGCGATGATTTGTGCTTGGAATGCTTCGGTCTGGAGTTGGGCATTGTCCTGAGCTCTGTCCAGCCTACGGATGTCGGAAGTGTGAACATGTACTTCCAAGTTGACTTCCCGAATCCGGCTAGCTTGAACTCCGGATTGGTAGGACTGGTTGGCTAGTTTGCCCACCATGAATGGGAGTGCTCGATCGGCTGAACCTCCTCCGCGAACATCATAGAAGTCTCGACACATGCTGTAGGCAGGACGTATCCCTTGTTGCTGGCTCCAATGGTGGAGGTGACTTCCCCAAACGGGAGTCGGTCCTTGAAAGTTTGTTATGAAGACGGGAGGTTATGCGGGTGGTGGGTTGATTATTTCCGGCTCTAAGTCGATACCGGAGTCCTCCCCTTCATCCAATTCTATGGGTTCTTCGTCCTCCTAGGGATCCTCTTCGATCCATCCCCCGTTGCCTTGGTTGGGATAGTAAGACTAAACATGTAGGTTAAACTATTTTATGTAACAAATACTCCTATAGTATTTAAATTCGTGTGTTTGATCCTTGTGATGTTTTGGTAAGTTTCGACTTGTTGCTCACTACGAGCATTCCTCGATATACATTAGTCCGATCTAGGATACATATAGTTGATAATGCTATATTTGGCCAAAATCTTATTACATATATCGAGTCTTAATCGTAGTGTCCAACTCGTCTAAATACTTCTTGTATAGTTATAATCATGAAAATAAGTTGTTGTATGCATGTATTTGTACTTAAATGAACTAACAATTTAAGTTAAACGAAACGCGGCTTAGGCGTAAAACAAAAAAATGTTTTGTCAGAGAGTATTAGTCCCTTAAGCATTTATAGTTTGTATATCTTATGTGGTTCGATATACTTAGTTCACTTTAAACAATGCTCTGATACCAATCTGTCACACCCCCAAACCGGAACGGTGGAAACGTTCGGGGGCGGATGACTTCATGTAGTACCGTAACAATTGAATACATAGTAAAGAAAACAATATAACCATCATATATATAATTGAAAGTTTACATTGTTAAAAGGTACATTTTCAAAACCAATTACAATATGATGCCAAAATATGAAATTAACTAGCACCGCATCGTCCCTTCTTCAAAAGTTGTTTGTTATCTGTAATTACTGAATCCCTGGGACATACAAGTAGTTTTGAAAGAGTAGGTTAGCATTTAAGCTGGTGAGTTTCATAAGTATTAAATGACAATGTTGGTATGAATTTAAAATGAAATGGTTTGTTTTTGTTTTTTTTTGTTCCTAGAAAATCCCATATTTTCTACTGGTATAAATGTAACCTTCTATCAAGAACAAAGTTTGTTTCTAGAAAACTGATGTTTTTCCATATGTGGGTGGCAGTTTAGAAGTTCCAAAACTGTAACACAATAATGTTTTTCATGCCTAAAGTAGTTAATTTATGTACGTGTAACATCGCCAAGACGTCTGAAAACCCCCGTAAATCAATGTGTTTTTAATACTCCATGTGAGTTTTATAACCATGCTATTGACTAGGACGGCCTATACACAACTTTCTTCAGGCGTTGGAATGTTTTGACGTTTGTCACCCCAAATGGTGTACTGTAGCTAACAGTCAGGGCACGGGGTTGTCAATCCCGTATAGATTTATACACAAACACCATGCTCCCCCTCCAAGGGATTTTGGTATATAATACAGGACTTGAAAGGTGTACTCGAACGTACGTGAAGTTTAATGTCTCACAAAACTTAGTATAAAACAGATTTACGTATGAAAATGTTCGTTTGTTCTTGTATATGAATGTATCTCTTTGAAATAGTGTTTCTAGTACGTAAAAGTTCGTGATGTTCTCGTAAAACTATACCTATTATACTTTTCTAAAAGTGTGTCTCGTTTGTATAGTAAACCCCAGTGAAATGCTCACTTGTTATGAAAAGTATAACTTTTGTAGTGCCAAAGATGGACACATATACATACAGTATAAGCAGAGTGTTTGATCTATATATATAACAACATTTTTCATTTCAAAAGACAAGATGTTATCGTGATATATTTTGCATACAAAAGTTTTGCCTATAATAGTTATGATTCACATATGATTAAATTCATAAAACGTGTATAATGAAACTTTATATAACATACGATAATAATCGTGTGTTTTACTTGTATTCCCCCTTAAAAGCATATAAAATCATTTATAAAACATTTAAAAGTGTGGATTGTAGGGGTATGAACTCACTTGAAAGATCGAAGAAGGCGAGATGAAAACCGAGCAGATCTTCGACTCGAGAAAGCGGATTTTCTCGGGATTCTCGGGAATCTCGGGAGCAAAAACGACCTTCGAGACTTGAGCAAGGAAACCGGGGATTCGGGATATCATGTGCACGGAAAATGAGGCAAAAATGCAAGAAAGATGAGAGGAATTGAGCCTTTTTTTCGGAACCCTCGCATCCCTTTTATAGAGGCTACGAACCGCCTCGGTATGCTGGGCGTACGCAGTTACGCTGGGCATATGCGTGCGTCATGCGTGACCACATCCTCGACTGCCTCGGAGCTCGGATGGCACGGGGCATAGCCTCGTATAGGGGGCGACGTGGACAATCCGAGACCTAGTCCTCGAGTACGCTGGGCGTACGAGGGTACGCTGGGCGTAACTCGGATTGGCCTGGTGACTCCTCCTTCGGATAATACTGAAATTTAATTTAAATATATATTTTTATTATTTAATAAACTTCAAAAATTTGTAGCTTCTTCATACGAACTCCATTTTCGACGTTCTTTATATCCACGCGTAGGTGAGACTACGCTCTACAAGTTTCGTTTAGACTCCGTCAGCAAATTTTGAAATTATTTTTATTATTTATTTTTAAAAGGTCGCGGTAAGAAAATTTCTTTAGAAATCCATAACTTCATTATCCGATGTCTGTTTTTGCCAGACTTTTTACCGTTGAAAAACCATTGTCGACACCTTCGATTCTCATTTAGGTCATTCCGGCCAAAAGTCGCTCGATCTCTGTTTCGAGTTTTTAGCTAACTGTCGTTATGCCGAACTTGGAAAAATCATAACTTCCTTATACGAAGTCAGATTTGGACGTTCTTTTTATGTATATTCATGGTTTAATGATATCTAACATAGTAGGTAATCAATTAGAGATTTTTGAACATTTTATTTTCGAAGTAAATTTCATTATATCAAAAGTGGTTACAATACTTGACTTTTTAGGTCATTACATAGAGTTGAAATATCGGGTTGTCAGATAGACCAAGAGTGTGCATAAAAAGAACTTCCAAATCTGACTCTGTATGAGGAAGTTATAATTTTTTTAAGATTTAGCATAACAGTGCACAACCTGAAATTTGAATATTAGATCGATCACTTTTTAGAAAAAATAATCTAAAACAACAAACGAATATATCGTTAATAGGAGTTCTACGATAAAAAGACAATAAAAAACGGAGCTCGGATGCGAAAGATATGGACGAAACTTAATCCCTACTCTTCGAGCACGGCAAATTCGATGCAGTTTTGTAAATCTGATATAGAGTGAGAATTAGCCGACGGGATCTACATGAAAGTTGTAGTAATCGTAAATACCTATGCGTGGATATAAAGAACGTCGATAATAGAGGTCGTATGCGAAAGATATTGACAAAACTTAGTCCCTACTCTTCGAGCGCGATAAATTCAATACAGTTTTGCAAATTGGATATAGAATGAGAATTAGCCGACGAGGTCTAAGTGAAAGTTGTAGTACTCGTAAAGACCAATGCATGGATATAAAGAATATAGAAAACGAAGCGCGTACACGGAAGATACAGACGAAACTTAGGGTCTACTCTACGAGGAAACCCCTATAAGTAAAAGATGAACTCTTCATATTTTCTTCACAGTATAAGCCTTTCTTTCTCTCTCTAAATTCTCTCTAGACTCCCGAAACCCCTCTGAATCCCTAGTAACCTCAAGTTGCTAGATGAATGACCCGGAGCGCCCGAAGGCTCCGAGAAAAAGAGCTTTTCGGTTTAGAAGCTCTGCTCCAACGGAGCCCGGTTTTTAATAAAACCCGTTATAAGTGAAATAAGTCTACCATACTTTAAATATAGCTTATATTTAAATATAATATCGTTATTATGAACCTAGAAACAAGATTTATCAATGATTCAAAGTTTATACTGATTGATCTACTTACATGTATGATCTCTAGGTTGTGATTTAGTGATGTGTTTAAAGTAGGATTTCCAAACAGTATATTTCATATACCAAATGGACCCTATCTCCGATATGATCCTACCTGGTTGTTCCTTACTTCATAGATCATGAAAGTAGACTTTGATTTAATGATGAATCTAGATTAATAATTAGTCGCAATAAAGATTAAACTAAAACTTAGCAATAATAATGCTAGGTTTCATCGAAGGAAAATAGAATCGTTAAAAGTGAAGCGCTGCCCGAGTTTGGAATCATCACTTTAACAAGTGAGTGCATAGTTACTTTCATTTTACACATATATATGAAGTATTTTATATAAATTACGTGTTGTGTGTGTATATTGTCTGAATACTTGTTGTCTATGTTGGATGAAACGTTTTATACATGTTTTAAATGATCTAAAATATATATGTATTTTATATCTACAAAATGTGTTGGGTAAAACATGGGTAGATTAGAGGTGAGATAAATGATGAGCGACGAAAGATGAGATAAATGATGAGCAATGAAAGATGAGATGAATGATGACCGTTGATATATGAGTGATAAAATATGGTGCGAAGCGATGACCAAAGCGATGAGTCAAAGCGATGAGCCAAAACGATGAGCCAAAGCGATGAGCCAAAACGATGACCCAAGCGATGCCTCGTCATCTAGCAGGGTATGGATGACAACCACAAACTATTCTAGACAGTCTAGTAGAACACTAGCAGGCCCGCAACCTGTTGGTGTTGTGAACGATGTGTTCACCCGATGTACTCTAAAAAACCCATTGATAGTTATTACGAGTGGACTCTCGAAAATGATATTGTCAATAAACGAGATAAACCATGGCGACTATGTAGACTTAGTGCTAATTCCTTAGGATACTCCTTAGGAATGAATGAATGAGGAATAGTTGAATCTTAGGTTAGATCCTTAAGAGTAAAGAAGATAATGTGGATGGGTAATTGGGTTGATTGTATGATGTTTAACATAATAATTATATTATTGTGGGTTGAAAACCCTATGTACTCACGAGGTTTCCCAACCTGACCCACTCAAGCTTATTTGTATCACAAGTGTCGATATGAAGCTACTTTACGCTGAGGGATTTTAAAGAGATGTAGATCATTAGTGTAATTTAATGTAAGTTCTGTTTATGCTTATGTTTCTATATTGACGATGACATCCCAAATGTTTTAAAATGGATAAAAATAAATTTGTTCGGAAATACTTTGATAACGTATTTATCATGTTTTTCTGGGAACAAAGTCCGCAACATTTTTATTAAAATAGGTACTCTGATTTTTATAAAGCATAAACAAAATCAGACTTTTTTGGCCATGAAAATGGGGATGTAACAAATATGGAGACCATGGAGGGGTAAAATTGTCTTTTACCCATCCCAAGAGATTAGTGAGAGGCTAGATCGGTGATTCGTGTATGAGGTTTATTTGCTTGCTTACAGGGTGAGTCTTCTCACTATACTTATCTTGAGTGGTAATTTTGTGTGACGGGAGGGTCTTGTGTGCTTATATGGAGTATTGTGATATCCTGCATTATGTCTTTGTGATTTATGTTGGGTATTATGTTGAGCTTTACTAAGTTAGGACCAAAGGGAAAACCCGAATTGTGGAACCAGAGGGTTCCACTGAGACGCATCGACCAGAGGGGCTTATTTGATTGTGTTATGTGTTTCAGGCACTTCTCAGGATCACGGGAAGGCGTCGCCTTGATTGTACACATGTGACGGAGTTATGTTCTAGAGGATCCTGAATTTTTATTCAAACAATGATGGATATTCGTTTTTGATATTGTGAATTGTGTCAATAAGAATTATGTGATTTTAAAATGAAAATTTTGTTTGAAAAATTACGGTGTTACACATTTTGATGTAATTAACTTTAACTACACGATTGATTTTTACTTTTAACTAAATTCATAGCTTCTCCAATCGGAGTCAGATTTTTATAAAATTTTATGTCCTTGAGATCACATCGACATGTACTATCTAAATATCTAAACCGTTTTAAAAGACGGTAAAAAGTTTTGGATGCTAATTTTTTAGTCTAACAATCGATTTAACTCTAAATGTTATAGCATATTTGATTATATTATGGTATAAATAATAAAGTACAAGTCTAAGTAATTACATTTAATCTTTTCATATTCTTTCCTAACGTTGATCGGCGATAGAATTTTTCCAGTTGTCACATTGCATGACTCTCTTCATTAATCCAACAAAGTATAATCATTTGATATCCTTGTTTATTGAATTAAGAAAGGTAGAAACAACGGATGATAATGCTATCTTTTATCGTCGAATGGCATCAATTATGTCTCGTTTCTCGTGAATCATTTTTATGTTTTCATAATCCATCTCCAAAGCATGATAGGTTTCTCTCTCAAGTTCAGTTATGTTACAAATTGTTGAAATTGTCATTGATGGATATGTTATTTTTAACTGGATTTATGCTTTGTAATTTTAGTTAGGGGTAACTGATAATTTACGTTGATGGTAACTTTATATCAGAAAGGATACACATTATCCACATCCATAATTTTAAAGTTTGTATGAGACGTTTGAGTATCCACATGTTTTAGGACTATAAATACATGGCCTTTTGGGTTCTTTTAAGAACTACCTGCATTATAAATTGATATTTATTTACCCTTTTAAATCCAATCGTCGAAGGAAATGACGATCGACGAATTCTTGGAATTTGAAACATAATTTGATATACGGACTATATCATTGAAGGTCTTATATAAATCAATTCATTTTAATGGCATTAATCCAAAATCAGTAAATGATATATATATATATATATATATATATATATATATATATATATATATATATATATATATATATATAGGTTCAGGTTCATTTGATATCATTCTAATTTTGTGAGACCGTGAGACTAAATCTAAAAATAATTTTAAAATGCAAAATAAATGGAAAAATCCAAAAATTCTTTTTTTAAATATTATTTTTGGAACTTAAATTAACTAAAAAAAATAAAGTAAAAAATAAATAAAAAAAAAAAAAAAAAATTCCATTTTTTTAAATACGTGAAATATTATAAATAGAATATTACACTGATATATTCTAAAAAATAATTTTAAAATGCATAATAAATAGAAAAATCTAAAAATTCTTTTTTTAAATATTATTTTCGGAACTTGAATTAACTAAAAAAAATAAAAAATAAAAAAAACATTCTATTTTTTTTCAAAAATACGTGAAATATTCTAAATAGAATATTACACTTTACATATTCTAAAAATAATTTTAATATGCAAAATAAATGGAAAAATCAAAAAATTCTTTTTTTAAATATTATTTTCGGAACTTGAATTAACTAAAAAAAATAAAAATAAAATAAAAAAAATAAAAAAATGCGTCTCACGGTCTCACAAAATATAGGTGGTCTCAAATGAACCTAACCCTATATATATATATATATATATATATATATATATATATATATATATATATATATATATATATATATATATATATATATATATAGGGTTAGGTTCATTTGAGACCACCTATATTTTGTGAGACCGTGAGACGCATTTTTTTATTTATTTTTATTTTTTTAAAATTTTTTTTAGTTAATTCAAGTTCCGAAAATAATATTTTAAAAAATAATTTTTTGATTTTTCCATTTATTTTGCATTTTAAAATTATTTTTACAATATGTACAGTGTAATATTCCATTTAGAATATTTCACGTATTTTTCGAAAAAAATAGAATTTTTTTTAGTTAATTCAAGTTCTGAAAATAATATTTAAAAAAAGAATTTTTATATTTTTCCATTTATTCTGCATTTTAAAATTATTTTTTAGAATATGTCAGTGTAATATTTTATTTACAATATTTCACGTATTTTTCAAAAAAAAAAAAAACGGAATTTTTTTATTTATTTTTATATTTTTTTTAGTTAATTCAAGTTCCGAAAATAATATTTAAAAAAAGAATTTTTGGATTTTTCCATTTATTTTTCATTTTAAAATTATTTTTAGATTTGGTCTCACGGTCTCAGAAAATTAGAATGGTCTCAAATGAACCTGAACCTATATATATATATATATATATATATATATATATATATATATATATATATATATATATATATATATATATATATATATATATATATATATATATATATATATATATATATATATATATATATATATATATATATATATATATAGTCATCAAAGCGGGGCGGGTCGGGTTGGGGATTATTATATCCGATCCTGACCCCATCCTCGATTTTAGCATAATGGGGATCTTTGCCCCGTTCATGGTACCCTTTTTGTTGGAGAATACTCGTACACAATTTGGAAGGATCAACCGGGTTGTCCACTTGGTCGGATGAAATTTTCATCCCTATTTATCACCTATTATTAAAATAATATTAAACGGATATTTTTATATTGTTAACCTAATTGTGTATGCCAATGAGAATTATTCCACTGTTTTTTAAAAACTATGGTTGCACATAATGCTTTCGTTCTTATTGAAACAAAACTTTTAATTCACATATTAACGACAGTATATATCAAAAGGAGTGTCGAGAACAAAAATTTGACTTGGATTACAATTTCTTTTTGAAACTAAATGGCTTGTAATTTTAAAACACGTTAAAGCTTACACAATAATGGCTACAACTTATATTTTAATACTAGACTTAAAGTTTAATAAAGTTATAAAAAAGCATTGGTTACATTTTACATAATAATTATAGTTTGACAAAATGGTTTCATATACAATTTAATATTCCCTACACCCCTTTTTTTATGTGTTTATTTTCAGTGCAAAAAATGAAAAATAAAAACATATATATATATATATATATATATATATATATATATATATATATATATACATATACACTTATAACTTTGTCAATTGTTAATCGTGACATACAACTTATATATATATATATATATATATATATATATATATATATATATATATATATATATATATATATATATATATAGTTAGTTAGTTAGTTAGTTAATGTGTGACCACTATATTTTATAAGACGGGAAGACGCAATCCTAACCATTTATTTTGTAGATAAAAAAAAATCTTTAAACTCCAAAATAATTGAAAATTTTCGAAATTTTTTTAAAAATATTATTTTCGACAGTTTTTTATCCAATAAATAAATAAATAAATTTACTGTTTTTTTTTAAATATATGTGAAATATTCTAGTGGAGCAGATAAACAAACAATTTCATCATATGCGGAGGAGATAAACAAACAATTTCAGCAAACAAATGATTTAGTAGAAAACGAACGTTTTTAGTAGAAAATAATAAGAAAATCAGCCATTTCACGTCATATTTTATAGTATCTCATTATTTCACGTCATGTTTTCCTCAATTTATTCATCAGCAAAAAGGCATGAGGAACCAGGAGTTGTGATATGCGACAATGGCACTAGAGATGTGCTGTGTGATGGAAATCAATTTCAAAGGCAAAGAAGAAAAGCTTACAGGCGGCCTTGGTGGAGGATGACGTTGGAGTGGCAACCCTAGTGGAGGAAAGCAAGTGGTGGGAGGTGGGGTTCGATGATGTCACAACTAGAAATTTTAGGTCAAAACCAAGTCCAAGGGTCCTGTATATGCAAATGTTTTAGCTATGATACAATTATGATGTATAATTGGAGCTCATGTTATCCTAAGCCCTAATGATTATCGCAAATCAAATGAGAATCACATGATATAGACATAAGGACTTGTGTTTATGTTACAACCTTCAATGCTTGAACTTCAAGGCTATCATTTTCAGTTTCCTAATCACTAGAAGCATATATATATATATATATATATATATATATATATATATATACACACACACACATGTATAAAAATCATCCAAAAAGTAAACACAATTATGCAAATCAATCTTGACCATAAACACCTCTACTGGGCCATAATGGACCGAAAACACCCTTCCTTGGGCCACCCTTGGCTGTAAACCCAAAATAAACCCACTTTAGGTGCGTATGCACACTTGGTGGACCACATATTGGCCAAAAACTCAATGGGAAACCTATCCTAGGGCGTAAACACATGTGTTTACGCCCATTCCTGAATGTTTTGAGGTGTTTACGGATTAAAATTAAGGGAAAGACAAATACATTTGACTTTAGGGTGGGATATTTTAACCATTTCCAAGGCAACCATGGGTAAACATGTATTAACTATCAAATAACAAGGCTTTATCCTCTATTAATCTAAGCAAACATCAAGTCACCTTTCCTTATCTTATATTGGTGAAAACCCCCTTCTTCCGTATCACATTTCTCATATTTACTTACTGTGAACTTCTACATTTTCTGCCTGAGAACTCCAGCTTCAAGCTTTAAGGATACTTAATTCTTCAAGGCATTTCCTAAATCCTAGTAAGTATTTCAATTTTGTATAGTGATCCTACACATTATCTTGTTAATTACCTTCCATTTATACATGACATTATGTGTTAACAACTTTAGGGTATCAAAATCTCCACAAGTTCATCAAACACTCCAAGTGTTTAGGATCAAAACTTTCCTCTCATCACTTCAACTACACCCTTCGACTACCCAAGGTGAGCTTCATACCCCATTATTTCTATTGAATCACGAAAGTGACCCTCTTGAACCTCAATCCGAAGTCTTACTCACTACCGCAATGATGTTCTTAGTACCGCAATGCGAAGAATTAAAGCCATCCGCAACTATCTCATCTAGAACAAAGGCTTATTTTTTTAACTTATGTATTTATAATGTATTGTCTAGTGTGCCTTGCATGTACACTTCTTTTGAATCATCGTCTTTGTTTATTTCTACCGTATGTTCTTGGAACTCTATAAATAGAGTATTCCGCTTCTAATGAAAAACACATCTTTCATTCCTTATCACATATATCATCTTACTATCATAATTCTTTCTTAAAGATCTTTCTGAATTTATATTCATATATTCAAGATCTAATTCTCAAATCTCCCTTCGAAGCAAGTCATTCTTGACTTCATCACTTTAAGCTGATCATACTTACTAACTTGGTTTGAATGCAATCCTCATTAAGAATCAGCTTAGTGTTTACTTGATAAAATACTTGTTGTCATTTATATTTCCTTACATTTTCACAATTACCTTTCCGCATCTAATCATCTAACTATCTAACAACTCTAACTCCTTATTATTGTTGAGCTTTATGATCCTTTGGGTTAAACTTTATTTCGCAATATATATATATATATATATATATATATATATATATATATATATATATAATTTGTTCTAACGTTTGTTCAAGTGTGTTTCTCAAAAGTTTTTCTCTCAACAGTTGGTATCAGAGTCAAAGTGGTTGCTTTTTGAACAAAACTCAGATTTTGAAAAGCCTTCTATACCACTAAAGCTCATTTTTCTTAAAAATTAAACAAATACAAAACAAGGAAATATGACACAAGCATTATCTGTTAACGTTTCCAACAGTGTTGGAGGTTCAAATAGAGCTCCAATACTGGTGGCAAATGAGTATCATCACTGGTCCGAAAGGATGGAGAGATATCTAAGAAGACTTGGACAAGATGTGTGGAGATCTGTAGAAGAAGGACCTCATGTCCCTATTCTTACTCCAGTTCAAGCCGATGGTGCTCCAGCCAGACATGGAGGAGGTCAACCTGCCATGAATCTTCCCACTAAGGATGATCTCGATAAAATGAAAAATGATGAAATTGGCTTTTATGAAATATCCTACGGAGTTGCTCCTAAAAACATCGACATTATCATCAATTGAAAGTTAGCCAAAGAGATCTGGGATGTTCTCAAAAAACCTGTATGAGGGTTCTGAGCAGGCACAAGATAAAAAGCTCACCACTGCACTCAACGTGCTCAATAACTTCAAAGCTAATGCATGTGACATTCTCGAGGACTCTTTCAAAAGATTCAACCTCATTGTTACCAAGTTGTCAACCGCAGGCACTGTCCGCGGTAACCATGAAACCAATCTCTAGTTTCTTAATGGTTTGGGAAAACACTGGACTACCACGAAAATGATAGTCCAAGGTGATAGGAAGATTCACCCACTCTCTTTTTTCAAACTGTATGGAGAACTCCAAGCACAAGAGTCAACAACGCTTAAGGATTCTGTTGACTTCATAGGGAAGCTTGCTCTTATGGCTCAGACTTCCACCGCAGTCTTACGAAGCTGACATAGAGTATAATGATGAAGAGGAATTGCAGAATGCCATTGCTCTTGTTAGTAAACAATTCAATCGATTACCTCCAACCCCCTTTCGCAAAAATCATCATTTTACTAAACGTCCCTTTAACCGAAACATCAATCCTCAAAACAATCAACCTCGATACCCCAAACACGCTCACCAATCTCCACAACCTCTAAGCACACATCAAACCAAGGAGGTACCGAAGTCTGCCAAGCCAACTGACTTCAGACCCTCTACCGAAGTTAAAGAAGATGTTGTCATTTGTCACAAGCATAATAAAGAGAATAATTTTGCTAAAAATGTAAAGAAAATGTAGTAAAGGAAAAAGCCTTTTATCTCAGAATGGCACAGGAGATGGATGAAAAGGAAAAGGGAGGGGCATATGTGGCCCAGGTGAAAAGAAATCATCAAGTATGGTCGTCAGGGGATGAGGATGAAGACTTCAATATCAAGGGAAAGGGTAAAATTTGCATGCTAGAAACTATTGATGAAGAAGGTTCAACAAAGCTGGAAAAGAACTACTGCTTCAAGGCCAAAGACGGAACCTTAAGCATTTTTGATTAGGTAAAACTCATGATTCTAACTCTTCATTATAGCAAGCATGATTGTCAACCCTTCTTAGACAACCTTAATGACACTTGTTTTGCCGTCCTTTCAGACTATAACAAGGCCCTAGATGAGAAGAACATAGCATCCCGGGAAATGTTCCATGTAAGAGGACGTCTAGAAGACCAAAAGACTCAAAGTGGCCATATTAAAAAGAGACTTAGTGTTAGAAAAGGATGTAAGAATGTTATGTGAAACCGAATTATGAATAGCATTAGATCAGAGGGATTTAGCACAAAAAGAAATTGTACTATTGAATTTGTTAATAAAAAAATTGTTTACTGAAAGCGAAGCCATTGAAAATCTTGTTAATAAAGGAACCGTAGACAATACATACAATTAGGGTTGGTCCAGTAGGTACTCCACCATAAAGGACTCATCACCCCGATTTAACAAAGATCATCCCTATGTCCCTCCGGACCGAGAATTTCACTTCCCTATGAATAAAAAAACATTTCCCGAAAACATCAGAGCCCACTTCGATAGACTTCACAATTTGAGTAATAATTGTGTCATCGAGGAAATTCTTCTTGAAACCTCGGATCACCCATGTGATCAAATACCCATCATAGCAACAATATATCCCAACTCTCAAACTTCATCGGTTTTCAATGAGGAAATCCTTGTGGAAGGACCCGAAGTTCTTGTGAACTGTCCAATTTTTACCTCAGACCGCAGTCCCTCAAACTACTGTCTCGAACTGCAGTTACCATCCATAAGGTGTCCCACTAAAGAACTAACCTTGACTTACTCTACGGTAGTCCAATCTTCTTTACTGCAGACCACAGTCAAGAGCATTGTGACCATTCAACTAATTCTTCTTGAATTGCCCATAGAAAATTTTGAATATGTAATGAGAATTGTTATTGAGATTTGAGAAAACAAAGTTAGATTTGAGTGATTGAAGATTAAGAACACGAAGTGTAAATATTAATCATATCTCATATTGATAAAAACTGATTACAAAATAAGCAGAAAAGAGATATCTGTTACGAAAAGTCTCTTTCTACTTCTAACCTCAGTCCCTATTTATAGGGAACATGAGTGTACAAAAAATATACTAAGTCTAGACATTTTCACTTCGCAAAAAAGATGACTTAGTAAAATAACATAAAATGCGAAACTATACAATACACTATATTCGACTTTTACAATTTTACATCTACATTCCCCCACTTTGTAAACAGTCGACGCTATTCATCCCATAAGCTTTTGAACAGCAGAGTGGATTGTCCTTCGCACTTATCCATACCAGAAGATCACCTTCTTGAGATCTTTCTTGTCTCCTTCATTATTCTTCTAGCAATTATTTATACGGATAATAAAGTGCGTATATTGCGAAGAATTATATCTTTCAATCTCTGAGACTTTGAACAAGAATTTCTTGGGTTTCCCTTTTGTGTCTCATCCAGAAAAAACCATGCCGAACGGTTTTAGACATATTTCTCCAACTACATATTTCGACAAAGCTGATTGGGATAAAGTTTCTTCCCAAGGAACTTTTACTTCTCTTCCCAGCACATTAGCCAGTTCATCATCTGTAAGGGCCAAACAATCGAAGTAGTTGTCGATGAATGTCTTCACATGTGCGAAGCCTACCTTGAACACTTAAGTCTCAGAGCCTTTGAGATTATTTTCTTCCATATGCTTCAAGATCAGAGCCACTTGAATTAAATCCTTGCAGTTCATCAATGGAAAATCAGCTACTGTGAAGTCATACTGCTTGTTGTCTGCTCTAATAACAAAATAACGAAAATTTTGAAGCATATCTTCAAATAATACGTCTTTCTTGATTGTCAGCACCTTTTTGATCTTCAATAAAGACCAAACTTCATCTGGAATCTTCCCCAAGACAGCATGAAATCTGATTTTCATGTGAGTATAATCATCAGGATTATCAAACTTCTCACTTATCTTGTACTGAGCAGTAATGAATAGCATTTCATTTATTGGAAAATCCAACTGGCAATTATCTGAGTTCGCAATATCATAACTCCTCTTCGGCTTCTTCTTAAATTCGTACATCCCCCTTCCTACTACTTTTGACTCTATTGTTTCATAAGAGTAAAGCTTCGCAGGATCTCCTTTGTTCATTGTGGGAGGATCACTTGCTCTCTGCCTCATAATGCTCTGAACTTGCCTCATTCTTTCCAACTCGGCTTCAGCCTCAACATTCTTCTCCTCCTTTGATTTTTCATATAAAATCCCTTTTCCTTTTCCCACCGTATCTGTTTGAGGTTTTGAACTTGAACCTCCATCTTTTTCTCCAATAACGATTCCTTTGGCAATCGTTTTTGTGGTTACTGTGGTTGAGGAAATTGGCTTCGTAATTATGGGAAGAGTAGTTATAAGTTGAGTAGATATAACTTTCCCAACTGTCTTCGCATCTTCTTCTTTACTTGATCTTTTCTCTCCCCCTTGCACCCCTGTGAAAGCAGGTGGGGCACTCCTTGGTAGTAAAGAAGTAAAATTTGCGAGTGGAGCAAGAGCTTTCTGAATTGCTTGTTCTAAAGTATTAATCTTTAGAGACAAGAACTCAGGAGTGAGAATTTGTGTTGTTGAAGATTGCGAAACCATCACTTTAAGCTCAGATACCAACTTGGTTAGCTGATCAAGCTTTTCCTTTGTTTCTTCAGTATGAGCTTCACGAACAGGAATATCAACAAACTTTTGTAGTCGTGAAGAAAACTCCACAATCTGTTGTTGAACTTCAGCATTTTGTGCATGAATATCCTGAAGCTCCTTCGCAAGTTCAGATTTCAACTCGTGAATCTTATAGTTGACATCTTCACGAACTTTCTTCACATCTTGTACAAAAAGAACATGACGTTCTTTTGCAACAGCTTTCAAATCCTTGATTGCTGAAGAAAAATTGCTCCGTTGTGCTTGAATGCGAAGCTCATTATTTTTTTCGGATTGATCACCCTTCTCCATAATCTGCTTCTCAGCCCCTTTGATCATTACATCAACCTCCATAGCAGAAATAGAGGACATCCTGCCAGAATCAGCTTGTGACTGAATAATAGCAATTAATTTCTGATTCAGGATTTTAAATTGTTTTCCTGTCATATGCATATGATCAGGAATATCCTCCTCTTCTGAATCAAAATGAATATTTTCAATGATCCCTCCAAAGGCACCTCCGTCAGTTTCATTATCAGATAAAGGTTGCAAAGTTTGAGGATTTTCGGGTGATTGAGATGGAAAAAGTGTTGTGAATGGGTTTTGAAGAGCATGATCAAAAATTGAGGAAGTGGTGGATAAAGTGGTAACTGGAATTGAAACAACTGGTAATGAAATAGGTAAGGAGATTGGGATTGTGGTTGCAACACTCAGGATAGGTTCCCCCGTATCAGATACGTTGACAACCGTATCAGAAATAGGTACCTCCTCAGAAACTGATTTGGTAGGAACTATTTCGAGTGGTTTGGTGATTGGTAAGGTGGTAGAAATTTGCGAAGTTTGAATGATCGGTAATGAAACATTTACCGTAGATGTGACTGGTGGAGTTTCGGGTACAATTTCTTCATCAGAGGATTCATTGTGAAACACCATCTTCTTTCTTTTTACAAGATTACGTTGCATGTTCTTGGCAACATCTTCAGCTCTTTGTCTTTTCTTCCCTGGAGAAACCGGAGCTGGAATACTGCGAATAGTAACGCCTTTACTACTCACCTCAGACTTGCGAATTTTCTTCAATACCCCAGACTTAGAAGGTATGATTTCTTTCTTCGACTTAGATGAAGTTTCTTCAGTCTGAATAGCTTCATCTTGAACTTGTGGTGAGGATGAACCCTTCGCATCTTTCTTGCTAAGCTTCTTCTTCTTTGACGGAGCAGCAACATCCATTAATACTCCAGTCTGCTCTGATGGATCAACAGTTCGAAAATATCTCACCAAAACTTTGTGAGTTTGAGACACTTTGCGAAGCATCGCATCTGGAATGCGAGCAACATGAGTAAAGATTGCTTCATCATCTTCTACCGTCTTTGGAAACTGGTATAAAGAAAATTCTGCAACTTCAGCATCCCCCATTACTGGAATTGATTCTTTTTCATAGACCTTTTCTAGAATCAAGCTCCAATATCTTGCACACGAGATCCCTTTTTCCGAATTTGTGTTTTCAAGACTTTTAACAAATTCCTTCCATAACTGGGTTGCATAATCTACGTTTATATCATAGTATATGCCCATAACCATGGCATATACTTCCATTCTTCCTCTATCCAGTCCAACGGATCTTCCTGTAAGACATCTTAGAAAAATTCCAAATAAGAAATTCCAGATACAGGGCAACCCAGACTTTCTAAAGTCACTGATTTTCTCAAGCTCCGGTTGATGACCCATCTCGTTGAACATGTGAATGATTTGCGATTTGATAGGTTTGACAAACGGAGGGTTGTTTGGAATCTGAAAGATTTCAACAAACATCTTCTTGGACAGTTTAACCCGTTTTTTGTTGGTTAAATTGAAGGTTATCACATCCGCTGTGTGATTGTATGATGCCGTTGAAGCTGCCAAGGATAACCATATCATTGGAACAGAGAAGGAACTGAACATGGCAGTTAATAGAGGTGATCGTTTCAGGGCAACGATAAGCATCTTCAATTCTTCAGGATATGAAGATACATTTGGATCAACTTGATAGTTTGTGCTTTGGATTTTCATCAGAGATTGAGAAAGAACTTCATCAGTGTTGGATTGAGTGGCTGCCATTGTTAGGGTTTGAAAAAGATGAAGTTTTGATCATGGTTTAGACTTTGAAGGTTTGTGAGAGTTTTGTTTGCGTAACCGTATATAGTGTTCTTGATCCCCCTTTTATAGGTTACTAAAATTGATTTGAAATTAAAGCGGGATACATTTAATGTTATCCGATGTGGCACCTTGAAAATCGGATCATGACTGAAAAAGATAACCATGCTTCAAAAAGTAACTGTCCCATCTCCTTGAAAACCGGATAGAATACCAACCATTTTGAGTATACAGCCTGTCAAGTTTCCCGTTATAGAATCTGAACCGTTAAAACCCTTCGCATGGAGTCAAAGCTCTTTCACTTTTGGGATATAAAGTGAAGTCATATGCCAGATTTGCGAAATCATCAGTCTGAGTTGGTGTTACTCAGAACCTCAAGGATTTCGTGTGTGCATTGTGTCAACAAAATAAGATGAGAAACAAAAATTTTTGGAATGTTGTGATGTCAGAAATTTAATTTGACATGAATGCAGTAAAACCCCAAGCAAAGGTTGCTTCGTTAATCATCAAGAGAGATAATCAACAGCTTGTGTAGTTTCCCGTGATTTACAATCAAATACTTGTAGAGAAGTATCAAAGGGTTTCTTTTTAAAAGACATTTGGGATTGGTTTGAAATTTCATTACATATCAGCCTTAACATAAGGTGAGAAATTGTAAATGAAATTACTTGTTTGACCAGTGTAGTCAGTGACAAGATGGCTTGTGAAAATATTTATCATGACAAGGATTTGCAAATGAAACTTACACTGAAATCATATTCAAAAGAAAATTTGTTCTGAATCTTGTTGGGTAACAAACATTCTTGGTTGTGAATATTTGATCAAGACCACACATGCGAATTGAATATGATTTGAAGTTTCGAAATTTTTGATACTGAAACAAAGGTTTCGTAAAAATCTGGAACAAAGTTCCCCGTCAATTCCTTAAGGTTTATGACTTTTGGGTTTCACTTCCATCACGGACTCATGATGTTAGATCATAAACACAGACTTGTGATTTGTCTAGGTTTTGATTGGTTTGATCAAAGACCTCAAGAACAAATCTCTTCAACAATTTGGAGTGTAAGAATTGTTTGGTATAAAAAGATTGGATAAGAATCGAAGTGTACCTCTGTTATAATGGACAAAACAGAAAACTCTTAACTCATTTGAGAAGAGTAAGGTAGCTCTGTTGACTTATGCGAATATAAGCCTTTTTGGGAAGAAATTTTCATGTGATAATTTCATTAAGGCTTTCTTTACACACATTGAGTCATGTTGGGGCTTTTGGTCTACATACAACAGCATGCTTCTAGGGACATCGTAACTAGTTTTTAGAAAAATTTTGATACCTTCCCGTAGAAACACATAAGTATGACCTCTTCGCATTTTAGCCCTGTATTAAATTCTCACCACACAAAGTTTAACGAACAAAGAAAACAAAAATATTTTTGTGATTTTTGAATTTTTCAAAATTAAAGAACATGACAACAAAAAAAAATCTTTTTGGATTTTTAATTTTTCAAAATGAAAAACATAATAAAATAAAATCTTTTTGGATTTTTGATTTTTCAAAAGTAAAAAAAAAATTATTCGTAAACCTTACCTTAGTTGTTATGATCTCAAATGCGAAAAGTTGTGGATGCGAACCCATGCGAAGCCTCTGGATGAACAGTAACCTCTGAACAAATTTGACTCATAACTGCTGAACAAAACTTTTAGGCGTGTGTTGTTGAAATTGAATTCGCATTAATCATCCCCAAACCTGCTAAAATTCTAACAAATGATTTTTCATCAAGAGGTTTTGTAAAAATATCAGCAAGTTGTTCAGTTGTTTTAACAAAATGAATTTCAATATTCTCATCTTCCACATGATCTTTGATAAAATGATATCGAAGAGCAATGTGTTTTGTCTTTGAATGTTGTACTGGATTATGACAAATGCGAATTGCACTTTGCGAATCACAATACAAAGGAATCTTTTTCATGTTTATTGCATAGTCACGAAGTTGACTCTGAATCCAAATAATTTCCGAAGTGCAAGCAGCAGCAGCTATGTATTCTGCCTCAGTGGTTGATATAGCCACACAAGTCTGTTTCTTTGATTGCCAACTTACCAACTTCCCATCCAATAGTTGACATCCACCAATCATACTTTTCCTATCCAAAGTACATCCTCCTAGATCAGAATCTGAAAAATCTTGAATGAAAAACCCCGTTTTCGCAGGATACCAAAGTCCTAAAGAAACGGTCCCCTTTAGATAGCGAAAAATATTTTTCACTGCAGTCAAATGAGGTTCTTTGGGATTAGTTTGATATCTAGCACAATTGCAAACCGAAAACATAATATCAGGTCTACTTGCAGTTAAGTATAATAAAGACCCTATCATGCTTCAATAAAGTGTTAAATCAACAGCAGGAGCGTCTAACGAAGGAGTTTGTCTTGTTCCTACTGCCATTGGTACTCTGAGTTTTGTGCTATTAGACATTCCAAACTTTTCAAGCAAGTTCTTCATATATTTTTCTTGATTGATTAAGATTCCATCCCTGTTCTGTCTTATGTTTAAGCTAAGAAAATTATTAATTTTTCCCATCATGCTCATTTCAAACTGACTTTTCATTAAATTTTCAAATTCAATTGACAATGCTGGATCAGTTGAGCCAAAGATAATATCATCAACATAAATTTGAACAAGCATTAGATGACACCCAAATTTCTTGCGAAATAATGTGGGGTCAACTGATCCTTGTTTAAATTTAGATTGTTTCAAGAAATTTATAAGTGTTGTGTACCAGGCTCTTGGTGCTTGTTTTAATCCATATACAGCTTTGTCTAGGATATAAACATGATTAGGATGTTCATTGCTTATAAATCCTAGTGGTTGTTCAACATACACTGTTTCTTATAGTTCTCCATTTAAGAATGCACATTTAACATCCATTAGATAAACATCAAAGTCTTTGTGAGCTGCATAGGCTAAAAATATACGAACTGCTTCAAGTCTTGCAACAGGTGCAAATGTTTCTTCATAGTCTATGCCTTCTTGTTGCGAATAACCTTTAACAACTAGTCTAGCTTTATTTCGAATAATATTGGCATCTTTGTCGGTTTTGTTTTTAAAAATCCATTTTAATCCGACAATTGAAACATCAGAAGGTTTAGAAACTAATCTCCAAACCTTGTTTCGTTCAAATTCAGCCAGTTCAGATTGTATAGCCACAACCCAATCCGAGTGTTCCATAGCATCCTTTACTGTCTTTGGCTCTATTTTCGAAATAAATACATTAAACATATATAGTTCTTGGTTCGCATTTAGTACCTCATTTTTCGCACGAATTTGAGCTCTAGTCAACACACCTTCTTGTGGATTACCAATTACTTGTTCTTTTGGATGATTTCTTGTCCATTTCTCAAGTGGTGGAAAATTTGGATCAAATTCTAATGGTGCATCTTCATACATATCTTCATTTTCAGATCCTGCAACAGAAAAATTATCATTTAGTTCATGAAACTCATCATTTTCATCAAGATTAATTGTCTCTGTTTCATCATGCTCCCCCTCAACATGGTCTTCATCTTGATGCTCCCCCTCAAAATGATGTTCCTGTTGATTCTGCGAATGCTCCCCCTCAACTTGATGATTCATAATTTCATTCTCCTCCTCGAAAGTTGGCTGACTTTCTTCATGAATACTCGTATGATCCTCCTCCACACGAATAGCAGGCGTACTTTCACAAGTTATTGTCGAATAATCAGTATGTTTTGAGGATTATGATATTTGATTATCAGGAGCATTATTTTCTGCATTAATTGCCCTGTCAGGAATTCCGAAAATTAAGTCATAACCAAAATCATTTATTTCAGAATTATCAATTGGAGTATTTGAATCCACAAGTATTGATTTATTTTCAAATTTACTATCCATTTGTTTAAGATAGTAATCATCAAATGTTAAATTGTTAGTTTCTTCAACTTTTCTTGTTCTTTTATTAAGCACTCTATATGCAACTGAATTCTGTGAATATCCGAAGAATATGCCTTCATCAGCTTTAGCTTGGAACTTGGACAAATTATCTCTGAGATTCATGATAAAACACCTGCAACCAAAAACATGAAAGAATTTTACATTAGGTTTCCGATTATTGATTATTTCATATGGAGTAATATTGATTATTTCATATGGACTTCTGCCCAAAGATATTGAGGTAGATTCGCATATGTTAACATGGTTCTGGCTGCTTCGCATAGAGATCGATTTCTTCTATCAACAACTCCATTTTGTTGTGGAGTATATGGTGATGAGAAATTATGCGAAATGCCTTTGCTTGTGAGAAAAATATCAAGAGTTTGATTTTTAAACTTAGAGCCATTATCACTTTTAATTTTTCGTACATTCTTTTTCAGACTGAGTTCAATCTTTTTGATAAAATCTATCATCGTCTGAGCAACTTCAGATTTCAACCTGAGAAAAACACCCATGTGAATCGAGAGAAATCATCTACAACAACTAAAATATACCGCTTTTTATTGATTGTTGCAACAGTCGATGGTCCACATAAGTCAATGTGAAGAAGTTCCAATGGTTCTACGATTTTTGAATCTATCACAATCGGATGACCTTTTCGATGTTGTTTTCCTTGTTCGCAAGTTGCGCACAAAGAATCATTGTCAAATTTTAGTACTGTTAACCCTCGAACTAAATCTTCAGTTACAAGTTTATTAATATTTCGAAAATTCAAGTGTGACAATCTTCTATGCCAAAGCCAGCTGAGATCATTAGATGCTTTTGATAGTAAACACACAGCAGGTTTTCCCACAATTGGTTTGATGTCCAGTATAAACATATCACCATATCTTTTGGATTTGAGAAGTAGTTCATTTGTCTTCGCATTTGAAATGATACTTCCTTCTTCATTAAATACAACTTGATTTCCAGTACCAACAACAAGTTGTGATACGCTTATCAAATTATGCTGAAGTCCTTCAACATAAGCAACTCTGTTTACAGTGAAGTTTCCATTTGTGACTTTCCCATAGCCTTTCACTTGACACTTGTGATTATTTCCAAATTTGACTACTCCAGCATTTTCCAAGCTTCTATAATCTCGCAAGTTTTCCTTTCTTCCAGTCATATGACGAGAGCAACCACTATCAATATACCATTTTGTATCATATTGCTCGTCACACATCACCTGCATTTATTGAAAGAATTTAGGAACCCAAGACTTGTTGGGTCCATCATTAGTAGAATGAAACAAATTCTTGGAATTTAAAAACCATGTTTTCACTTTGTTTGTAACAGAATCCATTATATCAACATCATCAGATCTAGATATTGAGATATAGTCATTCAATAGTTTTGGATTTCCATTGATTGTAATCTTATCCTTCATAAAATTCGCATTTTTGATAACTGGTTTCCATTTTTGAACCAGGACTTGTGAATTATGAGATGTTGAACTAGTAGTTGAAGAGTTATTTGCGAACTTATCAAATGCATTCTTGATTTGTTCTTCTGAAAACTTCGGACTTTGATATTTTCTTCCTTTTCCTTCAAACAAACGATTGATCGTACTTACATCAGATTTTCCTTTTGTATATGAAACTTTGGTTTGTTTTGAGACTGAAGGATTTGGAAAATTTGGTTGCTTTGGTGAAAATTTCACTTTGGCTTGAGTTGAGTTTTTCAAACTTGATGAAGTATTTGTGAATTTGCCAACATTCTGAAACTTTTGATTATTTGCAAATTTTTGCGAATTCTCAAATTTTCGATTGTTGTCATATTTGCGAATATATGGAACCTTGTCAACAGAGTTTATTGGTTTATGAAAACTTGAATCTGTTTGTTTATTTGTGTTTTGAAATTTTGATGATGTTTTTGAAATTTGTTCTTTTTCAACTCTTGGTTTGTCATTAGACACAACTTGCCAGAAAATTTCTTTTCTTGCTTTTCTTTTTGAAACATTATTTTCTGTTGAATAATTTCCAACCATCAATTTGAATTCATGTGAATTTAGTTTCACTTCAGACTTTGATTTTTCAACTTTTTCAAAAATTTTGTTTGATTTTTCACCTTTAACCACCCATTTTTGTAATGATTTTTGTTTTTGAAACACATAAGGATTTTGAGTTAAATTGTTTTCTTCTGTGTTTTGATTTGCGAAAAAACCTTCTGTCGTTGACTTTAGATTATCTTTTTCAATCATTTTGTTGAATTCAGGATGAACCTTCTCTGCATTTCCAGTAGTGACAAAAACTTGATTTGGAAAAATGGTTTTATCAGTACATACAAAATTTGGATATACCACTGTGTTGGTTTCCAAATAATTTTCGCCTTTGTCATTTAAAATTTTGTCAAATTCTTTTGTATTTTCAAAAACTTGACCAACCACAACTCTTTGAGGTGTTTCATTTGAATCTTTCTTTTCTTCTTTGTTCTCATCAGTATCATCAGTTTTCCAGCTTTCAACTTCCACATTATCAAATTTACAATGTTGCGAAGTTGAAGGTTTATCAATTTCATCCTCTACTATCGAATCAACTATTATTTCTTTACCTTTGATCTTAGATGTGATATTAATGATTGACAATTGAGAACAATCAACCTCTTCTTCCTCTTCTATCTCACTGATTTCACTCACATTATCTGAATTTTCATCAATATCAGCATAATTGAATTGTGAGGCAAGAGTTGAATTTTCAGTTTTCTTTATGATTTTCAGTTCTTCACTCTTTGTCAAACTTTCATTAAAAATGTTAACCAACTCATCAGCATTCAAAAATTCATCAATTTTGACAATACCATATGGATATCTATCATCAGGTATTTTGTCAAATTGAGCAATTGTACTTTCGCAATCATAAGAAACAACATCAACATTTTCACGTTCATACTCAAGAAAAGGTAAAATCTTCCTATGTTGTTCTTTGCTAATGTCAGAAGAATGATGTAAAGCAGTTAATTTTGCATACAATCGTTTTGCAGAATTACAATATATGTTTCTTTGTGCTAGCAACAACCTAACATCATTTGTAAGATTATTCCTATCACAATCTATATTTTTGATCTGCATTTCAAGTTTTTCTATTATGCTCCTCTTTATTTCTAATTCTGTCCGTGTCTCACCTAGTTGCAAATTTAATTTTTGAGCTTCAGTACTAGCAGACACAATAACAGAATCAAAATAAGCCACAATATCATCAAATGAAACAATTTCAGCATCATAAGCAGATAAAGGAATATTAAAAGATTCAAGTATTGCACGTACCTTGGTTGTCATGGGTAATTTGTCTGTGGATTTGGATACAAAACACCTTCCTGAAATTTCCTCTTCACAATCTTCAAAACTTGCGAACATTGCTCCATGTGTGGGATTCCTCATTTCCTTGTCATCAGATCTTGAAGACCAGATCTGATATGTTCCACTTTCTTCATCAGCAGATTCACCCTTCGCAACTAAAGACACTCCTTTGGTCTTAGCACATATCTCTTCAATCTTTTCAGAGTAGTAAGCTTCATCTTTAACTTTTTCCTTCTTCTCTTCTTTCTTTTGCAACATGCAATCAGTTGCGAAGTGATTCGCACCATTGCAATAGTGACAATAAATTCCTGAATCACCTTTCAACTTCTTCTCTTCTTTCGCATCTTTTTGTTTCTCATCTACTTTCTCCATTTTCTTCCTCTCCTCCCCTCCAGTTCTTGTGACAGCATTCTTCACATCACTAGTCTTTCCTTTTGGATTAAAAGGCTTTTTGAAAAACTTCTTAACTCTGTTGTTTGAATAGAATGCCACAGCTTCATCATCAGAGTTCATCAAAAATCCTTCTTCATCTGAACCATCTTTTTCATTAACATCAGTTTCTGATACCTTTGAAACAAGAGCCAAAGGACCTCCAATAACCTTTTTTGATTCTTCATACATTTCTGAAACCTCACATTCATGTGTTTTCAGTTGATTATAGAGATCATTCAATTTAGTTGTATCAAAACTTTGTTGATTCTTAATCATCATGCCCATACTTAGCCATTCCTTGCGAAGACCCATAATGAAAGTTAAATTGAACTCCATGAGAGACCTAGTGATTCCATACCTATTGCAGTGAAACATAAGTTCATTCAGACGATCGTAGTAATTTTCAAGAGTTTCTGCATCCTTTTGTCTGAATTCCTTCAGTTCAACTAGACATTGCTTCACAGAGTTTATCTTCGTCTTTTCGCTACCTTGATACTTCTCTTTTAGAGTGTTCTAGATGTCCTTGGCTGTTTTACTACTACGGATGTAATTGTAAACCACAAGAAGTAGAGCACCTCTTAGTTCCCTCATGCACCTCTTTTCATTATTCTTCAGTCGTTTTAGTTGATCATCAACTTCAGTAGATACAGTAGATGGTCCAATTGGTTGAACATTAGCAGGAGCTTGTACTGTTCCATCGATACAATTCCAAAGTTCTTCATCAATTCCATTTAAGTAATCTTCCATTCTATTAGCCCACTGATCATAGTATTCTGGAATTAACATCGGAATTTTGGTTGAGGAACCAAGCAAGTAAGAGAAGGAAGTCATTGTATTCATGTTGAAGTTCGCCATTGATGGACACAAAAGTTTTCAGAAAGCTTGAAAAACTTGATGAAATTGAGAATTTGATCAATTGAATTGATCTCAAATCACTAATCGATTACTCGACTTAACAATTCAAAGACAGAATCAATTCAAATCTGAAGATCAAATATGATTTTCAAAACCAAAATGCGCGGAAAAGTTTGAGTAAAATTGCAACTCAAAAAGCAAATGATTCTAATACGAAAATCAGATCTAAGCAGTTTGAATCTTGCTCTGATACCAATTGATGAGAATTGTTATCGAGATTTGAGAAAACAAAGTTAGATTTGAGTGATTGAAGATTAAGAACACAAAGTGTAAATATTAATCAGATCTCATATTAATAAAGACTGATTACAAAATAAGTAGAAAAGAGATATCTGTTACGAAAAGTCTCTTTCTACTTCTAACCTCAGTCCCTATTTATAGGGAACATGAATGTACAAAAAATTTACTAAGTCTAGACATTTTCACTTCGCAATACAGATGACTTAGTAAAATAACATAAAATGCGAAACTATACAATACACTATATTCGACTTTTACAATTTTACATCTACAATATGGTCAATGCTCTCAAAGTCCTGTATCTTCTAGTTCAAATGACTCAAGTCCTTGTTTTCAAAAGAAGTCAAAATTTTCCAAGAAGCCGCAGCTAAACCTCACTGATTGCGGTTCTCCAAAAACTCAGGCAAAACAAGCTTTCAAAGAAGAACTCAAATCTCGTGGGAAAAAGCGGGAAATTCTTTCGAAAAACAAAATTAAAAACTCAAAACAAATGGGTCCTGAGAAACATGTTATCCCAAATCAGTTTTCAAAAAACACTCCAATCGAGAAAACAGACAAAAAGGACTATACAGTTCCAAAAGTTTTTTCAAAGCCTCCTGAGAAGTACCAAAAGAGTGTCAAGTCTTTTCACAAATATCGTTTTCAAAATTATTCCTCAGATGACCCAAAATGGAAAGGAATTCTGCTAATCCTACACTTTTAAAGTCACGTCAGTTTGACAAAAGATTAAAATCTAAGAGGAAGTCAATAGTCCAAACTTTTTCAAATTCCAAGGGCAACTCAGTTAAATCTCATTCTCGGACTCGTCATAAGCCTCACACCATACCCTCTGTACTGCTGACCAGGTACGGTGTCTGGCTAAGTGAGAAATATCTTACCTTTGGATTTTATCATCAGAAAACAACAAATCAAGTCCAACCTTGTAATCCTCCAAAACCTCGTAATCATCGAAAACCTCATTACTCTTAAAAACCTCTAAACACCCAGGTTTAGGTCTTAAAGTTCATACGAAACCTGTCCCTGCAATCCCTATTTATGCATGTAGGAAGAATTCACTTGTAACCCCGGGCTCCAAACTTGTTTGGGTGCCCAAACTAACCATGCAATTTTCAGGCCTTGTGTAAGGAGGAACAAGAAGAAAAGTGGCTGATCGATAGTCCCTTCTCCTTGCACGTGACCGGAAGGTTATAATACCTTCGGGATTTCAGGCCTATATGTAGAGGAGGACATGTCACCTTTGGTAACAACGCAAACAATACCATCTGAGGTTACGACGTATTAACAATAGGGAACTTCTCAATACAAAAGGTTCCATACATTGAAGGCCTCAAACACAATCTCATCAGTGTAGGTCAACTATGCAAAGCAGGTCAACGGGTTGAGTTTGATAATGAATACTGCTACATCATGACAAGCGATCAAAGCACCTGTTTGATCAAATCCAAATCCAAAAGGACCGTGTATCATTTGGATGTCTCATTGATCATTGGGAAACTGCAGCTATGTTTTTTGTCCAAAGTTGTATCCTAAGTTAGCTAGTTGTGGCACTGTAAGTTAGCTCATCTGAACTTTCGGTATATCAACAACCTTGTCACAGAAGAACTCGTCCGAGGCCTCCCAATTCTGAAGTACAACAATGAAACACTCTACCCTACTTGTGAGTGTTGAAAACAATCAAAGGGAAGTCATTCACTGGTCATTGATTCATCAATTTCTAAACCACCAGAGCTGCTGCATATTGATCTCTATGGTCCATCTACCATAGCCAGTCTCCATCACAATACATATTTATTGGTTATAGTTGATGACTTTACTTGTTTCACATGGGTCTTCTTCCTAAGACTCAAATCCAAAACACCGCAGGTCCTAATAAATTTCATCAAGGAAATTGAACTCCAAATCAAGCTACCAGTTCATAGAATCCAAAGTGACAATGGAACCGAGTTCACTAATCATCTCTCTGATAGTTTCTTGGTTTCCAAAGGTATTAGTCACAACTTCTCTTCTCACTACACAGTAGCAAGATAGAGTAGTAGAGCGAAGGAATCGTACTCTAGTAGAAGAAGTGAGGTCCATGTTAAACTTTGCAAACCTTCCTCTCTACTTTTGGGCCGAAGCAGTGGCAATGACATGCTTTGTTCAAAACCGAAGCATTGTATTCAATCGTCTCAACAAAACACCTTATGAGAGCCTCAACAATCGAAAACTGAATTTCCGATTCTTTCACATATTCAGGTGTAGATGTTTTGTGATCTTCAACAAGGATAACCTTGATAAATTTGCACCGAAGTAAGATGAAGGCATATTTCTTGGCTACTAGATAAACAAGGTGGCATAAAGAGTTCTCATTAGACGCACGAGACTAATAGTTGAAAGTTTCGATGTCAAATTCAACGACTATTACGTCCGCAACACTACTCCTTCGAGTGAAATGAAAGCAATCATAGAAAGTGATATCCCAGCCTCTTCGGGTCCTCTCAACATAGTTGAAGTAAACTATGATGAACTTTTCGACCCCGTAGAGACTGCTCAACTGTCCTAAATTCTTGTGTCTCCAGAAGCTCAACAACAACACGCAGAAGTTTCTGGACCCTCAATGTCTGACGATCTGTCACTCGGAACTTCCACCTCTCCGATTGAGGCGAAAAGCACTACTCTGATAGCAAACAAAAGCGGAGGTGCCGTGGTTCGATTTCACGACCTCTGGTTCACCAATTGACGCTTCTTCCAAATCCTCTAGGACACAAGTTGATACATTACTTCCCCATTTAATTCATAAAGCGTCTTTTTCGCTTCAAATTTCACATTTTTGACACTTTTAACCCTAAAACTCAATTTATTTTAATTTTAAATTCTTTTTTTCCTCCAAAATAAAAAAAATAAAAATAAAATAATAAATTAATAAATAATAATAATAATAATAATAATAATAATAATAATAAATAAATAAATAATAAAATAATAAAAAATTAAAAAATAAAAAAAAAATATATTTTTAACTTTTATTTTTGATTTTTTATTTAAAATTTTGACTTTGACTTTCAGGTTTGACCTTTGATTTTCAATTTTGACTTTCTCGTTTGACTTTTAAATTTTCAAATTTACCTTTTCGGTTTGACTTTTATGTTTGACTTCTAAGTTTGTTTTTTTTTTTTTTTTTAAATTTGACTTTTGAGGTTGACTTTTGAGGTTCATAGTCAAAGGACATTTTTAAATTTCAGTTTGACTTTTTAGGTTTCTTTTTAGCTTTTATTTGTGCTTTTAATGGCTTTTAAGGTCAACGAGGGAAATGAGGACATGAAAGAGAATCGTCAGGATATGTTAACACAAAATTTCAACATGTTCGATTATATCCTTGGAGAAACCCAGGAAACTCAGTTGCAACGTTTTACTACACTCACCATTGAGATGAATATCGCTGGAATTTTCTTGACCAAATCTAAGATTAACAAAAAGCTACTGAACTCACTTCCGAAATCGTGGGATATGCATGTGGCTGTCATCAAGAAGACAAAAGATCTTATTCGTCTTAGTATTGCTAATATAATTGAAGAGCTTGATGCTTTGAAATGTGGAGAAGCAATGAGTTCTGCAAATATCCCAGTCAATGAAGCTTCATGTACTCCATCTTGTGAAGATACGATTAAAATTCTTCAGGGAGAAATTGATTTATTAAAAAGATAAGTCGAGGACCTGAGATATGAAGGATATCAACTCAGGAAAGGACAGAAACCCCTGAAGGCTGAATTAGAAGCAAAAATCAAGGACTTTAGAAAACTTCAGGAAGAGTATAGCAACAAGTGTGAAAATTATGACTATATTAAGAGATAACTTGCTGCTGTAACTGAAGAACTTGGCACATTGAAAATTAAGTGTGGAAAAAAGATGTCAGTTTCAAAAATTATACCGCGTCAAGTCAGACAGTCGAGTTGAAAATACTAATGCTTCTACTTTATGTGCACGTAAAGTAGCAGAAGATGAGAACAAGGAGAAAACCATTGAACAATCCAACATCTCCTTGAACTTAGAATCTGTTGCTTCGAATTCTATTATTCCTAACAAAACTGCCGTTGAGAAATACAGGCCACCAATTCCAGTGAAACAGAGTGCCTATTGTAACTGTACGTGTGGGAAAAGCAAGAGACAAGGCATGGATACGCTACCAGGGGTAGGAATAAATAACTTCACAGTGAAGAAAAAGACTTGTTTTCACTGTGGAACACCTGAAAACATTGCCAGAAATTGTCCTAATCGCGCATATGTTCCCTACTATGCACAAGGGTGGCAGAACGCGCCAAGAGGGAGATATATCAAATGAAACCCCTCAAGGTCACGTTCAGACCATGGTGACTGGAACGCGCAGAAGACCAAGAATCAAACCCACAAGGCCAAGAATCCAAATCCCGAGAGAAAAAAGGGAATGTCGGCGAAGAAGCAAAATCCAAGAGATGCTCCAGCGAAACCAAGACCGGTTAGGTCAAAGTCATCTTGGCAGCCGGCTTCAAGTTCCAAATCAAGTGCCGATGCACCCATCAAATCGAACAAGAAATGGGTTAAAACCGACTACAAATGGGTACCAAAGGTTTAATCTCCCAAATCAATTAGTGATTCTAATATTTCTACATCTTCTGTTTGTGATAAGCAAGATATGTCATGGGAGAGAGTATCGTGTGTTGATGACAAAGGTAAACCTAGTTTTAAAATGGACTGGGTTCCAAAGACCAGCTGATTCCGCTTTGTGCTGGAGTAGCTATGGAGGCATATCATTAGACATCAGTTTGTTGGTAGTGGTTGTTCCAGGCACATGATAGGAGGCATCTCTCAACTGTGCAACATTTTGACCATTGCTTGAGAGTATGTGTCCTTTTGCGGGAAGGGAAGAAAGGAAGGGATCACTCATGGGGTTAGTCGTTAACGATGTGAAGAATTTTTGGATCTGTTCTGAGATTACGCTTGCTATTCTCAGACCTTGTGGAAGCAAATTCAATCGGTGACTTACGGTTTGAATTTTCTTCTCTATACTTCTGAGTTTTTCTTAAGTTGATTCGCTTTAAAGAATAATTTTTGTTTTAGGATAATTTAAATTTGTGCATTTACTTTCGTTTCTCTCCTATGCACAAATTTAGGGGAGAAATAAAAACAAAACAAAAATTAGGAAATTTTAATTTTAAAAAAAAAATCCAAAAACATTAGAAAATTAGAAAATAAAAAAATATGGTGTTATTTGCAGGAGATGTTTTGGGAAGTGAGATAATCATGTGATAACAGGCAATCTGAATCTGTGTAAGGGACTGAATCTGAATTGTCTAGGCTTTGTGTTCGATGCGTTGGTAGGCACGAAAGATTAAAGTGCACTTGACTAGGCATAGATGAACTTAAGGAATCTAGAGACTTGAAAAATCTTGACCTAGATAGATCCATTTAGCCTGACAATATGACGCTCGGATAGGTTGAGCAGGGAGATATACACGGGAATCTACTGTTTACACTAAAGAACCCATATCTAGAACTGTGGATTCACGTTTCCTCGATGTGTGGATTCTATCCTTAATTCCAGTTGGATGAGGTGACTGGGGAATTCCGATAAATTAGGTCTATAGAAGGTTATTTTCTTTCTTTTTGTCTGTTAGTCATATTTTGCCTCCTTTGCGTGATTGAGAGATCCAACCTGGACTGTAACATATGCAATTCTATCTCTCTGCATCTTCTCTCTATGTAATTCTTTCTATCTGTTAGTCATATACTGTCTCCTCCGCGTGACTCAAAACCCGACCTGGTACACAGTATATGCACCATTCTCTTCTCAGTCCCTCTGAAACTTCAGTTAGTCATATGTTTCATCATTTGCGTGATTGGAAGAGATTCGACCTGGATGTACAACATATGCATTCTAAATCTATCTTCTCTCTTAATAATTGTCTGCTCACCCGGTGTAAGGAGTATTCTGGAAGTCCTTGATGGATGGGGTATATCAGGAATCGGGAAACACGTTCTAGTACATTTAAAATTGAACAATCACCAGACTGTCTGTAGATCTCGCTGCTCAATTTAGGTGGACAACAATATCTTTAGTCGTCGTCAGCTGAATGGTCCTTAAGGAATATTATCTAGGAACTTAGGATCACATTGTCTTGTCACTTAGAGTATGTCCTAATTTTGTCACAATCTCTCGTGTTTAAGTGGACCGCAATATCGACGATTGACCAGATCTATTCATGAAGGGAGAGATATTGATAAATGGATAAAGGCTGTCTAAAAACTTTGATCCCAAATAACTCTTAAAGTTAGCTATTATTTTTGTTTTTATTAAGTTTGTTCAACTTGTTCTTCTAATTTAAATAAAAGGGGGAGAATTAAAAACAAAAAAAAACAAACAAAAATCAAAAAATTCAAAAAAAAAATAGTGTTATTTCTGTTTTACTTTTTGTTCTAAGTTTTCTTTTAGTTTTTTTTGTCTTGAAAAGTGATTTCAGGTATACATAAGACTCATGGAGACTGTATCGAAGATTTTCTGAGTCAATGCTTCATCCGTGAGCATCGAAGAATTCTCATTCGAAGGAGAAAGAAATGAAGAATATTCTTTCAACATTCAATCCTTCAACCCCAGAAGCAAGGTGAAGCAGAAATTGAAGATTATGTGACGGATTGCATTGAAGCCTCCTCAATCAGTCTGCTGCTGTCGTTGTACCTGCTGAAGTGATCCAGAAGATTTTTCTCTCTGATATTCTCTCTAAGATTCTCAAGCTGAAAGTGCCATATTTCAAGAATCAGTACAAGAAGCCTCCTCACCCAATGTGCGTTCAGAGTCAAATCTTGAAGAAAAGCTCAGGTGCTTAAGATGAAGTCATTCATTGAAGATTCATCAAGCACATCTTGAAGTTGTGAAGAATTTGAAGATAAATGCTGAAGCCAATCTCCAAATGAAGATTAACAAGAAAAGCCAACTACTTTTTAGGGGGAGCTTGTTGGGTCAGCTAGAAAAGAAAGTTATAAACCAAGGGGGAGATTGTTGGGTCAAAAATATGGTTTATACTTTACTTTTCTAGGAAAATGTATTTTTGTGTCTTGGACCGTAAACAACTAGGTGTTTACAGTCATATACGTGTTTACGACTGTGTTTACGGCCGTTAACAGGTTTACGACCGTAAACCCATTTACGGCCCATGTTCACCAACCCATATTCCCTTGTATATATATAGGTGTTAGGGTGAGGAGTAGAGATAGATGAACATAAGAGAACATAGGAGCTTATGTGTGTGTGTGTGTGAATCTCATGTAAAGGAGCATCATTCCAATCTATTCAATACATTAGAGATTTATATTCTTCTTCTTCTTCTTCTTCTCTTCTATTTGATCTGACATCATCCGTTTGATTGGGATTCCGCACCATCAAACGAATCTGATTGATACACAAGCAAATTACGGACTTACAAGTTACATTTGTGACTCTAAGCTCAAGAACAAGAACATTCAAAGGATTTCAAGCCAATTGAAAGAGGTAACCACTAAGATCTGTTCTTAAAGTGTTAATTTCGAATTATGTATGCTAGATTAGGGTTTGAATGTCTTTGATTCATTGCATGTACAATAGAGAAACCTAGATGCAAACATTAGGGTTTGTATGAGCTCATAGGATTGTTCTTATGCATAAAACCCATAAGTGGTATCGGAGCCTTGATTGGTTTCTGTTGTATGTGATGTAATTGTCGTATTGCTGCTAAAAATCGATTTTTGGCCACTCCCCCACTCAACCCGGCGAGTCAGTATCTGGACTCGGCGAGTTGGCCCAACTCAGCGAGTCCAGGACTGACATGGCGAGTTCGGGAGTCAGATAAAGTATGTTTCGATATTTTCTTTCTGTTTTGCTATAGGATTAATGCCAAAATCGTTTTTTGATAATAAAATCCGAATTTTATTGTATTCAAATGATTATCCTTGCCAAAACAAAAGATAATTTCAAATCTTTTGAATAATAGTTTCTTTATATGATAAATATGGATTATTTAAATTATTTGGTAATTATGTTGTGACTAAAATTGGATTAAGTCAAATATAGATAATCATAAAATTAATTGTTAAATTTATATTATTTGTTATTTGATCCCTTGTGTTTTGAAAAGTTCAAAAACTTGTCCTCAAGTATTGAGATAAAAATTTTAAGATTAAAAGTTTAATTTTAAATTGTTGAAATTTCAAACCCTTAAAATTATACAAGTTAAAAATTCAACCCTATACTATTATATTATTACAAGATTAATTAATATATATGTATAAGAATAAGCTAGTCTTATCTCTAGTAGGCCTCATTCACGAAGTCAATCTATAAGGTAGGTATAAGGTTGTTGCCTATAAAATGGCACTTAATGGGTGTACACTCACACCCACCGCTTGCTTGACTGGTGGAGGGTTGTTAGCCGAACGGATAGGATAGGGCACTTAATTCCTCATTATAAGTATAATGAATTTACAAAGTAACTATAATGTTTTTCAAATTCCCAATCTTAGTTACTTTAGGGTGAAATGTGAAAATGATGTTATTCCATGGAATTACACTTTGCACCCTTGTCAATCGTTAGTGAAGCGCGCGTGGTTAACTAGCACACTAATTTGGGATTTACATTGGTGACGAAGGCTGGCTCGATGATTCTCATAGATCAATGGAGCGTGTGTGGTTTACCGACACATTGATTAAGTGATAGAGACTGTCACACCCCAAAACCAAGAACGGTGGAAACGTTCTGGGGTGGAGGACGTCATGTAAAGTATCACAACACAGTATAAGAGTAAATAAGCAAACAACATCATCCATTGCATTAAATATATAATTTTAATACAAGTGTGTTTCGTATAGTTATAGACACCAAAAAGTAAATCAAAATAATAAGATGAGTCTTGAATGCGCTCCATCTTCTCAAAAGCTGGCCTCGGTACCTGCCTATTGTCGACCTGAGAACACAAGTTATTTTGAAAGAGTTTATCAGCATTAAGCAGGTGAGTTCATAAGTATTTTAGTGTCGGTGTTTGTATCAAAACATTTGAATATGGTTCTAAAGTATGAGTTTGTAAAAGGTATGTGAATGTTTGTATGTGTTTGTAAAAGTTTGAATCTCTTAGAAAAACCTATATTTTCTATTAAAGTAGCCTTCTACCAAGGCGTAACGGTTTTGTATGTTCGTTTATTGTAATAGTGTGTAATTTCCCAAGTGTAACTATCATTAACAAAATATAGTTTGTACATTAATGTTTAAGTGAAATAATCACTAAATATATGTAAAGGGTAAATTATTGTAGTACTGTAGTGTTGTATTATAGGAACTACTATTGTACTAACTACCTTAAACCAGATTTATATTAAAGTATCATGTGATTAATTGTACCATACTATCGACTGGGTAAACAACGACTAATGTAGGTCGTAAAAAGAAATGGTGTTTGACACCCGCAAACCTACAGGTCCGGCTGTAGCTAGCAGCAAGGTGTAGGATAGTCAATCCAATATAGATCTATACGCAAACTCACGCTCTCCCTTCAAGAGACTCTAGCTATAACTCGGGCCATGACATTGAAGTCATGCTCTGATACAGTGGATCATAATTGTTATCTTATTCATGTATATGTAATGTATTGTTACTCGTTCTAGTATCGTTTTATATGTTCTCTTTCTAGTATAGTTGTATATGTTCTCTCCTAGTATAGTTGTATATGTTCTCTTTCTAGTATAGTTGTATATGTTCTCTCCTAGTATAGTTGTATATGTTCTCTCCTAGTATAGTTGTATATGTTCTCTTTCTAGTATAGTTGTATATGTTCTCTTTCTAGTATAGTTGTATATGTTCTTCTTAGTAATGTAATGTGTATGTTCTCATAGTAATAAGTACTGACTCATGAATGAACTGTCTCATTGATCTAGCAATAGTATAAGTATAATCCTGTGTTACCCCAATGGTAACTTTCTAATGATGTAACTAGTATGCAAGAATATGGAAGAAATTTTATGACTATATATGTACATATGATATATAACTAATATTCAAACGACCTTCGGACGGCTACCCGATACCCCACCAGACCACATCTAAATCGAGGAAAAGGAAATAGGGCGTGCAGCCTTCCTAAGCCTTTTAAACATTGCTTATATAACTATACATATACGGGCATGCAATTTATAATAAGTATAACAAAGTTTAAGTAAAAGCATTTGATAAGTAAAAGAGTTCGTAAAGCAGTTTGAAGTAAAACAGTTTGATAAACAGTTTGAATAGTAATAAAATCATTGGTTTTGTAGTTATTAATCACATGTGATTGATGTAATAACTATAAGTATTCAACTTGTATCCCCCCTATTACAGCATTTAAAACATTCACAAGTATTTCAAAGGTTAGTTAAAGGGGTATGAACTCACTTGTGGTGAGTGGATTGGATTGAAGTGTCTAGTACGTTGCTAGGTGACAAATGAAGACTTGTACACACGCACGAGCCTAGTTATCATATAATGAACATATATATATATATATATATATATATAACTAATTAGCCAATTTATAACTAATACATTAAGTTGGGACACCCTAGAACATGAAAACACATTGTTTCAAGTGCTAAAGATCACAAGGATTGCATCCGAGTGTTGGTAGGGAAAAGCTAGTGTGTTTGGAGTTCAAGGGTAAACTCCCTTGGAGTTTACGGTTTTGATGGTCATGACCTAGGGAGTTTACGGAAGTAAACTCTAGAATTTATGGTCGTAAACTCTAGTCCTACTGACAATGTGTTGTTTTGTGGTTTAAGAAGCCTATTGAAGCATTTCTACTAAGTGATTTGGCCTTTGGAAGGGACTAGGACCTCAAAAACAACCCTTGGAGGAGTTTACGGCCTCTTGGACTTTTCCCTTTGGGTTTACTACGATAAACCCTCATGGAGAATGGTATTGTTATGTTTTCAAGTCCTTAACACAATTAGGTAAGTGTATAAGCTAGCTTCTAAGCCTAAGGAAGGAAAATGACCAATCCATGCCATATAAAAATTCCAAGATCTCATAATATAAAAATCCCGTGTGTGTGTACAGATCAAGCCGGCGCCTTCCCACGGTCATCACTGGTACCTGAAACAATAACACCAAACACTGTAAGCATAAAGCTTAGTGAGTTCCCCAAAATACCACATATAACACATATTAGCCACTCGAGGCTATAACTCTGTAGGTCCGTGCACCCAAACTCTGTGAACCCTCAGGTTCTAACTCTGTAAACATGCACAACATAAATCACATAGAATAATGCAGTGCAACACATAACACACATATATAGCATACAAACACTGTATCACATAACTCTAGTTACCTACTCAAGGTAAAGTATAGTGAGAAGACTCACCTCGCGTATCTCGATAACTCGCAAATCCCTGAAATCACTCGTGCTCGATCCCCCGAGCTATAATCCTCCTATAATACAATATATCTCTAATTAACACTTTCACAACTAAGGTTGACTAACCCTATCAAGTCAACACTGGTCAACTCTGGTCAACGGTCAACGGTCAACTTTGAACGGACTCGGTGAGTGCACCAAAGCGACTCGGCGAGTCTATACGTGTTCACTGACTCCCTCGTATCCTCTATTGACACATCGAGTACTTCCCTAACTTGACGAGTTCCACCTGGCATGAATCGCGGGGCCACCACGACTTAACTCGCCGAGTCCCAAGAACAACTCGGCGAGTTCCGGCTTGACTCAGCCCCCCATTGACTCTCCCTGACTCACTGGGTCATCCACCAACCCGGCCAGTCTACTCGCTGAACACTTTACGTGAAACCCCAACCCTACTCGCCGAGTCTCAAGAACAACTCGGTGAGTTCATGCCATGCACAAACTCTATTGACCTTTTGAGGTCAGATCTGCTTTCCAAAACCATAGATCTGGCCTTCCCAAGCATGAATGTCACGTAAATTTGAAACTTGATACTTGTATAGCCCCCACAAAACATCAAAAAGAGATTTGGTCCCAAAAATGACCACCTAGGTCCAATAACTCCATAATAACCCAAAAAGCTCCAAGGGTTAAGGTCTCTAAACCTCTTTGAGTCCAGATCTAGGGCACAAACTCGAAGAGGGACCATTTGCTTCACAAAATCACTCTCCAAAGGGATTAGAAAACCCTAACTCTAAAGATCAACCCTAAAACTGAAGGAGGTTTGAACTATTACCTCAAAATGAAGCCTTTGGACTCTGGATCTGCTGGAATCTCACCTCCTCCTTGCTCTTGCCACCTTCTTCTTGCTAAACAAGGAATACAAAGGCCCAAAAGTGACTTCCTCTCTCCCAAAACGATTTAACTCTCTTAGGGTTCTCTCAAGGGACTGGTAGCCGCAATGGGTGGCTATAAGTGCCCTTAAATAGGCTCCAAACCCGGGGTATTAGGGTTTCATTTAACAGCGTGGACTCGCCGAGTCCAGGCGCGAACCCGTGCCCATAGCCGCGATCATACTCGGCGAGTTTGGGCTCCAACTTGCCGAGTCTCCTCACAAATCACCAAAAATATAATAATGAATAATACCTGCGAATCCGGGCTGTTACAATTCTCCCCCACTAGAACTAGACTTCGCCCTCGAAGTCTCGCTCTGCAAATAACTCCGGATGCTGCTCGCGCATCTCACGCTCCGGCTCCCAAGTCATCTCGGACCCCTTCCGATGCTGCCACTGAACCAAAACCAAGGGTACCTCCTTGTTCCTCAGAACCTTGATTTTCCGATCTCTGATTGACACTGGTTTCTCAGCATAATTCAGGCTCGCATCCACCTGAATATCCTCTAATGGAACCACTGCCGACTCATCGGCTATACACTTCCGCAATTGCGACACATGGAAAGTGTCGTGAATCTGCCCCAACTCTGCTGGAAAATCCAAATGACAGGCTACCCTGCCTACCCTCGCGACCACCCGAAATGGACCAATATATCGGGGTCCCAACTTGCCCCTCTTCCTGAATCGAATCACTCCTTTCCAAGGAGAGACCTTCAGGAGTACAAAGTCACCAACCTGAAACTCAAGCTCGGACCGGTGTTTTTCCGCATAACTCTTCTGACGACTCTGAGCGATCAACAACCTCTTTCTGACCTGTTGGATCTGCTCTGTCGTCGGAAGCACGATCTTTGTATCGCCCATCACACGCTTTCCGACCTCTCCCCAGCAAATGGTGGTCCGACACCTCTTCCCATACAACAGCTCAAAGGGCGGCATACCAATGCTCGAATGATGGCTGTTGTTGTAAGAAAACTCTGCCGAGGGCAAGTACATATCCCAACTCCCCCTGAAATCCAACACACATGCCCGGAACATGTCCTCGAGCGTCTGAATCGTCCGCTCACTCTGTCCGTCTGTCTGAGGGTGATATGCGGTAGTAAAATGCAGCCTAGTACCCAACTCCTCGTGAAACTTCTTCCAGAATCTGGAAGTGAAACGTACATACGATCTGAGACAATCAAGATCGGCACCCCATGCCGAGATACTACTTCCCTCACGTACATCTCTGCTCACTTCTCTGTGGAGGAGCTCTCACTAATAGCAAGGAAGTGGGCGCTCTTCGTCAACCTGTCTACAATCACCCAAATTGCATCGACTCCCCTAGCATTCCTTGGCAATTTGGTGATAAAATCCATGGCGATCTGTTCCCACTTCCATTCAGCAACCTCCAACAGCTGCAACTTACCATGCGGTCTCCGGTGTTTGGCCTTAACCCTACGGCAGGTTAAGCACCTCTCAACAAACCACGCAACATCCCTCTTCATACAGGGCCACCAATACTCCCTCCTCAGGTCCAAATACATCTTAGTGGCCCCAGGATGGATCGAGAATTTCGACCGATGAGCCTCTTCCATCAAAATGGTACGCGCGCCTCCCACAAACGGTACCCATATACGCCCCTAAAAAGTCATAAGCCCCCGACCATCAGTAACGAACTCCGATACCAACCCAACAACTCGCTCCCTCTTCTGGTTCTCCGATCTCATGGCCTTAGCCTGTGCTCCACGAATGGTGTCCAACACCAGAGCCATCACGGTCAATCGCAAACATACGCCTCGCAACGGGGTGCTCTCCGCCCTGCGACTCAGGGCGTCAGCTACCACATTAGCCTTGCCCGGATGGTACAGGATCTCACAATCATAATCCTTAACCACATCCAACCATCTCCTCTGCCGCATATTTAGGTTGGACTGATCCATCAAATACTTCAGGCTCTTATGGTCCGTGTATATCGTACAACGAACCCCATACAGATTGTGACGCCAAATTTTGAGGGCGAACACCACTGCCCCCAACTCTAGATCATGGGTGGGATACCTCGTCTCATGTGGCTTCAACTGCCTTGATGCGTATGTTATCACATGCCCTCTCTGCATCAGCACCGCTCCCAACCCCAAGATCGACACATCACAGTATACCACAAAGTCCTCCATTCCCTCTAGAAGGGCTAACACCAGGGCTTTGCATAACTGTTGGCAAAGCGTCTCAAAGGAGGCCTGCTGCTTGGGGCCCCATGAAAAAGCGACACCCTTCCGGGTCAACCTGGTGAGTGGCACTGCGATCTTAGAGAAATCCCTGATAAATCTCCAATAATAACCTGCCAACCCTAAGAAACTCCTGATCTCGGAGGGTGACCTCGGCACCTCCCATCTCATCACTGCCTCAACTTTGGCCGGGTCGACCAATATCCCTTTCTGGTTAACGAGATGCCCTAGGAACTGGACCTCTCGCAACCAGAAATCACGCTTGGAGAATTTGGCATAGAGCCTCTCCGATCTCAAAACTCCGAGGATCTCCCTCAAATGCTCCTCATGCTGCTCTCTAGATCTCGAATATACAAAGATGTCATCGATGAATACAATCACTGACCGATCTAGCATCAGCCTTCACACTCGGTTCATGAGATCCATGAACACTTCCGGGGCATTGGTGAGCCCGAAAGGCATCACCACAAACTCGTAATGCCCACAAAGCATCCTGAACGCTGTCTTCTGGATGTCCTTATCTCACACCCTCACCTGATGATATCCAGACCTCAAATCGATCTTGGAGAACCAAGATGCTCCCTGCAACTGATCGAAAAAATCGTCGATCCTCAGCAACGGGTAACGGTTCTTGACCGTCAGCTTGTTCAACTCTCGGTAATCAATTCACATCCGATGTGAACCATCTTTCTTCTTGACAAAAAGGATAGGCGCTCCCCACGGCGAGCTGCTCGGCCGAATAAATCCCTTTCCCAGCAGCTCCTGAAGCTGCGAGGATAACTCTTGCATCTCTGGAGGTGCAAGGCGATAAGGCACCTTGGCGATAGGCGCGGCCCCCGACACCAAATCGATACTGAACTCCACTTGCCTCACGGGAGGCAAACTCGGCAACTCCTCTGGAAATACATCTGGGAACTCACGCACTATCAGAACCTCCTCAACTGACCTCGGCCTCTCTGAATCAACCCGCGTATCCATCACATACACCACAAAACCCTTACAGCCCTGTTGTAGACACTGTCTCGCTCTAGCGGCCGAACAAAACGCTGACCCAGAACGTGTACCCTCGCCGTACACCGTAAGAACTCCCCCACTAGGGTCTTGTATGGTCACCAGCTGTCACTCGCAGTCGATAACCGCACCGAATCTGCTCAACCAGTCCATGCCCACAATGACACAGACATCACCCATCCTAATAGGGACCAAATCAATCGGGAACTCAACATCGAAAATCTTGAATACGCACCCGCGGATCACCTCCGTGGCATATATCACCCTCTCGTCAGCTATGGGAACTCTCAGAGGCCGACTCAGCGCATCGCGACTAACACTGATATGCTGACTAAAAGCCAAAGATACAAAAGACCGACTCGCACCCAAGTCAAATAACACCAAGGCAGGTACAAAATTCACAAGAAAAGTACCTACGCATAACATAATATAAGCATAATATCTCAACATCAAAATAAATACACGAGAGAATACATACCAGCCACGACATCGGGCGCTGCGCGGACCTCCTCCGTGGTCAACTGAAAAGCTCTCCCTCGTGCCCTCGGCGCTTCGGCCTTCACTGCGAGTCTCAGTAGCTCTGATGGCGGCAAGGGAAGATCCCTGAGTTGATCCTCGCAACTGTGGACACTCCGCCTTCCGGTGTCCGATCTGGTTGCAGTGAAAACACACTACAAACCCCTTGGGGACAGTCCTTGGCCATATACCCCTCCTTGCCACACTTGTAGCAAGATCCAGCTCTACAAACTCCATCATGAACCTTGCCGCACTTTCCACAAGTGCGGTCCTTCTGGCTCCCAGATTTGGGATCAGCGGGCTTGGCCCGCTTGGCTGCAGGCTGGGACTGTGCCGGTCGCCAATCCCTCCCCTGAGACTCAGCCTCCTCCCTAGCCTGAGTCTCTAGCTCGATCTCCCTCTTTCGGGCATTTGCCTGAAGCTCGGGAAATGTTCGGTACGAGGAGTTCGCCACGAACTCCCGAATGTCTTGCCTCAAGATACTCAAATATCGGCTCATACGTGCCTGCTCAGTGGACACGTGCTCAGGGCATAACAACGCCCTATCGTGGAACATCCTGGTAATCATCGTCACAGACTCAGTACCCTTTTTGAGGGTCAGAAACTCCTGGGCCAAACGCTCCCTCTCCACCTGGGGAACCTACTCATCTTGGAACATGGCAGTAAACCTCTCCCAGATCAGTACCGCAAGCTCAACAGGCGTAAAGTGCGTTGTCACAAACTTCCACCAGTCCTTCGCTCCCAAGCGAAGCTGGTTCAGCATGAACCGAACTCTCAAATGCTTAGGAGATGAGCAAGTGAAGAAACACCCCTCTATGTATGAAATCCATCTCATAGCCGCCACCGGGTCCTGGGTCCCATCAAACTCCGATGGTTTTGTGTTGCTGAACTCACAGAACAACAACGCATCACCACCCTGCGGCCTCGTGGCAGCAATAGCTGCGGTGGCCGCTGCAACAACAGCCTCAGAAAGAGCAGCATAACGCTCATCGAAGCTCTCAATCAATGTGGTCTTAATAGACCCAAACATCTCTGGTATCTCTTCCCTGATGGCCGCAGCCACCTCCTCGTGGATGATCCGATGGATCTCCTCATCACTAGCCCCACTGCTCTCTGGCATAAGACGTGTCCTCACCATGATCTACCTCTGAAATACAACATACGATAAGTTAGAACCCATTCGAGCATACTCACACTCGACAACTCATCCCTCCTTGATCCTTGGCCTTCCGAAGATTCTTACTTGAACTGTACACCGCCCCGATGCTTTCAGTAGTACGGGCCAGATACTACTGTCCGCACCGTTTCAGTATACACCCCAAATCCTCCTCTTCGGATCCTAAGTTCCAAGTACTCTATTATGGATAATCCACTCTCTAACAGATCTCTCATAAGCTCCTCGCTGCTACCTATTCACTCTCAAGCATCTCATAGCAGCTCACCTCTCCCTAGGCTATGGTATCACAAATCAGGGCACTCTAGTCCTAATAGGAATACCTAGCCCACTCTAGCAAGAGAATACATCATATCAATCTCATAAACATATAATATAAGGGTATTTTGGGAAATCACCGTTCGGGCGCTTGTCTGATCGTACACACGTTTCTGCTCTGAGTTTCTCTAAAAATCTTTTACTTCTCTTAGAAAATCTGGTTCTCTTTTGAAAATACTTTCCAAATCCTCAGTTTGAGTTCAAATACTCCCGAAGGTGTACTCGAATCCCTCAAACCATGGCTCTGATACCAACTTGTAACACCGTAAATTCAAAACATTTTTTCGCATTTTATAAAAACATAATTCATTTAATATCGACAAAAACATCATTGTTTGAAACTCAATCCATGCCATATACAAATTTCAAGATCTCATAATATAAAAATCCCGTGTGTGTACAGCTCAAGCCGGCGCCTTCCCACGGTCATCACTAGTACCTGAAACAATAACATCAAACACCGTAAGCACAAAGCTTAGTGAGTTCCCCAAAATACCACATATAACACATATTAGCCACACGAAGCTATAACTCTGTGGGTCCGTGCACCCAAACTCTGTGAACCCTCAGGTTCTAACTCTGTAAACATGCACAACATAAATCACATAGAATAATGCATTGCAACACATAACAGACATATATAGCATACAAACACTGTATCACATAACTCTAGTTACCTACTCAAGGTAAAGTATAGTGAGAAGACTCACCTCACATATCTCGATAACTCGCAAATCCTTGAAATCACTCATGCTCGATCCCCCGAGCTATAATCCTCCTATAATACAATATATCTCTAATTAACACTTTCACAACTAAGGTTGACTAACCCTATCAAGTCAACACTGGTCAACTCTAGTCAACGGTCAACGATCAACTTTGACCGGACTCGACGAGTGCACCAAAGCGACTCGGCGAGTCTATATGTGTTCACTGACTCCCTCAGATCCTCTCTTAACACGTCGAGTACTTCCCTAACTCGACGAGTTCCACCTGGCATGAATCGCGGGGCCACCACGACTTAACTCGCCGAGTCCCAAGAACAACTCGGCGAGTTCCGGCTTGACTCAGCCCCCCATTGACTCTCCCTGACTCACTGGGTCATCCACCAACCCGGCCAGTCTACTCGCTGAACACTTTACGTGAAACCCCAACCCTACTCGCCGAGTCTCAAGAACAACTCGGTGAGTTCATGCCATGCACAAACTCTATTGACCTTTTGAGGTCAGATCTGCTTTCCAAAACCATAGATCTGGCCTTTCCAAGCATGAATGTCACGTAAATTTGAAACTTGATACTTGTATAGCCCCCACAAAACATCAAAAAGAGATTTGGTCCCAAAAATGACCACCTAGGTCCAATAACTCCATAATAACCCAAAAAGCTCCAAGGGTTAAGGTCTCTAAACCTCTTTGAGTCCAGATCCAGGGCACAAACTCGAAGAGGGACCATTTGCTTCACAAAATCACTCTCCAAAGGGATTAGAAAACCCTAACTCTAAAGATCAACCCTAAAACTGAAGGAGGTTTGAACTATTACCTCAAAATGAAGCCTTTGGACTCTGGATCTGCTGGAATCTCACCTCCTCCTTGCTCTTGCCACCTTCTTCTTGCTAAACAAGGAATACAAAGGCCCAAAAGTGACTTCCTCTCTCCCAAAACGATTTAACTCTCTTAGGGTTCTCTCAAGGGACTGGTAGCCGCAATGGGTGGCTATAAGTGCCCTTAAATAGGCTCCAAACCCGGGGAATTAGGGTTTCATTTAACAGCGTGGAATCGCTGAGTCCAGGCGCGAACCCATGCCCATAGCCGCGATCATACTCGGCGAGTTTGGGCTCCAATTCGCTGAGTCTCCTCACAAATCACCAAAAATATAAGAATGAATAATACTTGGGAACCCGGGCTGTTACATTTTTCAAGGTTTAAACACAATAAGGAAAGGTTTGAACATGTCAAGGATGGTTTATACATCAACTAGGACCTAGATTAGAGGTTTAGACACACTTTGGTGCCACTTATGGTGTTTATGGTCCAAGAACATTCTTGGACCGTGAACACCTCTAACCTTGTGTTCTTGACATAATTTCTTGATGTTCAAATGTAATATTAGCTTAAAATCACTCAAGGATGGAAGCACTTACTATTAGAAGGCTTGATTTGAGCTAAAAGGCCTAGAACACTTAGTGTGTGTTCTTGGTGTTCTTGGTGTTTTGGAAATATAGGAAAAATACACATATGTTCATAAGTATTTTAGCTTAATGCTGATAAACTCTTTCAAAAGTATTTTAGTGTCGATGTTTGTATCAAAACGTTTGAATATGGTTTTAAAGTAAGATTTTGTAAAAGGTATGTGAATGTTTGTAAGTGTTTGTAAAAGTTTGAATCTCTTAGGTCGACAGTAGATAGGTAACGATGAACGCACCAGGTTTGTCGCCATAGACGATAAGAGTTTCGTTAGACGGGAGGTTTAGACAGACTGCTTTCTCATAACACATGATGTCGGCGCGATGAAGGCTTAACCAATCCATGCCGATGATAACGTCGAAGATTTTAATCGAGACCGACATAAGGTCGATTGGGAATGAATGGTTATCTAGAGTTAGGGTACAACCTAAGTATATTCTATTCGTGCTGATAAACTCTTTCAAAATAACTTATATTCTCAGGTCGACAGTAGATAGGTAACGATGCCAACTTTTGAGAAGATGGAGCGCATTCAAGACTCATCTTATTATTTTGATTTACTTTTTGGTGTCTATAACTGTACGGAACACACTTGTATTAAAATTATATATTTAATGCAATGGATGATGTGGTTTGCTTATTTACTGTTATACTGTGTTGTGATACTTTACATGACGTCCTCCGCCCCAGAAAGTTTCCGCCGTTCTTGGTTTTGGGGTGTGACAGATTGTATCGGAACATTGTTTATAGTGAATTGAGTATATCAACCCATAAAAGATATACTAACAATAAACCCATTTGGGATTAAAACACTCTGACCAAGAGTCTATACTTTAAATATTAAAATATTTAATTAAGTATACTAGTCTGCATTCATACTAAAATCAGTGTCACAATGACTAGAACAAAAGTATTACGATTGTTAAATATCACAAGTAAGCTCGGGGATGTATGGTCAGTCCTGGGAATGGCATAGCCTGATCAACTATGTTTGTCCGAGGAGTGATTAGCATATGCCCTAGAATGGTTGTGATATGTTAACAAGTCTAAAAACTTACCAACAATACCACAAGGAGAACAGTAGAACCTAAACTTAAAATACTATAGGGGTATTTTGTGCTACTACAAGTTATTTATACACTAGATTCTTATACCTCTCTTCTCGCGTAGATTAAATGGCTGGATTCCATCATGGCGACCCGTACTATCCAAATGAAGGCAATGATGGGTGGATCGAAGAAGAGCCCAAAGATGAGCATCCAATCCCTTTGGATCATCACCTCGCAGAAGGCTTTTCTGACGGATCCGACTCTGAGCCTCTAGTCAACAACCTACCGCCAGTAGGTCAAGTCCCAAACAACAACCCCCGACCAGCTTTTCTAGGTCCTACACCTTTGTGGGCAACCAACTTAAATCGCTGGAGTGATGAACAGGGTCAACCCTTATCTTACTTTAGGGACCGAAGCTTTTACAACCTCAGCGAAGGTGGCTCTGCGGATCGAGCTCTGCCCGTCATTATCCGTAGGATAACTCGTAATGTTGAACAAGGTCGAGCAACTATCAACCGAGTCATGGAAATTGATGCCAACTCTGGTTTCAATACAGTCCGCATCCGCCATCTTGAAGAAGAAATGGAAAGGACCAGGAGGACCAATGAGATCCTGCAGCAATAGCTGGCTGCCTCCCGAGCCGAAGTCATGGAACTTCGAGCCCGTCAAAGGGCTCATGAGCGACACCTTCAAGAGGTGTTTCGTCAAGTGACAGACCTCAGGGTTCGTCCGAGGAATTCCCATCGCTGTTAGAAGATGTCTAGTACATCTTTATCTTTTGGTTAAGGATTAGCCTTTAGTATTTGTGCTTTAAGTAGCACTTGTCTAATTAGGAATCTAAGATCTGTCAAACTTTCCGTATGGTATGATGTAAGACCTACTGTTAGGTCGATTTTCCCTGAACTTATTACATCAGTAATACCAGTATTATTGAAAACTACCTAATCTGTGGGAAAAATATGTACGCTTGTGTTTTCCTATTAATCTTCCTTGTTGTGATCTCAAACACTCATTCAACTGTTGAGCTATGGTTAGTTAGTCCATGTGTCACTCTCACCTCACTTACAATTGATTCATACCATTTTGTTCATCTTTATAAACTTATAGCTAAAAGATGCCTCCTCGCAAATCTCCCAGGAATAACCCTGCACCTCCACCACCTCCTCCTCCTCCGGTCATCGATACTGCAGCCCTGAATGCTGTCGTAGCTGCAGCAGTGGTAACTGCCATGGCACAGTATCACTCTACTGATGCCATCAGAGGTGGAACCCCTGTTAACTCTATTCCTGCTAAAATCCCTGTGCGCTCGAGAGAGTGCTCCTACAAGGATTTCATGAACTGCAAGCCGAAGTCCTTTTAGGGAACCGGCGGAGTCATTGCTCTCTCGTAATGGTTCGAGAAGACTGAGTCAGTCTTCGAAATTTGTTCATGCCCTGCTGCGAGCAAAGTCAAATATGTCGCATGCACCTTTGAAGGAAAAGCCCTGACGTGGTGGAACGGCCACGTTAAAGCGCTAACTCTCATAGTGGCGAATGACATGGGTTGGGAAACCACGAAGGACCTCATAATTGAGGAATACTGCCCGAGGGGCGAATTCCAGAAACTGGAGTAGGATCTTTGGAGCCTAACCATGAAGGGCACCAACGTAGTCGCATATACCGCCAGATTCAGCGAACTGGTAGCCCTGTGCCCCAATATGGTTCCCACTGAAGGGAAAAAGATCGAGAGGTATATATGGGGGCTAGTGCCTCCGTATCAGGGGAATGTCCTATCATCAAACCAAGCTACCTTCGATAGTGTCAAGCGACTAGCACAACGACTCATTGACCATGGAGTCAAAACCCCTACAACAACTACCACCCTAGCCATCCCGGAACCCTCCAAACCCGCTGACACTAAGCGGAAGTTTTGGGAGGAGAAGAAGAAACAACGAGCTACCAAAAAGCAGCAAATTGTGGCAGTGCATGCCGCAATAACCCCTGCTACTGCTACTGCTCCGGTGGGGCAGTATGCTGGAAATTTGCCTAAGTGCGACAAATGCAATTACCACCACAACGGCCCTTGCCGTGAAATGCAGTGCTCTAACTGCAATAGGAAAGGACACACAGTCCATTTCTGTAAATCTCCGGCGAGGCCGATTACCCAAGTCCCCGGCTCTGGCGTGAGCCAGACCTGTTATGGATGTGGCGAGGCGGGCCACTATAAGAGGGACTGCCCCAAAATGAAGAATGCTGGCGGAGCAGGGAGAGTACTAGCAATAGGCCATGGGGAAGCAGTTGCTGACCCGACGGTGGTGACTAGTACGTTCCTCCTCGATAACTCCTATGCATGCATTCTATTCCATAGTGGAGCGGTGCAAAGCTTCGTGAACCATAAATTCGCTCGGATGCTTAAACAACAACCACACACACTTAAAGAACAATTCACAGTAGAAATGGCTAATGGAAAAACTGAAAGCACGAATAGAATATACTTAGGTTGTACCCTAACTCTAGATAACCATTCATTCCCAATCGACCTTATGTCGGTCTCGATTAAAATCTTCGACATTATCATCGGCATGGATTGGTTAAGCCTTCATCGCGCCGACATCATGTGCTATGAGAAAGCAGTCCGTCTAAACCTCCCGTCTAACGAAACTCTTATCGTCTACGGCGACAAACCTGGTACGTTCATAAGTATTTTAGTGTCGATGTTTGTATCAAAACGTTTGAATATGGTTTTAAAGTAAGATTTTGTAAAAGGTATGTGAATGTTTGTAAGTGTTTGTAAAAGTTTGAATCTCTTAGAAAAACCTATATTTTCTATTAAAGTAGCCTTCTACCAAGGCGTAACTGTTTTGTATGTTCGTTTATTATAATAGTGTGTAATTTCCCAAGTGTAACTATCATGAACAAAATATAGTTTGTACATTAATGTTTAAGTGAAATAATCACTAAATATATGTAAAGGGTAAATTATTGTAGTACTGTAGTGTTGTATTATTGGAACTACTGTTGTACTAACTACCTTAAACCGGATTTATATTAAGGTATCATGTGATTAATTGTACCATACTATTGACTGGGTAAACAACGACTAATGTAGGTCGTAAAAAGAAATGACGTGTGGTACCCGCAGGCCTGCAGGTTCGGCTGTAGCTAGCAGCAAGGTGTAGGATAGTCAATCCAGTATAGATCTATACGCAAACTCACGCTCTACCTTCAAGAGACTCTGGCTACAAGTCGGGCCATGACAATTAAGTCATGCTCCGATACAGTGGATCACAATTGTTAACGTATTCATGTATATGTAATGTATTCTTACTCGTTCTAGTGTCCTTGTATATGTTCTCTTTCTAGTATAGTTGTATATGCTCTCCTTCTAGTATAGTTGTATATGTTCTCTTTCTAGTATAGTTGTATATGTTCTCTCCTAGTATAGTTGTATATGTTCTCTCCTAGTATAGTTGTATATGTTCTCTTTCTAGTATAGTTGTATATGTTCTCTTTCTAGTATAGTTGTATATTCTCTTCTTAGTCATGTAATGTATATGTTCTCATAGTAATAAGTGCTGACTCATGAATGAACTGACTCATTGATCTAGCATTAGTATAAGTATGATCCTGTGTTACCCCGATGGTAACTTTCTAATGATGTAACTAGTACGCATGAATATGGAAGAACTTTTATGACTATAGATGTACACATGATATATAATTAATATTGAAACGACCTTCGGATAGCTACTTGATACCCCACCAGACCACATCCAAATTGAGGAAAAGGAAATAGGGCGTGCGGCCTTCCTAAGCCTTTTAAACATTGCTTATATAACTATACATATACGGGCATGCAATTTATAATAAGTATAAAAAAGTTTAAGTAAAAGAATTTGATAAGTAAAAGAGTTCGTAAAGCAGTTTGAAGTAAAAACAGTTTGATAAATAGTTTGAATAGTAATAAAATCATTGGTTTTGTAGTTATTAATCACATGTGATTGATGTAATAACTATAAGTATTCAACTTGTATTCCCTCCCCCTTATTAAAGCATTTAAAACATTTACAAGTATTTCAATGGTTAGTTAATGGGGTATGAACTCACTTGTGGTGAGTGGATTGGTTTGAAGTGTCTGTTACGGTGCTAGGTGACAAATGAAGACTTGTACACACGCACAAGCCTAGTTATCATATAATGAACATATATATAACTAATTAGCCAATTTATAACTAATACATTAAGTTCGGACACCCTAGAACATGAAAACACATTGTTTCAAGTGTTAAAGGTCACAAGGATTGCATCCGAGTGTTGGTAAGTTAAAGCTATTGTGTTTGGAGTTCAAGGGTAAACTCCCTTGGAATTTACGGTTTTGATGGTCATGACCTAGGGAGTTTACGGTAGTAAACTTTAGATTTTACGGTCATAAACTCTAGTCCTAATGACCATGTGTTGTTTTGTGGTTTAACAAGCCTATTGAAGCATTTCTACAAAGTGATTTGGCCTTTGGAAGGGACTAGGACCTCAAAAACACCCCTTGGAGGAGTTTACGGACTCTTGGACTTTTCCCTTTGGGTATACTACCGTAAACCCTCATGGAGAAGGGTATTGTTATGTTTTCAAGTCCTTAACATAATTAGGTAAGTGTATAAGCTAGTTTCTAAGCCTAAGGAAGGAAAATGACCAACTTAAACCCACTTTAGGGTGTTTACGGTTTTGGGAGATCCCCAAACCGTAAACACCTATAATTGTTTGTTTTTTGATGTTTTTCAAGGTTTAAACACAATAAGGAAAGGTTTAACATGTCAAGGATGGTTTATACATAAACTAGGACCTAGATTAGAGGTTTAGACACACTTTGGTGCCATTTATGGTGTTTACGGTCCAAGAATGTCACACCCCAAAACCGAGAACGACAGAAACGTTTTGGGGCGGAGGACTTCATGTAATGTATCACAACAATGTAAAGTAGTAAACAAGCAACAACATCATCCATTGCATTAATAGTATAAGTTTCAAGTATATGTGTGTTCTTTCATACTATACAACAATAAAATGAATAATCAGAAAAGAAGACGAGTTTGGACTGCTCCGTCTTCACAAAACATGGTCGTCGTACCTGTCTATTTGCGACCTGAGAATACAAGTTATTTTGAAAGAGAGTATCAGCCAAAAATCTGGTGAATTCATAAGTATTAATGTGTCTTTGATTTGTAAAACTTGTAATGAAAGACTTGACATTGTTCTGAAAGAAAGTTCGTATAAGTTTGGAAATGTTTGTAAGTAATTGAAAGCGTTTGGTAAACCTTAGAAATCCCTATGATTCCTATTAGTATAGATGAAATCTTCTACCAAGACCTAACTGTTTTGAAAGTAGTCTTCTACCAAGACCTAACTGTTTTGAAAGTAGCCTCCTACCAAGACCCGACTGTTCGACTATTATTATTAATATAAGAAATTGTATCCTTTGGTACTAGGATACTCAAATACAATTCGCTTCATCGGTTATGTGAATGAGTCACAAGATAATGGTAATAATATAACTAACTTAAGTATTATCCCTTTATACTAGGATAACTAACAATGTTAACTTTAGACATCCGTAGATGTACATTAACCTCTGTTGCTAACAGCTGGGTGTAGGAATAGTTAGTCCCTTAAAGTATACCTGTAATGGTATCAACCGAAGACATCCGTGGATGTGCATTTACCTCTGTAGCTAACAGAGATTCTAGGAATGGTTAATCCCGTAAAGTATCCTTTGGTACTAGGATATAAAGTCCAATCTATCTCTTTGATGATGTGATTGTATCACAAGGTAAAGATAGGAAGGAGAACTATATAACAGTATCTAGACATATAATATGTAATAGTAACTCGCCATATAATATCTATGTAAAAGTATTCATGTAAAAGTATTCATGTAAAAGTATTTATGTAAAAGTATTCATGTAAACGTACTCATGTAAGCGTATCTATGTAAACGTATTCATGTATCATGTAATGTGCTCGTATAGACTCATCAATGAACTGACTCTTGTGTGATTCCCTGTACTTGGAATAGTAAGTGGTATCTGTCACACCCCCGAACCAGGCAGCGGAAACGTCCGAGGGCTATTGTGACTCAATTGAATACCATCACAATGAATATACATGAAACATAACATCATTCATCACCATGCATTGAAATATTACAACCGGTATTGTTTACATTTAGTACATTGTTTCAAAACATTACATTTCCAAAACGTAAATTGTCCGATACTAATTAAACAAACAACATGACATCACTGGGTACATTTTTCCTTCGATTTACCTGTTACCTGAGAATACAAGTATTTTGGAGAAAACAGGGTACGAAGTCCCCGTTATTTCCATGAGTCGTTCAAGGCTATCGTGAATGCGAAAGGCCCTTGGCCCGACTCGCATTTGACTTCTTGACTTTGCTAGCAGTACAAAAGGACCCTTAGGGCTCAACAGCACAATAAAGCTATTGAAAGTCCTTTTACACGAAACTAGGTCATATAAGGCCCAATAACATGTAAGCGCGTTCCCTTCGGGCCTAAAGATCATGTCATTGGGCTAGCTAGGCCCAACAAGCATGATTTGAAACTTTTGAGCCCAAAGATGGTGTATTGACTTCTCGTAAAGTTTCCGCGTGTGTAGTGAAGTATCGTTGTTTATTGATTTGTGGTTTGTTATTGATTCGAGACCGAATCAATTCATTTGATAACGATTTTTGGGTGTTAAGGGTGTATTCACCAATACGTTTCGCTGATAGTCGTGGTACTCAAGATTTTTCTTTAAGAGACTTATTGTTTAAAAAAAAATTAGAGTTTTTCTTTTTGAAGCCCCTCCTTGGATAAAATTTACACTTTTAGCCCTTTATATGATTTTTTTTTTCCATTTTTAGTCCTTGAACCATTTTTCTTGTCACTTTAGTACTAAAAATTGTTGAAAAGACATTTTTAGCCCAGGTTTACTTAATAAACAACTTAAGTCCCTCAAAAATAAAATTTTCTCGGTTGAAACCCCCATTTTCGAAACTTTTACAATTTTGGTGCAAAATGGAAAATTTTTGCATCTTTGGTCCCTTTTTAACTTGAAAAGCATTTTTAACCCTTGAAAGGGACTTGGTACACTATTAGTCCCCTGCTTTACAGAAATGTGCAGTTTCAGCCCCTCCAAATCAAAAATCTTGCAATTTGGGGCTTTATTGGGCCGAAAAGTCCATTTTTGGCCCATTATGTTTAAAATTCACATTTTAACCCTTCAAGAGTGTAAATTTTCAGAAAATACATATTAGAAACTGTTTTGACTCATTTCAACCTTCAGAATTTATATTTTGTCATTTTGGGCCCTTTAGTTTTGTATTTTTAGCATTTTAAGCCCAAAAATGGGTTTTAAGCCCAAAAATGTTCATATTAACCAACTTGGTTATTTTTCTAGACTTGATTTGTGTGAAATAATATAAGTTATACTTATTTCATTCAACATATTGTAGATCTCGGTTTTTAAGATGTTTTTTTTTTACTAGTACACACACCACAATCACATAAGATCATATATATAAGCATAGAAATCACACAAAGCATACATATACTCATAGATCTACACATTTGCTTGTATTCTCCCCCACAAAACTTATGAAAACCGAAAAAGAGGGGGTATGAAGCTCACCTTTGGGTGTGGTTTCGGCTTTTGGAAGAAAGTGAGAAGAAAATTTTGCCTTAGTACCTCTCCTTGGAAGATCTCGAACTTAGAGGGTTTCTAAGAGAGTGATCATGATTTTTACATGGATTAGAAGGAGATTTTGATAAAATAAAGAACTTATATCATAGATCTAACTTGATCTTACCTTAGGTGAAGAATTTGTGGAGATATTTTCTTGAAAGCTCCTTAGATCTCGAAAATATGGAGGAGAAATGAGAGAGTTTCTTAAGAGAATAGTGAGTGTAATATGTATGTGTGTGTGCTTGGAATCGACCGAGAGCAAGAGAGACAGGGAGAAGAAGAGAAGTGCTTGCATGGGAAGATGAGATTGCATGGATGTTTGAAGTACAAAAGCTTAGATATCCTCCATATAAAAAGGAGGTGGCAAGCAAAGTCAACCCTTTCCTCTTGGGTTTGTAGTTTGGGCCGAGAGATAGAAAAGAGGGATGGAGATTTGGGAATTTTATGTTTAAGTCCATAATATGGAGTCCAAGTTAATGGCTTTTGCCCCATTGGCCCTTTTAGAGTAATTTACGGCCCAAATAAATATAAATATGATTCTTATGGCCCATTAGGGCTAATTAGGTTAGTTATGGCCCAATGAGGTCCATTAAGGTGTTTTATTTCATTCTAGGCCCAATATGGCCCAAAATGTTAAAATGAATGAGAGTGGGTCCAATTAGAGCCCATTTGAGAGTTCTAAGCCCAAGGTAGTCAAATTAAAAGCTTATTGGTCCATTGGGCCCAATAAGGAAGTCCTAGTCCATAAAGGACTTAAACAAGAACTTCTAGGATTCCCAATTGCTTAATGACTACATTGAAATGCTTGTATGAGGTGTTTGATTAAAACTCTGTTGTTATAGAGTATGCATCATACATGTTCTCATGTCTCTGATTCACAATTTGACTTAGCTGTTGTAGTTTACAAGGCACAAAAATTTCTAGTTGTGACATCATCCCCCCGTTAGAGGGAATCTCGTCCCGAAATTCTTTTTGAAAGCTAGATTTGAGAATGCTAGAATAGATGAGGGTACTTTTGTTTCATTTGGTCTCTGCGTTCCCACGTGAATTCTGGCCCACGCTTCGCGTTCCACCGTACTTTCACGATCGGGATGCGACTTTGCTTAGTACGCTTCACCTCCCTGTCCATGATTTCGTCTGGTTCTTCAACGAACAGGAGATTCTCGTTGATTTCAATCTCGTCGAGGGGAACGACGAGTGTTTCATCTGATAGGCACTTCTTTAGATTGGAGACATGGAACATGGGGTGTACATTGTTTAGATCAGCGGGTAGTTGCAGTTTGTACGCCACTGGACCTATTCGGGCAACGATATCAAAAGGTCCAATGTATCGTGGGTTCAGTTTTCCCCGTTTTCCGAAACGAATGACTCCTTTCCAAGGTGAGACTTTTAACAGCACTCGATCTCCGACCTGAAACTCTAAGGGCTTTCGCCGTTTATAGGCGTAGCTCTTCTGTCGGTCGCGCGATGCTTGTAGTCGAGCTCTGATTTGAACTATCTTTTCTGTGGTTTCACGAATGATCTCCTGTCCTGTTAGCGCCTTGTCTGATGCTAGTGTCTTTGCTAGTTGGGTGTCACCCACCTCAGCCCAACACAACGGTGATCTACACTTACGTCCATATAGTGCTTCGAAAGGAGCGACTTTCATGCTCAAATGGTAACTGTTGTTATAAGAGAATTCAACTAAGGGTAAGTGGATGTCCCAAGACTTCCCAAAGTCTATCACACATGTGCGAAGCATGTCTTCGAGCGTCTAAATGGTTCGTTCTCTTTGACTATCCGTTTGTGGGTGATAAGCGGTGCTCATGTCGAGATGGGTTCCGAGTGCTTTCTGAAGTGATTGCCAAAAACGTGAAGTGAATCTACTGTCTCTATCATAGATGATAGACACTGGTATTCCATGAAGTCTCACGATTTCTCGAATGTATAAATGCGTCAGTCTCTCCATCTTGTAGGATTCTTTTATTGGCAGGAAATGGGCGGATTTCGCAGTCGGTTAACTATTACCCTTCCACGTTGCATGAGAACGCAACCTAAGCCCTGATTTGACGCGTCACAGTAGACCACGAAATCTTCCGTTCCCTCCGGTAGAGTTAGTACCGGGGCACTATAGAGGGCTTGCTTCAGGGTTCGGAATGCAACTTCTTGTTTGTCTGTCCATTTGAATGGTACGCCCTTTTGTGTAAGTGAGGTAAGTGGCTTGGCGATCTTAGAGATGTTTTGAATGAACCTCCTATAGTAGCCTGCTAGGCCTAAGAATTGACGAATTTATGTGGGTGTTGTCGGGACTGCCCATCCTTCGACGGCTTTGACCTTGGAAGGATCCACATGAATTCCTTCTTGACTAACAACATGACCTAGGAAGTTCACACTATGGAGCCAGAACTCACACTTGGAGAGTTTTGCGTATAGCTTTTCTGATCGCAGAGTTTCTAGGATTTGTCAGAGATGTTGGCCATGCTCTTCTTCGCTTCGGCAATAGAATAGGATGTCGTCAGTGAAGACGATAAGAAAGTTGTCGAGGAATGGCCGACAGATTCGGTTCATCAGGTCCATAAATGTAGCAGGAGCATTTGTTAGACCGAAGGGCATTACGACAAATTCATAATGTCCGTAACGAGTTCGGAAAGTGGTTTTAGGAATATCCTCTTCCCGGACCGTAGATTTATCTTAGAGAAGTAACTAGCCCCTTGGAGCTGGTCAAATAGATCGTCGATTCGTGGGAGTGGATAGCGATTTTTGACAGTGAGTTTATTTAACTCCCTGTAATCGATGCACATTCTAAAAGATCCGTCCTTCTTTTTGACAAAGAGGACCGGAGCTCCCCATGGCGAGTAGCTGGGTCGGATGAATCCCTTGCCCAGGAGTTCGCTAAGTTGCCTGGACAATTCCTGCATTTCCGCAGGAGCTAGTCGGTAAGGTGATTTAGCGAGAGGGGTTGCTCCTGGAACGAGGTCAATTCGGAACTCAACTTGTCTCTCTGGGGGGTACTCCAGGAAGTTCTTCAGGAAATACGTTTGGGAACTCACGTGCTACTGGAATGTCTTGAATGTTAACCTCTTCCTTGGTTTTATCCACTATGTGAGCCAGAAACGTCAAATCGTTCTTTCATAGATGCTTCTGTGCCTGGATGCACGAGATGAGGCGAAGGTTCGTGCTAGGTTTGTCTCCGTAAATAACTAGGGTTTCGTGATTGGGGAGGTGAAGGCGAACGGCCTTCTCGTGACACATAATTTCAGCATGGTGGGGGCTTAACCAGTCCATGCCAATAATCACATCGAAACTCCTAATGGAAACAGGCATTAAGTCTATTCGAAAGACGTGTTGATTTAAGGTTAGGGTACATCCGGTGTAGATTTCCCCAGTGGATTCGGTTTTCCCATTGGCCATTTCCACCGTAAAGGTTTCATTGAGCTTATGGGGTTGTTGTTTTAATAAATGTTTAAACTTATGGCTCACAAAACTTTGCTCGGCTCCGATGTCAAATAGGATGCATGCATAAGTGTGGTTTAGGGGAAACGTACCGGTAACAATAGCGGGATCCTGAATCGCCTCCCCCTGACCCATAGTCAGCACCCTTCCTGTTACTCCATTTCCGGGATTGTTGTTGTTAGGGCAATCTCGGCGGAAATGCCCAGTCCTCCCACACCCATAGTAGGTGTGGCTAGGCCCTGCATTGTTGCCGCCGGTGTTGATGTTGTTATTGTTGTTGCGGTTGTTGTTGTTGTTGCTGTTTCCCTGTTGTTGATTCTGGGGAGGGTAAGTCCTGCAATACCTTGCCGTGTGCCCTTCCGATTGCAACGGGTGCATTGCAGCTCCTTGCATTCTCCATTGTGATGGAAACCACATTTGTTGCACTTGGGAAGATTACCGGAATAAGGTTTGGAAGCATTTGGAGCAGCTGAGGCTGGAGCATGTGGTGTAGCTGGGACTTGCACGGTGGCAACATTAACCGCCACTGTCTGCTGCTTCTTGGAAGTTTCGGAGCCTTGACGCCCCTTTCTTTTGTTGTTCTTCCCTTTCTTGCCATCACTTTCCTTCTTGGCCTCAGTCTCTGCTGGCTTCTCACCCTTCTTGTTGTTGTGGTCATACAGCTTCTTCGCCAATCTCTTAGCGATGTCGAAAGTTTCGGGATTTGCAGCTATCATGTTTCCTTGGATCGGAGAGGTTAGTCCCCAGATGAATCGCTCGATCTTCTTTCCTTCCGAGGTGATCATGCCCGGACATAACAGAGATAGTTCACTAAATCTTGATATGTAGGCCTCAATATCCGCATTCCGAACAGTGAGGTTCCACAGCTCTTGCTCCATTTTCTGAATCTCACCTCGAGGGCAGTATTCAGCCATCATCATTTCTTTCATTTCTGCCCATGGCATGGAGTTGGCTACGGGGAGTGTCATGGCTTCCACGTGTCCGTTCCACCAAGTGAGCGCTTGGTCAACAAAAGGGCATGCTGCAAACCTCACCTTCATCTCCTCAGGACAATCGCATATCTCGAATACCGATTCCACCTTCTCGATCCATCGCTTCAGAGTGATCACCCCTCCAGTGCTGTTAAAGGTTCGTGGTTTGGCGTTTGTGAAGTCCTTCTAGGTACATGTTTTGGTGGGTCCTTGATTCATTCCGTTGTTCGAACTCCCGACCCCTTGCCCGTTGACTCCTTCATTGTTCCCTTGATGAATTTGTGCCATTGTTGCGGTGACTGCAGCAGATACAGCTGCCTGGAATGCGGCTAAGTCAACTTCGGGTGGGGTTGGTCCAGGGTTTCTGCGAGTAGGTCGGTGAGGCATCTTTCTGTCATGAAACGGAAAGATGTTGAGTGTATGTGGTTTTCGTGAGGTTGTGGTCCTACTAACTAGGTGCATGGTATGAACTTAAGTACTTCTACCATTTACCCTACAATCATAGATTCGCAACACATAGCAATTTGTAATGTCATAATAAAACACGTAAAAGTTTTACTAATATTATCCACATTTGATACATGAAAATTTCGCTCGTAAGAGCATACATGAGTGATACTAGTTCGACAGCATAACGATTCTATGAGTAGTGTAGTCACTTAAGTATAGAGTCGAGGTACATAGCATAGATCCTAATGACCTAGTAAGATAAGTCTATCCCTAACCGCAATGAGTTGTGCCCGGGGGTGGTGCTGAGGATGTGGATGCTCCCTGAAGACGAGCCACCTGTCGTTCTGTGTCCTGGAGTCGAGACTCAGACCTCGCCTGCCTCATATGGAACTCTCGAAGGACGTCACGTGTCTCCTGTTCTGCACGCTCGACCCTAGCCTACAACTGGCGTACCTGGTCGGCAATGCTCTGAGTAAGGTCGCCAGTATTCCGTAATCGTCTCACCATGACTGGAAGGGCTCGATCAGTCGGTCCTCCGTCCCTCGGGTCAAAGAAATCGCGTGACATGCCGTACGGGGGTCGTTGTCCCTGCTGTCTGCTCCATCTCCAAAGATCAATACCCCAGGGAGTTGTAGGACCAGTGGGGCCCACCCGGTAAGCAGGCACCCTAATCGGGTAAGGGGGGTTGATGACCTCGGACTCTGCGTCTGATTCACCCCCTTCACAGTCATCAGGTTCCTCCTCGAAGCCTCCTTCATCTTCTTCCTCCTCCTGTTCCTCTTCTGGTTCGGCAGGCTCGCCCTCGACTCCTGCCTCCAGTTCCCCGTCAGATTCCTCTTCGGGGTCCTCCTCAGGCTCTTCCTCAGGCTCCTCGTCTAACCATCCGTTATTTCCCTGGTTAGGGAAGTAAGGATCTCCGGGGTGATGGAAACCAACCATGTTGTCTGCGAGAGTGTGTAAATATGCTAACATTATTCCTAGGATGCTACAACTATTGTACTGACTAAGCAGGCGTTCACTTTTTGGTGCTAAAGGGGTATGTTTTTAGGTTCCCTAGCTATCACGATCTCATCGGAACGTGTGTTAGTTATACCTCGGAGAGAATGTTGTTGATCAGGCTACATTCGTTCCTTGATATAACTAAGAACAGTCATGGATTAACCGAAATACTAGCATTATCTTGTTTGATTCGGTGTTAGGTTCTTGTTCCTAATACAAGCAAGGGTGTTTTATCGTTGTGTTTTACTTGTTTTGTTCAGAGTTGTGTTAGTCCCTTTTTTGGATTATAGCTGCATATCAATGTGTGGCTAGATATGCTAGTTCACTATAAACAGAGCTCTGATACCAACCTGTCACACCCCCGAACCAGACGGCGAAAACGTCCGAGGGCTATTGTGACTCAATTGAATACCATCACAATGAATATACATGAAACATAACATTATTCATCACCATGCATTGAAATATTACAACCGGTATTGTTTATATTTAGTACATTGTTTCAAAACATTACATTTCCAAAACGTAAATTGTCCGATACTAATTAAACAAACAACATGACATCACTGGGTACATTTTTCCTTCGATTTACCTGTTACCTGAGAATACAAGTATTTTGGAAAAACGTCAACATATTAAATGTTGGTGAGTTCATAAGTAATGTTTGAAAAATAATGAATTGTATTATTTTGAAAGCCACGAGAAAATCCGATATTTTCCGAAAAGATTATTGTAAGTAAGAAAAGTGTGAAGATCCGTAGGTATGCTTGTTGATTAATATGAATGTGAGTAATTGTTGAACTTTGTATATATCACATAATTAAGAGCGTTGAATTTCCCAGGAAAACCTGATGTTTTCCCAATACATTAAATTACGAGGCTGAGTTAGTATTATTCCGATACGAAGTTGTTTGTGATAATTCCAGGTGACATTGGATTAATTATGGGTTGTGAGTCATTATAATCACGCATTAGTATAAATGACTAGTTTACAACTATACAAACGATCCCTTAGGCGTCGTCCGTACCACTCACTTAATCCAACCACCCTGACTTCTCATAGCCCCACAACCGAGGAGAAAAGAGGGTACAAAGTCCCCGTTATTTCTATGAGTCGTTCAAGGCTATCGTGAATGCGAAAGGCCCTTGGCCCGACTAGCATTTGACTTCTTGACTTTGCTAGCAGTACCAAAGGATCCTTGGGGTCCAACAACACAATAAAGCTATTGAAAGTCCTTTTACACGAAACTAGGTCATATAAGGCCCAATAACATGTAAGCGCGTTCCCTTCGAGCCTAAAGATCATGTCATTGGGCTAGCTAGGCCCAACAAGCACGATTTGAAACTTTTGAGCCCAAAGATGGTGTATTGACTTCTCATGAAGTTTCCGCATGTGTATTGAAGTATCGTTGTTTATTGATTTGTGGTTTGTTATTGATTCGAGACCGAATCAATTCGTTTGATAACGATTTTTGGGTGTTGAGGGTGTATTCATCAATACGTTTCGCTGATAGCCGTGGTACTCGAGATTTTTCCTTAAGAGACTTATTGTTTAAAAAAAATTAGAGTTTTTCTTTTTGAAGCACCTCCTTGGATAAAATTTACACTTTTAGTCCTTTATATGAAAAAAATTTCCATTTTTACTCCTTGAACCATTTTTCTTGTCACTTTAGTACTAAAAATTGTTGAAAAGACATTTTCAGCCCAGGTTTACTTAATAAACAGCTTAAGTCCCTCAAAAATAAAATTTTCTCGGTTGAAACCCCCATTTTCGTAACTTTTACAATTTTGGCCCAAAATGGAAATTTTTTGCATCTTTGGTCCCTTTTTAATTTGAAAAGCATTTTTAACCCTTGAAAGGGACTTGGTACACTATTAGTCCCCTGTTTTATAGAAATGTGCAGTTTCAGCCCCTCCAAATCAAAAATCTCACAATTTGGGGCTTTATTGGGCCGAAAAGTCCATTTTTGGCCCATTATATTTAAAATTCACATCTTAACCCTTCAAGAGTGTATATTTTCAGAAAATACATATTAGAAATTGTTTTGACTCATTTCAACCTTCAGAATTTATATTTTGTCGTTTTGGCCCTTTAGTTTTGTATTTTTAGCATTTTATGCCCAAAAATGGGTTTTAAGCCCAAAAATGTTCATATTAACCAACTTGGTTATTTTTCTAGACTTGATTTGTGTGAAATAATATAAGTTATACTTATTTCATTCAACATATTGTAGATCTCGGTTTTTAAGTTCTTTTTTTTGACTAGTAGACACACCACAATCACATAAGATCATATATATAAGCATAGAAATCACACAAAGCATACATATACTCATAGATCTACACATTTGCTTGTATTCTCCCCCACAAAACTTATGAAAACCGAAAAAGAGGGGGTATGAAGCTCACCTTTGGGTGTGGTTTCGGCTTTTGGAAGAAAGTGAGAAGAAAATTTTGCCTTAGTACCTCTCCTTGGAAGATCTCGAACTTAGAGGGTTTCTAAGAGAGTGATCATGATTTTTAAATGGATTAGAAGGAGATTTTGATAAAATAAAGAACTTATATCATAGATCTAACTTGATCTTACCTTAGGTGAAGAATTTGTGGAGATATTTTCTTGAAAGCTCCTTAGATCTCGAAAATATGGAGGAGAAATGAGAGAGTTTCTTAAGAGAATAGTGAGTGTAACGTGTATGTGTGTGTGCTTAGAATCGACCGAGAGCAAGAGAGAGAGGGAGAAGAAGAGAAGTGCTTGCATGGGAAGATGAGATTGCATGGATGTTTGAAGTACAAAAGCTTAGATATCCTCCATATAAAAAGGACGTGGCAAGCAAAGTCAACCCTTTCCTCTTGGGTTTGTAGTTTGGGCCGAGAGATAGAAAAGAGGGATGGAGATTTGGGACTTTTATGTTTAAGTCCATAATATGGAGTCCAAGTTAATGGCTTTTTCCCCATTGGCCCTTTTAGAGTAATTCACGGCCCAAATAAATATAAATATGATTCTTATGGCCCATTAGGGCTAATTAGGTTAGTTATGGCCCAATGAGGTCCATTAAGGTGTTTTATTTCATTCTAGGCCCAATATGGCCCAAAATGTTAAAATGAATGAGAGTGGGTCCAATTAGAGCCCATTTGAGAGTTCTAAGCCCAAGGTAGTCAAATTAGAAGCTTATTGGTCCATTGGGCCCAATAAGGAAGTCCTAGTCCATAAAGGACTTAAACAAGAACTTCTAGGATTCCCAATTGCTTAATGACTACATTGAAATGCTTGTATGAGGTGTTTGATTAAAACTCTGTTGTTATAGAGTATGCATCATACATGTTCTCATGTCTCTGATTCACAATTTGACTTAGTTGTTGTAGTTTACAAGGCACAAAAATTTCTAGTTGTGACAGTATCTCCTAACTATACCTATTATAGTTAATAGTAATGTACGAGTATAACCGGAAGTATACCTTTGCTACTCAAAGGTACTGAACTGACTAATGGAACCTTTATACCTATATATGTATACATGATATATAAAAGCGTAACAAAAGTTTTCTTAAAACCTTTGAAAAGTTTAATACTAAGAAACGATGACCTGATGTCAGTTTATAAAACGATTGAAATTATTTTGCTTAGTATTTTGCTTGATAAGACAGTTTAAGTATACGTAAAACCTTTGTTTAAAATCACCTTTGTAACAGAGTTTGAAAGGAACTTATAGTGTGTAAGACAGTTTGATAAAGAGCTTTAAACATGTAAAAACATTTAAGAAAGTCATTTGAAGTCATATGTTTGGTAAAACTGCTAAACCTGTAGTAAATCAATTTGTATACTAGTTATAAATCCCATATGATTGATTTATTAACAGCAAGTATAGCAAAAGATTGATGTTTTTCGTGTCAAATTAATCGTATGTTTGTAGTACCAAAGATGGACACATATACATACCGTATAAGCAGAGTGTTTGATTTATATATATAACAACATTTTTCATTTCAAAAGTTATGATGTTATCGTAATATATCTTGAATACGAAAGTTTTCCTATAATAGTTATAAATCACATAAGATTTCGTTGATAAAAGGTGTATAAAGAAACTTTATATACAACACACGATAATAATTGAGTGTTTTACTTGTATTCCCCCCCCCCCCCCTTAAAAGAATATAAAAGTATTTATAAAACATTTAAAAGTGTAGATTATAGGGGTATGAACTCACTTGATTGATTGAAGAAAGCGTGACGAAAACCGAGCATAACTTCTACTCGAGAAAGCGGATCTCTCGAGATTCTCGGGAATCTCGGGAATCTCGGGGGCGTAAAACTTCCTTCCGAACTTGGATATGAAAACCGGGACTTTGGGATGGCTCCGAGGGTTGAAACGTAGAGCTTCGGCGCGAGAAAGGGAGGAAATGAGCAATATTGGCCATCATCCTCGCACCCTTTATATAGGGTTTGATTCCTCGGATTACGCTGGGCGTACCAAGGAATTACGCTGGGCGTAATCCGGATCAGACCGGTGACTCCTCCCCCAACGGATAATATCGGGTATTTATAATTAAATTAAATATTTTAATTATTAATAAACTTCAAAATTTCATATATTTCTCATACGAACTCCGTTTTCGACGTTCTTTATATCCACGCGTAGGTGAGACTACGATCTACAACTTTCGTTTAGATTCCGTCGACTAATTTTGAATTTATTTTTAATATTATATTTTTAATAGGCCGGGACATGAAAAGTGCGTTAAAATTTCATAACTCCTTCATCTGCTGTCTGTTTTCACCAGACTTTTTACCGTTGTAATACCATTGATAAGATCTTCGATTCTCGTTTAGGTCATGTTGGCAAAAATCCGCTCGATCTCGATTTCGAGTTTTTAGCTGTCTACTGCTATGTCTGAAACTTCGAAAAATCACAACTTCCTCATACGAAGTCAGATTCGGAAGTTCTTTTTATGTACATTTACGGTTTAATGATATCTAAAACTTTCATTTAGATACCTAAGGCATAAAATTATTGTATTGAAACTTCGTGTTTTACGTCTATCAGTGTTGCCGATTTTCGCTACGAATCTTAGATTGGTCATAACATCTTCGTTATAACTCAGATTTTAGTGTTCTTTATATGCACGAAAACCTTGATACGATTCCTACCATTTTATTTAACCCAGATAAGATTTTAGGAAATCTAAATTTTTACCTATATTTGACTGGTGTTACATTTCATTGTCTCTAAATATCGGGTTGTCACATCATCCCCCCGTTAGAGGGAATTGCGTCCCGAAATTAGAGCTTAAGCAGAATTGATACTACGCTACGGATAGAAGTTTTATTTGATCTTTGCGTTGCAAAGTGAATTTAGATCCTCGCATGGCCTTCCAGCGAACCTTTCACTATCGGGGAATGGCTTTGTTTCTTTCGTTTGCCTTACTAGTGTGATAACTCTTCTTGGTCGAATGTTTGTTGGATGTTTTGTGGACTGTGAAATTAGTACACCTTGTACCATACAAGTAGTGTCTCCAGATCTTCAGAGCAATTATCGTTGTTCCTGACTCAAGATCATGTGTTGTATAGTTAACTTCCTGTGTCTTAAGCTGTCTTGAGGTATAGGCAGTGACCTTTCCTCTTGCATAAGAACACAACCTATTCGTACTGATTATGAAGTCAAAACCTTATGATTGATTAGATGTCGTGAAGATCTAAAAGTAAGTATGATTACTCATGAATTTAGGAAAAAGAATACGTACTTTTGTTCCATCTGTCTCTCTTGTCCCGATCGGTGGGAAGGGCATGTGTTTGGCTTCTAAGTTTATTCGCATGGCAGCATGATCACTCGTAGTCTTAAGCAGTCTCCATCCTGAAGTTCATATTAGAGCTCATACCTGGTTCATCAATTGCAATTTCGCGTATACGAGTCGTATATAATTAAGATTGCCAAGGTAGTCGAATAAATGATTCTTCTTTAAGCCCACATCCCAATGAGGAAAAGAAGTTAAAGTGGAATCATCAATTCTAAACCTGTAGAACCTTGATTATATACTACCCTTATGTATACATTCTTCAGCGATAGATTAACCGTATGGGTCTTTGGATTGAACTTGACGTGCTGTATGAGTGGTACTTCGGGGAGGTTTGTTGAGTTTTTTTTCGGAAGGATAAGAAACATAAGGGACTCTATGCATGAGTACCTCTGAGTTCTGGAATGACGGCTTCACTTAGAAAGGCGATTTCGGAGAAAGAGATGTGCGCATGGAATTGGTATTGTAAGGATCGAATTGAGTCAAGCTGTATGATGATATCGGACTAACTTGGAAATAAAGGCATTAGATTTGATCATAAGGGTGTTACAGACAAAAGACAATAGTGCAACTTTTAAAGGAGTTACATTACTTTAGTTTTATTATAAGACTATTCCTGCGAATCAAGGTATACTACAAAAGGCAAGTATACACAGCACGAGGGTCCCCTCTACTGACGGGATCTCATAAAAGATAACACTCGAGTTGCACTAGTTTTAAACATGTTTTTAAAAAGACATACATAATACTGACGACTGGAAGTGAACCTATACTATAGTAGGGTCCTTCGTTGCTTCTTTCCATTCTGAGGTCAAACTCCTCCGGATTCGCCGTCATCCTTCTCTGTTGGACAGTCCCTCTTGAAGTGTCCCATTAGGCCACATAGATGGCATATTCGAGAGATTTCGACATTGGTTTTTGAAGTAATGTGTTGGGTCCGAGTCCGACAACAATTGGTAGTATGTCCGTTCTTGTTGCATTTAAAGCAATGTAACAGACGACAACTACCCAGATGATGGAAGCTGCACTTATTGCATTTCGATAGGTTTCCGGCATACTGCCTAGCTGGTGTAAGGACAATTGGGATACCAGAAGGGATGGTTGTAGGACGTACAAATGTTGTGGCTGCGAAGGTTACCACATGTTGTTGTCTCTTGCTCGCCCTTTATGGTGATTTTCCTTTAGCTTTATCCCATAACTTTCGTTTGTTATTCTTGGGCTTGGGATTCGGGGTGTCATGGTAGTTTGTTGCTCGTTGAGGTATTTGATTGTTACTTGGATTGGAATTATTGTTAACAATCCCGCTAACATTCACGTTGTTAGCATTAAGGTGGGTCAGAACTGTGACAACCCAAGTTGTCCCGTTACATTTCCCCGTTACCGTTAACGGAATATTCCACTGTATAAAAGTTCAGTTAATTAGAGGGCGTCAATTTAATAAACATTCCATTTGGTTACCTTTAACATGCCGTTAAGTCGTGATAAAAGGAAATAATAACACAGGACACACATTTCCATTCATTTGGATAATGTTAAGTTTTATTGTTACGACCACTAAATCGGGTGCGACCAAAAGCCCCGTTTAACGGCAGTATTGGGTAGAATTCCACTGAGCCCCGACCTGGAACCCTATATAAGGGTGAGTGGAGTCCATTGGAGACTTTTTACACACTCTCTCTAGACCCGGTTTCGCCCCGAATCTGCAACCAAACGCTTCCAAATTGTAAGTCCTCTTACCCTAGCTTGTTCTAAACATTACTAGCTGTAGTTATAGCCCAAAAACCATCCAAGAAGGCATGGGATAAGGAGTTTACGGCCCTGGAACACTCTAGGGCCGTAAACCCCTAAAATGGTGCCAAACATGCCTTTAAACTTGCCCTTAAGCTTGGAAACTAATTAGGGATCTAGCCTAGGAGTGTTTAAACATCAGAACTCAATGAACTGGGGCATCAAAGTGAGTTTACGGCCCAAGCACATGCTTAGGCCGTAAACCCCTCAAAACCTTGTCTAAATGCCTCCAAAACACTCCCAAACCACACTAGGGCTTAACACATAAATTAAGGGCTTATTCCTTTGGGTTTAGATCACTTAAACACATCAAAATGAAGGATAAAACTGATTTACGGCCCAGGTCTATACCAAGGCCGTAAACTCCCCAACACATGCCCAAAATGTAGTTTTTACCCCCCGAATGACCTTAGACTATTTCTATAAAATACTAGGAAGGACTTAAGGGCTTAAACACATGAATTGGAGGGGTAAAAAGGAGTTTACGGCCCAAGCAAGTGTCTAGGCCGTAAATTCCCCAAAACACATCCAAATGTTAGATTTAATCCCCCAAAATAGCATCACAATTCATTAGAAATTCCTAGAAAGGTAATAGGGGCTTAAAACTTCACTTAACTCAAAGATTGAGAGTTTACGTCCGTAAACTCCCATGGGAGTGTCTCTAGGCCGTAAACTCGTATAAAGTGCCCTTAGAAGCCTTAAACCCGCTCATGCCTTTTATGAAAAGTACTTAGAATAATTCCATGAGCATGATAGAAGCCTTAAACACCCTAGAACTCATCACCATAAGTTTACAGCCGTAAACTCATGGTGAGATGTCCCTGGGCCGTAAACTAGATGATAAGGTTTTATTCTTGGAGAGTAAATGTTGGATAAGGTGTCTAAGTCCATAACTATTTCGGGCTTGTACTTGACCCGACCCGGCATGGTCCATTTGGGTTGCATGGCACCATGCAATTGGATAAACTAAATGAGAGAAATTACACTTGGAGATTATTAATATATTATAAGTTCTAATATATTAATAATATTATTTGATTAGTTGATCAAAGAATTAATTTGGAATTAATTAAGTGATCAAAGGATAACTAATTAAATATATGGGTTGATTATGTAAATCATCCATATCTTGTATAGTGGGCTAAGAGGCTCCATGGATTATCAAGTTGGGTTCTACCCATAGGATGCTCCATGGGAGTTACAAACCCATGGGTCATGGAAATGAAGAGTCATGACACATTAGGGTTTACATGGTGTAACCCTAGATGCGTCAACACTATATAAGAAGCATATTCTCCACCAAAATCGGCTACACTAAGAAACTAGAGGGCTTGGCCGATTTTGAGAAGTGTGTGTTATCTCAAGAGTCTTTCCAAGAGCATTTGGTGTTGTGTGAAGCATTTGAGGCATCACACTTGGGGTGCTAAGCTCACAAGGTTTCAAGGAACACAAGCAACAACAAGGTAAGTTATTCTATCTATGATTCAAGTTAAAATTGTTCCCCATGTATGCTAGATAGGAATATAACCTTGGAATTCAACTTTGCATGATAATTAGACAAACATAGATCCAAGGTTATTAGGGTTGCATGTACACTTAGGAAGTGTTAGAATGCTCAAAACCCATCAGTGGATTAGAATCATTACACTAAAATGTTTTGGTACTTGAAAACTTGTTTTAGAAGGTGTAATGTCTTTTCTAACTCATTTACAACAACTAGTTATCAAAATTACAAAGATTAAATGTGATTTTGATTCTTGAAAGTGTTCTTATTCATATTCTTGTTCTTATGATGTTTTGATGATCATAGGAATTATTTGTAACCTATGTGGTAGATTAATTCATGATCATAATGTGTTTTAATGGAGTCCATAACTTGTCCTCAAGTTATGGAAAACCAAAAGTCTCTTGGATTAAAAACCATTAAAAGAACACAAGAGTTAGGAAAAATGAAAAGTCCTCATTTTATTACTCTATTAAACTCATAAGTTACAAGAAATGAAAAGTTTTGAAAGTTTACAAAACTTGCCCTCAAGTTTTGGAACAAGTAAAGTTAAGTTAAAACTTTAGTTTCAACCCCTAGAATTTTAAAAGTTAAAATTCAACCCTTATACTTATATTATTATGATTTAATAATTATATGTATAAGAACAAAGTCGTCTTACCGCTAGTACGCCTCATTCACGAAGCCGGTCTATAAGGTGGGTATAAGGTTGTTGCCTATAAAATGGTGACTTAATGGGTGTCCACTCTCACCCACCGCTTGCTTGATCGGTGGAGGGTCGTTAGTCGAACGGGTAAGACAAGGACTTATTAATTCTCATTCAAAGTATGATGAATATTATAAAGTAACTAAATGTTTTATTAAATTCCCAATCTTAGTTACTTTAGGAAAAATGTGAATAAGGTGCTATTCCATGAAATTACACTTTACACTTTGATTAAGTCGTTGGTGGAGCGTGTGTGGTTAACCGGCACACTAACTTGGACTTAACAAGGTAGGTAAAGGGTGACTTAGGGTTTATTATAGTATCGATGGAGCGTGTGTGGTTAACCGGCACATCGATTGAGTGATAAACTTTAAGGGTACCAAGTGATTTGCATGGTTACTTCACACCTCGTTTTGTGATCCTCGGTATCCCAGTCACAAAACTTGGAGGGCACACTCGAGATTGAAACATGCCTTTGAAAAGTTCATTGAATCTCAAAGAATCTAGGAATTTCTAAAGAACCATTCAAAAAAACCTAATACTAAAATATTGCGGTTTTCGTGGTGGAAATTGGTGAATCGTCATTCACCTACCTTTCAAATATGATATAGCTTAGATTACGGCATACCTCTTCTAAGTTATATTATATTGTGATTGGATCCTAGCCTTAATATTACATTTGGGTGTTTTATTAAGGGCTCTCTTATATCTAAACTAATCTTGTTCTCTTTCCTTCAGATGTCTTTCAACAATGCTTCTAGCTCTAATCCTAATGGCTCCTTTACCCTTATGAACTTGTGTGGGAAAGTCACCTTTGATGGATCCAACTTCAATGAGTGGATCAGAAACATCAGGATGATTACCCGCTACGAGGACAAAGAATATGTCCTTGACAAGGAGCTTAAGAAGATTGATGAGTCCACTGCAACTCCTCAGGAGATCGCTGAATTTCGAGCACATGAAAGGGATGCTACGAAAGTGGCTTGCATCTTGATGGCCACGATGACAACGGAACTCCAAAAGTCTTATGAGGATTTCTACCCTTATGAAATGCACCAAGATTTGATGGAAAGATACCATCAAAGTGCACGACAAGAGAGGTATGAAATCATCTGCTCCATGATAACAACCATGATGAAGGACGGGGAATCCGTCACGAGCCACATGCAGAAAATGCAAAGGTATGTGGATCGTTTGCTGAAGCTTAATGTGAACTTCCCGGAGGATCTTGCAATAGATATTATTTTGCATTCCTTACCATCGTGCTATGATCAATTCCGCATGACATATCACATGAACAAGGAAGAAGTCACCCTCAGCAAACTTCAGGGACTTCTCAAGACCGCAGAATCAGGTCTTAAGGGGAAGTCGGTTGCTATCACTCCTACTCAAAACTCTACTCCGGTTCTGGCAATCGGGAAAAGTCGAGGGAGGAAGAGAAAGAGCTCTTCTAAGGGTACCAAGGTTCGGACCCTTGATGGCTCTTCTTCAAGTGGAACCAAGAACGGTTTCATTACTCCTTCTTCTGACCCAAAAGAGGCTGAATGCTTCTATTGCCATGAAAAATCTCATTGGAAGCGGAACTGCCCAAAATACCAGCAAGATGTGAAGGATGGGAAAGTTAAACCCAACCATGCAGGTATTTACACTATCATTTCTAATAACTCACCCCATTCTAATTCTTGGGTCCTTGATACCGGGTGTGGTATTCATATTTGTTGTGACTTGCAGGGACTAAGAAGAAGTGAGGATGTGGAGCAAGGAAGGATAAACTTGATCATGGGGAATAGGAAAGCTATACCTGTTACCAAGATTGGAGTTTATACTTTATCGCTAAGTAGTGGGTTTAGTTTAGATTTGAATAAATGTTGTTACTCACCAGGAATGGCAAGAAATATTATTTCCTTTCATGCTTTGTACAAACAAGGGTTTACCTTTTCATTTAATAATGAAGTTGGTTCTATTGATGCTTTCTTTAATAATGTTCTTTATTTTAAAGCATTACCTTGTGATGGTGTGTATGAAGCTGTATCTGTTGTAGATAACTTAGGAAATAATGTTTTGTGTATTGATTCTACTAATAATAACTTGGATAAAGCATCTTTATGGCATTGTCGTCTTGGACATATAAGCAAGAAACGCATAGGCCAACTCCAAAAGGATGGAGTCTTGGAGTCGTTTGACCTAAAGTCAGATGATAGTTGCGAATCATGCTTACTTGGAAAAATGACAAAGTCACCCTTCACAGGTTCGTGTGAGAGGGGTGAAGGTTTGTTGGACCTTATACACACGGATGTGTGTGGACCTTTCAAACATGCCACAAGGGATGCTAATCATTATTATTTGACTTTTACTGATGATTATAGTAGATATGGATATGTCTACTTGATCAAGCATAAGTCAGAGACTTTCGAGAGGTTTAAGGAATTTAAACAGGAAGTCGAGAATCAATTGGGCAGGAACATTAAGATGCTTCGATCCGATCGTGGTGGTGAGTATCTTAGCTCAGAGTTCCTCGACTATCTAAGGGAATGTGGGATAGTCTCACAATTGACACCTCCCAAGACACCACAGTTGAATGGTGTGGCTGAGAGGCGTAATCGAACCTTGCTAGATATGGTTCGTTCCATGATGAGTCGAGCTACGCTACCAATCTCATTCTGGGGGTATGCCTTAGAGACTGCCGCCCATATTCTTAATCTAGTCCCTACAAAGAAAGTTGCCAAAACTCCTCACGAGATGTGGACTGGTAAAGTACCTAAACTAGACCACATCAAGATTTGGGGTTGCGAGGCTTTCGTGAGACGCGAGACTCATGATAAGCTCGAACCTCGAAGCGAGAGGTGTATTTTCATCGGTTACCCACAGCGATCCTTTGGTTACCTCTTCTACAGACCTAGTGACAATGTGGTCTTTGTAGCAAGAAGAGGAGTCTTTCGAGAAAGAGAGTTTATAAGCCAAGGAGACAGTGGGAGGCAAATTGATCTTGAAGAAATTCAAGAATCAAGCGGTGAAGGAACTTCAAACTCTAGCCCTCAACTTGAGGAGGAAACTCCTGTTGAGCAAATTGACAAATCTGTACCTCTGAGACGTTCCACGAGATTTAGGAGTGCACCTGAGCATTACTATGGATTCCATATTACTGCAGAAGGTGAGACACTTATTAGTGATGAAACACTAGTAAGTCAAGATGACCCTAACAGCTACGAGGAAGCCATGGCAGACCCCGAGTCTGCTAAATGGAAAGAGGCTATGGATAGAGAGATACAATCCATGTATGATAATCAAGTTTGGAACTTGGTTGAAAATGTACCAGGTCGTAAGACGGTAGGGTGCAAATGGGTCTTCAAGAAGAAGACCGACATGGATGGTAAAGTACACACTTATAAGGCCAGACTGGTTGCAAAGGGATTCTCTCAAATTCCTGGAGTGGATTATGATGAGACCTTTTCTCCAGTAGCCAAGATTAAGTCTATTCGGGTTCTGTTAGCCATAGCTGCATTTCATGATTATGAAATATGGCAGATGGATGTCAAAACCGCTTTCCTTAATGGAAAGTTGGCTGAAGATGTTTACATGAGTCAGCCAGAGGGTTTTGTCAGCAACGAGTACCCTAATAGAGGGTGTAAGCTTGAGAAATCCATTTATGGATTGAAGCAAGCACCTCGCAAATGGAATCTTTGCTTTGATGAAAAGGTCAAGGAATTTGGCTTTTCTAGGAGTGAAGATGAATCTTGTGTGTATGTCAAGGCTAGTGGGAGTATAGTTAGCTTTTTGGTATTGTATGTGGATGACATACTACTCATAGGAAACGACATTCCAACCCTGCAGGAAGTAAAGTCCTGGCTTGAGAAGTGTTTCGCTATGAAGGACCTTGGTGAAGCTGCCTATATTTTAGGGATAAGGATCTTGAGAGATCGGAGTAAAAGACTAATTGAACTTAGTTAGAGTACCTACTTGGATAAGGTGCTGAAGAGATTCAGCATGCAGGATTCCAAGAAAGGAGAGTTACCCATCCAGAGTAACACCAGATTGAGTAAGACACAAAGCCCTAGCACTGAGGCTGAGATAGCAGAATTGAGTCGAACACCTTACGCTTCGGCTGTAGGATCGATCATGTATGCTATGACGTGTACTCGACCCGATGTAGCTTTTTCCTTGAGCATGGTTAGCAGGTATCAGGCGAACCCTGGCAAGGCACACTGGACTGCTGTAAAGAATATCCTCAAGTACCTACGGAGGACTAAGGACTGGGTTCTTACCCTCGGTGGGAGTGATGACTTGAGAGTAGTAGGGTATAGTGATGCTAGCTTCCAGACTGATAGGGATAATTTCCGCTCTCAGTCGGGCTGGATCTTTACCCTAAACGGAGGAGCAATTTCTTGGAAGAGTTCCAAGCAAGAGACAGTAGCAGATTCTACTTGTGAATCAGAGTATATTGCAGCTAGCGAAGCGGCAAAGGAGGCGATATGGCTGAAGAACTTCATTGGAGACCTTGGAGTTGTACCAGCTATTAAAGAGCCAATGGAAATTTTCTGTGATAGTGAAAGTGCTGTTGCCTTAGCCAAGGAACCAAGGGATCATGGGAGATCCAGACACATCAACAGAAAATACCATTTCATTAGACATCGGATCGAAGAAGGACACCTCGTGGCAAAGAGGGTATCATCAGATGAGAATCCGGCAGATCCCCTCACAAAGGGACTGACTCGGGTTAAGCATCTTCAGCATGCTCGGAGCATAGGGCTGAAGGATGATATTAGATTTAGTAGTTAGATAACCTCAAAATTTGTAAAGTGTAATTGACATTTGATGATGAATAAAAGGAGTTTTATTTATGAGTAAAGTGTTGCTATCTCTTGTCAATCATTTACTATATTTCTTTTGCATGTTTTGACTTCCAGAATAATTTTGTTTGCTATAACATATTATTCAAACCTCCACAGTCGGTCATATGTTGGAAGTAGATATGAATCAAGACTGTCATGTTTGGTTGTAGAGGTCTTGGACAAGGCTACAACAATCATGAGTGCTCATAAGTTCTGAGCATTGGACTCAACCCACGCTCACTGGAATCACTTCATGGAATTCTATCTCGAGTGATCGTGAGACGGTAATATCATATAAGTCTTCAAACCTAGAGATATGATTTGTTACTTACAAGTTGGTTATGCATTGACTGTACGAAACCACATTGGTAACTCGATGTTATAAAACGTACTTTTGTGTGTAATTCAATGAGTGGTAGAACAAACATATGAGTCAAAGTTTATCTGTTCCTTCTTGGATTAGAAGCTGATATCTGGGCCCCTCGATGATTTTGTTTTGACCCATGTACCGGGCCCGGTCAGAACTAAGTTGATGTGTTCAATTAAGTTCTATGTCAAACAAATCGGAAATCGGGAAACAAATGCTGGACAATAAGCAAGACAATGTTCCATGTATTTGTCCGGCTGATATCTAGAACGGAGGATTATATGATCACTTATCTTAAATGGCGTACCATCATCTTCTCAGTTCCGAGAGACCTTGAAAGAGCTACAATTGCCGGTCGGTTCCTGAAGTACTAGAGATATAGTTATTAGACTTATCCAAGTGGGAGACTGTTGGATAAGGTGTCTAAGTCCATAACTATTTCGGGCTTGTACTTGACCCGACCCGGCATGGTCCATTTGGGTTGCATGGCACCATGCAATTGGATAGACTAAATGAGAGAAATAACACTTGGAGATTATTAATATATTATAAGTTCTAATATATTAATAATATTATTTGACTAGTTGATCAAAGAATTAATTTGGAATTAATTAAGTGATCAAAGGATAACTAATTAAATATATGGGTTGATTATGTAAATCATCCATATCTTGTATAGTGGGCTAAGAGGCTCCATGGATTATCAAGTTGGGTTCTACCCATAGGATGCTCCATGGATGCTCCATGGGAGTTACAAACCCATGGGTCATGGAAATGAAGAGTCATGACACATTAGGGTTTACATGGTGTAACCCTAGATGTGTCAACACTATATAAGAAGCATATTCTCCACCAAAATCGGCTACACTAAGAAACTAGAGGGCTTGGCCGATTTTGAGAAGTGTGTCTTATCTCAAGAGTCTTTCCAAGAGCATTTGTTGTTGTGTGAAGCATTTGAGGCATCACACTTGGGGTGCTAGGCTCACAAGGTTTCAAGGAACACAAACAACAACAAGGTAAGTTATTCTATCTATGATTCAAGTTAAAATTGTTCCCCATGTATGCTAGATAGGAATATAACCTTGGAATTCAACTTTGCATGATAATTAGACAAACATAGATCCAAGGTTATTAGGGTTGCATGTACACTTAGGAAGCGTTAGAATGCTCAAAACCCATCAGTAAACTCCATTCCTTAGCCATACACACCCTTAAACGCCACCCGGGACACCCAAACACTTAACCAAAGTGTTTTTTGCTCCTGTGAGCGCGTATATTTGTTTAATTAGTATTAAATATGCTAATTGTATGTGAAAATATGTTATCATATGTTAAATAGGTCATTGTGTGTGTTCAAGTCCTTGCGTGACACCGAACGCCCAAACGACACCTTCGTCGGACCTACTTACACCAGGTGAGTTCATACCCCTAAATGAACCTTTTAAATGTTTTTTACATGTTTTATAGGGGGGAATACAAGTTAAACATGCCAGTTATCATATCAATCACATGTGATTGATAACCCGCATGCAGAAGATTTTACCACTGTACACTGTTTTACCGAGTAGGACACTATGATGGTTTTCAATTGTTTCAAAACTCTTACTTATACTGTTTTAACTAGATTCATTCTAAACTGGTTTATGAAAGATTTTCTAAGGTTTTCAAACATATTTTACAAAAGAATACAATTTGTGATTTTCTCTGGACATGAAGGTTTTTCATCAAAGATTCCATTTTTGACGTATACTTTACTTGTTAAATACTGCTGCTTCGCTTATACTTTTTTTATACTCCTACTCTGTAACGCTTTCACTTATACTTGAAGTCACTTATACCTGATGGACGCTTATACTTATTCACACTCTTACTTAGTGATACGATTCTACTCCACTTATACTTGATATCGCCTTTACTTCACTTATACTTGATACGCTCTTACTTCACTTATTGTCGTCTCTACTTCGTGATACGCATATACTTATTCGACACTCTTACTTCACTTACGACCGCTCTTACTTCACTTGTTAGACACTCCTACTTCACTTGCGACCGCTCTTACTTCACTTGTTAGACACTCCTACTTCACGAGAATCACTTTTACTTGATACCCACTCCGTCGTAGTTAGATGTATGTCTGTGTTGGTATAGATGCATATAAATAATGATTGAAGGACTTAGGATGGTTTGTCCGCCCTATTTCCTTTTCTTCGTTGAGATGTGTTCTGGTGGGATCGGATGTCCATCCGAAGGTCGTTTGATTCATTAGTTATATACTATATACACAAGCATAGATATATAGGTTACTTCAGTCAGTTCAGTTATGAGTCTCTACCTCTAGTTCACCACTTACATTAGAAACCCACTAGTTGGAAGTCTCTACCCACTATTTGGGATGCATCTTCAGGACATGGATTTCTCTGTCGTCTAGTTGGTAACCAGAGTCTCCTGTAGGGAGAGCGGACATTGTGTGCATAGATCTATACGGGATTGAAACACCCGCACCCTGACTGCTAGCTACAGTCCAAGGCTCACCAAGCCAAGGGGTGACAAATGTCACATTATATAGACGCTTGTAGGGCGTCTGGTACTCCAGTCTTGGTAGAAGGCTGCTTTGATTAAAGAAAATATAGGATTTTCTGGAAAGAACTCTAATACACTGTAAACACTTAAACTATTACTTTATAAAGTTATCTGAATGAAATGTCACTAAATACTTATGAACTCACTAGCATTTGTAAAAATGCTGATACTCGCTTTTCAAATAACTTGTATTCTCAGGTTAGCATTAGACAGGTACATCCCATGAGCAGTTGACGAAGATAGCTTATTACCTTGTTGTACTTATTATATTTGTCTGTATTACTTTGATGTATTGTAATGTAATTCATGTAAAACTATTACTATTAACGCAATGTTTTGTTGTACTTTGATTACTATATGCATGTGTTGTGATAATTGACATGACGTCATCCACCCCAGAACGTTTCCACCGTTCCGGTTTTGGGGTGTGACAAGAACAGCTGACACGGCCGCCAAGACTGCAGCTTGAAAGGTAGTTGCATCAATCTGAAGAGTTGGTGTTTGGTTAATGGGTTGATCGTTTTTCTTTGGCGACATGATTCTGTTACATGGAAAGAAAAATGAATTTGTGAGTGAGTATAGTTGAACCTGGATGTACTTCGATCGCTTAAGTAAAGAGTAGAAGCATGTTCTTGAAGGTTTGACCTACATCCCTATGATGCAGTCCTAGTACAGATTAGAAGTGTGTTCATGATGGTTTGACCTACATCCCTATGATGCAGTCCTAGTTCAGAGTAGAAGTACGTTTGTAGAATGGTCTTTAAACGTTTGTCGTTCAATTCGAGGTATTATAGGTTGGTGGATAATATGATCCAACCTTTAAAAGAGGTTTGAAAATGATTTTGGAGTTAAATTACCATAGTCCAATAACTTGACTAGATGGGGTTTCAGATAGACTCCAACGGTAGTAAAATGAAGGTATTTGAACAAAGAGTAACACGGAAGTTAGCCGACTTTAGATATCATTGATGTTTAAGATGTAATACGTTTGGGGACATTGACCTTGTTGTAGGTCATACATCATATTCGGAGTAGAAAAGTCTTTGATAGCATAAAGACTTAACTAAAAGTACTTATAGTACAAGGTAGTCACATAGAAAGTACTACACAGAACATAGACAGGAAAACGGTTCTTTAAAACAAAGAAGGAAGTAAGGTATCTCCTAATGGCGATGGTCACCCCTATGGTGAACCCTTAGTTTGGTTATGTAACAACAGCAAAATTCAGGTCAAAATTTGAACTTTTATAAAACCTTAATCGATTATACTAGGTGGTAAATATTGTAACAAGGTTTTCATACATATAAAGAACACTAAAATCCGAGTTATGACCAAGTAGTTATGACCATTCTAAAATTCCCGACAAAACCGGCAACACCGATTAAACGAAAAACGCGAAGTTTCAATACAATAGTTTTTAGCCTTAAGTATCTAAATAAAAGTTATGGATAACATCAAACCGTAAGCGTACACAAAAAGAACGTCCAAATCTGACTTCGTATGAAGAAGTTATGATTTTTCCAAGATCCAAATATAGGAGTAGACAGCTAAAAACTCGAATCGGAGATCGAGCGACTTTTGGCCGGAATGACCTAAACGAGAATCGAAGGTCTCGACAATGGTATTTCAGCGGTAAAAAGTCTGGCAAAAACCGACATCAGATAAAGAAGTTATGAATTTTCAAAGAAATTCCTTAAACACGTTGAGTTATAAAATAAATAATAAAAAAACAATTTCGGAATTTGCCAACGGAGTCTAAACGAAAGTTGTAGAGCGTAGTCTCACCTACGCGTGGATATGAAGACCATCAAAAACAGAGTTCGTATGAAGAAGATATGAATTTTTGAAGTTTATTAAATAAATTATATATTTATTTAAATCAAAATTTCGGACCTTATCCGAAGAGGAGTTAGCATCCTCATCCGGGTACGCGCTGCGTACCCCTGTACGCCCCGCGTACCCGAGAGACTTGGCCTCTGATCGTCCACGTCGCCCTATCCGAGCCATCCGACCCGTACGAAGTACCCGACCCGTCCGACCCGCTGTCCCATCCGACCCGCCGTCCCATCCGACCCGCGTACCCAGCAACCCGTCCCATCCGAAGCCGAGGCAGTCGAGGCTTCGGTCATGCATGACGTACGCGTACGCACTGCGTACGGGCGTACGCCCCGCGTTCGGTGGCGGTTCAGCCTTCCTATAAATAGGATGCGAGGGCTTCCGAGAAAAATGCTCATTTCTCTCCTCTCTCTCACAATCTTGCCTCGTTTTCCGTGCCCGTTCAAACCCGAAGCTCTGGTCTTTTTGCTCAAGTCCCGAGGGTCGATTTTACTCCCGAGATTCCCGAGAATCCCGAGGAAAATCCATTTCCCGAGACGAAACTCTGTCCGGTTTTCCATCTCGCTATCTTCAAACTATCAGGTGAGTTCATACCCCTGCAAGCACACTTTAAATGCGTTTTTAAATGGTTTTTATACCCTTTTAGGGGGGGGATACAAGTAAACCCACGACTAAAATCGTGTGAAACATCGATCTTTTTACATACTTTTCATATTGCTGTTTTAACTGTCTTATGAGGTCATTATCATGCAAAACACCTCACAACACAACTTTACCCTCTTGGGATACGATATGTTTATAAATAGAAATATGTTTTATTTATACGTTTACATACAAATACATCATATCAAGGGTAACATTCTTTACTAAATCATTTTATGCATTCAAAGAACTTATGATTTATGCTTTGTCAAACATTGTGAAAAAGGATAAACTTTGCATACAAACTACTACTTTAATACAGACTTAGTTGAGAATCCATGAGACGTGTACATCTTCAAACACTGCCTTTTTGATAAAAGGTATCGCTACAAGTCCTGTCTATAACCAGAGTCTCCCGTTCGGAGAACGTGTCAAATGTGTATAGATCTATACGGGAAGTCATGATCCCGCACCCTGACTGTTAGCTACAGTCCGTCTTTTGGGGTGACAGTTGTCATAACGCTACGACGCCTGAAGAACGTCGCTACAGGCATATTATGTTTAGTATGGTTATAAAACTCATCGGATATACAATTATTATGGTATTATGCTTTTATGAACGAGTAGCTATTAAAACTATTCTTCATCTATCAAGTGCGAATCTTCGTATAGCTTTACTATGTAAAACTATGACACAACTTACAAGCACGTCGTTTGCTTGCGATTTTCGGTCTTAGAGACTGCCAGTTATGTCAGGAAAATAAGGGTTTTTCCTGTATACAAACCAAACAACTAATAGGAAAATAAGGGATTTTCTCGGTACAATTAGTTGCAACTTATATCACGAACATTCATATGCATTTCATACTTTTATAAGAAAATAAGGGTTTTTCTTGGAAAACACAACAAATCTTATCTCAACTATTAGGGAAAATATGGGATTTTCTGTCACACCCCCAAACCTGAACGGCGGAAACGTTCGGGGGCAGATGACTTCATGTGGTAACGTAACAAATGAATACATAGTAAAGAAAGCAATATAACCATCATATATATAATTGAAATTTTACATTTGTCAAAAGTTACATGTTCAAAACTCAATTACAATATGATGTCAAAATACGAGATTAAACTGGCGTCGCAGCATCCCTTCATCAAAAGCGAAATGAATACCTGAAATTTACTGATTTCCTGGGACATACAAGTAATTTTGAAAGAGTAGATCAGCATTTAAGCTGGTGAATTTCATAAGTATTTAAGTGACAATGTTTGAATGAAATGAAATGTTTTATCTTTGTTTGTTTGTGTTTAGAAAATCCTATATTTTCTACTAGTATAAAAGTAGCCTTCACTCAAGACCAATGTTTGTTTCCAAAATGTATGTATATGTAAAATAACCAATGAGTTTGAAAACCTTGTAAATCAATGCATTTTTAATACCCCTTGTGAGTTTTATAACCATACTATTGACTCTGAATGCCTATACACAACGTTCTTCAGGCGTTGGAATGTTATGACGTTTGTCACCCCAAACGGTGGACTGCAGCTAACAGTCAGGGCGCGGGTTGTCAAGCCCGTATAGATCTATACACAAACACCATGCTCCCCCTCCAAGGGATTCTGGTATATAATACAGGACTTGAAATGTGTACTCGAACGTACATGAAGTTAGTGTCTCACAAATCCGTGGTATAAAAATAGATCTACTTGTTAAAATGTTACGTTTGTTCTTGTATATGAAAGTAAACTTCTTGAAATATATGTTTCTAGTACATAAGAGTTAGAAATCTGTTCGTAAAACTATACCTATTATAGTTTTCATAAAGTGTGCCTTGTTTGTTTGTTTAGAAATACTTAGGAAAAGAATCACTTGTTTATGAAAGCATAAATTTTTGGTGTAGAGTCTAAGATAGACAAGAAAAATCTAAGAACAGTTTAGTTTATACATGCATTACAACAACTTTATATTTTAAAAGATAAAATGCTATTGTAACATATGTTATATATATATAAAAGTTCCTTTAAAGGTTTATAAATCGCATGTGATTTGAATATATAACAGTATATAAAAGAGTTTCTTTATGTAACACACGATAATACTCGTGTGTTTTACTTGTAATCCCCCCCCCCTTGAAAGCATATAAAAGTATTTAGAATAATTAAAAAGGTTGATTAAGGGGTATGAAACTCACTTGAAAGTTTTGGAGATAGCGAGATGGAAAACCGGGCAGAGTTTCGTCTCGGGAAACGGATTTTTCCTCGGGATCCTCGGGAATCTCGGGAGAATAATCGACCTTCGGGACTTGAGCCAAAAAGACCAGAGCTTCGGGTTTGAACGGACACGGAAAACGAGGCAAAGTTGTGAGAGAGAGGAGAGAAATGAGCCCTTTCTTTGGAAACCCTCGCATCCTATTTATAGTAAGGCTGGTCTGCCTCGGTACGCGGGGCGTACGCTCGTACGCAGCGCGTACGCGTACGTCATGCATGACCGAAGCCTCGACTGCCTCGGCTTCGGATGGGACGGGTTGCTGGGTACGCGGGTCGGATGGGACGGCGGGTCGGATGGGATGTCGGGTCGGACGGGTCGGGGCTTCGGACGGGTCGGACGGGTCGGTTCCTTCGGATAGCGCGGCATGGACGATCAGAGGCCAATCCTCTCGGTTATGCAGGGCGTACAGGGGTACGCAGCGCGTACCTCGGATGAGGACGCTGACTCCCCTTCGGATAATATCCGAATTTTGAATAAAATAAATAATTAATTTATTTAATAAACTTCATAAATTCATATCTTCTTCATACGAACTCCGTTTTCGATGGTCTTTATATCCACGCGTAGGTAAGACTACGCTCTACAACTTTCGTTTAGACTCCGTCGGCAAATTCCATAATTATTTTTTTATTATTTATTAAAAACCCATCGTGTTTAAGGAATTTCTTTGAAAATTCATAACTTCTTTATCTGATGTCGGTTGTTGCCAGACTTTTTACCGCTGGAATACCATTGTCGAGACCTTCGATTCTTGTTTAGGTCATTCCGGCCAAAAGTCGCTCGATTTCCGATTCGAGTTTTTAGCTGTCTGTTGCTAAGCCAAACTTAAAAAAAATCATAATTTCGCTATAAGAAGTCGGATTTGGGCGTTCTTATCACGTACGATCATGGTTCAAAGACATTTAATCATAGAAGGAAATTAAATAGAACTTATTTGTACATTTTATTATGAAAGTAAATTTTATTACTCAGAAGTGGTTACAATACTTGACCCATTTTGGTCGTTACAAAGAGTTGAAATATCGGGTTGTCACATTTTCTGGATCTAATACATTCATTTTCAACACACGAATCATAACTCATTACAATTGAAATACTACATTTTCTGGAAAACATACAAACACTTTTGAATGGCATACATTTTCTCAAAACACCACTTATGAACTCACCAACTTAAATGTTGACACTTTTTCTTTGAAATAACTTGTATTCTCAGGAAACCGCTAGACCAGGTAGCAACTACTTCTGAAGACTAATGCGCTGGCGTTAGTAACATATTTTGGATCACCATTTTGTATTTGATTTCTTTTTCAAACATGTAACCTATACAATCATGTAAACTTTTCAAATATATTTATATTATGGTGGTGTGTACTTTCCTTTCTATGAACTGTTATGATACTGAATATGACGTCCTCCGCCCCCGAACGTTTCCGCCGTTCTGGTTTGGGGGTGTGACAGATTGGTATCAGAGCATCGTTTATAGTGAATTAAGTATATCAAAACCATTTTTGGTATACAACTATAAACTCAACTGGGCAAAAACACTCTGAGAAGAGTCACACTTTTAAATATTAAATTTATATAGTTTTTGTAAAATAGGCATTCATTCATTTCATAGTAATAACATGGTCAGTATCACAATTAAAACAATATAGAAGTATTATAAATAAGTTGTGCAGTGCGGGTATGCCTTGGGACATGTAATCGGAACTGGGAAGAATATAGCCTGATCTACTATATTTGTCCAAGAGCCGACTAGCGTATGCCAAGGAGTGTCTGCAATAGACAACAAATTTAAAACTTACCAAAAGCATATCGTTAAAGAATACTAAGGGAGAATTCGAGTGCCTTCAACCCTTAAAACTTAAAGATTAAATCCCATGTGCTTTAGCTTATAGTCACTTCTTAACCCTATTCTCGTATAGACTCAAATGGCTGGATTCCATCACCCCGGTGACCCCTACTACCCCAACCAAAGTAATGAAGAAGGAATGCAAAAAGAATCAGACTCAGATCCAGAGAACAATAACCTACCCTTAACGGCTCCAATTCAAAATCCTAATCCTCGACCGGAATTTCATGGCTCGACGCCCCTTTGGGTAACTTACCTGGATAGGTGGAGCCGCGAACATGATCAACCCCTTCCATTCAACAGAGACCTTTAGATAGGTCAAAATTTTCCGAACTACAAAATGTAACGCACCATGTTTTATAATATATATGAAGTATTTCCTTTAGTAAACCTTTCGCATACCCCTCCAATTCATGAGTTTATCTACTCTCCTTATGAGTCGAACTCAAAACCCTATCCAGGGGTAAACCAAACTTCTGATATAACAAATCACTAATGCGCGACTTTCGAATCATTAAAACTTATAGTTTTTCATATTATTTCCTTATCAGAACAATGTCTCCTCGTAGACCAGCACGTAGAAACGCAACCCCACTACCACCTCCTCAATATGACCCCAACATAGTGCAATCTGCTATCGCTGCGGCAGTAACAGCTGTACTGTCTCAAGCAAACTTTAGTGGCACAGCAAGGACTGGAAATAATCAACTTACCAATGCAACCCCATTCCTACAGTTGGACACCGCCACTTTGCAAGCTACAGTTATAGCCACAGTGGCAGCCATTATAGCATACAATAACTCTGTCAACTCAAGCAGGGAAGGAAACGATATCAAAAATCCTAATCAAAGAAACAATCAAAGCCACCTACCAGTAGCTACCTACAAGAATACCGCAAGGTGCGAACACAAGAACATGAAACGAAAACCCTGGAGCAAGAGGGGAGGCAAATCAACGCAGAGAAACGCCAAAAAGCAATCAACAAACCATACCCCTACACCCGAAAGGTCGTACAACAGCAACCAACCTAAGTGCAACCGATGCAACTTTCATCATCACGGACCCTGTCGTGAAATGCATTGCATTGGGTGCAATAGTAAGGGACACACCGTCCGCTACTGTAGGGAAATAGCCCAACTAACCGCGCCAGCCGCAAATGTGGGAGTAGACCGTACTTGTTATGAGTGCGGAGCAACAGGACACTTCCGACGGAACTGCCCGAAGGTGAACAACAAGAATGCTAGTGGAGGAGGCCGGGTATTCGCAATGGGCCAAGAGGAGGCTATTGCAGACCCCATGGTTATTCTGGGTACATTTCTCCTTGATAACTTATTTGCATACATTCCATTTAGATAGTAGGGACACATAGGAGTTATGTGAGTCACAAGTTTAAAAATCTACTCGAATAAACACCCCAATCATTAAACAAAACTTTCATAGTAGTAATAATAGAGATAGATTAAAAAGCACGGAGAACACATACGTAGAATGCACTATCCCACTAACGAACGTCTTACAATGAGAAGTACCGACGTCGGCATTCGACGTGGATTGGTGTGGCCCTACCCATACCAGTAGACCCTTTCACTTTAACCATTGACTAACGAAACTCGATCGATTTATCACTACAAACCCGAGACTAAACCCCAATTGGTTTCAAGTTTCAAAACCCCGAGGTACTCATGTGAGGAATACTATATCTTTACAACCTTCCCGTAGTATCCCCCAACAGATCATTTAGAAATATCACACATACAACGAGTCAAATCCAAGCTCAGAAACTAGGAGTGAATTCGAACATGAACTTCAAAACGTAACTGCCCTAATGCATCGAGTGAATATGCAACATTTAGAAGAACATAAGTAAATAAACCCAAAACCACACGATCCCGATCGGTCGAAGTGATAGGCGGAGTAATGAAGGTCCGCTGAAACACGCACATTAGGATCTAGATTAATAAAGGAACAAGAGGAACAAATCGACCAGAAGCACTCACGCCTGCCCGCAAGAATTGGAGTCCCAGTCAAAATGCGAATTTCGGGACGAAATTCTCTCTAACAGGGGGATAATGTAACAACAGCAAAATTCAGGTCAAAATTTGAACTTTTATAAAACCGTAATCGATTATACTAGGTGGTAAATATTGTAACAAGGTTTTCATACATATAAAGAACACTAAAATCCGAGTTATGACGAAGTAGTTATGACCATTCTAAATTTCCCGACAAAACCGACAACACCGATTAAATGAAAAACGCGAAGTTTCAATACAATAGTTTTTAGCCTTAAGTATCTAAATAAAAGTTATAGATAACATCAAACCGTAAGCGTACACAAAAAGAACGTCCAAATCTGACTTCGTATGAAGAAGTTATGATTTTTCCAAGATCCGAATATAGCAGTAGACAGCTAAAAACTCGAATCGGAGATCGAGCGACTTTTGGCCGGAATGACCTAAACGAGAATCGAAGGTCTCGACAATGGTATTTCAGCAGTAAAAAGTCTGGCAAAAACCGACATCAGATAAAGAAGTTATGAATTTTCAAAGAAATTCCTTAAACACGTTGAGTTATAAAATAAATAATAAAAAAATAATTTCGGAATTTGCCAACGGAGTCTAAACGAAAGCTGTAGAGCGTAGTCTCACCTACGCGTGGATATGGAGACCATCGAAAACGGAGTTCGTATGAAGAAGATATGAATTTTTGAAGTTTATTAAATAAATTATATATTTATTTAAATCAAAATTTCGGACCTTATCCGAAGAGGAGTCAACGTCCTCATCCGGGTACGCGTTGCGTACCCCTGTACGCCCCGCGTACCCAAGAGACTTGGCCTCTGATCGTCCACGTCGGCCTATCTGAGCCATCCGACCCGTCCGACCCGTCCGAAGTACCCGACCCGTCCGACCCGCTGTCCCGTCCGACCCGCCGTCCCATCCGACCCGCATACCCAGCAACCCGTCCCATCCGAAGCCGAGGCAGTCGAGGCTTCGGTCATGCATGACGTACGCGTACGCGCTGCGTACGGGCGTACGCCCCGCGTTCGGAGGCGGTTCAGCCTTCCTATAAATAGGATGCGAGGGCTTCCGAGAAAAATGCTCATTTCTCTCCTCTCTCTCACAATCTTGCCTCGTTTTCCGTGCCCGTTCAAACCCGAAGCTCTGGTCTTTTTGCTCAAGTCCCGAGGGTCGATTTTACTCCAGAGATTCCCGAGAATCCCGAGGAAAATCCATTTCCCGAGACGAAACTCTGTCTGGTTTTCCATCTCGCTATCTTCAAACTATCAGGTGAGTTCATACCCCTGCAAGCACACTTTAAATGCGTTTTTAAATGCTTTTTATACTCTTTTAGGGGGGGGGGGGATACAAGTAAACCCACGACTAAAATCGTGTGAAACATCGATCTTTTTACATACTTTTCATATTGCTGTTTTAACTGTCTTATGAGGTCATTATCATGCAAAACACCTCACAACACAACTTTACCCTCTTAGGATACAATATGTTTATAAATAGAAATATGTTTTATTTATACGTTTACATACAAATACATCATATCAAGGGTAACATTCTTTACTAAATCATTTTATGCATTCAAAGAACTTATGATTTATGCTTTGTCAAACATTGTGAAAAAGGATAAACTTTGCATACAAACTACTACTTTAATACAGACTTAGTTGAGAATCCATGAGACGTGTACATCTTCAAACACTGCCTTTTTGATAAAAGGTATCGCTACAAGTCCTGTCTATAACCAGAGTCTCCCGTTCGGAGAACGTGTCAAATGTGTATAGATCTATACGGGAAGTCATGATCCCGCACCCTGACTGTTAGCTACAGTCCGTCTTTTGGGGTGACAGTTGTCATAACGCTACGACGCCTGAAGAACGTCGCTACAGGCATATTATGTTTAGTATGGTTATAAAACTCATCGGATATACAATTATTATGGTATTATGCTTTTATGAACGAGTAGCTATTAAAACTATTCTTCATCTATCAAGTGCGAATCTTCGTATAGCTTTACTATGTAAAACTATGACACAACTTACAAGCACGTCGTTTGCTTGCGATTTTCGGTCTTAGAGACTGCCAGTTATGTTAGGAAAATAAGGGTTTTTCCTGTATACAAACCAAACAACTAATAGGAAAATAAGGGATTTTCTCGGTACAATTAGTTGCAACTTATATCACGAACATTCATATGCATTTCATACTTTTATAAGAAAATAAGGGTTTTTCTTGGAAAACACAACAAATCTTATCTCAACTATTAGGGAAAATATGGGATTTTCTGGATCTAATACATTCATTTTCAACACACGAATCATAACTCATTACAATTGAAATACTACATTTTCTGGAAAACATACAAACACTTTCGAATGGCATACATTTTCTCATAACACCACTTATGAACTCACCAACTTAAATGTTGACACTTTTTCTTTGAAATAACTTGTATTCTCAGGAAACCGCTAGACCAGGTAGCAACTACTTCTGAAGACTAACGCGCTGGCGTTAGTAACATATTTTGGATCACCATTTTGTATTTGATTTCTTTTGCAAACATGTAACTTATACAATCATGTAAACTTTTCAAATATATTTATATTATGGTGGTGTGTACTTTCCTTTCTATGAACTGTTATGATACTGAATATGACGTCCTCCGCCCCTGAACGTTTCCGCCGTTCTGGTTTGGGGGTGTGACAGGTTAGTTGACGTTTCATATCAACCAGGTATCTCTCGTACATCCTCTAGCGTACTTGGAGCTCTATGACTTTGGCTCGGGTTTCAGCTAGTGCTTGCAGCAGGGTCTCATGGTTTCTCTCAAATCTCTCACTTGTGATCAAGGCGATTGGTGCGAATGGTATGCATTCTTGCATTGGCATTAACCTCTTCGATATGTTGAAAAGTCATCCTGCCCTGAATTTCGTTTCGAGCAACTCTACGGATTAGGATTTGTAGAACTCTGTCTGCTGAGATTCCTTCGCTTGAGTGGTAGAAGCTTCGGTATCCATTAAACAGCATAGGTTGATCTTGCTCTTCGCTCCATGATTCCAAGCATTCTACCCAAGGAGGTGCCGGGCCATGAAGAGTTGGACGAGGGTTAGGGTTTGAATTGGGAGCTACTAGGGGTAGGTTCTCGTCCTCGGGTTCGGAGTTATCATCATCCGAAAGGTCTTCAGCATGGTTATCATTCAAAAGGGAGTGGATGATCATTCTTTGGTTACTCTCTGAACCATCCAGCACTGCCTTTGTTCGGGAAGTACGAGTTGCCGTGGGGATGGAGTCCAGCCATGTTATCTACACGAGAATTTGGGTAAAGAAATAATTATTAGACGAACTATCTAAATAATTATTAGATAATCTTCATTAGTTACATCATTAATTGCAAAGTGCATACCAGTTATATGTAATCAAAACAGGATAGGCTTTCAAATAAGTGAACTCCACTCCAAATTCACAAGGAACCGGGGTAAAGCAGAATTTCACAGATTCTAAATCTATGACATCCTAGTTACATATAACCTTAGTATATCCACTTAGCAACCATCAACTTAGTAATGAAAAACCTTTTTAGTTCTCATGTAAGTAATTATAGTAATACAAAATACTCCTATAGTATTTTAGACTTAGGTTCTATTATAATATTCTCGTTGTGGTAGTGTTGGTAAGTTTTTAGACTTGTTGCCACATCAAAACCATTCTTGGGCATATGCTAATCACTCCTCGGACCAGCATAGTTGATCAGGCTATGCCATTCCCAGGACTGACCATACATCCCCAAGCTTACTTGTGATATTCAACAATCGTAATACTTTTGTTCTTTTCATTGTGACACTGATTTTAGTATTTATGCAGGCACGTATACTTAATTAAATATTTTATTATTTAAAAGTATAAACTCTTGGTCAGAGTATTTTTAATCCCATTGTAGTTATAGTTAGTATATCTTTTATGGGTTGATACACTTAATTCGCTATAAACAATGCTCTGATACCAATCTGTCACACCCCAAAACCGAGAACGGCGGAAACGTTCTGGGGCGGAGGACATCATGTAATGTATCACAACAATGTAAAGTAGTAAACAAGCAACAAAATCATCCATTGCATTAATAGTATAAGTTTCAATTACATGTGTGTTCTTTCATAATATACAACAATAAAATGACTAATCAGAAAATAAAACAAGTCTGGACTGCTCCGTCTTCACAAAACCTGGTCGTCGTACCTATCTATTTGCGACCTGAGAATACAAGTTATTTTTAAAGCGAGTATCAGCCAAAAAGCTGGTGAATTCATAAGGATTAATGTTTCTTTGATTTGTAAAACTGGTCATGAAAGACTTGACATTGTTCTGAAAGAAAGTTCGTATAAGTGTGGAAATGTATGTAAGTAATTGAAAGCGTTTGGTAAACCCTAGAAATCCCTATGATTCCTATTAGTATAGATGAAATCTTCTACCAAGACCTAACTGTTTTGAAAGTAGTCTTCTAGCAAGACCTAACTGTTTTGAAAGTAGCCTCCTACCAAGACCCGACTGTTCGACTATTATTATTAATATAAGAAATTGTATCCTTTGGTACTCGGATACTCAAATACAATTCGCTTCATCGGTTATGTGAATGAGTCACAAGATAATGGTAATAATATAACTAACTTAAGTATTATCCCTTTATACTAGGATAACTAACAATGTTAACTTTAGACATCCGTAGATGTGCATTAACCTCTGTTGCTAACAGCTGGGTGTAGGAATAGTTAGTCCTTTAAAGTATACCTATAATGGTATCAACTAAAGACATCCGTGGATGTGTATTTATCTTTGTAGCTAACAGAGATTCTAGGAATGGTTAATCCCGTAAAGTATCCTTTGGTACTAGGATATAAAGTCCAATCTATCTCGTCGATGATGTGATTGTATCACAAGGTAAAGATAGGAAGGAGAACTATATAACAGTATCTAGACATATAATATGTAATAGTAACTCGCCATATAATATCTATGTAAAAGTATTCATGTAAAAGTATTCATGTAAAAGTATTTATGTAAAAGTATTCATGTAAACGTACTCATGTAAGCGTATCTATGTAAACGTACTCATGTATCATGTAATGTACTCGTATAGATTCATGAATGAACTGACTCTTGTGTGATTCCATGTACTTGGAATAGTAAGTGGTATCTCCTAACTATACCTATTATAGTTAATAGTAATGTACGAGTATAACCGGAAGAATACCTTTGCTACTCAAAGGTACTAAACTGACTAATGGAACCTTTATACCTATATATGTATACATGATATATAAAAGCGTAAAAGAAGTTTTCTTAAAACCTTTGAAAAGTTTAATACTAAGAAACGATGACCGGATGTCAGTTTATAAAACGATTGAAAGTATTTTGCTTGATAAGACAGTTTAAGTATACGAAAAACCTTTGTTTAAAATCACCTTTGTAACAGAGTTTGAAAGGAACGTAAAGTGTGTAAGACAGTTTGATAAAGAGCTTTAAACATGTAAAAACATTTAAGAAAGTCATTTGAAGTAATATGTTTGGTAAAACTGCTAAACCTGTAGTAAATCCATTTGTATACTAGTTATAAATCTCATATGATTGATTTATTAACAGCAAGTATAGCAAAAGATTGATGTTTTTCGTGCCAAATTAATCGTGTATGTTTGTAGTACCAAAGATGGACACATATACATACCATATAAGCAGAGTGTTTGATTTATATATATAACAACATTTTTCATTTCAAAAGTTATGATGTTATCGTAATATATCTTGCATACAAAAGTTTTCCTATAATAGTTGTAAATCACATAAGATTCCGTTGATAAAAGGCGTATAAAGAAACTTTATTATATAACACACGATAATAATCGAGTGTTTTACTTGTATTCCCCCCCCCCCTTAAAAGAATATAAAAGTATTTATAAAACATTTAAAAGTGTGGATTATAGGGGTATGAACTCACTTGATTGATTGAAGAAAGCATGATGAAAACCGAGCATAACTTCTACTCGAGAAAGCGGATCTCTCGAGATTCTTGGGAATCTCGGGAATCTCGGGGGCGTAAAACTTCCTTCCGAACATGGATATGAAAACCGGGACTTTGGGATGGCTCCGAGGGTTGAAACGCAGAGCTTCGGCGCGAGAAAGGGAGGAAATGAGCAATATTGGCCGGCATCCTCGCACCCTTTATATAGGGTATGATTCCTCGGATTACGCTGGGCGTACCAAGGAATTACGCTGGGCGTAATCCGGATCAGACTGGTGACTCCTCCCCCAACGGATAATATCGGGTATTTATAATTAAATTAAATATTTTAATTATTAATAAACTTCAAAAATTCATATCTTCCTCATACGAACTCCGTTTTCGATGTTCTTTATATCCACGCGTAGGTGAGACTACGATCTACAACTTTCGTTTAGATTCCGTCGGCTAATTTTGAATTTATTTTTAATATTATATTTTTAATAGGCCGGGACAGGAAAAGTGCGTTAAAATTTCATAACTCCTTCGTCCGCTGTCTGTTTTCGCCAGACTTTTTACCGTTGTAATACCATTGATAAGATCTTCGATTCTCGTTTAGGTCATGTTGGCAAAAATCCGCTCGATCTCGATTTCGAGTTTTTAGTTGTCTACTGTTATGTCTGAAACTTCGAAAAATCACAACTTCCTCATACGAAGTCAGATTCGGACCTTCTTTTTATGTATGTTTACGGTTTAACGATATCTAAAACTTTCATTTAGATGCCTAAGGCATAAAATTATTGTATTGAAACTTCGTGTTTTAAGTCTATCAGTGTTGCCGATTTTCGCTGCGAATCTTAGATTGGTCATAACTTCTTCGTTATAACTCGGATTTTAGTGTTCTTTATATGCACGGAAACCTTGATACGATTCCTACCACTTTATTTAACCCAAATAAGATTTTAGGAAATCTAAATTTTTACCTATATTTGACTGGTGTTACATTTCATTGTCTCTAAATATCGGGTTGTCACAAAGAACATTCTTGGACCGTGAACACCTCTAACCTTGTGTTCTTGACATAATTTCTTGATGTTCAAATGTAATACTAGCTTAAAATCACTCAAGGATGGAAGCACTTACTATTAGAAGGCTTGATTTGAGCTAAAAGGCCAAGAACATTTAGTGTGTGTTCTTGGTGTTTTGGAAATCTAGACAAAATACACATATGTTTGGATGATTAGATGTATAAACACTAGATTAAGTGTTTTACTAACTTGGAATGGTTAGAACACTTACACGATTGAAGATTTGGAACCAAAACTAGGATGATACTTGAAAGAGTTTTTGGAGTTTACTCTTTTGTGAACTTGGGGAGTAAACACATTTAACAACACTTTTGGGGAGTAAACTCATACATAGGTATGAGTTTACAGTTTTTGGGTGATTTTTCACCCCAAACATAAAAGTTTGGTCGGGAATTTCTAAGATGCGAGGTGTTTGTGGTTTTCAAAATTCAAAACCCGAGACGGAACTTTCATTCCCCGATCGCTTAAAAATAATATTAAAATAATCAAACGAACTTTATATTTCTAAAAAAATAAGAAATAATTACATTGCCTTATGATACGAAGTGGTTGACTTTTAGGGTTTGACCGAATGGAAATTTCGGGTTGTCACAGAGACATTGGGTGCAACATGTTGATTCGCATGGTTATTCACGACATGTTTCTGATCGTCAGTATCCCAGTCGCAAATTTGAAGTGCATATCGAGATTTAAACATGCCATTATAAATTTCAATGAATCTCAAAGATCTAGGAGTGTTCAAATACATTTAAAACTTAATTTCCTTTCATTTTTTTGGTTGAAATTTGTGAATCGTCATTCAGTTACCTCCAATATTATTTGCATTTAGATTACGACATCCCTTTTCTAACTTGTAAATAATGTTGTTGGATCCTAGCCCTAATTTTTCATTTGGGTGTTTAATTGGGGATTCTTTCTAATCAAACTTGTCCTTTTCTATTCTCAGATGTCGAACGCAAACCACAACACTCCTGCAACTACTGGTGGATTCTCACTCATGATTTTGTGTGGGAAAGTGATCTTTAATGGCGACAACTTCAACGAGTGGATCTGAAACATTTGAATGATCACTCGATACGAGGACTAACAGTATGTCGTCGACGAGAAGCTTGAAAAGATCAATCCAGAAACTGCCACTGTTGAAGAAATCGTTGCCTTTGAGGCTCATGAATGTGATGCTATGAATGTTCATTGCATCATGCTCACGAGTATGAACGCACAACTCCAGAAGTCCTATGAGGACATGTATCCATTTGAGATGCATCAAGATTTAATGGATAGGTATCACAAAAGCGCGAGGGAAGAGCGCTATGAGATCATCACTAACATGATCACCGCTTAGATGGGGAGCGGATAATCCTCGACCTTGAATCTGCAGAAGATGTAGAGGTATGTTAATCGTCTTCTAAAGTAGAATGTTAACTTTGATGAGGATTTAGCTATCTACATCATTCTACACTCATTTCCTCCATGCTACAACCAGTTCAGAATGACCTACCACATGAACAAAGAAGAGGTCACCTTGAGCAAGCTTCAAGGGTTGTTGAGAACTGCTGAGTGTAACCTAAAGCATAAATCTATTGCATCAACTCCTACTGATTCGGCCCCTGTGTTGGCAATAGGGCAAGGAAGTGGTAAGAAGAGGAAGGCTCCATCTAATAGCCACCAAAAGGGAAAATCCCAAGATGGTTCCTATTCTAGTGGAACCAAAGCAATTCCTGCTAAACCCTCCTCTGACCCTAAGCAAGCAGAGTGTTTTTATTGCCACGAGAAGGGCCACTGGAAATGAAGCTGCCCCAAATATCTGCAGGACATTAGAGATGTGAAGATAAAGCCCACCTATGCAGGTATGTATTCTATTAAATCTAACAACTCATCACTTTCTAGTTCATGGGTTCTTGATACAGGATGTGGTTTCCACATTTGTTCTGATTTGCAGGGCCTAAGAAAAAGTAGGGAGGTGGAACATGGGAAGATAAACTTGATTATGGGAAACAGAAGATCGTCGCCTATGACCAAAGTCGGAGTTTATTCTGTAGGGTTGAGTAATGGGTTAGGATTATATTTAAATAAATGTTGTTATTCGCAAGATATGGCAAGAAACATCATTTCTTATCATGGATTATATAGAAAAGGTTTCAGATACTCATTTGATAATATTAATGGTTCTATTAATGTTTATTTGAATGGTGTTTTTTTTTTATTTCATTGCATTTCCTTGTAATGGAATATATGAATCTATGTTGGTTGTAGACAATTTAGGAAATGATGTGTTGAATGTTGATTTGTCTAATAGTTTAGACAAAGCATGCTTGTAGTATCGTCGCCTTGGCCATGTGAACAAGAAATGCATAGCCCAACTCCAAAACGATGGAGTTTTGGAGTCATTCGACCTTAGGGACGATGATATGTGTGAATAATGTTTGCTTGGGAAGATGACCAAGCCACCCTTTACTAGCACTCATGATAGGGGTGAGGGTCTATTGGATCTCATACACACCGATGTGTGTGGTCCCTTTAGATCCACCACAAGGGATGCTTTCCGCTTCTACGTGATTTTTACGGATGATTATAGCAGATATGGATACATCTACTTAATCAAGCAAAAGTCAGAAACCTTTGAAAAGTTCAAAGAGTTTAAGAATGAAGTGGAGAATCAGCTAGGCAGGAAAATAAAGATGCTTCGGTCAGACCGAGGAGGAGAGTAATTAAGTCTTAAGTTTCACGGCTATCTAAAGGAATGCAAAATTGTTTCACAATTGACGCCTCCTAGAATGCCACAAATGAATGGTGTGGCTGGGAGATGTAATCGGACCTTGTTGGACATGGTTCGTTCTACGATGATTCGGGCTTCGTTAGCAATAGCTTTCTGGGGCTGTGCCTTAGAGACGACCGCCCATATCCTTAATTTAGTTCCCACCAAGAGGGTTGCCAAAACACCTCACGAAATGTGGACAGGGAAAGCTCCCTCGTTGGCACATATCAAGGTTTGGGGTTGCGAGGCTTTCGTAAGATGAGAGACTCACGAAAAGCTCAAACTTTTTAGTGAGAAGTGTTATTTCATCGGCTATCCACAGAAGTCCTTTGGCTATCTCTTCTATAGACCAAGTGACAATGTTGTCTTCATTGCAAAGAGACGGGTTTTCCGAGAAAGAGAACTCATAAGCCAAGAGGACAGTGGGAGGCAAATTGATCTTGAAGAGATTCAAGAACAAAGCGATGAAGGAACTTCTAATACTGGCACTCAAACTGAGGAGGAAACTCCTGTTGAACCTGTTGAGGAATCCATACCTCTTAGACGTTCCAGTAGGGATAGTGTTCCACCCCAATCGTATGGATTCCATATTACTATTGAAGGGGATACATTTATTAGTGATAGTACACTGGTAAACTTGGACGAACCTAGCAGCTACAAGGAAGCCATGGCAGGCCCGGAGTCTGCTAAATAGAAAGAGGCAATCGACAACGAGATTCAGTCCATGTACGACAACCAAGTCTGGAATTTGGTTGATAATGTGTCGGGTCATAAGAAAGTCGGGTGCAAGTGGATCTTTAAGAAGAAGACAGACATGGATGGGAATGTACACACTTATAAAGCGTGATTGGTTGCGAACGGCTTTACAAAAACTCCTGGAGTTGACTATGAAGAGACCTTCTCACCAGTTGCAATGATAAAGTCTACTAGGGTGATGCTCGCAATAGCTGTGTTTCATGATTATGAAATATGGTAGATGGACGTGAAAACCGTTTTTCTTAATGGAAAGTTGGCTGAGGATGTTTACATGAATTAGCCAGAGGGTTTTGTCGATGCGAAACATCCAAATAGAGTGTGTAAGCTTGAGAGATCCGTTTATGGATTAAAGCAAGCGTCTCGCATATGGAATCTTTGTTTTGACGAGAAGGTCAAAGAATTTGGCTTTCTGCAAAGCGAAGATGATTCATGTGTGTATGTCAAGGCCAATGGGAGTATAGTAAGCTTCCTTGTATTGTATGTCGATGCCATACTGCTCATAGGAAACGACATCCCAACCTTGCAGGAAGTCAAGTCCTGGATTGGGAAGTGTTTCGCTATGAAGGACCTCGAAGAGGCTGCATATATTCTTGGAATAAGGATAGTAAGAAACAGAAGTAAAAGACTGATAGGACTCAGTGAGGATACATACTTGGATAAGGTACGAAAGCGTTTTAGTATGGAAAATTCCAAGAAAGGGGAGTTGACAATCCAAAGCAATACCAAGTTGAGTAAGAATCAATGCCCGAGTACAAAGGCATCAATAGCTTATATGAGCTGAGTACCTTACGCTTCCGCAGTTGGCTCTATCATGTACGCTATGACTTGTACTTGCCCTGATGTGGCCTTCGCTTTGAGCATAGTCAGCAGATATAGTGGGAACCCTGGTAGAGTGCATTGGATTGTTGTCAAGAATATTCTTAAGTACCTTCGGAGGACGAAGGAATGGTTTCTAGTCTTCGGTGGGAGTGATGACTTGAGGGTAAGAGGGTACAGTGATGCTAGTTTCCAGACGGATCGGGATAATTACCGTTCACAGTTAGGCTGGGTCTTTACCCTTAACGGAGGAGCAGTGACATGGAAAAGTTCCAAGTAGGAGACTGTGGCTGATTCAACGTGTGAATCAGATTACATTGCAGCTAGTGAAGCGTCGAAAGAGGCAATATGGTTGAAGAACTTCATTAGAGACCTTGTAGTTTTGACATCCATAAAGGTGCCCATGGAGATTTTCTGTGAAAATGAAGGAGTCGTTGCCTTAACAAAGGAACCAAGGGATCACGACAGATCCAGACATATCGACAAGAAAATACCATTTCATTAGACATCAGGTGGTAGAGGGACTCATCATAGTGAAGAGGGTATCGTCAGAAGATAACCCAGCAAATCCCCTTACGAAGGAAGGGAGCAGGGTTAAGCACTTGCAACACGCTAGGAGCATTGGGCTGAAGGACGATATAAGTTTAGATTAGATAGGAAACGTGTAATGGATAAATTTGTACTTGACATTTGATGAATAAATAAAGGTGTGTTATTTATAAGTAAAGATACTATCTTGTGTTGATTATTTATTTGTTGTTTCAATTTTGCATGTTTTGACTTCCTGAATAATAAGATTATTCAAATAGTTCACAGTCGCTCATATGTTGGAAGTAGATATGAAAGATGACTGTCATGAATTTGTTTTTAGATTGTATAAAAGGTTTTAGACATGGCAAAGGTTTGCTGCAAAGTTCATGAGTGCTTATGAATTGTGATTTGAGCATTGGAATAAACCCGCGCTTGCTTGTATCACTTCATGGAATTTATCACGAGTGATCGCTAGAAAATAATATCATATAATCTTTAAACCTAGAGATATGGTTATTGTTTATTGGTTAGTTGTGGATTGACAATGTGTAAACGTATCAGTAACTTGATGTTATAAAACACATTGTTGTGTATGATTTAGCAAATGAATAATAAGAACATATAAGTTGAAGTTTATCTGTTCCTTTTATTCTAAGAGGATAAAATCGATGTCTGGCCACTTGATGATTTGGTTTGACTTATGTGCCGGGCCCGATCAGGACAAAGTTGATGTGTTCAACTAAGTTCTATGTCAAACAAATCAGAGATCGAGGAAAAATATGCTGAACAATAAGTATGACTTTGTTCCATGTGATTGTCAGCATGATATCTAGAACAGAGGATTAACCGATCCCTTATCTAAAGGACAAGATTTTGATCATACTTGACTGCAGCGTATAAGAGCTACGATTGCTCAACCGAATTCTAAAGTCATATGTGAGATATAGTTGCTAGACTTATCCAAGAGGGAGACTGTTGGGTTAGTCTCTAAGCCCGTAACTATATTTGGTATGTACTTGACCCGGTTGTGCATGGTCCTTTTGGGTTGCCTTCACCAAAGCAACTTGACCGGGTAATTTGATGAGAGAGAGAGGATAATATGATTTATTAATATATTATAAGAATAATATACTAAAGGAGAAATCATATTTATTTAGTTAGTATTAGTTATAAATTAGTTAGGAATTAATTTGGTGACTAAAAGAGATTAATTAAATAAAGGGGCATAAACTGTCAGATGTGTGATAGTTGTGTTTTGGGCTGGGAAACCTAATGGACTAAGGGGGAACGAAATTATGATGAAGGATCATCATATTTTCGTCCAAGGCCTTATTCCAGATGGTTCCTTGGGCTGCTTGGTGACTAAGCTGTCCATTAGGGTTTAGACTGAAACCCTAGTAGCCTACAGTATAAATAAGACCCCTAGCCTTCAATTTTCGGCCACTTGCTTCCCAAAAGAAACCCTAGGCTGAAATTAAGCATCCTTCCTCCTCTCTCATAGTTTCCTTCTTACTTTTGGTGTTTGTAAGCCATTAGAGTAGTTACATTTGTGACTCTATGCTCAAGAACAAGAAGATTCAAAGGATTTCATGCCAATTGAAAGAGGTAATCACTTAGATTTGTTCTTAAAGTGTTAATTTCGAATTATGTACGCTATATTAGGGTTTGAAAGTCTTCGATTCATTGCATGTACAATAGAGAAACCTAGATCCAAGTATTAGGGTTTGTATGAGCACAAATGATTGTTTTTATCCATAAAACCCATCAGGAAGCTCTTCTGGAGCCTGACTGGACCTCTGCCATACATGAAGAATTTGCAGAATTTGAAAGAAACAATGTGTGGAAACTCGTTCCGAATCCAGAAGGTCACACTATTTTTGGAACAAGATGGGTGTACAAAAACAAAACTCGATGAATTTGGTGCGGTCATGCAAAACAAGGCAAGATTAGTTGCCAAGGTGCATAGTCAACTGGAATGTGTTTATTATGATGAAACTTACACCCCAATGGCCAGGATGGAAGCAATACGCATCGTCTTAGCGTATGTGGAACACAAAAATATCAAAGTACACTAAATGGATGTAAAAAGTGCATTCCTGAATGGTGAATTAAAAGAGGAGTTTTACTTGCAACAACCTGCAGATTATTGTTTCAAGCTTGAGAAAGGAGTCTATGGTCTTTAGCAAGCACCAAGGGCATGGTATAAGACTCTCTCGGAGAGTCTTGTTATGTCGGGATATAAAAGAGGTGTGATTGACACCACATTATTTTGAAAGGCAAATGGTAATCACCTTATGCTTGAACAAATCTATGTGGATGATATCATATTTGGGTCAACAGATCAAGGTTTGGTGGATGAATTTGCAATGCTCATGACCAACAAGTTCCAAATGAGCATGAATAAAGATATTAACTTCTTTCTTGGACGTCAACTGAAACAAGTCCCTCAAGGGATATTCATTCATCAAGAAAAATATACCTCTGAACTGCTGAAGAAATACACAATGGATAATTGTTCCTCAACCAAGGTTCCTATGGCCTTCAGATATAAGATTTCTGCTAATCCTTGCGGAGAACCAAAAGATCACAAAACTTATAGAGGAATGATTGGTTCTTTGATGTACCTCACCGCAAGCAGACCAAATATTGTCTTTGCAAAAGGCTTATGTGTTAAGTATCTAGCCGACCCCAAATTATCGCACTTACCTGGAGTCAAACAAATCTTTAGGTACTTGAAAGGAAGGAAAGCTCTCGGCCTTTGGTATCCCGCAGGGAACGACTTCAGCCTTCAAGCTTTCATAGATGCGGATCATGTTGGATGCAGATTGGATAAGAAAATTACTTCAGGTGGTTGTCAATTTCTTCCAGGAAGACTGGTTAGTTGGTCTTCACGAAAACAAAATTGTGTCTCTTTGTCTACCGCAGAAGCCGAGTACGTGAACGCAGCAAGCTGTTGTTCTCAAGTCCAATGGATGTAAACCCAACTTATGGAGTACAGATACAGAATGCCGTGGATACCAATTTATTGTGATTCAGAGAGTGGTATAGCGATTTCTCACAATCCTATTCATCATTCTAAGACGAACAATATTGAACTACGGTACCACTTTATCAAAGACCACATACTCAAAGGTAACATTGAACTAATTTTTCTCCCATCTCAAGAAGAGATTACAAATGTGTTTACAAAGGCAATTGATGCAACAAAACTCAACAGTTTTCTACAAATGCTAGGGATGATGAATCCAGACCCTCAATTCTTCTTGAATTGGTAGGTACCAGAGACCACCTTTGGTCTCTATTGCGGTCCTAGTCTAATATATCTATCATACATGGTTTCAGTATACTCTGTATACAACAACCATATATCATACTTATATTTCTTGGGTCCTTATTGTTTGTTATTTCTGATCTTTTATCAAGTGTTCCTTTCAGTTCCTACTACCGCAGTCATGATACTAACCACCACAATGAAGACGTAATCCGCAATGCAGACACAATCCGCTGTCACATTGAATGACTTCTCAACAACTTCATAAATTCTGGAACATTGTGTGCTATTTAATGATCTTCATTATTTATGAAAAACATTCTCAAAATATTCTTTTTGTAGCATACAACATTTCATTTTCTTTTAAAATCACCTTTTTTCTCATGTTAGGCCTATTTTAGGTTAAAAGACAATTAATTTGCTTTGCCCATAAAATAAATCTTTTAAAAAATCTTTTACCTTTTCTCTATCACATCACCTTCCCCAAGCTATCTAATCCGTTTCCACTTCCCCATTACCCAACGGATTTTTAGCTCCCCCCATCCGCATGATCTTCAACATTGGCTGACATATCTTTAAATTCTCCATTTTTGTTAAAAAAACAAAATAATAATCATTGATTTTAATTTATTTTATTTGTGGCTGATAATGGTTAAAACCCAATGGTTTTTACCATTAACAGTTGTGGATAGGGTAAAATCAATAAACTTCTGAGACCCGGAACTATATATAAACTTTTTCCTACCCATGAAAGTTTTACGCTTCTCTGACCTCTTAGACGATCTTCATCTTCTCCATCTTCTTGCACTCAAAGATTTTTCTTCAAGTTCTCCAAATCTTTTCAAAATGGTGAAGTCTGGTGTTTCGAAACAACAATCAAAAGCCTCAAAGTCACTACAACCAACTGATTCTAAATCCACCAACTGAAATAAATCGGAAACAATTGCTTCGCGCAATTTTAGGGCTATATTTGAAGATCATCCATCCTAAAACGAATCCATCCGTCTGATGATCAAGTTTTTATCCTCTCACCCTCTGTTTGGAGCTTTTGATTCATTCACTAATTTTGTTCCTCTTTCAACCCTTTTCAAATGTGCATTCTCTGTGTTTCGCCCAATCAATAATCTAGAAGAAGTTCATCTGAACGTGATTGATGATTCTTTGGTCATCTTGACGAAAGAAATGTTCCTAACTACAATCAATCTTCGTGTTCTTCCTTCCAGAATATTTTACTCTCCAAGAATGAATGACATCATATCTACTCTTTATCAAATGGGGTATTAGAAGAAACTCAAAGGCATTGGTCAATTCAAGAAGAACCAACTGCCTGTGTTCTAGCAATTTGTCTGTCACTTCATCATCCGGAGTCTCTCTGGCAGAACTGGAGGGTCAGACAACATGGGTCTCAAGCTACTAGAACTGGTGTGGAGCATCTTTATAGGAAACGATGTTAACTATGGGCAGACCTTACGGGATGAATTTCTTCAGTACATTCCCAAGGAGAATCCAAGAGAAGCCCCTACTTATCTCACCTTCAGACATTTCTGTTCTCTGTGCATCTCAGACCTTCACAGGGATGCAAGCCTCAGCATGGGCAATGAAACCAATCTCTTCATCACCCGCGGTCTTAAAAGGTACACACCCTCAAAAGACCAATTTATTTTTGGACCACTGAGACGGTTACCTGTACATGTCTTGATATCTGTTGGACTTGAAACCAAAGATGTCACAGATCACATAGAGGTTGCAGAAGGTATTGACCCATATCTTTCTACCCCGCCTCTACCTAGTCCGTTCATATTAGCCTCTACAGAGCCCCATGGTCTAGTGAGTACCGCGGTCCCTAATACTACTACACAGTCAAGTCAACAACTTACCCGAAGGCTAAAGAAACTGGTGTCATCAAAGAAAGCCCCCCTACAACAAATCCAAGAAAGGATAAACTTCCATGAAACGAAAATCCAGGACTGTTGTGTCCTCGGATGAAGCTCCAGCTCATCCTCAAAGCCCTGCAGTCAATATTGAAGAAGAAGAGTTTGATAATGACTTCGAACCACATCTTGTACACAAAAGACGGAAGACCAACCCAAGCCCTAGCCATGTGCATGACCGGACTGATACCGCAGTCTCTCAAAAGACTTTGGTATTCTTTAGGGTCCCCGCATACCTATTCGCTACAACCCTCTCTAGCTACTCAGACACAACAAGTGTGCCTGTTTCATCTGATAATGGAGACTCAACCCTAGTTGAATCCTAAAAGAATCTAATTGGCTCTAAATGCCCTAAGGTCTCCAAGGCTTCCCCTCTTCACTTATTTGAACCATAGGGGTTGCACTCCATACTTTTCCCTGTCACACAAACACTTGATACACCTTCCCAACCGCATGGCACTTCTTCATCCCTAGCCAGAACTGAGCCGAGGCCACACTTGACTACAGTTCAAGGAGACCAAGGAAGCTCAGGAAATCCTACTCTGCTTACCTTACAATCAGGTGGTTTAGGCATGGTGAGCACAAATGTGCAAGGATCCATGAACTCGGGGGACACCCTGGTGCGAACTCAAAGTTTTGACAGATATAACTCTGATGAATCCTGGATTCGGTATCAATGAAATACTGAATTTGAAGTCAAAAAGTATGAAGCTTTCAATAGGGCATTCCAGGCCCGCAAGGATCGACAAACCAAACAACAATAACAGAAAGAGTAAGAGATACAAACTATTGTAAAATACTGGGTGGATGCGATCAACAATACCCACACTATTGCCACTATTCTCAAAGTACAAGACTGGGTGACCACTATGGCCGAAACAATCAAGCAAGCTCGGAATCTTCAAGGTGGTGTAGGTCCTTCCAAGCCCCCTCCAATTGTTGAAACCCACAGATCCAATGATGATGGTACAGTGATCGAAGTTAGCTCCAGACCAACTTTTGGTCTGGATGATCTAGAAATAACTGAAGTAAATCAACCGCCTGAATCAGATGATTTTATGATAATATTCGATGATGAAGGATCAATTGGTTCTTAACACTCCACTTCTAAGCCAAAGGAGAAGAAAAAAAAAAAGAAGTTGGCTGTCACTCGCAAGGAATTTCTAAGTCTTCAAGAGAAAGTAGGCAAGATTTTAGCCGTAGTCACAATCCCGCAACAAACTGATGTTGCTAGTCCGCACTCCATTGTTGCACGGGTTGAACGATTAGACACAAGGGAACGAATGGCTGCTAAAAGAATCTCACTCAAAGTTGAAATGGGTATTCGTGCCCTGGACAACAACAGAACCACAAAACACAAAAAATTCATAACCATTGTTGAACGACTAATTCAAGAAGTCTCTGCAATCAAAACATAATTTCAATCAGCAATTGCAAATCTGGCTGTCCATTCCAAAAATTTGTTGAGGAAACTCATAATGCTTAAGAATCAACCATTGTAGTGCTTCAATCCACTATCAACAACCTTCGACGCTCCCTGACCGCAAGCTTCCATGGTGAAGAACTTCTGAAACTCACGAAAGACATCCATCAACTACTATTCAACACAAAGATCCCGGATAATCAACAACTCTATGATCTTCTCATATCTCAATTCAACGATGTTTTTTCTAATATTGATAGCCTCAGACAATGGTTTGGGGAGCAACAAGTTACTTCCTGAAAAGGGGGAAGTGAACGTTCAGAACCGCAATACCATCAATCTCACTCAACTATCCCAAACTTCGATCCATCTCAATTTGCATCTGATCACCAATGGATCGAAACTCATCAATCTCCAATTTTAACTTCGGATCAAGTGCACACTCCCACTCCAGTGCCATCTCTCCAGTCTCCACCGCAACATCCTCCTTCCCCACATCAATCCTCACCTCATCAAGCTTCTCTATTGCAATTTCCACCTCGTCAAGAAACTCCACCACTAATCAAAAACTTGGAGCCAACCATGTCATCTGATCATTCCAATGAGTCTCCCACAACCAAATAGTTTAAAGCAGACTGGAGACCAACAAAGCGTACTGAACAAATATGGAGAGATCATGGCTTTGATACAACAATTGATGAAACCCTAATCAACTCTTGGGTTAATCCATCAAGAAGACTACTAGACGAAGACTACAGGCCAATCTTGCAATATGCCAAACCACCTAAAGATGGTTACTGGGAAATTCCCATCTCACCAAATGCTAAGTTCTTCATGGTCTTTGAGCCCTTTGACCGTAGTCTCCCAGATGACCAGAGGCTTCCTCTTGAGTTCGAAAGGTCAAGCAAGTTTCATGACAAGCACGGATCAGCCTTTGAAAACATATGGTCCAACGACAGACCTTTTGGAGTCAAAAACTATAAAATCAGAAAGTTCATGAAATCAGAGTTCATTCAGTACACTCTGTCGAGAAGAGGCAATGATTATATCCGAACTCAGGCTGATTTTCCCTATGTGAATTCCGAAGAGGTGTTCTTAATTGCCAGGGTGTTTCAAATAAAGTCGGAGAAACATCCCAAAATGAAGATTGCGTACGAAAAAGCTTGTGAGTACTTAAGGTCCGCAGTGTGCGACTTTGCAAAGATAAATGTTGGTATTCATCTAGCCCTTGTTCAAAAATTCAATCTTCCAACACTTGAACCCGTACCTATTTTTACTAAAGGATATCAACATCGATTCTTAGGTGCAACCAACTTTCCAGAGCTGGGAGTTGTGTTCAAGAGAGTCAACAGCAACGTGAAGTACTTCGTACAAACCATATCTATGCATTGCCTTACCCACAAACAATTGGAAGTCACCCTGACTTCGGTGTAGAGGTTGAAGTATACAACTGACAAAGTTAAATTCGAGATCACTAGAAGGATCGCTTGGTTTGGTGAAGTGAGAAAATTTTGTTGCTTGTTGATCAAGTTTCCTAAGCTCGGCAAATGAAGGTTAAAGAGGTCGCCTAGGGGGGAATTCCTGGATCAAGAAAGTGACCCTCTTGAAACTCATTTTGAAGTCTTACTCACAATCACAATTATGTTCTTAGTACCGCAATGCGAAGAGTTGAAGCCATCCCCAACTATCTCATATGGAACAAAGACTTAGTTTTTTAAGTTATGTATTTACAATGTATTTTCTAGTGTGCCTTGCACGGACGCTTCTTTTGAATTATAGTCATTGTTTATACCTACTATATGTTCTCAGAACTCTATAATTAGATTATTCCACTTGCAATGAAAATCACATCTTTCATCCCTTATGACATATATCTTCTTACTATCAGAATTATCTCTTAAAGATCTTTCTAAACTTATATTCATATATTCAAGATCTAACTCTCAAGTCTCTCCTTCAGAGCAAGTCATTCTTTACTTCATCACTTTAAGCTGATCACACTTACTAACTTGGTTTGAATGCAATCCTCGTTAAGAATCAACTTAGTGTTTAAATGATATAATACTTGTTGTCATTTATATTTCCTTACATTTTCGCAATTACCTTTCAGCATTTATCATCTAACTATCTAACAACTATTATTCCTTATTATTGTTGAGCTTTATGATCCTTTGAGTTCAACTTTATTCCGTAATATATAATTTGTTCTAACGATTTTTCAAGTGTGTTTCTCAAAAGTTTTTCTTTCAGCAATAATAAGGAGTAATAGTTGTTAGATAGTTAGATGGTTAGATAGTTCAACTTTATTCCGTAATATATAATTTGTTTCTCAAAAGTTTTTCTCTATGAGTGTTGAAATGTTATTATTTCATGCTAAAACTCCTTAAGCTCGAGATTTTTACAAAGTCTCAACTTGTTGGAACAAACTTATCTTTGTGTAGTTTCACATGTTTTGATGTCATTTCGAAAATGAAACATGTTACTAAGTGAAAATAGTTTCTTTATTATGTGTGTTAAAAATCACAAATAACGTCAAAGAGAATGTTAAAGCCCTTTTGGATATAAAAACTTGAAAGGTGGTAAACATGAGAGTTTTTACTCAAAATTGTAAATTTTTGGATATATAAATTTTACCACTATCACTTGTAAAATTGTGGAAATATGATAAATTTCAAGGTTTTATGTAAATTTGGTGTACATTGTAACAAATTCTAGTCACAACAAAGATAGAGTATTTTGGTATTATAAAACACTTTTAACGAATTTTTGGTGTGTTAAAAACTCACCACAACACTTGAATAATTTACTAAAATATAGTTTTTATTAGTAAAATAATGTAAAAGGGTGCACTACTTCAAAGGTTTAAAACTTCGGATATTTTGTTATGCATACAACACATATGGTAAGTTGACAAGTTATTAGTAATTATTTACACATATCGTTATAAATATTTTAATACAACCGGTACGCAAAAGAGAGTTTTACGACAAGAATATTCACGTGTCATAAACTGTCCATCATATAGCTTTTATAAATACAAGTGTTAAGTTGTTGTCATAAAGCTTTAAAACGCGTGTCATAAAACTACAGTCTTGAATCTAAACTAAGGACATCCTATGCATTGATTGATAAATTCGCGTAAATTTTGTTGAGGCTCTTGTGAGACACTCCTTCACCGTACCTACCTATCGTACACCATAAGCCGTATAGTTATAACCACAGTCTCCTGGAGGCAGAGGGAGGTAATTGTGTATAGATCTATCATGGTTAACACCTCTCACACCAGAGTTGTTCGCTACAGCTAGACGGGCCAGTCTAGGGTAACAAGTATCTTTTAGAAACCGAAGCCTGAAGAATGTCAAAAAAGGTGCGTTAGTCATATTAGCATGGTTATAACAACTCACATAGAGAATAAAAGCATTATTTGAATTTATGAAGGATACATACTCTACTAGTTTTATAAAATACACAACTATGTTTCACCTATTTTGTAAATGAATTTCACCACTATGGACTTAAGGTTTTAAGACAACAACTCTTTTATATAAAGAAAATATAGGATTTTCTAGGAACACACTCTTTTCAATTCCAAAAAAAGGAAAATAAACAACATGCATGCATTTATACACGATTTTGGAAGAAGACTCACAAACTACTTTTATAGAAAATATTGGATTTTTTGGAGTTTTACGACTATTTATAAACAATGATGTTACAAAGTTTTCTAACAAATACGCTTATGAACTCACCAACATTCTATGTTGACGCTTTTCAAAAAGACTTGTATTCTCAGGGACTCAGTGAAAATGTACCCGAGCCTTGGATATAGATGTTTTGCTAACTTTTGAGACATCATACTTTATGTTAGTTTTGTAATGGAAGAACAAATACAATTTGTAAACAATGAATGTTGGTATATTGTAATGTATGAAGTTTGGTTGCTATGTATCATATATATTCAACTGCTTTGATATTACAAAATGACGTCATCCGCCCCTGACGTTTCTGCCGTCCTGGTTCGGGGGTGTGACAAATTGGTATCAGAGCATTGTTTATAGTGAACTAGTATATCTAACCATACAAGATATATAGCTATAAATACAAGGGGACTAAAACACTCTGACTAAAAAGTATACTTTAAAAATATAAATATTTTACCAAGTATACACACATACATCCATATTAGAAAACAAGAAGAAAAGTTGGACATTGTGACTAAACTTAGACAGTTATGTAATCATATATAAGGTAAATATAGGTTGATCAACTATATTTTTTCAAGATACGACTAAAATGTGTCTGGGAGTGGTCAAGGTGGACAACAGTTCTAAAACTCATCCACAGTAATCAAAAAGGGTCTAAGAACAAAAACTAAAAGACATAAAAATATTATAGGAGTATTTTAACATGCTATCTATTTTCTTGTACTTATACATTCTCGTGCAGACGCTATGGCTGGCTTTCACCTTGCCGGAGACCCCTACTTCCCTAATTAGGGGAGTGGGGGATGGCTAGAGGTAGAGCCTGAAGAGGATCTCGAGGAGCCTATGGAGGATCTCGAGAAGCCTTTGGAGGACCCCGAGGAGTCTGAAGTAGAGTTTTAAGAGGAGGACATTCACAAGTATGTCGAGGAGGATGAGGAGGATGACTCAGACGCAGAGTCCAAAGTTATCAATCCACCCTACATGGAAAGGGTGCCAGCACACCGAATGGGCTACAATGGCCCAACGCCCTCCTGGGCGCTCGACATAGAGAGGTGGAGCTGACACCTAGCCCAGTGCCTGCCCTTCGGCATTGAGCAGGGATTCTACAACCTCCAGCATGGAGGTCCGGAGGACCGATCTCTTTCAATGATGAGCTGATGGACCAGGGGCATTGCAGACCAGGCATAGGTGAGGGCCAAACAGATGATCCAGATGAGACCCGCGGTGGAGCATGCAGAGAGGCACAACCAGGACCTTGTGTGGGAGTTTCGGGTGCGGCAGGGTGCGCTTGAGACAAGGGTACGAGTCGTTGAGCGTCTTTTAGCTGAGTATAAAGGTGCTTCTACCTCATCGCAGGTGCCACCCGGGACCACATGTCGTGTGTAGGGCTCATCCTTCCCTTTCTCTCCCCTTTATGTATGTAGGATCGACCCTACATTTAAGTGATTACACTACTCGCAGGGTCGTTATGCTATTAGATTTTTATTTTCTATGTACTTTAAAACCTTTCAAAGGTCAATTTTCATGTATTATGCACTAAAAAGTTATCATTAATGAAACGATGATGTGATTTCTTTGTGATGTTGTAATGTGCTATGTTCGCTATTTTCATTTTTACTTAATGTAATACCGTTTCAATTATACGTACAATTGAACCACCGTAACTGTTTGAATCAAAGGGTTCCATAAACTCATCGCCATTCCTATCTCATAGCAGGAAATGCCCAGATAGAATATCCACAAAAACACTAAAGTAGCACCACCGCCACCGCCGCCTCCTCCGATGATGAATTCTCCTGCTTTCCAGGCGGCAGTCTCAGCTGCGGTTACGACAACATTAGCACACATCAACCAGGGCACAAACAGAGCACGTAACGAGAACGGGACGGGAAATTCAAACCACGGGGATAACCTTATTCCCCAAAGAACATGCACCTAGAAAGACTTCTTCAACGGAAAACATAAGTTATTTAATGGAAGTGGGGGTGTAATAGCCCTCACCTGGTGGTTCGAAAAGACCGAGTCTGGTTTCGAAATCTATAGGTGTCCAGATGAAAGCAAAGTAAAATTTCTAGATTGCATGTTTGCTGACAGGGCCCTTTCATGGTGGAATGACCATGTCAAGGCCCTAACTCTCCCGGTCGCAAATGTCATGGGAAGACCTCAAAACTATGATGCTGGAAGAGTACTGTCCCTAAGGCGAAGCATAAAAGCTCTAACAAGAACTATGGAATCATACCGTGCAAAACTCCGACATTGAAGTTAAACGAAACCTTCACGGTGGAAATGGCTAATGGGAAAACTGAAACAACAAACGACATTTACATAGGCTGCATGTTAACATTAAATAATCACTCATTTCACATTGACTTGATGCCAGTTAATACTAGAACCTTTGATGTGATCATCGGTATGGATTGGTTAAGCCCCCACCATGCTGATATTATGTGCCACAAGAAGATCGTTCGCCTTCACCTACCCACCGAAGAAACACTAATTATATATGGAGATAAACCCGGTACAAACCTCCATCTTATCTCGTGCATTAAAGGATAAAAGTTCTTGCATAAAAAGAATCACACCTTTCTAGCCCACGTAGTGGACAAACAGAAAGAAGGGTAGAACATCAAGGAGATCTCGGAGGTATGTAACTTTCCAGACGTATTTCCTGAAGACCTCCTGGGAATACCCCCTGAGAGACAGGTCGAATTTCAAATTGACCTAGTACCCAGATGCACGCCAATTGCCATATTTTCGTATAGATTAGCCCCTGAAGAAATGCAAGAGCTATCTAGCTAATTGAGCAAACTGCTAGACAAATGATTCATCAGACTGAGCTTCTCACCCTGGGGAGCTCGAGTGTTGTTTGTCAAAAAGAAGGATGGATCTTTCCGAATGTGCATCGATTATCGGGAGTTAAAGAAGCTCATAATCAAGAACTGATACCCTCTTCCTTGGATCGATGATCTATTTGATCAATTACAAGGAGCTATTTACTTCTCCAAGATAGAACTAAGGTACGGGTACCACCAACTACGGGTCCGAGAAGAAGATGTACCCAAGACTGCTTTCTAAACTCGCTACGGTCATTTTGAGTTCGTAGTAATGCCCTTTGGTCTGATCAATGCACCGAGAGCCTTTATGGACATAATAAACCAAGTGTGTCGATCGTACCTCGACAACTTTGTAATTGTCTTCATCGACGATATACTCATTTATTCTTGGAGTAAAGAAGAGCACAAACAATAACTACAGAAGGTCTTGGAAACACTAAGGGCGGAAAAGTTGTATGTGAAACTCTACAAGTGCGAGTTGTGGATTCGCAGGGTAGATTTTTTGGGACACGTGGTCAGTGAAGATGGAAATACATGCGGAACCATCTAATATCAAGGCAATTGAGGGCTAGACAACCCCGAGAAGCCCAACAGAGATCAGGCTATTCTTGGACCTCGCTGGTTATTACAGGAGGTTCATTCAGAATTTCTCTAAGATCGCCAAGCCATTCACTACTCTAACCAAGAAGGGTGTACCCTTCTCCTGGGAGACGAAGCATGAGGTTTCCTTTCAAACACTGAAGCAAGCCCTTTGCAACGATCCGGTGTTGTCTCTTGCGGAGGGAACGGAAGATTTCATGGTATATTGTGACGCATCGAACCAAGGGTTAGGCATTGTGCTCATGCAGCACGAGAAGTTTATTGCCAATGCGTCACGGAAACTAAAAACCCATGAAGTGAACTATACCACTCATGATCTTGAGCTTGGATCAGTGGTCTGCTCTCTAGAGATTTAGAGGCACTACATCTACGGTACGAAGTGCACCATTTTCAATGACCACAAAATCCTCCAACGCATTATGAACCAAAAAGAACTAAAAATGAGGCAGCGGCGATGGGTAGAGTTGTTGAACGACTATGAATGCGAGATCCAGTACCATCCGTGCAAGGCTAATGTGGTGGCCAACGCCCTATGCAAAAAGGAATACTCGGGTCGCCATGCGAAAACACTAACGATGACCATTCATTCTCACTTCTCTTCGCACATCAGTGAGGCTCAGCTAGAAGCCTTGAAACCAGAAAACATCGCACATGAAGACTTGCATCGAATGGATAAGAACCTAACCATCAGAGAGGATGAGGCTTACTACTTTATTGAACAGATCTAGACACCGAAATTCAGTGGGTTTAGGGATGTGGTTATGAGTGAAGAACAGAAAACAAGGTACTCCGTCCATCCCAGCTTTGATATTATGTACCTGGATCTTAAACAACCTTACTGGTGGCCGAATATGAAAGCAGAAATTGCTACCTTCGTGAGCAAGTGCCTGACATGCGCTAAGTTTAAGGTAGAATATAACAAGCCCTTGGGTTTATTACAACAACCAGTGATACCCGAGTGGAAATGGGAATGAATAACAATGGATTTTATAACCAAATTACCTAAGTCGACAGACGGGCTGGATGCCATTTGGGTGATTGTCGATCGATTGACTAAATCCACCCATTTCGTACCAATAAAGGAAACGTATAAAATAGAGACACTAACACAGATCTACATAAAGGAGGTTGTGAGATTACATGGTGTAAATTGTAACAAGTTCTAGTCACAATGGTAGCTTTTTGGATATAAAAATGTTTACCACTATCACTTGTAAAATTGTGGAATATGTTTAATTTCAATGTTTTATGTAAATTTGGTGTATAAAACATTTTTAACGAATTTTTGGTGTGTTAATAACTCACCACAACACTTGAATATTTTACTAAAATATAGTTTTTATTAATAAAATAATCGTAAAATGGTGCACTATTTCAAAGGTTTAAACATAGGATATTTTGTTACGCTTACAACACATAGGGTAAGTTGACAAGTTATTAGTAATTATTTATAAATAACATTATAAATATTTTAATACAACCGGTATGCAAAACAGAGTTTTACGATAGGAATATTTGCGTGACATAATCTGTCCATCATAAAGCTTTTAATAATAGAAGTGTTAAGTTGTATGTCATAAAGTTGTAAAACGTGTGTCATAAAACCGCAGTCTTGAATTTACACTAAGGCGTCATATGCATTAATCGATAAATTCGCGTAAATTTTGTTGAGGCTCTTGTGAGACACTCCTTCACCGTACCTACCTATCATGAACCGTAAGACCTGTAGTTATAACCATAATCTCCTAGAAGGACAACGAGGTACTTGTGTATAGATCTGTATGGGATTGACACCCCCACACCTGAGTTGTTCGCTACAACTAGACGGACCAGTCTAGGTTGACAAGTGTCTTTTAGAAACTGACACCTAAAGAACATCAAGACAGGCGTGTTATTCATTTTAGCATGGTTATAACGAATCACATAGAGAATAACAACATTATTTCAATTTACGAAGGATATACACTTTACTAGTTTTATAAAATACACAACTATGTTTCATCTATTTTGTAAACCAATTTCACCACTCCGGACATAAGGTTTTTAGACCACAACTCTTTTATATATAGAAAATATAGGATTTTATGGGAATACACACTTTTTAATTTGAAACAAAGGAAAATAGAGAACATGCATAAGATTATACACGATTTTGGAACGAGATTCACAAACTACTTCTTTAGAAAATATTGGATTTTCTTGAGTTTTACGACTATTTACAAACAAAGATGTTACAAAGTTTTCTTACAAATATGCTTATGAACTCACCAATATTCTATGTTGATGCTTTTCAAAACGATTTGGATTCTTAAGGACTCTATGAACAGGTACTCAAGCCTAGGATCTACATGTATTGCTAACTTTTGAGACATCATACTTTATGTTAGTTTTGTAATGGAAGAACAAGTACAATTTGTAAACAATGAATGTTGGTATATTTTAGTATATGATGTTTGGTTGCAATGTATCATTTATATTCAACTGTTATGGTTTTACACAATGACGTCATTCGCCCCCGGACATTTCCGCTATCCTGGTTCGGGGGTGTGACAGATTGGTATCAGAGCATTGTTTATAGTGAGCTAGTATATCTAACCATAAAAGACGTACAAATATAAATAAAAGGGGACTAAAACACTCTGACTAAAAAGTATACTTTAAAAATATAAATATTTTACCAAGTATACACAAATACATGTGTATTAGAAAACAAGAAAAAGAGTTGGACACCGTGACTTAACTTAGACAGTTATGTAATCATATCTAGGGTAAATATAGCCTGATCAACAATATTTTTTTGAGATATGACTAACATGTGTCTCGGAGTCGTCAAGGTGGACATAAAATCTAAAACTCATCCATAGTAATCAAAAAGGGTCTAAGAACAAAAGCTAAAAGACATAAAAATACTATTGGAGTATTTTAACATGTTGTCTATTTTCTCGTACTCATATATTCTCGTGCAGATGCTATGGCTGGCTTTCACCTTCCCGGAGACCCCTACTTCTCTAATCAGGGGAGTGGGGGATGGCTGGAAGCAGAGTGGGAGGAAGATCCCGAGGAGCCTGAAGTAGAGTTTGAAGAGGAGGACATTGGCGAGGATGTCGACGAGGATGAGGAGGATGACTCGGACGCAGAGTCCAAAGTCATCAGTCCACCCTACATGGAAAGGGTGTCGGCACATCGGATGGGCTACAATGGCCCAACGCTCCTGGACACTCGACATAGAGAGGTGGAGCCGACACCAGGTCCAGCGCCCGCCCTTCGACATGGAGCGGGGATTCTACAACCTCCATCATGGACGCCTGGCGAATCGAGCTTTTCCGGTGATGGTCCGACAAACCAGGGACATTGGAGACTAGGCATAGGTGGCATCCAACTAGATAATCCAGATGAGAGCCGTGGTGGAGCATGAAGAGAGGCGCACCTAGGACCTCGTGTCGGAGTTTGAGGAGTGGCAGGTTGCACTAGAGACGAGGGTGTGATTCGCTGAGCGCCGATTAGCAGAGTATCAAGGTGCTTCTACCTCATCGCAGGCGACACCAGGGACCACTCCTCGTGTGTAGGGCTTATCCTACCCTTTCTCTCCCCTTTATGTATATAGGATCGACCCTACGTTTAAGTGATTACACTACTCACAGGGTCGTTATGTTGTCAGATTATTATTCTCTATGTACTGTAGACCTGTCAAAGGTCAATTTTCATGTATTATGTACTAAAAAGTTATCATTAATGAAGGGATGGTGTGTTTTATTTGTGATGTTATAATCTTCAATGTACTCTCTTTTCCTTTTTAGTTGATGTAATACCGTTTCAATTATACGTACAAGAGAACCACCGTAACCGTTTGAATCAAAGGGTTCTATAAACTCATCGTCATTTCCGGTCTCATAGTAGGAAATTCCCAGAAAGAATATCCGAAAAAACACTACAGCAGCACCACCACCACCGCCGCCTCCACCGGAGATGAATTTTGCTGCTTTCCACGCGACAGTCTTAGTTGTGGTTACGATAGCATTAGGACACGTCAACCAAGGCACAAACGGAGGAGGTAACAAGAATGGGACGGGAAGTTCCTACCACAGGGATATCCCAGGGCCCCAAAGAACATGCACCTACAAAGACTTCTCTAACAGAAAACAGAAGTTATTTAATTGAAGTGGGGGTCTAATAGCCCTCACCTAGTAGTTCGAAAAGAACGAGTCTGTTTTCGAAATTTGTAGGTTTCCAGATGAAAGCAAAGTAAAATTTGTAGCTTGCATCTTTGCTGACAGGGCCCTTTCATGGTGGAACGCTGATGTTAAGGCCCTAACTCTCCCAGTCGCAAATGCTATGTCATGCGAAGACCTCAAAACTATGATGCTGGACGAGTACTGTGGAATTTTACCATGCAGAACTCTGAAATTGAATCATACATTGCCAGGCTCAGTGAGCTCCTCCAATTTAGGGAAATGTTATCATTGCGAACCCCTCGACGTTTAATAGTGCTAAACGCATTGTGCAAAAGTTGTACGACCATGAGGATAAAAAGGGCAAGAAGACTTCTGGCGTTGAAACAAAGAAGGAGGACAACAGCAAGAAAAACCAGGGAAACAAAAGAAAAGGGCGACAGACTCATGAATCATCTAAGAAGCAACAAACCGTAGCAGTTCATGCTGCTACCACTCAAACCACACCAACACCAGCTGCAACAACATCAACCACACCAACACCTACAAAGCCATACATAGGCACTCAACCAAAGTGTGATAAATGTAGTTTCCACCAAAGAGGCGCATGCTGAGACTTACAGTGCACCAATTGCAATTGAAAAGGGCACACCGCCCAGTATTGCAAATCTAATCCAAAACAAAAGAACCAAGCTAACAATGTCGTGGCAAGTCAGACATGTTACGGGTGCAGAGAGACACCGATCATTATAAAAGGAACTATCCCAAGGAAAACATCCCACGTGCAGGAGGAACCAATAGAGTCCTAGCCATGGGACAAGGGGAGGCGGTGCAGGATCCGGCTGTAGTAACCGGTATGTTTCCCCTCAACAACATATATGCATGCATTTTATTCGATAGTAGGGCAGAATAGAGCTTTGTGAGTCATAAATTCAAACAATTACTAAATCAAAGTCCCCAAAAGTTTAACGGAACGTTCACGTTGGAAATGGCTAATGGGAAAACTGAAACAACAAACGACATTTTCATAGAGTGCACGTTAACATTAAATAATCACTCGCTTCAAATTGACTTAATGTCGGTTAATATTAAAAGCTTTGATGTGATCATCGGTGTGGATTGGTTAAGCCCCCACCATGGCGATATTATGTGCCACGAGAAGGCCGTTCGCCTTCACCTACCCACCGATGAAACACTAATTATCTATGGTGATAAACCCGGTACAAACCACCATCTCATCTCGTGTATTAAAGAACAAAGTGCTAGCATAAAAAGAATCATGCCTTTCTAGCCCACGTAGTGGACAAACAGAAAGAAGGGAAGAACATCAAGGAGATCCCGGAGGTATGTAATTTTCCAGTCATATTTCCTGAAGACCTCCCGGGAATACCCCTGAGCGACAGGCCGCATTTCGAATTGACCTAGTACCCGGAGCCACGCCGATTGTCAAATCTCCGTATAGATTAGCCCATGTAGAAATGCAAGAGCTATCTAGCCAATTGAGCGAACTACTAGACAAAGGATTCGTAAGACTAAGCTTCTCACCCTGGGGAACTCCAACATTGTTTTTCAAAAAGAATGATGGATGTTTCCGAATGTGCATCGATTATCGGGAGTTAAACAACCTCACAATCAAGAACCGATACCCACTTCCTTGGATCGATGATCTATTTGATAAATTAAAAGGATCCAATTACTTCTCCAAGTTAGATCTTTGGTTTGGGAACCACTAACTATGGGTCCAAGAAGAAGATGTACCCAAGACTGCTTTCTGAACTCGCTACGGTCATTTTGAGTTCGTAATAATGCCCTTTGGTCTGATGAATGCACCGACAACCTTTATGGACCTGATAAACCAAGTGTGTTGATCGTACCTCGACAACTTTGTAATTGTCTTCATCGACGATATACTTATTTATTCTTGGAGTAAAGAAGTGCACGACCAACATCTACAGAAGGTCTTGGAAACACTAAGGGCGGAGAAGCTGTATGTGAAACTCTACAAGTGCGAGTTCTGGATTTACAGGGTAGATTTTCTGGGACACGTGGTCAGTGAAGAGGTAATACATGTGGACCCATCTAAGATCAAGGCAATTGATGGCTGGAAAATCCCGAGAACCCCAACGGAGATCAGCTAATTCTTTGGCCTCGCTGGTTATTACACGAGCTTCATTCATAATTTCTCCAAGATCGCCAAGCCACTCACTACTCTAAACCAGAAGGGTGTACCCTTCTCCTGGAAGACGAAGCAGGAGGCTGACTTTCATACTCTGAAGCTAGCCCTCTGCAGCGCTACGATGTTATCTCTTCCAGAGGGAATGGAATATTTCGTGGTATACTGTGTCACACCCCGAAACCAAAACAATGGAAACATTTGGGGGAGGAGGACGTCATGTTTAGTATCACAACGCATAAATCATAGTAATCAAAGTAACAAACAACCATTGCATTAATATGAAAGTGTTTACAAAGTATGTGGTTCACATAAGATTAACTCCAAAAGTAAATAACAAAACAAGACATGAAGCTACTATACTTCATCTTTTGAATCCCAACACGCGTACCTGTCTATTAGTTTCTTGAGAATACAAGTTATTTTAAAAGAGTAAATCAACATTTAAGTTGGTGAGTTCATAAGTGTGACAACCCGAAATTTCCATTCTGAACAAACCATTTCAATCCAATAGAAGTTACAACAGTTACAGTGAAAACTCCGATTTCGAGTATAAGTTTGGCAGTTTTCAGGATTTTACACTTAAGAAGATATTAAGAGAGTGGATGCACTAGTGTTTTGTGCAACACTGTTATTCCAAGACTCTAGGACATTAGAGTTCGTTCCAGGAATAAAAATATTTTTTGCCAAAAAATATTTCAGGACTATAAATAGATTTCTGAACTAAATTCATTCATTATTCACATTTCCAACTAGAGAAAAGCCGTTTTCTCTCTCACAGATCTTCGGGTTTTCATCCCAAATCGTGAGTACACTTCTCTAGTTGTGTTATAATGCTTGTTTTATGCCTATTAACATAGATTGTAGGTCAAATATAAGAGATCCGGGAGCTTACCGCCCAAGAACGTTCTTGGGGAGTAAACTCCAAAATGAAGCTTAATGGCCATCTTGTCCCATTTCCTTGTTAGGTAACTAGCTTAGGGTATTGTGTATGATCATTAGAGACTAGAAATCAATCAAGAACACATAGTTTTAGGAGTTTACGGCCCAATATTTTCTTAGACCGTAAACACCAAATTCAAGAGCTTAAATGAGCCCTAATCACTCCCAAAGCTTACACTTCAATTAAGACAAGTACCCTAAAGTGTTTAGTACTTAGAAAACATAATAAAACACAAGTGTTGAAGAGTTTATGGCCAATAGTGGTTCTTGGGCCGTAAACTCCTATAAAGGGGTCAAATGACGCCCTAAATCCTTCCTTAAGCCAAGAGACCAATTTGGGCATGTACCTAGATGAGTTTTGGACTAGTGAAAACACTTAGAACACCAAGAGTGAGGGAGTTTATGGCCCAAAAGGTTCTATGGCCGTAAACTCCATAAAATGGTGCCAAATGTGCCATAAACTCTTCTAAAGACAAGTACAAAAGCCTAGTTTAGTTCCTAGTTAATTTAGAGACTAGAAAACACCTTAATAACCCTCCCAAGGGAGTTTACGGCCATAAACTCCAAGGGAATATGGTCTATGGGCCGTAAACTCCCCAAAGGAGTTAATAAGGTACCCAAACACTTGTTATAGCCTTGAAACAATTCACCACATGAGTTGTAATAATTCTAAGCTCCATTTAGGCACTTGGTTGAGAGTTTACAGCCAGTAGTTTACTCCCCTGGGCTGTAAACTCCAAAGAATATGGTCATTAGACCTTAAACTCCCATTAGGGGCATTGCACTCCTTTGTTGCAACCCATTAGCCTCCTAGCACTTGACCAAAAGTGTTTTCCTCGCGTTTAAATGTTTATACTAGAATAATTAGTGTTTTTATCACTAATTAGTTATATACATATGTTTTCATATGTAATTAGGATCATTGTGTGTGTCTAAGTCTTGACTTGACACCAAGCACTTGTCCGATCCTTCCATACGATAACAGTCCGTTCAATTCCAGTCACTTACTACAGGTGAGTTCATACCCCTTAACTAATGTTTTAAACTATTTGTAAATGTTTTATGGGGGGATACAAGTAGAATCATGCTACTTCTTATATCAATCACATGTGAGTAATAAGTAGAATCACGCTAGTTATTCCATCAATCACATGTGATTAATATACAGCGTTCAAATGATTTGGCTACTCATTAGCCTTTTACCAAACAATTTCCTTCAAATGATTTTTATAAACATTTTATATGTTTTAAACTCCTTATTACACTGTACATCTTACTCTGTACATTACCTTTCAAACTTATTTACAACTATGTTTCAAACACAAGTTTCCTTATACTTAAACTGTTTTATCAAACTTATGCCTTCAAATTGTTTTATAGATTGACATCAAGTCGATCTTTTCTTAAAATAATATTTTTGTTTCAAATGTCTTACAAAACTTATTATGCTTATTTTATTATAAATTGCATGCCTCTATATGTATAGTTATATAAGAAATGTTTAAAAGACTTAGGAAGGCTATCCACCCTATTTCCTTTTCGCGCTTGAGATGTGGTCTGGTGGGATATCGGGTACTCGTCTGAAAGTCATTTAAATATTAGTTATATATCATGTGTACATATATAGTCATAAAAGGTCCTTCCAGTTCATCTCATGCCCTTGGGTAGCAAGGGTATACATCCATGTCCATACGTACCAGTTAGACTACTAGTAAACTACCATATGGGTAGTTTAGGAAGATACTAGAACTATTACTAGAACACGATATCATACAAATGAGTCAGTTCATTCATGAGTCAATAACTTCTAGAACATTAGAGTACATTACTATACTTGCTAGATAGAGAGAACACACATTACAGCTAGCACACGTAGAACATTACAGTACATTACTATACTTGCTAGATAGAGAGAACACACATTACAGCTAGCACACGTAGATCATTATAGTACATTACTATACTTGCTAGATAGAGAGAACACACATTACATGTAGCACACGTAGAACATTACAGTACTCTACTATACTATTACATGATCATACTTAAATAAGTACAATTACATGATCACACTTATATGAGTACTTTTACATAGATATTACCGGAGGAGTCCTATTACATTTTATATGTATTGACTCTGTTATCAAATCGTCATTCTTATCTTTACCTTGTGATACAATCACATAATCGACGAGATAGATTGGATTTAATATCCTAGTACCAAAGGATACGTTGTGGGATTGACCATTCCTAGAATCTCTGTTAGCTACAGAGGTAAAAGCACATCCACTGATGTCAACGGTTGATACCATTACAGGTATACTCTAAGGGACTGACTATTCCTATACCCTGCTGTTAGCAACAGAGGTAAATGTACATCTACGGATGTCATCAGTTAACATCGTTAGTCACCCTGGTACCAAAGGGTAGTACTAAGGCTACATTCAGAACAGTTAGGTCCTTGTAGAAGACTACATTCAGAAGAGTTAGGTCTTGGTAGAAGACTACATTCAGAAGAGTTAGGTCTTGGTAGAAGACACCTTCATATACTAGTAGGAATCATAGGGATTCTAGGGTTTTTCAAACACTTTCAGTTCATATACACTTTCAATACTTACAATACATAGACTTACAAATTCTTACATACAAAGACTTACATACAAATTAAGACACTAAATACTTATGATCTCACCAGCTTCAAAGCTGATACTCGCTTTCAAAATTACTTGTATCCTCAGGTCATCATAGACAGGTACCGATGCAAGGAGAAAGGAAGATGGAGCTTGTTCAAGACTTATCTTTCATTTTGATTTATGCTTTAATGTTTATCAAAATTTGATAGAACACATTTGTATAATAATTATATTATTAATGCAATGGATGATGTTGTTTCTTGTTTACTACTTTACATTGTTGTTGATATTATACATGACGTCTTCCGCCCCAGAACGTTTCCGCCGTTCTTGGTTTTGGGGTGTGTCAGATTGGTATCAGAGCATTGTTTATAGTGAATTAAGTATATCAACCCATAAAAGATATACTAACTATAAATACATAAGGGATTAAAAATACTCTGACCAAGAGTTTATACTTTAAATAATAAAATATTTAAGTAAGTATACGTGTTGCATTCATACTTAAATCAGTGTCACTAGGACAGTACAAAAGAATTACGATTCTTGGGCAACACAAGTGGGCTTAGAGACATATGGTCAGAACTGGGAAGATATAGCCTGATCGCCTATATTATTCGAGGCTTGACTAGCATGTGCCTAAGTTTAATTGTGCGGTTGCAACAATGCTAAAATCTTACCAACCCTACCATAATGAGAACAATAGAACATAACATTAAAAATTAAAATACTATAGGTGTATTTGGTGTTACTATAAGTACTTTATACTTGAGAACTAAAACGGAATCTTCATTACTAAGTTGATAGTTGCTAAGTGGATACACTAAGGCTATATGTAATTAGGATGTTATAGACTTAGAATCTGTGAAAATTTTACTTCACCCCTATTATGTGTGAATATGGAGTTAAGGTCACTTATTCGAAGGTCTATCCTGTTTAGATTACACATAGCTGGTATGCACTTCACAAATAGCGATGTAACTAATGAAGGTTTTCTAAATAATTATCTAGATAGTTCGTCTAATAATTATTCCCTTACCCTAAATTCTCGCATAGAAAACATAGCGGGACTCCATCCCCACGACAACCAATATCTTCCGAACGAAGTCATAGCTGGTTGGTTTGGAGAAGAACCAGAGAATGATCATCCTATCCCCTTGGATGATCACCATGATGAAGACCTTTCATATGATGCTCACGAGGGATCAGAGAGAAACCATGAAACCCTGCTACAAGCACTAGCTGAATCACGAGCCAAAGTCATAGAGCTCCGAGTATGCCAGATGGTGTGCGAAAGACACCTACTTGACATGGAACGTCAATTGGCTGAACTGAGAGTTCACCAGAGGGATGACCATCGCCAATAGTAGACGTTTTACTTTATTTCTTTATTAGAAAGGAATCCTGTTTCCTGTCAATGCCCGATGTGGCATTTTCTATGAAATTATCTTGTACCGTAAGTACTTTAGTTAGGTCTTTATGCTGTCAGGAACTATCTTCTGTGGATATGATATAAGACCTTTACAAGGTCATTTTCCAGAATCTTTACATCGTGAATATCAAAGGTATTGACAGCCGGCTAACTTCTGTGTCGTTCTTCATTCAAGTACTCTTGTCATTCTTTCATTGGGGTCTATCCGAAACATGCTTTAGTCAAGTCATTGGACTATAGTGATTTATCTCCGAAGACATTTCTAAGTCTCTTTCAGTGGTTGGATCTTGTTATTCACCAACCCACGATACCTCGGCTTGCACAACAAACGTCTTGAGACCATTCTACGAACTCACTTCTACTCATTACTAGGACTGCATCATAGGGATGTAGGTCAAACCTTCACGAACATACTTTCATGCTGTACTAGGACTGCATCATAGGGATGTAGGTTAAACTTTAGAGAACATACTTCTACTCTTTACATGAACAATCTAAATACATCAGGGTCAACCAGAATCGCTCACAAAATCCTTATCTTTCGTGTTACAGAATCATGTCATCATCCGGAAGCAATCAGTCGAACAGGGAAACCTCCGCTTTTCCTATGGATGTCGCTACCTTTCAAACAACAGTTACAGCTGTCGTGGTGGCTTCCGTAACCGCGGTCCTTGCGCACCATAGCGCTAACAGCACAGTCAATGCTGCTGATGGGAATGAAGTTTCTAATCGTGGTATCCATCCAGGAGGTCACCAAACAGTGACAGTCACAGGCTCGCAAAGCCGAAAAACAGAAAACAAGAAACGAAAGTGTCAAGCCCGGAAAGAACGCAAGAGATCCCAAAAGCTGGCTATACAACAGCAGCAAGTGGAAACCCCTGTCGTTTCCATACCGAGCAGGCCATACGAGGGAAAACTCCCGAAGTGTGATAGGTGTAGTTTCCATCATCATGGGGCTTGCCAAGAGATGCAGTGTTGTAATTGCCTAAACATAGGGCACCATGCTCGTGACTGTGGAGCACCGGCGCGACCCATCACTCAAGTCCCTTTCATCGGGACTAACCCTGCACACAAGATTAGTTATAACGCCAAACGATTTAAGAAGCAATTTTCAAAGTGGAGTAACGAGGAAGGCACTCATGTCCACATAACATTGGCTAAACAACGAAATCCCGTCACCAAAGCTAGTACTAGCCAGTCATGCCACCAATGCGGAGAGATAGGGCACTTCAAGAAGGATTGCCCGATAGCAAAGAACTCGGGTGCTGATGGGAAGATTCTTAGGATCACACCTGCAGGAGAGCCTACTCCGGAACCACGTTAAATGTAATTTAGGCATTTAGTTGTAACAGACTTTTAAACTATCTAGAACTAGTGCAACTAGAGTCTTACCCTTTTGCGAGATCCTGTCTGTATAGGGATTCTCGTGCTACGTATACTTGTCTTTTGTAGTGTATCTTATTCGTAGCAATAGTCTTGTGGTAAATCTAAAAGTACTGTAACTCTGTTCATGTTGCACGGTTGTATTTTGTTTGTAAACGCCTTATGTTCAAATCTAATGTCTTTAAATTTCAGTATGATTCCGACATTATCATACTACTCGATTCAATTTGATCCTCACGAAAACAGCTTCATACGTACATCTCTTTCTTCTAGATCACTTTTTCCAGCGAAGCCGTCATATCAGAACACCGAAGTATTCATGCAAGGAGTACCTCTTAGCTATTTTCTTTCCGAAGAAATCCCCGAAGTACCACTCGTGCAGTATGTCAAGTTTAACCCAAGGATTCATGCAATTGATCTATCACTGAGGAAGGTATACATAAGAGTGATATATAATCAAGCTTCTACAGGTTTAGAATTGATGATTCCACTTTAACTTCTTTTTCCCGATGGGATGTGAGCTTAAAGAAGAATCAGTTATTCGACTACCTTTTCAATCTCAATTATATACGACTCGTATACCTGAAGTTGTGATTGTGGAACCATGTATGAATTCTAATATGAACTTCAGGACGGAGAACTGCTCAAGACTACGAGTAATCACATCGTCATGTGAACGAACTTAGAACCCAGTACAACTCCCGTAAACGGATCGCCCTACAGCTTGAACACCAACGGAGATACAAGAACAGTACAAACAACTTAACCAACTACACAGAAAGAGAATTAGAAGACTAGGCTTCTCACCCTGGAGAACCCCAGTCTTATTCTCCCAGAGATCGACGGATTGCATCGTATGTGCCTCGGTTATCGAGGACTCCGTCAAGATTTTTCATTAGAAATCGTTATCTCTGCCACACATAGATGAAATCGTTGAGCAAACGCAAGGAGAGAAACTACTTCCAGGAATGGACCTAAGATCCAAATATCACCAGTTCGAGTGTTAGGGAAAGATGTCCGGAAGACTATCTCCTAAACTCAATGCGGACACTTCGAGTCCGTAGTGATACCCCTCGGATAGGACCAATACGCCCATAGTTTTCATTAGCTAAATGAATAGGGTTACGTCTTTATTACATGGATCAGTTCGTCATTTCTCCACGTAATGACTTACTTATCTACCCTCGTAGTAAGAAGAAAACCCAGGGAAACATTTCCTACAGAGGAACTTTAGCGAAGTTCTCTAGGCACGAATTTTGAAATTGAAGAGTCAAATTTCTATGACACACTGTTAGTAATTTCAGAAATTATGAGCACTCTTTCAATTTGTCAAAACCGTTGAGCATTTATCGACACCAGAGACGCCGACAGTTTTTCGCCAAATTCTAGGTCTTACTGACCTACCGTCTTAGTTCATTCAGAACTCCGCGCAAGCTACAGAAATTCGTATGACTTAGAACCAGCAAGGGGTGGCCTTTGACTGGGAAGTTACGCAAGGAAAAGAACCTTTGAAATGCCAAGTGAGTGACCAAGTTCTTTAGGATAACTCACTCTAGGAATGGCTTAATATGCTTGGTAAAGCGTGGAAAGCTAAATCCATGATAGACAGGACCTCCGAGATTCTTATCAGAATCGGTCCTGCACCTCGCACAAACTAGACCTACTCCGCGAACTCAGTAACGTACATTCTACTCTTCGCGCCTCGATCGTGAAACCATACCTTTCCGTTAGGACTCTAGTAAGTCCACTCGTCAAGATCCTCACCTTCGTATTAGAACTGTAGTGACCCTCGACGGAGAGGTCAAGCGGACGAAGCAACGTCGTCGCCAACCGAGAACCTGATTTCACTTAAGTGCGCTAGAACCAATCGATTAGGAAGTTTCCTCGTCACGACTCGATCATTCGTGCGTACTTCCTTAACTAAATTCTAATTTCGGGACGAAATTCCCTTCAACAAGGGGATGATGTGACAACCTGAAATTTCCATTCTGAACAAACCATTTCAATCCAATAGAAGTTAGAACAGTTACAGTGAAAACTCCGATTTCGAGTATAAGTTTGGCAGTTTTTAGGATTTTACACTTAAGAAGATATTAGGAGAGTGGATGCACTAGGGTTTTGTGCAACACTGTTATTCCAAGACTCTAGGACATTAGAGTTCGTTCCAGGAATAAAAATATTTTCTGCCAAAAAATATTTCAGGAGTATAAATAGATTTCTGAACTAAATTCATTCATTATTCAAATTTCCAACTAGAGAAAAGCCGTTTTCTCTCTCACGGATCTTCGGGTTTTCATCCCAAATCGTGAGTACACTTCTCTAGTTGTGTTATAATGCTTGTTTTATGCCTATTAACATAGATTGTAGGTCAAATATAAGAGATCCGGGAGTTTACCGCCCGAGAACGTTCTTGGGGAGTAAACTCCAAAATGAAGCTTAGTGGCCATCTTGTCCCATTTCCTTGTTAGGTAACTAGCTTAGGGTATTGTGTATGATCATTAGAGACTAGAAATCAATCAAGAACACATAGTTTTAGGAGTTTATGGCCCAAGAGTTTCTTGGACCGTAAACACCAAATTCAAGGGCTTAAATGAGCCCTAATCACTCCCAAAGCTTAGATTTCAATTAAGACAAGTACCCTAAAGTGTTTAGTACTTAGAAAACTTAAGAAAGCACAAGTGTTGAAGAGTTTACGGCCAAGAGTGGTTCTTGGGCCGTAAACTCCTATAAAGGGGTCAAATGACACCCTAAATCCTTCCTTAAGCCAAGAGACCAATTTGGGCATGTACCTAGATGAGTTTTGGACTAGTTAAAACACTTAGAACACCAAGAGTGAGGGAGTTTACAGCCCAAAAGGTTCTATGGCCGTAAACTCCATAAAATGGTGCCAAATGTGCCATAAACTCTTCTAAAGATAAGTACAAAAGCCTAGTTTAGTTCCTAGTTAATTTAGAGACTAGAAAACACCATAATCACCCTCCCAAGGGAGTTTATGGCTGTAAATTCCAAGGGAATATGGTCTATGGGCCGTAAACTCCCCAAAGGAGTTAATATGGTACCCAAACACTTGTTATAGCCTTGAAACAATTCACCACATGAGTTGTAATAATTCTAAGCTCCATTTAGGCACTTGGTTGAGAGTTTACGGCTAGGAGTTTACTCCCCTGGGTCGTAAACTCCAAAGAATATGGTCATTAGACGTTAAACTCCCACTAGGGGCATTGCACTCCTTTGTTGCAACCCATTAGCCTCCTAGCACTTGACCAAAAGTGTTTTCCTCGCGTTTAAATGTTTATACTTGTATAATTAGTGTTTTTATCACTAATTAGTTATATACATATGTTTTCATATGTAATTAGGATCATTGTGTGTGTCTAAGTCTTCACTTGACACCAAGCACTTGTCCGATCCTTCCGTACGATAACAGACCGTTCAATTCCAGTCACTTACTGCAGGTGAGTTCATACCCCTTAACTAATGTTTTAAACTATTTGTAAATGTTTTTTTGGGGGGATACAAGTAGAATCATGATACTTCTTATATCAATCACATGTGATTAATAAGTAGAATCACGCTAGTTATTCCATCAATCACATGTGATTAATATACAGCGTTCAAATGATTTGGCTAGTCATTAGCCTTTTACCAAACAATTTCCTTCAAATGATTTTTATAAACATTTTATATGTTTTAAACTCCTTATTACACTGTACATCTTACTCTGTACATTACCTTTCAAACTTATTTACAACTGTGTTTCAAACACAAGTTTCCTTATACTTAAACTGTTTTATCAAACTTATGCCTTCAAATTGTTTTATAGATTGACATCAAGTCAATCTTTTCTTAAAATAATATTTCTGTTTCAAATGTCTTACAAAACTTATTATGCTTATTTTATTATAAATTGCATGCCTCTATATGTATAGTTATATAAGAAATGTTTAAAAGACTTAGGAAGGCTATCCACCCTATTTCCTTTTCGCGCTTGAGATGTGGTCTGGAGGGATATCGGGTACTCGTCCGAAAGTCGTTTAAATATTAGTTATATATCATGTGTACATATATAGTCATAAAAGGTCCTTCCAGTTCATCTCATGCCCTTGGGTAGCAAGGGTATACATCCATGTCCATACGTACCAGTTAGACTACTAGTAAACTACCATATGGGTAGTTTAGGAAGATACTAGAACTATTACTAAAACACGATATCATACAAAAGAGTCAGTTCATTCATGAGTCAATACCTTCTAGAACATTAGAGTACATTACTATACTTGCTAGATAGAGAGAACACACATTACAGCTAGCACACGTAGAACATTACAGTACATTACTATACTTGATATATAGAGAGAACACACATTACAGCTAGCACACGTAGAACATTATAGTACATTACTATACTTGCTAGATAGAGAGAACACACATTACATGTAGCACACGTAGAACATTACAGTACTCTACTATAGTATTACATGATCATACTTAAATAAGTACAATTACATGATCACACTTATATGAGTACTTTTACATAGATATTACCGGAGGAGTCCTATTACATTTTATATGTATTGACTCTGTTATCAAATCCTCATTCTTATCTTTACCTTGTGATACAATCACATAATCGACGAGATAGATTGGATTTAATATCCTAGTACCAAAGGATACGTTGCGGGATTGACCATTCCTAGAATCTCTGTTAGCTACAGAGGTAAAAGCACATCCACTGATGTCAACGGTTGATACCATTACAGGTATACTTTAAGGGACTGACTATTCCTATACCCAGCTGTTAGCAACAGAGGTAAATGTACATCTACGGATGTCATCAGTTAACATCGTTAGTCACCCTGGTACCAAAGGGTAGTACTAAGGCTACATTCAGAACAGTTAGGTCTTGGTAGAAGACTACACTCAGAACAGTTGGGTCTTGGTAGAAGACTACATTCAGAACAGTTAGGTCTTGGTGGAAGACTACATTCAGAATAGTTAGGTCTTGGTAGAAGGCACCTTCATATACTAGTAGGAATCATAGGGATTCTAGGGTTTTTCAAACACTTTCAGTTCATATACACTTTCAATACTTACAATACATAGACTTACAAATTCTTACATACAAATACTTACATACAAATTAAGACACTAAATACTTATGATCTCACCAGCTTCAAAGCTGATACTCGCTTTCAAAATTACTTGTATCCTCAGGTCATCATAGACAGGTACCGATGCAAGGAGAAAGGAAGATGGAGCTTGTTCAAGACTTATCTTTCATTTTGATTTATGCTTTAGTGTTTATCAAAATTTGACAGAACACATTTGTATAATAATTATATTATTAATGCAATGGATGATGTTGTTGCTTGTTTACTACTCTACATTGTTGTTGATATTATACATGACGTCCTCCGCCCCAGAACGTTTCCGCCGTTCTTGGTTTTGGGGTGTGACAATAAGTATTTAGGTGATGAAAGTAAGTTGTAAGTTCCTTTTAGAAAAGTTCGCCTGTTCCTCCAGAAAATCCTATATTTTCTGAGTTAACAATCTTAGGAACTAGGAAACACTTGTAATGAAGTTCGCCTGTTTAACACCACTAATATGAATGGAAACAATCTTAGGAACTAGGAAACACTTGTAATGAAGTGTTACAATCACATGAGATTGATAGAAGGGAGTTCACGGCCACACTAAGTGTGTTTACGGCCACACAAGAGTTTACGGCCAGAACACATGATGTGTTCACGGCCCAAATTTGATTCTATGAAGTGGTTATGGTCCTATTCTTGGTCTTAAGGAGGTTCACGACCAAAATCATGATTTATGAAGGGTTTACGGCCAAAGGAAGAGTTTACGGCCGTAAACTCTTGAGGGTTATGCACTAATTGCTTGTTTCATGGCTAGGAATCAAGTGTTTCTTATGGATAACAAGATGATAGAAGGGATACTCATACTTTAGAGGTCTTTAGGGTGTTTACGGCCAAATACCAAGTAGGTATTCTTGGTGTTCTTGGTGAAAAGATGAAGACTTGAAGATCTTGAAGGAAAAGTGATGAATTCAAGGATGTGATTCATAGGATTCATATGACCAAGAAGATTAAGTAGTAAAATGGAGGAATTACTTACGTTTTTGAAGAGAAATGATGGATTCCCTTGATGATACTTGAGAGAGTTTGAGTGTCAGCCATGAAGATGTGGGGAAGGATGAAGAAATGAAGGAAATCTATATATATATATATATATATATATATATATATATATATATATATATATATATATAAAGGGAGGGGTTCACGGCTGCCAAGAGTTTACAGCCGTAAACTCTAGCTTGCGGACGTAGACCCCTTGTGATGGAGTTTTCGACTCTTTTGCAACGAAATGAACTTTAGCTCACACATCCCTACATATAGTCCTTGAATGTATTAGGCTTAGAACACTCAAATAGACCCCTAACAATGCTAAAAGATGGTAGAAACAGGTCTACATTTGATTGGATTGATTGGCTTTACCAGGAAAAAATTTCGAGTTGTCACATCATCCCCCTGTTAGATGGAATTTTGTCTCAAAATTAGCTTTCTTAGCACTATTCCTGGGGTTGTGCTCCTCTGAATGACAAAATACTCACTCGTAGAACTGGGCAACTTTTCCATGACGCTCATGATAAGATTCATACCTGGTCCATCTAGCATTACCTCGTGTATATGAGTGATATATAATTAAGATTAGTAAGATGGTTGGATGTGGGACTCTGTCCCAGGTCCACAACCAAACAAGGAAGAGGAGATAGGGTGGTAACACACATACTAAATCTGCATAATCATAATTATATACCACCCTCACGTATACACTTGATGGTGATAGGTGGATCGTATTCATCCTTAGCCTCTTTGCTTAAACTTGATCTGCTGAACGAGTGGTAGTTCGGGAAGGTCTGCTTGTTATATGGTGGCGAGGTTGCAGAGTGCAAGGTACTCCTTGCATGAGTACTTCAGGGTTTAGAAGACAAGAGCCAATACTGAGGTCTAGGTCGGGTTGTCGTTACGAAATGACGAGGGTTTCGTGAATTTACCGGTCAAGGCGGTGGAATTTCGAAACATATAAACTTAGTATGGTGATGACCACACCAATTCATGACGAATGAATACAACAGACTCTTTACTGAGCAAAAATTAGGCCGATGTGAAAGAAGTGTTTGTTATACGATGGTGTATCCTGAGTGTGCTCGACAATGTACTATGTGTAGACTTTCTAGTGTTTTAAGTTTTCTCCTTGATACCACCACTGCCACAAATCCTATCGTGATGAGCGAGTACTAACAATGCAAGTTTTTTGATAACAAGTGGAGATACTCTATATTATGATCTTCCTCGGTACCTCTATGATCGCCTGGCATATACAAGTTATGTATAATTAAGATGAATAAGACGGTCGACTGAGTGGCACTGCCCTAAATCCACAACCAAACAAGGAACATGAATTAAGGCAGAATCACTCACTCTAAGTTTGCAAAATCTTAGCTATGCACAACCCTGATATACATACTAAGCCATCATAGCTCACCTATACGGATCTTTAGTTCTCTTATGGATTCTGCGACTTGTTTAGACGAGAGAGTTATTATAATTACTTTTAAATGTTTCCCAAAGTTTTAATCTTATATAAATATAAATTAAATTTTAAAGTAATTCTTATTTCGAAGACGTACTGCTGGTCGCTGGTGACTCCAGGGTAGTTTCTCCTGCGGTGATCATCAGAATTCGCCCATTCACTCCTGAGTTCTTCTTTATCGGGCAGTCCCTCTTGTAGTGTCTTCTCTCACCACAACCATAGCAGGCCTAGTTTACTTCTACTCTAGGGACTTGGGAGATCGGTTGTGTCGGTGCCCTGCAGAACCGGTCAGTGTGCCCCTTCCTATGGCAATTCTGGCATTGCATTTCCCGACATACTCCAGTGTGGTGGTAGTTACACCCATCACACTTCAGGAGAGTTCCAGCATATTGACTGGTAGGTGCTGGAGTTGCTGGTGTTGTGGCGGCTTATATAGTAACTATTTGTTGTTCCTGCGGGGTTTCTTGTGTTGTTCGCTCCTTTCTCTTTTTCCCCGAATTTTATTTATAGTCCCCACCCTTTGATGGCCCGGGAACGGGGACCACCATGCCATGGCGGAATCCATGGTCAATGAGTCGCTGGGCCAAGCATATGGCGCTATCGAATGTAGTTTGGTTAGAAGATAGTACATCCCCTTGAATCGGGGAAGATAAACCCCGAATGTGCCTTTCTATCTTCTTACTCTCCAGGATAACCATATCAGGGCATATGCTGCCAGATCGGTAAACCTGTCAATGTAGGTCACTATGTCTGAGGCGACCATGGTATGCTCCCAAAGCTCTTGTTCCAGCTTTTGGACTTCGCCTCTTGGGCAGTATTCTTCCAACATCATCTCCTTTAGGTTTTCCCAACCTATCGACTTAGCCACTGATAGGGTCAGTGACTTAACATGGCTTTTCCACCATGTTAGGGCTCTGTCGGAGAAGGTGCAGGCAGCAAACTTAACTTTGCTCCCTTCTAGGCACAGGCAGATTGCGAAGACCAAATCTGTTTTCTCGAACCATTGCATCAGAGAAATGACTCCCCCATTTCCATTAAAGGATTTGGGTTTGCAGTTCATGAAGTCCTTGTACGAACACTCCCGTGGGTGTCCATGGGTAACTCCGGGGTTAGTTATGTGGGTACCGCTATCAGTTCCGTTGGTACCACTTTCACTGATGTGAGTTAGAGTAGCTGTTACTGCGGCTGCTATCGCTCCTTGGAGAGCAGCGGGATCGAGATGTGGTGGTGGATTCTCTGTTGTGTTATTGCCTACACTCCCTACAGGTCTACCGTGAGGCAACTTTTGCTAAGAAGAATACAAAGACGAGATGGGAATAAGTCTATAGCAGTGCTTATAAGTCGAAAGCTAAATGAAAATGTTATCATAGTTATGAGTGTATCTGGTTCTAACATTCATAGGGTTCTGGAAATAATTCATAAAGGACTCTATATAAAATAAACTTTATGAATCAGAAGTGGCTATCATCGAATGAATCTCTGTGAATTGAATATCCATTACTGGATGCTTGAAAAGAAATAATCCTAACACATAGTGTGAGTAGTGAAATTACTAGCTCACTAAGTCAATTAAGGTTATTATTTCTTATTTTGACGCATAAGACATTTTAGTTTCTTCGGCTGATCCTTTCTTTGAAAACTATTATTGAATCTCTTTTTGTTTCTCCTTGACTCCTCTGCTGGCTGCTTTGATGGAGTGGTTAGATCTATCAGAGTTTGTCGTACGAGAATGGAAGTGTCTAAAGAATCTATGATATTAAGTGTAATATTATGGGGTGATCCTTACCTGGTCCTCCTATAATTGCGCAGTGTATACAAGTTTTATTTAATTTAAGATGAAATAGACCTTCGAATAAGTGATCCTACTCAAAAACCACAACCAAACAAGGAACAGGAAGTGAAGCATAGATCACAAATTCTAAGTCTATAAAATCTAAATTATATAAAACCGTGGAAGTATACACTCCGGAATCATAGACCTACCAGAAGTGTCTTTTAAGTTCTCACATAAGTTATTTATAGTGCCTAAAATACTCCTATAGTATTTTAATGTAATGAACTTGGTATGTTTTAAACTTGTTTTTGTCTTATAGTATAATAAAATACTCCTATAGTATTTTAACTTTATGTTCTGATCTAAAAATCCCTTGAATAGAATTTGGTAAGTTTTAAGACTGTTGCAACACCATATCACTCCCAAACACATGTCGGTCACATCTCAAATGAATATAGTTGATCATGTTATATTGATCCCACATATGTTTACATAATTGTCCAGGTTTGACCGCAATGCTCAACCATTAAATATTTCCGTTCTGTTCTTCTTGTGATACTTGTAGTATGTATATATATGTTATAAGCATGTATGTATATTTTTATAAAGTATTGTTATATTTTTAAAATATAATTTTATTCAGAGCACTTCGGCCCCATTGCATTTATAGTTGTATAACTTTTGTAGGTTGATATACTTAGTTCACTATAAACAATGCTCTGATAACAATCTGTCACAACCCCAAACCGGAATGACGGCAACATTCGGGGGCGGAGGACGTCATGTTTAGTATCACAACACATGCATCATAGTAATCAAAGTAACAAAGTATGTGGTTCACATAAGGTTGACTCCAAAAGTAAATAACAAAACAAGACACGAAGCTACTATACTTCATCTTCTAAATCCCAGTGTGCGTACCTGTCTACTAGTTTCCTGAGAATACAAGTTATTTTGAAAGAGTAGATCAACATTTAAGCTGGTGAGTTCATAAGTATTTAGGTGATGAAAGTAAGTTAAAAGTTCCTTTTAGAAAAGTTCGCATGTTCGTCCAGAAAATCCTATATTTTCTGATATGATGAATAAAAGTGAAAATGACTCTACAATTCCTTCTATGAGTACTAAATGGATACAAGTTATATACATTTTAGAGTAAACAGACAATCGGTTGTGTGAATCTGCCCTAAGCCTACAATAAAACAAGGAACAGGGAATGAGGTGGAACTTACACACCCCATTGTTTGTTAGATCTTCACTGTATATAACCCTGGTGTATTCATTTGGTACTTACAGCGTTAGTTGTGATAGTTCTTTATATTTGATGAATACATTCTTTAAGAAAATCATATATTTCCTATAGTAAAAATCGTAACCACAATAGTTCCTTTTATAATCACTTAGTTTATACAAGCTATATATAATCTAATATCGAACGGACAGTTAAATGGGTGAATCTGCCCTAAGCACACAACCAAACAAGGAACAGGAAGTAAGGCGGAAAGCACACATCCAACTACCTATCGGATATTAATTATATATAACCCTGATGTATAAACTAAGGTATTGTAGAATTAACCACTAAAGGTCCTTTAAGTTATACTAGTTTAATAAAATGAATTAAACCCTTTTACTTATAAGTTTCTAGTTTAGCCTACTAAATGTTCTATCTGAAAATTATGTTTTTGTACTAGAAAACGGTATATTGAATTTGTATACTATGACCTGAACCAAACCTGGTACTCCTTATGATTACTTGGTACATACGGAATATATATAGCTAATCGAATAGATAGTAGACTGGGTGAATCTTCTCTAAGCCCACAACCAAACAAGGAACAGGAAATGAAGCGGAAAGCACACATTCTACAGTGTACTGGATCTGATTAATATATATCCCTGATGTATCTACCGAGAAATCATAAAGTTAGCATTTTAGGCCCCCTTCTAACTGAATGTACTAAGACTCGACTGTTCTGTTTGTCTTTTGTACTAATGTAAGTTTTCCCAAGTTTATGACTATATTTACTAGAAAATAGTTTGCGTTTCCTTTCATGTGAGAAGATCACTATATGAATGTAATGGGGAAATGAAAGTATTCAGTAATGTTGTATAAAGTAACTACTAAAACACTAACTACCTTAAAACCAGTTTGTTAATTAAGGTTAAAATGTGATGTGGTTATAACCATACGGATCGACAACTATTTAACACGATGACCTACTGGCGTCGAAACTGATGTGACATTTGTCACCTCTTGGCCTGCCAGCCAATCTGTTGCGAACAGTCGGGATGCAGGCTTGTTAGTCCCATATAGATCTATACACACAATGTCCGCTCTCCCTCCATGAGACTCTGGTTACAAAATGCGACATAACAAGTATATTGATATGTCGTAAAGTAGTGGTTTCACATTATTGTTATCTTGTTTTTGTTACCTTATGTTCCTTCTATTCTTGTTATTGTATGTTTTGAAAACCAAAACTATACCAATTATAGTTTACTAGTATGTTTATTTTGTACTGTCCCTGACTTGTAGAAAAGACTCGATTATCTATACTAAGCGATGATTGTACTTTAAAACTGGGTTTTATAAACAACTATGTAACATAACTTAAAAGAGTTTTTGAATTGATTTGATCACTTATAAAAGCATAAGAAATCCTTTAATGTGATGGCTATCACAGGTAAATACAATATCTTTGTGTTCAACTTGTAATCCCCCTTAATAGCATTTAAAAACATTTAAATGATTAATTATAGGGGTATAAACTTACATTATGTGGGTGATTCAATATGAAGATTCGCGTAAGGATGAGAAGTTCCACGAATGAAGTCCCGAGGCACAAATGAGTCCTAATTGACATATATTGATAAATATGTGTATATTATTGGTGTTTAACACCACTAATATGAAGGGAAACAACCTTAGGGACTAGGAAACACTTGTAATGAAGTGTTACAATCACATGTGATTGATAGAAGGGAGTTCACGGCCACACTAAGTGTGTTTACGGCCACACTAGAGTTTACAGCCAGAACACATGATGTGTTCACGGCCCAAACTTGATTCTATGAAGTGGTTGTGGTCCTATTCTTGGTCTTAAGGAGGTTCACGACCAAAATGATGACTTTTTGAACGGTTTACGGCCAAAGGAAGAGTTTACACTGTTAACTCTTGAGGGTTATGCACTAATTGCTTGTTTCATGGCTAGGAATCAAGTGTTTCTTATGGATAACAAGATGATAGAAGGTATACTCACACTTTGGAGGTCTTTAGGGTGTTTATGGCCCAAGACCTAGTAGGTATTCTTGGTATTCTTGGTGAAAAGATGAAGAGTTGAAGATATTGAAGGAAAAGTGATGAATTCAAGGATGGGATTCATAGGATTCATATGATCAAAAAGATTAACTAGTAAAATGGAGGAATTACATACATTTTTGAAGAGAAATGATGGATTCCGTTGATGATACTTGAGAGAGTTTGAGTTTCAGCCTTGAAGATGTGAGGAAGGATGAAGAAATGAAGGAAATCTATATATATAAGGGGAGAGGTTCACGGTTGCCAAGAGTTTACGGCCGTAAACTCCTTGTGATGGAATTTTCGGCTCTTTTGCAACCCAATGAACTTTAGCTAACACATCCCTACACATAATCATTGAGTGTACTAGGCTTAGAACACTCAAACAGACCCCTAACAATGCTAAAAGTTAGCAGAAACAGGTCTTACATTTGATTGGATTGATTAGCTTTACCAGGAAGAAATTTCGGGTTGTCACATATTGCAACACATTGAACCAAGGGTTAGGATTTGTGCTCATGCGGCACGAGAAGGTTATAGCCTATGCGTCAAGGCAACTAAAAACCCATGAAGTTAACTATACCATTCATGATCTTGAGTTAGGAATTGTGGTCTTCGCTTTAAAGATTTGGAGGGACTACCTCTACGGTATGAAGTGCACCATTTTCACAAACCACAAAAGCCTCCAACGCATTCTGAACCAAAAAGAACTAAACATGAGGCAGCGGTGATGGGTAGAGTTGTTGAACGAATATGAATGCGAGATCTGGTACCATCCAGGCAAGGCTAATGTGGTGCGGACGCCCTAAGCAAAAAGGAATACTCGGGTCACCGAGCGAAAACACTAACGATCACCATTCATTCCCATTTGTCTTCATAAATAAGGGAGGCTCAGCTGGAAGCCTTGAAACCGATAAAGGTCGCACATGAAGACTTGCGTGGAATGGATAAGAACCTAACCATCAGAGAGGACGGTGCTTACTACTTTATAGAATGGGTATGGACACTGAAATTTGGTGGGTTGAGGGACGTGGTTATGAAAGAAGCACACAAAAAGGTACTCCGTCCACCCTGGCTATGATAAAATATACCTGGATCTTAAACAACATTACTGGTGGCCGAATATGAAAGCAGAAATTGCTACCTATGTGAGCAAGTGCCTGACTTGCGCTAAGGTTAAGGTAGAATATCATAAGCCCTCGGGTTTATTACAAAAGCCAGTGATACCCGAGTGGAAATGGGAACGAATAACAATGGATTTTATTACCAAATTACCTAAGTCTAAAGACGGGTTGGATGCCATTTGGGTGATTGTCGATCGCTTAACTAAATCCACCCATTTCCTACCAATAAAGGAAACGTATAAAGTGGAGAGACTAACACGGATCTTCATAAAGGAGGTTTTAAGATTACATGTCGTACCAATATCTATTATCTCGGATAGTGATAGTAGGTTTACCTCTTGGTTGTGGCAGTCGCTACAGAAGTTGTTGGGAACTCAGCTCGATATGAGCACCGCCTAGCATCCCCAGACAGATCGAAAGAGTCAGAGGACCGTCCAAACATTGGAGGACATGTTAAGGGCCTGTATGATAGATTTCGGCAAGGCTTGGGATACCCACTTGCCACTGGTGGAATTCTCGTACAACAATAACTATCACACATGTATCAAAGTCGCTCCTGTTGAGGCCCTTTGTGGACGAAAATGCCGATCACTTCTCTATTGGGCTGATGTAGAAGACACCCAACTGGAAAAGGGATTGGTACCAGATAGCACCCTTACAAGACCCGAGATCATCAGGGAAACCACTCAGAAGATTGTCCAGATTAGAGAAAGACTCAAGGCGTCCAACGATCGACAGAAAAGTTACGCTAACAGACGACAAAAACCTCTGGAACTTCAAATCGGAGATCGTGTATTACTAAAGGTCTCTCCCTGGAAGGAGATGATACGCTTTGGAAAGCAGGAAAACTTAAATCCAACATACATCAGACCCTTCAAAATCCTTGTCAGGATCGATCTGGAGGCTTACAAGTTGCAGTTACCACCAGAACTCAGCAACGTACACCCTGTCTTTCACATGTCCAACTTGAAGAAATGCTTATCTGATGAGACTCTTGATGTTCCGCTTGAAGAGATTGAAATAAATGAGAAACTTCATTTTGTCGAGGAACCTATAGAAGTTATGGATAGGGAAGTGAAATGAATGAAATGAAGCCGCATTCCCATTGTGAAGGTTCGGTGGAACGCCAAGAGAGGACCGGAGTTCTTCTGGGAGCGCGAGGACCAGATGACGCAAAAGTATCCACACCTCTTCTCTAATTCATGAATGCCATTTTAGAAAAAAAAAAATCGGGACGAAATTCCCTCTAATGGGGGATGATGTCACAACTAAATTTTTTTGGTCAAAACCAAGTCCAAGGGTCTTATATACTAAAATGTTTTAGATATGATACAATTATGATATATAATTGCAGCTCATGTAACCCTAAGCCCTAATGATTATTCTAAATCAAATAAAAATCACATGATCTAGACATACGGACTTGTGTTTATGTTGCAACCTTGAATGCTTGTACTTCAAGGCTATCATTTTGAGTTTCCTAATAACTAGAAGATATATACATGTATAACAATCATCCAAAACATAAACACAATTATGGAAATCAACTTTGACCATAAACAACTCTATTGGGCCATAATAGGTTGAAAACGCCTTTACTTGGGCCACCCTTGTCCGTAAACCCAAAAGAAACCCACTTTAGGGGCGTAAACACACTTGGGGACCACATATTGGGCGAAAACTCAAAGGGAAACCTATCCTAGGGCGTAAACACATGTCTTTACACCCATGCTTGAATGTTTTGAGGTGTTTACGGATTAGAATTAAGGAAAAGACAAATACATTTGACTTTTTGATGGGACATTTCAACCATTTCCAAGGCAACCACGGGTAAACACGTATTAACTATCCTCCAGTAATCTAAGAAAACATCAAGTCACCTTTCCTTCTCTTATATTGGTGAAAAACCCCTTATTCCATATCATAATTCTCATATTCACTTACTATGAACTTCTCAATTTGCTCCCTGGGAACTCAAGCTTCAAGCTTTAACGATGCTTAATTCTTCAAGGCATTTCCTAAATCCTAGTAAGTATTTCAAGTTTGTATAGTGATCCTACATATTACCTTGTTATTTGACTTCCATTTACACATGACATTATGTGTTAACAACTCTAGGTTATCATAATCTCCACAAGTTCATCAAACACTCCAAGTATTTAGGATTAAAACTTTGCTCTCATGTAACAATTGGTATTTTTAGGTCGAAAAACGTTGACCAAACCACCGCAACAAATTGCTATATTTTGAACTAAATAATAAAATGACGGAATGAGAAAATGTATGTGGGACATTTTAAAGTATTAAACACCCCCTAAGTATCTCGACCGGTTAAAAAGCTTGCCTAACTATACAAAAATTTGAAAATTTTATTGTTATATAAATACGGTTTGATAATTTACCGTTAAACCGAACCGAAAAAATTGTTTAAAAATAAGTAAACGTCATTGTTTAAAAAAAAAGAGACATTTCTATTCTATTTCAAATTGTATAAATTTCCTGGTGCTTAAAAGATCCATGCTCATCTAATTTATAAAATATAAAGGCTATATATGTATCTATAAAAGGCTCGTATGTAAACTCTCCTAAATTGAAGGAAACATTGTACAAGTGCTAGGAAAAGTAATTATGGGAATGCTGAATTATTCACCACCCTCTATTCATCGACATGCCTCCTTCCCATCTATAGTCACCTTCATATGCAGAGATGCATAGTATAACACATGACAATACTATTTTAATAATAAGAAGAAATAACCACCCATGTCCTCAAATGTGGCAGCCTTCGTAAGGAATAGTTTCAAACATCATAGTCATGCTACTAACTACGCACCTCATTCATCGACCCCACATTTTTGTTTAATTACAACCTACCTGTGAAGACTATGTAAATAAATAGCCATGCATGTTTCCCAATTTAGGACACCCACAAAACCCACGTAAAACTCCCTCACTCACTACAAAACTTTTATTTCAAACTCAACCCAAGGATACCACTCTCGGAGGTGTTGAACTTACAATTTCCGGCAAACAAAGAAGAGACAAGAGCCTCGGTTTCCTTCTTTGTTATCGGTTTGTGGACTGTCACGAGAAGCTTTCCAAATACAAACTAATCTCAAGTTTAGATCACGCAACAAAGGTGAGTCTTTATGGCCCCATTTTCTTTAAGTTTTATAAACATTTGGGGGGAGATACATACATGTCTTGCATGTAAAATATGAAATTTTATTATCATTATATGATACATATTTAACTTTATTTATAATGGGTTAGCACACCACACTTTAGTTATATTGAACTTACATGCAAATGACATTATGAAATGGTTACATGCATTATAAAGAAATTTTCATATTATATTATGACATAATAAAACATTGGTATAAAGTAATTATACATAGATATAAATATATATTATTTGGGTATCATCCTTGTGCCATAGTATACCTATGATATTTAAAGTTAAGCATTAGTCTTAGAATGGTCTCTAGTAGGATAATACAAGAAAATATGGAACTAGGACCTAAATTGTTAATATAATTACAAGCAATGTCAAAAACATAAATATAATAAGACATAACTAGATTTACATATACATAAAGATTTAACTAGATTGATGTTATGTATATATGAAAATAATGAGTTGTATATGATTATTTTTTTATAAAATTGATATTTTATATAAAAGGAAGTTTATAAAAAGGTCTTGTAACATTTTATAAAAATAAGTAATTTTTTTATAAAACATGATTATTTTTATATAAAATTGATTTTTTCTATAAAAATAGAGTTTATAAAAAGATCTCATAACATCTTATAAAATAAGTAGTTTTATAAAATATGATTATTTTTATATAAAATTGTTATTTTATATAAAAATGGAGTTTATAAAAAGGGCTTGTAACACTTTATAAACTAAGTAGTTTTTATAAAATATGATTATATTTATATAAAATTAATATTTTATATAAAAGTGAAGTTTATAAAAGGATCTTGTAACATTTTATAAAAATAAGTTGTTTTTATAAAATATGATAATTTTTATATAAAAATGATATTTTATATAAAAATGGAGCTTATAAGGAGATCTTGTAATATTTTATAAAAATGAGTAGTTTTATAGAATATGATTGTTTATATAAAATAAGATATTTTATATAAAGAGAAAACTTATAAAAAGGCTATTAACGCTTTAAGGAAACACATAATGAAAGTAATGTTTTTATGCCTTCAATAATATATACATACATATTTACATACTCTTAAAGGTATATTTATAATAGTTTATGTACAACTACGTATATTGGAATGTGACGACAAAGAAATGCAAACATTGTTAAGGCTCGGAATACAAATGACGACTAAAATCCTAGACTTAACAATTTAAGGATATTATGTATGAGAAACACTTCATCGCTAAGAACTCAAAAACCTAGTACAAAGCCCTCTGTGCTATAACCGTTAATCCGAAAGGAACGTGGAACATTGGTATAGATCTATACGGGTTGACAACCCCGCTTGCGATTGTTAGCTACAACCATCACCTGACGAGTCAAAACATGCATAATCGTTCATTCACTTAAATATTTCACAACCTCGATGAAGCGTTATGATGGTCACAGTACATCTGCTCACCGTACTGCTTTATAGAGGCTTGCGCGTCCATAGTTCGGTTACTGGCTCATACTAGAACCCATAAATTTTAATCTAGAAGTTTTATCGTTAAAAATGAACTTTTGAACCAAATGGATAAGTGTTGAAAACGTTATTATATATAATTCGTATTTATAATATTTTCAATACGATACTCACGACTCATGATTTCTTGGTCATAAACAATGAACCAAACTATTTTACTTGTATGGGATTACAAGTGCAGACTAAATACCTATTCATAATCTTAAAAGGTCACAAACATATTTTCGATTATAAACTATTGGAGTCTAAACCTATAAAGCTCACCAACATTTTTGTTGACGTATTTTTAAAACGTATGTATCTTCAAGATCCTAAAAGTTGGAAGAATGTCTGCAGGGTAAAGAGGATATTTCTCCTTAAATAAACTATTGACCGAGTAATCGTTCCTCTTGATATATGCTTTATTGAACTTAAATTATATATTAGTCATCATTTGGGATTTACTAAACAATGTATTTCTTCTTTTTCATACTTTGTAAGAATGTAATGTTATTTGAATCCTGTAATATTCGATGTATGTTGTTAACTATGAACCAACGTTTCACGTCACAACACCGATGATTCCGCCATCGGTCGGGGTGTGACATCTCATCACTTCAACTACACCCTTCAACTACCCAAGGCGAGCTTCATACCCCATTAATTCCAAGTCTTTCATTCGCTTGGGGGGGGGGGGGAGTACAAGCCAAGTCTTGTTTGAAATCTTGGATTTATGCATGTACTTGTGTATATATTTGTCTATCTGTGTTGAAATGTTATTATTTCACGCTAAACCTCCTTAAACTCGAGATTTTTACAATGTCTCAAGTTGTTGGAACAAAGTTATCTTTGTTTAGTTTCACATGTTTTGGTGTGATGTAGAAAATGAAACATGTTGCTAAGTGAAAATAGTTTCTTTGTTATGTGTGTTAAGAATCACAAATAATGTCAAAGAGAATGTTAAAGCACTTTTGGTTATAAAAACTTGAAAGGTGGTAAACATGAGAGTTTTTACTCAAAATGGTAAATTTTTGGATATATAAATTTGTAGCACTATCACTTGTAAAATTGTAGAAATATGATAAATTTCAAGGTTTTATGTAAATTTGGTGCAGATTTTAACAAGTTCTAGTCACAACAAAGATAGAGTATTTTGGTGCTATAAAACACTTTTAACGAATTTTTGGTGTATTAAAAACTCGCCACAACACTTGAATATTTTACTAAAATATAGTTTTTATTAGTAAAATAATCGTAAAATGGTGCACTATTTTCAAAGGTTTAAAACTTAGGATATTTTGTAACACTTACAACACATATGGTAAGTTGACAAGGTATTAGTAATTATTTATAAATATCATTATAAATATTTTAATATAACCAGTATGCAAAACAAAGTTTCATGATAGGAATATTCCTGTGTCGTAATCTGTCCATCAGAAAGTTTTAATAATACAAGTGTTATGTTGTATGTCATAAAGTTGTAAAACGCGTGTCATAAAACCGTAGTCTTGAATTTACACTAAGGACGTCATATGCATTAATCGATAAATTCGCGTAAATTTTGTTGAGGCTCTTGTCAGACACTCCCTCACCATGCCTACCTAGCATACACCGTAATCCTGTAGTTATAACCAAAGTCTCCTGGAAGGAGAGCGAGGTAATTATGTATAGATCTATACGGGGTTGACACCCCCATACTTGAGCTGTTCGCTAAAGCTAGACGGGCTAGTCTAGGGTGACTAGTATCTTTTAGAAACCGACGCCTGAAGAACGTCAAGACATGCGCGTTAGTCATATTAGCATGGTTATAACGACTCAAATAGAGAATAACAACATTATTTAAATTTACGATGGATATACACTCTACTAGTTTTATAAAATACACAACTATGTTTCGTCTCTTTTGTAAACTAATTTCCCCACTCTGGATTTAAGTTTTTAAGACCACAACTCTTTTATATACAGAAAATATAGGATTTTATGGGAACACACTCTTTTCAATTCCAAACAAAGGAAAATAAAGAACATACATGCATATATACACGATTTTGGAACGAGACTCACAAACTACTTTTATAGAAAATATTGGATTTTCTGGAGTTTTACGATTATTTATAAACAAAGATGTTACAAAGTTTTCTTACAAATATGCTTATGAACTCACCAACATTCTATTTTGACGTTTTTGAAAACAACTTGTATTCTCAGGAACTCAGTGAACAAGTACTCGAGCCTTGGCTCTAAATGTTTTGCTAATTATTTGAGACATCATACTTTATGTTAGTTTTGTAATGGAAGAACAAGTACAATTTTTAAACAATGAATGTTGGTATATTGTAATCTATGATGTTTGGTTGCTATGTATCATTTATATTCAATTGCTATGATATTACACAATGACGTCATCCGCCCGCGGCCGTTTCCGCCATCCTAGGACGGGGGTGTGACAAATGACAGAAGAAAAATCATGTATCTTTGTTGCCTTGATCGAAGACGACAACGAGGAAGGAGCAACCGTCGGTAGAGGCGGTCGAAGTGCAAGGAGAAGGAGGCGGCAATCTGCATGGAGAGGGGAGGATGAGGAAGTGGATATGGCTTCATCAAAAATAGGGGACGCACGTATGAGAAAAAAGAAGGAGGCGTGTTTTATGAGGGGAACATATGTCTTCCTTTCTTTTCAGATATGGGTATATATCTAGTTTTTAAGAGGTAATTTTCAGTTAAGTGGTTTTTTTATAAAAGGTTATGAAACATAGATATCTGAATTATTAAGAGGCAACATCTTAATTTTTCAATTAAGAGGTAAACAAATAGCCTCTAACTTCATCGCAAGAACTTCATCATCTAGAACGTTAACTTCTCGTGGCATAATGTCAATTGCTAGTTGCTTTTTTGTTTCAAATATTTGCTTCTAAAAAATAAAAAGGGGATTAAATCATGAGTTTCTTTTACTGTTTGATTTTGTATTTCTTCAAAAGTGAAAAAAAAAAGTTTAAATAGCCATCGCTGATTGTTACAAATTGCAATTTTTGTTACATATTGTTGTCTGTGCGGCAATGGATAACAAAATCGAGTATATTACATTATATTTTGTGTGTTTCATGAGTTTTTATTTTAATGCATGAACACTGTAAAACTCTATTCTTTCCGATGACAAACTTCAAGTTAGTTGCTAATGAAGTTTCTTTGATATAGAAGGTAAGGATAATTCAGTAAAGTTAATTATTATTTCAATTTAAATTTTTTAAAATATTTAATAAATAGTTTTGGGCAAATATGATATTTTAAAGTTTAAAAAGGCTAAATATGATATTTAGATATTTGATTGGGCAAATATAATATTTTAACCTTTAAGAAGGGTAGAAACGAAATTCCCATATATATATATATATATATATATATATATATATATATATATATATATATATATATATATATATATATATATATATAGGTCCAAGTTCATTTGAGACCATAATAATTTTGTAAGACCAAGAGACGTAATCTAAAATTAATTTAAAATGCAAAATAAAAAGAAAAAATCTAAAAATTCTTTTTTTAATTATTATTTTCATCACTTTTTTACCTAAAATAAATAAATAAATAAATAATTTCCGGTTTTTTTTTAAAAATACGTGAAATATTCTAATAGAATATATTACACTGTAAATATTCTAATGTGATTTTTAGAATGTTAGAATATTATACTAGATTTGTCAGACATGTAAAATATTCAAATATTCTACTAGAATATGTAAAAAACGGTATTTTATTTTTATTTTTTTTTCGGTATTTTTTTTATAAAATATAAATGACGAAAATAATATTTGAAAAAAAATTTCGAAAACTTTCAATTATTTTGCATTTTAAAAATATTCTTTTATCTCCAAAATAAGTGGCTAGGATTGTGTCTCACGGTCTCACAAAATTAGAACGTCTTCCATGAACATATATATATGTGTGTGTGCGTGTGTGTGTAGGGGTGTCAAAAAAACCCGAACCCGATTAACCCGACCCGACCCTTACCTAAATAAGGTAATTAGGGTTGGGTTCAATAGGGTTACAATTCTAAATCGGGTTATTTGGGTTAACCCGACTAACCCTATTTGTCGTTAGGTTCGGGTTTAGGGTTGATTTTTATAAAAATAAATAAATAAATAAAAAATCGGGTTTCGGGTCAACCCAAATAACCCGGTTAGGAATTCATAACCTTTACATATTTCATTGCTCTCTACTTGAACAATACAAAAAGGCTACAAACCCTTTGAAAATGTAAAATTTTGTGACTCTAGAAGCATACGAGGGTCAAGTAACTCCCATTTGTGAAGTTGAAGTCCAAAAAGATATAAAACCTCCACATCTCAAAAGTACTGGGGAGCGGCTGAGAAAGTAAAGTTTTTATTTTGATGGTTATTTGTAGTTTAAACTAACTGTAGACATGAATAAACTACATGGTGTTGATCGTTAACTAGAGATCGAAAGCTCATATATTTAATATTTATAGTAGAAGAACTCTTTTAACTATTGTGGTGTGGACACTTTTCAGTATGTTGTAATAACCATGAGGTCCATGATATTTTATTTTTAATTTATTTCAGTTTGTATGCATTCTTGATGTTAAGAAAAGAGTACAAAAAATGGTTTGAGTTTATATCAGATTGCATTCTTGAAAAAACCATATATATTATATTTAAATTAATTGTTTAGTGTATTAACCCAACTAACCCGGCTAACTCGACCCTATTAACCCAAAACCCGATTAACACGAACCCGACCAACCCATACCTTAATAGGTTCGGGTGTCGGGTTAAATTATTTTTTGTGAAAACCCGACTAACCCAACCCGTTTAACCCGAAACCCGATCGGGTTGACCCGATTAACAGCCCTGTATATGTGTGTGTTTTTGTGTGTGTGTATGTGTGTGTGCATGCGTAAAAGCTAAAGCCAATGATTTTTTTCCGTGTTTCAAAATACGGTTAACCAACATGTTAACTAATCGAGTACGATAAATTGGATCGGATTTTGCAGTTTTTTCTTTTGCAGTACCTCGACGTGACATGAGCGTGAAAGGGGTTCAAGAATCAGTTTTCTTTTTATAAGGGCTAAAATCACTTATTTTGGCATAATTTTTTGAGACCGTGAGACCAATGTTTTCTAGTGAAATATTCTAATATTCTAGTCATCATAAAAATATAATATGTATCATATTATAACATTATATACTTTCAGAATATTTCAATATAAAATGTGTTAAAAATATTGTTTTAGAATATCAGAATATTACATATATTATATTTTTTTGAATAACATTATATTAGAATATTTCACTAGAAAAAAAAAATGGTCTCACGGTCTCACTAAATTAGACTCGTTTCATATGAACCTAATCCTAATATATATATATATATATATATATATATATATATATATATATATATATATATATATATATATATATATATATATATATAGGGTTAGGTTCAATGGAAAATGAACAATTAGGGCAACATATGTTGGAACCAATAATCAAGTGACACGTGTCCATTTCTTTATTCATAAGCAATGTATTATGGACGTTATTTATGTAGTTATTCCAAAGTAATGTGTAGTTATTCATATAACCTTTCCCTATATATATATATATATATATATATATATATATATATATATATATATATATATATAATTTCACCTTCTCCACCACCAACCACCAAAGTCATGATTTCACAATTTATGAACAAAAATATATGAATAATCATTTATGATTCGGCGTACACCGTTGTTGTCGATATACTGAAACATTAAAACGAAAAATGAAAAATATGTGGCTGATGTTGAATCTCAAGATCTCTGCTTTTTATAAAATCTTAAATAAACCGTCCTATATATATATATATATATATATATATATATATATATATATATATATATATATATATATATATATATATATATAATTGTTTCTCTTATCTTTCGGTCATGATTTATAATACTTTATCATAATATGCTATATTAGTTGTCATTTTATCATATGAATGTGTTTTTATCTCAAATTTTTAAATGACACAATTAATTGGTTTCAACTTCTAACGTATTAAAATTTATAAGTTATTACAAAAATTGGTTAAAAAGTTAAAAACGATTAAATTTGTATGTTCGTAGTATGTCAATTTACATAGTTCAATGCCTAGTGATACATGTAATTTTTTTTCGAATCATCATAATACAGATATGCAATTTCTTTTTGACAAGGAACGTTTGAACATTATTTACAAAAAGTTAGTTGAATTTTGTATGTATATAAATGTTCAAAAAAAATAAAGTTTTATATAGACGCCAAGATTTAAGATTATATAATAATATAACATCCCAAGTGTAACGACATAAAAATTTAAAATAATTTTTCATTTTTCAAACAATGTAAAACTCATTCAACATTCTCAAATCTCATGTTCAACAAATGTCATCATGTTAAAAACATAACCCAAGATCATAGAATAAAATCATCTGCCAGTGTGTACGGATAATGTCGGCGCCTTCCCGCGATCCTCGCTAGTACTAGAAACTCATCAAACATAACACTGTAAGCATAAATGCTTAGTGAGTTTCCCAAAATACCACATACAACAAATACGCCACTCTAGGCCATAGCTCTATGGGACCTTCCAGCCCATGTGTCTCAGGGGACTTCGATCCCAACCTTGGTTGACCTTCCGGTCCTACACGTGATGACCTTCCAGTTCATACCCTTTTGACCTTCCGGTCCATACACTGTTGACCTTCCGGTCCATAACATACTGCTCATAACATAACATAACACATACATATCAAATATCATCTATCAACATATATCACATACTCTTCATAGCACATAAGACCTTTCGGTCACACATAATTACCACTCTAGGTAACGTATAGTGAGAAGACTCACATCGTATGTTGTCTAGTAATTCACGTGCTCAATATTCCCTCAACCTCGTGACAATGACCTAGCCCTGCCTAGACACATAAGTAATCATCTCAAATCAATAATGGCTCTCCAGGCTAGACTAGTCCCTTCCAATGTCCTCTCAGAAGGCTAAAAGACCATTTTACCCTTCTAATGGTCCAAAAGTCCAAGTGTTGACCAAACCCTAAAAGTCAACGAAAGTCAACTGTAGTCAACGGTCAAACTTTGACCAGACCCATCAAGTGCACTCGTGTGACTCGGCGAGTCCATGCATTCCCGTAATCCTCATAAATCCTCACTCGACTCGTTGTAGTTAACCCTTCAGTCGACAGGTTACCACTGGACACGAATAGCGGGGCAACCTGACTCGACTCGTGGAGTCCCCTTATGGACTCGGCGAGTTCCTTCCATGGCAACACTCAAATGACCTTCTGAGGTCAGATCTATTTGTCTAACCTGTAGATCTGACCTTACCATACTCAATAATCACGTAAAGGTACGACGTTTACACTCATGCAACGTCCAATATGCTTCTTTTGGTGAAATAGCCTCTAAAATGGCAACCTAGGTTCATATCTCTAATGGAATAGCATAAAACAGGGAGGTTGGTGCTCTCTGGACCTCTCAAGGTCCAGATCCAGAGTTTTACACTCAAAGGGACATCATAAGCATCATATCCAAGCCAATCCGGATGTTACAATTCTCCCCCACTAGAATCAGACTTCGCCCTCGAAGTCTCGCTCTGCAAACAACTCTGGATGTTGCTCCCGCATCTCCGCCTCTAGCTCCCAAGTCAACTCGGACCTTCTTCGATGTTACCACTGGACCTGAACCAGGAGCACCTCCTTGTTCCTCAGAACCTTGATCTTCCAATCCAGTATCGCGATCGGCTTCTCAACATACATGCTCGAAGCATTTCCTCGAGCGTCTGAATCGTTCGCTCACTCTGTCCGTCCGTCTGTGGGTGGTAAGTGGTGCTGAAATGCAACATCATACCCAAATCCTCCTGGAATTTATTCCAGAATCTGGAAGTGAAACGTACATCTCGATCTGACACAATCGAGATCAGTACTCCATGCCGCGATACCACCTCTCTCACATACATCTCTGCCAGCCTCTCTACGGAAGAGCACTCGCTGATAGCAAGGAAGTGAGCGCTCTTCGTCAGCCGGTCAACGATCACCCAAATTGCATCGACACCCCTCATGGTCCTCGACAATTTGGTGATAAAATCCATGGAAATGTGTTCCCACTTCCACTAGGGAACATCATGTGGCTGCAACTTTCCATGCGGACGTTCGTGCTCGGCCTTAACCCTGCGACACGTCAAGCACCTCCCAACACATCTTAGTGACCCCGGGATGGATCGAGAACCTCGATCTGTGTGCCTCCTCCATCATTATGTCATGTGCCCTGCCCGCAAACGGCACCTAAATCCGGCCCTGAAAGGTCAAAAGCCCTCGGTTATCGGTAACGAACTCAGATACATGTCCAATCATCCGCTCTCTCTTTCGGTTCTCCAATCTCACAGCCTATGCTTGGGCCTCTCGTATGGTATCCAAAATCGTAGTCATCACCCTCATCCTCATAAAAATGTCTAGTACCGTGGCACTCTCCGCCCTGCGGCTCAGGGCATCGGCTACAACGTTAGCCTTGCCCGGGTGGTACAGGATCTCACAGTCATAATCCTTTACCACATCCAACCATCTCCTCTGGCACATGTTCAGGTTGGGTTGATCCATCAAGTACTTCAAACTCTTGTGGTCCGTGTATATGGTACACCGAACCCCATAAAAATAGCGATGCCATATCTCGAGGGCGAACACCACTGCCCCCAACTCTAAATCATGGGTGGGATACTTCTTCTCATGGGGCTTCATCTGTCTCGATGCATATGCTATCACATGCCCTCTCTGCATAAGCACCGCACCCAACCCCGATATTGATGCGTCACAACATACCACAAAATCCTCCATCCCTTTAGGGAGTGCTAATACTGGGGCTTCACATAATCTCTTGCAAAGCGTCTCAAATGAAGTTTGTTGCTCTGGACCCCAACTAAAAGTCATGCCCTTCCGAGCCAAGCTGGTGAGAGGAACAACAATCTGAGAGAAATCCCTGATAAATCTCTGATAGTAGCCGGCATATCCCAGAAAACTGCTGATCTCGGTGTGGGATTTCGGCACCTCCCATCTCATAACCGCCTCAATCTTGTCCAGATCGACAATATCCCATTCTGGTTAACGAGGTGCCCTAAGAACTGGACCTCTCGTAACCAGAAATCGCACTTGGAGAATTTGGCATAAAGCATCTCCGACCTCAATACTCCGAGAATCTCCGTCAAATGCTCATCATGCTGCTCTCGGGATCTCGAATATACCAAAATATCATCGATGAACACGATCACCGACCGATCCAACATCGGCCTGCACACCCTGTTCATGAGATCCATGAACACTGTTGGTGCATTGGTGAGCCCAAAAGGCATCACCACAAACTCGTAATGCCCATAACGAGTCTTGAATGCCGTCTTCTGGATATCTTCATCCTGCACTCTCATCTGATGATATCCAGGCCTCAAATCTATCTTGGAGAACCAAAATGCTCCCGATAACTGATCAAACAGATCATCGATCCTCTGTAATGGATAAGGGTTCTTGACCGTCAACTTGTTCAACTCCCGGTAATCAATGCACATCCAGTGTGAACCATCCTTTTTCTTGACAAAAAGGATCGGCGCTCCCCACGGCGAGCTACTTGGTCTAATAAACCCCTTTCCCAGCAGCTCCTGAAGTTGCGAGGAGAACTCCTGCATCTCTGGCGGCACAAGGCGATAACGCGCATTGGTCATAGGCGCTGCCCCCGAAACAAAATCGATGCGAAACTCCACCTGCCTCTCGGGACGCACACCCGGAAACTCCTCGGGAAAAACATTTGGGAACTCACACACTATCGGAACATCATCAATCGAACTCGGCCTCTCCGCGGCCACTCGTCTATCGGTGACATAGGCTACAAACCCGCTGCAGCCCTGCTTTAAACTCTGTCTTGCTCTGGCAGCCGAACAAAAGGCTGACCCACATCGGGTACCCTTGCCATACACAATCAGCACTCCCCCACTAGGGTATCGTATCGTCACTATCTACCGCTTGCAGTCTATAACGCAAACTTCCCCCATTGCAAGCGGGACCAGATCTATCGGAAACTCAACGCTAAAGATCTCGAGTATATATCCTCGAATCACATCAGTAGCATACACATCTCTCTCTTCAGCTATGGAAACTCATAGAGGTCGACTCAACGCCTCTCGTCGAATACTGATGTGCTGACTAAACGCTAACGACACAAAAGATCGACTCGCACCCAAGTCAAATAACACCAAAGCAGGTACAGAATTCACAAGAAAAGTACCTACACATATCATAAAATAAGCACAATATCTCAACTCATCATAAATAAATGAAAGAATACATACCAGCCACGACATTGGGCGTCGTGCGGACCTCCTTTGCTGTCAACTGGAAGGTTGTCCCGTGAGCCTTCGGTGCCTCGGCCTTCACTGGCCGACCCTCAATAGCTAGTGCAGTAGCAGGGGCAGATCCCTGCGCTGATCCTTGTAACAGTTGTGGGCACTCGGCCTTCCGATGGCCCGTCTGGTTGAAATGAAAGCAAAGAATAAATCCATTGGGGCATTCCTTGTCTATATGCCCCTCCTTTCCACATTTGTAGCAAGCACTCGATTGACAGACTCCATCATGTCCCTTGCTGCACTTCCCACAAGTGCGGCCCTTCTTGCCTCCTGATCTCGCATCGACGAGGTTAGCCCATTTGGCTACCAGCTGAGACTAGACCGGCTGCCTATACTTCCCCTGAGACTCGACCTCCTCCCTGGCCTGAGTCTCCAGCTCAATCTCCCTCTTCCGTTTATTTTCCTGGAGCTCAGCAAATATCCAGTAAGTCGACTTCGCCATGAACTCCCGAATGTCCCTCCTCAGAATGCTCAAACACCGGCTCATGTGTGCCTACTCAGACGACACGTTCTCAGGGCAAAACAACGCCCTCTCATGGAACATCCGTGTAATCACAGTCACGGACTTCGTCCCCTGCTTGAGGGACAAAATGTAACACCAGCGAAATTAGGGTAAAAAAATGAACTTTTTTAAACAATAATTGGGATATACCAAGTGGTATATATCATAACGAGGTTTCCAAAAATATAAAGAACACTAAAATCCGAGTTATAATGAAGAAGTTATGACCAATCGAAGATCCGCGGAAATACCGGTAAAACATTGTTAAGTGTAAAATACGAAATCCCGATAAAATACTTTTTTGCCTTAGGTATCTAAATGAAAGTCATAGATATCATTAAACCGTGAACATACGTGAAAAGAACGCCCAAATCTGACTTCGTATGAGGAAGTTATGATTTTTCGAAGTTTCTGACCTAACAGTAGTCAACTAAAAAATCAAAATAGAGATTTAGAGGTCTTTAGCCGACACAACCTAAACGAAAGTTGAAGACCCCGACAATAGGAGTACAGCAGTAAAAAGTCTGACGAAAATGGACACCAGATGAAGGAGTTATGGAATTTAAACGGAATTTTCCAGGCCCGACCTGTTAAAAATAATATAATAAAAATAAATTCAAAATTAGCCGATGGAGTCTAAACGAGAGTTGTAGAGCCATTTCTTAGCTACACGTGGATATAAAGAACGTCAAAAACAAAGCTCCTATGCAAAATATATGATTTTCTGAAGTTCGGGACACGAATTTCGACGTTGTGTCAGAATTGTCAGTGTTCACGACGTGAACACTGTGTTCACGACATGAACAGTTTGACTGATGCATTTCAGAGCCACTTGACAGATGACGCATGCCATGAGCGAATCGGGGCCAACTCACTACGTGAATTGGCAAAACTCACGACATGAACTTCGATTTTTAGCCTATATATAGAAATTGAAGCCTTTTGAGTTTTGGCTGCTCATTCCTAACCTCTCTCCTACTTCAACTCTCTGTTAAGCCCCAGTAACACTCATGGAACACGACGCAAGGCCCGATGCCCCGAAGTTCCAGAGACACTGCTTCTCTCCAGTCAAAGTACTGCTGCGTGAAGCCCCGGATTTTATACTCAAGCTCTAAAGGAAGTTCTATACTCCCGAGAATCCCGAGATTTCAACTCTCTCTATTTGAAGTTATGCTCGATTCTTCTCTCGACTACTTCAAACAAGTGAGTTCATACCCCTACAAACACACTTTAAATACGTTTTTAACCACTTTTAAACACTTTTAAAGGGGGGGGGGGGGAATACCAGTAAACACACGGCTAAAATCGTGTGAAACATCGATCTTTTGCTATACTTTTCATACTGTTGTTTTAACTATCATATGAAGTTGTTATCATGAAAAACACCTCAGAACACAACTTTACCCTCTTGGGATACAATATGTTTTATAAATAGAAATATGTTTTATTTATACGTTTGCATACTACATCATATCAAGGGTAACCATTTTCAACTTTAACATGATGCTTTTACAAGAAAACTCAACTCGTCATCACGCCTTTGTAACACGTTAGAAAAGGAAATCATTTCATAGAAACGATTTTTCATCATATTACTCGTGAACTTGTTGTTAGCCATCATGTGAGTTCATACCCCTTTTATACACCTTCAAATACTTTATAATGTACTTTTAATACATTTCGGGGGAGAATACAAGTAAACACCCATTTAATCCCGAGTGAAAACATGAAAACTCTTGTTATACTTTGCATGCATTAGACATATACAAAATGCATAGTATCCAGGGTAGCCATCCTTGTTAAACCATTTTATGCATTCAAAGAACTCATGATTTATGCTTTGTCAAACATTGTGAAAGAGGATAAACATTGCATACAAAACTATTACTTTAATACAGACTTAGTTGAGAATCCGTGAGATGATTACATCTTCAAATGCTACCTTTTTGTTAAAAAGGTACTAACTAAAGTCCTGTCTATTATAACCAGAGTCTCCCGTTTAGAGAGCATGTCAAATGTGTATAAATCTATACAGGAAGTCATGATCCTGCGCCCTGACTGCTAGCTACAGTCCTTTGGGTGACAGTTTGTCATAAACGTTTCGACGCCTGAAGACCGTCACCACAGGCATATTATGAATGAGTAGCTATTAAAACTATTCTTCATCTAACAAGTGCGATCTTCTTGTAGCTTTATTATATAAAACTATGCTTCAACCTTTAAGCATGTCAGTTGCTTGCGATTTTTGGTCTTGGACATTAGAGACAGCCTGTTACTTTAGGAAAATAATGGATTTTCCTGTATCTATAACAATCAACTAATAGGAAAATAAGGGATTTTCCTGGTGCAACTATTTACAATTCATAACATGAACATTCATATGCATTTCATACTTTTATAAGAAAATAAGGGATTTTCTTGGAAAATGCACGAACTTTGGAATGCCATACATTTTCTCAAAACCGCTTATGAACTCACCAACTTAATTGTTGACACTTTTTCTTTGAAATAACTTGTATTCTCAGGGAACCGCTAAGCAGGTTTGGAAATCATCTTTGGGGGATTAACGTTCTAGCGTTAATGACTTCTTTTGAAACATGTTATTGTGTTTATATTTGAATATGTAACAACTATGATGATGTAAACCCTTTTAAATATTTGTATATTTGGTGGTGTGTACTTTCCTTACTATGCAATTGTTATGATACTGAATATGACGTCCTCCGCCCCCGAACGTTTCCACCGTTCTGGTTTGGGGGTGTGACAGATTGGTATCAGAGCTTTGTTTATAGTGAATTAAGTATATCAAAACCATTTTTGGTATACAACTGTAAACACAACAGGGCAAAAACACTCTGAGTAAGAGTCATACTTTTAAAATAAAATTTATTTAACTTTGTTGTAAAGTACGCATGCATTCATTTCATATTAATAACAGGGTCAGTAACATAATTAAAACAATATAGAAGTATTATAGATGAGTTGTACAATACAGGTATGCCTTGAGATATGTAATCGGGACTGGGATGAATATAGCCTGATCAACTATTATTGTCTGAGATTCGACTAGCATATGCCAGGGGATAGCTACAATGGACAACAAATCTAAAACTTACCAAACTTATAAACCTTTGAATCTGTGACAACTCGAAATTTTCATTCGGTCAAAACCTAAAAGTCAATCACTTCAATATATAGGTCAATTACATTATTACTTATTTTTAGCAAATTTAAAGTTCGTTTGATTATTTTAATATTATTCTTTAAACGAACGGGTGAAAGAAAGTGCTGTCTCGGGTTTTGAAATTTAAAACCGCAAACACCTCGTGTCTTAGAAGTTCACGACCAAACTTTTTATGTTTGGGTCGAAAAATCACCCAAAAACCATGAACTCATGCATAAGAATGAGTTTACTCCCCAAAAACTAGTCATTTTGTGTTTACTCCCCATTTACCAAAAGAGTAAACTCCAAAAATCCTCTCAAGTATCATCCTAGAATTTATTCAAGATCTTCAATCTAGTGAGTGTTTCTAGCCCTTTCAAGTTAGTATATCACTTAATCTAGTGATTGTACATCCTTTAATCCATCCATTTATGTGTTTTGACTAGTTTTTTCCAAAACACCAAGAACACACACTAGTGTTCTTGGACTTTAAGTACATTTCAAGCTTCCACAATGTAAGTACTTCTATCCTAGAGTCATTTAAAGCTTGCTATACATGTTTACACTAAGGAAAAGTCCCAAGAACACCAAGAACAAGGTGTTCACGGTTTTGGGAGGCTCCCAAAATCGTAAACACCAAATTTAGTGCCTTAGGGTGCTTTAGGGTGTCTAGATGCTTTACAATGCCTTAGGGACTTGTCTAGATCCAAACTTGATGTGTATATCACCTAAAAGATCAAGAAAACAACCATTTATATGTGTTTACAGTTTGGGGATCTCCCAAAACCGTAAACACCCCAAAAAGTGTTTAAATGTCCCATAAAAGTCCCATGGTTGTTCCTTATGTCTAAATCTAACCTGGTCTAGTGCCATGATTGAGCTAAGGACTTGAAAACCCCCAAATACCAAAGTTATGGGTTTAAGGTAGTAAACCCATGAGTTTAAGGTAGTAAAATCATGAGTTTAAGGTAGTAAACTCATGGAGAAATGGTCCTTAGACCGTAAACTCCATTTAGGAGTGTTTTGTTGCCACACAACACTTCCTAAGGCTTAAACATGAAGTAGGAATGCTTAGAATAGCTTAGAAGACTTCAAATCAACAAATGGTCAAAAGTTTAGGAGTTTACGACCGTAAACTCAATAGTTTACGACCGTAAACTCAAGGAGTGTTGGTCTTTAGGGAGTAAACTCATTTTAGGAGTGTTCCTTGAACCCCAAACACACAAGCCTTTCCTTACAACACTTAGATACACTCCTTAGCACTTATAACACTTATACAAAGTGTTTGTCATGTCCTAGAGTGTCTTGACTTGTTTATTAGTTGTTTGAAGACTAATTGTTTATATACATATGTCCTCATATGTAATTTAGGATCTTTGTGCGTGTCTAAGTCTTCACTTGACACAAAGCACTTATCCGACACTTCCTTCCGATTCGCTCGCAACAGGTGAGTTCATACCCCTTAATCAACCTTTTAAATGTTTTTAAATACTTTATGGGGGGATACAAGTAGAATCATGCTACTTATTATATCAATCACATGTGATTAATAAGCAGCATTCAAATGATTGGCTACTCATTAGCCGTTTTACCAAACAGTTTCCTTCAAATGATTTTCATAAACATTTTATATGTTTAATATTAAACTGTTCATTTTACACTGTATGTTTCATTTCAAACTCATTTACAATTGTGTTTCAAACGAATGTTTCTTTATACTTAAACTGTTTTATCAAACCCATGCTTTCAACCCGTTTTATAGATTGACATCAAGTCGATCTTTTCTTAGATAATAATTGTGTTCAAAGGTTTACAAAACTTATTTTATGCTTTTATATATCAATTGCATGCCTATATATGTATAGTTATATAAGAAATGTTTAAAAGACTTAGGAAGGCTATCCACCCTATTTCCTTTTCGCGCTTGAGATGTGGTCTGGTGGGACATCGGGTATCCGTCCGAAGGTTGTTTAAATATTAGTTATATATCATATGTACATATATAGTCATAAAGGTCCTTCCAGTTCATCCAATGCCCTTGGGTAGCAGGGGTATACATCCATGTTCATACGTACCAGTTATATTACTAGTAAGCTACCATAAGGGTAGTTTAGGAAGATACTAATACGTTTACTAGAACAATGCATCACCTAAAGAGTCAGTTCATACATGAGTCATAGTACTTAGTGATGAGAAACAAACATAATACTTAGTGATGAGAAAAAAACATAATACTTAGTGATGAGAAACAAACATAATACATAGTGATGAGAAACAAACATAACACTTAGTGATGAGAAACAAACATATTACATAGTGATGAGAAACAAACATGCAGGCTAGACAGAGGAAGAAGACACAATACAGCTAGCACATACATTACATATACATTACATTAGTTAGGTGAGCCATTAAACGGGTCATGGCACTACCTGCCATGACCATTTTTGTGTCCAGAATCTGCTCAATTGGGGAGCGTATGAGTTTATGTATAGATCTATAATGGATTGACTATCCTACACCTTACTGCTCGCTACAGTGGGACTTGCAAGTCTACGGGTGCCAAATGTCATGTCTTAGGGCATCTTACATCGTCGTTTTACTATAGTCAGTAGCAGGATACAAGTCGATCACATGTTACTTTAAATTTCATTAGATTTAAGGTAGTTAGTACGGTTGTAGTTAGATACTACACCATAGTACTGTTTCATTTTCCCATTACATTCACTTCGTGAACATTCACACGACGTGCAGTAATGTAGAAACTATATTTTTGGATTAATGATAGTCAGATTTGGGAAAATACACACTCTTACAAGAGCCACACACACAGACACTAGATGCCTTGGTAGAAGGATACGATTAGTAGGAAACATAGGGCTTCCTAGGATCATACAAAACATTTTCATACTTACAGTTCATATACATTTTCAACACTTACAGTTCATATACATTTTCAACACTTACAGTTCATATACATTTTCAATACTTACAGTTCATATACATACAAATACTTACATACAAATTAAGACACTAAAATACTTATGATCTCACCAGCTTTAAAAGCTGATAATCTCTTTCAAAATAACTTGTATCCTCAGGTCAACCATAGACAGGTACCGATGCAAGGTTCAGAGAAGATGGTGCTCGTTCAAGACTCATCTTTCTTTTTGATTTATACTTTAGTGTCTATTATAATTTGACAGAACACACTTGTATTAAAATTATATTATTAATGCAATGGATGATGTTGTTGGTTGTTTACTACTTTTCATTGTTGTGATACTGTACATGACGTCCTCCGCCCCAAAACGTTTCCGCCGTTCATGCTTTTGGGGTGTGACAGATTGGTATCAAAGCATTGTTTATAGTGAATTAAGTATATCAACCCATAAAAGATATACTAACTATAAATACAATGGGATTAAAAATACTCTGACCAAGAGTTTATACTTTAAATAATAAAATATTTAATTAAGTATACGTGCCTGCATTCATACTAAAATTAGTGTCACTAAGAGAGTACAAAAGAATTACAATTGTTGGACAACATAGGTGGACTTAGAGACATATAGTTAAAACTGGGAAGATATAGCCTAATCAACTATATTATCCGAGGGTTGACTGGCATGTTCCTAAGTGTAGTTGTGTGGTTGCAACAAGTCAAAAATCTTACCAACCCTACCACAATGACAACAGTAGAACATAACATTAAACTTAAAATACTATAGGGGTATTTGGTGTTACTATAAGTACTTTATACTCTAAAATGGGATCTTCGTTACCAAGTTGATAGTAGCTAAGTGGATACACTAAGGCTATATGTAATTAGGATGTTATAGACTTAGAATTTGTGAAAATTTTACTTTACCCCTATTCTGTGTGAAATTGGAGTTAAGGTCACTTATTCGAAGGCCTATCCTGTTTCGATTACATATAACTGGTATGCACTTCAAAAATAGCGATGTAATTAATGAAGATTTTCTAAATAATTATCTAGATAGTTTGTCTACTAATTATTTTCTTACCCCAATTATCGCGTAGATAACATGGCTGGACTCCATCCCCACGGCAACCAGTATCTTCCGAACGTTGTCATTGCTGGTTGGTTTGGAGAAGAACCAGAGAATGATCATCCTATCCTTTGAATGATCAACATGATGAAGACCTTTTGGATGATGCTAATTCCAAACCCGAGGTTGAGAACCTACCCCAAGCAGCTCCCTTTCCAATTCCTAACCCTCGTCTGGCTTTTCGTGGCCCGACGCCTGAGTGGGTGGAATGCTTGGAAACATGGAGCCAAGAACAAGATCAGCCCATGCCATTTAATGGCGACCGAAGCTTTTATGACCTAAGCAATGGGGGCTCAGCAGACAGAATCTTGCCAATCTTGGTCCGTAGAGTGGCCCGAAATGAGATTCAAGGCAGGACAGCCCTACATCAGATCACCAAAGTTGTCGCCGATGCGAGAATGCATACCCTCTGTGCCATTCGTCTAGAAGATGCTCGTGAAAGATCTGAGAGAAACCATGAAACCCTGCTGCAAGCACTGGCTGAATCACGAGCCGAAGTCATAAAACTCCACGTACGCCAGAGGGTGTACGGAAGACTCCTATTAGATGTGGAACGTCAACTGGCTGAACTGAGAGTTCACCAGAGGGATGACCATCGCCAGTAGTAGAGGCTTTACTTTATCTTCCTTGTTAAAAAGGAATCGCTTTTATGTCTATGTCCGATGTGGCATTTTCTATGAAACTATTTTGTACTGTAAGTAATTTTGGTTAGGTCTTTATGCTGTCAAGAACTATCTTCTCTAGATATGATGTAAGACCTTTTGCCAGGTCATTCTCTCGAACTTTTACGTCATGAACATCAAAGATATTGATAGTCAGCTAACTTCTGTGTCATTCTTTAATCAAGTACTCTTATCATACTTTCATTAGAGTCTATCTGAAACATGCTTTAGTCAAGTCATTGGACTATAGTAATTTAACTCCGGAGACATTTCCCTGGTCTCTTTCAGTGGTTGGATCATGTTATTCACCAACCAACGATACCTCGGCTTGAACGAAAAATGTCATGACACCATTCTACAAACTCACTCCCACTAAGTACTAGGACTGCATCGTAGGGATGTAGGTCAAACCTTTGCGAACATACTTCTAGTCTTTAGTTGAACAATCGAAGTACAACTAGGGCCAACCAAAATCGCTCACAAAATCCGTATCTTTCGTGTTACAGAATCATGTCGTCATCCGGAAACAATCAGCCGAGCAACAATCACGCCGCTACTTTTCAAGCTGCTGTGACAGCTGCCGTGATGGCTGCCGTGACAGCTGTCCTAGCGAATCACAGCACTATCAACACAACCAAGACTGAAAAAGGAGTTGACAATCCCGATCATGTTAACGATCCGAGAAATCAACAAATAGTAACAGTCGCCACCGCTCAAAACAACAACTTAGGGTTCAAGAAACGAAAACGTCAAGCCCAAGTACAACGCAAGAGATTTCAGAGAATTGCCATGCAACAACAACAAGTGGAAACCTCTGCCATCCTAGTACCGAGCAGACCATATAAAGGAACACTCTCGAAGTGCGACCGGTGCAACTACCACCACAAGGGAATTTGCCGAGCCTGGCAATGCAATAATTGCAACAAGATGGGGCACATTGCTCGTTTCTATAGAACTACCTCCACCACTGGAGCAAGCCTAGTTTGCTATAGTTGTGGTGAGGCAGGGCACTATTACAAAAAATGTCCAAAAGAGAAGATCAACGAAAGCAACCGTGTCCCCATAACTTCTACTCAACACTTCACTTCCACCACCAATGTTGGTGCTGTCCAGATATGTGACAACCCGATATTTCAACTCTTTATAATGACCTAAAAAGTCAAGTATTGTAACCACCTTTGAGTTAATAAAATTAACTTTGATAATAAAATGTCCAAAAAGTTTCTATTTAAATTCCTACTATGTTTAATGTCATTAAACCGTGATCGTACGTAAAAAGAATGCCCAAATCCGGCTTCATATATTGAAGTTATGATTTTTCCAAGTTCGGCATAGCGACAGACTGCTAAAAACTCGAATCGGAGATCGAGCGACTTTTGGCCGGAATGACCTAAACGAGAATCGAAGGTCTCGACAATGGTAATTCAGCGGTAAAAAGTCTGGCAAAAACCGACGTCAGATAAAGAAGTTATGAATTTTTAGAGAAATTCCTTAAACACGACATTTTAAAAATAAATAATAAAAATAATTTCGAAATTTGCCGACGGAATCTAAACGAAAGTTGTAGATCGTAGTCTCACCTACGCGTGGATATAAAGACCATCAAAAACGGAATTCGTATGAAGAAGATATGAATTTTAGAAGTTTATTAATTAAATTAAATATAAATTTAATTATAATTGTTTGGTATTATCCGAAGGGAGTCAGCAGATAGGGCCGAAGTATGCCCTGTGTACCCTCGTACGCCCTGCGTACTCAAGGCCTAGGCCTCGGATCGTCCACGTCCCGACCTATGCAAAGCTACCCCTTGTCCTATCCGAAGTCCGAGGCAGTCGAGGACTCGGTCATGCATCACGTACGCGTACGCCCCGCGTACCGAGGCGGTTCCAGCCCCTATAAAAGGGATGCGAGGGTTCCGAAGAAAGGGCTCCATTTCTCTCCTTTCTTTTGCATTCTTGCCTCGTTTTCCGTGCCCGTTCTAACCCGAAGCCCCGGTCATTTTGCTCAATTCCCGAAGGTCGATTTTACTCCCGAGATTCCCGAGAATCCCGAGAAAAATCCGTTTCCCGAGACGAAACTCTGCCCGGTTTCCATCTCGCTTTCTACAAATTTTCAAGTGAGTTCATACCCCTTAATTAACCTTTTAAATGTTCTATAAATGCTTTGATATGCTTTCAAGGGGGAATACAAGTAAAACACAGGAGTATCATCGTGTGTTATATAAAGAATTATTATATGCTTTTATTTAACCAAATCATATGTGATTTATAAACTTTATAGGGAACTTTCGTATATAAAATATGTTACAATAGCATTCTATCTTTTGAAATATAAATTGTTGTAATGCATGTATAAGCTAAACATTTTCTTAGATTATATGTATACTTGTCTATCTTAGGCTCTACAAAAATCTATACTTTCAATACAAGTGATTCCTTTTCTAGGTATTTCTAAACAAACGAGACACACTTTTAGAAAACTATAATAGGTATAGTTTTATGAGGATATTGCTAACTTTTATATACTAGAAACACGATTTTCAAGAAGTCACTTTCATATACAGAACAAACGAACATTTTAACACGTAAATCTGTTTTTATACCACTGTTTCTGAGACATTAACTTGACGTACGTTCGAGTACACATTTCAAGTCTTATATTATATACCAGAATCCCTTGGAGGGGGAGCATGGTGTTTGTGTATAGATCTATACGGGCTTGACAACCCGCGCCTTGACTGTTAGCTACAGTCCATCATTTAGGGTGACAAACGTCATAACATTCCAACGCCTGAAGAACGTTGTGTATAGGCATTCCGAGTCAATAGTATGGTTATAAAACTCACATGAGGTATTAAAAATGCATTGACAAAACATTTTAGAAACAAACATTGGTCTTGAGAGAAGGCTACTTTTATACTAGTAGAAAATATAGGATTTTCTAGAAACAAACAAACAAGGACAAAACATTTCATTTCATAACAAACCTTTGTCATTTAATACTTATGAAACTCACCAGCTTAAATGCTTATCTACTCTTTCAAAATTACTTGTATGTCCCAGGGATTCAGTAATTTCAGGTATCAATATGCTTTTGAAGAAGGGATGCTGCAGCGCCAGTTTAATTTCATATTTTGACATCATATTGTAATTGGTTTTGAACATGTAACTTTTGACAAATGTAAACTTTCAATTATATATATGATGGTTGTATTGCTTTCTTTACTATGTATTCATTTGTTACGTTACCACATGAAGTCATCCGCCCCCGAACGTTTCCGCCGTTTAGGTTTGGGGGTGTGACAGATTGGTATCAGAGCAATGTTTATAGTGAACTAAGTATATCGAATCACATAAGATATACAAACTATAAATGCTTAAGGGACTAATACTCTCTGAAAAATTGGTTATTTACGAGGTTTTCAAACATATTGGTTATTTTACACTTACATACATTTTAGAAACAAACATTGGTCTTGAGAGAAGGCTACTTTTATACTAGTAGAAAATATAGGATTTTCTAGAAACAAACAAACAAGGACAAAACATTTCATTTCATAACAAACCTTTGTCATTTAATACTTATGAAACTCACCAGCTTAAATGCTGATCTACTCTTTCAAAATTACTTGTATGTCCCAGGGATTCAGTAATTTCAGGTATCAATATGCTTTTGAAGAAGGGATGCTGCAGCGCCAGTTTAATCTCATATTTTGACATCATATTGTAATTGGTTTTGAACATGTAACTTTTGACAAATGTAAACTTTCAATTATATATATGATGGTTGTATTGCTTTCTTTACTATGTATTCATTTGTTACGTTACCACATGAAGTCATCCGCCCCCGAACGTTTCCGCCGTTCAGGTTTGGGGGTGTGACAGATTGGTATCAGAGCAATGTTTATAGTGAACTAAGTATATCGAATCACATAAGATATACAAACTATAAATTGTTAGTTCATTTAAGTACCAATGCATGCATACAACAAATTATTTTCATGATTTTAACTATACAACAAGTATTTAGACAAGTTGACACTACGATTAAAACTCGATATATATAATCAGATTTGGGACAAATATAGTGTGATCAACTATATTTGCCCAAGATCGGACCAATATATATCGAGGAATGCTCGTAGTAAGCAACTAGTTTAACTTACATGTTTTGCATGTTTCAACATTATTCAATTCTTATAACCCTATTTCTCGTACAGTCAAATGGCTACATTTCACCACCCTGGTGACCCCTACTTTCCCAACCAAGGCAACAGAGGATGGGTTGAAGATGATCCCGAAGAGGACGAGGAACCCATAGAAGTGGATGATTACTCCGGTACCGACTCAGAGCCGGAAGTGATCAACCCACCACCCGTACAACCTCTCGTCTTCGTAAGGAACTTTCAAGGACCGACTCCCGTCTGGGGAAGTCACCTCCACCATTGGAGCCAACAACAAAACCTACGCCCTCCCTACGGCATGTGTCGGGACTTCTACGATGTCTGAGGTGGAGGTTCGGCTGATCGGGCACTCCCAGTAATGGTGGGTAAGCTAGCCAATCAGTCCTATCAATCCGGAGTTCAAGCTAGCTGGCTTTGGGATGTCAACGTGGAAGTACAGGTTCACACTTCCGACATCCGTAGGCTGGACAGAATGCAAGACAATGCTCAACTCCAAACTGAGGCATTCCAAGCGCAAATGATTGCAGCCCTCGCCGAATTGAGGGAACAACAAGCCGCTTTTGATAGGCTTCTAATGGAGTCAAAGCAATCGGATGCAGAGTCAAGCTCCAAGTGCAACCTACGTCGCAAGTAGTGCTTGCAAAAATCTCAAATTTTGTTATAAGTTAGGACCTCGGCTAAAAGTCTTTAAATTTCTTAAACTTTGTAACCGGAGACCCTTATAGGGGTCAAATTTTCGTGATCATTGTATCAACTATTATAATAATATAAGTGGCACTATTATTATTTTTACGTTGAGTATTTCTTTAAATCCTTGAAAAGTCATCGAGAAAACCAAATGCTTGATTCATATTGTCAGTCTTACAAATAACTTTCATGCTTCTATTTTAAGACTCATACTATCATCTGTTGTCGAACTATAGCAATTTGGTTCATAAGACACATTCAGTTTCTACTAAGTAATTCTTATCGTTATCTTTTCAAACCTTTAGTTGAAGGATGCCTCCGCATAGGAACCCAAGGCGAAACAACGGTGGGGAAGCACCTATACCACCACCACCTCCACCACCTCAATTTGATGCTGTCATGTTCCAAGCAACAGTCACCGCAACGGTAGCAGATGCCATGTCACAGATTAATAACTCGAGTACTACTAGCTCGGGAACTGGCACACGCCTATCCAACCATGGTGAGAGTCATGGGCAACCCCGAGAATGCACCTATAAGGACTTTACTAATGCTAAACCCCGGATGTTTTATGGAACTGGTGGTGTGATAGCTCTGAGGCAGTGGATTGAAAGGACAGAATCAGTCTTTGAAATCTGCTCCTGTCCCGAGCACAGCAAAGTCAAGTTTGCAACTTTCACCCTTATTGATAGAGCTTTAACTTGGTGGAATGGCCATGTTAAGGTACTTACCCTGATAGTGGCAAACTCCATAAGTTGGTAAAGCTTAAAAGTCATGCTGATGAGAGAATACTGTCCACGAGGAGAGATTCAGAAACTCGAGCATGAACTCTGGACTCTTGGAATGGTTGGTACCGACATCGCAACTTATACCAACAGGTTCTGCGATCTGGCAATCCTTTGCCCAGATATGACTACTCCTGAGAGCAAGAAAATAGAGAGATACATTTGGGGTCTGTCGCCCCAAATTAGGTCAAGCATGTTAGCTTCAAAACCTGACACTTTTGAAAGTGCCAAGGAACTGGCACAATCTCTTGTTGACTACGGAGGTCATCAGAACTCAACGGTTGCTACACCAGAACCACAAAAGGAAAACAACAACAACAACAACAACAACAACAATAACAAGAAGAGGGTATGGAATAAAGGGAAGGATGGGTCTTCCCAAGAATCCGCGAAGAAACAACTGGTCTCAGTGAATGCTGCCACTATACCTACTACAGTTCCTACAAATACCTACCCAACAAGGCCTTATGTAGGTAACTTTCCAAAGTGCGCCAAATGTACTTACCACCATCATGGACCTTGTCGGGAAATGCAGTGCGCCAACTACAACAGAAAGGGGAACACTGTCCGTTTCTGCAAGGAGCCCGCAAAGCCGATCACTCAAGTTCCCAACGCGGGTGTAGGCCAGACTTGCTACGGTTGTGGCGAGGTGGGCCACTACAGGAGGAACTGCCCTAAGACAGCAAATATCGGCGGGGTGGGACGAGTTTTAGCTATAGGCCACGATGAAGCCGTAGCTGATCCGACTGTAGTTGCTGGTACGTTCCTTCTAGATAGTTCCTATGCATGCATATTATTTGATAGTGGAGCGGAGAGAAGCTTCGTGAGCCAAAACTTTATTCACTTACTTAAACCTAAACCTAGCAAGTTAGAAAAACCATTCACTGTAGAGATGGCAAATGGAAAAACTGAAAACACTAACTGCATATACATGGACTGTACATTAACTTTAGACGGTCATTCTTTCCCAATCAATCTCATGTTGGTCTAAATTAAAAGTTTTGACGTCATAGTCGGCATGGATTGGTTGATTCTTCTTCGTGCCAACATCATGTGCTTTGAGAAAGCAGTTCGTCTTAATCTCCCTAACAACGAAACATTAGTGATTTACGGCGACAAATCAAGTACAAACCTTCGCATCATTTCGTGCATCCAAGCTCGAAAGTGGTTGCGGAAGGATTGTCGAGCATTCCTAGCACACATCGTCGATACAAGTCAGGAACTGAAGGACATCAAGAACATTCCAGAAGTACGCGACTTTCCCGATATCTTTCCAGAAGAACTACCGGGATTACCACCACAACGCCAAGTCGAGTTCAGAATCGACTTAGTTCCAGGGGCTACCCCAGTAGCAAAATCGCGTTATCGTCTAGCACTAGCAGAGATGCAAGAACTTTCCAGTCAACTTAATGAACTCCTTCAAAAAGGATTCATAAGACCAAGTTTCTCACCTTGGGGAGCACCGGTCTTGTTCGTAAAGAAGAAAGACGGATCGTTCCGTATGTGCATTGACTATAGAGAGCTGAACAAACTTACTGTCAAAAACCGTTATCCTCTACCCCGTATTGACGACCTATTTAACCAACTTCAGGGAGCAAACTACTTCTCAAAGATAGATCTACGATCCGGATATCAACAATTACGATAGGAGCAGTACTAGTTGCTCTGAAGATCTGGAGACACTACTTATACGGAACAAAGAGTACTATTTTCACCGATCACAAGAGCCTTCAACGCATTTTTAATCAGAAGGAACTCAACATGCGACAACGACGATGGGTTGAGTTACTCAATAACTATGAATGTGAAATTCGTTATCATCCTGGCAAGGCCAACATGGTGGCTGAAGCCCTCAGTCGAAAGGAATACACTGGTCGGAGGGTCAAATCTCTGACTATGACTATCCATTCCCACTTATCCACACAAATTAAGGAGGCACAAATGGAAGCTTTGCAACCTGAAAATGTGGCAGGTGAATCCCTGCGAGGAATGGAAAAGAATCTAGAAGTCAAGGGTGGCGGAGCATATTATCTCATGGACCGAATCTGGACACCGAAACATGGTGGTTTCAGAGACGTAGTCATGACCGAAGCACATAACACAAGATATTCCGTTCACCCAAGTTCAGATAAAATGTATCTGGATCTTAAGAAACTGTATTGGTGGCCTAACATAAAAGCAGAAATTGCTACCTTTGTAAGTAAATGCCTTACTTGCGCAAAGGTTAAAGTCGAGTATCAAAAACCGTCAGGATTACTACAACAACCGGAGATACCAGAATGGAAATGGGAACAGATTACTATGGACTTCATAACCAAGTTGCCCAAGACGACGGGTGGACTTGATACCATATGGGTCATCGTCAACAGATTGACAAAATCCGCGCATTTCCTACCAATCAAATAGACTGACAAAACGGAAAAGCTTACAAGAACTTACATAAGGGAAGTCGTGCGACTGCATGGTGTTCCGATATCCATTATCTCCGATAGAGATAGTAGATTCACTTCAAGATTCTGGCAGTCACTACAAAGTTCCCTGGGGACTAGGCTAGATATGAGTACAACCTACCACCCACAAACAGAAGGGCAAAGTGAGAGAACGATACAAACTTTGGAAGATATGCTGAGAGCCTGTGTGATTGACTTTGGAAAGGCATGGGATATCCATTTACCCCTTGTCGAATTTTCATACAACAATAGTTATCATACAAGCATAAAGGCTGCTCCGTTTGAAGCCCTCTATGGTCGAAAGTGCAGATCCCCTTTGTGTTGGACTGAAGTTGGCGATACCCAGTTAGCTAGAGCATGAGTTCCTGAAAGCACTCTCATCGGTCCGGAAATCATACGAGAAACGACAGAGAAGATCGTTCAAATTCGTGAACGGTTGAAAGCCTCAAGAGACAGACAGAAAAGCTACGCTGACCAAAGGAGGAAACCTTTGGAATTCCAGGTAAGAGACCATGTTTTATTGAAGGTCTCACCGTGCAAAGGTTTAATACACTTTGGGAAGCGTGGGAAAATAAATCCAAGATACATAGGGCCTTTCGAGATTCTTGCTAGAATCGGCCCTGTGGCTTACAAACTTAACCTACCGCGTGAACTTAGTAACATACATCCAACCTTCCATGTCTCGAACTTAAAAAAGTGTCTGTCCGATGAGACTCTTGTTATTCCACTCGACGAGATCGAGATCAACGAGAGCCTCAACTTTTTGGAAGAACCGGTAGAAATCATGGACCGAGAGGTCAAACAAACAAAACAAAGTCGCATACCAATCGTGAAGGTTCGCTGGAACGCCAAGCGGGGACCTGAATTCACATGGGAACGTGAATATCATGTGAAACAAAAGTACCCTCATCTTTTTCTCTGATCCACTAGTATCTTTACTACTTTAAATTTCGGGACGAAATTCCCTCTAACGGGGGGATGATGTGACAACCCGATATTTCAACTCTTTGTAATGACCTAAAAAGTCAAGTATTGTAACCACCTTTGAGTTAAGAAAATTAACTTTGATAGTAAAATGTCCAAAAAGTTTCTATTTAAATTCCTACTATGTTTAATGTCATTAAACCGTGATCGTACGTATAAAAAATGCCCAAATCCCACTTTGTATATTGAAGTTATGATTTTTCCAAGTTCGGCATAGCGACAAACTGCTAAAAACTCGAATCGGAGATCGAGCGACTTTTGGCCGGAATGACCTAAACGAGAATCGAAGGTCTCGACAATGGTAATTCAGCGGTAAAAAGTCTGGCAAAAACCGACGTCAGATAAAGAAGTTATGAATTTTTAGAGAAATTCCTTAAACACGACATTTTAAAAATAAATAATAAAAATAATTTCGAAATTTGTCGACGGAATCTAAACGAAAGTTGTAGAGCGTAGTCTCACCTACACGTGGATATAAAGACCATCAAAAACGGAATTCGTATGAAGAAGATATGAATTTTAGAAGTTTATTAATTAAATTAAATATAAATTTAATTATAATTGTTTGGTATTATCCGAAGGGAGTCAGCAGATAGGGCCGAAGTACGCCCTGCGTACCCTCGTACGCCCTGCGTACTCAAGGCCTAGGCCTCGGATCGTCCACGTCCCGACCTATGCGAAGCTACCCCTTGTCCCATCCGAAGTCCGAGGCAGTCGAGGACTCGGTCATGCATGACGTACGTGTACGCCCCGCGTACCTTCGTACGCTCCGCGTACCGAGGCGGTTCCAGCCCCTATAAAAGGGATGCGAGGGTTCCGAAGAAAGGGCTCCATTTCTCTCCTTTCTTTTGCGTTCTTGCCTCGTTTTCCGTGCCCGTTCTAACCCGAAGCCCCAGTCATTTTGCTCAAGTCCCGAAGGTCGATTTTACTCCCGAGATTCCTGAGAATGCCGAGAAAAATCCGTTTCCTGAGACGAAACTCTGCCTGGTTTCCATCTTGCTTTCTTCAAATTTTCAAGTGAGTTCATACCCCTTAATTAACCTTTTAAATGTTCTATAAATCCTTTTATATGCTTTCAATGGGGGGAATACAAGTAAAACACATGAGTATCATCGTGTGTTATATAAAGAATTATTATATGCTTTTATTTAACCAAATCATATGTGATTTATAAACTTTATAGGGAACTTTTGTATATAAAATATGTTACAATAGCATTCTATCTTTTGAAATATAAATTGTTGTAATGCATGTATAAGCTAAACATTTTCTTAGATTATATGTATACTTGTCTATCTTAGGCTCTACAAAAATCTATACTTTCAATACAAGTGATTCCTTTTCTAGGTATTTCTAAACAAACGAGACACACTTTTAGAAAACTATAATAGGTATAGTTTTATGAGGATATTGCTAACTTTTATATACTAGAAACACGATTTTCAAGAAGTCACTTTCATATACAGAACAAACGAACATTTTAACACGTAAATCTGTTTTTATACCACTGTTTCTGAGACATTAACTTGACGTACGTTCGAGTACACATTTCAAGTCTTATATTATATACCAGAATCCCTTGGAGGGGGAGCATGGTGTTTGTGTATAGATCTATACGGGCTTGACAACCCGCGCCTTAACTATTAGCTACAGTCCATCATTTGGGGTGACAAACGTCATAACATTCCAACGCCTGAAGAACGTTGTGTATAGGCATTCCGAGTCAATAGTATGGTTATAAAACTCACATGAGGTATTAAAAATGCATTGATTTACGAGGTTTTCAAACATATTGGTTATTTTACACTTACATACATTTTAGAAACAAACATTGGTCTTGAGAGAAGGCTATTTTTATACTAGTAGAAAATATAGTATTTTCTAGAAACAAACAAACAAGGACAAAACATTTCATTTCATAACAAACCTTTGTCATTTAATACTTATGAAACTCACTAGCTTAAATGTTGATCTACTCTTTCAAAATTACTTGTATGTCCCAGGGATTCAGTAATTTCAGTTATCAATATGCTTTTGAAGAAGGGATGCTGCGGCACCAGTTTAATCTCATATTTTGATATCATATTGTAATTGGTTTTGAACATGTAACTTTTGACAAATGTAAACTTTCAATTATATATATGATGGTTGTATTGCTTTCTTTACTATGTATTCATTTGTTACGTTACCACATGAAGTCATCCGCCCCCGAACGTTTCCGCCGTTCAGGTTTGTGGGTGTGACAAGATATGTCACCAATGCGGTGAAATTGAACACCTCAAGAAGGATTGCCCGATAGCACAGAACTCTGGCGTGGACGGGAAGATTCTCAGGATCGCAGCTGCAGGAGAGCCTACTCCAGACGCACGTTAATGTAATTAAGGCGTTTCGTTGTAACAGACTTATAAACCATTTTAATTTAGTGTGACTCGAGTGTTACCTTTTGAGGGAGCCCGTCAGTTAAGGTACCGTTGTGCTGCGTATACTTGTCTTTTTTAGTATACCTTATTCGCAGCAATAGTCTTGTAGTATGCCTAAAGTGTTGTAACTCTGTTGATGGTCGCACATCTGTATTTTGTCGGTAACGTCTTATGTTCAAATCTAATGTCTTTAATTTTCCTTATTATTCCGACATTATCATACAACTAAATTCAATTTGATCCACACCATACCAGCTTCTTAAGTACATCTCTTTCTCAGTAAACGTCTTTTTAGCAAATCCGTCATTTCAGAACACCGAAGTACTCATGCGTGGAGTGCCTCGTTCTTTTCTTTTCCGAAGAAATCCCCGAAGTACCACTCGTGCAGTACATCAAGTTCAATCCAAGGATTCATACGGTTGATCTATCATTGAGGAATGTATACATAAGGGTGATATATAATCAAGGTTCTACAGGTTTTGAATTGATGATTCTACTTTAACTTCTTTTCCCTCGATGGGATATGAGCTTAAAGAAGAATCAGTTATTCGACTACCTTTTCAATCTTAATTATATACAACTCGTATACACGATATTGTGATCGTTGAACCAAATATGAATTCTAATATGAACTTCATGACGGAGACTGCCCAAGACTACGAGTAATCGTGTCGTCATGTGAACAAACTTAGAACCCAGTATGACTCCTGTAAACAGATCACCCTATAGTCTAAACACCTACGGAGATACAAGAACAGCCCGGACAACGTAGCAAACTGCAAAAAATAGAATTAGAAGACTAGACTTCTCACCCTGGAGAACTCCGGTCTTATTCTTCCAGAGGTCGACGGATTGCATCGTATGTACCTCTGATATCAAGGACTCCGTCAAGATTTTCCATTAGAAATCGTTGTCTCTTCCTCGCATAGATGAAGCGGTTGAGCAAACGCAAGGAATGAATTACTTTCAGAAATGGTCCTGAGATCTGAATATCACCAGTTTGAGTGTGAGGGGTGGATGTTCGGAAGACTACCTTCTGAACTCGATGCAAACACTTCCAATCCGTAGTGATACCCTCGGATAGGACCAATACGCCCGAAGCATTCATGAGTTTAATGAATAGAGTCCGTCTGTCTTACTTGGATCAGTTCGTCATTCTCCATGTAACGACTTACTTATCTACCCTCGTAGTAAGAAGTAACCCGCGGAAACATTACCTCGGAGATACTTTTCGCAAAGTTCTCTGAACACGAGTTTTGGAATTGAGGAGTCAAAATTTCCTAAAACACACTATTAGTGATGTGGAAATTCTTGAGTACTCTGTCAGTTTATTTAAAACCGTTGAGAATTTGTCGACACCAGAGCCGCTGACAGAAATTCGCCAAATCATAGGTCTTACAGACCTACTGTCATAGTTCATCCAGAACTCCCCGCAAATCAAAGAAACCTTTACGACTTTGACCAGCAGGGGGTGGCCCTTGACTGGGAAGATAAACAGGAAAAAGAAACCTTGGAGATTCCAAGTGTGAGACCAAGTTCTTTAGGAAAACTCACTCTGGGAATGGCTTAATACGCTTCGCTTCGCGTGGAAAGCTAAATCCAAGATAGTTAGGACCTCCGAGATTCTTACCAGAATCGGTCCTGTATCTCACAGACTAAACCTACTCCGCGAACTCAATAACGTACATTTTACCCTTCATGTCTCGATCTTGAAACCTTACCTTTCCGTTAGGACCCTCGTATGTTCGACCCGACGAGATTGACATTATCGAGATCCTCGCCTTCGTATTAGAACCGTAGTGACCCTCGACGAAGAGGTCAAACGGACGAAGCAACGCCGTCGCCAGATAGTGAAGGTTCGTTGGGATACCAACCGAGGACCCGAATTCACTTATGAGCGCGAAAACCAATCGATTAGAAAGTTTCCACCTCATGACTCGATCATTCGTACCTACTTCTTTACCTAAATTCTAATTTCGGGACGAAATTCCCTTTCACAGGGGGATGATGTGACAACTCGAAATTTTCATTCGGTCAAACCCTAAAAGTCAATCACTTCGATTGATAGGTCAATTACATTATTACTTATTTTTAGCAAATTTATAGTTTGTTTGATTGTTTTAATATTACTCTTTAAACGAACGAGTGAAAGAAAGTGTCGTCTCGGGTTTTGAAATTTAAAAACCGCAAACACCTCGTGTCTAAGAAGTTCACGAACAAACTTTTATGTTTGAGTCGAAAAATCACCCAAAAACCGTGAACTCATGCATAAGCATGAGTTTACTCCCCAAAAACTAGTCATTTTGTGTTTACTCCCCATTTAACAAAAGAGTAAACTCCAAAAATCCTCTCAAGTATCATCCTAGAATTTATTCAAGATCTTCAATCTAGTTAGTGTTTCTAGCCCTTTCAAGTTAGTATATCACTTAATCTAGTGATTGTACATCCTTTAATCCATCCATTTATGTGTTTTGACTAGTTTTTCCAAAACACCAAGAACACACACTAGTGTTCTTGGACTTTAAGTTCATTTCAAGCTTCCACAATGTAAGTACTTCTATCCTAGAGTCATTTAAAGCTTGCTATACATGTTTATACTAAGGAAAAGTCCCAAGAACACCAAGAACAAGGTGTTCACGGTTTTGGGAGGCTCCCAAAACCGTAAACACCAAATTTAGTGCCTTAGGGTGCTTTAGGGTGTCTAGATGCTTCACAATGCCTTAGGGACTTGTCTAGATCCAACCTTGATGTGTATATCACCTAAAAGATCAAGAAAACAACCATTTATATGTGTTTACGGTTTGGGGATCTCCCAAAACCGTAAACACCCCAAAAAGTGTTTAAATGTCCCATAAAAGTCCCATGGTTGTTCCTTATGTCTAAATCTAACCTAGTCTAGTGCCATGATTGAGCTAAGGACTTGAAAACCCCCAAATACCAAACTTATGGGTTTAAGGTAGTCAAATCATGAGTTTAAGATAGTAAACTCATGATTTTAAGGTAGTAAATTCATGGAGAAATGGTCCTTAGACTGTAAATTCCATTTAGGAGTGTTTTGTTGCCACACAACACTTCCTATGGCTTAAACATGAAGTAGGAATGCTTGGAATAGCTTAGAAGACTTCAAATCAACAAATGGTCAAAAGGTTAGGAGTTTACGACCATAAACTCAAGAGTTTACTACCGTCAACTCAAGGAGTGTTGGTCTTTAGGGAGTAAACTCATTTTAGGAGTGTTCCTTGAACCCCAAACACACTAGCCATTCCTACACCGCTTAGATGCACTCCTTAGCACTTATAACACTTATACAAAGTTTTTCTCATGTCCTAGTGTGTCTTGACTTGCTTATTAGTTGTTTAAAGACTAATTGTTTATATACATATGTCCTCATATGTAATTTATGATCTTTGTGCATGTCTAAGTCTTCACTTGACACCAAGCACTTATCCAACACTTCCTTCCGATCCGCTCGCAACAGGTGAGTTCATACCCCTTAATCAACCTTTTAAATGTTTTTAAATACTTTATGGGGGGATACAAGTATAATCATGCTACTTATTATATCAATCACATGTGATTAATAAGCAGCATTCAAATGATTGGCTACTCATTAGCCGTTTTACCAAACAGTTTCCTTCAAATGATTTTCATAAACATTTTATATGTTTAAAACTCCTAATTAAATTGTTCATTTTACACTGTATGTTTCATTTCAAACTCATTTACAATTGTGTTTCAAACAAATGTTTCTTTATACTTAAACTGTTATATCAAACCCGTGCTTTCAACCTGTTTTATAAATTGACATCAAGTCGATCTTTTCTTAGATAATAATTATGTTCAAAGGTGTACAAAACTTGTTTTATGCTTTTATATTATCAATTGCATGCCTATATATGTATAGTTATATAAGAAATTTTTAAAAGACTTAGGAAGGCTATCCACCCTATTTCCTTTTCGCGCTTGAGATGTGGTCTGGTGGGACATCGGGTATCCGTCCGAAGGTTGTTTAAATATTAGTTATATATCGTATGTACATATATAGTCATAAAGGTCCTTCCAGTTCATCCAATTCCCTTGGGTAGCAAGGGTATACATCCATGTTCATACGTACCAGTTATATTACTAGTAAGTTACCATATGGGTAGTTTAGGAAGATACTAATACGTTTACTAGAACAATGAATCACACAAAGAGTCAGTTCATACATGAGTCATAATACTTAGTGATGAGAAACAAACATAATACTTAGTAATGAGAAAGAAACATAATACTTAGTGATGAGAAACAAACATAATACTTAGTGATGAGAAATAAACATAATACATAGTGATGAGAAACAAACATAATACTTAGTGATGAGAAACAACCATATTACATAGTGATGAGAAACAAGCATACAGGCTAGACAGAGGAAGAACACACAATACAGCTTGCACATACATTACATATACATTACATTAGTTAGGTGAGCCATTAAAAGGGTCATGGCACTACCTGCCATGACCGTTTTTGTGTCCAGAATCTCCTTAATTAGGGAGCGTATGAGTTTGCGTATAGATCTATACTGGATTGACTATCCTACACCTTGCTGCTCGCTACTATGGGACTTTTAAGTCTACGGGTGCCAAATGTTATGTCTTACGGCGTCTTACATCGTCGTTTTACTATAGTCAGTAGCAGGATACAGGTCGATCACATGTTACTTTAAATTACATTAGATTTAAGGTATTTAGTACGGTTGTAGTTAGATACTACACCATAGTACTGTTTCATTTTCCCATTACATTCACTTCGTGAACATTCACACGACGTGCGGTAATGTAGAAACTATATTTTTGGATTAATGATAGTCAGATTTGGGAAAAGACACACTCTTACAAGAGCCACACACACAGACACTAGATGTCTTGGTAGAAGGATACGATTAGTAGGAAACATAGGCCTTCCTAGGATCATACAAAACATTTTCATACTTACAGTTCATATACATTTTCAACACTTACAGTTCATATACATTTTCAACACTTACAGTTCGTATACATTTTCAATACGTACAGTTCATATACATACAAATACTTACATACAAATTAAGACACTAAAATACTTATGATCTCACCAGCTTTAAAGCTGATACTCTCTTTCAAAATAACTTGTATCCTCAGGTCAACCATAGACAGGTACCGATGCAAGGTTCAGAGAAGATGGTGCTCGTTCAAGACTCATCTTTCTTTTTGATTTATACTTTAGTGCCTATTATAATTTGACAGAACACACTTGTATTAAAATTATATTATTAATGCAATGGATGATGTTGTTGCTTGTTTACTACTTTTCATTGTTGTGATACTGTACATGACGTCCTCCGCCCCAGAACGTTTCCGCCGTTCATGGTTTTGGGGTGTTACAGAATCAAACGTAACATTTAGAATACTATAGGAGTACTTTATGCATACAATAACTTTAATTTTAATGTTCAACCTTATGTGCCTTAGTTCTAGACAATCCTTATCTCCGTATTATCGTACAGACACAATGGCTGGATTCCACCTACCAGGAGACCCCTACTACCCGGACCAAGACATTGTAGAAGGGATAGAGAATGATCCAGAAGAAGAAATGCAAGAAGAATCAGACTCAGATCCCGAGGACAATAACCTAACCTTAGGAGCTCCAATTCAAAATCCTAATCCTCGACCGGAATTTCATGGCTCGACACCTCTATGGGCAACAACCCTGAATAGGTGGAGTCGTGAACAGGATCAACCCCTTCCATACAATGGAGACCGAAGCTTTTACAATCTAAGCGAGGGACGCTTAGCAGATAGAGTCCTTCCTATATTGGTTCACCGAATTGCTCGCATTGATGAACAAGGAAGGACAACCATCCATCAAACTGAGGAAAATGATGCGAACACCAGAGTCAATATAGTTCGCATCCGACAATTAGGATTAGCTCACGGGAGAATCCTAAATCAAAATGAAGCTTGGCATAGAGAGCTAACTGAAACTCAACCTGAAGTCAGGGAACTTAGAGCATGCCAGGCAAGGTATGAGATGCGTTTGCTCGAGATGCAACATCAGTTGGCAGGTCAAAAGGCTCAGCAAAACAGTTCCCGCCGCCAGTAGAGGATACTCTACTTACTCCTTCTTTTGGGTTGTGAAATAACCTTAGTATGTACTCTAAGTAGTACTCTTTTCATGTAATTATTCCTGTCTACAAGTACTGTCTCGTTAAGTCTTTATACTGTTAGGTTTCCCTGTGTGGTATATTATAGACCTACCCCAAAGTCTAATTTTCCGAATTCTAAGTAACTATATACCAACTAATATGACAGACCTCTTTCTTCCTTTAAAGATTATCTTTATCAATCTGCGCTTTGTCTATGTAAGCAGTTCATGACGTAAATTGTTATAGCAACTCACTACACTATCCATGTCAATCTAATCTATCGTAGTTCAACGTTATTTAACTCAACAACACTGGCGAAGTCTTTCCACCATTTCATCTGTAACCCTATAGCTGGAAAATGCCTTCTCGCTAATCAAACAAACTAAACCCTTTGATAAACCCAACTTTTTTATCACTTACACCCTTTAGAGAGAGACGATTATCATAGAATAACAAACCTTTATAACTTCAATTAGGGCAATCAAAACAACGACGGAGATTAAAACATCCCTGAGGAAAGGCAAGGACGCCGTGTTTATAAGATACAGGATATAACAAATCGTTACCACCGAGGAGAGGACAGAGAGCAGAGGGAACCACTCGTGAAGCTTGAGAGGTGGTATAGAACCTGATGCGTCAGACTAACAAGTAATAATTATTATTAGCTAATGAGTTGGTAAGTATAATACTCACGCTTTAAGATTGATACATCACATCCTTCTTCATGACTCGGAAAAGTAAAGGATATACCCTCTCCCAAAACTCATGAAGCTAGATCAACTTGATATTTCAAAATTTCTACCCTAAATTGCAAAAACTAAATGTAAATGCGATACCTATTTCAACCCTCAAGTATAAATACATCATAAGGAATGTAAGTCGGAACATTAGAAACCGAATAACAAAGTGAGGAAATTATACGTATAAAGTCCAAATAAAGACGATCCTAGTTATCTAACCAACTCATTTCACATCATGTAACAGAATCATGTATTCACCTGGAAGTAATTGAGGGGTTTTGAGCATTCTAACACGTCCTAAGTGTACATGCAACCCTAATAACCTTGGATCTATGTTTGTCTAATTATCATGCAAAGTTGAATTCCAAGGTTATATTCCTATCTATCATACATGGGGAATATTTTTAACTTGAATGAAAGATAGAATAACATACCTTGTTGTTGCGTATGATCCTTGAAACCTTGTGAGCCTAGCACCCCAAGTGTGATGCCTCAAATGCATCACACAACACCAAATGAAAAGGAGTAAACTTTGAGAGAATCTTACACTTGCAAAATCGGCTCTAGCCCTCTTGTTTCTTAGTGTAACCGATTTTGGTGGAGAAGATGGTCTTTATATAGTGTGAAACATCTAGGGTTACACCATGTAAACCCTAATGTGTCATGGCTCTTCATTTCCATGACCCATGGGTTTGTAACTCCCATGAAGCATCCATGGAGCATCCTATGGGTTTAACCCAACTTGATAATCCATGGAGCCTCTTAGCCCACTTTACAAGTTATGTATGATTTACATAATCAACCCATATATTTAATTAGTTATCTTTTGATCACTTAATTAGTTCTAAATTAGTTCTTGATAAAACTAATTAAATAATATTATTAATATATTAGAACTTATAATATATTAATAAACCACAAGCGTTATTTCTCTCATTTAGTCTATCCAGTTGCATGGTGCCATGCAACCCAAATGGACCATGCCAGGTCGGGTCAAGTACATACCAGAAATAGTTATGGACTTAGACACCTTATCCAACAGTTTCCCACTAGGATAAGTCTAATAACTATAACTACAATACTTCAAGAACCGATCGGCAATCGTAGCTCTTTCAAGGTCTCTCAGAACTGGGAAGATGTTGATACGCCATTTAAGATAAGTGATTATATAATCCTCTGTTCTTGATATCAGCCGGACAAATACATGGAACAATGTCTTACTTATTGTCCAGCAGTTTGTTTCCCGATTTCTGATTTGTTTGACAAAGAAGTTAATTGAACACATCAACTGATTTCTAACCAGGCCCAGTACATACGTCAAAATAAAATCATCGAGGGGCCCAGATATCAGCTTCTAATCCAAGAAGGAACAGATAAACTTCGACTCATATGTTTGATCTACTACTTATTGAATTATACACAAAGGCACGTTTTATAACATCTAGTTACCAATGCGTTTTTGTACAATCAATGCATAACCTACTCATAGGTAGCAAATCATATCTCTAGGTTTGAAGACTTATATGATATTACCGTCTCACGATCACTCAAGATAAATTCCATGAAGTGATTCCAGTGAGCGTGGGTTGAGTCCAATGCTCAGAACTTATGAGCACTCATGAGTGTTGTAGCCATGTCCAACAACTTAGACCTCTGCAACCAATCATGACAGTCTTGATTCATACCTACTTCCGACATATGACCGACTGTGGAGGTTCGAATAATATGATATACCAAACATAATTATTTTGGAAGTCATAACATGCAAAAGAAATATAGTAAACGATCGACAAGAGATAGAAAAACTTTACTCATAAATAAAACACCTTTTATTCATCATCTAATGTAAATTACACTTTACAAATTTCGAGGTTATCTAACTACTAAATCTAATATCATCCTTAAGCCCTATGCTCCGAGCATGCTGAAGCTGCTTAACCCGAGTCAGTTCCTTCATGAGGGGATTTGTTGGATTCTCATCCGATGATACCCTCTTCCTCACGCGGAGTCCTTCTTCTATTCGATGTCTGATGAAATGTTATTTTATGTCGATGTGTCTGGATCTCCCGTGATCCCTCGGTTCCTTGGCTAAGGCAATTGCACTTTCACTATCACATAAAATTTCCATTGGCTCTTTAATAGCTAGCACAACTCCAAGGTCTCAAATGAAGTTCTTCTGCCATATCGCCTCCTTTGCTGCCTCGCTAGCTGCTATATACTCTGATTCACAAGTTGAATCAGCCACTGTCTCTTGCTTGGAACTCTTCCAAGAAATTGCTCCTCCGTTTAAGGTAATGACCCAACCTGACTGAGAGCGGAAATTATCCCTATCAGTCTGAAATCTAGGATCACTATACCCTACAACTCTCAAGTCTTCACTCCCACCAAGGGTAAGGACCCAGTCCTTAGTCCTCCGTAGGTACTTGAGGATATTCTTCACCGCAGTCCAGTGTGTCTTGCCAAGGTTCCCCTGATACCTTCTAACCATGCTCAAGGCAAAGGCTACATCAGGTCGAGTACATGTCATAGCATACATGATCGGTCCTACAGCCGAAGCATAAGGTATTCGACTCATTTATGCTATCTCAGCCTGAGTACTAGGGCTTCGTGTCTTACTCAATCTAGCGTTACTCTGGATGGGTAACTCTCCTTTCTTGGAGTCCTGCATGCCGAATCTCTTTAGCACCTTATCCAAGTAGGTACTCTGACTAAGTCCAATTAGTCTTTTACTCTGGTCTCTCAAGATCCTTATCCCTAGAATATTGTCACACCCCGCTAAAGCGGAAACACGAGGCGTGGCAGTATAAAGGGTTTCATAGCAAAAGTTAAAAGACAACACCAATCATAGTATTATAAATCATTACAATTTTACAATGGGTTTTAACAACTTTTAAAAGAAATTACAATGTAAATTGAAATACAACACATGCGAATCCTCCTAAAGTGAACTGTCCCTAAGTGCCACTTACTCGATGATTCCTGAAAAAGCATGTAAAACGAGCGTCAACTATAAAAATAGTTGGTGAGTACTCACAGATAAACAAAATAATATTGGTTCCATGAATTGAAATCAATGTTTTGATAAAAGTTTCCAATAATAAAAGTATATTGTTAAAATGAGTAAATAAGTTTGTAAAAACAAAGTTCTTTGTCATCATGAGAGATAAAGTATGTTGCCCAAATAAGATGCAACATTCATATTCTCATGGAAGATAAAGTTCGTTACTCAAACGAGTAAACAAGTTTCATTGCTAAAATGAGCAATCAATTTCGTTGCTACAAGGAGCAAACAATTTCATTGCTAAAACAAGTATATAAGTCTTCAGTAATAAAAGTTCGTTGCTATAATGAGAAACAAAGTCCGTTGCTATAATAAGCATAAAAGTTTCGTTGCTAAAATAAGTATACAAGTTTCATTGCTAAAATAAGTATACAGGTGTCGTTGCTAACATGAGAGTAAAAGTTTCATGTGTCCATAAAGATTCGTATGTGCCTCAAGTTTCCATTCATGAGTTCACAACCCAAGCCTAATGACCGAATCGTGCCCTATTGACTACTATGTGTATCGCAAACATAGTGTATAAAATGGTAAAATGCACTCAAGCGAATCGTGCGAGTGAGGAGTTGTCTACCTCCTGATAGCGCTATCCATAATAACCATAGGCTCAAAAGAGTTAATGAGCTGTGTCTAGAGATTCCAGGGACTTAACCGCGATACAGTCCTCATGAATTAAAGTAACATACACATACATACGAAATATAGCAAGCAAGTTTCATACAAGTCAAAATAAATACAACAAACATAAAAATAGTTTAGGACATGCTTTTCCACCCCAAAACATTTAAAAACCGAAAATAAGGGAGTGCGTGAATACTCACAATACATTGAGATGATGCAAATGGTGTCTTGACTATGTTCCACGTGTACCACTACCGATTCCTACAATATTGGTATTCACTAGTGAGTCTCTAATCGAAATGTAACACTAGTATACTTACTACTACAATAGAATTATGCCAATATTGAGTCACAATTGAATATTTATAAATTATAAATATTTTTTTCTATGTAAATTAAGTTTCAAAGAATCAATTGTATATAAAAATTTAAGCGGAAAATTTCTATTATTGAAATGTTAATATTTAACATTTTAGAGGTGTTCCAATGATTGAATATTCAAAACTAAATCAATTTAGTTCTAAAATTTCCCAAACTCTGAATTTTAGTTTTAATTGAAGTCAAAGACCTCAAGATAAATTTTCTTGAATTTTTGATTTGTCTAACTATTTTTCACCACTTTAGTTTCTTGAATAACCATAAAATTATGAAAACTACTAAACAGTTAATAAAAATTATCAAACTTCAGATTTCGGTTCTAAATGTGTTAAAAGACTACTAGATAAGTTTTCATGGATTATGGATATGCATAACCATTTTTCATATATTTAATTCTCTAAATATATAAAAATTCATGAAAAATAGAAATCAGTTAAGAAAATGCCCCAAACTTTTTATAGTAATGTAATTACACATACTTAATCTTTGAAAAATATAAAAATGGGTTTCTAAACTGTTTATACAATTTTTATTATTTTTATGCATTTATTATAATAAAAATTGAAATAAATAGAAAAAAGTTTCCAAAATTACCCAAACTCTTTTTATTACTGTTTCTAAACATTATTGAGCTGGGAAAAATATAAAAATCTATTTCTAAACTCTTTCACCCAATTTTATGATTTTTGAGCATTTATTCTAATAAAAATTGAAATAAATAGAAAACAGTTTCTAAAATTATCCAAGATTTTTATTTAAATGTTATTATACATAAATAGGCTGGGAAAAATATAAAATATATTTTTCAGTGGGTATTTATATTTTTCCTTGTTTTGTCCCCTTAAATAATCATTAATTGAAGAATAAATAATAAACAGTTAAAATAAATTACCAAAAACATTTTTAACATCATTTACAGTGTAAGTAATCTGGGAAAAATACCAAAAGTGGTTTTCATATTGTATAATCCGGTTTTGGGTATTTATGTGTATTTAAGTGTATTTAAGTGTATTTAACATTAGAAAATTGGAGAAAAATAGTATACAGTAGAGAAAAATTATCAAAATTTGTATGTAACCTCCTACTGTACAACATGATGTACTGGTAAAATTTCATGAATTTTGGATAATCAGAAATATTTTTCCTATTTTTAGGCCATTATAGTTACCAAAAAATTGGGAAAAATAGGAAGGCCTGATGAAAAATTCTGAAATTACTTTTCTGAGTATCCCACTACAGGTAAGAGCTGCGACAATTGTTAGATACAATTTTCACACTTCCTAAAGTGGTTTTGTGATTTCTTATACCCAAACAAAAAGAAAATGGCAAATCGTACTAAACAGCAACATAAATCGATGAAATTTAATGAGAGATCATTATTCATCATAGGGGTCATCCATGAATTTATTACGAATTTATAGACTTCTGGAAGCATTTTATATGATTTATTGCCCTATTTTATTGCATTAATTATAATAATACGAGAAAATTGAATTGTCTTCTGGAAATTTACAGAGCATTTTACTTTGTTGACGAGAATCTGGGAAAAATCAGATTTGGTCAGAAAATGATTTTTAGATATTTATTTGGAAATAAATCTTTCATTAACATATTTGAAAGCTTTTTTAACAACAACTTTGATCATCAAGCATCTAAGCTTGAAGATCATCACATGCATGTTGTTTTGAAGACCATTCATGAGTTTGAAATGTTCAAAAAACGTTGTTGATAGAAAACTTTGGATGCATGTGGTGATTTTCCACCAAAACGTGTAGAAAAGTGCATTTTCATGGTTTTGACTTAGGTTTAGGTCATGGATCTTCACCATTTTGTAACATGCAAGATGCTTTTAGTGAAAATCTACCACGATTATCATCAAAACTGAAGTGAATGAACATTCACACAAATTTTCTAAGAGAATGGTGTAGAAGAACAAGGAAATGCAAGAAAAACCTTTAAAACTAGAAAGAAAAGTGAAGGAGATTGAAGGATTTTCGTGATTACCATGGAGAAGAACCCTAGAAGATGAAGATTTGAAGGTTAAGAGTTGTTCTTGGCTGGAGAATTTCGTGGTTTTAGAGAGGGAAAGAGAGAGTTTGAGTGTGGTAAATGGTGGAGTGTGAGAGAGAATGAGGGGTAGAGTGAGAGAGAGAGAAGATGGAGTGGTAGAGTGAATTGATTATGTGTTGGGAAGAGGAGAGAGAGGAGAGATCCGAATTTTTAATGAATAGAGGGTCTCCCTCTTTTAAATTTTATAAAATATAACTTTATTTTATAAAAATATCAAGTTTTTATAAAACATGCACCTTATTCTAAATTTTCCTTCACAAAACCTTGATTTTTGGCTTAGAAAATAAGGTTAAATACTAATGACTTCAATTTTTTTTCCTTGGTTATATTTTACTAAATTGAGTTATTTTAAATTGATATTTTATAGTCCATACCAAATTTATGGATTTTTAGGTGTTAAAGTTTATAAATTTGAGTTTTTAGGGCATTTAGGGTTTTTGAGAGTTTGTAAGTCTTTGGATATCAAAATTAATTAAAATTTGAGATTTCAAACTATTTTAGAGTTTCATAACTCTTATTCAAGTTAGAAATAATGTTTGTAATATTTTTTTTATCGGTTTATTGGCATTCTATGTAGTGATTCCGAGATTCAAGCGAAATTGAGGAATCAAGTATACTAGTCCTACCCTTCAACTTTGACTTAAGTTTCTATGAGACTCTGACCTAACTTTTACTTCTAGGTCAAGTACATGATGTGTGTATATGATTCATGAAATGGTGTTCAGGTCAAAGAGTGACCCTAATATAGATAGTCACTAAAGTTAAGTAGTAGTAAAATTCACATATCAATGTCAAATTTAAGTACACTTACCATTGATTCTAATTGTTTCCAAGTTTCTAGTAGGTTATAACTTAGCTTCTAGTTACTAAGTCTAGTACGTGTAGTGCCTATATGTGCAACTAAGTCTAGTCAAATCTAGAACCGACTCGAATTTTGACGGTTGTCACAAATATAGGCAGCTTCTCCTAGGTCCTTCATATAGAAACACTTACCAAGCCAGGACTTAACTTCCTGCAGAGTTGGGATGTCATTTCCTATGAATAGTATGTCATCCACATACAATAATAAAAAGCTAACTATACTCCCACTAGCCTTGACATATGCATAAGATTCGTTTTCACTCCTAGAAAAGCCAAATTCTTTGACTTCCTCATCAAACCGAAGATTCCATCTGCGAAGTGCTTGCTTTAACCCATAAATGGATTTCTCAAGCTTACACACTCTATTAGGGTACTCTTTATTGATAAAACCCTCTGGCTGACTCATGTAAACATCCTCAGCCAACTTTCCATTAAGGAAAGCGGTTTTGACATCCATTTGCCATATTTCATAGTCATGAAATGCAGCTATGGCTAACAGAACCCTAATAGACTTAATCTTGGCCACTGGAGAAAAGGTCTCATCATAATCAACTCCCGGAGTTTGTGATAAACCCTTTGCAACCAGTCGTGCCTTATAAGTGTGTACATTACCATCCATGTCGGTCTTCTTTCTGAAGCTCCATTTGCACCCTATAGTCTACGACCTGGTACATCCTCAACCAAGTTCCAAACTTGATTGTCATACATGGACTGTATCTCGCTATCCATTGCCTCTTTCCACTTGGCTTACTCAGGGCCTGCCATGGCTTCCGTGTAACTGTTAGGTTCATCCAGACCTATCAGTGTCTCATCACTGATAAGTGTATCACCTTCCGCAGTAATATGGAATCCATAGTAATGCTCAGGTGCATTCCTAACCCTTGTGGAATGTCTCGGAGGTACAGACTTGTCAATTGGCTCAACAGGAGTTTCCTCCTCAAGTTGAGTGCTAGGGTTTGAAGTTCCTTCACCACTTGACTCTTGAATTTCTTCAAGGTCAACTTACCTGTTGAATCATTAAAAGTGACCCTCTTGAACTTCTCCCTACCGCAGTCAGCACTGCAGTCGCTGCCAAGATTTTCTACTACAGTTATCCGCAACCGAAGTCCAAGGATCAGCAGTCTTAATTTTGTAATCAGTCTGTATTCTCTTATCTCTTTTATTTCTATTGAACAGTAGACCTTGCATGGTTACTCATAGAAAACCTTTTGTATTGTAACTCTTGCGTCTCTATAAATAGAGACCATGCTCTTTGTATCAAATACGCATCTTCACTTTCTAATACATCTTCTATGGATTTATCCTTTCTATCTCCTTGTTACTCAACCATATTTCTTACTGTTACATAGCAGATTGCAATCACTCTTCGTAGCAAGTCTTTGTGACTTAATCACTAAGTTTAATCTCACTTACTAACATTGGTTTGAATGCATTCCAAGTTATGAATCAACTTATGTGTATACTTGATATAACAATTGTTGTCATTTACATTACTTTACTTTCCACATCTAACTTGCTATCTTCTAACTATTAATATTATTGTTGAGCTAACATATCCTTCGAGATTAACTATTCCGCTATATACTTGTTCTAACCATTTTGTTCAAGTGTGTCTCAAAGTTTTTCCCTCAAGAATTGGTATCAGAGCCATAGTGGTTACTTTTTGAAAATCGGAACTCTGGTTTTTTGAAGAGCCCTCTATACCACTGAAGCTCATTTCTAAACAAAAAAAATCTTCAAAATGGCATAATCGTTATCACTGAATGTTTCCAACAGTGTTTGTGGTTCCAATCGAGTATTGCCCAATCGAGCCCCAATACTGGTTGCAAATGAGTACCATCACTGGTATCAAAGGATGGAAAGATATCTTAGACGACTTGGTAGAGATGTCTGGAGATCCATAGAAGAAGGACCCTACGTTCCAGTCCTTACCCCAGTCCAAACTAATGGAGCCACAGCAAGGCTAGGAGGAGGTCAACCAGCTTTGAACCGTCCCACAAAAGATGATCTAGACAAGATGGAAAATGATGCTATTGGCTTTTATGAAATATCTTGTGGAGTTGCACCTGACAACTTCGACATCATCAAAAATTACAAATCAGCAAAGGAGATTTGGGATGTTCTCAAAAACTTGTACGAAGGCTCAGAGCAGGCTCAAGACAAGAAGCTCACTACAGCACTCAATGAATTCAATAACTTCAAAGCCCACTCCAGTGAAAGTTCGGAAGACTCATTTAAAAGATTCAACTTGATCGTCACAAAACTGTCCAATCTAGGTACCATCCGCAACAATCATGAAACAAATCTGCAGTTTCTTAATGGCTTAGGAAGACACTGGACAAAAACCAAAATGATTGTACAAGGTGACAGGAAGATTCACTCATTATCTATCTATAAGATTTATGGAGAATTGCAAGCTCAAGAGTCCACTGTACTTAAGGACTGCTCAGACTTCAGAGGTCCACTTGCATTAGTAGCTCAATCACCTCACACTCAAACCTATCCCACTTCGTATGACTCACCACCGCAGTCATATGAAGCTGACTCAGAATATGACGATGAAGAAGAGTTTTAGAATGCCATTGCTCTTATCAGTCAGAAATTCAATCGCTTACCACCTTCATTTCATAAAAACCAACAAGACAATCGACCACCTTTCAACTGCAACTTTCAAAACAATCACTTCCGTTCCACCAAGAACCCTCTCCCTCCACTGCAGTCTCAGCAAACACATTCCAAAGAAGTACCACCGTAATCCCAATCAACTGACTCTGGTACCTCTTTAGAAGACAAGAGTGACATTATCATATGTCACAAGTGCAACAAGGAAAACCATTTTGCTAAGGATTGCAAGGCAAACGTAGTGAAAGATAGAGGATTTTATCTCAGAATAGCTCAAGAACTGGAAGATAAAGAAAAGGGAACAGCCTACGTTGCTCAAGTGAAGAGGAATCATCAAGTGTGGTCATCAGGAGATGAAGATGAAGATGATCTTAGCAAAGGGAAAGGCAAGATCTGTATGGTAGCAACTGCTGATGAAGACGGCTCAACCAATCTAAAGAAGAACCATTTCTATATGGCTAAAGATGGAACTCTCAGCATTGTGGAATAGGTAAAACTTATGATTCAAACTTTAAATTACAACATGCATGATTGTCAACCTTTCATAGACACACTCAATGACACTTGTGCTACCGTCCTTACAGACTACAATAAAGCCCTAGATGAGAAGAACATCGCTTCGCAGGAGATGTTCCATGTTAGACAATGTTTGGACAATAAGAGACTCAAAATGTCAATGTTAGAGAAGGACTTAATTCTAGAAAAAGATGCAAGAATGTTAAGTGAAACTCAATTAGAAATAGCCTTGAATCAGAGAGATCTAGCACAGAATGAAATTATACGTTTAAATCTTTTAATTGAAAAGATGTTTAATGAAACTGAGGCCATTGAGAATCTTGTTAATAATGGGAATGTTGATAACACCTTTAACTGGGGTTGGTCCAATGGTTACCCAACCGCAACAGACTCCTCTCATCGGTTCACACCGGAACGTCCCTATGTCCCACCAGACCGCAACTTCATGATCTGAGTAATAATTGTGTTTTAGAAGAAATTATCCCTGAATTTTCTACTCATGTTGACAACATAGATTCTCAGACATCATTCATAGCCGATGAGGAAATTGTTATTGAAAGTCCTGAAATCTCTTTAGACTTCCCATCCTTACAGTCTGACCGCAGTGTTTCTGACCGCAATCATGTACTGCAATCTGTCTCGTTTTCCAATATCAAATGTCCCATAGAAGTGTCCACCAAGACTTACTCTGCGGTAGTCCAAAGCACTACACCACTGATCGAAGTCAAAAGTTATGTGACTATTGAACCAATTAATCATGAATTACCAATTGAAAATTTTGAATTTGGTCAATTTTCTCAAAGTCCTGACTTCTCAAGTTCGGATGAATCAAGTCACTATTTTTCAAAATCCTCAAAAGATTTAAGGAAACCGCAATTAAATGTCACAGACTGCGATTCTCCTAAGACCGAAGCAAAAAGAGCTTTTAAAGAAGAATTTCGTTCTCGTGGAAAGCAACGGGAAATTTGTTCAAAACTTAAGAAATCTGTGAAATGTCCAAAGTCAAAAAGTCCTGAAAAATTCGTTTTCTCAAATTATCATTTCAAGAAAACTGTTTCCAAGAAAACAAAAAGGAAGGAGTTCACTATTTCTGACAATACTCAAAAAACGTTCAAACCTAAGGATAAGTCTTTTCGATCAAAAGGTTTTCAAATCTATTCTCTCAATGATCCAAAATGGAAAGGTATCCTACCTACTCCAACCCTTCCAGTGTCAGTTTCAAAATCTCAAAAGTTTAAAGGAATTTTGCCAACTTCGGCACTCAAAAGGTCATCTCAAGTGTTTAAGAAATCACATCACAAAAGGTCTGCACGTGTCTTCACACCTGCAAGACCTGCACAAAACACTTTTTCAAAACACACAAACAAAAGGGTCAAATCTCACAATCCTCTGAATGGACAAAAGCATACTTTTTCTTTAAAACCTTAGACCAAGTCAAATGTCAGGGAAAATGACAAAAAGTTCTCATGTCAATGTCAATGTAAAAAATTCCAAAGAACTTCAAACACCCAGGATTTCAGGGTCACCTCTAATCTCTCCAAAAACACTTGTAATTATCCACAATCTCACAAAACTCCAAAGGACTAGGCTTGAAAGTTGACTTAAAATCTATCCCTGCCACCTCGTATCATGCATCGATTAACACATCGTATGTGACTCCGGGCTCCAAACTCGCTTGGGTGCCCAAATTAACCACTTAATTTCTATAGGCTTTGTGCAAGGAGGATCAAGAAGAAGAATGGTTGATCGACAGTGCCTGCTCCTTGCACATGACTCGAAGGTTAGAGTACCTTCGGGATTTCAGGCCTATATGCAATGGTGGAATTGTCACTTTTGGAAACAATGCAAATGACATCCTACGAGGCTATGGTGTTCTCACTATGGGGAACTTTTCCATTAAGAAGGTTGCTTATGTAGAAATCCTTAAACACAATCTCATCAGTGTTGGCCAACTATGTAAAGCAGGCCATCGAGTGGATTTTGATGATCAATTATGTTACATAATGACAATTGACATAAGCACTTGCTTAATCAAGTCACGATCTGAAGCACAATGTATCCTCTGGATGTCTCTCTCATCATTGGTAAATTGCAGTTGTGCTTTGTCTCTAAAGTCGTATCCGAAGCTAGTTAGTTATGGCACCGCAAGCTCGCTCATCACAACTTCAGATACATCAACACCTTAGTCACTGAAGAATTGGTCAGAGGTCTACCCATTCTCAAATTCAACAATGACACTCTATGTCCTGCTTGTGAATGTGGTAAGCAATCAAAAGCAAGTCATCCTATAGTAATTGATTCATCCATATCTGAACCACTCGAACTTCTCCACATTGATCTCTACGGTCCATCAACAGTAGCTAGTCTTCATCATAAAAAATATATACTAGTTATAGTTGATGACTTCACTCGCTTCACTTGGGTATTCTTTCTCAGACTCAAATCCGAAACACCGCAGATTCTCATAAACTTCATCAAAGAAATAGAACTTCAGAACAAGCTTCCAGTAAGACGCATCCGCAGTGACAATGGTACTGGATTCACCAATCATCCAGTCAACAACTTCTTGGTGTCAAAAGGGATTTTACATAACTTTTCAGCTCCGTATACACCTCAACAAAATGGTGTTGTTGAACGAAGAAACTGCACAGTTGTTGAAGCAGCCAAATCCATGCTCAACTTTGCCCACCTTCCTCTTTACTTCTGGGCTGAAGCTGTAGCCACTGCATGCTTTGTTCAAAACCGAAGTATTGTAGGCAAACGCCTCAACAAGACACCATATGAGGGCCTCAACAACCAAAATCCAAATGTTCATTCCTTTCACATCTTTGGGTGTAGATGTTTTGCGATCAACAACCGAGATCAACTTAACAAGTTTGCACCAAAGTCTGATGAAGGTATCTTTCTTGGTTACTCCACAAATAAGGTTGCGTATCGGGTTCTCATCAGACGTACAAGGATAATCATTGAAATTTTTGATGTAAAGTTCGATGATTTTTACATTCGCAACACCCCTCCATCTAAAGAAACCACTGCCATTATGGAAAGCGATATTCCTGCCTCTTCAGGACCGTTAAATTTGGTTGAAGTAAAATATGATGATCTCTTCGACACTGTTGAAACGGCGAAACTATCTGAAGTTCTTGTGTCTCCCGCAGCTTAACAACAACGTGCTGATGTTTCTGGACCATCTCTCCTCGAGGTAGCATCTCTCAATACTTCCACCTCTCCTATTGAGGGGGAAACCGCTACTCTGGTTCGTACTACAACCATTGAGGTTCCAGTATTTGATAAGGCTCAAGCTCCCACCCTCAGAAAATCAACTGAAACTTCGCATTCAGATGAACATCCATCAGCAGTCCAGGGGGAACCTCTCCAAACTAAAGAAAATGCCTCTCTCACTCCAACAAGTCAAGATGAATCAGCAGGCTATTCACAAATCTAGGGGGAACTTCCTTCCCCAAGCAACATCTGACATTGAAAACATTCCTTCAACCGCAGCTGCTGATCATTTGATGCCTCGTCTAAATGTATGGACGAAGGATCACCCACCAGGCCAAATTATTGGCAACCCATCCGCAGGTATCCAAACTTGATCTGCCAACGATTTATCTGATCATTGTCACTATGCAACAGTTATGTCCACAGTCGAGCCTCGGTCTATCAATGAAGCATTATTGGAACCAAATTGGATTTCTGCAATGCAAGAAGAACTGAAATCATTTGAAAGAAACAAGGTATGGTAACTTGTTCCCATTCCACGAGGCCATAATATTGTTGGTATAAGATGGGTTTTCAAGAACAAGCTAGAGGAATCTGGTGCGGTTATCAGAAATAAGGCAAGGCTAGTTGCTAAAGGCTATAGTCAACTGGAAGGTGTTGACTACGATGAAACATACGCTCTGGTAGCTAGAATGGAAGCAATCAAAATCTTCTTAGCATATGCTTCTCACAAAAACATCAAAGTACACCAAATGGACGTTAAGAGTTCTTTTTTCAATGGTGAATTAAAAGAAGAGGTTTATCTTCAACAACCTCCCAGCTTTGAAAGTATCGAGTTCCCTGATCATTGCTACAAGCTTCAAAAAACAGTCTACGGTCTGAAGCAAGCCCCTAGAGCTTGCTATGAAAATCTTTCTGAATTCTTAGTCTCTTCAGGCTACAAAAGAGGAGTGATTGATCCCACACTATTTAGAAAAGCAAACGGGTCTCACCTTATGCTTGTACAAATATATGTGGATGATATCATCTTCGGATCATCTGATCAAGGAATGGTGGATGAATTTGCTAAGCTCATGAAAAACAAATTTCAAATAAGCATGAATAGAGAGATTAACTTCTTTCTAGGTCTTTAAGTCAAACAAATTCAGCAAGGGATATTCATTCATCAAGAGAAATACACCACTGAACTTCTGAAGAAATACTCTATGGACAAATGCTCTTAGGCTAAGGTCCCTATGGCCTTCGGATATAAGATCTCTGCTGATCCCTCTGGCGAATTTGTGGATCACAAGACTTATAGAGGTATCATTGGCTCGTTAATGTATCTCACTGCAAGCCGACCTAACATTGTCTTTGCAACCAGTGTGTGTGCAAGGTACCAGGCTGACCCAAAAGTGTCACACATGACTAGAGCCAAACAAATTCTTCGGTACCTAAAAGGAAGCAAATCTCTTGGTGTATGGTACCCCACAGGCAGTGACTTCAATCTTCAAGCATTTACTGATGTGGATCATGCCGGATGCAAACTTGATCGAAAAAGTACATCTGGTGGATGTCAATTTTTAGGAGGAAGACTTGTCAGCTGGTCCTCAAGAAAACAAAGTTGTGTTTTTTTATCTACCGTAGAAGCAGAATACGTGGCCGCAGCTAGCTGTTGTTCCCAAGTCCTTTGGATGAAGACACAACTGTTAGACTACAGATAGAGGATGCTGCGGATACCAATTTACTGTGACTCTGAAAGTGCCATAGCGATTTCTCATAATCTTATTCAGCACTCCAAGACTAAAAATATTGAGCTACGGTATCATTTGATCAAAGACCACATTCTGAAAGGTAATATTGAACTCATCTTTATTCCTACTAATGAAGAGATTGCTGATGTTTTTACAAAAGCACTTGACTCTTCAAAACTCAATGTGTTCCTACAAATGTTGGGAATGATGAATCCGGATCCTAAATTTTTCTTGAATTAACAAGCACCGCAGACCTTCCTGGTCTCCATTGCGGTCCTTACTGAAAGTTATTTATAATAGATGGTTTTGGAACATTCCCTATTCTACAGTCGATGTACCGCAACCATATATTATATCTATCTTTCATGGGTCCTTCTTTTTTGTGATTACTAACTTTTGTACAAGTGCTCTCCTCAGTTTCCTTCACTGCAGTCATCCGCAATATCAAAGAAACCATCTGCAACTGATGTGTTCATCCGCAGTCACATGAGTTACCTTCCAGACGATTTTTTTTTTAAAAAAACAACAAAAAACAAAGTGTGCTATTTAATGATCCTTCATTAAATAAAACATTAAAAAAAACATTCCTTTGAGTAACTGTTACATTCCTCTCTCCCATAACCTCAGGTCAGACCTATTTTAGGTATGATGACAAAATAAAAGATTTTCCAAATCAAATCCTCTAAAATGTCTCTTCCTAGTACCCAAACCATCCCATCCATTACAACTTCCACTTTATCCAACGGATTTTTCTCACCCCCTCCACATGTTCTCAAGACGTGATCTGACATTTCATTAAATGCAGCGTTATTTTGGTTAATCCCAATTTTTAATCTTTATCCTTTTTTAACATGTGGTTAAGATTAAAGATACCTTTTCACAGATAAACCATTTCCTTTTACCCAATTTCACCTAGTTCAAAACCTTTACGTTTCCCACTTCTTCAAATCACCATAAACCCCTCTTCCTCTTAACAAAGAAACCTTTACACTCTCAAAACCCTCAATCTTTCTCTGAACTCCTTAAGCTTTTTCAAAATTAACAATGGTGAAATAAAGTGTGTCAAAGAAACCAACTAAGCCCTATGGATCATGAAGCTCCAACCCCACAGACTCTCCCACGATTGCTTCTAGTAATTTCAGAGCAATCTTCGATAATCATCCCTCATACAATGCCCCACTCAAGTTAATGATCAAGTTCTTAAAGAATCATCCTTTGTATGGTCCATTGGATGCTTTCACATATGTGGTTCCTGTATCTACACTCTTCAAATGTGCTTTTTCTGCATATCGACCACTCAACAATCTCCAAGAAGTTCATCTCAACCTAGTTGACGATTCCCTTGTTAAACTGTCAAAAGAAAAGTTTCTCAACGCCATCAATCTGTTGGTTCACCCTTTCATCAAGTTTTTCACCTCGTCAATGGCCGATATCACATCTGCTCTCTATCAGATGGGATACCAAAAGAAGATTAAGGGCATCGGTGAATTCAAGAAGAACCAACTGCCTGTAGTGTGGCAATACGTATGCCACTATGTCATCCGTAGTCTCTCCGGCAGAACCGGAGGCATCGATAACATGGGCCTTAAACTGCTGGAACTTATATGGAGTATTTTCACTGTCCACGATGTCAGCTACGGTCAAATCCTTTGGGAGGATTTCCTTCGGTACATTCCCAAGGAAAGCCCTAAGGAGAAACCAACCGAGCTCACTTTTGCTAGGTTTTGGTCCTTGTGCATCTTGGATCTTCATTCTGATGTAGGCATCAGTATGGGAGACGACATCAACTTCTTCATCACTAAGGATATTAAAAGGTACTCTCCATCAGCTGATCAAACTCCCTTTGGACCTATTCGCAGACTCCCAAACCACATACTTTCAACCCTTGGTCTTGAGACTGCTGATGTCTCTGACCACATAGAGGCTACGGAGGGTATTGACCCATACCCACCTACGCCGCCTCTTCCATCCTCAGTTGTTGCTCCTGAAGGTACCGCAGTCCCTTCCTCTACCACTCTTTCCAATGTCTCTGGGAGAAGAAAATATTTAGCATCAAAGAAAACCCCTCCAACTCCCAAGAAGAATACTCCCAAGGCAACCGCACCCACAAAGAAGCGTAAGTCAAAATTTGTTGTTGTATCTGACAGTGATTCCGGTGAGGATGCGCTACCTATTTCCATTCCCAAAAAGAGAAAAACCACTACCACTAGCCAAATGTGTGACGGGACTGATACCTCAGCCTCTCCATAGGCTCGGGTAGTCCTTGGGATTGCCGCAGATCCTTTCACTACAACTATCGAATACCACTCAAGCTCATCAAGTGAGCATGTTTCATCACATCGTGGAGACACCCCACCAGTTTCATCCCAAAGGGATGATACTGGTTCTCGCCCTAAGGTCTCCAGGGCTTCCCGACTGCACTTCTTTTCTGCTGAGGAGTTGAACTCCATCCTTTTATCAGTCACCCAAACACTACAAATAAATTCCCAACCGCAGGGCGCCTCTTCTGCCCATGCCAGAACTGAGTTGAGGCCAGACTTGACCACGGGTCAAGGAGACCAAGGACACTCAGGAAATCCTACTCTACTTACATCTGTTTCAGGTGGTTTAGGCACGGTGAGCACTAATGTGCAAGGATCCGTGAACCCAAGGGACACCTTGGTGCGAACTCAAGGAGTTGACGGTAGTAACTCTAGTGATTCATGGAGCCGTTATCAACCAACTACCGAAGCTAAAATGAAGAAGTTTAAAGCTTTCAGAGGGGCTTTGCAAGCCCGTAAAGATCAGCAAATCAAGCAACAACAACAGAAAGAACAGGAACTTCAAACTGTGGCTAAGTATTGGGCAAATGCTATCAACAATGCCAACATCGTAGCTACCATCCTCAAAGTTCAAAGCTGGATGGATCAAATGGATGCATCTCTTTAACAACAACAAGCCGATGCAGCTGACCAACAAGCATCCAAAGTCCCCCTACTCCAATTTTTGAAGCTTCTCAAGATGAAGAACCCACGATCTCAATCAGCTCTGCTCCCACTTTCGGTCTGGATGATGACGACATTCAGGAGGTAAACAGACCCTCTCCCTCAGATGATGACTTAATGATGTTTGATGAAGGTGAAGAATCAAGTGGCTCCCAGCACTCCACCTTGAAACCCAAGAAGAAGAAGAAGAAGAAGAAGAAGAAGAAGAAGAAGAAGAATGTGGTGACCAGGAAAGAGTTCTTATCTCTTCAAGCCAAAGTTGATCAAATCCTGGCTGCGGTCAAGCCTACTCAACCGCAACCAGATGATCTTCCAGGACCGCAGTTGCTTATTGAAAGGATTGAGCGACTAGAAACACGTGAAAGATTGGCAGCAGAGTGTCTCTCCCTGAATGTTGAAATTGGGATCCGCTCCCTAGACAATAACCGCAAAGCTGACCACAAGAAATTTCTGGCCACTACTGATCGACTCATTTCTGAAGTCACTGCAGTTAAAAAGGATCTTCAAGCAGCCATTTCGGATCAAGCCTCCGATTCTAAAAGGTTGATTGCTGAGACTCACTCAGCTTATGAGTCTGCAATCACTGTTCTTCAATCCACAATCAACCGGCTGCAGCGCTCAATAACTACCAACTTTCATGGTCCTGAGATCCTTCTTCTAGTCAAAGACATCCACAAACTTCTCTTTAATCCTTTTATTCCCAATAATCAGCAGCTGGCTGATGCCATGAAATCCCAATTCCAAGAAGTTTTCTCTAAGGTCGATGGCCTTCGTTCTTGGCTTGAGGAAGCTCCGGGGATGAATTCCTCAAGAGGGGGAAGTGATGAAGAAGAAGCCCATCACTCACATCACTCTCAGCACTCCCATCATTCAATCTCACCACATCAGAGTCCTCCCATCATCACTGAAAAAATCCTTCACCTCAAGCATCCCATCACTCTCCACCTTGCGGAACACATGTCCTCTCCAAGCTCAACTGATTCTCCATGCGGAACACATGTCCACTCTCAGCATCCCATCAACACTTTAAACTCCTTGCGGAACACATGTCCTCTCCAAGCTCAACTGATTCTCCTGCCACAGCTCAAAAGAAGTAAGACTGGAGGTCAGCTAAACTTGCTGAAGAAATCTAGAGGCTAAGTGGTTTCGATACTGTCATGGATGAAACCCTTATCAACTCTTGGGTCAATCCTCACCGAAGGCTGCAAGATGAAGATTATGTTCCCCACCTCACTTATGTAGAACCTCCTTCGGATGGCTACTGGGATGTTCCCATTTCACCCAATGCCAAATACTTCACGGTATTTGAGAAGTTTGACCAAAGCCTTCCTGATGCCAAGAGACTGCCTATGGAGTTTGAGAGACTTGCACAATTCTTTACTAAGTATGCCTCCCCCATAGAGCCCATATGGTCCAATGACCGGCCATCCGCAGTTGTAAACTACAAACCTCTGAAACTGATGAAGGCAGAATTCTTCCAATACACCCTCACCCGAAGGGGACATGACTACATTCGCACTCAAGCAAACTATCCCTACATGAACCCGGAAGAATTGTTTCTCATAGCCAAATTATTTCAAAACAAGGCTGAGAAGCATCCCAAAATAAAGACTGCACTCGATCGGGCCAACAACTTCTTGATGGAAACTATGTACGACTTTGCCAAAATTGATGCGGACATCTATCCCATCATTTCCAAGAAGGTTGATCTACCACCACTCGACCCCGGACCGATGCCCACCGAAGGCTTTGCTGACAGATCTTTAGGTGCAACTAACTTCCCAGAGCTTGGCATCATTTTCAAAAGGAAAACCGACAATGTCAAATACTTTATTCCTATGAGTGCCATGCATCGGCTCACCAGGAAGCAGCTTGACATCTGCCGCATTGCAGTAGAGAAATCCAAATTCACTACCGCAGAGGTCTAGTTTGAGATCCTGAGGAGAATCACCTGGTTAGAGAATGTAAGGAAGTTCTGGTGGATCTTGATCAAATATCTTTGTCTTGATAAATGATCAGAAGTTAAAGAGGTCACATAGGGGGAAATTGTTGAATCATTAAAAGTGACCCTCTTGAACTTCTCCCTACCACAGTCAACACCACAGCCGCAGCCAAGATTTTCTACTTTAGTCATCCGCAACCGAAGTCCAAGGATCAGCAGTCTTAATTTTGTAATCAGTCTGTATTCTCTTATCTCTTTTATTTCTATTGTTCAGTAGACCTTGCATGGCTACTCATAGAAAACCTTTTGTATTGTAACTCTTGCGTCTCTATAAATATAGACCATGCTCTTTGTATCAGATATGCATCTTCACTTTCTAATACATCTTCTCTGGATTTATCCTTTCTATCTCCTTCTTACTCAACCATATTTCTTACTGTTACATAGCAGATTGCAATCACTCTTCAGAGCAAGTCTTTGTGACTTAATCACTAAGTTTGATCTCACTTACTAACATTGGTTTGAATGTATTCCAACTTATGAATCAACGTAGTTGGAACCCTTAATTATTTTAATTTGATTTCAGAAATTTAACTTTTTTAAAATTTACTTGATGAATATTGTTAATTTATTTGATTGAAATTATTTAAAACAACAAATATTGTTTTTGTTTTTAAAGATAACATTATAATTTTTTTTATATAATATTACTTTTACCTATTCTTATTGTATGCTATTTTTAAGCTATTTATTTAAAAATTCATAATGATTATAATAAATAACTTTTTTGTTAATTTAGGATTACAATTTAGGTTTAGCATTAAAATTTATAATTTCTAACTATTTGTATAATAGTCTCTCGATTTTTTTTCAAGTTTAACTGAAATATTGATTGAAGTTGACCATTTAACATTATATTGAAATTAATAATTTAACAATTTTGCATAAAATCATAAATTATACAAAAGTTAACCATTTTGCATAAAATCATAAATTATACAAAAGTTGTGACTTTAAAATGACAATTGCTCACATACGACAACATATTTAAACTAATAAGTTAACTATAATATGTTAAAAAATTGAAGTCATAATTTTATAAATAGAAGTAAAATACTTTATTTTAATATTGTAGTTTAGTTAATTTATGATTAGAATTTAATTTTTACATTAATTTAACATTATTAACCAATTTATAATACTTATTAGAAAGAATTTGAAAAGTCATGAAGGTTTCAAACACATGCGGTGTAAGTAAAAATGCTTCTTTTATAAGTATACTAGGTGAATACCCACGCGTTGCGTAGAAACACCTATATAGTTGAAATCTTTACAAATATATGTTTTTTTAAATATAACAATAACGTTGTTTTTAAATTTGATATAGTAATTCGTATACTAAATTGATATAATATATTGATTATTTTGAATTATATGATAATATATACATTTATTAAAACTGTATAATCTTAACCGTTTAAATGACTTCTATCCGCGAGTTACTAATGAATAAAATTAAATATAATATATGGCTTAATGTTATTTATAGTTTTTGTTATTTTTAATTAATTTTTTAAAATTTATTTTCTTAACGTTTTAATTTCTTATATTATAATTATTTAAAACATCACACATTGTTTTTTGATTTTAAAGGTAACAATATAATCATTTATATAAAATTATTTTTAACTATTATTTTTGTAAGTTATTTTAAGCTACTTATTTGAAAACTTTTAACGATTATAAAAATATCTTTAGAAAATATTTTAGTTAAATTGATATTATAATTTAGTTTTTGCATTTAACACTAAAATTTATTACTTTTAACTATTCACAAAATATTCATTGCATTTTTTAAGTGGAATTGGAATTTATATTTAAGTTGACATTGTAATGTTATATTTAAATTAACAGTTTAAGTATTTTGTCAAAACTGTTCTAAAGTTGTAGCTTTAAATTAGTAATGGTTTACATACAATAACATATTAAATCTAATAAATTAAGTATAATATGTTAAAAGTTAAAGACATAATTTTATAAGTAGAAGTAAAGATATTATTTTAATATTGAAATTTAGTTTATTTAAGATTGCACTTTAGGTTTGATATTTATTTAAACTTATTAACAAAATTAATTAGAAATACACTACAATTTATCACTTTTAACTATTTACAAAATATTATTTGGGTTGTTTAAGTTAAACTAAATTTTATATTTAAGTTGGTCCTATAATGTTATATTTAAGTTTATAATTTAAATATTTTTATACAAATTGTTCAAAACTTGTAGATTTAAAATGATAATGGTTTACATCCAACAATATACTAAAACTAATAAATTAAGTATAATATCTAGAAAGTTAAAAAAACATAACTTTATAAGTAGAAGTAAAGATATTATTTTAATATTGAAATTTAGTTTATATATGATTACACTTTAGGTTTGATATTTATTTAATCTTATTAACCAAGTTATAATCATTATTAGAAGGAAATTGAAAAGTCATGGGAGTTTCAAATGAATGTGGTGAAAGGAAAAATACATGAGAGTTTCAAATAAATATGGTGAAAGAAAAAATGTTTCATTTATAATATAGTATGATATGATATGATATGTTATGACTAGGCGAATATTTGCGCATAGCGCAAAATATTATACTATAATTAATATATGTTATTAAAAACAGTTATGTATGTGCGATTGACTTTGAAATAATATTTTTTTACATTGTAATTGTTTTAAATATAGAATAAGATAGATACATATTTAAACTAACTCATCTCAAGATCATTTATTCTTGGACAATATAAAATTTCAATAACTTTTGATTTATTGTATTATTTACTATGATAATTAATCAATTTGTATAGTTATGTTTTAGATTTTTATTATATTAATGATATATGTCTGAACATGTTTTTGTTCTCTAACAATAATAGTTTGATCTGTCATTTTTTCCTCATAAAATACATCAATAAATATTTTCTTCCATTCACCTACATAAATAAAAATTCGCAATCTATATATAAAATCAGTTAACTTTGAAAAAATATTTAATTTCATGTTTACATAAAGACAAATGTCAGTAATGAAATCATTTAACCTACAGAATATCACGCCACCAAATACACTTCATGTCATCTAGGCATGATAGTCATGTGGGTAAGTCGGATTCTGGGTTTTCGGTTTGATGTTTGTCACTTAACTGAATCGTATTACTTCCGTTAATCCACTTTTTGGTTATTCGGTTCCATTTTGAAACAATTCGGTTTCGTTACTCGAATAACACACTAAATTCAAATTGTTGCATCCATCTTCTCTTACTCGCGTAATCTCATCAACTTGTTTAATATCATATTTGTTATTATATTTTGACAGTCATTAACTTGGTAAGGCTTTACACTCACGTACATCGAATCATGTGAATATATTATAATATTATAATACTATAACTTTTTTAATTAATATAATACTATAACTTTTTTAATTAAAAGTAATTATATAAAAAATCATCACATTTTAAGCCTATAACGTATTTATTCAAGTGAAAAAAAATTAAGCACACGGACTTAATTAAAAATGCTCTAAGAATGAGTAATCTTATTATTCTAGTCAATTGGAAGAAATAATAATTAAAATCCTAACTATTATCTGGAAGTAAAAATAATTGTATGTAGAGAAATATATGGTTGAGATGTATTACAACTCTAGATATTGGTTTCACTGGAGATGTGAGAAACAACCCTTGAAAACACACAAATATAATACAAAAACTTCATCAAAAGTGTGAAAAATATTAATAATAAGAATAAGAAGACTACATGTATTAAATCAATAACAAACCTTATAACAAAAAAGTCCAAAATTTTTAACGTCAATATATTCATTGATATTCTCTGCAAGGAAATGAAATTATGCATACACATAGGTAAAGAGATATTATGAGGTACCCTTTAAAGTGAAATGACCATGAAATACGATTAAGTATATATATAAGTTAAAAAATGAACATGATTTAATCAATTTGTTTCATAAAATACCATTAAGGATATGTAAATTACAAAACTTTTTAATGGTTGTTATTAATTATGTTGAAAATGGAAAGTTTTTGAGGTTTCAAATGCATATGGTGCAAGAAAAAATGTCTCCTTTATAAGTATCAAATGAATGTGGTGAAAGGAAAAATGCTTCCTTTATAATATAGTATGATATGATATGATTAGGTGAATATCTACTCGTTGCGCAACAACACCTATATAGTTGAAATCTTTAAAAATATATGTTTTTTTAAATATAACAATAACTTTGCTGTTAAATTTGATATAATAATTCGTGAACTAAATTGATATAATATATTGATTATTCTGAATTATATTATAATATATACATCTATTATAACTACATAATTTCAAAAGTTTAAATGACTTCTATCCGCAAGTTAATTACTTATGAAAAAAAATAAATATAATATATGGTTTAATGTTATTTATAGTTGTTATTGTTAATTTTTTTTAATTTATTTGTTTAACGTTTTAATTTCTATTATTATAATTATTTAAAACATCAAACACTGTTTTGTTGATTTTAAAGGTTACAATCTAATCATTTATATAGAGTTATTTTTAACTATTGTTATTATAAGTTATTTTAAGTCACTTATTTGAAAACTTTTAACGATTATACAAATATGTTTAGGAAATATTTTAGTTAAATTGAGATTATAATTTAGTATATGCATTTAGCACTAAAATTTATCACTTTTAACTATTCACAAAATATTCATCGGGTTTTTTAAGTGCAACTGAAATTTATATTTAAGTTGACATAGTAATGTCATATTCAAATTGACAATTTAAGTATTTTGTCCAAACTGTTTAAAAGTTGTAGCTTTAAATTGATAATGGTTTACATACAACAACATATTAAATCTAAAAAAATTAAGTATAATATGTTAAAAGCAAGGTTGTAAAAATTGCTCGACGTTAGCTAGTCGGTGGACTGGGGTTAAGGGATTAATCAACTAGGCGGAGATTAATTGGGGGATTAATCGAGGACCATTAATTGCTAATTTGTTAGATTTTAAAAAATTAAATATGACTAATATCATATAAAAGTTCATAAATACCACTAATATCATAACAAAATAGGTTAATATGATAAATACAACACTAAGCATACCTCAAATAGTTTCTATTGAGATATAACTTCTTCAAAGTGTTAAAAATTCATCGGGTTCTACGGTTTCAGTCTTTTTGTATGCATAGATTAATCACTAGGCGCTCTCTAATCGGTCGAGTAGCGCCTAGGGATTAATCGGGACCTAATCGGGATTTTTACAACATTGGTTAAAAGTTAAAGACATAACTTTATAAGTAGAACTAAATATATTATTTTTGTTGGATAAGGTGTCTAAGTCCGAAACTATATTTGGTATGTAGTTGTCCCGACTCGGCATGGTCCATTTGGGTTGCACTTCATCGAAACAATTTGTATGGATAATCTTTTGAGAATAGTATATTTATGATTTATTAATATATTATAAGTTATAATATATTAATATGAAATCATATTATTAAATTAGTATTGATTAAGAATTAATTTGCAATTAATTTAGTGATCAAAAGAGACTAATTAAATGTGGACTCTTATATATATAGAATGGGCCAATGTTCATTTAGGATGGGCTAAGCTTGCATGGATAATCCATGGAGTTTTTAATCCATGGATCCTATGGAAATGAAAGGTCATGGGTATTAGGGTTTACATGGATGTAACCCTCATGAATCAGCGCAGGGAAAAATCCGCAAGCAGAATCCACCATACTATATAAAGAGGTGTTTGGTACATGAAATGGCACTAGTGTGTGTGAGAACAAGGATGGGCTGATTTCTACTAGTGCATACTATTCTCTCAAGTTTTCCAAGTTGTTTGGTGATTTGTGATTCCACTTGAGGTATCCACATTATTGGTGATAGGCTTTTGAAGCTCCAAGCAATCAACCACAAGGAAATGTATGTCATTCTACTAATTTTTTATATTACAAGTACCCCTTGGTATGCTAGTTAGGATGAGAACCTTGGAAAAATCATATTTGTATGTATAATAGAGAAAACATAGATCCAAAGTTTCTAGGGTTGCATGTACACCATATGAGTGTTAGAATGCTCAAAACCCTTCAATTTTAATATTGAAATTTAGTTTATTTATGATCAAACTTTAGGTTTGATATTTATTTATCCTTATTAACCAACTTATAATCATTATTAGAAATACACTATAATTTATCAGTTTTAACTATTTACAAATTATTCTTTGGATTGTTTAACTTAAACTAAAACTTATATTTAAGTTGATCATGTAATGTTATATTTAAATTTATAAATTAAGTATTTTATACAAATTATTCAAAAGTTGTATTTTAAAATGATAATGGTTTACATCCAACAATATATTAAAACAAATAAATTAAGTATAATATGTTAATAGTTGAAAAACATAACTTTATAAGTAGAAGTAAATATATTCTTTTAATATTGTAATTTAGTTTGTATATGATTACACCTTAGATTTGATATTTATTTAATCTTATTAACCAAGTTATAATCATTATTAGAAAGAAATTGAAAAGTCATGAGAGTTTCAAATGAACGTGGTGAAAGGAAAAATGCTTCCTTTATAATATGATATGATATGATAATGAAATGCTATATATATATATATATATATATATATATATGGGAAAAAGTCAATTTAGAAACATTATTAATTAATGAGCCAATGAACCAATCCAAAACATCAGAATTTAAAACGATCAACAGTAAACGTAAGGGTTGTAGACTTTTAGAATAGACGCACATGCACCATACTATTGTAAACTTAACTTCATTTTTTTGGTTTAATTTTTTTAGGCCATGTTTTTTATCGAATAAAACCAATATACGATTGTTCATAATTGTTCGTCCTCTTTTTATAGAGATTAATATTGATATATACAAAAAATGATTTATTTTTTCAAAAAAAACCCACCTCATTTTTTTGTTTTTTTTAAAAGTTAAAGTCTATTTTTATCGAATATATTAATAAATATATCAATATTCATATTTTTGGTACTCTTTAAACATAGATTCGTATTAATGTAAAAAAAAAAAAAAAAAAAAAAAAAAAAAAAACGAAATTTCAATTCAGATTCACATTGGAAATCTTCTCAGATTCACAATGTGAAAAATGGTAAGTCATATTTACATTGTGAATTTTGAAAATCTAATTCGATACCGTTCAAATTCACAATTTGAATAAATCCATTTATTGATTTTTTACAAACCTAATTTAACACTAATCAAAACATTAAAATATTATAAAATTACATTGAAATATATTTCGATTCATATGTAAATTTCACTAAATTAATTTGTGAACGATCAAAGAGTTGAAATTGTAAGTCAGATTCACATTGTGAATATTAAAATTGAAATATCTACAATTTAGATTCACAGTGTGAATCAGAACTTATTGAGTTTTTTTTTTTTTTTTTTTTTTTTTTTTTTTTTTTTTTTACTGATGTTTTTGTTTATTAATAAAAGATAAAAATTGGAATTTTTGTTATAGTTAGTTTTTTGGAAAAAAATAAACTTAAATATGGGGAAAAAATAACAAAACAATGTGAGTTTTTTTTCGAAAAAAAGTTCGTTTTTTACATATCGACATCGATCTGTATGGAAAGAGAACAAAAAATCTTAAACAACGGTATATTCTTTTTTTTTCGATAAAAAAGATGCCTAAAAAAAGTTAAACGGAAAAAAAGAGGTGAGTTTTTGTTAAAGAGGTAAGTTTTTGGTATAATCTGTGTATGTGCGTCTAAAATACAAGTGTACATCCATTATTTTGGCCGTTAATTATTATGACTTCCGACGCCCATGATTGGTTTCTTGGTTCTTTGTTAATAATGGTTCTCTATTTAACATCATATATATATATATATATATATATATATATATATATATATATATATATAGAGAGAGAGAGAGAGAGAGATAAAGGATCACATGAGAACGAGTAAAGGTTAAGAACCTTTTCATTAAAGATTTTTTGTCTATTTAACATAAACAATATAAAAACATACAAAAACTTCATTTTAAATCAAATCTATCTTTTTAGATGATAAATCCTTTCAAACTCTCCCATCATATTTGAAGAACAAATATTCCTTATTACCACCACCACCTACCACCGCCGGCACCACCGTTTTCAAGTTCTTAACCTTCGCCAGAATGTCGAGCCAGTCATGTTTTTTTGCTTCAGATCTGGAACCACAACAAAAATAACATCACCGAGGTGTTTCCGCTTCAGATCTATCATTGACCGCTACACTACCGCTTGTCATCTTCAACAACATAATTCCGATGATTTTTTTTTTGTTTTTTGCTCAAATCTTACATATCTTAATGATTCTAGTGATTTTTTCTCATATCTGATCATGTTTCTAGTCTAGATCTCTCGAGATGTGGTCAGATCTATAACCTCCACTTTCTAATCTGCCATCAGTTTCGCCTCCATCTTCAGATCTAACACTTTTTGTTACTGGAACACTAGATCTACCACCAGATCTTCTGTACCGTTTTCTAGATCTGCAAGCTCCGGTCCAGATTTACGATTTCTGCCACCACTAGTGTCCAGATCTGTGAGGTCCGACAATATTGAAAGAGTTCCGTCGGGATCTGGTGTCATGTTCTTTAGGTTGCACATTTGGTTTTGTGTTCTTCATCTTAGACCTCTAAAAATTTGGTTGTTTTTTTTCTCTGAAGATTTGGATTTGTTCTTGCCATCAAACCTCTCCAGAGAAACAAACATCACCTGACTTCAGAGATGATGAAAATCTTATATATTTGGTCAGATCTAATGTTTTATGGTGATTAGGGATCTGATGTATCTGGTGCACACAAAGTGTTTGATGAAATGCCTTCACGAAGTGTGGTAAGTCATTAAGCTGTGAATATGTGTTTTCTATGTATTAATTTGTCTAAGTTATTAAGAATGTGTATTTTTTTGATGTATTAAGTGTTGAATTAGTGTCTAAAATATTAAATTAAGTTGTGAATTACTGTTTGAAATGTTGTATTAAACTATTAATTACTGATGTATGATAGTGTGTGGTGTTGATACCGGTGGTGGTGGTTGAGTAATGATATGCTTTATTTCTCACTCATCTTCTTCTTCGTTGATTTCAGATAAGTTATTATCTTTTATGATTCATGTATACGATTTATTTTTATTTATTTATTTTTTTATGTTTGCTTCTGAAAATATGATAGAATTTATTTATGTATTAAACTGTGAATGAGTTTTTTAATACACCGATATATGAGATTATACTTATAAATGAGTTGTGAATTTATTGTATAAAACTATGAAGTTTGTGTATTATGTTGTAAATTTTTTGTATTACGTTGTGAATTTTATTTACAACTTACTATATTAAATTCACAATTTAGTACATAGAAATGCTTACATGTATTAATGTATAAATATAAGTTTTAGTTTGAAAATATGGTTGTAAATATATTTTTTTTTGTCATAAATTATGAATTTATTATATTAAGCTGTGAATTTTGTATACTAAACTGTGAATTGTGTATTACTTTCTAAACTTTATTCACGGCTTAATATATTAAATTCATAATTTAATATGTAGAAATGTCTCTAGATATTAACTTTAGGCCCGTCCCAGAGGGTGGGCGATAGGGGCGACCGTCCAAGGCCCATCTTTTAAAGGGCCTCAAATTTTTTATGGAAATTGTTATATTTAGAAGATAGTACAAATAATTTTCTTTTAATTATTGATTTATTATAAAAAAAAACTTGATGACACTTTTGTTTTTTAAGGGCCCATTTTTTTCTCTCGCCCCGGGCCAACAAGATGTTTTGGAACGGCCCCGATTAACGTATAAATATAAGTTTTAATTTGAAAATATGGCCGTGAATATAATTTTTTTTTGTCTTAAGTTGTTAATTTATTATATTAAGTTATGTATTTTCTATACTAAACTGTGAATTGTCTGTATTAAGAGTTTCAAATTGATATTATGGTTGTTAATTTATATTTTTTTTATATTAAACTGTAAATTTATTGTAATAAGTTGTGAATTTTTTTGTATTAAGCTAGGATTTTTGTATTTTAAACTTTGAATTAACTGCCTTAAGCTATGAATATTTATTTAAATTGTGAAATTGACTATATTAAACTTTAAATTTTTTGTATAAACTATGAATTTGTGTTTAAAAATGTGAATTGACTGCATTAAACTATATATTTTATGTTTAATCTTTTATGATTCTCATTTACCACTTCATATATATATATATATATATATATATATATATATATATATATATATAGGTAAGTTCAATGGATAAAATAAAAGGTTGAGAATTCAGTCACTCATTTACTTTTGCCGCAAAAGTCTCTGTCGTACCAGCGGAAATGAGAAAGGAATATACACATGTGTTTTCCAGCAAAACATGTTTCCTTAAACTATACTAATCATCTTCTCTAATAAATAAAGAACTTTTGCCATATGTCACATTCTTATTGATTTGGCCAAATGTCATTTTGTGGTTATTTTCAATTAATTTTCTTCGACATGACATTTTGTGGTTTTTTTCATTTTATTAATTTCCACATAATATTTAAATGTAATAATTGCAATAAATATAATAATAAATGCATATCAATATCATTAATTGACTTCCTTCTAATTTTAAATTTTCTAAATTAAAGTTTCATTAGTTTCATTTGTTTATTTATCTAAATTATTTGTTTAATTAAAAAAACAAACAATTTAATTTTAATAACTCAATATTTTTCTTATAAATTCAAACTTTTCAAATGTTTAGAATTTTATATTTTTTTTAAAACAAACTCATGTAATACATAGGTCTTACACCTAGTTACCTTAATATATACAAAAACATAGTTTTTTTTTTTCGTTTTTTAAATTTTTGTGAAACTATTTTTATCGAAAAATAATTTTAAATATACCAAAATTCATGATTTTTTATTCTTTACAAATTGACATCCATATTAATATAGTTTTTTAAGAAAAAGTTAAGCATACGTTTTATTGATAGGTGAATAACGAATGTTCTGTAATAAAATTCTGATATATTTTTATTCACTTATGAATAACGAGAGCTGAAACTCTAAAAATATTTTATCTTAAAACTATATCAATATGGATGTCTATTTGTAGAGAATAAAAATTTATGAATTTTGATATATTTAAAATAACTTTTCGATAAAAATTGCTTTCCAAAAAATAAAAAAAACCAAAAAAAATGTATGTTTTTGTGTAAATTAAGATAATGGTTAGCATAGTTTAAGGAAACATGTTTGGTTGAAAAACACATGTTTATCCGTTATTAATTTCCGCCGGTACGCCTAAGTGTTTTGCGGCAAAATAAATATGTGGCTGAGAATGATTTCCCATTCTAAACCTTTTTTTCCTCAATTAAACCCTAATATATATATATATATATATATATATAGAGAGAGAGAGAGAGAGAGAGAGAGAGAAAGAGTTAGGTTCATATATAAACCCTATTTATAGTGTGAACATATGACCGAATCCTATCCATTGATTTCAAATACTCAGAAAAGCACATGATGGTAATTTGACTTTTAATGTCAACTAATGATATTAAATAACCTAAAATAAACGAAACTATAATTAAGGAATAACTAAATATAAAAAAACTTATAATCCATATATATGTCATCTTCCATTTTGATGGGCAGTTATTTTAGTCTGTCTAGGTTTTGTGATATTGCACCCAATTCTGGTAGCCCACTACTGGAGAAACTTCAGGTAAAATATTTGATACTGCACCTCAACTCTGACGATCCACCAACTTCACTACGATCATAAAACCTCCATCCCGTCTTGATCAGTTACCTCTTCAGCCCGTCCATACGATTTCATCTCTCAATCTAATGAGATTCAAAGTTTCTGTGGTTTTGTCGAGGCGCCTGGTGTTGATTTGGTTTCACATTCCATCATCGATCTTCGACATATGTTAAATATGTTTATGGAATAGAAGACGAAGACGAAGAAGAATCCATCCACAATAGGCTCGTTGATTCTAGGCATTACACTACCCTTAAATTCAATCATCATCATCGCATTCTTTCTCCCTTACTAATGCTTGAAGAATTATCAGATACATATGAGATGAATTATGAAAAAATCCAAATTATTATGTGTCACAACTAGCATTTTTAGCTACAAAATTATATTCTCATATAAACATCATCCATTGTAAAAGCTTATACTGTAAGTGAATACTATACTCCATTCTCATTCAAATATATCTCATATGCTCAAATAAGGGTCGGAAAACCTAGATATCCCATTTCAAGTTCACTATGGCCTAGGATTCTCTTATTGGGCCTAATGGACCAATAAACTTTCAAATCGACTATTTGGGCTCTAATTGGACCCACAATCATGGAACTAGATTGTTTTGGGCCATGAGGGCCTAAAATAATTCATTTCTATCTCTAATAGGCCTTGTTGGGCCATAAGATCCATTTCTTTTATGCCATTTTGGGCCGTAAGTTACCCACAAGGGCCCGATGGGCCGAAAACCATTATTGGGCCCTAGAAATTTGAATAAACCTAGAATTGACCCAAACTAACCATTCTTACCCCTTTTGGCCCAAAATCTCTGCCCATTTGTAAAAAAAAAAAGAGATTAAGGGAGGATTAAGGAGAGAGTGACAACTCAAGATTACCCACCATGTATCTAAGTATTATTCTTCATACATCCAAGCTCATCACTTCCACATATCCTCCTTCTTCTCTCTTCTCTTTAATTCTCGGCCACACTCTCATTTCTCCAACTTCTCCTTTTTTTTCAAACTCAACAATACTTCTCTAGGTCATCTAACACTCCTTCATCCACCTTCCTCAAGGAAACCGTGAGTATAAGGAAGATCTTCAAGAGAATCACTTCAAGTTTCATTTTGTGGTAAGATCTTGCAAATCCAAGTGCCATACTTCATCATTAAACTCATTTACTCCTCTTACACCCATGTGTTCGTGAATCATACTCTTATAGCACCTTAGAGCTCGAAAATCATCTCCATAACACATCTAGGGCCGAGATCTCTTCACTTCTTCATCAAAACCGACTTCCAAACCCCAAAATGAGTTCATACCCCTTGTTTTCTGTTTTTATATGATTTTTGGGCGAGAATACAAGTTGCTTTGTGTAGATCTATGTGTATATGCATGATTATGTGTGTTTTCCATGAATTATTTGGTGATTATGTGTTGATTTCTTCACTAATCTAAAAATATGTTAAGAAACTTGAAGTTTATCACTAGGATCTTCATATGAATCTTGAGAAAAGTATGTTTTATCACAAGTATTACATGTGAACATGTAGATCTGGGATTTTTATACTTGATATAGCAAAAATAAGTGTTGTGTTCAAAGATGTATAAACTAAACCCACAAAACAGCCCTTGACAGAAAACTTTTGGTCCAATATCGGACTGTTTTGACCATCCAAATGGAAGTAATTTTCAAAACGATTTTACATGGATAACGTTCAGGTTTATAGCTTTAAAATGACTACTCGCACGTTTTCATACAATTTTTCTACAATTTTTGGCGAATTTTACAAAAATGCCTATCATATTTGAAATAATTTCGGACCAACCTGTGAAGATGAGTAATTTCACACTAGTTTGAAGCCATCAAAAATTATGAGAAAAATTTAGAACAAAGTAGACAAAATTTCCAAACTTCCAAAATTTACGGATCCAGATTTCGACTTACGATGAATTTTCTACAAATTTTCTAAAAACTAGTTCGGAAAAGCCAAAAACCAGAAAAATATGTATTTTCACAAAACCAAGCCAAAAATGATATTTTTGACAAAAATGGGTTTAAAATGCTATTTTTATCACAAAGTAGTCATCAACACAAGTTTTTAACAAAATTGGAGATTAAAGTGTTATTCTTACAAAATTGGGCCTTAATTGTAAATTTTTGGCTTATTGGGCCAAGAATGTCATTTTTACAAAAAGTGGGCTTTAGATATCAATTATGTAAATAATCAAGCTAAAATAAACAAAACAATAACAAACGGGTTAAAAACGACATTCATATCCTTATTGGGCCTAGAAATAATATACATGTTTAGTGGGCCTTAGTGTCATTTTACTTGTATATTGGGCTCGAGATAGGTATTCATATCCTTATTGGGCCTGGAAATAATATACTTGTTTAGTTGGCCTGAGTGTCCTTTTACATGTATATTGGGCTCGAGATAGGTATTCATATCCTTATTGGGCCTGGAAATAATATACTTGTTTAGTGGGCCTTAGTGTCCTTTTACATGTATATTGGGCTTAGGATAGACATTCACATTCCTTGAGTCTGGAAATAATAGACACGTATAGTGGGCCTTAGTGGTCCACTTACATGTTTATTGGGCCTAGGAATGGGTTTTATATGCGTTATTCTTTTTATGCTATTTTAGTGGATACTATTTGCATGCTATTTGGGCCTATAAATACCTTACATGTGAAATGGGCCTTAGTTGTCCTTTCACATATATTTTGGGCCCATGTTATATAATCTCATTCCCTTTAGGTCTTGTAATGATTTACATGTTTAGTGATGCCTTAGTGGTTCACTTACATGGATCATTGGTCCTAGAATGAGTTTATACATTTTTCTTCGCGTAAATTCGATTAAGGATCTAGCGAGTTTTTATCGGTTGGCACCTATTAAGTGTACGATCGTAGCCTGTAGTTATAACCAGAGTCTCTTGGAGGGAGAGCAGGGATTTGTGTATAGATCTATACGGGGATGACACCCCACACCCGAGCTGTTCGCTACAGTTAGACTAACTCGGTCTAGGGTGACAAAAACCTTATTCTATTTTCCGTCGGCGTCCAACGACACCAAGACAGGCGAAATTGTCATTATTTTGTTTGGTTATGACGGCTCGCTTAGAGGAACTAACGTTATGAAGTTTACGGAAGACCATTCACCATTCACCATTCACCATTCACCATTCTCTTGGATTACTCGGAAACATTCTCTTACTAGTACTCAACCTCGGGGGTTGGTACGACAACTTTCTCTTGTACAGACAACATCGGGTTGTCTGGGAATATTCTCTTTACATGCTCTTACATTCTCTCTACATTCTCTTTACCTTTTTAGTCAAATAAACAATAACATACATGCATTAATACAAGATCTAACACGAACACACTAAACAGTTTTTCAGAAAATATCGGATTTTCTGGTGGTTTTCAGAGTTATACAAATCATTTTCACAAACATGCTTATGAACGCACCAACATTTTTATGTTGACCGTTTTCAAAATAACTTGTATTCTCAGGATACCATTGAGGCAGGATGAACGAAACGAACTAATGGATATTGTGTTATATTTTGTCTCATCATACTCGTACTATTTTGGCATGTAATATTCAAACACAATACTCGATGTAAACAATGAATGTTGTTATATTACATGTGTGATGATGATGATGTTATGTTTCAGTTATATTCACTGTAATGATATTTCAAGATGAAGTCACGCACAGGCCCCCAGACGTTTCCGCCGTCTGGTTCGGGGGTGTGATAGATTGGTATCATAGCATTGTTTATAGTGAACTAGCATATCTAATCATACAAGATATGCAACTATAAATACAATGGGACTAAACAACTCTGAACATAATAATTTAAAATACATACCTTTGTGTGCATTTTAGAATAATAACACAACAAGAATAGTGAAAGTCTTTGGAGGATTTGAACATCGCTATTAAACTCGGGCAGTTATGTAGTCGTATTGGGAGTGAATGCAACCTGATCAACTACATTCATTCAAAATACGACCAACATGTGTTCGGGAGTAATTGTGATGGACAATGAATCAAAAACTTACCATTTAATTATCCAAAGAACTTATAGAACCAAACCTAAACAAAATTAAATTACTATAGGAGTAATTGGTATGCTATTTGTTTCTATTATTCATAGCCCTTCGTGCAATACACTATAGACGAGTATCATTAGCCAAGAAACCCCTATCTCCCTAGTCAGGGAATAGCAGGGTGGCTCGACTCAGTGAAGGAACCACAGGAGGAACACGAAGTAGAACTCGCAGATGGACCCGCCGAGTCAATAGTGGACCTCAAAGAGGAAGAGCCAGAGGGCAATGGTGATGATGAATTGGATGCAGAATCCGATGTCATCAATCCTCCATGTGCCAGAGTACCGACTTATCGTATGGGCCCCGGTGGCCCCATACCCCCTTGGGCATACAATATTTGGAGATAGAGTCACCAGCAGGGGATACGACCACACTAGGGTAGGAACCGAGGTCTCTCCGACCATTAGCCATAGAGGACCAGCTGACCGGGCCCTCCCAGTCATGGTCCGGCGCGTCCAAGGTATTGATAACCAAGCTCAGGACACCTCAAATTGAACGGAACCAATGTGGTTTGCTATTGAGAGAGATGAGAGGCAAACATAGGAAGTGAACGGAGACTCCCGAGCGAGACAGTTAGTGTGAGAAGTACGACTAAGAGATACCGAACAACAAGTAGCTCGTCTCCGAGGTGCATCCACTTCATCAGCACCACCACTAGACACTTTCCGCCACAATTAGGACCCGCCTTTTTCTTTTTCCCCCTACTATCCGATATGACTCTCTTTCGTGTACTTAGATGGTACTTACCACTGGACAATTATGTGCTATCTTTATTTCATATTACTACATAGACTCAATTATATGCACAAGCGAACCCTCAAAACCGCTGGATATTTAAGGGTCTCGAAACCGAAACAACCTATATACTCTAAGGATAGACGTGACGATCGTGTCAAATCTATGATTACCTACTACCGAAAATACATCATAGGGATGTAGATGGAAGCAGTGAGAATTATACAACAAGATGCAAAATTTATAGAGTACAACCAGGAATGACAATCATTACTTACGATCTGGATTATCAACATGCAGTAGGAAAATGCCATCCCGCAAGAATAACAAGCGCACCCGCGAGACACCGCTCCTGCAGATGGACTCTGCTACATTCCAAGCTGCTGTAACGGTGGCAGTAACCGCTGCGATGGCGCAAATCAATGCAAACAACCCCAATGGAGGCGGGAACAACATTGACAACTCCAGCCAAAGGAACGAACATGGAAACCAACAAGTGACAACCTATCAAGGAGCTCCAAACCCCGAGCTTAAGAGCAGGAAGTTGAGGTCTGGAAGTAAGAGGAAGGGACAACCCACTCAAGGGTTCTCAAGGAAGCAACATGTTGTTGCTGTTCATGCGACCATGACCCCTATTACACCAGCAACCAGGAGACCATATGCTGGAAACCTTCCAAAATGCAACCGGTGCAAATCCATCATAATGGAGCCTGCCGGGAGATGCATTGTAACAAATGCAACCGAAAGAATCACATCGCCAAATTCTGTAGAACTTATCCATGCCAGAATCGTCAGCCAAATGAAAACGGCAACAATCGCAACAACCCTAACAACAACACCAATGATGAGACCAGTCACACCTGCTATGGGTGTGGAGGAACTGGTCACTTCAGGCGCAATTGCCCCAGGTATAACAATCAAGGTGCAGAAGGATCAGAAATGGTCCTGACCTTGGGTCAAGGTGAAGCAGACCAAGGCCCGACAGTTGTTACTGGTATGTTCCCACTTAACAACTCTTTCGCTTACTTCTTATTCAATAGTGAAGCTGAGCGAAACTTCGTTAGTAACAAATTCAAACGCTTACTAAAACAACAACCCCAGAAGCTAAACGAAGCCTTTACGGTGAAGATGGCTAATGGGAAAAACCGTATTAACCAAAGATATTCATGTACGGTGCACCTTAACACTAAACAACCATTCATTTCAAATAAATTTAATGCCAGTAAATATTAGGAGTTTTGATGTGATAATCGACATGGTTGGGTTAAGCCCCCACCGTGCTGATACTATGTGTCGCGAGAGGGTCGTTTGCCTTCGCCTTCCGAATCACGAAACTCTAATAACCCATGGTGATAAACCTAACATCAATCCTCGTCCTATCTCGTGCATCAAGGCACGGAAGTGCCTGTACCAGAGGAACAACGTTTCCCTTGCTCATGTTGTGGACAAGACCAAGGAAGAAGTAAGCATACAAGGTCTTCCGGTAGCATGAGGTTTTCCGAATGTATTTCCCGAAGAATTTTCGGGAATACCTCCAGAAAGACAGGTCGAATTTCGAATCGACCTCATACCGGGAACCACATCAATTGCCAATTCACCCTATAGGTTGACTCCGCCGAAAATTCACAAGTTATCCAGTCAAATGAGTAGAATTGTTGCGCAAAGGATTCATCGGACCAAGCTTCTCACCCTGGAGAGCTCCGATCTTGTTCTTCAAGAAGACGAATCCTTTAGAATGTGCATCGATTTTAGGAAATTGAATAAGATCACTATCAAAAACTGATACCCACTCCCTCAGACTGACGATCTATTTGGCCAGCTCCAATGTGCTAGTTACTTCTCTAAAATATATCTAAGAACCGGTTATCATCAACTTCGAGTATGAGAAGACGACATTCCAAAAACTGCCTTCCGAACTCGTCACGACCATTTCAAATTCATTGTGATACCCTTCGGTCTAATGAATGCTCCCACAGTATTCATGGATCCTACGAACCGAGTTATTCCAACCATTCCTAGTCATCCTTTTTAATTATTTTCATCGATAACATACTCGTCTGCTCACGAAGCAAGAACAAAACACTATCAACACTTACGACCGGCCTTGAAAGCATCGAAGCCGGAGAATAGCGCGGAGGAATCACTGCATGGATAGATAAAACCCTCGAAGTCGAAAGACAAAGCTTATAGTTATAAGAGTTGAGTTGGGCATTATCTGGGTGATCGTCGATAGGTTAACCCAATCTACCCATTTTCCTGCTAGTGTAGAAATCAAACAAGATGGAAGGATTAGCTTGAATCTGTATCCAGGAGATCGTGAGACTCCATGAAATATCGGTATCTACTATCTCAGATCGAGATAACGGGATTCCTTCAAACCAATAGTCAAAGCGAACGAACTATTCAACCACTCAAATTCACGCTACAAGTCTAGGTATTTGAATTCAGCAAGTCATGGGATACCCGGTTGCCCTTGATTGAATTCTCATACAATAACAACAATCGCACGAGCATCAAGATTGATCCTTTCGAAACTCTTTATAGTCATAAATGCAAATCACTCACCAGTACTCTCATGAGACCAGAAACCATTTGCGAAACAACAGAGAAGATAATCAAAATCAAAGCTTGACTCAAGCATCGCGAGACCGACAGAAGAGCTATTCTGACAAGCGGCGTAAGCCATTAGGATGTCAAGTCGGGGATCGTGTGTTATTAAAAGAACCTCCTTGGAAAGGAATGATTCGCTTTAGGAAATGAGAAAACCAAACCCACGATACATCGGACTGTTCGAGATTCTTGCTCGGATTAGTCCAAAGACTTATAGGCTGCAGCTGCCTGAAGAGCTCAGCTACGTACACCCTGTGTTCCACGTCTCGAATCTGAAAAGATGCATATCAGATGAGACTCTTATCATTCCTTTAAAAGAAATCGGAATAAACGAGAATCTCATGTTCGTCAAAGAACCAGTCGAGGTATTGGATAGGGAAGTAGAGCACACAAAATAAAGCCACATTTTGATTGTGAAGGTTCGATGGAACACTAAGCGTGGACCGAAATTCACATGGGAAACGCGAAGATCAGATGAAGTACCTACTCTCTCATTCATGAACCTATCTTTTGAAAGAATTTCGGGACGAAATTCCCTCTAACGGGGGGATGATGTCACAACTAGCATTTTTAGCTACGAAATTCTATTCTCATATAAACATCATCCATTGTAAAAGCCTATACTCTAAGTGAATACTATACTCCATTCTCATTCAAATATATCTCATATGCTCAAATAAGGGTCGGAAACCCTAGATATCCCATTTCAAGTTCACTATGGCCTAGGATTCTCTTATTGGGCCTAATGGACCAATAAACTTTCAAATCGACTATTTGGGCTCTAATTGGACCCACAATCATGGAACTAGATTGTTTTGGGCCATGAGGGCCTAAAATAATTCATTTCTATCTCTAATAGGCCTTGTTGGGCCATAAGATCCATTTCTTTTATGCCATTTTGGGCCGTAAGTTACCCACAAGGGCCCGATGGGCCGAAAACCATTATTGGGCCCTAGAAATTTGAATAAACCTAGAATTGACCCAAACTAACCATTCTTACCCCTTTTGGCCCAAAATCTCGGCCCATTTGTAAAAAAAAAAAGAGATTAAGGGAGGATTAAGGAGAGAGTGACAACTCAAGATTACCCACCATGTATCTAAGTATTATTCTTCATACATCCAAGCTCATCACTTCCACATATCCTCCTTCTTCTCTCTTCTCTTTAATTCTCGGCCACACTCTCATTTCTCCAACTTCTCCTTTTTTTTCAACTCAACAATACTTCTCTAGGTCATCTAACACTCCTCCATCCACCTTCCTCAAGGAAACCGTGAGTATAAGGAAGATCTTCAAGAGAATCACTTCAAGTTTCATTTTGTGGTAAGATCTTGCAAATCCAAGTGCCATACTTCATCATTAAACTCATTTACTCCTCTTACACCCATGTGTTCGTGAATCATACTCTTATAGCACCTTAGAGCTCGAAAATCATCTCCATAACACATCTAGGGCCGAGATCTCTTCACTTCTTCATCAAAACCGACTTCCAAACCCCAAAATGAGTTCATACCCCTTGTTTTCTGTTTTTATATGATTTTTGGGCGAGAATACAAGTTGCTTTGTGTAGATCTATGTGTATATGCATGATTATGTGTGTTTTCCATGAATTATTTGGTGATTATGTGTTGATTTCTTCACTAATCTAAAAATATGTTAAGAAACTTGAAGTTTATCACTAGGATCTTCATATGAATCTTGAGAAAAGTATGTTTTATCACAAGTATTACATGTGAACATGTAGATCTGGGATTTTTATACTTGATATAGCAAAAATAAGTGTTGTGTTCAAAGATGTATAAACTAAACCCACAAAACAGCCCTTGACAGAAAACTTTTGGTCCAATATCGGACTGTTTTGACCATCCAAATGGAAGTAATTTTCAAAACGATTTTACATGGATAACGTTCAGGTTTATAGCTTTAAAATGACTACTCGCACGTTTTCATACAATTTTTCTACAATTTTTGGCGAATTTTACAAAAATGCCTATCATATTTGAAATAATTTCGGACCAACCTGTGAAGATGAGTAATTTCACACTAGTTTGAAGCCATCAAAAATTATGAGAAAAATTTAGAACAAAGTAGACAAAATTTCCAAACTTCCAAAATTTACGGATCCAGATTTCGACTTACGATGAATTTTCTACAAATTTTCTAAAAACTAGTTCGGAAAAGCCAAAAACCAGAAAAATATGTATTTTCACAAAACCAAGCCAAAAATGATATTTTTGACAAAAATGGGTTTAAAATGCTATTTTTATCACAAAGTAGTCATCAACACAAGTTTTTAACAAAATTGGAGATTAAAGTGTTATTCTTACAAAATTGGGCCTTAATTGTAAATTTTTGGCTTATTGGGCCAAGAATGTCATTTTTACAAAAAGTGGGCTTTAGATATCAATTATGTAAATAATCAAGCTAAAATAAACAAAACAATAACAAACGGGTTAAAAACGACATTCATATCCTTATTGGGCCTAGAAATAATATACATGTTTAGTGGGCCTTAGTGTCATTTTACTTGTATATTGGGCTCGAGATAGGTATTCATATCCTTATTGGGCCTGGAAATAATATACTTGTTTAGTTGGCCTGAGTGTCCTTTTACATGTATATTGGGCTCGAGATAGGTATTCATATCCTTATTGGGCCTGGAAATAATATACTTGTTTAGTGGGCCTTAGTGTCCTTTTACATGTATATTGGGCTTAGGATAGACATTCACATTCCTTGAGTCTGGAAATAATAGACACGTATAGTGGGCCTTAGTGGTCCACTTACATGTTTATTGGGCCTAGGAATGGGTTTTATATGCGTTATTCTTTTTATGCTATTTTAGTGGATACTATTTGCATGCTATTTGGGCCTATAAATACCTTACATGTGAAATGGGCCTTAGTTGTCCTTTCACATATATTTTGGGCCCATGTTATATAATCTCATTCCCTTTAGGTCTTGTAATGATTTACATGTTTAGTGATGCCTTAGTGGTTCACTTACATGGATCATTGGTCCTAGAATGAGTTTATACATTTTTCTTCGCGTAAATTCGATTAAGGATCTAGCGAGTTTTTATCGGTTGGCACCTATTAAGTGTACGATCGTAGCCTGTAGTTATAACCAGAGTCTCTTGGAGGGAGAGCAGGGATTTGTGTATAGATCTATACGGGGATGACACCCCACACCCGAGCTGTTCGCTACAGTTAGACTAACTCGGTCTAGGGTGACAAAAACCTTATTCTATTTTCCGTCGGCGTCCAACGACACCAAGACAGGCGAAATTGTCATTATTTTGTTTGGTTATGACGGCTCGCTTAGAGGAACTAACGTTATGAAGTTTACGGAAGACCATTCACCATTCACCATTCACCATTCACCATTCTCTTGGATTACTCGGAAACATTCTCTTACTAGTACTCAACCTCGGGGGTTGGTACGACAACTTTCTCTTGTACAGACAACATCGGGTTGTCTGGGAATATTCTCTTTACATGCTCTTACATTCTCTCTACATTCTCTTTACCTTTTTAGTCAAATAAACAATAACATACATGCATTAATACAAGATCTAACACGAACACACTAAACAGTTTTTCAGAAAATATCGGATTTTCTGGTGGTTTTCAGAGTTATACAAATCATTTTCACAAACATGCTTATGAACGCACCAACATTTTTATGTTGACCGTTTTCAAAATAACTTGTATTCTCAGGATACCATTGAGGCAGGATGAACGAAACGAACTAATGGATATTGTGTTATATTTTGTCTCATCATACTCGTACTATTTTGGCATGTAATATTCAAACACAATACTCGATGTAAACAATGAATGTTGTTATATTACATGTGTGATGATGATGATGTTATGTTTCAGTTATATTCACTGTAATGATATTTCAAGATGAAGTCACACACAGGCCCCCGGACGTTTCCGCCATCTGGTTCGGGGGTGTGACATTATGCATATGATCAAACGGTAATCTATGGATTGACATACGACTTTTGGTCATAATAAAGTGTCTCTTTTGTGGGTTTTTGCACTTTTAAGTCATGATTTTCTTAATGTTAAACAAGGTTTGATGTCAATATCTCTTGAATGATAGGAAAGAAATCAGAGCTTTAATGAAGGGAAATTGTTAGTAGTTATGTAAGGATCTCACTCCAAAATGGGTATATCTGTTGATTCTTTGAGATATAGCATCATTGTAACAAAGTTTTTTAAACATGATAAAGCATGATAATGGATTGATGTTAGTATTTTCTTCTACATAATGTGTTCTTGTATGCCAAATCTTTTAAGTAAAATTATCTAAATACCACATTACATTCTGTAATTCATTTTTTTCTTTTTATTTTTACTTTCATGTATTCTTTTAGAATCAGCCCAAATGTAGGTTTGTTTTGCTAATATGAACAACTTAAATTATGTTAGATTTGTTTTCTATTTTAACTTACTCTTATTCTTTTTTATGCATTCTTACTCATTATCGTTCTCAATAATTATTATTTATTTATTTTCTTTTGACTTGTTTTTGCAAGTTATGAACATGGGCTTAAAAGCTTATGAGTCTCACAATAGTCTTTCTCATGTAATTTTAATCTCATAAAATTTGGTTTCATGGTTTATATTCTTACAGAATGTTATGACCAAAGGCCTTAAGATACTAGAGATAAATGGTGTATGAAGGGGAGCATGATGATTAGGGCATGAAGGCGAGATGTTAGGTTTTCAACCAAGATCATTGGATAGTCTTCTCACCATCCTCCTCTTACCAAACAAGGAAGAGATCCACGCCCTCTAGTTCCTTATCCACCTTCTGGAAAGCGAAAAAACAGACATATAACACCTTCATTGTATTTGTCAGCTCCTCATATTGTACAAACTTTACAAAAATTGAGCCATAAGAATGTTAGGCTTAATTTTCATTCTCATGAGAATGTTAGGTTTGCAATTGTAAACTATCTTCATGATTATAAAAATGTCAGATTTTTATATATGAATTTTAGTTATTTATTTTATTTTATGTGTTATTCTTCAAGAATGTTGAATTATTCTTCAAGAATGTTGGTCATGCACTTTGAAATAATGTTTTATTCTTTGAGAATTTTAAACTCTTATTTAATAATGTTAAAATATTCTTCAAATAATGCCAACTATGTTAATCTAATAATTTATGATAATATCATTCTATATAATTCTTATCATCAATCATGAGAATTATTAAAAGCAAATAGTTATTAAACATAAGCATGGAATAAAATAAGTTACAAAATTTAATTTTGTTCTTATGATCAAGAAAAAAAAATCAAATTTTATAGGTATTGAAAAAAGAAAACATAAGTTTCATGTTTTTTGATTACTCTGTAAAATAAACATTGTAGTACGTAAATCTAAACTTAAATCGATACCTCAGGAAAATCCAACATTCCATATATATTTTTATTCAATCTTACAATTTTACCCTTACAATTAAATATATGCAATTATATGGTAAATATCATCACATGTTAATAACATGTACCCTCATATCTTAATCTTTCATTCTTTTAATCCAATGGACAAGAATTGGTCATACATTCAGACAATATTTATAGTTCACATTTGATCCTAACCCTATATATATATATATATATATATATATATATATATATATACACACACACACACACATATATATATATATATATATATATATATATATATATATATATAGAGAGAGAGAGAGAGAGAGAGAGAGTTAGGTTCATGTGATACGGTCCAATTTTGTGAGACCGTGAGACGCATTTTTTTATTTTTTTATTTATTTTTATTTTTTTTAGTTAATTCAAGTTCCGAAAATAATATTTAAAAAAAGAATTTTTGGATTTTTTCATTTATTTTGCATTTTAAAATTATTTTTTAAAATATGTACAGTGTAATATTCTATTAGAATATTTCACGTATTTTTCAAAAAAAAAATAGATTTTTTTTAGTTAATTCAAGTTCCGAAAATAATATTTAAAAAAAGAATTTTTAGATTTTTCCATTTATTTTGCTTTTTAAAATTATTTTTTAGAATATATATATATATATATATATATATATATATATATATACACACACTGACATATTCTAAAAAAAATTTTAAAATGCAAAATAAATGGAAAAACTCTAAAAATCCTTTTTTTAAATATTATTTTCGGAACTTGAATTAACTAAAAAAATAAAAATAATAAAAAGAAATTCCATTTTTTTAAAATACGTGAAATATTCTAATAAAATATTACACTGTACGTATTCTAAAAAATAATTTTAAAATGCAAAATAAATGGAAAAATCCAAAAATTCTTTTTTTAAATATTATTTTAAGAACTTGAATTAACTAAAAAAAATAAAAATAAAATAAAAAATGTGTCTCACGGTCTCACAAAATTAGGTCGTCTCACATGAACCTAACCATATATATATATATATATATATATATATATATATATATATATATATATATATATATATATATATATATATATATATATATATATATGGTTGGGATCAAATGTGAATCATAAGTATTGTGTGAATGTGTGACCAAATTCTGACAATTAGATTAAAAGAATAAAACGTTGTGATCTTAAGGTACATGTTATTAACATGTTATTAACATAGAATAGCATGTATTGTGTAATTATACTTATTAGAATTACATATATTTTAGGCAACTAAACAAAACTAATTAATAACAATTTAACCAAATATAATATTTTATTCAACACTCGGACTTTTTAAGAATACAAATTCAATCAGCAGATATGAACACGTATTTTGATTCTTACATTATGAAAGAATACGATTTTATTTAATTGTTTTTTTGATTCTTTCATTCTTAAAGTATACAATTTGTTTACATGTAACATTATTAAAGAATACATCATATATATTAGATAATAACACATCATTTTTTAAGAAAAATATATTACACTATAATCAAGAATGTATGCTAGCTAACTAACAACCATTTTATAACAGAAACCAATAATATATACAACATTTGTAAAGAATATATACAACCTTCTATACTACATTCTTTAAGATTTTATAATATTTTCGAAGAATAGAAAAAAAAATATAATAAATAATGTATTCTTGAAGAATTTGTCATCATTCTTGAAGAATATGTTTTTGTATTTATGGGTTTCATGTGGACACATCAAATATCAATGCTAATGCTACATAAATACCTGAAAAACAAACAAGCAAATTAGTTAAAAAAAAAAACATATCACTGTTATTAAAAAATCATAATGAAAACATATGATTTTTCTTTATTTCATCCACTGTCTATATGGTTAATTTAAATAATTTTGGTATTTACATTAATACCTTCAAAGTATTAGTCTGTACATATGGCTAAGAAAGTAATTCAACCAACAAAAAAAACTGACACTTTATTATGTGTAGACGTGAAAGAAAATTTGCTCATTACACATGCCTATCTATTCCTTCAATATATCTTCTAAAAAAACGAATGAATTAAACCCCCCATATCCAATTTTTCATCAAATCCATGGGAAAACCATATAAATAAACAAGAGTACTCAAAAGAATTCTTTTACCAACATAATCGTATTAGTCTTGAAAAATTATATAAATCAAAATCATAATAAAAAAAACTTACCTGATGTTTTGTTTTTAGTGATTCAAATACAAAAAATCAACAATAAAAATCAGAAAACACAAACTCAGCAACTCAATTTTTTCAAAAAGCAACAAATCGAAATGTTTTTTTGGAAATCGGATAAAGAAATTACCAAATTGAAATGAGAAATTTGCAACTACATTTAAAAACTATCTTCCAGTGAGAACACTTCAAGAATGAAAAAGCTAAACATTTACTATAAATCTTTCTCAGGTAAGTTTTCAATAAGTTTGAAGTCAAGTGAATCATCTAAGCGCAAGCCGAACAGGAAAATGCCCTAAACTTCATAAGATGTGGTTATTTTTGTAATGCCCTAATCTTAAAAAAAAAAAAAAAAGATGAAGAGGAAGATGCCTGATGAATATGGGTTTTATGAGCGAGAATGACATAGCCCTAATTTTGTATTGATGAGAAATTACCTTAAAAAATCAGTTCCAATTGGTAGAAATTAGAAGTGTATGTGGCTGCCTAAGTGAGAAGAACATCATCATCTTCACTTTCGACCACCACCACCATCGTCAGCGGCAACTTTAATGCACCAGAATCACCACAAATAAAATATATTCGTTGATGCCTTCTTTTCTTGCTACTGTCTTCCCTTTTTATTGTTCCTCTTCTTTAATTTCTACTCACGAACGAAAACCACACAAAAGGTGTGTGTATGAGTGTGGTTTTCCCTTGATCGGACTACACATTGCATTCACCTCTATGATTTGGCGAAGAATGTTGTGTAGGGTTCTAAGTGAATGAACGATATACTAGTCCTACTTCTATAATTATTGGATATTAATTAATGTTATTTATTTAATTGATTACTAATTTACCATTTTTGAAACGAGTGGTTCACAATTAGTCATATAATCAGACAATATTTATACATTATACATGAACCTAACTCTCTCTCTCTCTCTCTCTCTCTCTCTATATATATATATATATATATATATATATATATATATATATATATATATATATATATATATATATATATATATATATATATCCATTACTTATTGATGATTTCGGAAGTAATTAAACATAAATAATGGGTTTTGAAGACCACGTGTTGGTTAAGTTACTATAAATACATGATCATGCTATGTCTTTAACAAACCTCATGTTCCCTGAAACGAAATAAAAAAACCTCGCACGACATGCTTTTATTTTGTTCTTGTTGAGTTCATATTGGACATAATTAAACACTCTTTTTCGTTTCTTTTTGTTATCTTTATTGTTTTTAACTGATCAATGTATCTGAATACATAATAGGAATTTTTATCTTATTCTCCAGGTGAGAGTTTTTTGTTCTTGATTAGTTTTTTTTTTTTATTATGACAAATTCTTTAAATGTGTTATTGTCTTATTTCTTAAGCAAATATAATTGAATTTAAAATAGAAATATATGCTTTCAATGGACGTTAAAAATGAAGAACACATAGAATGAGGGTTTGATTTACTCGCATTTCGTAACCTCTTTCATATTTAAACCATCCCAATTCCTAAACCCATTTCATTGTAACAAAATCTTATACTTGGTTTATTAATGCATTCGATTTTCTTTAAAAAAAAGTTTTAAATATTCAAGTACCAATTTTAATCCCATTGTTGTAAAAAAATTTAAAAGTTTTAGTGGAAAGCCATTAATCGCGGCTATAGTCGGGACACTTTTCACTAAATCTTAACAAACCTTTATATATATATATATATATATATATATATATATATATATATATATATATATATATATATATATATATATATATATATATATATATATGTCACTATAACTTTTTAAAATGATTAAACACTAAATTTTCAAGTTTATTCACTCGTAATGTTTTGAAAACCGAACCATACATCAGCCGTCTTAGCGGTTCGATGGTCAAATTGGTTTGGTTCGACTGGTGGAACCGGTCTCAAAAACCAGATGAACCGGATGACGTTATATATATATATATATATATATATATATATATATATATATATATATATATATATATATATATATATATATATATATATATATATATATATATATGTTCAGGTTCCTTTGAGACCATTCTAATTTTATGAGACCGTGAGACCAAATCTAAAAATAATTTTAAAATGCAAAATAAATGGAAAAATCCAAAAATTCTTTTTTTAAATATTATTTTCGGAACTTGAATTAACTAAAAAAAAAATAAAAAAAAATTCCGTTTTTTTTGAAAAATACGTGAAATATTCTAATACAATATTACACTGACATATTTTAAAAAATAATTTTAAAATGCAGAATAATTGGAAAAATCTAAAAATTCTTTTTTTAAATATTATTTTTGGAACTTGAATTAATTAAAAAAAAATCTATTTTTTTGAAAAATACGTGAAATATTCTAATAGAATATTATACTGACATATTCTAAAAAACAATTTTAAAATGCAGAATAAATTGAAAAATCTAAAAATTCTTTTTTTAAATATTATTTTCGGAACTTGAATTAACTAAATAAAATAAAAAAAATAAAAATAAAAAAAAAATTCCATTTTTTTTGAAAAATACGTGAAATATTCTAATAGAATATTACATTGTACATATTCTACAAAATAATTTTAAAATGCAAAATAAATGGAAAAATCCAAAAATTCTTTTTTTAAATATTATTTTCGGAACTTAAATTAACTAAAAAAAAATTAAAAAAAATAAAAATAAAATAAAAATAAATAAAAAAATGCGTCTCACGGTCTCACAAAATATAGATAGTCTCAAATGAACCTAACCCTATATATATATATATATATATATATATATATATATATATATATATATATATATATATATTAAAAATCATCGGGTTTTCCGGTTTCACTAGTTGAATCGGTTGGACCCGCCGGTCCGGTCCGATTTTCAAAACCATGCTGATACACGTTCGAACTGAAATGTTCATTGTATAGAGACTTGAAAACACCATAAACACCCTCCCAAGGGAGTTTACGACCGTAAACACCAAGGGAATATGGTCCCAGGGCCGTAAACCCCTATAAAGGGGGAAAATGTCACCCAAACACTTGATTTAGCCTTGAAACAATTCACCACTAGAGTTGTATTAATTCTAAGCTTCATTTAGAGACCTTATTGAGAGTTTACGGCCAGGAGTTTACTCCCCTGGGCCGTAAACTCCAAAACATATGGTCATTAGACCTTAAACTCCCATTTGAGGTCTTGTACTCCTTTGTTGCAACCCATTAGCCTCCTAACACTTGACCAAAAGTGTTTTCCTCGCGTTTAAATGTTTATACTTGTATAATTAGTGTTTTAATCACTAATTATTTATATACATATGTCTTCATATGTAATTAGGATCATTGTGTGTGTCTAAAGTCTTCAGTTGACACCAAGCACTTGTCCGATCCTTCCTTACGATAACAGTCCGTTCAATTCCAGTCACATACTGCAGGTGAGTTCATACCCCTTAATCAATGTTTTAAACTGTTTTTAAATGTTTTATGGGGGGGGGGATACAAGTAGAATTATGCTAATAATTATATCAATCACATGTGATTAATAAGCAGCATTCAAATGATTGGCTACTCATTAGCCGTTTTACCAAACAGTTTCCTTCAAAAGTTTTTCATAAACACTTTATGTGTTTAAAAACTCCTTATTACACTGTACATTTTATTCTGTATATTACATTTCAAACTTATTTACAATTGTGTTTCAAACAAATGTTCTTTATACTAAACTGTTTTATCAAACCCATGCCTTCGAAACCATTTTATAGATCGACATCAAGTCGATCTTTTCTTAGAAAATATTTATGTTCAAAGGTTTTACAAATCTTATTTTATGCTTTTATATTATAAATTGCATGCCTCTATATGTATAGTTATATAAGAAATGTTTAAAAGACTTAGGAAGGCTATCCACCCTATTTCCTTTTCGCGCTTGAGATGTGGTCTGGTGGGATATCGGGTACTCGTCCGAAGGACGTTTAAATATTAGTTATATATCATGTGTACATATATAGTCATAAAAGGTCCTTCTAGTTCATCCCATGCCCTTGGGTAGCAAGGGTATACATCCATGTCCATACATACCAGTTAGATTACTAGTAAACTACCATATGGGTAGTTTAGGAAGATACTAGAACTATTGTAATGCCCCGTCTTTGGTATGATGCTTTCGTGGCTTTTATTTAGAAGTTTTATTGAGGGACTCGGAGAGTCTATGGCCTGACTCGTCGAGTAGGGTCGAGTTTTCGTGCACGTGTTAGTTGGCAACTCGGCGAGTCCATATTCGGGACTCGGCGAGTCAGCCTGCCTGGTAGAAACCCTAAATCCCTGAGTTGCTCACTATTTAAGCAATGCTTTGTGCCCCAAACTCGCCTCCTTTACGCTCAGAGAGCTGTGAGAAAACCCTAATCCATCCCTTGTTTGTTTTAAGTGATTTTGTGTGGATTTTGAAGGCTTGAAGAAGAAGAAGAAGAAAGGAGCAAGGAGAAGAGGTGTTGAGCAAAGATCCAAGGGCAAAATCAGAGTTCATTGAGGTATTTCTCGGATTCCTTCTGTTTTATGCTTTAGATTTCCATTTGAACTCTTCTAGGGCTAGTTTGATGCATTCTCCAAGCCTTATAGTTGTTTGGATGCCTTAATAGGTCGAGATATCCCTAGATCTGTTCATTTAGGAGTTGTAGAGCCCGGATCTATTGCCTTTTTGAAGATGCTTTGCATAAGAACCCTAGATCTACTCTTCTAAGTGCCTTTTTAGCCTTTACGTGCTGAATCAGCTTATTGGACTCAGATCTATCATTTGTATGCGATGGATTCAAGCAGAATCGAGTTTAGAGTAGTTGCATGGATGTGACTCGGCGAGTCGGAAGAACGACTCGGCGAGTCAGGTCGCGAGTCCCATTTTTCCCCTTTTTGAGTGATGTCGAGTGGAAGCCGTGAGTAGTAGAGTGGACTCAGTGAGTTGGAGGGCAGGCTCAGTAATGGAGGGACTCGACGAGTTGTTCATACAACTCGGCGAGTCCAAGGCAATCTTCTTAGCTCAAGAACAACTCGTCGAGTTATTCATATGACTCGGCGAGTCGGATGAAGATTGTCTGAGTTCTTAGATCGAGAGGGTACTCGTCGAGTCGATGCCACACTCGACGAGTAGCCACGAGTAGGGTCGAGAAGTGAGACTAGATACTCGGCGAGTTGGCGGCCTAACTCGGCGAGTCAGGTCAACTGTGGGTTGACTTTGACCGAGAGAGTTGACTTTGACCAAGGGTAAAAGAGTCATTTTACCCCAGTGCAGTTTTTAGCATTTGATTGAGTGTGTTTATGGACTTGTAGCCGGGGAGATACCGGAGCAGCAACAGTTAGCTTGCAGAGCCATTCACGCAGCAGCCAGTTCACGAGGTGAGTTTCCTTCCAGTAGTAACGGGTCTAAGGCCACAATGCCGGCCCGTTTAGCTAGCAGTCAGCTTCGAACCTCGATCCGATGTAGTAGTTAGTATGTTTGATGTCTTCGTGGTTCAGACAGGATATATGTGTTTATGCCAGTTGATATGTTTATGCTATGTTCAGTCAGCTTCGGACTTCGGTCCAGAGGTCAAGTCAGCTTCGGACTCCGGTCCGATGTAGGGGACGTAGGTCCCAGTCAGCTTCGGACTTCGGTCCGATGTCCTAGTCAGCTTCGGACACGGTTCGATGTAGGGGACGAAGGTCTCAGTCAGCTTCGGACTTCGGTTTGATGTAAGGGGGCAAGGCCCCGGTTAGCCGGACTTCGGTCTGATGCAGTGGGCAAGGCCCAGTATGTGCTTTATATGTTATTGTGTGGTATGTGGTAGTTTGGGGGAGCTCACTAAGCTTCGTGCTTACAGTTTCAGTTTTGGTTTCAGGTACTTCTGCAAGCAAAGGGAAGAGCTCGGGATGATGGCATCGCACACACCACAGCTTCAGTTTTTATCCTGGGAGTTGATCAGCTATCTTAGATATTTTTTGATACAGTTGTGACACAGTTTTCTCACTGTATTTTAGTATGGTTTTGAGATTCGCAACGCATGGTTTTATTATGATATACTCAGTTTCACGATTTTTGGTTATATTAAAAATGAAATTTTCGGGTCGTATTTTTGGGTTGTTTCAAGTTGGTATCAGAGCCCTGGTTTGAGGGATTCAAATACACCACCTGGTGCATCTGAACTCAAACTAAGGGAAAGATAAAAAGATTTTCAAAGAGAAAAATGTTTTCGAATGAGATTTTGAAAAGTAGTTAGAAAGAAAAGAATTTTTTTTTAAACAAGATAAGGGTGTGGTGCATGCGATCAGCCGAGCTCAAGTAAGTACTCCCAAATTACCAATACAAGTTTTATTATTATGATTAATTGTTCCAGTTTCAGTAGAACAGCATGCTAGTATAAGACTAAGGATCTAGGAGGATGCCTTATGTGCCTGCTATATGTGTTACAGCTTTATGAGAATTGCATGCTAGTATTGAGTAGACAGCAGTAGGATAGCCTGTTTAGGTTATGCCTGGTAGCGCGAGCTTAGCATTGTATGCTAGAGTAGCTTCTCGTTATGAGAATAGTTTTGCCTGAGTATGTTTCCCTTATCCGAATGCTGCTTGCTTTGTGCTTTTTGGGACTCTGAGTGGTGGGAGTTAGCCATTAGGTGAATACGTCACATCACATGTGATCAGGGTTGAATAATCTCAGAGTGCTGGATTTGGCCCTATTGCGCAGCTCTTGTCTGAGTCCAACCGTTGTAGGGACGAGTCTTTTACTCGAAGGATTATCCGAGCCTCATTGCATGTGATGGTATTCAGGTGGTGGCTAATCAGCATTACAAGGAGGCCTTCGGCAGCTGAGGACTGGTATGAGTGGAGTCAGCGATTTCCCTAGGGCAAGCCTAGGATGAGAGAAGCAGAGATCAGTAGTAGTAGAAGTGACTTGGTGGAGTCAAGGCGGTTCTTGAGGAAAGTACGGATAGATGTGGAAGGTCGTATGGGCCCGTACTACTGGAAGCAGAGGATCCGTACTCGAATCAAGGAAGGCCGAGACAAGACCATGAAGCTAGTAGTAGTATCAATGATCCCTTGAGATATTTCAGTTTTCTGATATTGCTATGATGTGTTTCAGAATGGTGGTTTTGCGTCCGAGGACAGCAGCCGACAGTGGAGGTGCCGGGGAGGGATCAGGATCAGGCTCGGGGAACGAGCACATGGATGAGCAGACCAGAGAGTTTCTTTCTTCAGAGATTACTTGTATCATTTTAGAGCAGACTCATGTGATCTTCGGTTCGATCAAGGAGGGTATCCTAGAGCTGATGGATGAGAGATTGGGCACCTTCCGTACCGAGGTGGCGGCCATGATGGGGTCGCGCACACTTACATTCAGGGAGTTCAGGGCATGTGGAGCTCCAGACTACCATGGGGCGCGGGACCCCATAGCGAGTACTAGATGGTTGGCGGATGTGGCCAACGCGTTCTGCACTAGCAGGTGTCCCGAGGGGGACAAGGTCAGATTGGCGTTCTGTCTTCTGAAGGACAGGGCACGGGATTGGTGGGAGGAGGTCGGACATACCATTGGAGATGATGCAGCATTGGATGCCATGACCTGGGCTGATTTCTCTACCAGGTTCAGGGCAGAGTTTGCACCAGTTATTGAGGTGCAGCAGTTAGCCAGAGAGTTTCAGGACCTCACCCAGACTACAGAGACTGTGGCGGAGATCACCGCCAAGTTCAGGGAGAGGACTCTTCTTGTTCCTCAGTATGCAGCCGATGAGGAGATGAAGAAGGCCCGATATCATGAGATGTTGCGAAGTGATATTCGCCAGTTTGTGAACCGGTCCAGCTGTAAAACGCTGGACGACATGATTGCTAGGGCTCGAGAGAGGGAGATTGATCTCGAGATGGAGAAGAAGAGGAAACCGGAGGCGGTTTCGGGTTCAGGAGGTTCGGGCAAAAACCCCAAGGTTTCAGATCACAGGTCCAGGTTTCAGCCGAGCCACAGTCGATGTGGCAGGTGTGGGAAGATGCACGATGGGGTGTGCAAGGCAAGGAGTTCCGGCTGCTTCAAGTGCGGTCGGACTGGGCATTTAAGCAGGGATTGTACGGCCCCTGCTACTGCCGTTGCAGCATCAGATCTGATTTGCTTTCAGTGCATTCAGAGGGGACATAAAAAGTCCCAGTGTCCGAGTTTAGCTGCAGTAGGGAAGGTGGCTGCACCTGCCCCTGCTACTTTGAGGATTACAGATGGCCGACAGGGCCGAGCCGGGGCGCCAGTGGCGAAGAGTAGGGCGTTTCAGATGACAACAGAGGAGGCGCGAGCGACTCCTGATGTGGTGACGGGTATGTATCTTCCCTTCATCTCTTTATTTTATTGATTGATTATTGCTTATGATTGTATGTTTTATATAGGGTCGTTCTCTGTGAACGGCATTTCTGCTATGGTATTATTCGATTCGGGGGCTACCCGATCATTCGTATCGCTTGCGCTTAGCAAGAGATTTAGCAGAGCTCTAGGGGAGCTGGAATGTCCACTAGAGGTTGAGATAGCAGATGACAGGACCGTGAGGGTCGACAGAGTGCATAGAGGGTGTTCTCTTCAGTTGTTTGACGAGCAGTTTTCGGTGGGCCTGGTTCCTATTCCCCTGCGAGTGAATAAGGTTATTGTGGGCATGGATTGGCTAAGCCCCAATGGGGCGGTGATTGATTGTGAGCTTCAGCTAGTGAGGGTTCGCACTCCCAGTGGGGGAGAGTTAGTGATTCAGGGCGAGAGGCCACAACGCGGACCGACCTTTTGTTCCGCCGCAAGGGCGAGACGCTATTTTCAGCAGGGTTGCGCTGGTTATGTAGCTTATGTCTTGGATGCCCGGGAGAAGGGCAAGACGACAGTTGATGATGTTCCGATAGTGCGAGACTTCCCGGATGTATTTCCCGAGGATTTACCAGGAATACCTCCTGAGAGGCAGGTTGAGTTTGGGATCGACTTGATTCCTGGTGTGGCTCCGATAGCCAAGGCACCGTATCGCCTAGCTCCCCCTGAGATGCAGGAATTGTCTATGCAGCTGCAGGAGCTGCTAGACAAGGGTTTCATTCGGCCAAGCAGTTCGCCTTGGGGAGCGCCGATCCTGTTTGTGAGGAAGAAGGATGTGTCGCATCATATGTGTATAGATTACCAGGAGTTGAATAAGGTGACGGTGAAGAACCGTTACCCACTTCCGAGGATAGATGATTTGTTTGATCAGCTTCAGGGAGTGTCTTGGTTCTCCAAGATCGATCTACGCTCCGGGTATCACCAGATGCGGGTTAGGGATGAGGATGTTCAGAAGACTGCTTTCAGGACCAGGTATGGTCATTATGAGTTTGTGGTGATGCCATTTGGGCTCACCAATGCTCCAGCCGCGTTCATGGACCTCATGAATCGCGTGTGCAGGCCGATGCTAGATCGGTCAGTGATAGTATTCATAGATGATATCTTGGTGTATTCCAAGACGCAGGAGCAGCACGAGGAGCACCTGAGGGAGGTGCTGGAAGTTTTGAGGAGGGAGAGGCTTTTCGCAAAGTTCTCCAAGTGTGAGTTCTGGTTGCGCGAGGTGCAGTTCCTTGGTCACCTTGTCAACCAGAAGGGTATTTTGGTGGATCCGGCCAAGATAGAGGCCGTGATGCAGTGGGAGGTCCTGAAGTCTCCAGCTGAGATTCGGAGCTTCCTAGGGTTGGCAGGGTATTACCGGAGATTCATTCAGGATTTCTCCAAGATAGCAGTGCCGCTCACCCGACTGACCAAGAAGTCGGTGGTATTTTGTTGGGGGCCTGAGCATCAGGCAGCGTTTGAGACCCTCAGGCAGAGATTGTGCGAGGCTCCGATCCTTACCTTGCCAGAGGGAGTAGAGGACTTCGTAGTCTACTGTGATGCCTCAATCACAGGTATGGGAGCTGTGTTGATGCAGCGAGGCCATGTGATAGCTTACGCCTCGAGACAGTTGAAGCCTCACGAGGCTAATTATCCTACCCATGATTTAGAGCTGGGGGCGGTTGTGTTTGCCCTCAAGATTTGGAGGCACTATCTTTATGGGGTCCGTTGTACTATCTACACGGATCACAAGAGTTTGAGGTACCTTATGGATCAACCGAGTCTGAACATGAGGCAGAGGAGGTGGTTGGATGTGCTGAAGGATTATGATTGTGAGATCCTTTACCATCCAGGGAAGGCCAACGTGGTGGCCGACGCCCTGAGCCGCAAAGTGTCGACAGCCCCTATCAGAGATTTGTGTTTGAGGATGACAGTGATTACTCCGTTGTTGGAACGGATCAGGGAGGCTCAGAGGAGAGGAAAAAGTGTGAGAGGATAGTGGGCCGAGTAGCTTCGTTTAATTATGACAGCCGGGGATTGCTTACACTTCATGGGAGAGTATGGGTACTGTACTGGGGTGGGGTACGGCAGGTGTTGATGGATGAGGCTCATAAGTCTCGATTTTCTATCCACCCAGGGGCGACGAAGATGTATAGAGATCTTCGACCCGATTATTGGTGGCCCTGCATGAAGCAGGATGTCGCTTGGTATGTTGAGAGGTGCCTGACCTGTAGGAAGGTCAAGGCGGAGCACCAGAGGCCTCATGGCAAGATGCAGCCGTTAGACATTCCCGTGTGGAAATGGGAGGACATCACCATGGATTTTGTCACCAAGCTTCCCAGGACCGCACGAGGAGTGGATTCGATATGGGTAGTAGTGGACCGGTTGACTAAGAGTGCTCATTTTATCCCGATCCAGGAGAGTATATCAGCAGAAAAGTTAGCCGATATCTATGTGCGTGAGATCGTGGCACGCCATGGAGTGCCGGTATCGGTAGTGTCAGACCGAGATGTCCGTTTTACATCCAGATTCTGGAAGCGGTTTCACGACGAGATGGGTACTCGTCTTCATTTCAGCACCGCTTTCCACCCTCAGACGGACGGGCAGAGCGAGAGGACGATTTAGACTCTCGAGGACATGCTCAGAGCGTGTGTTCTAGACTTCGGTGGCAGTTGGGATACGTATCTTCTGTTAGCGGAATTTTTGTATAACAACAGTTATCATGCGAGCATTGATCGACCTCCCTTTGAGATGCTTTATGGGAGGAAGTGTAGGACCCCGATTTGTTGGGGCGAGGTCGGTTAGCGAGTCGTTGGGAGCACAGAGGTGGTGCTCAAGATGACCGAGTTGATTCATCAGGTCCGTAGTAGACTACAGACTGCGCAAAGTCGGCAGAAGAGCTACGCCGACAGGAGGCGTTCAGACTTGGAGTTCCGGGTGGGTGATATGGTCCTCCTGAAGGTCTCACCCTGGAAGGGTGTCATCAGGTTCCGGAGGAGGGGCAAGCTGGGCCCCAGGTTCATTGGTCCCTTCAGGGTTTTGGCCCGAGTGGGTCGGGTTGCTTATCGGTTGGATCTTCCTGTAGAGCTTAGCTAGATCCATAACACTTTCCATGTGTCTCAGTTGAGGAAGTGTTTGGTGGATGAGTCAGCAGTTGTTCCCCTAGAGGATATTCAAGTTGATAGCAGCCTGAATTATATTGAGAGGCCGGTCGCGATTCTGGACCGGAAGACAAAGACCTTGAGGAACAAGGCAATTCAGTTAGTGAAGGTGCAGTGGCAGCACCGGAAGGGGTCTGAGTAGACGTGGGAGGCTGAGGATGAAATGAGAGAGCATTACCCGGAGTTATTTGCAGATTCAGCCGCAACAGACTTCGAGGACGAAGTCTGAGATAAGTGGGGGAGAATTGTAAAGCCCCGTCTTTGGTATGATGCTTTCGTGGCTTTTATTTAGAAGTTTTATTGAGGGACTCAGCAAGTCTATGGCTTGACTCGTTGAGTAGGGTCGAGTTTTCGTGCAAGTGTTAGTTGGCGACTCGGCGAGTCCATATTCGGGACTCGGCGAGTCTGCCTGCCTGGAAGAAACCCTAAATCCCCGGGTTGCTCACTATTTAAGCAATGCTTTGTGCCCCAAACTCGCCTCCTTCACCCTTAGAGAGCTGTGAGAAAACCCTAATCCATCCCTTGTTTGTTTTAAGTGCTTTTGTGTGGATTTTGAAGGCTTGAAGAAGAAGAAGAAGAAAGGAGCAAGGAGAAGAGGTGTTGAGCACAGATCCAAGGGCAAAATCAGAGTTCATTGAGGTATTTCTCGGATTCCTTCTGTTTTATGCTTTAGATTTCCATTTGAACTCTTCTAGGGCTAGTTTGATGCATTCTCCAAGCCTTATAGTTGTTTGGATGCCTTAATAGGTCGAGATATTCCTAGATCTGTTCATTTAGGAGTTGTAGAGCCCGGATCTATTGCCTTTTTGAAGATGCTTTGCATAAGAACCCTAGATCTACTCTTCTAAGTGCCTTTTTAGCCTTTATCTCCTTTTTCGTGTGTATGTACACGTAAAGTTGGAAACTTTATGTCGTGAATCAGCTTATTGGACTCAGATCTATCATTTGTATGCGATGGATTCAAGCATAATCGAGTTTAGAGTAGTTGCATGGATGTGACTCGGCGAGTCGGAAGAACGACTCGGCGAGTCAGGTCGCGAGTCCCATTTTTCCCCTTTTTGAGTGATGTCGAGTGGAAGCCGTGAGTAGTAGAGTGGACTCAGTGAGATGGAGGGCAGGCTCAGTAATGGAGGGACTCGACGAGTTGTTCATACAACTCGACGAGTCCAAGGCAATCTTCTTAGCTCAAGAACAACTCGTCGAGTTGTTCATATGACTCGGCGAGTCGGATGAAGATTGTCTGAGTTCTTGGATCGAGAGGGTACTCGTCGAGTCGATGCCACACTCGACGAGTAGCCACGAGTAGGGTCGAGAAGTGAGACTAGATACTCGACGAGTTGGCGGCCCAACTCGGCGAGTCAGGTCAACTGTGGGTTGACTTTGACCTAGAGAGTTGACTTTGACCAAGGGTAAAAGAGTCAGTTTACCCCAGTGTAATGTTTAGCATTTGATTGAGTGTGTTTATGGACTTGTAGCCGGGGAGATACCGGAGCAGCAACAGTTAGCTTCTAGAGCCATTCACGCAGCAGCCAGTTCACGAGGTGAGTTTCCTTCCAGTAGTAACGGGTCTAAGGCCACAATGCCGGCCCGTTTAGCTAGCAGTCAGCTTCGGACCTCGATCCGATGTAGTAGTTAGTATGTTTGATGCCTTCGTGGTTCAGACAGGATATATGTGTTTATGCCAGTTGATATGTTTATGCTATGTTCAGTCAGCTTCGGACTTCGGTCCGATGTGGGGGACAGAGGTCCGGTCAGCTTCGGACTCCGGTCCGATGTAGGGGACGTAGGTCCCAGTCAGCTTCGGACTTCGGTCCGATGTCTCAGTCAGCTTCGGACTTCGGTCCGATGTCCTAGTCAGCTTCGGACACGGTTCGATGTAAGGGACGAAGGTCTCGGTCAGCTTCGGACTTCGGTCCGATGTTCCAGTCAGCTTCGGACTTCGGTCCGATGTAAGGGGGCAAGGCCCCGGTTAGCCGGACTTCGGTCCGATGCAGTGGGCAAGGCCCAGTATGTGCTTTATACGTTATTATGTGGTATGTGGTAGTTTGGGGGAGCTCACTAAGCTTCGTGCTTATAGTTTCAGTTTTCGTTTCAGGTACTTCCGCAAGCAAAGGGAAGAGCTGGGGATGATGGCATCGCACACACCACAGCTTCAGTTTTTATCCTGGGAGTTGATCAGCTATCTTAGATATGTTTTGATACAGTTGTGACACAGTTTTCTCACTGTATTTTAGTATGGTTTTGAGATTCGCAACGCATGGTTTTATTATGATATACTCAGTTTCACGATTTTTGGTTATATTAAAAATGAAATTTTCGGGTCGTATTTTAGGGTTGTTTCAACTATTACTAGAACGCAATATCATACAATGAGTCAGTTCATTCATGAGTCAATACTTTCTAGATCATTACTGTACATTACTATACTTACTAGATAAAGAGAGCATACATTACAGCTTGAACATTACAGTACATTACTATACATGCTAGATAGAGAGAGAACACACATTACAGCTAGAACATGTAGAACATTACAGTACACTACTATACTATTACATGATCACACTTACATAAGTACAATTACATGATCACACTTACATGAGTACGCTTACATATACATAGAACATACATCACTAGGTGCTATAGCACGGAGCCAGTTCAGGATCTAACTATACTGATGAATCACAACGCAATTGTGATAGTTATATCAAGTATACATGATCATAGTAATGTGGATGCTCACGGCTTGCATACATGTAGTGGTCGTGGGTAGGTCCCAAAATCCCTTTGATAGGGGAGCGTATAGTCTGGGATCTAGACATCACATTATACCTTATCCCTCAAATAAGGCGGTTGAGTACCGATGTAGTTATTTATATTAAATACTACAGTACTTGGAAGTATTACTCTAGATTTAAGGTAATAGGTACGGTTGTAGTTTTACACTACACCATAGTACTATTTCTTTTCCCATTACATTCACTTCGTGAATATTCACTCGACGTACGGTAATGTAGAAAACTATATTTTTGGCTAATAATAGTCGGACTTGGGAAAATACACTCTTACTAGAGACACACAAAGACACTAGATGCCTTGGTAGAAGGCTACATAAAGATTAGTTAAGTCTTGGTAGAAGACTCCCTGTTATAATAGTAGGAATCATAGGGATTTCTAGAGTTTTTCAAATGTTTACAGTTGTTTTACATATATTTTCAATACTTACGATTTACATACATTTTCAATACTTACGATTTACATACAAATTCTTACATATAAATTCTTACATACAAATTAAGACACTAAAATACTTATGATCTCACCAGCTTCAAAGCTGATACTCGCTTTCAAAATTACTTGTATCCTCAGGTCATCATAGACAGGTACCGATGCAAGGACTAGGGAAGATGGAGCTTGTTCAAGACTCATCTTTCATTTTGATTTATGCTTTAGTGTTTATCAAAATTTGATAGAACACAATTGTATAATAATTATATTATTAATGCAATGGATGATGTTGTTGCTTGTTTACTACTTTACATTGTTGTGATACTGTACATGACGTCCTCCGCCCCAGAACGTTTCCACCGTTCTTGGTTTTGGGGTGTGACAGATTGGTATCAGAGCATTGTTTATAGTGAATTAAGTATATCAACCCATAAAAGATATACTAACTATAAATACATAAGGGATTAAAAATACTCTGACCAAGAGTTTATACTTTAAATAATAAAATATTTAATAAAGTATACGTGCCTGCATTCATACTAAAATCAGTGTCACTAGGACAGTACAAAAGAATTACGATTGTTGGGCAACACAAGCGGGCTTAGAGACATATGGTCAAAACTGGAAAGATATAGCCTGATCAACTTTATTATCCGAGGGTTGACTAGCATGTGCCTAAGTCTAATTGTGTGGTTGCAACAATGCTAAAATCTTACCAACCTTACCACAATGAGAACAATAGAACACAACATTAAAATTAAAATACTATAAGAGTATTTGGTGTTACTATAAGTACTTTATACTTGAGAACTAAAACGGGATCTTCATTACTAAGTTGATAGTTGCTAAGTGGATACACTAAGGCTATATGTAATTAGGATATTATAGACTGAGAATCTGTGAAAATTTTACTTTACCCCTATTCTGTGTGAATTTGGAGTTAAGATCACTTATTCGAAGGTCTATCCTGTTTAGATTACACATAGCTGGTATGCACTTCACAAATAGCGATGTAACTAATGAAGGTTTTCTAAATAATTATCTAGATAGTTCATCTAATAATTATTCTCTTACCCTAAATTCTCACATAGAAAACATAGCTGGACTCCATCCCCTCGTCAACCAGTATCTTCCGAACGAAGTCATAGCTGGTTGGTTTGGAGAAGAACCAGAGAATGATCATCCTATCCCCTTGAATGATCACCATGATGAAGACCTTTCGTATGATGCTAACTCCGAACCAGAGGTTGAGAACCTACCCTGAGCAGCTCCCTTTCCAATTCCTAACCCTCGTCCGGCTTTTCATGGCCCGACCCCTGAGTGGGTGGAATGCTTGGAAACAAGGAGCCAAGGACAAGATCAGCCCATGCCATTTAATGGCGACCGAAGCTTTGACGACCTGAACAATGGGTGCTCAGCATGCAGAATCTTGCCAATCTTGGTCCGCAGAGTGGCCCGAAATGAGATTCAAGGCAGGACAACCTTACATCAGATTACCGAAGTTGTCGCCGATGCGAGAATGCATACCCTCCGCACCATTCATCTAGAAGATGCTCACGAGAGATCAGAGAGAAACCATGAAACCCTGCTGCAAGCGCTGGCTGAATCACGTGCCGAAGTCATAGAGCTCCGAGTACGCTAGAGGGTGTTCGAAAGACACCTACTTGACGTGGAACGCCAACTGGCTGAACTGAGAGTTCACCAGAAGGATGACCGTCACCAGTAGTAGATATTGTACTTTGTTTTCCTTTTTAAAAGGAATCGTTTTTCTGTCTTTGCCCGAAGTGGCGTTTTCCTATGAGACTATCTAGTACTGTAAGTACCTTTGGTTAGGTCTTTATGCTGTCAAGAGCTATCTTCTCGAGATATGATGTAAGACCTTTACAAGGTCATTTTCCCGAATCTTTACATCGTGAATGTCAAAGATATTGACAGCCGACTAACTTCTGTGTCATTCTTCATTCAAGTACTCTTATCATACTTTCATTGGGGTCTATCTGAAACATGCTTTAGTCAAGTCATTGGACTATAGTAATTTAGCTCTGGAGGCATTTCCAAGTCTCTTTCAGTGGTTGGATCTTGTTATTCACCAACCCACGATACCTCGGCTTGAACGACAAACGTCTTGAGACCATTCTACAAAGTCACTTCCATTCTGTACTAGGACTGCATCATAGGGATGTAGGTCAACCTTTCCAAAACATACTCTTACTCCTTACTTGAACAATCTAAGTACATCTAGGTTCAACCAGAATCGCTCACAAAATCATTATCTTTCGTGTAACAGAATCATTTTGTCATCCGGAAACAACCAACCAAGCAACGAGACCTCTACTTTTCCTATGGATGCCGCTACTTTTCAAGCCACCGTTACAGCTGCAGTGATGGCTGCTGTGACAGTAGTCCTGGCAAATCGCAGCACTTCCAATGCAAACAAGTCTAAAAAAGGAGTTGACAATCCCGATCGTGTTAACGATCCGAGGAATCAACAAATAGTAACAGTCGCCACCACCCAAAACAACAACTCAGAGTGCAAGAAAAGAAAACGTCATGCCAAAGTGCAACGCAAACGATTTTAGAGAGTTGCCAGGCAACAACCACAAGTAGAAACCTCTGCCATCCCAGTACCGAGCAGACCATATAAAGGAACACTCCCGAAGTGCGACCGGTGCAACCACCACCACAAGGGAATTTGCCGAGCCTAGCAATGCAATAATTGCAACTAGATGGGACACATTGCTTGTTTCTGTAGAACTACCTCCACCACTGGAGCAAGCCTAGTTTGCTATAGTTGTGGTGAGGCAGGGCACTATTACAGAAATTGCCCAAAAGGGAAGATCAACGAAAGCAACCGTGTCCCCATAACTCCTACTCGACACTTCACTTCCTCCACTGATGTGGGTGCTGTCCAAATATGTCACCAATGCGGTGAAATTGGACACCTCAAGAAGGATTTCCCGATAACGCAGAACTCTGGCGAAGACGGGAAAATTCTCAGGATCACAGCTGCAAGAGGGCCTGCTCCGGAACCCTCGTTAATGTAACTTAGGCGTGTTGTTGTAATAGACTTATAAACTATCCAGAACTAGCGAGATCCTGTCTGTATAGGGATTCCCGTGCTGCGTATACTTGTGTTTTGTAGTATATCTTATTCGCAGCAATAGTCTTGTGGTTAATCTAAAGTACTGTAACTCTGTTCATGGTTGCACGGTTGTGTTTTGTCTGTAAAACGTCTTATGTTCAAATTTAATGTCTTTAAGTTTCAGTATGATTCCGACATTCTCATGAGACTCGATTCAATTTGATCCTCACAAAAACAGCTTCATACATAAATCTCTTTCTTCTACATCGGTTTTCCAGCGAAGCCGTTATATCAGAACACCGAAGTACTCATGCATGGAGTACCTCATAGTTCTTTTCTTTTCCGAAGAAACCCCCGAAGTACCACTCGTGCAGTACGTCAAGTTCAATCCAAGGATTCATATGATTGATCTATCACTGAGGAATGTATGCATAAGAGTGATATATAATCAAGGTTCTACAGGTTTAGAATTGATGATTCCACTTTAACTTCTTTTCCTGGATGGGATGTGAGCTTAAAGAAGAATCAATTATTCGACTACTGTTTCAATCTTAATTATATACGACTCGTATACACGAAATTGTGATTGTGAAGCATGTATGAATTCAAATATGAACTTCAGGATGGAGAACTGCTTAAGCCTACGAGTAATCACATCGTCATGTGAACAAACATAGAACCCAGTACGACTCTTGTAAACAGATCACCCTATAGTCTAAACACCTACGGAGATACCAGAACAGTACAAACAACTTAACGAACTGCACAACGACAGAATAAGAAGACTAGGCTTCTCACCCTGGAGAACCCCCAGTCTTATTCTCCCAGAGATCGACGAATTGCATCGTATGTGCCTCGGATATCGAGGACTCCGTCAAGATTTTCATAGAAATCGTTATCTCTGCCTCGCATAGATGAAATGGTTGAGCGAACGCAAGGAAAGAATTAGTTTCAGAAATGGATATGAGATCCGAATATCACCAGTTCGAGTGTTAGGGAAGGATGTCCGGAAGTCTATCTTCCGAATTCGATGCGGACACTTCGAGTCCATAGTGATACCCTTCGGATAGGACCAATACGCCCATAGCCTTCATGAGCTAAACGAATAGGGTACGTCTTTCTTACTTGGATCAGTTCGTCATTTCTCCATGTAATGACTTACTTATCTACCCTCGTAGTAAGAAGAAAACCCATGGAAACATTTCCTACAGAGGAACTTTTAGCGAAGCTCTCTAGGCACGAGTTTTGAAATTGAAGAGCCAAATTTCTATGACACACTGTTAGTAATGTGGGAAATTTTGAGTACTCTTTCAATTTGTCAAAACCGTTGAGCATTTGTCGACACCAGAGACATCGATAGTCTTTTGCCAAATTCTAGGTCTTACAGACCTACTGTCATAGTTCATCCAGAAACCCTCGCAAATCACAGGAAAACATATGACCTTGACCCAGCAAGGAGTGGCCCTTGAGTGGGAAGTTAAGCAAGAGAAAGAACCTTTGGAGATTCCAAGTGAGAGACCAAATCCTTTAGGAAGTCTCACTCGGGAACGGCTAAATACGCTTCGTAAAGCGTGGAAAGCTAAATCCAAGATAGACAGGACCTCCGAGATTCTTACCAAAATCAGTCCTGTATCTTGCAAACTAGACCTACTCCGCGAACTCAGTAACGTACATTATACACTTAGTGTCTCGATCGTGAAACCATACATTTCTATTAGGACTCTTGTAAGTCCACTCATCGAGATCCTCGCCTTCGTATTAGAACCGTAGTGACCCTCGACCGAGAGGTCAAGCGGATGAAGCAGCACCATCGCCCGATAGTGAAGGTTCGTTGGGATTCCAACCGAGAACCCGATTTCACTTAGGAGCGCTAGAACCAATCGACTAGGAAGTTTCCTCCTCACGACTCGATCATTCGTGCATACTTCCTTGCCTAAATTCTAATATCGGGACGAAATTCCCTTCAATAGGGGGATGATGTGACAACCCGGAATTTCCATTCTGAACAAACCATATCAAGCCAATAGAAGTAGAACAGTTACAGTGAAAATTCAGACTCAGAGTATAAGTTGGCAGTTTTCAGGATTTACGCTTAAGGAGATATTAGGAGAGTGGATGCACTAGGGTTTTGTGAAACACTGTTATTCCAATACTCTAGGACATTAGAATTTATTTCAGGAATAAAAATATTTTCTGCCAAAAATATCTCAGGACTATAAATAGAATTCTGAACCAAATTGGTTCATTAGTTAAATTCCATTTAGAGAAAAGTCAAAATTCTCTCTCACGGATCTTCGGGTTTTTATCCCAAATTGTCAGTAACTTTTTCTAGTAGTGTTAGAAAGCTTTAAATATGTTCATAACATAGATTACATAGCTAAATCATTCGGTTTAGGAGTTTACTCCCCAAGGTGTTCTTGGGCGGTAAACTCCCGAAACCAAGCCTAGATTGTCCCCCGTGATATACTATTGCCTTGGACTTGTATAGGAGTGTATTAGGGACATGAAATCAAGCAAGAATCACCCAAGTTTGGGAGTTCACGGCCCAAGAGTATCTTAGGCCGTAAACTCCAAAAAGCATGCTCAAAATGGTGCTTCTAAGGCACCTAAGGCTTAGACTTGATTTTAGACATGTACCCTAAAGTGTTTAAAGCCTAGAAAACATAAGGAATCACAAGTATTAAGGAGTTTACGGCCAAGACAAGTTCTTGGGCCGCAAACCCCTATAAAAGGGTCAAATGACACCCTAACTCCTTCCTTATGCCTAGAACCCAACATAGATCTTAACCTTGAAATGTTAGAGACTTGAAAACACCATAAATACCCTCCCAAGGGAGTTTACGACCGTAAACTCCAAGAGAATATGGTCCGAGGGCCGTAAACCCCTATAAAGGGGGCAAATGTCACCCAAACACTTGATTTAGCCTTGAAACAATTCACCACTAGAGTTGTATTAATTCTAAGCTTCATTTAGAGACCTTATTGAGAGTTTACGGCCAGGAGTTTACTCCCCTGGGCCGTAAAATCCAAAAAATATGGTCATTAGACCTTAAACTCCCATTTGAGGTCTTGCACTCCTTTGTTGCAACCCATTAGCCTCCTAGCACTTGACCAAAAGTGTTTTCCTCGCGTTTAAATGTTTATACTTGTATAATTAGTGTTTTAATCACTAATTATTTGTATACATATGTCTTCATATGTAATTAGGATCATTGTGTGTGTCTAAAGTCTTCAGTTGACACCAAGCACTTGTCCGATCCATCCTTACGATAACAGTCCGTTCAATTGCAGTCACATACTGCAGGTGAGTTCATACCCCTTAATCAATGTTTTAAACTGTTTTTAAATGTTTTATGGGGGGGGGGGGATAAAAGTAGAATTATGCTAATTATTATATCAATCACATGTGATTAATAAGCAACATTCAAATGATTGGCTACTCATTAGCCGTTTTACCAAATAGTTTCCTTCAAAAGTTTTTCATAAACACTTTATGTGTTTAAAAACTCCTTATTACACTGTACATTTTATTCTGTATATTACATTTCAAACTTATTTACAATTATGTTTCAAACAAATGTTCTTTATACTAAACTGTTTTATCAAACCCATGCCTTCGAAACCATTTTATAGATCGACATCAAGTCGATCTTTTCTTAGAAAATATTTATGTTCAAAGGTTTTAAAAATCTTATTTTATGCTTTTATATTATAAATTGCATGCCTCTATATGTATAGTTATATAAGAAATGTTTAAAAGACTTAGGAAGGCTATCCACCCTATTTCCTTTTCGCGCTTGAGATGTGGTCTGGTGGGATATCAGGTACTCGTCCGAAGCTCGTTTAAATATTGGTTATATATCATGTGTGCATATATAGTCATAAAAGGTCCTTCTAGTTCATTCCATGCCCTTGGGTAGCAAGGGTATACATCCATGTCCATACGTACCAGTTAGATTACTAGTAAACTACCATATGGGTAGTTTAGGAAGATACTAGAACTATTACTAGAACGCAATATCATACAATGAGTCAGTTCATTCATGAGTCAATACTTTCTAGATCATTACTGTACATTACTATACTTGCTAGATAGAGAGAGCATACATTATAGCTAAAACATTACAGTACATTACTATACATGCTAGATAGAGAGAGAACACACATTACAGCTAGCACACGTAGAACATTATGGTACACTACTATACTATTACATGATCACACTTACATAAGTATAATTACATGATCACACTTACATGAGTATGCTTACATATACATAGAACAGACGTCACTAGGTGCTATAGCACAGAGCCAGTTCAGGATCTAACTATACTGATGAATCACAACGCATTGTGATAGTTATATCAAATATACATGATCATAGTAATGTGGATGCTCACGGCTTGCATACATGCAGTGGTCGTGGGTAGGTCCTAAAATCCCTTTGATAGGGGAGCGCATAGTCTGGGATCTAGACATCACATTATACCTTATCCCTCAAATAAGGCAGTTGAGTACCGATGTAGTTATTTATATCAAATACTACAGTACTTGGAAGTATTACCCTAGATTTAAGGTAATAGGTACGGTTGTAGTTTGACACTACACCATAGTACTATTTCTTTTCCCATTACATTCACTTCGTGAATATTCACATGACGTACGGTAATGTAGAAAACTATATTTTTGGCTAATAAGAGTCGGACTTGGGAAAATACACTCTTACTAGAGACACACAGACACTAGATGCCTTGGTAGAAGGCTACATAAAGATCAGTTAAGTCTTGGTAGAAGACTCCCTGTTATAATAGTAGGAATCATAGGGATTTTTAGAGTTTTTCAAACGTTTACAGTTGTTTTACATACATTTTCAATACTTACGATTTACATACATTTTCAATCTTACGATTTACATACAAATTCTTACATACAAATTAAGACACTAAAATACTTATGATCTCACCAGCTTCAAAGCTGATACTCGCTTTCAAAATTACTTGTATCCTCAGGTCATCATAGACAGGTACCGATGCAAGGACTAGGGAAGATGGAGCTTGTTCAAGACTCATCTTTCATTTTGATTTATGCTTTAGTGTTTATCAAAATTTGATATAACAGACTTGTATAATAATTATATTATTAATGCAATGGATGATGTTGTTGCTTGTTTACTACTTTACATTGTTGTGATACTGTACATGACGTCCTCCGCCCCAGAACGTTTCCGCCGTTCTTGGTTTTGGGGTGTGACAGTCTTCACTATAAGGCATCAAAAACTTTAGGAATTATTCCAAGAATCACGATGCAAACAATCATCTGCCATCATAACATATCAGAAATGCATTTGATATCGCTCTTGGAGTTAACACCGCACATCCCTGCCTTCGTTAGAATACCAGTAAGCTTTTCAAATTTGAAGTAGTGTTTGTCTTGGTAGAATATCATAAAATTTCACACTTTTCTATATTCATGCACCTTGTAGACAACACCCCATGGATTCTTCTGAATATAAACATCTCACCAATTCTCCAAACCTTCAGGTTGCTTTGATGGCTTCAAAATATGATTCCTCCTCAAAACACTCGCCACCTCTATGTCCATCTTACAAATCTCCAAATAGTAAAATTTAATCATTTTCCTCATATGTTGAACTTGATTCGCATATTATGTCTAATCTTTAGACAAAATATTGAGAAGAACGATCCAATCATATCGATTCATAAGGGGCAAATAACCAAAAAAGAATTCAAACTCTTCATGATCGCTTCCTCTCAAAGCCTTGACTTTGTAATTCGTAAACTCATCACATCAATTTGCACTTGTTTATGATCTTTCATAGCAAAGATCTTTTTCGAACCCCATACATCATACTACGGTTTCGACTGTGAGGAGTAGAATTTGAATAACTTCTTATTGACAACAACATTACTCAAAGGTACCCCTATAGTATCTAGATAGCACCGGAACAAAAAATCCTTGGCAGTAAAACAAAAATCTACTTAACCATTACTCTTATTTTATATCAAAAAAGACGTACTTAGATTAATCTAATAAATCTCCACACGCTTAATTGCCATATTTGAAATTCTATCCATAGTCTATACATGCTATAAAGCCCTTCTTTTAGCTCCGGCCGCTTCCTTTTCTCCTTTCTTAGCATCCTGCTGACCTAGATGAATGTTAATTTGAATTAATTGATCAAGCTCTTCATCTCTCTTTTTTAAAAGCTTCTTTTTCAGGTGCTTCATCACTAGGATCAATTTTAGACTTCGAAACAAAATTTATTTTCTCCGACCCAAAAGTTTCATTATCCTTATGTGGAATGTCTTTTGTATCTCCTTCCTTGTGTTTCTTCAAAGATTGTTTTCCAATAACAACCTTATTTACCACCTCAGGCTTCTTTTTCATCTTTGGAGAATGATAGGGATTATTAATGTTGAATTTTGTAAGTCCTTCATGTTGGGTTTGAGCATTCTAACACTCCTAAGGTGTACATGTAACCTAGAAACCTTGGATTTATGTTTTACTATGATACATGCAAAATTGATTTTCCAAGGTTCATAACCTATCTAGCATACATGGGGAACTTTTAAACATAAAAGTTAGTAAGAAAGACATACCTTTTAGTTGCTTGGATTCCTTGAAAACCTTGTTAGCCTAGCACCTCAAGTGTGATGCCTCAAATGTCTCACACAACACGAAATACACTTGGAATAACCTTGAGAGAAATAGAACACTTCTAAAATCGGCTATGCCCTCTTGTTCTCACTAGTACCAATTTTGGTTGCTCACATATTCCTTTTATAGTGTGTTATAAGTAGAGTTACACCATGTAAACCCTAACTTGACATGGCTCTTCCTTTCCATGATCCATGGGTTCAAAGACACCATGGAGCATCCATGGGGAATCCTATGGGTTTTAACCCAACTTGATAATCCATGGAGCATTAGCCCACTATACAAGTAATGGGTGATTTACACAATCAACCAATATATTTAATTAGTCTTCTTATCACTTAATTAATCTCAAATTACTTCTTGATTAATACTAATTAAATAATATTATTAATATATTAGAACTTATAATGTATTAATAAACCTTAAGTGTTATTTCTCTCATTTTGGTCTATCCAAATGCATGATGCCATGCAACCCAAATGGACCATGCTAATCGGGTCAAGTACATTCCAGAAATAGTTATGAACTTAGACACCTAATCCAATAGTCTCCCACTTGGATAAGTCTAATAACTATATCTGCAAGAATAACTTCAGGAACTGATCATCAATCGTAGCTCTTTCAAGGTCTCGCGGAACTGAGAAGATGATGATACACCATTTAAGATAAGTGATCATATAATCCTCTGTTCTAGATATCATTTGGACAAATACATGGAACAATGTCTTACTTATTGTCCAGCAGTTTGTTTCTCGATTTCCGATTTGTTTAACATAGAACTTATTTGAACACATCAACTTAGTTCTGACCGGGCTCGATACATTGTTCAACACAAAATCATCGAGGGGCCCAGATATCGCTTCTAATCCAAGAAGGAACAGATAAACTTCGACTCATATGCTTGTTCTACTACCTGTTGAATCATACACAAAAGCACGTTTTATAACATCGAGTTACCAATACGTTTACATACAATAAATGTATAACCAACTCATAGGCAACAAGTCATATCTCTAGGTTTGAAGACTTATATGATATTACCGTCTCACGATCACTCGAGATAAATTTCATGAAATGATACCAGTGAGCGTGGGTTGAATCCAATACTCAGAACTTAGGAGCACTCATGAATGTTGTAGCAATCCTTGCTATGTCCCATACTTTGGACATCTACAATCCAACTTCATGATAGTCTTGATTCATATCTACTTCCAACATATGACTGACTGTGGATGGTTTGAATAACTTAGTCATTCAGGAAGAGCGACTTAGTTATTCTGGAAGTCAAAACATGCAAAGTGAAACACAAGAATAATCAAATCTAATATGGTCTCAGAACTTATGAATATAAATAAAACATATTTTATTTATCACCATATTGATTACCCATCATTCATTGCTTACTGTTTCAAACTATCAACTTTATACTAGAACTAAAACAATAGTTGTCCCATGCTTCAAGCATGTACACTATGTTTTTCTAAACACTAGTCATGCCATACACCAAGTGTGCATACTATGTTTTTCCAAAAATTAGTTATGCCACACACCAAGTATGAATACTAAGTTTGTCTATGACCTTTACTCTATGAAATAGATTGATTGAACATAATTCTAGTGATACTCATTTCACAATCCCAAATCCTTACCGCAAATGCAAGAATTCCAAATTCCTGTCATTCACCTAAATTTGTTAGATTCTAAACTTATATGCATTGGTACTCTTGTAATGATTATGCACAAAGTCACAAAGACTAGTCAACAGACATTACAGAGTATTCCAATGGAGATCAACTCCATGGAACCGAAGTCTCATATTCAAAGTTCATTGCCTTTGAACATTCTTCTTGCATTAAGTTTCCTAATCTTACACAGATTTAATGAATAACTTCCACCTATGGGAACATTTCCATATTCCCCTCTTGACTATTACTCCTGAACAAGAGTTGCCTGTTTTCAGAATATGTCAACATGGTCCTTCCAAAACTAACACCATACTTCCAACTGTCCCTGAGCAACCCATCTTTGGTAAACCTTAGATTGTCCTCAACAATTTCTTAAGCAAATTAGTCATATCTAGTTCTAGTACTTTTTCCCTCTTAATGCTCTGGGCATTTGGAAAAATTTTGAATAGATGAATATTACAGCAAATGTTAGCGAATTAGTGAAATTGAGGAAGAAGAATCCATCGATTGTTCTCAGTTGTCTGTCATTATTGTGACATCTTTGACTAAAGGCAAAAAGAAAAATATAATGATTCGTTGGTTAAGACTGACACTGATCAATCCTTAACTTCGAAAGTTTGTGATGACGATCATGTAAGTGTTAGAGATAGTCAAACTGATAAGAGTTGTTGTTGATCAAGTGTATGGTGAAACAAAATTTTTTTGTTGTGGTGAAACAACCACAACAAATGATTTTTCGAAAGTAAATGAAATACTAAGAGTTGTTGTTGATCAAGTGTATGGTGAAACAAAAATTTTTGACAAAGTGATAAAAGAAAAAGGTGCTCATTACTTAGAAACACATTCGGTTATGTATCCAAATTTCAAGTGTACAGATGATGTTATCTTTCCAAACATAGTGTTTATCACAACTGGGAATGTCGATCACATCAAACCTAAATTAAACAAATTAATCGAAGAAGATAATAAGCAAACATCGAATGAAGGTTTCTTTTCTACCCAAAGCACCGTCGAAAACAATCTTACCAAGAATTCATACACGTTTCAAAGACAAAAACCACAACGAAAATGGGTTGCAAAAACATAAATTTCAAAGAAACAAGTTGAGGTTGAAATTGTGCTTTCATATGATAAAATCAATTCACAAGAGTTTAAAGAGAAAATTGACAAGTTTTCAAAAGAAAATGGAATTTCAAAGAGACAAGCACGAAAGAAAGTTTTTTTTGGAAAATTGTTGAGTGTCGAAAGAAACAAAACGATTTGAAAAAAAAACAACTGAAAAGACCGTGTCTGAAAAGGTTAAGACAATGTCTTCATCAAGTTCAGTTAATAAGAAAAACCCCGCTCTATCTAAAAATAATTTGTCTCAATCAACTTCACAAAATGATTTTTCGAAAACTAAAATTCACGAAACAAAGTTTATATCACAAAATCATAATAAAAATTAAATGATAAGGAGTTTTCTAAATCACAATCGTTGAAGAAGATTCATTCTACTAATCAAACAAGGTTTTTCAATGTCATATCAATCACATAACACATCACCATCTTTTCAACGTCGAAATCTTACACAACAACGTTTTGAGTCAAAGGTTGAAAATAAAAAGTTTGAACAATTTTATTCAAAACGAAATGTTATATACACACCTCAAAAACTGGATTTTCCTAATCCTCCTGCGAAATAATCTTTAAAGTTTCGTATACCAAGGGTCGATCAAATGTGCAAAACATAAATCATTGGCTTGAAGGAAAAGGGGAATCTTATCAAACAAGAAAATTCTCTCAACAACAAATCAAAAATGCTTATGAGACGTATTTGAATGAAATGTCGAATGTCAGTTCATCATCGAAAGATTCGACATCTTCAGTCAAGGCATGGCGTGCTGTTTCGAAAGAAAAGGCAACAAAGCTACAAACTGAGAAGAAAAAGGTGAAAGTCAGTGACAGTCCTAAACTTTCGAAATGTTATATTTCTGAGCCTTTACCAAATGAAGTGGACTTAATTGATAGTTTCATATCTAAAGTTCATAATTGGATTTTAGGTTCTTCATTTCATAATGTGTTTCAAACTAATCATAAAGGACCCGAACAACCTTGGGTACCTAAATTCTTTCACTGATTGTAGGTTTTATGTGACGAGCAATATGGTGAAAAATGGTATATTGATAGTGGTTGTTCTCATCACATGACTGGAAGGAAAGAAAATTTGCGTGATTTTCGAAGTTTCGAGAATGCAGGAGTTGTAAAGTTTGGCAACAATCAAAAGTTTCAAGTTAAAGGATATGGTAAAGTGCCAAATGGGAAATTCACTGTTAATCGTGTTGCTTCTGTTGAAGGTCTTCAACATAACTTGATAAGTGTTTCGCAACTTGTTATGGGCACTAACAATCAAGTAGTGTTAGTGAAGAAGGAAGTGTAATTTCGAATGTCAATACAAACGACGTTTTACTTAAATCCAAATGACATGGAGATATGTTCACTCTCGACATCAAACCAATAGTTCGAATTCCCTCAGTGTGCTTACTAATGAAAGCTTCATATGAGATTAGTTGGCTACGGCATCGTCGAATTTCACATTTGAACTTTCGAAATCTTAATAAACTGTGGGTAAATGATCTTGTCCGAGGCTTACCTGTCTTAAAATTTGATAATGATACTTTGCGTGCAGCTTGTGAACAAGGGAAACAACATCGTCAAGGACATCCAATTGTGATCGATTCGAAAATTGTTAAACCATTGGAACTTCTTCATATTGATCTTTGTGGACCATTGACTGTTGAAACTCTCAACAATAAACGGTACATTTTAGTTAATGTTGATGATTTTTCTCGATTTACTTGGGTTTATTTTCTCAGGTTAAAAGCTGAAGTTGCTCAAGTAATGGTTGATTTTATCAAGAAAGTTGAAACAAGTTTGAAAAAGAAAGTTTGAAAAATCAAGAGTGACGATGGTTTAGAATTTTAGAACAATGTTCTTGGTTCATTTTTAACTAAAAAAGGAATTTCGCATAATTTTTCTTCACCCTACACACCTTAGCAGAATGGTGTTGTTGAAAGGAAAAATCATTCTCTTTGTGAAGCAGCAAGAACGATGCTCCCATATGCGAATCTTCCTCAATATCTTTGGACTGAAGCTGTCTCTACTGTGTGTTTTACACAAAATAGATTGTTTATTCATCGAAGATTCAATATTACCCCTTATGCAATTATGAATAACCAAAAACCTAATGTCAAATTATTTCATGATTTTGGTTGCAGGTGTTTTATCATGAATCTCAAGGATAATCTTTCGAAATTTTAGTCCAAAGATGACGGATGAATTTTCTTGGGTTATTCTCATAATTTGGTTGCATATCGAGTATAAAATAGACGAACTCGGAAAATAGAAGAAACATTCCATCTAAATTTCGATGATTATTATATGAAAGAAGTTGAAAAGAGTTTTGAACAAAAACCAATTATTAATGAATCAAAAGATGAATTTGATAGTATTAATTCGTCTGATTTTGATTATGATTTAATTTTTGGTGTTCCAGATAGGGCTGCTGATACTGAAATCAATGCTGAGGATAATCAACTTCCTGAATCATCAAAGCATTCTGACTTTTCGACACTTACTCAGGAAGATGTTGATTTAAATTCGACATCTCATTCTCCTGGGAATAGTGAAAGTATGCTAAATGATCAAGTGGAGGGGGAGCACTTGCATTCGAATTATCATATTGAGGGGGAGCATTCTTTTGTGGGGGTGGGGGAATAGGAGAATGAATGATAATGTTGAGGGGGAGCAACCTGAAAATGAAATTGTCGAGGGGGAGCTTAAGATGTCGAATAATAATAAAAATGAAACTTTTCATGGTTTAAATGAAAATTTTTCTGTTGCAGGTTCAGAGAATGATGAAATGTTCAAAGATGCGCCATTAGATTTTGATCCAGCATATCCAACATTGGAAAAATGGACAAGAAATCATCCAAAGGAACAAGTTCTTGGTGATCCTTAAGATGGAGTTCTTACAAGAGCTCACCTTCGTGCTAAAAATGACATACTCAATACTCATCAAGAATTTTGCATGTTGAATGTCTTTATTTTGAAAATTGAACCAAAAACAGTGAAGATTGCTATGGAAGATCCTGATTGGATTGTTTGTATGCAATCTGAGTAGGCTGAATTTGAAAGAAATAAAGTTTGGCAGTTAGTTCCAAAACCAGATGATGTATCTTTGATTGGATTAAAATGGATTTTCAAAAATAAAGCGGATAAAGAAGGCAATATTATTCGAAATAAGGCTTGGCTTGTAGTTAAAGGTTATTCGCAAGAAAAAGGTATCAACTATGAGGAAACCTTTTCCCCTGTCGCAAGAGTCGAGGCTGTTCGAATCTTTTTAGCTTATGCAGCTCACAAGGTTTTTGATATTTATTAAATGGATGTGAAGTGTGCATTTCTTAATGGAATTCTAGAAGAAACGATTTATGTTGAACAATCACCAGGTTTTATCAATTCTCAATTTCTCGATCGCTGTTATGTGTTAGATAAAGTTGTTTATTGATTAAAACAAGCACCAAGAGCCTGGTATGCAACACTTACCAATTTCTTAAAACAATCGTAATTTAAACAAGGGTCAGTTGATCCCACTTTAATTGGAAAGAAAGTTAGGAATCATCTTATGCTTGTCAAATTTATGTCGATGATATTATTTTTGGGTCTACTGACCCTGATTTGTCTAGTGAATTCGAAAATTTGATGAAAAGTCAATTTGCGATGAGCATAATGGGAAAAATAAGCAACTTTTTGGGATTGAATATTCGTCAAAGCAGAGAATGGATTTTTATTAATCAAGAAAAATACACTAAGAATCTGCTTGAAAATTTTGGGATGACGAATAACACAAAGTTACGAGTGCCAATGGCGGTTGGAACAAGGCTTAATCCTGCGTTAGATAAACCTGCTATTAATCTTACTTTGTATAAAAGCATGATAGGTTCGTTACTTTATCTTACAACAAGTCGACCTGATATTATCTTTTCTATTTGTAATTGTGCTAGATATCATTCAAATCCTAGAGAACCACACTTAACAGCAGTGAAGAATATTTTTCGATATCTCAAAGGAACAATTTCATTAGGATTGTGGTATCCTTCGAAAACTGGCTTTTTCATACAAGCATTTTCTGATGCTGATTTGGGTGGTTGTAGTCTTGATAGAAAAAGTACAAGCGGTGGATGTAAGCTCCTAGATGGGAAGCTTGTAAGCTGGCAAGCGAAGAAACAAACAAGTGTTTCGATTTCCATAGCAGAAGCAGAATATGTTGCTATTACAGCTTGCACTTCACAAATAATTTGGATTCAAAGCCAATTACGTGATTATGCTATAAACATAAAAAATATTCCATTGTATTGTGATTCACAAAGTGCTATACGCATTTTTCATAATCCAGTGCAACATTCGAAAACAAAGCACATTCTCTTTGTTATCATTTCATTAAGAATCATGTGGAAGATGGAAATATCAAAGTTCACTTTGTAAAAAAAAATTGTTCAGCTTGCTGATATTTTTTAAAAGCCATTGGAAGAAAAGTCGTTTATAAGAATACTATATGGACTGGGATTGATCGAAGCGAATTCTGTTCCTGGATTTATTTCGAAAGAATGACAAGGGAAAATGGTGCAAAGGTGTCGATTCAGAGGTGCTAATGTTCAATCAGAGGAGACAGTTCATCATTCAGAGGTTAATATTCATGTTCAGTACTTCGAGATGCTTCAATTTCGACATCATGTACAATCCGCTTAATCACAAGTTTTCATTAGTTGGGTACTAATTTTTTTTGTTTCTTTTATGTCGAAAAATCAAAAACAACAAAAATATTTGTGTTTTATTTCTTTTTCTTGTATGTTTTTACATTTTGTGTAGATATATCAAAGATTTTAATTGACATCACAGTGAATGGAGAGTATTCTTGGTACATGGTTGTTGCTTTCTGGGAAGGTATATTTTCAAAAACTATGTACTAGTTTAGATGTCCCTAGAAGCATGTTGCAACATGTTGACCCAAGCCTCGATAATGCTATGAGCTTCGAAGCCTTAATGATTGTCTCATTCTGAGAATTCCTTCCCAATTACGCTATCTTCTCATTCATTCATGATCTACCTTACTCTTCTCATATAAGTTAAGAGTTTACTTCTTGGTCCAATAATAGCAGAGGTACATTAGTTTATTTTACCCAATCTTTTTGATCCTAAAATTTTTACACAATCCACACACAAAGAAATATATGCAAGAGATCTTTGTTACAAACCAATCGGGATTTAGACGTATTAAAACTCTGTGTTTATGATCTAACATCATGAGATTGTGATGAAAGTGAAACCAAAAACGTCGAACCAAATTAAGGAATTGACGGGGAACTTTGTTCTAGAATTAATGAAACCTTTGTTTCAGTACCTGTTTTCGATACTCAAAATCATATTGTTTCCTTTGTGGTAATCTTGATCAAATGTTCGAAACCCACAAGATTTGTTACCCAACAAGATTTAGGACTAATTTTGGTTTCAAAAATATTATTTCTGTCACAGTATCATCCTCAACCTTTGTTATTTTATAAATCATTTAAAGCTTACTTGTCACTGACTACACTGGTCAAACAGGTAGTTTCGTGTAATGAAATTTTAAGCCACCTTCGAAGCCATGCTAAAAGAAGCCCTTCGATGCTTCTCAACAAGTATTCAATTGTAATTCACGGGAAACCACACAAGCTGTTGATCATCTCTTTTGATGATTAGCAAAGCAATCTTTGCCCAGGATTTATCTGCTTTAATGTTGAAATTTTATTTTCGACATCACAGATCCAAAATTTTTTATTTTGCTTCTTATCTTTTTCCTTGGCACACTGCACTAATGAAATCCTTGAGGTTCAGAGTATTACCATCTCAGGCTGATGATTTCAAAAGTCTGGCATATGAATTCGTTTTCAAACCCAAAAGCGAAAGAGCCTGACCTCTATTATGAAGGTTTTGGTCCTTGTCTACTGGGTACTCACGAAGATACTTTTGATGTGACGGTTTGATAACTGTGCGCATTTCTAGGATACTGTACTAATCACTTTATCTGACATGGCGTCTTTAATGGCTAATGGTGCGATTTTCAAGGGCCACGTGTCATGTTCATTAATGGTAACAATTTGAGATTCAAATTAGGGATACATATAAAAAGGAAATTATGTATTCATTCCAACTTTATGCTTTCTTAACATACTCAAAGACGATTTGTGCCCTCTTTTTCCTCTGTTCTTTAATTCTTTCAAGAAAACCCTAGAAAAGGCTGGTACTCAATCTAACACCACAGAATACGTATCTTCTCAACCCATTATGAAAATTCAAAGTATGAATTATCAACTTGATGGTGATGTCTTTGTTTATCCAGAGGAACTCAAGATGTTGGTTGTTTCTATGAAACATTCAGTTTTGTCTACTGCAATGTTCAGTTCGTTTGAAGTTCCAATGTCTTGGCTCTCCATTGATGGTTCCACTGCCACATACAGTAAGATGTTGGACACGGTTACATTCAATCTGGTGAATGACAACAAGTTTTGTTTGTCCAAGAAGATTTTTGCTAAGATTCTCGAAACTCTAATTCGCCACCTTTCTATAAGGTCACTAATGAACAGGTGATTCACATGTTCAATGGGATGGGTTTTTAACCCACTCTTACATAGATTAGCGAGTTCAATAAATCAAGTTTTCCTTGTATCTTGAATTTTCTTTTTGGTATTTATCATCGATGTCTTACTGGTCAAAGTGTTGGCTTGGATAAAGGAAGACTGGAGGTGTATGCTATGGTGGCTGGAATATTCTATGACCTATCAGTGGATTATGCAACTCGGATATGGAAGGAGTTCTTGAAGAGTGTGGAGAATACCAATGTTATCGATGGGGTTTCTTATGCTAGATATTGGAGTTTGATTCTTCGATATGCATATGACAAGGAAGGTATTCAAGTGTCTGCTGATGAACCAAAGGCTGAGTTTGTTAAGTATCACTACCCAAAGACTATTGAAGATGATGTGAATGTGTTTCCATCAATTGCTCGAATTCCTGATGGAATGCTCAAAAAGGTTGATCCGTCGAATCCTTTGTTAATGGAATATTTACAGACCATTAGTCCTACTGACAAAACTGTAGTTTTACTACCACAGTCTGATAAAGGTTCTTCTAAGAAATCACAAAAGCCAAAGAAGGTTGTTGAAACTAGTCCTTCAAAATCTATTCAAGAGGAGAAAGTGACTAAGTCACAAAAGAAAAAGTTTGGAGAGGGAGTTAAAGTTTCGAAGAAATCGAAAAAGCCAATTAAGACTGAAACAGTTGAGCCTTCAAAGGAGATAGTTCCTTCGAAATCTGGTGTGTTCAAGCAATATAAAAGGATAGCTTATCAGTCAAGAAATTCTCCTGAAAGGTCATCCAACTTTTCACCTTCAATGGTTCGAAAGCCTCATGTTACTCGAAAAGGTCTGATTATTCATGAAGTACCAGTACCTGTTTCTCCATCCTCTAAGAAGCGAAGGGTTGAGGATGTTGCTAAACATATTTTCAAGAAGCGAAAGTTGATTATTCAGGAAGATTCTATGGAAGACGAAGAAATTCCGGAAACACCAATGAGTAATGTTTCCTTTAGGAAGAAATCTACTGTCAAATCGAATTTCGAGGAGATAGGAATTTCAAGTAGTCCTGTGAAAACTTCAATAGTGGACACATTTACTCTTCTTGGTGACTCAACCAAAATATCGACTCCTGATAAGACTTCGTTCATACCATCCGAGGTTTTGTTAACCAAGTCATCTAATGAGGAGGTTTGAACCTTAGGCATCCCTGTACATGTATCTGATACGAATGCACATGTGAACATTGGTGAAGGAGTCTCGAACAAAGAAAGCCTAGTTTTTACTACTCAAGGTATTTTTAAAACCTCTTCCATAAATACCACTACTTCTCTACCCCCATTTTCACAACTGTTTCTACATCCACACACTCACCAACTTTTGATCAAGTCATGAATCAACCTATCACTTCTCTCTTTCCATCTCAATCCACTGAACCACCCAAAACGATGAATGAGGATGACAATGTTGATGGAGGGTTTGGAGGATCATTTGATTATCAAGAATTTGATCCTGAAGAAGAAGGCATTCCAGATCATATGCTTGTGTTAGGTAAAAAATTCAAGATTCTAAATAGAAAGCTCAATTCCTTATTACGGTCACAAGCAGATGCAGGAGGCCAACATTATGTATTTGGCATTGAAGTCGATTTCATGCTCAAAGCTCAGGAGCTTCGACTTCAACGCAAGCTGGATGTCAGAGATAAAAACAATGAGCTCCATGTCAAAGCTCAATCTGAGACTTTCAATAATGAAATTAAGGATGTCAAGATTGTAAGAGAAGATGTGAATCAAAATCTTGAGGAATTGAAGGTTGATGTGGCAAAAGAGATTAATGAGTTGAGTACTAATTAATCTTCTCTACTTTTGAAAGTGGATATTGTTGCAGGGGCTGTAACAAAAGTGGTGGAGTGTTATCAATCTCTTATTCCCAAGATTGAAGACAAAGCAACTGGTGATATTACAAGTTTGGGGAAGCTTGATACCATGGTTAGTGAATTGAAAGAGTTGGTTTCGAAGTATGGGTATTCATCTCTCTTAACTCCAGAGTTTTTAACTCAGAAGTTTGTTTATTTGAAACTACCATTCAAAAGGAGTTGGCCCCGTTATCTCAGCTGATTAATCTCTTACCAACAAATGTCCCAACTGCTGTCATAGAGGTGCAAGGGAGAGAAAGGAGGAGTGTTAGTAAAGGAGAAGGTGCTTATGGGAAAACTAACGAAGAAGCAAAAGTTTTTGGTAAGGTTTTTACAACTCCTATTCCAACACTAAAACCAATAATTTTTAAGGCTGATCCGGTGATAGCAACTAGAACAACTACAAGGCCGATTGTTCTGATTGTTAAAGGCATTGTAATTAGGTCTACTAGTGAAGGAAGTTCCTCAACAACCAAGCAAACTGAAACAAATAAAGGGAGAGGAAAAGGGATTGTTGTAGAAAAATCGAAGGAAGAAAGAAAAGCTGAAATCGATGCAGAAATAGAAAAGCAGCGTCAAATTCAAAGTATCTTGAGGCTTCGTCAAAATGATCCTCTTACTTTGAACAAAGGTGAGCTAAAGAAGCTACACAATTATGAGAATATTGAAGCATGAGTAACTTACAATGAAATGTATGAGTTCAAAAAGAAGCCAAGAAAGAGTTATGTCATCGAGAATTCTGACATGAATCAGCTTGATTTTCCAATAAACAAGATGATGTTTCTTACATTTCATTGTAAACATGATTTTATTCATTTGAATATGAGATTCCATGCTGTGCTGGGAAAGGAACAGGAAGAAGTTTGGTCGCTCATAAAGATTTTTTGAGTGTTGAGCATTACCAATGATGTGCTATTCGAGAATAAGCTGCAGAATTTTCGATACTATGTGGTGAGGGAAAATAATGGTACTTTCGACTTCTCAATTGTTGATTTTCCTTTAATGAATTTGAATGACCTTATTCAAGTTGCAAAAATTCTCAAAAGTATTGATGCTTCGAAACTTCAAGGAACCAGTATAGATGTTTTAAATTCAGGGTTAGGTCATATCAAGCTTTTCATAAACAATTACTATGATTCTCTAGCATTGACAGATATTGAATTAGAATTGGCAATGGGAAAAGAAATTATTGTTGCTCAGTCAGTGTTGAAGAGTCAAGTTGATTTAAAGAATTATGTAGATGGGGAGATATGTTTGAAGCCATTAGGGACTGTTTTCATTGGAAAGAGAAAAAATGGAAACTCAATGAAGTTCTTATTCCAATGATGTGATGTTGAAAGATACACAACTGCTTAATATACAAACTTAATTGTGCGTACGAATAGTTGTAAGAAGAACAATGATTGAGATAAAGCAGAACTGAAGAAAGTAATGAATTAGTATGTTGAGATAAGATGAACAATACACATGGTTGCCCAAGTTTTGATAAACCTGATTTTGACACTGCTTACAAAGGGGAGATTGTAAGAGTCGAAGTATGTTGTAAGGTGTCGAAGATTATTTTGTATCATGTAACATTCTTACAAAGGCATAGTTGTTTCGAAACTGTAATGCTTTAGACCTTTGTAGTTTTTGTGTGCTTTCTATTTTTCCTATAAATAGGGAAGGATACGTAAGATAGATAAAACTTTTGCTACTCTTCTGTCTGAAACTCTTTGTATCGTGAAAACATAATATGAGCTCAAAAAAGATTATATTTACTCTTTGTGTTATTAATTCATTTCAATTCTGATCTTGTTTCACTACTCGATTTAACAAACCTTTACAAAGTCTCATGATGGATCATCTTCTAGTGGGACCAAATTTGGTTCTTCTAATCCCTTTACCAATCCAAAAGAAGCAGTGTGCTTCTATTGTCATGATAAAGGGCACTGAAGCGAAGCTGCCCTAAATACTTGCAAGATGTGAAAGATGGGTTGATAAAGCCCACCCATGCAGGTATTTACACTATTCTATCTAATAACTCATCACATTCCAGTTCTTGGGTCCTTGATACAGGTTGTGATTTCCACATTTGTTATGATTTGCAGGGTCTAAGAAAACGTAGGGATGTAGAGCAGGGGAAGATAAACTTGATCATGGGGAATAGGAAAATGTTGCTTGTCACCAAGATTGGAGTTTATTCTTATTGCTTAGTAGTGGGTTAGAATTAGATTTGAATAATTGTTTCTACTAGTTCTATATGGCGAGAAACATTATTTCCTTTCATGGTTTGTACAAACAAGGTTTTAGATTTTCATTTGATAATGAAATTGGTTCTATTAATGCTTTTTATAATGGTGTATTTTATTTTAAAGAATTTCCTGGTAATGGTGTATATGAAACTATGATGGTTGTAGACAACTTAGGAAATAATGTGTTGCATATTGATTCTTCCTATAGTTTGGATAAGGCATGTTTGTGGCATTGTCGTCTTGTACATGTCAACAAGAGGCGCATAGGCCAACTCAAAAAGGCTGGTGTGTTGGAGTCATTCAAATTAAAGTCAGATGACACTTGCGAATTTTGTTTGCTTGGAAAGATGACCAAGTCACCCTTCACTGGTACCTGTGAAAGGGGTAAGGGTTTGTTGGATCTCATATACACCGATGTGTGTGGACCCTTCAGATCCACTACAAGGAATGCCAACCGCTTTTATGTGACTTTTACTGATGATTACAACATATATGGCTATATCTACTTAATCAAGCATAAGTAAGAAACCTTTGAAAAGTTCAAAGAGTTTAAAACTGAAGTGGAGAATCAATTGGGCAGGAAGATAAAGATGCTCTGATCCGATCGGGGTGGTCACTGTCTTAGTATCAAGTTCCATGACTATCTTAAGGAATGTGGAATTATTTCAAGATTGATGCCACCCAGGACACCACAACTTAATGGTGTAGCTGAGAGCCGCAATTGAACCTTGTTAGACATGGTTCGTTCCATGATGAGTTGAGCTTCGTTACCTATCTCATTCTGCGGGTATGCCTTAGAGACTGCCGCACATATCCTTAATTTAGTCCCAACCAAAAAGGTTTCCAAAACACCTCACGATATGTGGACATGAAAGGTTCCCTCTTAGCACACATCAATGTTTGGGGTTGCGAGGCTTTCATGAGGCATGAGACTCACGACAAGCTTGAACCTTGTAGTGAGTGTTGTATTTTCATCGGCTATCCATAGAAGTCTTTTAGATATCTCTTCTATAGACCGAGTGACAATGTTGTCTTTGTTGTGAGGATAGGGGTTCTCTGAGAAAGAGAACTCATATGCTAAGACGACAGTGGGAGGCAAATTGACCTTGAAGAGTTTCAAGAGTTATGTGATGAAGGAACCTCAAACACTAGCGCTCAACCCGAGGAGGAAGCTCCTGTTGAAGCAGTTGACGAGTCCGTACCTCCGAGGCATTCCAGTAGAGTTAATGTTCCACCTGTGCTGTATGGTTTCCATATTACTACAAATGGTGATACATTTATCAGTGATAGCGCACTTGTAAATTTGGATGAACCTAACAACTAAGCCATGGCAGGCCCCAAGTCTGCTAAATGGAAAGATGTAATGGACATCGAGATTCAATCCATGTATGAAAATCAAGTTTGGAACTTGGTTGACAATGTACCAGGTCGTAAGACAGTTGGGTTCACATGGATCTTCAAGAGGAAGACCGACATGGATAGGAAAGTACACACATATAAGGCAGGATTGGTTGTGAAGGACTTTACTCAAACTCATGGAGTTAACTATGATGAGACCTTCTCACCAATAGCGAAGATCAAATCTATGAGAGTTGTGCTAGCCATAGCTCCATTTCATTATTATGAAATATTGCAAATGGAGGTCAAAACCGCTTTCCTTAATGGGAAGCTGGCTGAAGATGTTTACATGAGTCAGCCAGAGGGTTTTGTCAGCGCATAGTACCCTAATAGAGTGTGTAAGGTTGAGAAATCCATTTATGGATTGAAAGAAGCGTCTCGCAGATGGAATTTTTATTTCGATGAGAAAGTCAAAGAATTTGGATTTTTGAGAAGCGAGGATGAGTCTTGTGTATATGTAAAAGCTAGTGGGAGTATAGTTAGCTTTTTTGTGTTGTATGTCGATGGCATGCTTCTCATAGGAAATGGCCTCCCAACCTGGCAGGAGGTCAAGTCCTGGCTTGGGAAGTGTTTCGATATGAAGGACCTTGCAGAAGCTTCTTACATTCTTGGGATAAGGATATTGAGAAACAAGAGTAAAAGACTAATACGACTTAGTCAATGTACCTACTTGGATAAGGTGTTGAAACTATTCAACATGGAGAATTCCAAGAACGGTGTCTTACCTATCCAAAGCAATACCAAGCTGAGTAAGACTCATAGTCCGAGTATAGAGGATGTGATAGCTGAGATGAGTCGAGTACCAAATGTTTCCGGAGTTGGATCGATCATATATGCTATGACTTGTACTCACCCTGATGCAGCCTTTTCTTTGAACGTGGTTAACAAATATGAGGGGAATCCTGGTAAAGCTCACTGGACTGGGTAAAGAACATTCTTATGTACATGTGGTGGACTAAGGACCAGGTCGTTACCCTCGGTAGGAGTGATGACTTGAGAGTGACAGGGTATAGTGAGGCCAACTTTCAGACCGACAGAGATAATTTCTACTCTCAGTCAGGCTGGGTATTTATCCTGAATGGAGGATCAATAACTTGGAATAGTTCCAAACAGGAGACAGTATCTGGTTTCACGTGCGAATTAGAGTACATAACAGCAAGTAAAGCGTTAAAGGAGGCGATATGGATGAAGAACTTCATCGGAGACCTTGGAGTTGTACCAGCTATAAAGGAGCCTATGGAGATTTTCTGTGACAGCGAGAGTGGGGTCGCCTTAGCCAAGGAACCGAGGGATCATGGCATATTCAGAAGCATCGACAAAAAATATCACTTCATAAGACATCATATAAAAGGACTCCTCATAGCAAAGAGGGTATCATAAGAGGAAAACCCATTAGATCGCCTTACGAAGGGACTGAGTTGGGTTAAGCACTTGCAGCATGCAGAGGATCATTAGGCTGAAGGATGATATTAGTTTTAATCATTAAATAGCTGTTTAGAAACTTGTAATAGATAAAATGTAACTGACATTTGATGATTAAATAAAATGAGTTTTGTTTATGAGTAAAGTTACTATCTTGTGTCAAATTTTTACTATTGTTTCATTTTGCATGTTTTGACTTCCAGAATAATAAGATTATTCAAAGTATCCACAGTCGATCATACTTTGGAAGTTGGTATTGAGGCAAGACTTTCATGAATCTGGCTTTTAGATTGTCTAGAATTTTTAGGCATGGATAAAGTTTGCTACAACATTCCTGAGTGCTCACTGTACTTGCAGGTCGAAGGCACCAATGTTGGCCCTTTACATTGTTATCCTGGTTTATCGTATGATTGAGTATTGTGGTGATATGTGAGGTCTGTATCCTTGTAGATAGGATGATACTATGCTTAGTGATTTGTTAGAGCTTCTTGTTATCTGTTCTGGCTATATGTTTACCGGTCACATGTGTTGATGTAGTGTGGTTTGGTTGAGACTGTACTGCTTCGTGCTACCAGTCAACAAACCCGGTAATATTTATATTGGTATGTTATATGTATGCTTATCTGTTACATATATGTCGACATCAATTGGGTGTAAGTTTGGGTTGAGGCAATCTTGCTTTGTACTAAAGGCCAACAGATCCAGGGCGGCCCGGATAAGCTGTAGGCCAGTAGGGCGTACCAGTTAGGCCGAAGGCCTAGAGAACGATCCAGATAGGATGAAGGCCCGGTGAGGCGGTCCAGTCATGCTGAAGGTTTTTTGAGTGGTCGCGATAGTCTGTAGGCTGGTGGGGCATTCCAGTCAGGCTGAAGGGTCTGTATGCATACTATTTTTTGTTTATGTTATTTGCTATGTGTTGGTACTTTGGGGGAACTCACTAAGCTTTATGCTTACCGTTTTTGGTTTATGGTTTCAGGTGTTTCAAAGATTCGTGCAAGGCGAAGGCATGACCGTACACATCCTGATTTTATGTCATTGATCTTAGGAGGCATTGATTTTCAAATAATGTTTTGAGAACACCATTTTCTGATTTATAAGTAAAAGGATTGTTTTGAAAAATTTAAAATGGTTGAAATTTTTGGGATGTTACAAGTTGGTGTCAGAGCCTTGATTTGAGTGAATTAGAGGAACACTCATGTGAATCCAGTTTCAAACTAAGGAAAAATAGTTTTAAAAATGGTTTTCAAAGTAATGTTTTTCCAAATAACTTTCAAAGTTTCTTTCAAGATAACCAAAAGAGAATGCAATGTGTATGATCAGCCAGAGCCAGTAAGTAGACCAAAATCACCATACTGTTATTTGATCTTGTGATATGTTAGAACAACATGCCAGTGATAAGCTAGGGATCCTCAGAATTTCATGATAGAATTGTCTGATTATATAATGCCTTATCTCTTATAAAATCGATGATTGATTGTGGTATGAATCTTTCACTTGTAAATTGGCTATTGAGTGAATACGCTAAGTCATATGCTACATGATTTAAATGATCTTAGGATAAGGGGTTAGGTTCTGCAACGTAGCTCTTATCATAGTCCAACCGTTGTGTGATTGAATATGTTACTCTAAGATTGTTTAACTATGGGGTATGTGATTGTATTCATGCAATAGTCATCTGGCACCAATAGAGAGTCGCGTGGCAAATAATGGTATGGTGAGTCGTGTGGGGTCAACCGCCTAGTTACGTTATTCGATAAGGAGGTGGTGTTCCCTAGAATGGGTGTGGTTTGTAGCCGGTCGGCGTAAGGAATGATTAGCCACTCTTGAGAGAATGAGGGCAGGGTGAAGGTGTGCTCGTGATGCTGGGAGTCTGTGATCGAGAGTTCATATTGGAATCTATCGGATTTTATCCTGTTATAGTGCCAGTCAGCTCCTCTACTCGAATGCTGCCTGCTTCGTTCTTTGTGGTACCCATGTCGATGAGAGTTAACCATCAAATGAATACATTAAATTACAAGCTATGAGGGTTAAATAATATTATAATAAAGTACTTGGACCTATTGCACATCTCTTGTCTAAGTCCAACCATTGTAGGGTTGAGTCCTTTAGTCGAAGGATTATTTAAGCTTTGTTGCATGTAATTGTATTCATGCAGTGATTAGATGCATTCGTAGGGGTTCTTCAATATCTGATGGAAGAGGAGGTGTGGGTGGAATCCTAGGAGAGCCTAGGAAGTATTTAGTGCTGTTGTTTCGCTATAGAGCAGGTATTGGGAATATTTTTTGAGTAGGTCTTAGAGGACCGGAGACGATTGTTGAGGAAAGTATGGATAGGTGTGGAAGGTAGTATTGGGCCCGTACTACTGGAAGCATAGGATCCATACTTGAATCAAGGAAAGTTTCGGGGATTCTAAGGATTGGCCTGGGTGATAGCATGGTTTGGTACCATGATTCGTGGCAGGGGTTTCATACCTGTTGATCTTTTGCTTATGGCTCTCGAGGCATGAGGATGGGTCGGGTAATTGTTTTGGGCCTCGGTGGAGATATCGGTTTGGGTTGAATGGTTAAGAACTTGATGAGTTGGTTGGTTTGAGGTCTCAAAAGTTTCACTTAAGGCCATGTATTTGAGTCGCGGGACTCCAGGATGGAATGACCATTATGATTGGCTTGGAAATTATAGTTGGAAGTAGAATGGTTGAGGGATGGTTTGGTATGTCGCTATCGGTGGCAAGGATCATGCCCTTTTCAGTTTCCGATTTTGAAGAAGGAGTGAGTAGACTTACGATTTTTAGAAATTAGATGTAAACCCAGCATGAGGTTAGTTGGTCGCAGATTTTGGCGACAATATGTCAGCTCAGGAGTGTGCAGGTGGAGTGATGTGTTATGGATGCTTGTGATGTGTTCAAGGGTCTGTATGCTTTTGTGTAAAACATTTATGGTAAGAGGTCAAGATTGGAAATTTTCAGAGGTCTTCATCTAAACTCAGGATTATCTTAGGATTGGTTGATCCCTATCTGTAAGGTCATCCTATGTGTATTAATCACTCTGGGGTTAGGAATGATGGTCCCTACTTAAGCCGGTTTAGGTTATGATTTGGTTTCAAAACTAGTGGGTGGTAGTTTGAGCCCTAAGTTGGGGAGAATGGGGATTCCCGGGTTGAGTATCAGTCGTTGAGGGATTTGTCAGTTCGTTGTTGGATTGCTATTTTCAGATTAGTTTCGGGCAAATGTTGATCGGTAAACCATTTCTAGAAGCGGTTATGTTCAGTTCCGTGTGAGTTTTCTAAGGATGTGCATGGTGGTAAGTTCTTGATATGTTTCCAAGACGGCTGTTTATAGGTTATGGGCCCAGAAATCATGATTGCTCATTTCTTCTGCTTATGGGACCTTCGGTATTGGCGTTGAAGGAATTTGGAAAATCTCTAAAATCAGCTAGTTTAGATAAAGCAAATAATTAAAGGTTGTTGGGAGTATCGGTCAGGTATTAGGAAGTCTTTGCGGAATGTATGAATTACAATTCCGGTGGTTCACAAGTTGTTGTTAGGGGTCTCGAGTGGTTTTCCAGATGGGGGTACGCCTTAGCGGATAGGGGTTGGATGCAATGCGGAAATTCTTGGATTGAGCATCCTTGCTCGCCAGAGCAGTGGTTGGTAATGGCATAGCAAAGAATCAGGGGTTATTTAAGGCTATGGTACATCATATGGTTTGGTTTTGGTTGATGTTCGCGGTCGGTATGTTTTGAGGATCATTTCTGCATGTCTCTGGTAGTGTCCCCAATTAGGGACTGGGGGTAGATTCAAAAGGATGCTCACCAGTTTTAGGGAAGGTTCTGCGAGAATATATTATGAATGGCCATTTTCGAGTAGGATTTTGGTGGAAACTTGCATTGGAAATCCCGAGTGTATCCGTGCAAGGTATGTACCTAGAGAGATGTGGGTTAAGAAAATTTTATGTCAAGGCATCAGCTGGAGGGTTTAGGATTTAGCTTATGTATCTGTGCTATTCGATGGCTCTACCTTTGTGAAGGCCAGGCAAGTGATGAGGTTTCAGGCTTATAGCAGCAGTGTATCGGTCCGACGGTTAAGGAAATCTATATGTTGTATCTCTTTGTTGTCATTAGGAGTTGAATAGATAGTTTGACGAATACGTGTCATGGATTTAGCATTGGTTTAGTTTGGGCAGTCTGTCACGGAGTCAGTCCAGTCCGAGATTTCAGGCTTTAGATAAAATACGTTGGATATCTATATGGAATTGTGGAATATATCTTCTTCGAGTGGGAAATTCTACTAGGATCAGTTTCCTTGGGAAGGAAATTGTATGTTCAGGGTTGTGGTTATGTCCCTTAGGCCGTGGGGCATGCCGGGAATGATAAGAAATGATTTCGAGGACAAAATCGAATTTAAGTGGGGGAGAGTCGTAACACCCGGTTTTGAATCACTTCCTTATTCAGGGTTGCGGGATCATCAGTTATCATAAGGCTTGGGAGCTTGGGGAAGAAAGGATTTGGCCCTTTTTGGATAAGGATGTTAAAGTTTAAGTGGTCTGACTTTTCGATGGTGTTTTGGAGTCTAAGAGCATAATCATAATTTTCTAACTCTATTCTTTATAAATTTTGGTTTTGGTTTGGGGAGTTTCAAGGCCATGATGGTTGCTAGAAGTGTAGGGCTTCTCGTCACCTTTCCGTGGATATAAAGTTCATCGGAAACAGACTTAAATCGAAGAACTTATGGCCTTCAGAGTATCTAGGGTTTTAGAGGGAACCCTAGTATGCGGGGCATACCAAGGGAGTACATTGGCCGTACTTCTGCGGAGATCAGTACACTTGGCATATAGTGATATATGTTGGGCATAATGCAAAGGGTGTTGCGGGGGTGCGAGGCCTCGTACGTTGGGCATACGAGGAGTACGTTGGACGTACAAAGGTAAGTTAGAAAACCCTAATTTTTTGTTATGCCCTATATAAGCTTTATGATAGCCCCTTTTGTTCATTTCTAAGTTAGAATCCATGCTCTAAATACCCTAATTCTACCCCCTAGCTCATGTTTGGTGATCTTGAAGCTCTTTGTGAGATTTGTGGAGGATTTTATGGGTCTAGAAGAAGAAGGAGGAACTTGAAGACTTTTTGTTTGAAGGAAAGCATCGAGATCCATCATTTGCAACACCTTTTTGTAGCTTGGGAGGTATAAAGTTCAAACGTATCCCTTTCATTTCATGGATCTTCTTTTTGGTTCATTTTTGGTCATTTTGACCCCTTTTGGTTGATTAGTGGTAGTAAAAGTCATCTTGGAAGCTTGAAATTGTAGATCTAGATATATCATGGGTTCCTTGGTCATAAAGGTGCACACTTTATGGTGGTTTTGGTTCCGTCCATGTATTACTTCAAGTATTAAGCTCTCTTGAGCTCTAAAGTCCCATTTAGCCATGCATGCACATAAAGTTGGCAAATTTATGTGATTAACCACCTTAGGAAAGTCAGATCTGACCTTAGATCCATGTCTTAATGGATTAACTGATGAATATAGAAAGTTGGTCGTGGTAGGTGAGTACGCTGTGCGTACAGCTATGTACACTGCACATACAAGCTTCCCATGCTGTACGCTGAGCGTACAGGACAAGTATGCCCCACGTACTCGGCAGACTTGGGCTTTTGCATTTTGGGCTTCGATTTGAGTTTGGTTGTGTTGGGCCATGTTGGGCCATCTGGACTTTTATGGTTGGGCTGTTGTGACTTGTTGGACTTTCTTGGGTAAAGGCCCACGAAAGGAATTGGGCCCAATCTATATTTGGGCCGTAGATGTTTATTTTGTATTGTAGGCCTTTGGTCATCTAGTTTGAGCCTTGGATTTGGGCTAAGCTGAAGGAAGGGTAAAAATGTCTTTTACCCTAATTTGGACTCATAGTGTGAGTCAGGGGATATATGTTGATTGGTTGTCTTTGTGGTATCTGATAGCATGTGCATTTTAGTGGATCTGCAAGCAAAGATTATTTGTAGGATCAACTATTGTGGTATCTGATAACGCGTGGATTTTAGTGGATCTGCAGCGAAAGATTTTTCGTGGATCTATCAGCCAACAACCAGGGATCGTCTGTATGATTTGGCAACGTGAGGTGAGTTTTCCTCACTATATATGTAGGTTGAAGGAACCAATGCCGACCTTTTAGATTGTTAACCTGGTTTATCGTATGATTGAGTATTGTGGTCATCTGTTAGGTCTGTATCATGGTAGATAGGATGATGCGATGGTTAGTAATCTCTTTGACCTACCTGTTATATGTTTACTGGTCGCATGTTTTGATGTATCATGCGTGGGTTGAGACGGTATTGCTTCGTGCTGCCAGTCAACAAACCTGAGAATATTTATGTCGGTATGTTATATTTATGCTTATATGTTACGTATGTGTCAACATGGTTTGGGTGTATGGTTGGGTTCAGGCGGTCCTGCTTAGTGCTGAAGGTCAACAGACCAAGGGCATCTAAGGCCGAAGGCCCAGAGAGCGGTGCAGATAGGATGAAGGCCCGGTGAGGCGGTCCATTCATGCTGAAGGTTTTGTGGGCGGTCCAGATAGTTTGTAGGCCGGTGGGGTGTTCTAGTCAAGCTGATGGATCTCTATGCTTGTTGTTTGTTGTTTATGTTATCTGCTATGTGTTGGTACTTTGGGGGAAGTCACTAAACTTTGTGCTTACAGGTTTTGGTTTATGGGTTCAGATGTTTCAGAGAATCGTGGCATGGCGAAGGCATAACCATACACATCCTGATTTTATGTCATTGATCTTGGGAGGTACTGATTTTCAAACAATGTTTTGAGAACACCATTTTGTGAAAATTTTACTTGTAAACGGATCATTTTGAAAATTTTTAAATTGTTGAAATTTTTTGGATGTTACAAAATAACGCTAAAATTTTGTAGAAATTGGCGTTATGATCGTCGTTTTATGCCCTTGAATATTAAAATTCATCACATCCTTTGTTTTGTTGTAGTTAGATGTCGAATAAGATAAAATCATGCCGGTAGAGGAAATTCTTCATAAGTAGTCAAAGCCTTCTTCAAAATTGAATGATTCAAGCATTTAATCAGGTTTGAGTAGTAGTAGAGTGTTTCGAAGCCTCGAGGTCTACGATCATGTTTTAATTTGGATTGACAATGAGATGAACAAGTGAAGAAGATTGATCCATGAATGAAATATGATCAGTAGATGAAGCCATTTATGAATGATTGAGAGAAGAACACACGGTATTGAAGAATAACAGAGAACTGCTTTAAATATTCTTGAATAATCTAAGAGCATAAAGAGATAAATCTAGACAACTTGGGTATTTATAGTGTTGAAATTACAAGCGGTTACCTTTTGAGTTTGAAATGACTAGAAAAAGTGGAGAGAGAAAACCACTCTATCATGCAATAAATTATTGTCTTATCTTACACTCAAATAGGCATGACGTTGCCCATGCGCATTATTACTTTTTGAATAACCCAATAGAAATCTTCTTGTTCATCACTTCTTCAATAGAAAAGGGTAGTTGTGATGATGTTATTTTCCAAGAAAAACGCTTCATAGGAAGGGAATTAAATTGCTTCTCAATATGTAGAAACATGACATTTCAATTGGAGTAGTTTTGTAATCACTGAGTCACCCTCCATGTAACATCCTAATAATCAGAGTAAAATTTACATTTTTCAAAATCAACCCAATGACCATAAATATTTACAAAACATTGTTTCAAACATGATGGTCAATAATTAGAGTATCCTAAAATGCAAAAACGGTAAAATCCGAAGGATGTGCATGATCATAGATTTGCCTTGCCTCGATCATCTGGAGTACCTGAAATTGTTGCAATCAAAATGTCAGCATGAAGTTTAGTGAGTTCCCCCAAAGTAGCACTACAGAAACAGATAACCAAACAAATATCAGGTCCATAACCTCCTGTTTGGATTACCCCAGGCCCGCAACCTTACGGTTGGAATGCTCAATACAGAATGGGTCTACAACCTCCTGGTTGGATTACCCCTGGCCCCCAACCTTGCGGTTGGAATACCTCGACCCAGAAGCTTTCGGTTGGCTTACCCAATTCATAACGGGTCCACAACCTCCTAGTTGGTTTACCCTTGCCCCAAAACATTATGGTTGGAATGCCGTAGCCCACAACCTCTCGGTTGTAATGCTTCGGTCTATTAAATGACAACACAAAGCAGTACAGTCTCAACCCCACCATATCATGTCTTCATATACATAACAAGTAACATATATCCAACAACAACTAATCATATACCCAATCAACTAACAAACATGTAGATTTATAGATCACTACCGCATAGCAACATCCTATAAACTAGTACACAGATAGAACATATCACTTCAGTATAGCCACATCCTCTATATCAGTATATATGAATTGATAGGCTATAATTGGTGCCTTCGACTCACAAGAACAGTGGGGAAAACTTACCTGAATCACATAACTGTAAAAGACTGTGATATGATCCCTTTTTCTGCATTACATTAACCAACAAATCCACTAACACCACAAACAGATAAAATCTTAATCAATATGTCACACCCCAAAACCAAGAACAGCGGAAACGTTCTGGGGCGGAGGACGTCATGTAAGGTAATCACAACACAGTAAATGTAAATAGGCAAACAACATCATCCATTGCATTAAATACATAAATTTAATACATGCGTGTTCTGTATAGTTTTAGACACCAAAAATATAACGTAAATCAAAATAATAAAATGATGAGTCTTGAGTACGCTCCATCATCTCAAAAGCTGGCATCGGTACCTGTCTACTGATGACCTGAGAATACAAGTTATTTTGAAAGAGTTTATCAGCATTAAGCTGGTGAGTTCATAAGTATTTTAGTGTCAATGTTCGTTGTCAAAAACGTTTGAACCTGTCTCAATGTATAAGTTTGTAAAAATGTAAGTAAATGTTTAAAAGTGTTTGCAAAAGTTTGAATCTCTCAGAAAATCCTATATTTTCTATAAAAGTAACCTTCTACCAAGGCTTAACTGTTTTGTAAACTCGTCTGTTGTAAAAGTGTGTAATTACCCAAGTATAACTATCATTTGATAAAATATAGTTTGTACATTAATGCTTAACTGAGTTTATCACCAAAATATGTAATGGGTAAATCATTGTAGTACTGTAGCTTTGTATAATAAGAACTACTGTTGTACTAATTACTACTACCTTAAACCGGATTTATATTAAGGTATAATGTGATAATTGCACCATACTATCGACTGATAACAATGACATAAAGAACGGTCGTAATAACGGAATGACGTTTGGCACCCGCAGACCTGCAGGTCCGGCTGTAGCTAGCAGCAAGGTGTAGGATAGTCAATCCAATATAGATCTATACGCAAACTCAACGCTCTCCCTCCAAGAGAATTCTGGCTACAACTCGGGCCATGACATTTAAGGCATGCTCCGATACAGTGGATTACATTTGTTATCGTATTCTTGCATATGTGATGAAATGTTTCTTGTTTTAGTATAGTTGTATATGTTCTCATAGTATAGTTGTATATATTCTCTTCCTAGTATAGACTCATGAATGAACTGACTCATTGATCTAGCAGTTGTAATAGTACAGTTCTGTGTTACCCCGATGGTAACTTGTTAACGGTGCGTCTAGTACGTATGATTATGGAAGTACTTTTATGTCTATATATGTATATTTGATATGTAATTAACATGGAAACGACCTTCGGATGGTCACCCAAAATCCCACCAGACCACATCCAAATCGAGGAAAAGGAAATAGGGTGGATGGCCTTCCTAAGCCCTTTAAACATTATTTATACGTCTATACATATATGGGCATGCCATTTATAATATAAAAACATAAATAAGTATTTATAAGACATTTGAAACATAAGTATTATTTTTAAAGAAAGATTGACTTGATGTCAATCTATAAAACAATTTGAAGGCGTAGATTTGATTAAAACAGATTAAGTATAAGGAAGATTTGTTTAAATCACAGTTGCAGTGTAAATTCGAAAAGTAAATGGGTTTGGAAAACATTTAGAAGTAAAACAGTTTGATAGGTAGTTTGAATAGTGATAAAATCATGGTTTCCCTAGTTATTAATCACATGTGCTTAATGCAATCACATGTGATTTAAACAATAACTATAAGTATTTAACTTGTATTCCCCCCCCTTGAAAGCATATAAAAGCATTTAGAATATTTAAAAATGTTGATTAAGGGGTATGAAACTCACTTGATTGATTGAAGAAAGCGAGATGGAAAACCGGGCAGAGTTTCGTCTCGGAAAACGGATTTCTCTCGGGATTCTCGGGAATCTCGGGAGTAAAATCGACCCTTGGGACTTGAGCAAAAAGACCAGAGCTTCGGGTTATAACGGGCAAGGAAAACGAGACAAGGTTGTGAGAGAGAGGAGAGAAATGAGCTACATTTTCGGAAAGCCTCGCATCCTATTTATAGGAAGGCTGAACCGCCTCCGAACGCGGGGCGTACGCTCGTACGCAGCGCGTACGCATACGTCATGCATGACCGAAGCCTCGACTGCCTCGGTTCGGATGGGACGGGTTGCTGGGTACGCGGGTCGGATGGGACGGCGGGTCGGACGGGACAGCGGGTCGGACGGGTCGGAGCTTCGGACGGGTCGGACGGTTTAGAATTCTTCGGATAGTGCGACGTGGACGATCCGAGACCCTCGATCTCAGTACGCGGGGCGTACGAAGGTACGCAGGGCGTACTTCGGTCCAATCCGATGACTCCCCTTCGGATATTACCGTGAATTTATAATTAAATTTATATTTATTATAAATAAACTTCAAAAATTCATATCTCCTTCATACGAACTCCGTTGTTGACGTTCTTTATATCCACGCGAAGGTGAGACCATGATCTACAACTTTCGTTTAGATTACGTTGGCAAATTCCGAAATTATTTTTATTATTTATTTATTAAAATGACGTGATTAAGGAATTTCTTCAAAAATTCATAACATCCTCATCCGAGGTCATATTTGGACGTTCTTTTTATGAACGCAAACCTTGATATGATTCCTACTACTTTATTTAATCCGAATAAGATTTTAGGAAGGTTACATTTTGACCTAAATTTGACCGGTTTTTACATTACATTGACTCGAAATATCGGGTTGTCACATCATCCCCCCGTTAGAAGGAATTTAGTCCCGAAATTAGAATTTTAAGCAAGTTAGAAATTACAAATAACTAAGCAAAAAGGTGAGGGTATTTCAGTTTCATCTGATCCTCACGTTCCCAAGTGAATTCCGGTCCTCGCTTGGCATTCCAGCGAACCTTCACGATAGGGATACGACTTTGCTTTGTCTGCTTGACCTCACGGTCCATGATCTCTACAGGTTCTTCCACGAAGTTGAGGCTCTCGTTGATTTCGATCTCGTCGAGTGGGATTACAAGAGTCTCGTCGGATAGACACTTTTTCAAGTTAGATACGTGGAATGTAGAATGTACGTTATGAAGTGCGTCTGGTAGTTCGAGTTTGTAAGCTACGGGGCCGACTCTTGCAAGAATCTCGAAAGGCCCTATGTACCTCGGATTAAGCTTTCCACGCTTGCCGAAGCGTATCAAGCCCTTCCAGGGTGAGACTTTGAGGAGGACTCGGTCTCCCACCTGAAATTCCAAAGGTTTCCTTCGTTTATCAGCGTAGCTCTTCTGTCGGTCTCTAGAGGCTTTCAATCGTTCACGGATCTGAACGATTTTCTCTGTTGTTTCCCGAATGATCTCCGGACCGGTGAGAGTACTGTCGGAAGTTTGCCCCCTGGCTAATTGGGTATCACCCACCTCAGCCCAGCACAGAGGGGATCTGCACTTACGGCCGTAGAGAGCTTCAAATGGAGCAGCCTTGATGCTCGTGTGATAACTGTTATTATAGGAAAACTCAACAAGGGGTAAATGAGTATCCCATGCCTTCCCAAAGTCAATCACGTAGGCTCGCAACATATCTTCTAGAGTTTGGATGGTCCTCTCACTCTGTCCGTCGGTCTGAGGATGGTAGGCTGTGCTCATGTCCGGCCTTGTTCCTAGGGAATGTTGTAGTGATTGCCAAAATCTTGAGGTGAACCTACTATCTCTATCGGAGATAATGGACAAAGGTACACCATGTAGCCGTACGATTTCCCTAATGTATGTTCTCGTAAGTTTCTCCATCTTGTCGATTTCTTTGATAGGCAGGAAGTGTGCAGACTTGGTCAATCTATCAACGATGACCCATATGGTGTCAAGTCCACCCGTTGTCTTGGGCAACTTGGTTATGAAATCCATAGTGATCCGCTCCCACTTCCATTCCGGGATCTCTGGTTGCTGCAATAACCCAGAGGGCTTCTGGTACTCGACCTTAACCTTTGCGCAAGTAAGGCATTTACTTATGAAGGTAGCAATCTCTGCTTTCATATTAGGCCACCAGTATAGCTTCTTAAGATCCAGATACATCTTATCTGAACCTGGATGGACGGAATACCGAGTGTTGTGCGCCTCGGTCATGACCAAGTCTCGGAAACCACCATGTTTCGGTGTCCAGATCCGGTTCATGAAATATAAAGCTCCGTCACCCTTGGCTTCTAAATTCTTGTCCATTCCTCTAAGGGATTCACTTGACACATTTTCAGGTTTCATGGCCTCAAGTTGAGCCGCCTGAATTTGCTTAGTCAGGTGTGAATGGATGGTTATCGATAATGACTTGACTTTGCGACCAGAATATTCCTTCCGACTTAGGGCGTCTGCTACTACGTTGGCTTTACCCGGATGATAACGAATATCGCATTCGTAATCACTGAGTAGTTCGACCCACCGTCGTTGTCTCATGTTGAGCTCCTTCTGATCGAAAATGTGTTGTAAACTCTTGTGGTCGGTAAAGATAGTGCTCTTCGTTCCATACAAGTAATGTCTCCAGATCTTCAGGGCAAACACTACTGCTCCTAGTTCAAGATCGTGGGTCGTGTAGTTAACCTCGTGTGTCTTCAATTGTCTCGAGGCGTAGGCGATGACCTTACCTCGCTGCATCAGAACACATCCGAGTCCTTGGTTTGATGCATCGCAATAAACTACGAAGTCTTCTATTCCTTTGGGAAGGGATAGTATTGGTGCGGTGCACAAGGCTCGTTTGAGCGTTTGGAACGCTCTTTCTTGTTTCTCTTCCCAGTCAAAGGCCACGCCTTTCTGGGTTAGGGTTGTAAGAGGCTTCGCTATTCGTGAGAAGTTCTGAATGAATCTGCGGTAGTAGCCAGCGAGACCTAGAAATTGACGAATTTTTGTAGGCGTCTTCGGTGCTGACCAGTTCTCAATGGCCTTAATTTTGGATGGGTCCACGTGGATTCCCTCTTCGCTTACCACGTGTCCTAAGAATTCGACTCTTCGGATCCAAAATTCACATTTCGAGAACTTCGCATAAAGTTTCTCCTTTCGTAATGTCCCTAGAACTTGTCGTAGGTGATCGCCATGTTCTTTCTTACTTCGGGAGTAGATTAGGATGTCGTCAATGAAAACGATGACGAACTGATCCAAGTAAGGTCGGCATACTCTATTCATCAGATCCATGAAGACTGCGGGCGCATTGGTCAATCCGAATGGCATCACCATGAACTCGTAATGTCCGTAACGAGTTCGGAAGGCGGTCTTCGGCACATCCTCCTCTAGCACTCGTAACTGGTGATATCCGGATCTCAGATCAATCTTAGAAAAATAGTTCGCCCCTTGCAGTTGGTCGAATAGATCATCTATGTGTGGCAGAGGGTAACGATTCTTGACCGTCAGTTTGTTGAGTTCTTTGTAGTCAATACACATACGGAAGGATCCGTCCTTCTTCTTAACGAACAAGACCGGTGCTCCCCAAGGTGAGAAACTTGGCCTTATAAAGCCCTTGCTGAGCAGTTCGTTAAGTTGACCAGAGAGTTCTTGCATCTCGGATGGTGCTAAACGGTAGGGCGACTTGGCTACTAGGGTAGCTCCTGGGACCAAATCGATTCTGAACTCGACTTGTCGTTGTGGAGGCAACCCGGGTAGTTCTTCTGAGAAAATGTCAGGGAAGTCGCTCACTACTGGGAGGTTCTTTAGTTCTTTCGTTTCTAGGTTCGTGTCGACGACGTGAGCAAGGAATGCGTGGTATTCCTTACGCAGGTATTTCTGTGCCTGAATACTTGATATGATGCGAAGACTTGCACCGGGTTTGTCGCCATAGACTATAAGAGTTTCGTTAGACGGAAGGTTTAGACGGACTGCTTTCTCGAAGCACATGATGTCGGCACGATGAAGGCTTAACCAGTCCATGCCAATGATAACGTCGAAACTTTTTATTGAGACTGGCATGAGGTCGATTGGAAATGAATGGTTATCTAGAGTTAGGGTACAACCTAAGTATATGCTACTCGTATTTTCAGTTTTTCCATTATCCATTTCTACGGTGAATAGTTCTTTGAGTGCGTGCGGTGGTTGATTAAGCATGCGAGCAAATTTATGGTTTACGAAGCTTCGCTCCGCTCCACTATCGAACAAAATGCATGCATAGGAGTTATCGAGGAGGAACGTACCAGTTACTACTGTCGGGTCAGCAACTGCTTCCCCGTGGCCTATAGCCAGTACTCTCCCTGCTCCTCCAGCATTCCTCGCTTTGGGGCAGTCCCTCTTAAAGTGGCCTGCTTCGCCACATCCATAGCAGGTTGGGCTCGCACCAGAGCCAGGGACTTGGTTGATAGGTTGTGCCGGGAACTTACAGAATCGGACGGTGTGTCCTTTCTTGTTGCAGTTAGAGCACTGCAATTCACGGCAGGGGCCGTTGTGGTGGTAGCTACACTTGTTGCACTTGGGCGAACTTCCAGCATACCGACTCACCGGAGCAGTAGTAGCAGCAGTAGGGGTTACTGCGGCATGAATTGCCACCAATTGCTGCTTTTTGGCAGCCTGATGCTTCTTCCTTTCATCCCAGAATTTCCGCTTAGTATCGGCGGGTTTGGAGGGTTCTGGGATGGCTAGGGTGGTTGTGGTTGCAGGGGTTTTGACTCCATGGTCAATGAGTCGTTGTGCCAATCGTTTGGCACTGTCGAAGGTAGCGGGGTTTGACGCTAGCACATTCCCCTGATACGGAGGCACTAGTCCCCATATGTACCTCTCGATCTTCTTCCCCTCAGTGGGAACCATATTGGGGCAGAGGGCCACCAGCTCGCTGAATCGGGCAGTATAAGCGACCACATTGGTGCCCTTCATTGACAGGTTCCAGAGTTCCTGCTCCAGTTTCTGGATCTCGCCCCTCGGGCAGTATTCCTCAGTCATGAGGTCTTTCATTGTTTCCCAGCCCATGTCGTTAGCTACGACGAGAGTTAGGGCTTTGACGTGGCCGTTCCACCACGTTAGGGCTTTACCCTCAAAGGTGCATGCGGCATATTTCACTTTGCACGCAGCAGGGCATGAACAGATTTCGAAGACTGATTCAGTCTTCTCGAACCATTGCGAGAGAGCAATGACTCCGCCGGTGCCATAGAAAGGCTTCGGCTTGCAGTTTGTAAAATCCTTGTAAGAGCACTCCCTTGAGCGCATAGGGATTTCGATCGGAATAGATTCCACAGGGGTTCCACCTCTGCTGGCATCAGAAGAGTGATACTGAACCATGGCAGTTGCCACTGCTGCAGCTACGACAGCATTCAGGGCTATAGTATCGATGACCGGAGGCAGAGGAGGTGGAGGTGCAGGATTATTCCTATTCCTGGGAGACTTGCGAGGAGGCATCCTTCAGCTAAAAGTTTATAAAGATAAGGAAGATGGTAAGAATCAATTTGTAAGCAACGTGAGAGTGACACATGGACTAACTAACCATAGTCCAACAGTTGAAAGAGTGTTTGAAACCTTAATAAGAAATATTAGTAGGAAAGCACAAGTGTATAGATTTTTCCCAGATAGATAGATCTCAAAAATACTGGTATTACTGATGTAATAAGTTCAGGGAAAATCGACCTAACAGTAGGTCATACATCATACCATATAGAAAAGTTTGATAGTTCTTAGATTTCAAATTTTGAGTAAGGAAAGTTAGAAACATTTTACACACAAGTGCTACTTGGAGCACAGATGTTAAAGGCTATCCTTTAATTAAAAGACGGAGATGTACTAGACATCAACCAACGGCGATGGGAAAATCCCGGGCGAGTATTGCGGTCGGACACTTGACGAAACACCTCTTGAAGGTGTCGATCCTGAGTCCTCTGACGAGCTCGAAGCTCCAAGATTTCAGCTCGTGAGGCAGCCAACTGCTACTGCAGGGTTTTATTTGTCCTCCGGGTCCGTTCCATGTCTTCTTCAAGACGGCGGATGCTGACTGTGTTGACACCTGAGTCGGCATCAATCTCTATGACCCGGTCGACGGCTGCTCCACCTTGCTCGACAATACGAGCTATTCTGCGGATAATGACAGGCAGAGTTCGGTCAGTAGAGCCACCATCGCTGACGTTGTAAAAGGTTCGGTCCCCAAAGTATGGTAAGGGTTGACCCTGATCATCACTCCAGCGGTTCAGGTTGTTTGCCCACAAGGGAGTAGGACCTGGAAACGCTGGTCGAGGGTTGTTGTTCGGGGCTTGACCTGCAATCGGTAGGTTGTTGACTTCAGGCTCGGAGTCGGATCCATCCGAAAAGCCTTCTGCGAGGTGATCATCCAAAGGGATTGGATGCTCAACTTCGGGCTCTTCATCGATCCGCCCGGCATTGCCTTCATTGGGAAAGTACGGGTCGCCATGATGGATATCTAGCCATCAAGATCTACGCGAGAATAGAGGTATAAGAATATAGTATACGTGTAACTAGTAGCACAAAATACTCCTATAGTATTTTTAAGTTAAGTTCTATTGATCTTCTTGTGGTATTGTTGGTAAGTTTTTAGACTTGTTAACCTATCACAACCATTCTAAGGCATGTGCTAATCACTCCTAGGACCAGCATAGTTGATCAGGCTATGCCATTCCCAGGACTGACCATACATCCCCGAGCTCACTTGTGATATTTAACAATCGTAATACTTTTGTTCTTGTCATTGTGACACTTATTTTAGTATGAATGCAGACTAGTATACTTAGTTAAATATTTTATTATTTAAAGTATAGACTCTTGGTCAGAGTTTAATCCCTAATGGGTTTATAGTTTAGTATATCTTTTATGGGTTGATATACTCAATTCACTATAAACAATGCTCTGATACCAATCTGTCACACCCCAAAACCAAGAACGGCGGAAACGTTCTGGGGCGGAGGACGTCATGTAAGGTAATCACAACACAGTAAATGTAAATAGGCAAACAACATCATCCATGGCAATAAATACATAAATTTAATACATGTGTGTTCTGTATAGTTTTAGACACCAAAAATATAACGTAAATCAAAATAATAAAATGATGAGTCTTGAGTACGCTCCATCATCTCAAAAGCTGGCATCGGTACCTATCTACTGATGACCTGAGAATACAAGTTATTTTGAAAGAGTTTATCAGCATTAAGCTGGTGAGTTCATAAGTATTTTAGTGTCAATGTTCGTTGTCAAAAACGTTTGAACCTGTCTCAATGTATAAGTTTGTAAAAATGTAAGTAAATGTTTAAAAGTGTTTGCAAAAGTTTGAATCTCTCAGAAAATCCTATATTTTCTATAAAAGTAACCTTCTACCAAGGCTTAACTGTTTTGTAAACTCGTCTGTTGTAAAAGTGTGTAATTACCCAAGTATAACTATCATTTGATAAAATATAGTTTGTACATTAATGCTTAAGTGAGTTTATCACCAAAATATGTAATGGGTAAATCATTGTAGTACTGTAGCTTTGTATAATAAGAACTACTGTTGTACTAATTACTACTACCTTAAACCGGATTTATATTAAGGTATAATGTGATAATTGCACCATACTATCGACTGATAACAACGACATAAAGAACGGTCGTAATAACGGAATGACGTTTGGCACCCGCAGACCTGCAGGTCCGGCTGTAGCTAGCAGCAAGGTGTAGGATAGTCAATCCAGTATAGATCTATACGCAAACTCAACGCTCTCCCTCCAAGAGAATTCTGGCTACAACTTGGGCCATGACATTTAAGGCATGCTCCGATACAGTGGATCACATTTGTTATCGTATTCTTGCATATGTGATGAAATGTTTCTTGTTCTAGTATAGTTGTATATGTTCTCATAGTATAGTTGTATATATTCTCTTCCTAGTATAGACTCATGAATGAACTGACTCATTGATCTAGCAGTTGTAATAGTATAGTTCTGTGTTACCCCGATGGTAACTTGTTAACGGTGCGTCTAGTACGTATGATTATGGAAGTACTTTTATGTCTATATATGTATATTTGATATGTAATTAACATGGAAACGACCTTCGGATGGTCACCCAAAATCCCACCAGACCACATCCAAATCGAGGAAAAGGAAATAGGGTGGATGGCCTTCCTAAGCCCTTTAAACATTATTTATACGTCTATACATATATGGGCATGCCATTTATAATATAAAAACATAAATACGTATTTATAAGACATTTGAAACATAAGTATTATTTTTAAAGAAAGATTGACTTGATGTCAATCTATAAAACAATTTGAAGGCGTAGATTTGATTAAAACAGATTAAGTATAAGGAAGATTTGTTTAAATCACAGTTGCAGTGTAAATTCGAAAAGTAAATGGGTTTGGAAAACATTTAGAAGTAAAACAGTTTGATAGGTAGTTTGAATAGTGATAAAATCATGGTTTCCCTAGTTATTAATCACATGTGCTTACTGCAATCACATGTGATTTAAACAATAACTATAAGTATTTAACTTGTATTCCCCCCCTTGAAAGCATATAAAAGCATTTAGAATATTTAAAAAGGTTGATTAAGGGGTATGAAACTCACTTGATTGATTGAAGAAAGCGAGATGGAAAATCGGGCAGAGTTTCGTCTCGGAAAACGGATTTCTCTGGGGATTCTCGGGAATCTCGGGAGTAAAATCGACCCTCGGGACTTGAGCAAAAAGACCAGAGCTTCGGGTTATAACGGGCACGGAAAACGAGACAAGGTTGTGAGAGAGAGCAGAGAAATGAGCAACATTTTCGGAAAGCCTCGCATCCTATTTATAGGAAGGCTGAACCGCCTCCGAACGCGGGGCGTACGCTCGTACGCAGCGCATACGCGTACGTCATGCATGACCGAAGCCTCGACTGCCTCGGTTCGGATGGGACGGGTTGCTAGGTACGCGGGTCGGATGGGACGGCGGGTCGGACGGGACTGCGGGTCGGACGGGTCGGACGGTTTAGAATTCTTCGGATAGTGCGACGTGGACGATCCGAGACCCTCGATCTCAGTACGCGGGGCATACGAAGGTACGCAGGGCGTACTTCGGTCCAATCCGATGACTCCCCTTCGGATATTACCGGAAATTTATAATTAAATTTATATTTATTATAAATAAACTTCAAAAATTCATATCTCCTTCATACGAACTCCGTTTTTGACGTTCTTTATATCCACGCGAAGGTGAGACCATGATCTACAACTTTCGTTTAGATTCCGTTGGCAAATTCCGAAATTATTTTTATTATTTATTTATTAAAATGACGTGATTAAGGAATTTCTTCAAAAATTCATAACATCCTCATCCGAGGTCAGATTTGGACGTTCTTTTTATGAACGCAAACCTTGATATGATTCCTACTACTTTATTTAATCTGAATAAGATTTTAGGAAGGTTACATTTTGACCTAAATTTGATCGGTTTTTACATTACATTGACTCGAAATATCGGGTTGTCACACAATAGTACAAAATCCTCAAGTTTGACCCAAAATTCAAACTTGGTCAAAAATTCAACAGTCAATGGAAGTTAACGAAAGTCAAAGCCCAAGACTGATTGCGTACGATGAGCGTACTCCACGTACACCCAACGTACACGATTCAAGTCTAGTACGCCAAGCGTACTCCTAGGTATGCCCAACGTACACTAGATGATCCCAACATTCCATGAAGCACTTTATCCCTTACAAAATTTTGTCCAAAGCTCAAGATGTAGACTCAAAACATCGACTTAAGTCATAAAGTTTCCACTGACTTACATGGCTAGAAAAGGTCCAAAAGCTAAAACCTAACCTGTTGATCCATTAAGACATGATAACTCTTGCAAGGAAGGTATGGTTGGTCCAAGATCACATTTTTATTTTTCCTAATAGCTCCATAATGTATAAATTTTCCAACTCTATCCATTACAATGGTGCAAACAACAAAGATCTAGTATTTTAAGTTTCAAAGGGGCCAAAAGTGCATCTTTGTTACTTAATCCATTAAGTCCAATTGTCCAACCTTTAGATCTGAATCAAAATGATGTTTAGATGGATAAAGTTTCCAATTTTATGCATAAAAAGGTCACAAACTTTCAAGATCTAAACTTTATGCACTAAAGTGACTAAAAGCTCATAACATCAAAAACTAGCCAGATCTAACAAATGCATCATCAAGATTCAAGACTTATACCTATAGAAGATAGATCAAGGTGAACGGATTATGGACCTACAAGCTCCAATGCAACCAACACTTCTCAAATGAGCTCCTTTTTTTTTTCAAGATACACCAAGAACACTCCAAAGTACTCAAGAACACCTTCTTTTGCTCACAAGTCTCAAACAATGGGATTATTATTCACTTAACAAATATTCATTATTAATTTTATAATTCCTTAGTTTATGCAGTCGGGTTATGTATGAAGAATATCCGATAGACTGTGGAATGTGTGGTTTCCGCCTCATTCCCTATTCCTTGTTTGGTTGTGGGTTTAGGGAAGATCTTCACAATTAACTGTCTGTTCGATATTGGTTTACACATAACTAGTATGAACTTAGTAGTCATAGAAGGAATGGGTTAATCATGCTTTTAATAAAAAAATATTGGAGTTCCTTGAGGAACATTATCAAAAGATATCAAAGGACCATAACAGTTAAATCTGTAAGTATCTAGTGAATACTTCAGGGTTATGTACATGAGGATCCGACAACCAATAGGATGTGTGGCCTCCGCCTCATTCCCTGTTCCTTGTTTGGTTGTGGGCTTGAGGCAGAACCACCCAATCAATTGTTTGTTCGATTTGGATGGTATATGATTTGTATACACTAAGTACTCGTAGGAGGAAGTAGTAAGAATCATTTTTTTTACTTAACATTCGTTACATAAGAAAATATAAGGTTTTCTGGAGAAACACAACGCAGTTTTTGAAAGAACACATAACAGTTTTCTAAAACAAAATGCTTATGAACTCACCAGCTTAATGCTGATACTCTTTCAAAACCTACTTATTTTCTTAGGACATTAGTAGATAGGTACACACACCAGATTCAAGAAGATGGAGCATAGTAGCTTCGAGTCTTTACTTGTTATTAACTTTTGGAGTCAGTTGTTTATGATTTGAAAACAATGTAAACATTATACTATTACTACAATAGTTGTTGTTGCTTTGATTACTATTATTCAATTGTTGTGATACTATACATGACGTCCTCCGCCCCCGAATGTTTCCGCCGTTCCGGTTTAGGGGTGTGACAGATTGGTATCAGAGCATTGTTTATAGTGAACTCAGTATATCAACCTGTAAAAGATATACAACTATAAATACAACGGGGCCGAAGTTCTCTGACTAAAAGTATACTTTTAAAATATAAGTATTTTACGAGAAGGATAATAATAAGCATACATACTAAGAAGAAGTATGACAATAAGAACAAATAGGAACAAAACAAACAAAAGTACTTAGATGTTGGACACTACAGTCAAACCTAAGCAATTATGTAATCATATCTAGAATAAATATAACCTCATGAACTATATTTATTTGAGATACGACCAACATGTGTTTGGGAGTGATGGTGGTGTTGCAACGGGCCTAAAACTTACCTAACTCTATAGACGAAGTATCCCTAGAACAAAACATGAAGATAAAATACTATAGGAGTATTTTAAGCAGTATAACAAACTTACATGAGAACTAAAAGACCTTTACTGGCAGGTCTATTGTTGCGAAGTGCATGCTTCCAAGGTTATATATAATTAGGATCTTATAGACTTAGAGTTGGTGATTTTCGCTCTACGACATGTTCCTTGTTTGGTTGTGGTTTTAGAGTAAGATCACCTATTCGAAGGTCTACTTGTTCTTGGTTATATACAACTTTCATGCACTGTTTGACTATAGGAGGACCTAGTTTGGATCATCAATAGCTACAGAAGAAATGATTTACATAATCTCATAAGATTCTTTAGACATTCCCATTATCATGCGAACAACCTAGACATAGATAGCCACTTCACTACAACCACTAAAAGAGAAGACAATGAGGAATCATATGGAGGAGGCAAATCTTCCATCAGGAAGTGATGAAGATCTATGGTAAAACCCGAAGCATGATCTATAGAGAATAGGAAAACCATAAGAGAGTCCTGAGGCAACAAATTCCAACAGCTAAATTCAGGACCCTCATAACTACGACATGAAACCCCTCCCGAGGCGCGCAAGGTGGTAGAGCACTATATACGTGTTGAGAGAAAAACTTTGAGTCACACTTGAACAAACGTTAGAACAACTATATTGCGGAATAGTTAATCTTGAAGGATATAAAAGCCCAACATTAATATTTAGAGTTAGGTGTTAGAGAGCTAGTTGCGGAAAAGTAAAGAAATATAAATGACAACAATTGTTATATCAAGTATACACTTAAGCTGATTCATAACAAGGAATGCATTCAAGCCAAGTTAATAAGTGAGATCAAACATAGTGATTAATTCACAAAAGACTTGCTCCGAAGAGAGGTTGTGATTGATTATCAGAGTAAGAAGAGTGAATAAGTAAGATAGAAAGATAACTTCTGAGATGTGTATTAGAATTAGATGTGATACACTTCTTGCACACTTTTGATTACATGAGAATGAGCTCTATTTATAGATACTCACAAAGATTACTAGTTTACAACTCTAAGAGTAGCCATGCAAGGCATACTGGACAGTAGAGTGTATTACAGAAAGGATAAAGTAACGTAATCTAGATAGAAACTGCGGTAGTAGAGACTTCGGTTGATGACTGCTGATGAAGTGGCTTGACTGTGGTGGCTTGGAGGCTGCGGTAGCTGAAGTTCAAGAGGGTCATTTTTTATGATTCAAAAATTCCCTCCTAAGTGACCTCTTTAACTTTTGATCATCTATCATGTTTAAGAAACTTGATCAGGATCCACCAAAACTTCCTGATGTTCTCCGACCAGTTGATTCTTCTCAGGATCTCGAACTTGACCTCTGCGGTGGTGAGCTTGGATTTTTCAACTGCATTTCGGCTGATGTCAAGTTGATTCCTGGTGAGATGATGCATGGCAGTCATAGGAATGAAGTATTTGACATTATCAGTCTTCCTTTTGAAAATGACTCCAAGTTCAGGATAGTTGGTTGCACGTAAAGATCTTTCTTCGTAGCCTTCGGTAGGCATCGGTGCGGGGTCAAGTGGTGGCAGATCGACTATCTTGGCAATGGTGAGGTGAATATTTGCGTCGATCTTGGCAAAATCATAAACTGTTTCCTTCAAAAAGGTATTAGCCCTTTCTAGTGCAATCTTCATCTACGGATGCTTCTCAGACTTGTGTTGAAACAACTTAGCGATGAGAAAGATTTCTTCCAGATTCATGGAAGGAAAATCAGCATGGGTGCGCACGTAGTCGTGTTCCCTTCTGGTCAGAGTGTACTGATGAAGTTAGCCTTCATAAACTTCCTGATCTTGTAGTTCTTGACTATTGATGGTCTATCATTAGACCATCTGTTCTCAACGGGAGAGCCATGCTTAGCAAAAAATTGGCTAAGTCTGTCAAACTCCATCAGCAGTCTTGTGGCATCTAGAAGGCTGCGGTTGAACTGCTCAAATATAGTGAAGTATCTGGCATTAGGAGGAACTGGTACATCCCAGTATCCATCTGAAGGGGGTTCTGCATAGGTGAGGTGGGGAATGTAGTCATCATCAAGCAGTCGTCGGTGGGGATTGACCCAAGAATTTACCAAGGACTCATCCATGATATTGTCAAATTCGCAAAGTCTCCATACTTCTTTAGCGAGTTTGGCTGCCTTCCAATCTCTTTTCCTTTGGGCAGTGGCAGGTGCATTTGAACTCGAAGAAGACATATAATCCGCAAGGTTTATGAAGTGAGGGGGAGTCTCTGGTTTTTCTAGAGTGTTTTCAACTTGAAGTGGAGAGTTGTTAAGTGGAGTGTGATGAGATGGTTGCGGTGAAGGTTGTGGTGTGGGAATTTTTTCAGTAGTGATAGGAGGAGTTTGATGTTGTGAGATGGAGTGGCTGGAATGATGGACTTCTTCTTCAGTTCCCCCTCTTGAGGAGTTCAGAACCGGAGCCTCCTCAAGCCATTGACGAAGGCCATTAACCTTGGCATACACCTCTTGGAATTGAGTTTTGAGGGCTTCGGCCAATTGTTGATTATTTGGGATGGAGGGGTTGAAGAGTAGTTTGTGGATCTCCTTGGTGAGGTGAAGGATTTCAGGACCATGGAAGTTGGCAGACAAAGATCGCTGCAGTCGGTTGATTGTAGTTTGAAGAACATAGATTGCAGACTCATAAGTAGTATGAGTCTCAGCAATCAATTTTTCAGAATGGGAGGCTTGATCCGCAATGCCAGCTTGGAGATCTATCTTGATTGCAGTAACCTCAGAGATGAGGCATTCTGTAGCAGCCATAAATTCTTTATGGTCAGCTTCACAATTATTGTCAAGAGACCGGATCCCCATTTCAACCTTTAGAGAGATACGCTCCACAATCATTCTCTCTCTTGTTTCCAAGTGTTTAATCCTTTCCATCAGGGACTGCGGTCCAAGAATATCTTCTGGTTGTGGTTGATTTGGCTTGACCGCAGTAAGGATTTGATCAACCATGGCCTGAAGACTTAGAAATTCCTTCCTGGTTACCACATTCTTCTTCTTCTCTTTGGGCTTAGAAGTTGAGTTATGAGAACCACTGGATTCTTCGTCTTCATCAAACATCATGAGGTTGTCATCAGAAGGAGAGGGTTTGTTTACCTCTTGAAGTTCAACATCATCAAAACCAAAGATGGGATCAGAACTCACTTCGATTTCTACTCCTTCATCTTATGAACCTTCAGCAGTGGGAGTGGAATGAACATTGGAGATATGTTGATCAACAGTGGCTTCCTGAGGTTTGTGGAAGGTTTCAACCATCTTTGTCATCCCATCTTGAACTTTGAGGATGGTGGCTACGGTATTGGCATTATTAATGGCATCTACCCAATACTTAGCCACAACTTGTATTTCTTGTTCCTTCAGCGGCTGTTGTTTGATTTGTTGATCCTTGCGAACTTGGAGCGCCCTACGAAAAGCGGCATATTTCTTGGCTTCAGCCTCGTTTGAGGGTTGATACTTGCTCCAAGAATCACTAGAGTTTTCACCGTCAATTCCTTGTAAACGCACCAAGTTGTCCCTTTGGTTCACGGATCCTTGCACATTTGTGCTCACCGTGCCTAAACCACATGTTTCTAATGAAAGCAAAGTAGGATTTCCTGAGATTCCTTGGTCTCGTTGACCCGTGGTCAAGTTTGGCCTCGGCTCAGTTCTGGCATGGGTAGAAGAAGTGCCCTGCGGTTGGGAATGTGTTTGAAGTGTTTGGGTGACATTCAATAGGATGGAGTTCAACTCCTCAGGTGAAAAGATATGCAGTCAGGAAGCCCAGGAGACTTTAGGGCGAGAACCAGTGTTATGCCTTTGGGAATGAACTGGGGAGTCTCCTCTTTGCTGTCAATCAGACTCACTTTCTGAGTCTGAAAGGAAAAATATAGTGGTTTTGAATGGATGTGTAGGCATCCTAAGGACTACCGGAGCCTGTAGAGAGGCTGAGGTATCGGTCCGGTCATGCATTTGGCTAGTAGGATCAGTTTTTTGTTTCTTGAGGATTAATATGGGTTGGTTGTCCTCTTCAGAGTCACTGCTGGAGTCATGATGACTTGGTTTCACAGTTGTGATTGCGGGTGGTGTTTTTCTTTTCTTTGAGGGTTTGGAGGGTTATGAAGCATCCTTTTTAGGAGTTCCAGATTTCTTTGTGTTGTGGGGGCCATGAAGAGTTGAAACTTTATGTTTACGTCTTTGGGAATGAGAGACATTGGAGAGTGTTGTAGAGGAAGGGACTGTGGTACCTTCAAGTTTTATGACTGCAGATGGAAGAAGTGGGGTAGGATGGCATGGGTCAATACCTTCCATAGCCTCAATGTGGTCTGAGACATCAGCAGTCCCAAGACCAAGAGTAGAAAGAATATGGGTAGGGAGTCTGCGGATTAGACCAAAGATTGTTTGATCAGAGGAAGGATTGTAACTTTTTAGATCCTTTGTGACAAAGATGTTGATGTCACCATCCATGTCTATCCCTACGTCTGCATGTAAGTCAAAAATGCAGAGAGACCAGAACCTGGAAAAGGTAAGTTCGGTTGGGTTCTTCCTTGGGATCTCTTTGGAAATGTATTGTAGAAAATCATCCCAAAGGATCTATCCATAGTTCACGTCGTGGCCTGTGAAGATGCTCCAAACCAATTCCAGTAGTTTAAGACCCATGTTGTCAGTGCCTCCGGTTCTACCGGATAGACTGCGGATGATAAAGTGGCACACAAACTGCCAGACCTAAGGCAATTGGTTCTTCTTGAATTCGCCAACCCCTTTGATCTTTTTCTGATAACCCATCTGATATAGTGCTGAAGTGATGTTCGCCATTGATGGAGTGAAAAATTTTATGGAGGGATGAACAAGAAGGTTAATGGCGTTGAGGAATTTTTCTTTGGACAGATTGACCAAAGAATCATTGAGAAGGTTTAGGTGAACTTGTTGGGGGTTATCGACTGGGAGATAGCCAGAAAAGGCACATTTGTAGAGAGTTGAAATTGGAACAACGTCTATGAAAGCATCAAATTGTCCAAACAGAGGATGATTTTTCAAGAACTTGATTATGAGTTTGGTGGGTGCATTGTAAGAAGGTTGTTCTTTGAATATGGCCCTGAAATTGCATGAGGCAATTGTGGGAGAGTCTGAACCAGTTGGGTTCACTGATCCAGAAGATTTGGATTTTTTCTTTGACGCACCGAATTTCACCATTTTTGAGTTAGAGAGCTTTGAAAAATACAAGAAAAGATTAAGAGTTTTGAGAGCGTAAATGTTTCTTTGTGGAGAAGAAAAGGATTTTATAGTTGCTTAATGGAGCGGGAAACGTTTCTTTTACCTAAGTGAAATTGGGTAAAAACATTTGGGTTTATCTTTTGAATTAACATCTTTAATCTTAGCCACATATTGACAAAAGAGGCATAAAGACTGAATTTGGGATTAACCAGAAAAGGGACTCTGCATTTAATGAAATGTCAGATTTTGTATCACGTCTTGAGAACGTGTGGAGGGGGAGAGATTAATCTGTTGGATAAAGGGGAAGTTGTAATGGATTTGATGGTTTGGGGGTAATAGGTCTGACACGAGGATTTGATTTGGAAAATCTTTATTTTGTCATCATACCTAAAATAGGTCTGACACGAGGTTTAGAGAAAAAGAACGAGACAATATCTCAAAGGAATGTTTTATTTAATGTTTTATTTAATGAAGGATCATTAAATAGCACACTATTTTTGTTTTTGATTTGAAAAAATGAAGGAACAAAATTAACAGGACTGCGGATGGGCACATCATTGCGGATGATTCCTTTGTCATTGCGGATGACTGCAGTGGGAGAAACTGAGAAGAGCACTTGTACAAGAAGTGAGTAATAACAAACAAGAAAGACCCATGAAAGATAGATATAATATATGGTTGCGGTACATAGACTGTGGTACATAGGATATGCCAAAACCATCTATTATACATGAATTTTAGTTAGGACCACAATGGAGACCCAGAGGGTCTGCGGTACCTATCAATTTATGAAGAGTTGAGGGTCCGGATTCATCATCCCTAACATTTGTAAGAACGCATTGAGTTTGGTAGAGTGAACTGCTTTTGTAAATACATCAACAATCTCTTCATGAGTAGGGACAAAGAAGAGTTCGATGTTACCTTTCAGAATGTGGTCTTTGATAGTGATACCATAGTTCAATATGTTTTTTCTTGGAGTGATGAATAGGATTATGAGAAATCACTATGGCACTTTCAGAGTCACAGTAGATTGGTAAACGCAACATTCTGTATCCGTAGTCTAACAGTTGTGTCTTCATCCATAGAACTTGAGAACAACAGCTGGATGCGGCCACATATTCAACTTCTGCGGTAGACAATGAAACACAACTTTGTTTTCTTGAGGACCAGCTGATGTGTCTACCTCACAAACATTGACATCCACCAGATGTACTTTTTCGATCAAGTTTGCATCTAGCATGATCTGCATCGGTAAATGCTTGCAGACTGAAATCATTGCATGCGGGGTACCATAGACCAAAAGATTTGTTTCCTTTCAGGTACCGGAGAATTTGTTTGGCTACAGTCATATGTGACACTTTTGGGTCAACCTGATACCTTGCACATACACCAGTAACAAAGACAATGTCCGGTCGGCTTGCGGTGAGGTACAAAAGAGAGCCAGAGGGATCCACAGATTCGCCAGAGGGATCAGCAGAGATCTTATATCCGAAGGCCATAGGGACCTTAGCTGAGGAGCAGTTGTCCATAGAGTATTTCTTCAATAGTTCAGTGGTGTATTTCTCTTGATGAATGAATATCCCTTGCGGAATTTGTTTGACTTGAAGACCTAAAAATAAATTAATCTCTCTATTCATGCTCATTTGAAATTTGTTTGTCATGAGCTTAGCAAAGTCATCCACCATTCCTTGATCAGTCGATCCGAAGATGATATCATCCACGTATATTTGTACAAGCATAAGGTGGTTACCGTTTGCTTTTCTAAAAAGCATGGGATCAATAACTCCTCTTTTGTAGCCTGGAGAGACTAGGAAATCAGAAAGAGTCTCATACCAAGCTCTTGGAGCTTACTTTAGACCGTAGACTACCTTTTGAAGGTTGTAGCAATGGTCAGGGTATTCAATACTTTCAAAGCCTGGAGGTTGTTGAAGATAAACCTCTTCTTTCAATTCCCCATTGAGAAAAGCACTCTTAACATCCATTTGGTGTACCTTGATGTTTTTGTGGGTAACATATGCTAAAAAGATTCGGATGGCTTCCATTCTTGCCACCGGAGCATATGTTTCATCGTAGTCAACACCTTCTAGTTGACTGTACCCCTTTGCAACCAATCTTGCGTTATTTCTGATGACCGCACCAGATTCATCGAACTTGTTCTTGAACACCGATGTTGTTCCGACAATAGTATGGCTTTGCGGTATGGGAACGAGTTGCCACACCTTGTTTCTTTTGAATTCTTCTAGTTCTTCTTGCATTGCAGAGATCCAATCTGGTTCCAATAATCCTTCTTTGATTGATTGTGGCTCGACTGCGGACATAATTGCTGCGTAGTGACAATGATCAGATAAGTCCTTGGCAGATCGAGTTTGGATACCTGCGGATGGATTGCCAATAATTTTACCTAGTGGGTGGTCCTTCGTCCATACGTGTAGATGAGGCATCAGATAGTCAGCGGCTGCGGTAGAAGGAATGTCTTCAATATCATAGGTTTCTTCGGTTGGTGATGGTAGTTCCCCCTAGATTTGAGAACATCCTGCAGAGTTATCTTGGCTTGTTGGAGCGAGAATGAAATTTTCTTGAACAGTTTGGACAGTTTCCCCTGGATTGCTGATGGGAGTTCCTCTAGAACCCGAGAAGGTTCCCCCTGGATTGTTGAAGGGAGAGTAATAATCCTTGAATCGGTTCGAGTGTCAATGTTATCTATGAATTGATCATCCGAATCCAAAGATACGTTTTGTAACAGCTCAAATTTTCAAATAAATTTTTCATTTTAAAAATAAAGTATTTCCATTCAAAACAAGGCATAAATAATTTAGGTGTCATGTCAAATACAAATTGTCTAAATCCCAGGATCATAAAAACATCCTTCAGTGTGTATCGATCACGCCGGCGCCTTCCCATGGTCCTCGCTAGTACCTGAAACACAAACATAACAACTGTAAGCATAAATGCTTAGTGAGTTCCCCAATATACAACTTACGCACATACGCCTTTCCAGGCCTAGACCTTCCGGTCCACGTGTCTCAGGGGACTTCCGTCCCTGCTGGGTAAACCTTCCGGTCCTACCCATGCCGACCTTCCGGTCCATCACACAACATATTGCCTTCCGGCCCATAACATATCGCCTTCCGGCCCATAACATATTGCCTTCCGGCCAATAATATAATCGCCTTCCGGCCCATGACATACATAGAACAAATAACAAATAACTTACAACATATAGCATACATATCACATATCATATCTGACCTTCCGGTCACACAGTCAAACCCTTCCGGGTACAGTATAGTGAGAAGACTCACCTCGTGAATGCTGAAAGCTAGCAACTCCTGAAATCACTCGTGCACAATCCGACGAGCTACAACCTCCCTATAACATCACATATCTCTCATTAACACTTATATCTTCTAAGTGTGACTATCCCTAAGAAGTCAGACTTAGGTCAACTCTGGTCAACGGTCAATGGTCAACGGTCAACGGTCAACTCGACCGGACTCGGCGAGTGCCATGGTGACTCGGCGAGTCTAGACATCCTCCAACTCTCTGAGATTCCCTTTCTACTCGTCGAGTATCCTCCTTGACCCGACGAGTTACTCCTGGAAGAATCGCGGGGCCACCCCGACTCAACTCGCCGAGTCTGAAGAACAACTCGACGAGTCCCAGTTAATCTTCAAGCTACTCGCCGAGTCTGTTCATCGAACTCGGCGAGTCCATGCCATGCAACCGCTCAAACTGCATCCTAAGGTCAGAACTGCTTCGACCATTCCTAGGTCTGGCCTTCCTAGGCTGATCCATCACGTAAAGTCCTCATTTCAGTGCTCATGATACACCACATGATTCATAATTTGCATTTTGGCCTAAGGCATAAGGATTCCAATCCAAAACCTTCATCAATTCCGGAAATGCACAGACATGGGACATTCTGGACCTCCATAGGTCCCAATACAGGGTTACAATCGTTTAGGGGACTAGGGTAACATTCAATCTATTCACAAAAAGGGTTCCATAAACCCTAATTCCATAATCACATCAAAATAGCAGAGTATACTCGAATTCTTACCTGGATGATGTATTCTCTGTGTCCCCAATCCTCAGAATGTGACTCCCTTTCTGTTCCTTTAGCCAATCCCTTCTCTTCCTCGCACAACAATTCTTCTATAATCAACAATGGCCTATAATCCTTGCTCCAGATGCACACAATCGATCTAGGGTTCTTCTCAGAAGGCTAAAATGAACAATGACGGCCAATGAGTCCTTTTTATACGTCCCAAACCTGAACGGTTAGGGTTTTCGCTAAACAGCGTAGACTCGCCGAATCCATATCTGGACTCATCGAGTCCAGTCGCGAACCTGCGACCAAGTCTGCGATCCTACTCGGCGAGTCTAGGCTCCAACTCGCCGAGTCCCCTCTTAAATCACCCCAAAAACATAATTTAATAATACCTGAGATTCCGGGCTGTTACACGTTTGATGAAAATGATTTTCTGAGGAGAGGAGCTTGAGCATCATCAAGTACTGGAACCTCGATGGTTGTTGCTTGATTGGGAGTAGAGCTTTCCCCCTAAACCGGAGAGGTGAAAGTATTAAGAGATGCTACTTCGGATAGAGATGGACCAGAAACATCAACATGTTGTTGTTGAGCGGTCGATGACACAAGAACTTCAGATACTTTTGCCGTTTCAACAAGATAGAAAAGATCATCATAATTGACTTCAACCAGATTTAGAGGACCTGAAGAAGCAGGAATATCACTTTCCATGATTGCGGTGGTTTCAGTAGATGGAGGGGCGTTGCGGATGTAAGAATTATTGAATTTCACATCGAATCTCTCAATGATTAGCCTCGTACGTCTGATAAGAACCCGATAAGCAACCTAGTTCGTAGAGTAGCCAAGAAAAATGCCTTCATCAGACTTCGGTGCAAATTTGTTAAGCTGATCTCTGTTGTTGATCACAAAACATCTACACCCAAAGATGTGAAAGAAATGAACATTTGGTTTTCGGTTGTTGAGGCCCTCATAAGGTGTTTTATTGAGGCGTTTGCACACGATGCTTCGATTTTGAACAAAGCATGCGGTTGCTACAGCTTCAGCCCAAAAGTAAAGAGGAATGTGTGCAAAGTTGAGCATGGATCTGGCTGCTTAGACTAGAGTACGGTTCCTTCTTTTCTACTACAACATTTTGTTGAGGTGTATAAGGAGGTGAAAAGTTATGAGTGATACCTTTAGATACCAAGAAGCTGCTGAGTAGATGGTTAGTGAATTCGGTTCCATTATCACTGCGGATGTGTCATACAGGCAGCTTGATCTGGAGTTCTATCTCTTTGATGAAGTTGATGAGAATTTGCGGTGTTTCGGATTTGAGTCCGAGGAAGAAAACCCAAGTGAAGCGAGTGAAGTCATCAACTATGACCAGTATGTATTTTTTGTGATGAAGACTGGCTACGGTGGACAGACCGCAGAGATCAATGTGCAGAAGCTGAAGTGGTTCAGATATAGAAGAATCAATCACCATGGAGTGACTTGCTTTGGAATGCTTACCACATTCACAAGTAGGACATATAGTGTCATTGCTGAACTTGAGAATAGGTAGTCCTCTAACCAGCTCTCCAATAACCAAAGTGTTGATGTACCTAAAGTTGAGATGAGCGAGCTTGCGGTGCCATAACCATCTGACTTTGGATACGGCTTTGGAAAGGTAACACAGTTGCGATTTACCAATGATTAGAGATACATCAAGAGGATACATGGTACCCTCAGATCGTTACTTGATCAAGTAGGTGCTCCTATCACTTCTCATAATGTAATAGAATTGATCATCAAACTCAACTCGATGGCCTGCCTTACATAGTTGGCCAACACTAATGAGATTGTGTTTGAGGCTTTCTACATAAGCAAACTTATGAATGGAGAAGTTCCCCGTAGTGAGTACACCGTAACCTCGGATGATTCCATTCGCATTGTTGCCGAATGTAACATTTCCACCATTGCATATAGGCCTGAAATCCCGAAGGTATTCTAACCTTCCGGTCATGTGCAAGGAGCATGCACTGTCAATTAAGCAGGTGCTCCTGTCACTTGTCATAACGTAATAGAATTGATCATCAAACTCAACTCGATGGCCTGCCTTACATAGTTGGCTAACACTAATGAGATTGTGTTTGAGGCTTTCTACATAAGCAACCTTCTGAATGGAGAAGTTCCCCGTAGTGAGTACACCATAACCTTAGATGATTCCATTCGCATTGTTGCCGAATGTAACATTTCCACCATTGCATACAGGCCTGAAATCCCGAAGGTATTCTAACCTTCCGGTCATGTGCAAGGAGCATGCACTGTCAATTAAGCAGGTGCTCCTATCACTTGTCATAACGTAATAGAATTGATCATCAAACTCAACTCGATGGTCTGCCTTACATAGTTGGCTAACACTAATGAGATTGTGTTTGAGGCTTTCTACATAAGCAACCTTCTGAATGGAGAAGTTCCCCGTAGTGAGTACACCATAACCTTAGATGATTCCATTCGCATTGTTGCCGAATGTAACATTTCCACCATTGCATATAGGATTGAAATCCCGAAGGTATACTAATCTTCCGGTCATGTGTAAGGAGCAGGGACTGTCAATTAACCATTCATCTTCTTGTTCCTCCTTGCACAAAGCCTGAGAATTACACAGTTAGTTTAGGCATCCAAACTAGTTTGGAGCCTGGAACAACATGTGAGTTTCTGAGTGATGCATGGAACGAGGTTGTAGGGACTGGTTTCGTGTCAACTTTTAAACCTAGTCCTGGATGTTTGTGTAATTATGGAGTGTAGTGTGTTTTTGTAAATTTATGAGGTTTCTGATTTTTGCAACTACACTAACATTCCCAGGTTGTGATTTTGTTTTTTGTTTTGACACCTCGTTTGGTCAGCGGTCTAAAGGAAGAGTTGTTTTGGCTTCTGAGTAGACCGAGGTTGAAAAGATCTTACATGAGTGTTGTTATTTTTTTGAAAAGTTTGTTTTGAAATAGGCTTAGCACGTGTAGATCTTTGTGTCGTTTTTGTTGGATTTGGTAAATTACCCTTCCATTTGTGAAAATTTTGACGTGACTTTAAATATGTTGGAGTGGGTAAAATACCTTTCCATTTCGGATCATCTGAGGAATAGATTTGAAAAACACCGTTTTGAAAGGACTTTGCACTCTATTGAGTTGTTTCAAATGACACAGGAATGACTGTTGAAACTGCACATTCCTTTTTGGATGTTTTCTTGGTGGTAGGTTGTTTTGAAAGATAGTGAGAGAAAACAAATTTTTCTGGACTTTTGGATTTTTGAGATCTGACATGCCTTTTGTTTTTTGAAAACGTTTGTCTATTTGTGCCTCAGGAGCGAATTTCTTCTTTGAAAACCTTTCTGGCTAAGGATTTTGGTGAACCGCAGTCTTTGTTATTCAACTGCGATTTCCTAGAATCCTTTGAAATTTTGTGAAAACGTGGGCTTGAGTCATCAGAACTTGAGGATTATGGGATTTGGGAACATTGACCCACTTCAAAATTTTCTATGGGTAATTCCTGATAAATCTTTTGTAGAGTGGCAGAACTTTTGTTTGAGGACTACGGTAGGGATGACTATTGAGTCATTTGGTTGTAAAAGTCAAAGCTTTGTCTATTCTATTTCACATTTTTTATTTACTAAGTCATTTTTTGTCGAAGCTTAATGTCTAGACTTAGTATTTTTTGTACACTCATGTTTCTTATAAATAGGGGCTGAGGATAGAAGTAGAGACACGAGTCTTTCTACTTATTTTGTAATCAGTATTGTATTCGAATTCTCTGTTCTATACAAACTTGCTGATTAATATTTACATTTGGTGTTCATATCATTCTTTACTCATTCATCTAGATCATGATTGCTTTCTAAATCTCGATTATAATTCTCATCAATTGGTATCAGAGCAGGATTCAAACTGCATTGATCTGATTTTCATTCTAGAATCACTCGCATTTTGAGTTACGTGTTTATTCAAAATATTTTCGCGCTTTTGGTTATGAAAATCTCTCTTGATCTTCAGATTTGAATCGATTCTGCATCTGAATTGTTTAGTCAAGTAATCAATTAGCAATTTGTGGTCAATTCATTTGATCAATTCACAAATTCATCAAGCTTTCTTGGTTCATCTACTAAAATTCCGTTGTTGATTCCGGAATATTATGATCAATAGGCTGACAGAATGGAAGATTATATGAATGAGATTGATGAGGAGCTCTAGAACTGTATCAATGGACCAGTTCTACCTCCTGCAAATGTTCAAACATTAGGAGCCTCTGGAACATCAGATCAAGTCAGTAATCAAGGTGATCATTTGAAAAAGAATGAGAAGAGATGTATGTGAGAGCTGAGAGGTGCATTGCCACCTGTGGTTTACAACTACATTCGTTGTTGTAAAACAGCAAAAGAAATCTGGATCACATTGAAAGAAAAATACCAAGGTAGTGAAAAGACAAAGATCAATTCTGTTAAACAATGTCTTGTTGAGCTTAAGGAGTTTAGACAGAAGGATGCTGAGACGATTGAAAATTACTATGATCGTCCAAATGAACTCATTTATCGATGTAGCAGATATGGAATCACAAGGTCTCTTATGGAATTCAATATTACATTTATCATGGGGCTTCGTAAAGAATGGCGAAGTGTGAGCATGATGATAAAGAATCAGCAGAGCTTTGATACTTCGAGTCTGAATGATTTATACAATCAGCCGAAAACACACGAAAACAAAGTGGCTGAAATGTTGAAAGAGTCGAAACAAAGTTTGGGCGGACCACTGGCGTTGGTGTCTAAAATGAATGAAGCTGAGTCTGTTGAAAATGAAGGCTCGGATGATGAGGGGTTTCTGATGAATTCTGATGATGAGGCAGTTGCATTTTACTCAATCAAAGGAGTAAATAAATTTTTTAAGAAGCCATTCGAACCAAAGGGTATGCAAGGAGATGCGAAGAGTGGTTTTGTGATAGCTGGAGTAAAGGCTGGAGGTGAGGAGAAGAAGATGTCTGAGAAGTATGAAAAGGTGGATGAAAATGTGAAGGAATCAAAGGCAGAGAAAAAGCTGAAAGGTGACTCAGGAGTCAATTGTCATTACTGTAATGGAGCTAACCACTTCGCAACTGACTGCATTTTAAGGAAGAAGGATGAAATGAAATCCAAAGTCAAAGACGAAGCTTACTATGCTGAAAAGCTTGAGGAAGTTTGTGCAAAAGCAAAAGGGTTATCTTTGGTTGCTAAGGGAGAGATAGAAGAAGATGAAAGTGGAACCTACCAAATCTGGTCTTCGGGTTTAGATGATGAAGAAATGAGGCACCCTACACACGGTGCGATGTTCACTAGTTTCGAGATGAATAGCAAAGAAGTAGAAGAAATCTCTGGACATTGCTTCGTGTCCAAATGCACTGATAAGTCTCATATGACCACCAAGGTACTTGCTATTCTTGAATCTTTTAATATTCCTCTAATTGCTTATGATGCTGAAATAACTGCTTTCGATGATACTGTTGCTTATTTTGATGTTGTTATTGTGTCTGCTAGTACCGAGGCTCAAAATCTAAAAACACAAGTAGCTGAGACATGAAGACAGTTAGACATAAAACGAAGCAGGGTAGATTATCTTGAAATACAGATGAAAAATGTCAATACTTATAGGGATAGTCTGGATAAAGATGTTAGATTGTTGTTAGCTCAACGAAACATCTACTTTAATTCAGATAAGAGACTATATGCGAAGTTAACTGCTTTACATCATTAATCCGAAATAAGCAAAGAACAAAATAGAAAAATATTACCTTTTCTTGCTTATGAACGTGAAAAAGTAGATGTTATATCGTATGATTGTGAAGATAGTATTGCTCAGTTTGACAAAATACCTGATGATAGATTTGCATATGGTATTGTCAAAATTGATGAATTTCTGAATGCTGATGAATTGGTAGATATTGTAAATGATAGTTTAACAAAGTATGAACAAATTAAGATTTTAAAGAAAACTGAGACTTTGACTCTTGATTCTCAACTCATTTATGCTGATCTTGATGATAATTCAGATAATGTGAGTGAAATTAGTGAAATCGAAGAGGAAGAAGAGATTGATTGTTCTAAAATGTCTGAATATAACGTCTAAGGTCAAAGGTAAAGAAATTTTAGTTGATTCGATAGTGAAGGTTGACACTGACAAACCATCAACTTCCCAACTTTTTGACTTTGATGATGTGGAAGTTCGATGTAGCCAAACATATGATATTGATGATGACAAAGAGAAAGCGAAAACTTCGTGTGAATGTAAGAAAGAGAAGAATGTTTCGACTGAAACATTAGCAACACGTGTTGTTGTTAAACAAGTGTATGGTAACACGAAGGAATTCAACCAAGTTCATAATGACAAAGGTGCACACTACTTGGAAACCAACACGGTTGTCTATCCGAATTTTACATGCACTGATAAAACGGTTTTTCCAAACCAAGTCCTCGTCACTACTGGAAATGTTGAGAAAATCAAACCTGAATTTAACAAAATGGTTGAAAATGATAACAAACGGTCAACTACCAAAAGTTTCTTTGCAAATCAAAACACGGTAGAAAAAAATTAACTCAAAATTCTTATGTTTTTCAACATCCAAAACCACCACAAAAATGGGTAATTAAACATGAAAAAGAAGAGAAAGTGTTTCAAAAAGATGGTAAAACAAAATCAAAAGTGAAATTGAATTCTCACAAATTTAAAATAATGGTTGGAAAACTTTCAAGTGAAAACAATGTTTCGAAACGAAAAGCACGAAAGACAAATTTTTGGCAAATAGTGTTTAACGAAAAGCCTAATGATGATAAAACACAGGATTCGTTAAATAAAAAGGATGGATATATTCGAAAACATGATAACATTAGAAAATATGAGACTTCACATAACTTTGTGAATGATCGTAAGTTTCAAAATGTTGGAAAATCAACGAATAATTGACCAATTGAATGTCAAAACCCAAACAAAAACAAAATTTTCACCTATAAAACCAAATTTTCGAAATCATTCGATCACAAAACCAACCAAAGTTTCTTACACAAAAGGAAAATCTGATGTAAATTCGATCAACAAGTGGCTGGAAGGAAAAGGAAAACCATTTCAAACTGGCAAATTTTCACAACAACAAATCAAGACTGCATTTGAAAAATACGTGAATGATCTTTTGCTAATAGTTCATCTTCTCATGGTTCGAATGTTCTAGAACAAAAATGGAAACCAATTATGCCAGTTAAGCAGGTTGCGAAAGCTGAGGTAAAAATCAAGGAAAACCCAAAACTATCGAACAACTTTATTTCAATATCTATATCTGATGATGTTGATTTAATTTAAAGTGTAAAGGAAAAAGTAAAAACTTGGGTTTTAAATTCTATGAATCTGTTTAATGATACTAATGAAGGACCCAAAAAGTCTTGGGTTCCTAAATCTTTTCATTAAATGTAGGTGATGTGTGATGAGAAATACGATTCGAAATGGTATATTGACAGTGGTTGTTCTCGTCACAGGACTGGAAGAAAGGAGAACAATGTAAACTTTCAATTATATATATGATGGTTGTATTGCTTTCTTTACTATGTATTAATTTGTTACGTTACCACATGAAGTCATCCGCCCCCAAACCGGAACGGCGGAAACGTTCGGGGGCGGATGACTTCATGTGGTAACGTAACAAATTAATACATAGTAAAGAAAGTAATACAACCATCATATATAATTGAAAGTTTACATTGTTAAAAGGTACATGTTCAAAACCAATTACAATATGATGCCAAAATATGAATTTAAACTGGCGCCGCAACATCCCTTCTTCAAAAGCTGTTTGTTACCTATAATTACTGAATCCCTGGGACATACAAGTAGTTTTGAAAGAGTAGATCAGTATTTAAGCTGGTGAGTTTCATAAGTAATAAATGACAACGTTTGTATGAAATGAAATGTTTTGTTTTTGTTTGTTTGTTCCTAGAAAATCCCTTATTTTCTACTAGCATAAATGTAGCCTTCTATCAAGACCAATGTTTGTTTCTAGAAAATGTATGTACGTATAAAATTGCCAATACGTTTGAAAAACCCCATAAATCAATGTATTTTAATACCCCATGTGACTTTTATAACCATGTTGTTGACAATAAATGCCTATACTCAACGTTCTTCAGGCATTGGAATGTTCTGAAGTTTGTCACCCCAAATGGTGTACTGTAGCTAACAGTCAGGGCGCGGGGTTGTCAAGCCCGTATAGATCTATACACAAACACCATGCTCCCCCTCCAAGGGATTCTGGTATATAATACAGGACTTTAAATGTGTACTCGAACGTACGTGAAGTTAATGTCTCACAAAACTTAGTATAAAAATAGATTTACGTGTAAAATGCTCACTTGTTATGAAAAGTATAATTTTTATAGTGCCTAAGATGGACACATATACACACAGTATAAGCAGAGTGTTTGATTTATACATATATAACAACATTTTTCATTTCAAAAGATATGATGTTATCGTGATATGTTTTGCATATGAAAGTTTCCCTAAAACTGTTATAAATCACATATGATTCTGTTGATAAAAAGTGTATAATGAAACTTTATATAACACACGATAATAATCGTGTGTTTTACTTGTATTTCCCCCCTTAAAAGCATATAAAAGCATTTATAAGACATTTAAAAGTGTGGATTATAAGGGTATGAACTCACTTGATAGATCGAAAAATGCGAGATGAAAACCGAGCAGAATTTCGACTCGAGAAAGCGGATTTTCTCGGGAATCTTGGGAGCACAAATGACCTTCGGGACTTGAGCAAGGAAACCGGGGCTTCGGGATAGTACGTGCACGGAAAACGATGCAAAAATGCAAGAAAGATGAGAGGAATTTTCCCTTTTCTTCGGAACCCTCGCATCCCTTTTATAGGGGGTGGGAACCGCCTCGGTACGCTGGGCGTACGCGTGCGTCATGCCTGACCGCTTCCTCAACTGCCTCGAACCTTCGGATGGGACGGGGCATAGCCTCGCATAGGGGCTACATGGACGATCCGAGGCCTAGGCCTCGAGTACGCTGGGCGTACGAGTGTACGTTGGGCGTAACTCGGATCGGCCTGGTGACTCCTCCTTTGGATAATACCCAGATTAAATAATAAAATTTATATTTTATTTATTTAATAAACTTCAAAAATTCATATATATTCTTCATACGAACTCATTTTTCGACGTTGTTTATATCCACGCATAGGCGGGACTACGCTCTACAACTTTCGTTTAGATTCCGTCGGCAGATTTTGAAATTATTTTTATTATTTATTTTTCAAAGGTCGCGGTAATAAAATTTCGTTAGAAATTCATAACTTCATTATCTGAGGTCTGTTTTTGCCAGACTTTTTACCGTTGCAAAACCATTGTCGAGACCTTCGATTCTCATTTAGGTCATTCCGGCCAAAAGTCACTCGATCTCCGTTTCAAGTTTTTAGCTGTGTGTCGCTAAGCCGAACTTGGGAAAATTATAGCATCTTTATACGAAGTCATATTTGGTCGTTCTTTTAACGTACGATCATGGTTTAATGTCATCTAACATAGTAGGTAATTAATTTGAGATTTTTGAACATTTTATTATCGAAGTTAATTTCATTATATCAAAAGTGGTTACAATACTTGACTTTTTAGGTCATTACATAGAGTTGAAATATCAGGTTGTCACATCATCCCCTCGTTAGAGGGAATTTTGTCCTGAAATTTAGAGTAAGTAAGATACTTGCGAATCAGAGAAAAAGATGAGGTTACTTTTGTTTCATCTGATCTTCGCGTTCCCATGTGAATTCAGGTCCTCGCTTGGCGTTCCAGCGAACCTTGACGATGGGTATGCGACTTTGTTTCATTTGTTTGACCTCTTGGTCCAATATTTCTACCGGTTCTTCCACAAAGTTGAGGCTCTCGTTGATCTCGATATCATCGAGTGGAATAACAAGAGTCTCATCGGACAGACACTTTTTCAAGTTCGAGACATGGAAGGTTGGATGTATGTTATTAAGTTCACGTGGTAGATTAAGCTCTTAAGCTACAGGGCCGATTCTGGCGAGAATCTCGAAAGGCCCTACGTATCTTGGATTTAGCTTTTCGTGCTTTTCGTAGCATATTAAGCCTTTCCACGATGAAACCATTAATAGAACACGGTCTCCTACCTGGAATTCCAAAGGTTTCCTCCTTTGGTCAGCATAGTTTTTTTGTCAGTCACTAGAGGCTTTCAACCGTTCACGAATCTGAACGATCTTCTCTGTCGTTTCCCGTATGATTTTCGGACCGGTGAGAGTGCTTTTGGGAATTCGTCGTTTAGCTAACTAGGTGTCGCCAACTTCAGTCCAGCACAGAGGGGACCTGCACTTACGGCCATAGAGGGCTTCAAATGGAGCAGCCTTTATGCTCGTATGATAACTATTGTTGTATGAAAATTCAACAAGGGGTAAATGGATATCCCATGCCTTTCCAAAGTCAATCACACAGGCTCTCAGCATATCTTCTAAGGTTTGTATCGTTTTCTCACTTTTCCCGTCTGTTTGTTGATGGTAGGTTGTACTCATGTCTAGCCTAGTACCCAGGGAACTTTGTAGTGACTGCCAAAACCTTGAAGTGAATCTACTATCTCTATCGGAGATAATGGATATCGGAACACCATGCAGTCGCACTATTTCCCTTATGTAAGTTCTTGTAAGCCTTTCCATCTTGTCAGTCTCCTTGATTGGTAGGAAATGTGCAGATTTGGTCAACCTGTCGACGATGACCCCTGTGGTATCGAGTCCACCCGTTGTCTTGGGCAACTCGGTTATGAAGTCCATAGTAATCCGTTCCCATTTCCATTCCGGTATCTCCGGTTGTTGTAGTAATCTTGAAGGTTTCTGATACTCGACCTTAACATTAGCGCAAGCAAGACATTTACTTACGAAGGTAGCAATTTCTGCTTTCATGTTAGGCCACCAGTACAGTTTTTTAAAATCCAGATACATTTCATCTGAACCTGGGTGAACGGAATATATCGTGTTGTGTGCTTTGGCCATGACCATGTCTCTGAAACCATCATGTTTTGGTGTCCAGATACGGTCCATGAGATAATATGCTCCACCACCCTTGATTTCTAGATTCTTTTCCATTCCTCTCAGGGATTCACCCGCCACATTTTCAGGTTGCAAAGCTTCTAGTTGAGCCTCCTTAATTATTGTGGATAAGTGGGAATGGATGGTCATAGTCAGAGATTTGACTCTCTGACCCGTGTATTCTCTTCGAATGAGGGCGTCAGCTACCACATTGGCCTTGCCATGATGATAACGAATTTCACATTCGTAGTCATTGAGTAGCTCGACCCATCGTCGTTGTCGCTTGTTGAACTCCTTCTGATCAAAAATGTGTTGAAGGCTCTTGTGGTCGGTGAAGATAGTACTCTTTGTTCCGTACAGGTAGTGTCTCCAGATCTTCAGAGCAAATACCACTGCTCCTAACTCGAGATCGTGTGTTGTATAGTTTACTTCGTGTATCTTAAGCTGATGGGAGGCATAAGCAATAACCTTCCCCCTTTGCATAAGAACACAACCAAGTCCTTGGTTTGATGCATCGCAATACACTATGAAATCTTCTATCCCTTCGGCGAGGGATAGTATTGGTGTGGTGCACAAAGCCTGTTTCAGTGTTTGGAATGCCTTCTCTTGTTTTGCTTCCCAGTCAAAGGCCACGCCTTTCTGGGTCAATGTAGTAAGAGGTTTCGCAATGCTAGAGAAGGTCTTTATGAACCTGCGATAATAGCCAGCGAGACCTAGAAATTAACGAATCTCTGTAGGTGTCTTCGGTGCAGACTAGTTCTCAATGGCCTTAATTTTGGAGGGGTCCACGTGTATCCCCTTCTCGCTAACAACGTGGCCCAAAAATTCAACTCTTCGAATCCAAAATTCGCATTTAGAGAACTTCGCATAGAGCTTCTCCGATCGTAATGTTTCTAAGACTTTTCGTAGGTGTTGACTATGCTCTTCCTTACTTCGGGAGTAGATAATTATATCATCAATGAAGACGATGACGAATTGATCAAGGACGGCACACCTTATTCATTAGGTCCATAAATACCGCTGGTGCTTTGGTTAATCCGAATGGCATCACTACAAATTCGTAGTGTCCATAACGGGTTCGGAAGGCTGTCTTGGGAATATCCTCCTCTAGTACTCGTAATTGGTGATATCTGGATCGTAGATCTATCTTCGAGAAATAGCTTGCTCCTTGAAGTTGATCAAATAGGTCATCAATGCGGGGCAGAGGATAACGATTTTTGACAGTACGTTTGTTCAGTTCTCTGTAGTCAGTGCACATACGGAATGATCCGTCTTTCTTCTTTACAAACAAGACTGGTGCTCCCCAAGGTGAGAAACTTGGTCTCATGAATCCTTTTTGATGGAGTTCGTTAAGCTGGCTGGAAAGTTCTTGCATCTCTGCTGGTGCTAGACGATAAGGCGATTTTTCTACTGGGGTTGCCCCTAGAACTAAGTCGATTATGAACTCGACTTGGCGTCGTGGTGGTAATCCCGGTATTTCTTCTCGAAATATATCGGGAAACTCGCGTACTTCTGAAATGCTCTTAATGTCCTTTACTTCCTGTCTCGTATCGACGATGTGTGCAAGAAATGCATGATAATCCTTCCGCGAACACTTTCGAGCTTGGATGCACGAAATGATGCGAAGGTTTGTACTTGATTTGTCACCGTAAAACACTAATGTTTCGTTGTTAGGGAGATTAAGACGAACTGCTTTCTCAAAGCACATGATGTTGGCGCGTAGAAGACTTAACCAATCCATGCTGACTATGACGTCAAAACTTTTAATTTGGACCGACATGAGGTTGATTGGGAAAGAACGACCGTCGAAAGTTAATGTACAACCCATGTATATGCAGTTAGTGTTTTCCATTTTTCTGTTTGCCATTTCTATAGTGAATGATTTTTCTAACATGTTAGGTTTATGTTTAAGTAAGTAAACAAAGTTTTGACTTACGAAGCTTCTCTCTACTCCACTATCGAACAGTAGCATGCATATGAATTATCGAGAAGAAACGTACCAGCAACTACTGTAGGATCAGCTACGGCTTCTTCGTGGCCTATAGCCAAAACTCATCCCAACCCGCCGGTATTTGCTGTCTTCGGGCAGTTTCTCTTGTAGTGGCCCACCTCGCCACAACCGTAGCAAGCTTGGCCTACACCAGCGTTGGGAACTTGAGTGATCGGCTTTATGAGGGCTCTGCAGAAACGGACAGTGTGTCCCTTTCTATTGCAGTTGGAGCACTGCATTTCCCGACAAGGACCATTGTGGTGGTAAGTGCATTTGGTGCACTTTAGAAAGTTACCCACATAAGGCTTTGTTGGGTATGGATTTGTAGGAACGATAGTAGGTACAGTAGCAGCATTCACTATAACTAGTTGTTGTTTCTTCGATGATTCTTGGGAAGACCCACCCTTCCCTTTATTGCATCCTCTATTCTTGTTATTGTTGTTGTTGTTTCCCTTTTGTGGTTCAGGCATAGAAATTGTCGAGTTCTGATGACTTCCGTGATCAATAAGAGATTGCGCCAGCTCTTTGGCACTTTCAAAAGTGTCAGGTTTTGAAGCTATCACGCTTGACTGAATTTGGGGCGACAATCCCCAAATGTATCTCTCTATCTTCTTGCTCTCAGGAGCAATCATATATGGGCAAAGGATTGCCAGATCACATAATTTGTTGGTATAAGTTGCTATATCAGTACCAATCATTCCAAGAGTCCAGAGTTCGTGCTCAACTTTTTGAATTTCTCCTCGTGGACAATATTCTCTCATCAACATGATTTTTAAGCTCTCCCAGCTTATTACATTTGCCACTATCAGAGTAAGTGCCTTAATGTGGCCACTCCACCAAGTTAAAGCTCTTTCAGTAAGCGTGAAAGTGGCAAACTTGACTTTGCTGTGCTCGGGACAGGAGCAAACTTCAAAGACTGCTTTTGTCCTTTCGATCCACTGCTTCAAAACCATCACACCACCAGTCCATTACACATCCGGGGTTTGGCATTCGTAAAGTCTTTATAGGTGCACTCTCGGGGTTGCCCATGACTCTCGCCATGGTTGGAAGGAAGTGTGCCAATTCCCGAACTAGTAGTAACAGGGGTATTGATTTGTGACATGGCAGCCGCCACAGCTGCTGTGACTGCTGCTTGGAACATGGCAACATCAAATTGAGGAGGCGGAGGCGGTGTTGGTATAGGTGCTTCCCCACCGTTGTTTCGTCTTGGGTTTCTACTCGGTGGCATCCTTCAACTATAGGTTGAAAAGAGAAAGATAAGAATTCCATAGCATAGAAAATGAATGTGTCTCATGAACTAAATCGTTATAGTTCAACAAGAGAAGATAGCATGAGTCTCAAAGATAGAAGAATGAAAGTTATTCGTAAGACCGAATATATGAAACAAGCATATGGTTTCTCCATAACATTTTAAGGATTGAACGTAATACTCGACGTAGTAATAATAGTATGCCACTTATATTAATATAATAGTTGATACAACGATCACGAAAATTTGACCCCTATAAGGGTCTCCGGTTACAAAGTTTAAGAAAAATAAAAACTTTTAGCCGAGGTCCTAACTTATAACAAAATTTGGGATTTTGACAAGCACTACTTGCGACGTAGGTTGCGCTTGGAGCTTGACTCCGCATCCGATTGCTTTGATTCCATAAGACGCCTATTGAAGGCGGCTTGTTGTTCCCTCAATTTGGAGAGGGCTGCAATCATTTGCGCTTGGAATGACTCAGTTTGGAGTTGGGCATTGTCCTGAGCTCTGTCCAGCCTACGGATTTCGGAAGTGTGAACCTGTACTTCCATGTTGACTTCCCGAATCCGGCTAGCTTGAACTCCAGATTGGTAGGACTGGTTAGCTAGTTTGCCCACCATGACTGGGAGTGCCCGATCGGCTGAACCTCCGCCGCGTACATCGTAGAAGTCTCGGCACATGCCGTAGGGAGGGCGTAGACTTTGTTGTTGGCTCCAATGGTGGAGGTGACTTCCCCAAACGGGAGTCGGTCCTTGAAAGTTCCTCACAAATACGGGAGGTTGTGCGGGTGGTGGGTTGATCACTTCTGGCTCTGAGTCGGTACCAGAGTCATCCTCTTCATCCAATTTTATGGGTTCTTCGTCCTCCTCGAGATCCTCTTCGATCCATCCCCCGTTGCCTTGGTTGGGATAGTAGGGGTCGCCGGGGTGATGAAATCCAACCATTTGACTGTACGAGAATAGGGTTATAAGAATAGAATAAAATTTGGAACTTGTAAAATTAATCATGTAGGTTAAACTATTTTATGTACCAAATACTCCTATAGTATTTAAATTCGCGTGTTTGATTCTTGTGATGTTTGGGTAAGTTTTGACTTGTTGCTCACTACGAGCATGCCTCGGTATACATTGGTCCGATCTCGGGCAAATATAGTTGATCATGTTATATTTGTCCCAAATCTGATTACATATATCGAGTCTTATTCGTAGTGTCCAACTTGTCTAAATACTTGTTGTATAGCTATAATAATGAAAATAGGTTGTTGTATGCATGTATTTGTACTTAAATGAACTAACAATTTAAGTTAAACGAAACGCGGCTTAGGCGTAAAAAAAATATTTTGTCAGAGAGTATTAGTCCCTTAAGCATTTATAGTTTGTATATCTTATGTGGTTCGATATAATTAGTTCACTATAAAAATTTCTCTGATACCAATCTGTCACACCCCCAAACCGGAACGGCGGAAACGTTCGAGGGCGGAGGACTTCATGTGGTAACTGTCACACCCCCGAACCAGACGGCGGAAATGTCTGGGGGCTGTTGTGACTCAATTGAATACCATCACAATGAATATACATGAAACATAACATCATACATTACCAAGCATTGGAATATTACAACTAGTAGCGTTTACATTCAGTACATTGATCCATAATATTACATGCCCAAAAGTAAATTGTTTGATACTAATTAGAACAACAGCAAGACGTTACTGAGTACATTTTTCCTTTTTCGATTTACCTGTTACCTGAGAATACAAGTATTTTGAAAAACGTCAACATATGAAATGTTGGTGAGTTCATAAGTAATGTTTGAAATATAGTGGTTTGTACTGTTTTGAAATTCACCAGAAAATCCGATATTTTCTGAAAAGAGCATAGTATAAAAAGGGTGAAGATCCGTAAGTATGCTTGTTTGTTTTCTATAGATGTAAAAGTACAATTTGTAAAACTCGGTATGTAACTCGTAGGTGTATTAATTGAAAACCCTAGGAAAACCCGATGTTTTCCTAATACTTTGCATCAAATGTTTTTATATTTTATTATTTCGTTGCGACGGGTGTATTCGTTGAGTCCCGGTGACCTTGGATTAATTATGGATTGTGAATTGTTATAAACACACATTAATGAAAATGACTAGTTTACAACTCTACAAACGATTCCTTAGGCGTCGTTCGCACTATTCACTTAATCCAATCACCCGGACTTCTCATAGCCCCACGACCGAGGAGGAAACGAGGGTACGAAGCCCCCGATATTTTCCATAAGTCGTTCAAGGCTATCCTGAATGCGAAGGGCCCTTAGCCCGACTCGCATTTGGTGAATTCTCGACATTACTAGCAGCACCAGAGGACCCTTGGGGTCCAACAGAACCAAGCCAATAAAATTCCTTTTACACGGAATTAGGTCATATAAGACCCAACTACATGTAAGCGAGTTTCCTTCGGGCCTAAAGATCATGTCATTGGGCTAGCTAGGCCCAACAAGCACGATTTGAAACTTTCGGGCCCAAAGACGGTGTATCGACATCTGGTGTATTCCCTCGTGTGTATTGAATTCCCGAAATTTCCGCGTGTGTATTGAATTCCCGAGATTTCCGCATGTGTATTGAAGTATCGTCGTGTTAGTAATTTCGGATTCATTATTGATTCGAGATCGAATCAATTCGTTTGATAATGATTTTTGGTGTTGAAGGTGTATTATATTTCGCCGATAGTCGAGGTACTTATACTTCATCATGTCGGATTTATTGTTTAAAACATTAGAATTTTACATTTTTGCAGCCCCTTTCTTTTGGATAAATTTACACTTTTGACCCTTTGTATAAAAGAATTTCTATTTTAGTCCTTAAACCATTTTTCTTGACACTTTAGTACCAAAACTTGTAGAAAAGGTATTTTTCAGCTCAAAGTTATTTGAAAAACAGTTTTAGTCCCTCAAATGAAATTTTTCTCGGCTGAAACCCTTATTTTTGCAATTTTTAACTTTTGGCCCAAAATAGAAAATTTTTGCATCTTTGGTCCCTTTTAAATATGAAAAGCATTTTTAACCCTTGAAATGGACTTGGAGCACTAATAGTCCCCTGTTTTACAGAAAAATTCAGTTTCAGCCCCTCTAATTTGAAAATCTCGCAATTTGGGCTTTATTGGGCCGAAAAGTTCATTTTTGGCCCATTATGCTTAAAAATTAAAATTTAAACCTTCCAAAGAGTAAATTTCTGGAAAATCCATTCTTGAAACTGTTTTGACTCATATCATCCCTCAGAATTTGTATTTTGACATTTTGGGCCCTTTAGTTTCATATTTTTAGCATTTTGAGTCCAAAAATGGGTTTTAAACCCAATGATGTTCATAATAATCAACTTGGTTATTTTTCTAGACATGATTTGTGTGAAATAACATAGTTTATACTTATTTCATGCAACTTAATGTAGATCTTGATCTTAAGGTATTTTTTTGACTAGATCTAACACCACAATCACATAAGAGCATAAATATAAGCATAGAAATCACACCAAACATACATATACTCATAGATTTACACATTTGCTTGAATTGTCCCCCACAAAACTCATAAAAACCGAAAAATAGGGGGTATAAAGCTCACCTTTGGGTGTGGTTTCGGTTTTGGAGAAGAGATGGAAAGAAATGAGGTGATTTTTGGCCCTAGCAACCTTTCCTTGAAGATCTCGAGTTTAGGAGCTTCTAAGGTGCAAGATCACAAGATTGAATGAATTTAGAAGAGATTTTTATGAAGTGAAGGGAGTTAGATCATAAGTTAGCCATTAACTTACCATAGATGATGAATAACTTTATGAAGATCCTTAAGCTTCTAGCCAAATTTTCAAGATCTTGGATGGAGAGAGTGGGTGATTCTTGAGTAATTTAGAGAGTGTTTTTGTGAGGTGTGTGTGTGTGTGTGTGCTCTCGGCCGAAACAAGAAGGGAGGGGAGAAGTGAGAAGCTTGACAAGATTGTTGCATGGAGATATGTGTTTTGCATGGAAACCCTAAGGACAAAAATGAGGTGTCATGAAATAAGTCAACCGTTCCTTTTCTTTTGGGCTTGTCTTGGGCCCATATTAGAGTTTGGTTGAATGATTGTTGGCCTTATAAAATATAAGTGTGATTTTTACGCTTTATTAGGCTAGATTAGGTTAATTATGGTCCATAGTAGTTCATATAATTGATTTATTTCATTCTAGGCCCAATATGGCCCAAAATGTTGGAATAAATGAAAGTGGGTCCAATTAGAGCCCATTTAAAGGTTCTAAGCCCATGATAGTCAAATTGGAAGCTTATTGGTCCTTTGAGTCCAATAAGGAAGTCCTAGTCCAAAATGGACCTAAACAAGAACTTCTAGGGTTTCCAATTGCTTGTTGACTATTTGTAATACTTGTATGGTGTATTTGATTGAAAATTTTGATGTCATAGAGTAAGCATCATACATGCTCTTAAGTTTTTGATTCTACATTTTACTTGAGTGTAATGATTACAAGACACAAAATTTCTAGTTGTGACAGTAACGTAACAAATGAATACATAGTAAAGAAAGCAATACAACCGTCATATATATAATTAAAAGTGTACATTGTTAAAAGGTACATGTTCAAAATCAATTACAATATGATGCCAAAATATGAATTTAAACTGGCACCGCAACGTCCCTTCTTCAAAAGATGTTTGTTACCTGTAATTACTGAATCCCTGGGACATACAAGTGGTTTTGAAAGAGTAGATCAGCATTTAAGCTAGTGAGTTTCATAAGTAATAAATGACAACGTTTGTATGAAATGAAATGTTTTGTTTTTGTTTGTTTGTTCCTAGAAAATCCCATATTTTCTTCTAGCATAAATGTAGCCTTCTATCAAGACCAATGTTTGTTTCTAGAAAATGTATGTACGTATAAAATTGCCAATACGTCTGAAAAACCCCATAAATCAATGTATTTTAATACCCCATGTGAGTTTTATAACCATGTTATTGACTAGAAATCCCTATACTCAACATTCTTCAGGCATTGGAATATTTTGACGTTTGTCACCCCAAATGGTATATTGTAGCTAACAGTCAGGGCGCGGGGTTGTCAAGCCCGTATAAATCTATACACAAACACCATGCTCCCCCTCCAAGGGATTCTGGTATATAATACAGGACTTGAAATGTGTACTCGAACGTACGTGAAGTTAATGTCTCACAAAAGTTAGTATAAAAACAGATTTACGTGTAAAAATGTTTGTTTGTTCTTGTATGTGAAAGTGACTTCTTGAAAATAGTGTTTCTAGTATGTAAAAGTTCGTGATGTTCTCATAAAACTATACCTATTATAGTTTTCTAAAAGCGTGTCTCATTTGTATGGTAAGGCCTTGTCAAATGCTCACTTGTAATAAAAGTATAATTTTTATAGTGCCTAAGATGGACACATATACATACAGTATAAGCAGAGTGTTTGATTTATACATAAATAACAACATTTTTCATTTCAAAAGATATGATGTTATCGTGATATGTTTTGCATATGAATGTTTCCCTAAAATAGTTATAAATCACATATGATTCCGTTGATAAAAAGTGTATAATGAAACTTTATATAACACACGATAATAATCGTGTGTTTTACTTGTATTTCCCCCCTTAAAAGCATATAAAAAATTTATAAGACATTTAAAAGTGTGGATTATAAGGGTATGAACTCACTTGATAGATCAAAAAATGTGAGATGAAAACCGAGCAGAATTTCGACTCGAGAAAGCGGATTTTCTTGGGAATCTTGGGAGCACAAACGACCTTCAGGACTTGAGCAAGGAAACCGGGGCTTCGGCCTGGTGACTTCTCCTTCGGATAATACCAAGATTAAATAATAAAAATTATATTTTATTTATTTAATAAACTTCAAAAATTCATATCTTCTTCATACGAACTCCGTTTTCGACATTCTTTATATCCACGCGTAGGTGAGACTACGCTCTACAACTTTCGTTTAGATTTCGTCGACAAATTTTGAAATTGTTTATATTATTTATTTTTAAAAGGTCGCGGTAAGAAAATTTCGTTAGAAATTCATAACTTCATTATCTGACGTCTATTTTTGCCAGAATTTTTACCGTTGCAAAACCATTGTCGAGACCTTCGATTCTCATTTAGGTCATTCCGGACAAAAGTCGCTCGATCTCTGTTTCGAGTTTTTAGCTATCTGTCGCTAAGCCGAACTTGGAAAAATCATAACTTCTTTATACGAAGTCAGATTTGGTCGTTCTTTTTACGTACGATCATGGTTTAATGTCATCTAACATAGTAGGTAATTAATTTGAGATTTTTGAACATTTTATTTTCGAAGTTAATTTCATTATTTCAAAAGTGGTTATAATACTTGACTTTTTAGGTCATTACATAGAGTTGAAATATCGGGTTGTCACAATAGGGAATCCTCAAGATGGTGTGTTGACAAGAGCTCAGATTTGTGCCAAAAACGAGGTACTTAATGCGAATCAAGAATTGTGTATGTTTAATGTTTTTGTTTCGAAAATAGTGCCAAAAATAGTAAAGAATGCAATGGAACACTCAGAATGGGTTGTTGCCATGCAATCCGAACTGACTGAATTTGAATGAAATAAGGTTTGGAGACTTATTCCTAAACCTTCCGATGTTTCGATTGTCGGGTTAAAATGGATTTTTAAAAATAAAACCGACAAAGATGGCAATATTATTCAGAACAAGGCCAGGCTTGTAGTAAAAGGATATTCGCCACAAGAAGGAATTGACTATGAAGAAACCTTCGCCCCTGTCGCAAGACTCGAGGCAGTTCGCATATTTTTAGCCTATGTAGCTCACAAAAATTTCGATGTTTATCAAATGGACGTTAAGTGTGCATTCTTGAATGGAGAGCTAGAAGAAACTGTCTATGTCGAACAACCACCGGGCTTCGTAAGTAAGGAACATCCTGATCATGTCTACATTCTAGACAAAGCAATTTATGGGTTAAAACAAGCACCAAGAGCATGGTATGCAACTCATACCAATTTCTTGAAACTGTCAAAATTGATGCAAGGATGAGTTGATCCCACACTATTTCGAAAGAAAGTGGGTAATCATCTAATGCTTGTTCAAATCTATGTTGACGATATTATTTTTGGCTCAATTGACCCTGAATTGTCTATTGAATTCGAAAATCTTATGACAAGTCCATTCGAAATTAGCATGATGGAAACAATAAATAATTTTCTTGGTTTGAATATAAGACAGATTAAGGATGGAATTTTTATCAATCAAGAAAAATACACAAAGAATCTGCTCGAGAAGTTTGGAACGACGAACAGTGCAAAGCTCAGAGTGCCAATGGTAGTGGTAACAAGACTAACTCCTTCGTTAGATGCTCCTGCTGTTGATCTAACACTTTATCGAAGCGTGATAGGGTCTTTATTGTACTTAACTACAAGTAGGCGTGATATTATGTTTTCAGTGTGTAATTGTGCCAGGTATCAAGCAAATCCCAGAGAGCCTCACTTAACTGCAGTGAAAAACATTTTTCGCTATCTTAAGGGGACAATTTAGTTAGGTCTCTGGTATCCTTCGACTTCGAGATTTTTCATTCAAGCTTTTTCGGATGCTGGCTTAGGGGGATGCACTTTAGATCGAAAGAGTACAAGTGGTGGATGTCAACTTTTGGATGGGAAGCTGGTGAGTTGGCAATCAAAGAAGCAAACCTGTGTTGCTATCTCCACTGCTGGAGCAGAATATATTTCAGGTGCTGCATGTACTTCTCAAATTATTTGGATCCAAAGTCAACTTCGTGATTATGCTATAAATATGAAAAAGATTCCCTTGTACTGTGAATCTCAAAGTGCAATTTGCATTTGTCACAATCATGTACAACACTCAAATACAAAACACATTGCTCTTCGATGTCACTTTATCAAAGATCATGTAGAGGGAGGGAGTATTGAAGTACATTTTGTTAAGACCACTGTCCAACTTGCTGATATTTTTACTAAAGCTCTTGATGAAAAATCATTCATGAGAATTTTAGCAGGTTTAGGAATGCTCGATGCGAATTCAGTACCAAATAATATCACTCAAGGATGAAAGAAGTTTGTCAAGTAAAGAAACGTTCATTCAGCGGATCTGAGTTGGAATCATTCAGAAGTTACTATGCGTTAAGAGGCTTCGCTATGCTTCGCATTCGCATTTTGGGTAACTTGAGTGAATTTTTCCTTTTTAAAGCATTGAGAAAACACGAAAAACCAAAAATATTTTCATTTGTTTGTAGTTAGATTTTCCTTTGCTTTGTATTTCATTTTCTAAAAATATAAAATTCCAAAAATATTTTCTTAAATTTGTTTTATTTTCTTAAATTTTGTTTTGAAAAATATAAAATCACAAAAATATTTTTGTTTCTTTTCAAAAATACAAAAATACAAAAAGATTTTTGTTCTTTTAATTTTGATCTTTTAGATTTGTGTTTTTCAGTACTAGTGGGAGCAAAATTCGAAGAGGACATGCTTAGGTTTCTATGGGAAGGTATCATTTCTTTGAACTATATACTAGTTAGGGTGTCCCTAGAAGCATGCTGCTGCATGTCGACCCAAGCCTCAAATGACTCTATGTGTATCAAATGAAAGCCTTAATGAAATTTTCATACGAAAGTTTCTTCCCAATTAGGCTAACATTCGCATAAGTCTAACGAGCTACCTTACCCTTCTCACATGAGTGAAGAGTATTCTGTTTGGTCTAAAAATAACAGAGGTACATTCGATCTTACAGCCAATCATTTTCATCACAAAATTTCTTAACACGTAGCACACACAAAGACACCATAAGGTCACTTGATCCAACCAATCGTGATTTAGACATGTCATCAATCTGTGTTAATGATCTTATTTCATGAGTCTGTGAAGTAAGTAAAACCCAAGATCTTCACACATTAAGGAATTGACGGGGAACCATTTTCTAGAATTATACGAAACATTTGTTTCGGTACCTGGTATTTCATATACTCCAAATCATATTCATTTGTATGAGTGATCCTGAACAAATGTTTGAAGCCCACGATGTTTGTTCCCCAACAGGATCCAACACTTAATTTTTTTATGAATATGATTTCCATGTGAGTATATATCTGAATCCAATGTCACTTTTCAAAATAATCCAAAGGAATCTTGTCCCTGATCAAAACGATCAAACAAGTAATTTTGGTTACAATTACTCACCTTATGTTTAGGATGATATGTAACGAAATTCGCATAACCACCAAATTAAGCCTATAAAAGAAGCCCGTTGATACTTCTCTACCGGTAGTCAATTGTATATCACGGGAAAACACGAAAGCAGTTGCTTACCTCTTTTGGTAATTAATGAAGTAACCTTTGCCCGGGTTTTCACTGGTTTGTGTCAACAAAATTTGATATCACAGAATCCCAAATTTTTCTTAAAATTGCTTCTTATCTTATTCGTTTGAATCACATGCACTCACGAAATCCTTGAGGTTCTAAGTACTACCAACTTAGGCTGACGATTTCACAAGTCTGGCATACGACTTCATTTAACACCCCATAAACGAAAGAGCCTAACCTCAAAAACGAAGGGTTCATTTTTTTTGACAGCTGAACTTGCGAAGGGTTTAAAGTAACCGTTGGCCCTAGTTTCAAGGCATTTAATAGGGCATGATCATTACAATGGCTAGTTATTACGAGTTTTCAGGAACACGTACCCTAGTCTATAATTCATCAACGGTTCAACCTTGGGGCAATATATAAAAAGGAAAATTTTCACTATAATCTTTATGCGTTTCATAACTCTCAGACGAACAAAAACCCTAGAATTCTTCTCTAAAGTTATTCCCAATTTTCAAAAATGGCAGGCAATCAATCCAACACTGAAGAAATTTTCTCACAACCTCTGATGAAAATCCAAAGTACAAATTATCAGGTTGACGTTGTTGTGTCGACGTATCCAGAGGAGTTGAAGATGTTAATTGTTGCTCTGAAACGATCACCTTTTGCCAGGATGATGTTTAACTCTTTTTCTGTTCCGATGACCTGGTTATCAATGGCGGCTTCCACAGCTTCATACAACAAAGCAACAAATATCATCAGTTTCAATTTGGTGAATGATAGAAGGATTCGATTGACAAAGTCAATGTTCATCAGATACTTGGAGATTCCTAACTCAACACCATTCTTCAAACCTCACAATGCACAGATTGTTCATATGTTAAATGAGATGGGGCATCAACCACCGTTGGACATAATAAGTGATTTCAGAAAGTCAGGCTTGCCATGTATGTGGAATTTTCTCTTTGAAATTTTCCTAGGTGTTTAACAGGTCGAAGTGTAGGTCTTGACAGAGGCAGGATGAAAGTATATTCTATGGTCATGGGGTTATACTACGATCTAAGTGTCGATTATGGGACTCAATTATGGAAGGAATTTATTAAGAGCCTTGAAAATACAACTGTAGAAAAGGGGATTTCGTGTGCTCGTTATTGGAGCTTGATTCTTCAAAAAATTTATGAAAAAGCAGGCATTCAAGTTCCTGAAGGTGCAGAGGTTGCAGAATTTACCAAGTACCAATGCCCTAAGGTAGTGGAGGATGATGAAAATATCTTTACGAACATTGCGAGAATTCCTGATACAATGCTTCGCAAAGTACAATCTTCTCATAAAGTGCTCGTAAGATATATGAAGACTATCAATCCAGATGTTCAAACTAGAGTTTTGTTAAATGTTGAAGGTGAGTCTTCCAAGCAACCAATGAAGTCAAAGAATGAGGAACAAACAAAGACTGAATTACCTAAGTGTACAGTAGGGGAAGATATTCAGAAGGAGGTTGGATCTGACAAGCCTATGAAGGAGATTATACCTTCAAAATCAGGAGTTTTAAAGAAGCTTCGGAAAATGTCTCACAAGCGGACTTCCTCGGATGATTCTCCAACCATTCGCAAAACTCAAGTGAGTAGTAAGGGAATTGTTATCAGAGAAATCCCTGCACCTACTTCTCCAATGTCCAAGAAAAAGCGAGCTCATGATGTTGCGAAACACATTACTGGGAAATTGTATAAGAAAAGGACGCTTGTTGTTCGTGATGGATCTTCAGAAGATGAAGTTGTTCCTGAAACTCCTATTATTTTGACTTCATCAATGGTAGCAACTTCACTTATGTCACACCCCAAAACCACGAACGGCGGAAACATTCAGGGGTGGAGGACGTCATGTACAGTATCACAACAGTGTAATATAATAAACAAGCAACAACATCATCCATTGCATTATAAGTAGAGTTTTAATACATGGGTGTTCTTTCATAATGTACGACAAGAAAATAAATAATCAAAATAAGGCGATTCTTGTTTGTGCTCCATCTTCTAAAAAACATGGCCATCACACCTGTCTAACTGATGACCTGAGAATACAAGTTATTTTGAAAACGAGTATCAGCTTAAAGCTGGTGAATTCATAAGTATTTATGTGTTATTGTCCTGTTTTGGAATGTTGTTAAGAATGTCGTATAAATCCTTAAATAGAACAGTTGGTATAAGTATGAAATGTGGTCTTCAACCAAGACCCGAATGTTTTGTTATGACAAAGTATAATGATAGGTTTTTCCTTCTATTGACTAGTACTAAGAGTACTTAGTCTAACTCATCGTTTATGTGAATATATCACAAAATAAAGTAAAATAGGAAAATGATATGATAGTCTTCTACCAAGACCTAAACGTTTTGTAAGTAAAATGATAGTTTTTCCTTTCTATCGACTAGTACTAAGAGTACTTAGTCTAACTCATCGTTTATGTGAAAGTATCACAAAATAAAGTAAACAGGAAAAAGTATAATCATGTAAGTGTTAGCCGGAGGTACTAGTGCTAACAAGTACTTAGTCTAACTACTCGTTTATGTGAAGATATCACAAAATAAAGTAATAGGAAATATGTAATAATGTAAGTGTTAGCCGGAGGTACTGGTGCTAACAAGTACTTAGTCTAACTACTCGTTTATGTGAAGATATCACAAAATAAAGTAATAGGAAATATGTAATAATGTAAGTGTTAGCCGGAGGTACTGGTGCTAACAAGTACTTAGTCTAACTACTCGTTTATGTGAAGATATCACAAAATAAAGTAATAACAACCTAATGAACATCCGAAGATTGTCCAATTAGCCTCTGTAGCGAACAGTAGGTTCCAGGAATGGTTAGTCCCGTAATTGGCCCCTAATAATAGTAATAACAACCTAATGAGCATCCAAAGATTGTCCAATTAGCCTCTGTAGCGAACAGTAGGTTCCAGGAATGGTTAGTCCCGTAATTGACTACCGTTGACCAGGGATAGGCAGGACGATTTACTGAAGGTACTAATAATTCATCCTAAAGAACCGAGGTTTAAGTATTCATATAAGTATACATAGGTAATTGTATCTACGTAAAGTTATTCATGTAATCTGTTCATGTAAGAATATGTAAAGGTACTCATGTATCAGGTAATGTACTCGTAAAGACTCATCAATGAACTGACTCTTGTGTGATTCCTTGTAATAGGAATAATGTTTGATATTTCTAACTATCCCTATGATAATTAACTGGAAAGTAATTGGTTGTTCAAGTAGATTTATGCACCCTCGATACACCAGGGTGTGGGAAACTGAACGAAGGATGGAAACTATAACATCAGTACATATATAAGAACATATGCATATAAGTGTAGTTTTGTTCAAGAAGGTAAAATTAATGGTTTTGCAAGATATCTAGGAGTTTTGAACAATAATTAAGAGTGATTTGATGTCATATTAATAAACATTTCAAAACTAATACTTTTGTTATCAAGGTATTTTAAGATAGAAAACGATTTCATGTGTCACCTTTTGAAATATGTGAAATCTAATGAGTGAAAACACAGTTATAAAATACATAGGATTGATTTAATAACATACTGTTTTCTACTTGTATTCCCCTCCATTTAAAGCATTTAAAATCATTTAAAACATTGATTAAGGGGTATGAACTCACCTGTAGTTTGTGATTGGGATGAACTGAATGGTATTGGATGGCTAGGTGTCAAGCGAGAACTTGTATACACACTATGATCCTAATGAACATATAATCACACATATGTGCACTCAATTAGACTCAAATCACTAATTGATAATGTTAAGACATCCTAGACATAATAAACACGTTATATAAGTGTTTTAAACCTTAAGGATTGCATCTAAGCTATTGTGGGACAAGGTACTTGTGTTTAGGGTTCCAAAGGACCCCATATATGAGTTTACTCCTCATATACTAACACACATGGAGTTTACAATTGTAAACTCTTGAGTTTACGGCCGTGGGGTATTTGTGTGTTTTGAAGTCCCAAATGATTTCTAGAATTATTCCAACTTGGTGGTTCCATCCTTGAAGGGGTTTCAGGCATAGAAACACTCCATTTGAGAGTTTACGTCCCCAAGGCCATTTCCCTTGGAGTTTACGGCTGTAAACTCCCTTGGGGTGTTGTTTTTGTTGTTTTCAAGCCTCATGCATTTGAAGGATAGGTTCTAGACATTTGTTTAAAGCAATTGGGGACCCTAGGCACACTTTGGTGCCCTTGTTGGGTGTTTACGGCCTAGGAGCATTACCAAGGCCGTAAACTCACTTCAAGAGGTGATTTTGATGCTTTCAAGTCTCTTGCACATGTGTTATAGGTTCTAGGCTTTTATTCCAAGCATATGAAGGCATTAGGCACACTTTGGTGCCATTCTTTCATGTTTACGGCCCAATTAAGTGGGAAACAATTTCATGTAAAGGTCTAGGGCTTTAGGTGTCTTAATAACACCCTTTGGTCCATTTCTATGGAGTTTACGACCTAAGATACACTTGGGCCGTAAACTCTCATTTATTTGTGTTCTTTGATTGTTTTCTTGTCCTTAATACACCTACAATTGAGTGTAAGGCAGTAGCATAACACAAGGAACAAGCTAGGCTCGGTTTCGGGAGTTTACCGCCTAAGAACACCTTGGGGAGTAAACTCCTTGATCTAGTGATTTAACCTTCTAAATCATGTTATAAACACATAATAAGCATTCTAACACTACTAGAAAGAGTTAATCACATTTTGGTATAAAAACCCGAAGATCCGTGAGAGAGAAAATGGCTTTTCTCTAGTTGGAAATGTGAATAATGAATGAATTTGGTTCAGAATTCTATTTATAGTCCTGAGATATTTTTGGCAGAAAATATTTTTATTCCTGAAATGACCTCTAATATAATAGAGTGATGGAATAATGCAGTTGCACTAAACCCTAGTGCATCCACTCTCCTGATATCTCCTGAAGTGTAAACCCTGAATTACTCAAACTTACACGAGAAAGTCTGAAAATTAACTGTGACTACTATGACTTCTATTGAAGTGATATAGTTTGTACAGAATGGAAGTTTCGAATTGTCACATCATCCCCCTGTTAAAGGGAATTTTGTCCCGAAATTAGAATTTAGGCAAGGAAGTATGTACGAATGATCGAGTCGTGAGGAGGAAAAACTTCCAAATCGATTGGTTCTAGCACTCCTAAGTGAAATCGGGTTCTCGGATGGCATTCCAACGAACCTTCACTAACTGGCGACGGCGTTGCTTCGTCCGCTTGACCTCTCGGTCGAGGGTCACTACGGTTCTAATACGAAGGCAAGGATCTCGTAAATCTCGATCTCGTCGAGAGGAATTACGAAAGTCCTAATGGAAGGATACTGTTTCAAGTTCGAGACGTGAAGGGGAAAATGTACGTTACTGAGTTCGCGGAGTAGGTCTAGTTTGTGAAACACAGGACCGATTCTGGTAAGAATCTCGGAGGTCCTAACTATATTGGATTTTAGCTTTCCACGCTTTATGAAGCGTATTAAGCCGTTCCCAGAGTAAGGTTTCCTAAAGAATTTGGTCTCTCACTTGGACTTCCAAATGTTCTTCCTCTCGCTTACTTCCCAGTCAAGGGCCATCCCTTGCTGGGTCAAAGTCGAAAGGGTTCCTGAAGTTTACGGGGAGTTCCGAATGGACAATGATAGTAGGTCTGTAAGACCTAGAATTTGGCGAATCATCCGTCGGTGACTACGGTGCCGACAAATTCCAACGGTTTTGGATCATTTGACAGAGTACTCAAGAGTTTCCACAGCACTAATAGGGCGTCTCAGGAAATTTGTCTCTAAATTCCAAAACTCTTGTTTAGAGAACTCTGTGAAGAGTATCTCCGAGGGTAATGTTTCTATGGGTTCCTTCTTACTACGAGGGTAGATAAGTAGTCATTATATGGAGAAATGACGAACTGATCCCAGTAAGAAAGGCGTACTCCACTCATAGAGCTCAGGAATACTATGGGCGTATTGGTCCTATCCGAGGGGTATCACTACGGACTCGAAGTGTCCGTATCGAGTTCGGAGAGTAGTCTTTAGGAAACCCTTCCCTAACACTCGAACTGGTGATATTTGGATCTCAGGTCCATTTCTGAAAGTAACACTTTCCCTGTGGTTGCTCAATTAGCTCTTCTAAGCGAGGCAGAGATAACGATTTCTAAAGGAAATCTAAACGAAGTCTCTGGTCGTCGAGGTACATATGATGCACTCCGTCGACTTCTGGTAAGAATAAGACCGGAGCTCTCAAGGGTGAGAAGCCTAGTCTTCTAACTCTATGGTTGAGTAGTTCGTTGTGTTGTCCGGGTTGTTCTTGTATCTTCCATAGGTGTTTAGACTGAAGGCGATCTGGTTCTAAGAGTCATACTTGGTTCTATGTTTGTTCTTATGCCAATGAAATTACTCGAACTCCTGGACAATCTCCGTCCTGAAGTTCATATTAGAATTCATACGTGATTCAATGATCACAATTTCGGGTATACGAGTTGTATATAATTAAGACTGAACAGGTAGTCGAATAACTGATTCTTCCTTAATCTCACATCCTATCGAGGGAAAAGAAATTAAAGTGGAATCATCAATTCTAAACCTGTAGAACATTGATTATATATCACTCCCATGTATACGTTCTTCAGTGATAGATCAACCGTATGAAGCCTGGAATTGAACTTGACGTACTGCACGAGCAATACTGTGGGGATTCCTTCGGAAAGGGAAAGAACTAATAGGTACTTCATGCATGAGTACTTCGGAGTTCTGATATGACGGCTTCGCTAAAAGACATTTACTGAGAAAGAGATGCACGTATGGAGCTGGTATTGCGAGGATCAAATTTACTCACGTCGTATGTTAAAGTCGGAAACATATGAAAACTAAAGACATTAGGTTTGAACATAAGGCGTTACAGACAAAACACAACAGTGCAACCATTAACAGAGTTACTGAACTTAGGATTTACTACAAGACTATTGCTGCGAACAAGGTATACTACAAAAGACAAGTATACGCAGCATGAGCATCCTTAAACAGACAGGATCTCGCAAAAGATAAGACTCTGGTTGTACTCGTTTTGGGATGGTTCATAAGTCTGTTACAATGAAACGCCTAAATTTACATTAACGTGGGTCCGGAGTAGACTCTCTTGCGGCGGCAGTTGGTAGTAGACTTTCTTCTGTGCCACCAATTGCTTCCCTTGGGCAGTTCCTTTTGTAGTGACCTACTTTGCCACAACCGTAGCAAACCTGGTTCACCCGGGTGTTTGGCACTTGAGTGTCCTGAGCTGTTGGCGTCCTGCAGACACAGGCTGTATGCCCCTTCCCGTTGCATTTTGAGCACTGCTTCTCCCTACAATGTCCATGGTGGTGAAAACTACATTTGATGCATTTTGGGAGACTTCCAGCATAAAGCTTGGCTGGTTTAGGAACTATTGGGATGCCCGAAGGGATGGTAGTTGGAGGTGCTGATGTCGTGGCTGTGAAGGTTGTTACTGGTGGTTGTTTCCTGTTCGCCCTTCGAAGCGACTTGTTCTTCCTTTTGGCCCAAAACTTCTAGCTGTTACTCTTGGCCTCGGCATTCGGGGTACCGTGGTAGTTTGTTGGTCGTTGCAGGGTTGGATTGTTACTTGGATTGGAATGATTAATAGCGATCCTGCTAACACTTGCGTTGTTAGCGTTCAGGTGGGTCCTAACAGCTGACACGGCAGCCGAGACTGCAGCTTGAAAGGTAGCTACATCAATCTGAAGAGTTGGTGTTTGGTTGATGGGCTGATCGTTTTTCTTGGGATTCATGATTTTGTTACACCGAAAGAAAAATGAATTTGTGAGCAAAAATGGTTGAATCTAAACATAGTTCGATTGCTCATGTAAAGAATAGAAGTATGTTCTCTAAGGTTCGACCTACATCCCTATGATGCAGTCCTAGTATGGAATGGAAGTATGTTCATGAAGGTTTGACCTACATCCCTATGATGTAGTCCTAGTAAAGATCGGAAGTAAGTTCATGCAATGGTCTCAAGATGTTTGTCGTTCTAGCCGAGGTATCGTTGGTTGGCGAATAACATGATCCAACCATTACCAGAGACTTGGACATGTCTCCGGAGTTAAATGGCTATAGTCCAATGACTTGACTAGAGCATGTTTCAGATAGTCTCAATGAAAGTATGATAAGAGTATTCGAATAAAGAACGACACAGAAGTTAGCCGACTGTCAATATCTTTGATATTCATGACGTACAAGTTCGGGAAAATGACCTTGTAAAAAGGTCTTACATCATATCCAGAGAAGATAGTTCTTGACAGCATAAAGACCTAACTAAAGTACTTACAATACAAGATAGTTTCATAGAAAATGCCACATCGGGCATAGACAGGAACACGATTCCTTTCTAACAAGGAATATAAAGTAAAGCATCTACTACATGCGATGGTCATCCCTCTGTTGAACTCTCAGTTCAGCCAATTGGCGTTCCACATCAAGTAGGTGTCTTTCGTAAACTCTCTAGCGTACCCGAAGTTCCATGACTTCGGCTCGTGATTTAGCCAGTGCTTGCAGCAGGGTTTCATGGTCTCTCTCAGACCTCTCACGAGCATTTTCGAGGCGACTGGTGCGAATCATATGCATTCCTCCATTTGTATCAACTTCTGCGATACGTTGTAGAGCTGTCCTGCCCTGAATTTCGTTTCGGGCAACTCTTCGGATCAGAATTGGCATGATTCTGTCTACTGAGCCCCCATTGCTCAGGTCATAGAAGCTTAGGTCAGCATTAAATGGCATGGGCTGATCTTGTCCTTGGCTCCATGTTTCCAAACATTCCACCCACTCAGGCGCCGGGCCATGAAAAGCCGGACAAGGGTTAGGAATTGGATGATCATTAACTGGTTCTTCTCCAAACCATCCAGTAATAACCGCGTTGGGAAGGAACAGGTTGTCGTGGGGATGGAATCCAGCCATGTTATCTACGCGCAAATTTGGGGATATAAGAAATAGCTACATAGACGAACTGACTAAGATAATTACAGTAAGACCAAATACCCCTTTGGTATTTCTTTATGGTTGTGTTGGTAAGTTTTTAGACTTGTTGCCATATCACAACCATTCTTGGGCATATGCTAATCACTCCTCGGAACAACATAGTTGATCAGGCTATGCCATTCCCAAGACTGACTATATATCCCCAGGCTTACTTGTGATATTCAACAATCGTAATACTTTTGTTCTTGTTGTTGTGACACTGATTTTAGTATGAATGCAGGCACGTACACTTTGTTAAATATTTTATTATTTAAAAGTAATACTCTTAGACAGAGTGTTTTAATCCCGATGTATTTATAGTTAGTATATCTTTTATGGGTTGATATACTAAATTCACTATAAACAATACTCTGATACCAATCTGTCACACCCCAAAACCACGAACGGCGGAAACGTTCAGGGGTGGAGGACGTCATGTACAGTATCACAACAGTGTAATATAATAAACAAGCAACAACATCATCCATTGCATTATAAGTAGAGTTTTAATACATGTGTGTTCTTTCATAATGTACGACAATAAAATAAATAATCAAAATAAGGCGAGTCTTGTCTGTGCTCGATCTTCTCAAAAACATGGCCATCGCACCTGTCTAACTGATGACCTGAGAATACAAGTTATTTTGAAAGCGAGTATCAGCTTAAAGCTGGTGAATTCATAAGTATTTATGTGTTATTGTCCTGTTTTAGAATGTTGTTAAGAATGTCGTATAAATCCTTAAATAGAACAGTTGATATAAGTATGAAATGTGGTCTTCAACCAAGACCCGAATGTTTTGTTATGACAAAGTAAAATGATAGGTTTTTCCTTCTATTGACTAGTACTAAGAGTACTTAGTCTAACTCATCGTTTATGTGAATATATCACAAAATAAAGTAAAATAGGAAAATGATATGATAGTCTTCTACCAAGACCTAAACGTTTTGTAAGTAAAATGATAGGTTTTCCTTTCTATCGACTAGTACTAAGAGTACTTAGTCTAACTCATCGTTTATGTGAAAGTATCACAAAATAAAGTAAACAGGAAAAAGTATAACCATGTAAGTGTTAGCCGGAGGTACTGGTGCTAACATGTACTTAGTCTAACTACTCGTTTATGTGAGGATATCACAAAATAAAGTAATAGGAAATATGTAATAATGTAAGTGTTAGCCGGAGGTACTGGTGCTAACAAGTACTTAGTCTAACTACTCGTTTATGTGAAGATATCACAAAATAAAGTAATAACAACCTAATGAACATCCGAAGATTGTCCAATTAGCCTCTGTAGCGAACAGTAGGTTCCAGGAATGGTTAGTCCCGTAATTGGCCCCTAATAATAGTAATAACAACCTAATGAACATCCGAAGATTGTCCAATTAGCCTTTGTAGCGAACAGTAGGTTCCAGGAATGGTTAGTCCCGTAATTGACTACCGTTGACCAGGGATAGGCAGGACGATTTACTGAAGGTACTAATAATTCATCCTAAAGAACCGAGGTTCAAGTATTCATGTAAGTATCCATAGGTAATTGTATCTACATAAAGTTATTCATGTAATGTGTTCATGTAAGCATATGTAAAGGTATTCATGTATCAGGTAATGTACTCGTAAAGACTCATGAATGAACTGACTCTTGTGTGATTCCTTGTAATAAGAATAATGTTTGATATCTTCTAACTATCCCTATGATAATTAACTGGAAAGTAATTGGTTTTTCAAGTAGATTTATGCACCCTCGATACACCAGTGTGTGGGAAACTGAACGAAGGATGGAAACTATAACATCAGTACATATATAAGAACATATGCGTGTAAGTGTAGTTTTGTTCAAGAAGGTAAAAATAATGGTTTTGCAAGATATCTAGGAGTTTTGAACAATAATTAAGAGTGACTTGATGTCATATTAATAAACATTTCAAAACTAATACTTTTGTTATCAAGGTATTTTAAGATAGAAAACCATTTCATGTGTCACCTTTTGAAATATGTGAAATCTAATGAGTGAAAACACAGTGATAAAATACATAGGATTGATTTAATAACATATTGTTTTCTACTTGTATTCCCCCCATTTAAGGCATTTAAAATCATTTAAAACATTGATTCAGGGGTATGAATTCACCTGTAGTTGGTGATTGGGATGAACTGAACGGTATAGGATGGCTAGGTGTCAAGCGAGGACTTGTACACACACTACGGTTGTAAACTCTTGCGTTTATGGCCGTAAACTCCCAACCATGGGGTATTTGTGTGTTTTCAACTCCCAAATGATTTCTAGAATTATTCCAAATTGGTGGTTCCATCCTTGAAGGGGTTTAACGCATAGAAACACTCCATTTGAGAGTTTACGGCCCCAAGGCCATTTCCCTTGGAGTTTATGGCCGTAAACTCCCTTGGGGTGTTGGTTTTGTTGTTTTCAAGCCTCATGCATTTGAAGGATAGGTTCTAGACATTTGTTTAAAGCAATTGGGGACCCTAGGCACACTTTGGTGCCCTTGTTGGGTGTTTACGGCCTAGGAGCATTACCAAGGCCGTAAACTCACTTCAAGAGGTGATTTTGATGCTTTCAAGTCTCTTGCACATGTAGTATAGGTTCTAGGCTTTTATTCGAAGCATATGAAGGCATTAGGCACACTTTGGTGCCATTCTTTCATGTTTACGGCCCAAGAACAAAGTCTTGGCCGTAAACTCACTTTGATAAGTGATTTTGATGTGCTTTGGTACTTCAATTAAGTGAGAAACAATTTCATGTAAAGGTCTAGGGCTTTAGGTGTCTTAATATGTCACACCCCAAAACCAAGAACGGCGGAAATGTTCTGGGGCGGAGGACGTCATGTAAAGTATCACAACACAGTAAATGTAAATAAGCAAACAACATCATCCATTGCATTAAATATATAATTTTAATACAAGTGTGTTCTGTACAGTTCTAGACACCAAAAATATAGTGAAAATCTAAATAATGAGATGAGTCGTGAATGCGCTCCATCTTCTCAAAAGCTGGCATCGGTACCTATCTACTGATGACATGAGAATACAAGTTATTTTGAAAGAGTATATCAGCATTAAGCTGGTGAGTTCATAAGTATTTTAGTGTCGATGTTTGTTGTCAAAACGTTTGAACGTGTCTCAAGTACAAGTTTGTAAAATGTATGTAAGTGTTTGTAAAAGTTTGAATTTCTCAGAAAAACCTATATTTTCTATTAAAGTAGCTTTCTACCAAGGCTTAACTGTTTTGTATGCTCGTTTGTTGTAAAAGTGTGTAATTTCCAAGTGTAACTATCATTTAACAAATATAGTTTGTACATTAATGTTTAAGTGAGGTTATCACTAAAAATATATAATGGGTAAATCATTGTAGTACTGTAGTTTTGTATTATAGGAACTACTGCTGTACTAACTACCTTAAACCGGATTTTATATTAAGGCATTATGTGATAAATTGCACCATAATATCGACTAGTAACAACGACATAATGAATGCTCGTAATAACGAAATGACGTTTGGCACCCTCAGACCTGCCGGTCCCACTGTAGCTAGCAGCGAGGTGTAGGATTGTCAATCCAGTATAGATCTATACGCAAACTCATGCTCTCCCTCCAAGAGACTCTGGCCACAACTCGAGTCATGACATTTGAGTCATGCTCCGATTTAAATCACAGTAATTAACGTATTCTAGCATATGTAATGTAATGAACCGTTCTAGTGTTGTTGTATCTGTTCTTCCTCTAGTATAGTTGTATATGTTCTCCTCCTAGTATAGTTGTATATGTTCTCATAGTAATGTAATGTATAGCCTCATGAATGAACTGACTCATTAATCTAACAGTGGTAGTAGTATGATCCTGTGTTACCCCAATGGTAACTTACTAGTAATGTGTAAAGCACGTATGAATATGGAAGTACTTTTATGTCTATATATGTATAATTGATATGTAACTAATATTGAAACGACCTTCGGATGGTCACCCGAAATCCCACCAGACCACATCCAAATCGAGAAAAAGGAAATAGGGCGGATGGCCTTCCTAAGCCCTTTAAACATTGCTTATATATCTATACATATATAGGCATGCAATTTATAAGAAGTATAACAAAGTTTAAATAAAAGTATTTGGTAAGTAAAGAGTTTGTAAAACATTTCAAAGTAAAGCAGTTTGATAAACGGTTTGAACAGTGAAAAATCATTGGTTTTCTAGTTATTAATCACATGTGATTAATGCATTCACATGTGATTGATTTCAATAACTATAAGCATTGAACTTGTATTCCCCCCCCCCCCCCCCCCGTAAAGTATTTAAAACATTTAAAGTATTTCAAAGATTAATTTAAAGGGGTATGAACTAACTTGTGGTGAGTGGTTTGGATTGTAGTGTCGGATACCGTGCTAGGTGGAAAACGGAGACTTGTTCACACGTACGAGCCTAGTTATCATATAATAAGCATATATATAACTAATTACCCAAATAGTAACTTAATGAAATAAATTGGGACACTTAGGAACATGTAAACACTTTGTATAAGTGTTATAGGTCCTAATGGTTGCATCTAAGTTGCTACGGGACAAGGCTAAAGGGGTTTAATGTACCAAATGACCTTGTATGTGAGTTTACCACCCAACAAACCCGACCTTTGGAGTTTATGGTCATAAACCCTTGAGTTTTCGGGCGTGAACTCTTGACTTGGTGGTTTTGGGTGTTTTGAAGTGTTAAATGAATTCTAGAATAAGCCTAACATTGGTTCTTTAATCCTTTAGGTAGTTTAGGGCCTTAGAATGCTCCTTTGAGGAGTTTACGGCCTAAAGGCCATATCCGCTAGAGTTTACGGCCGTAAACTCCTATGGGGTGGGTGTTTTAATTCTTTTAAGCCTCTTGCACACAAAGGATAAATCCTAGACTTTTGTTTAAGGCTAAAGGGGACTTTAGGCACACTTTGGTGCCTTTACTTGGAGTTTACGGCCCAAGGGAATTTCTTGGCCGTAAACTCCCCTTTAGGGATGATTTTGATGTAATTTACTCCCCATTCAAGTTACAAGTATTATAGGGTTATTGTCTAAAGCCTTAAGGGGTGTTTAGGGCACTTTAAGCCCTTGAAAAAGGGGTTTACGGTCCAAGAAACTCTTGGGCCGTAAACTCCTAAAACTATATGATTTTGATTGATTTCTAGCCTTAAAAGATCATACATAATGTCCTTAACTAGTTACCTAACATGGAAATGGGACTAGGTAGCTTTTAGGCTTCGTTTTAGAGTTTACTCCCCAAGAACGTTCTTGGGCGGTAAACTCCCGGATCTCTCATTTTAGACATGTAAACAATGTTATTAAGCATATAACAAGTATTAAAACACATCTAGGAAAGTAGACTCACGATTTGGGATAAAAACCTGAAGATCCGTGAGAGAGAAAATGGCTTTTCTCTAGTTGGAAATGTGAATAATGAATAATTTAGTTCAGAATTCTATTTATAGTCCTGAAATATTTTGGCAGAAAATACTTTATTCTGGAAATGGACTCTAACATGATGAAGTGTTGAAATGCTCAAGTTTCACAAACCCATGAGCATCCACTCTCCTGATATCTCCTTAAATATAAACCCTAATGTACACAAACTTATTCGGAAAAGTCCGAAGTTCATTGAAACTGGACTAGCTTCTATTGAATAGATATTGTTCATAGAAAATGGAAATTTCGGGTTGTCACATAATAACACCCTTTGGTCTATTTCTATGGAGTTTACGGCCTAAGATACACTTGGGCCGTAAACTCTCATTTGTTTGTGTTCTTTGATTGTTTTCTTGTCCTTAATACACCTACAATTGAGTCTAAGGCAGTAGCATAACACAAGGAACAAGCTAGGCTCGGTTTCGGGAGTTTACCGCCCAAGAACACCTTGGGGAGTAAACTCCTAGATCTAGTGATTTAGCCTTCTAAATCATGTTATAAACACATAATAAGCATTCTAACACTACTAGAAAGAGTTACTCACGTTTTGGTATAAAAAACCCGAAGGTCCGTGAGCGAGAAAATGGCTTTTCTCTAGTTGGAAATGTGAATAATGAATGAATTTGGTTCAGAATTCTATTTATAGTCCTGAGATATTTTTGGCAGAAAATATTTTTATTCCTGAAATGACCTCTAATATAATAGAGTGATGGAATAATAGAGTTGCACTAAACCCTAGTGCATCCACTCTCCTGATATCTCCTGAAGTGTAAACCCTGAATTACTCAAACTTACACGAGAAAGTCTGAAAATTAACTGTGACTGCTATAACTTCTATTGAAGTGATATATTTTGTACATAATGGAAGTTTCGGATTGTCACAACTTATATCTTCAAATATCACTTTGCATGTTTTTACCACAACCAAAATTCCACTCGAAGTAGTCTCTACTGAATCATTTAATGAGGAGGTACCTACTTCTGATATGGTTGTCAACTTATCTGATACGGTGGCACCTATGACGAGTGTCGAAACATCATTACCTATTATTTTGTCCACTTCGTTACCTATCTCATCTGAAAACCTAAATACTTCATTACCACCATTTCCCATTTCAAACCCATGTGTTACAACTTCACCCATATTTGATCTGATGGGTTTTAGCCAAAAGACATCCTATGTGCTCATGCAAACCCTAAAGCTTGGATCTAGGTTTCTCTATTGTACATGCTTTTAATCCAAGACTTAAAACCCTAGATCTAATCAATATAACATATGAATAAGGGTTTAGATCATACCTTGATTGTTATATAGTAATAACAATCTCAATTCCTTCTTGTATTGACTTTAGAAAGCTTAGAGTCACAAATGTCACTCATTTAATGGCTCACAAACACCAAGAGCAAAAGGATGAAGAAGATAAGAGAAGGAGGCTACCCAAAACGTGTAGAAACCCTAACCAATTAGTTCACCACGTTTTTTAGGCTTAAGGGTACTATTTATACATGTAGGCTATTAGGGTTTTAAACTAGGAAACCCTAATTTGGATGCTTAGGCCCTAAGCAACCCATGGACTCCTTTCTTAAAGGCCTTGGACGATTTCTAATGGGTTTCGCATAGAATTCGTCCAACCTTATATTATAAGGTAATCCATAGCCCAATTGCAATTATCTTATAATTACAATTCTAGTCCCTTAAGTTTAGTTAATCTTTTTTTAGTCACAAATTTAATTCTTATTAATTCTTGACTAATATTAATTAAACAATATGATTTCTCCTTTAATATATTATTCTCATATTATATTAATAAATCATATTTAATCCTTTCTCTCCATAATTCATCCTATCAAGTTGCTTTGGTGAAGGCAAAAATCTTGCAAATTGGGGCTTAATTGGGCCGAAAAGCCCATTTTAGCCCATTATGTTCAAAATTCACATTTTTAACCCTTTAGAAGTGTTGATATTCAGAAAATATATACAAGAAACTGTTTAGACTGATTTCAACATTCATAAATTATCTTTTGGCGTTTTGGGCCCCTTAGTTTTGTATTTTTGACGTTTTGAGTCCGAAAATGGGTTTTATGTCAAAAAATGTTCATTCTAACCAACTAAACTATTTTTTTTCTAGATTTGGTTAGTGTGAAAAGACATCCTATGTGCTCACGCAAACCCTAAAGCTTGGATCTAGGTTTCTCTATTGTACATGCTTTTAATCCAAGACTGAAAACCCTAGATCTAATCAATATAACATATGAATAAGGGTTTAGATCATACCTTGATTGTTATATAGTAATAACAATCTCAATTCCTTCTTGTATTGACTTTAGAAAGCTTAGAGTCACAAATGTCACTCCTCTAATGGCTCACAAACACCAAGAGCAAGAGGAAGAAGAAGAGAAGAGAACGAGGCTACCCAAAACGTGTAGAAACCCTAACCAATTAGTTCACCACGTTTTTTAGGCTTAAGGGTACTATTTATACATGTAGGCTATTAGGGTTTTAAACTAGGAAACCCTAATTTGGATGCTTAGGCCCTAAGCAACCCATGGACTCCTTTCTTAAAGGCCTTGGACGATTTCTAATGGGTTTCCCATAGAATTCGTCCAACCTTATATTATAAGGTAATCCATAGCCCAATTGCAATTATCTTATAATTACAATTCTAGTCCCTTAAGTTTAATTAATCTTTTTTAGTCACAAACTTAATTCTTATTAATTTTTGACTAATATTAATTAAACAATATGATTTCTCCTTTAATATATTATTCTCATAATATATTAATAAATCATATTTAATCTTTTCTCTCCATAATTCATCCTATCAAGTTGCTTGGGTGAAGGCAACCCAAAAGGACCATGCACCATCGGGTCAAGTAAATACCAAAATAGTTATGGACTTAGACACTAATCCAACATGTGTTGGATTAGTGTCTAAGTCCATAACTATTTTGGTATGTACTTGACCCGATTATGAGCATGGTCCTTTTGGGTTGCCTTCACCATAGAAATATGTAGGATGATTTAAGGAGAGAAAGGTTTAAATATGATTTATTAATATTTTATGAGAATAATATATTAAAGGAGAAATCATATTGTTTAATTAATATTAGTCAAGAATTAATTGATAATTAATTTTGTGGCTAAAAGGGATTAATTAAACTTAGGGGACTGAAGTTGTAATTATAAGATAATTATAATTGAGCTATGGATCACCTAATATTATATAGGTTGGACGAATTCTATGGGAAGCCCATTAGAAATCGTCCAAGGGATATGTTTAAGGAGTCCATGGGCTGCTTAGGGCCTAAGCAGTCATATTAGGGTTTCCTAGTTGTAAACCCTAATAGCCTACATGTATATAAAGGGCCCCTATGCCCCAAAAACGTGGACAAGTCTTCCATTAGGGTTTCCAGCCGGTTTTGGGCAGCCTCTCTTCTTCTCCTCTTCATCCAAGTTGCATATGGTGTTTGTGACTCCATTAGAGGTGCAGCACTTGAGGCACTAAGCTTTCTAAGGCCAATCCAAGCCAGGAATTGATTGTTATTGCTATATAACAATCAAAGGTGATTCTATAAACCCTAATTTAGTTTATAATATGTTAGATCTAAGTTTATTAGTCTTGGATTCAAAGCATGTACAATAGAGAAACCTAGATCCAAGCATTAGGGTTTGTATGAGCACATAGGACTGTTTCTTATGCATAAAACCCATCAACATGATCATGTTTTGAAACATCCTTTCACGACTCTAATCCCATCTCAATCCCCTGAGGATCCTTAACCAATAATTTCTCAAAGTCAGTCTGATGATGAAACAAAAGGAGGTGGTTTTGGAGGAACATTTGAAGAACTTCATTTTGATTCAGAGGAGGAGGAGATACCTGACCACCTGCTTATGTCGAGTAAACAATTCAAAATCCTGAATCGCAAGTTAAATACCATTCTTCAGTCAGAAGCTGACTCTGGTGCGGAGCATTCACTTTCTAGTATGGAGGTTGATGCGATGATAAAAGAAGCTGAAAGAAGACTGCTTGAGAAGATAGATGGTAATGATCAAAATAATGAGCTTCGGCTTAAAGCTCAAGGGAAAAAGTTTGAGGGTGCCTTACAAGAACTAAAAAATGTTACAAAAGAACGTCATGTTCTTTTTGTCCAAGATGTCAAGAAACTAAGGGAGGATGTAAACTTGAAAGTCAAAGAACTAAAGCAAGAGATTGCAAAAGAGCTTCAACAGCTTTCTTCGCAAAATTTGATAGTGCAACAACGTGTTGATATTGTGGCTGATGCAGTCACAAAGATTGTTAAAGACTATCAATCAGCTGCGCCAACTATCGAAACCAAGAGCAAAGATGACAAGGAGCAGTTTGCTAAGCTCATTGAGTTGTTAGCTGAACTAAAAGCCATTGTGTCGAAGCCTACTTCTCAGACAATTTTAACTCCTGAATTTCTAACGCTGAAAGTGACTTCGTTGGAACAGGATATTCAGAAGGCTTTGGCTCCGATAAAAAAATTTACTTCACTTTTGCCGAAGAATGCCCCACCTGCTTTCATAGGGGTGCAAGGGGGAGAAGTAAAAGGAAGTAAAGGGGAGGATGCGAAAGTTGTTAGGAAAATGTATTCGAGTCAACTAAAAATGACATTACATTTGAATACCTGCTCAATTCTTTCAACAATAGTAACATTAAAACCAATTACAAAAGTAATTACTAAAGGAATTAAAATTGGTTCAACAGATAAAGGAAGTTGAAGTGCGAAGCCTGATACTTCAAATATTGGGAAAGGAAAAGGTATTGCTCATGAAAAGTGAAAGGAGGAGAAGAAAGCTGAAATCGATGCTGAGATAGAGAAACAGAGGCATAGTCAAAGAATAATGAGGCTAAGAGAAAATTACCCACCAAGAATGAACAAAGGAGATCCTGCAAAGTTATACTCGTTCGAATCAATTGAATCCAGAGTACTAGGGAACCATATGTATGCATTTGAGAAAAAGCCAAGGAAAAGCTGTGCCACTTCGAACTCAGACATGTGAGAACTAGACTTCCCAATTAATGAAATGATGTTTATTACTGCACAATACAAAGTCAGTGAAAGATTCAATGATCCTGATGAGTACACATACTTGAAAATTCGATTTCATGCTGTGCTTGGGAAAAATCAAGATGAAGTTTTGTCCTTAGTAAAGATAAAATAAGTGACGACTATCAAGAAAGATGTCATCTTCGAGAATCTGCTTCAGAACTTTCGTTACTTTGTAGTTCGAGCAGACAACAAACCATTTAATTTGTCAATTGCCGACTTTCCTTTGATGAATCTGAATGATCTCATTCAAGTGGCCCTAATTTTGAAAGATACAGAAGAAAACCAGCTGAAGGAAACTGAATTAGATGTGTTCAGACTTGGTTTAGGGCATCTCAAGATATTCATAGATAATTACTATGATTTCTTGGCCTTAACTGATGAAGAGCTTGCTTCAGGTCTCGGAAGAAAGGTTAATGTTTCTATGGAACCTACGAAGCCACAACAGGAGTTGGTGAAATATGCTGATGGTGAAATTTGTCATGTTGTTCGCAGGAAAAGACAAAAAGGGAAAGGCAAAGAGATTCTTGTTTCAAGTTGCTGATATTGAAAGATATACAACTTCGCAATACACGAACTTTATTGTTTGTATAAATAACTGTACCAAGAACAACGATGGAGACAAGAAGGAATTAAAGAAGATAATCACTTGGTACTTAGAAATTTGAAGGACAATGCACTCAGTTGCTCAAGTTCTCACAAATTGAGTGACTTCTACTGTTTACAAAGAGGGAGAATGTTGAGTCATTTTGTTGTAAAATTCGAAGCTTTTTCTATTCTATTACACATTACTAACACATTTTTTGTAGAAGCTTAATGTCTAGACTTAGTATTTTTTGTACACTCATGTTTCCTATAAATAGGGGCTGAGGATAGAAGTAGAGACACGAGTCTTTCTACTTATTTTGTAATTAGTATTGTGTTCGAATTGTCTGCTCAATACAAACTTGCTTTCTAAATCTCGATTACAATTCTCATCAATGACTTAACTACCACAGAGTAAGTCTTAGTTGGGACTTATGTGAGACTTTTGACTATAGTGAGGAACACTGCGGTCTATGGACATATATGGAAAGTCTCTAGAGACTTTAGTGTCCTCAATGAAAATTTCTTCATCGAATTTGGATGAGTTTTGAGAATTTGGGAAAGTAGTGCCACTGATAGGAGTTTGATCACATGTGTGACCCGAAACCTAAGGCACAATTTCCTCAATGACACAATCGTTGCTTAGATTAAGCAATTTACCGAAGTGAGTTTTGATATCTTCGGGAAAAGTCTTTTCATTGAATGGGAAATGAAATTCTCGGTCTGGAGGGACATATAGTCTGTCTTTGTTTAACCGGGGCGAGGAATCCATTGCGGTAGGATATCCATTTGACCACCCCCGATTGTATGTATTGTCTACGGTTCCATTGTTTACCAAATTTTCAATAGCTTCACTTTCATTGAAAATTTTTTTGATTAAAAGATATAAGCGTACAATTTCACTCTGAGCTAAATCTCTCTGGCTCAAATCTATCTCTAATTGGGTTTCATTCTTACATGTTTTTCTGACTCTAAATCTCTTTCTAACATATCCATTTTGAGTCTTTTGTTATCCAGTCGTCCTCTCACATGGAAGATCTCCTGGGACGCAATGTTCTCCTCATCTAAGGCTTTGTTATAGTCTGTAAGGACGGCAACACATATGTTATTAAGATTATCTATGTAAGGTTGACAATCATGCAAGCTATAATTTAGAGTTTGGATCATGAGTTTTACCTGTTCAACGATGCTTAGAGTTCCATCCTTTGCCATGTAGCAGTAGGTTTTGTTCATCTTTGTAGACCCATCATCATCCGCAGTTGCCAACATGTAGATTTTCCCTTTGCCATTAACACTGCTGATGGCTTCATCTTCATCTCCTGATGACTAGACTTGGTGGTCTCTTTTGACATGGGCTACGTATGCCGTTGCTTTCTCCTTTCTTCCAGCTCTTGAGCCATTCTAAGGTAGAATGCTCTATCTTTCACTACATTGGCCTTACAATCTCTTGCAAAGTGATTCTCTTTGTTGCATTTGTGACAAACTACAACATCAGTTTTGTCTTCTGAGGGAGTACCGGAGTCAGTGGTTTGAGTAAGCTGCGGTGCCTCCTTAGGTTGAGTATTGTGAGATTGCGGTGGTGGATGAGAACTTTTAGGATAATGTGAGTGATTTGTTTGTGAGTTAAAGTTACGATTGAATGGTGGTTTGTTGAATTGTTGATTTTTGCGAAAGGAGTGAGGTGGTAGTCGATTGAATTGTTTGCTGACAAGAGCGAGTGCCTTTTGAAATTCTTCTTCATCATCATACTATGAATCAGCTTCGTATGACTGCGGTGAAGTATCATACGAGGGAGTGTAAGATTGTCTTTGTGGAGTTTGTGCTATGAGATCAAGAGGTCCTCCGAAATCAGCACAGTCTTTGAGTACGTTGGATTCATGTGCTTGAAGTTCCCCATAGTGTTTGTAGAGTGACAAGGAATGAATCTTTCTATCACCTTGGACTATCATTTTGGTCGTAGTCCAATGCCTTCCCAAGCCATTAAGGAACTGAAGTTTTGTTTCATGGTTACTGCGGATGGTGCCTAGATTGGATAAATTGGTGACAATTAGGTTGAACCTTTTGAAGGAGTCTTCCAAACTTTCGCCAGTATGAGCTTTGAAGTTGTTTAACTCATTGAGTGCAGTTGTAAGCTTCTTGTCTTGAGCTTGTTCTGAGCCTTCATACAGATTCTTCAGAACATCCCAGATCTCTTTTGTTGATTTGCAATTTATGATAATATCGAAGTTGTCAGGAGAAACTCCACAGGAAATTTCATAAAAAGCAACAACATCATTTTCCATTTTATCGAGATCATCCTTGGTGCGATGGCTCATAGTTGGTTGACCTCCTCCTAGTCTTGTTGTAGCTCCGTCAGTTTGGACTGGTGTAACGACTGGAACATGTGGTCCTTCTTCTACAGATCGCCATACATCTCTACCAAGTCTTCTTAAGTATCTTTCTATTCTTTGTGACCAGTGATGATATTCATTTGCAACCAGTATTGGGGCTCGATTAGAACCACCAACACTATTGGAAACATTCAGAGATAACAATTGAGCCATGTTTTGAAGTTTTTTTTTTTGTTTTAGAAATGAGCTTTAGTGGTATAGAAGGCTCTTCGAAAAATCAGAGTTCTGATTTTCAAAAAGCAACCACTATGGCTCTGATACCAATTGTTGAGAGAAAAACTTTGAGACACACTTGAACAAACGTTAGAACAAGTATATTGCAGAATTGTTAATTTCGAAGGATCTAAAAGCTCAACAATAATATTTAGAGTTAGGTGTTAGAGAGTTAGTTGCGGAAAAGTAAAGAAATATAAATGACAACAATTGTTATATCAAGTATACACTTAAGCTGATTCATAACGAGGAATGCATTCAGGCCAAGTTAATAAGTGAGATCAAACTTAGTGATTTAGTCACAAAATACTTGATCCGAAGAGAGGTTGTGATTGATTATGAGAGTAAGAAGAGTGAATAAGTATGATAGAAAGATAACTTCTGAGATGTGTATTAGAATTAGATGCGATACACTTCTGGCACACTTTTGATTACATGAGAATGAGCTCTATTTATAGAGACTCACAAATATCACTAGTTTACAACTCTAAGAGTAGCCATGCAAGGCATACTGGACAATGGAGTGTATTACAGAAAGGATAAAGTAATGTAATCTAGGTAGAAACTGCAGTACTAGAGACTTCAGTTGAAGACTGATGATGAAGCGGCTTGACTGTGGTGGCTTGGAGGTTGCGGTAGCTGAAGTTCAAGAGGGTCACTTTTTATGATTCAACAATACGTCATACTAATAATTAACTAACTAATATGATTTAGTGAGTTAGTGATTACAATGCTCACACTACGTGTCAGGCTTATCGCCTTTATCATGCCAGCTAGTAACAATAAACCATTTCCCATAACTTCATTAAGAGGGTAGTCACTATCAAATTCATAAGTCTATGTTGCATAGACCTCTGTTTTGAATCACTTCAAATAGTCAAAACGTGAAACACTCAAAACTAAGATAACTCTGATTCAATAACACTCGACTTGTAACCACTAAGGACTTACCCTCGTTTCATCTTTTAAACCTTATGGTAGAAATATACCACCAAAGAAGTCAAACAAAAATACGTAAAATGCACCATCGCCACCTCCTCGGTATTACCCGGTTGTCTTTCAAGCGGCTGTAACAGCGGCAATTATAGCTGTCATGACTAAAATCAATGCAAGTGGTATTGGTGGATCGGGTAGTGGAACCAACAACTCTAACCACGGACACACAAGGGAGTGCTCATACAAAGACTTCATGATTTGTGGACCCAAATCCTTCGATGGAAGTGGGGGAGTCATCACTCTAATGTGATGGTTCGAAAAGACAGAATCGATTTTTGAGTTATGTGCATGCCCAAAGAAGAGCAAAGTGAAGTTTGCTGCCTGCACCTTCTCTGACAGATCGCTTACATGGTGGAATAGCCATGTCAAGTCATTGACTCTTCCAATAGAAAACCCAATGGGCTTGGAAAATATAAAAGAGATGATGCTGGAAGAGTACTGCAAAAGGGGCGAACTGCAAAAACTAGAGCACGAGCTATGGAATCTTACCATGGCAGGCTCAGGCATAGAAGCCTACACCGATAGATTCAGCGATCTAGTTGCACTATGCCCTGGGATGGTTACCTTAGAGAACAAAAAGGTAGAGAAATACATTTTGGGAATACCTTCTCCAATCCAAGGAAACATATTAGCAGCGAAACCTCTTACGTTTGACAGTGCCAAACGCTTGGATCGAACATTGGTGGACTATGGGATCCGCCGGGGTATAATAGACCCTGTTCCTGAGTCAAAAAAGGAGGTGATGATGAACCAAAGCCCGAGAGCGGGAAGAAGAGACAATCAACACAAGAGCCCTCCAAAAGACAACAGAGGGGTATGACCTATGCTTCCACGACCCCAAACAAAGCAGCACCAGACAGTCGTTATGGTGGAACCTTCCCTAAATGTAATAAGTGCAACTTTCATCATACCGGAAGGTGTCGGAAGATGTATTGAAAGAACTGCCTCAAAAGTGGACACACCATCCGTTTCTATAGGGCACCGACACGACCAATCTCTCAGGTCCCATTTGAGGAAGTAAGTCAGACCTACTACGAATGTGGTGAAACGGGACACTGCAGGAGAGATTGTCCACTGGATAGAAACACTGGTGAAGAGGGCAGAGTGCTAATGATCACTGCAGGAGAGTCTAGCCCGGAACCACCTGAGAATAGTGGTACGTTTCCCAACTAAATCCTAACTATAATAATTTCTTGTTCATTTAAACAAAGCACATAGTTTATGTAGAAACTAAATACTCCTTCTGTTAAGCTATAATGACTTGGTGTAAACATTGGGGACATATATAATTAAGAACCAATAGACTTAGAGTGCGTGATTCCGCCTTATTTGTTGTTCCATGTCTGGTTGTCGATTTAGGGCAGAGTCACTCAGTTGACTGTCTTATCAACCTAAATTATATATAAACTGTAGACACCAAGCAATTATAGAGGGACTGGATTGGGATCGTAATATCAAGTATCATTCACTAGAACACTCTTTCAGTTAGTACACACATAATACAGTACAAAACATTCGTAGTAGTAATAACAAGGTCAAAACAGAAAGCACTAGAAACATACACACAGATGCACTGATGTTAAAACAAAACACTCCTTCTAAACTAACTTAACACATGATCCTACGATGTCATTTGATTTAGTCCGACTGAGTCTACGTTATAGCAAACCCACGAGTCACCGAGGAGACCCTTCACCTTGAACCGACCGAAAAACAAAACTCTCGTCTCTCATAACGAAAAACAAAATGAAAACCTAGGAACTATCTCTCGCTTCAAACCTCCGAAGCACTCATGCAAGGAGTACGCTATCCTCCTGTAACCTTTCTTAAGTATTTCCAGCAGATCACTAGGAAAATACTAATTGCGCAACAAGTCAAGTTCAAGCTCAGAGGCTAGGGACGAATACGATTAGCATATCAATGTTTTATATATGCGTGAGGGTGGTATATAATTAAGAATCTACATTTTTAGGATGTGTGTTTCCGCCCTATCTCTTGTTCCTTGTCTAATTGTGGACCTAGGGCAGAGCCACCCATCCGACCGTCTTATCAGACTTAATTATACACGACTTCTGTACGCAAGCTGATGATAGATGAACCTTGTATAAGTCCTACCATGAACTTTAGGACAAAAGCTGGTCAGGATTACGGATGGACATCCTACCAGTTGGATGAACATAGTCAAGCAAGTCAACCCAGACACTATCCACAGCCCAGAACAACATATCCAATAGTGAAGATTCGTTGAAACACCCAACGAGGATCTGAACTCATTGAAGAACGTAAGGATTAATTAGAACCAAGGTACCCACCTCTTTTCCTTGTACTTACCCAACCACTCGGAAACCGTATTTCGGGACGAAATTCGGTCTATCGGGGGGATGATGTGACAACCCAAAATTTCTCGCTGTAAGTCAGACTTGTTATAGCTATCTGTTTTTGTGTTTAGAGTCAGTTTGAGGGTCTCTAAGCCTAGTGCACTCAAGGGTTGAATGATTGGAAGCGTTATCTAAGAATCAATAGTTTTGCACTCGAACCTGGAACACCATCAACGGGAGTTCACGACCGCAAATTTGGTTAATGGCCGTGAACCCATGCTTGGGCCGTGAACCACCCTATATATATATATATATATATATATATATATATATATATATATGATTCACAAATTTTCTCCTCATTTCTTCAAGCTCCAGCCGTGAACATCTCCATTCTCTCCCAACTATCTTCAACCGTGAACATTCTTAAAGGCTTCAAAACGTAAGTATTTCATTCCTTACTCGTTCATGCTTAGAAACCCCTTGATTCTAGCCTTGATTCATCACTTTTTCATCACCAGCTATATGAACTTGAAGAGTTCACAGCCGTGAACCCTTCATAGGGCCGTGAACCATTCATAAGTGGGATGTAAACCCATCAAATGTTCATGTGTTCTTAGGCCGTGAACACGTCTTGGGTCCTGAACCCTTCATGTGTTCATGAGCCGTGAATACATCTTGGGCCGTAAACCCATGGTGGCTTTGCCGTGAACTCCGTTTCATCCCTTAGTCTTGGTTCTAACACTTCACTGCAAGTGTTTCCTACATTCTAAGGGTGTTTCCTTATGATCATTAGTGGTCTTACACACTAATTTTAGGCCTAAACATGTTAATATGTTCTTAATAGTACCGTACTGTGCTCGAGACTTCGCTTAGCATACCAAGCATCCTATCTTTGTCTTTTATTCAATTCATTTATAATCAGGTGAGTTCATACCCCTATATTTTTCGAGCTTGTAATCTTTTTAAGGGGGGGGGGATACAAGTAAAAGCACAAGTAATCTTGTGTTTGAAAATATAATTTGGTTTAATATATTTTCCTATCATTAGCATAGATTGATCGTAGAACGTACTAAACATGGTAAACATTGTTACCACTAGACTTAAAATCAGTTTTACAAAACATGTTAAGATACAAACATTACAAATACAGTTTTCAAAACAAAAGAACCAAACTTATCAATTATGAAATAAAAGGTACTATTTTATAAAGGATTCATGTTAATAACAAAAGAGCTTTCACAGTATTATTCGTGAATTTATTGAGAGAACTACATTGTAAGTGAAAGGCCCAATTAGTGGTTTGGTCTAGGCTTTGCATTGTAATAGTGGTTGTGTATAGATAGAGTATTTTGTTGGGCTTGGTAGTTGTTTACGAGTTTGTAATGAGTTTACGGCCGTAAACACCTTACGGCCGTAAACTCTTTTCAGTCGTAGTTCCCTATATATAGAGGGTTAGCCAGTCGTGTTTTGTTGTTGATGCCTAGTTGTTCACGATCGTATATCGAGTTGTACCAGACATTTTCAGCAATAGTAAGTGTGCAAGCATGATTAGTTTTCTTTTCTACTATTATTCTTGTTTCTGTGATTGTGTTTGCTTTTGATCACTGGTAAGATCCATTCTCAGGACCTTACAATTGGTATCAGAGCAAAACCAACGTCAAAGGCACTCTACAATCGATCTTGGAGCGAGTTTTCATTGATTCGAGACTAAAGTTTGTAACTACTGCGAAAAGGGTTTTTAGTCCAGTCGAAAAGCTGCAATATCAAAATTTTCGGCCTGAGCTTACGGCCGTAATCACTGTTTACGGCCGCAAACTCTTGAAAATTCTTGAACCGTAAAATCGAATTCTTGAGCCGTATATAAGGAATATTCATCAACCAAAAACTTTTTACTCTTGGACCGTAAGTTTCAAACCGTGAACCTCTTAGGACCGTAAACTCAGAGTTTACGGCCGTAATCTACAGCTTGACCGTAAACATCGTTTACGGCAGTAAACTGTGTTTGACCAGTAAATTGTGTTTGACCAGAACTCAATTTAATCATAATTAATTTAATTTCTGTTTCACATTAATTTAATAATAAAATAAAAATGGATTCTCAAAGTCAAACAAACCACCAAGAGCATGATTCAGTAATGGGCACGACCACCCGGATTCCTAGACTCTTGTCCGCTGAAGGCTTCCCAAAATAGAAGTACAGAATTGAGACATACATAAAAATGAAAGACTTCAAAATATGGAAATGCATAATCAAGGATCCAGTTAGAATAACCACTACAGTTGCATGGCAAGTGGTTGACAAGAAGATAGAAAACTACACTAATGAGGACTTCAAGAAAGTGGAAGAGCAGGAGAAGGCTTTGGCCACTTTGACCATGGTCCTATCTCCAGATATTGCTCAAGGTTTCAGGGAGTATACCTCTGCTAAGGCTTTGTTGAGGTCTATGAGGGGAACGAAGAAATGTGTGAGAGTCACCAAGATCTGCTGCGACAACGATTCAATATGTTCAACTATGTTCCTAGAGAGACTCTTGAAGCATAGCTGCAGCGGTTCACATCTCTCATTACTGAAATGACTGTAGCTGGGATTTTCTATACAAACTCAGAGATAAATAAGAAGCTACTAAATGCTCTCCCAGAATCTGGGGACATGAATGTAGCTGTCATAAAGAAGACCAAGGACCTTAGCCGTCTCACTCTTGCTGAAGTGATGGCTTTCATCCAAGCTTGTGATATCGATGACAAGTAGTGAGAGATCAACCATGTGAACTCATACTCAGCTGCGAACCTTGGCATCTCTACTAACAATGCTCTTTCATCTTTTTCTCTTTCTCTTTCTTCTGCAGGTTAATCATTCTCTACTCCTCAAGCTCAAATTTAGACTTTTCCCATTCAATCAGCTTCCTCTGCATTAGCCATGCCTTTCTCACATAATCAATCGTTCGTGGCTTCTCAAGCTACTTCATCCTCAACTGGGGCTTATTTTTCAAATGGAAAAGAGGGTGATGAAAATCTTGCATTTGCTTCAGGGCTTGTCAATTGCTACAATGCACTCGTAGCCGGGGATCTTCCACCCCAACTATCATTTGCCGATCTCGATCAAATTCACCCTGAAGACGTTTGAAGAAATGGATATTACATGGCAAATTGCCATGGTAGTCTTTACGGCGAAACAATTTGCCAAAAAGACTGGAAAGAACAATTGGGGGATGAGCGCTGACAAGAAAGTTGGGTTTAGCAAGGGAAAGCTACGATGTTTCAATTGCCACGAGCCATGGCATTTTGCTCGTGATTGTCCACAGCCAGACGAAAGATCAAATAATGATAGGACAATAGTTGCAGTTGGAAACAATCGAAGTGGTGCTCAGATAAACAACGAGAAGGCTATGGTTGCACAGTCTTTCGACTGGGAGGATCAGGCGCAGGCCCTGAATTTTTCTGCACCTGAAAATGCTGACCTGGCACAGGTCTGTGATGATGCTCCGGCAAAGATTGTGATAGCTGAAGACAAAATGATGGAGCTACAGTTTGCGTTGATGGTATGTTCTTTTCATGAACCGAATACAACCGACGTAAGTCTACCATCATGCTCTCAAGCTTGTATTGATTATGTTAAAATTCTGCATGAGAAAATTGAGACATTAGGTAGTGAAGTAGAAAGCCTTAAAATTCTCCGTGAACTTAATGACTCACTAAAAAGGGAAGTAGAAGACCTTAGATATGAAGGTTACCAACTCAGAAAAGGTCAAAAACCACTTAAAGCCCAATTGGAATCCAAAAGGAAGGACTTTAGGAGACTTCAGGAAGACTACAATAATAAATGCGAAAATTATGATTTTGTAGTGAAACAGAATGTTGAACTAGTGGTTGAAATTGAATCTTTAAAGAGCAAATTTGAAACCGTTGATATTGATTTTAGAAAATACGATGTCTCGAGTGAGGTAGTTGCAAATGTGATAGACCACTGCATGCAATTTAAGAGAAATCAATCATAAGGCTAGGTTATAATCAAGTGCCCCCTCCCTCCAATCATTCATATCTGCACATGCCTTTGTCCAAAGAAGAGATTGCTAATGAACCATTTATGGTTTATTGCAAGCCATCTGGTTTTGTTTCGGGAGGATTTATTAATGTTGAAAGTACTAACATTTCTACTTCTCCTGCAGATCAATCCTTGAATCAGTCAAAGCACGAAGTTGAAGGATCTGTTTCTGAAAATAAAATCGAGTCTAAACCTGAAGTTTTAGTTTCGAATAATGAAAATATTTTTTCTGATGTTTCGAATGACAATGTTTTTTGTGGTGGTGTTTCTATTGTTTCTGATACTATTTTGAATGGTTTGAAAGTGTCTGCTTTGAACAATTTAGTTGACAATTCTGATGTGTGTGATAATGATTTTAAAGAACCACCAGTTTCACAACTTTCCCCATCTAATGCACCCTCACTTGCCTCACAACCTAATCCTCATTCATGTTATTGTGAGAGAAGGAAGGGTGTTGAGATGGAAAACAAATCTGAACAATGTAGTACAAGTTATAATAATAACAAACAGATCTGTTTCAATTGTGGAGTTGGTGGCCATAAAGCTAGAAATTGTCAAAATCGTATGTTTGTACACTTCGAATTTCCAAGAGGAGAAAATGAATTCAGAGGAAGGTCTTTAACTAGAAAGTCCTCTAGAAATCATTCCAGGAATGATGATTGGAAAGATGATCGGAGTAGAAAAAGGGTCGTTTTTCAAAAACATAAAAGGGTTTTTCATTACATAGGCCCAGGTAGTTTGCCAAAACCGAGCATGGTTAAGCCAAGGTCGGTTTCGTCAAAAAGCAGCAGTGAGTCTTGAACCAACTCTGGTAGAAAACCCACATGCTTCAAGCAAACTGATAAACATTGAAATTCACCCGAGACTATTAGAAAACCAAATTATCAATGGTTGCCCAAACAAGCTTCCAATTCATCTTCCGTGTCCTTTAAAAAATACGAAAATTATCAATTTGAAAAGGCATCGGGACCACCTAGGAAAATAATGACCTGGGTTCCCAAATCTAATTAAACCTGCACATTTTGCAGGGACAGTTGTGGGGGAATGTCGTCAGACCCTGGTTCGTCGACAGCAGCTGTTCCCGGCATATGATGAAAGATATCGCCCTACTGCACAACGTTCAATCATTTAATGGGGGATACATCTCCTTTGCGGGTGGAGAAGGTGGCAAGATCACTCAAAGTGGAACTGTCACAAACAGGGTTTTAAGTTTCAAGAATGTCAATTTTTGCTCCCGAACTGAAGCATAGTCTGTTAAGTGTATCTCAGATCTGTGACAAGGACTATTCTACGCATTTCACTGATAAGGAATGCATGATTCTCAAGCTAGGATTCGTCATCCCAGAAGAGTGGATTCTCGTAAAATCTAAAAGGGATGGGAATGCCTATACCATTGATATGAATAGCAATCTTCCAAAACAAGTTACGTGCCTTTACTCCTAGATCTCCGAACAAAATGCAATGTTGTGGCACAGAAGAGTAGGTCATGCGAATGCCAAGAACTTGAATCGAATTGCGAAAAATGAGACGGTCCGTGGATTTCCTGTCAAATACTTCATTACGTTCGAAAAGTGTGTGTCATGTGCACAAGGAAAGCATCATAGAAAACCACACCTACCAAAACAGGGCAACTCAATTAGCAAGGTGCTTCAATTGCTACATATGGATTTGTTTGGACTAGAATATGTTCTTAGCATCAACATAAATTATTATTACTGCCTGGTTGTGATTGATGATTTCTCTCGGTTTACGTGGGTCTTTTTTCTATCCAACAAAGTTGGAGTTGTTGATTTGATTAAGAAATTCATTGTATTAATTGAGAACGAAACTAACAATCGAGTGAAGGCGCTTCGTACTGATAATGGAACAGAGTTCAAGAATTCTGTACTTGATCACTTTTGCGCAGAAAAGGGTATCATGCTGTAACGCCCATGTTTCTGGGCTTGCCATTTTTAGCAATGTAATAGTCTAGGTTAACCCTTGTAACCCAATTTGAAATAATAAAAATGTATTATTTGTGAATTATGTGGATTATGTGTTTTTTCTTAATTATTATAATTTAATTAAATTAAGAATAAAATGAGCGTCAAAATTTAAGTGTAAAATAAACTCGATATCTTTGGATAATGTTGTAGTAGTTGAAACGAGAATTCCGAATATATATAGAACGCCCAAATCTGACTTCGTATGAGGAAGTTATGATTTTCTGAAGTTTGGACGTGGTAGTATGCAACCCGAATACTCGATTTGAGATCGAGCGGTTTTTAGCCAAAACAATCTAAACGAGAATCGAAGATCTCGTTGTTAATAGCGAAACGATGAAAAGTTAGGCGAGAACGGACGTCAGATGAAGAAGTTATGAATTTATAACGAAGTTTTCTGTCCCGGCCTTCTAAAAATAAATAATGAAAATAAAAGTCAAAATTAGCCGACGGAGTCTAAATGAAAGTTGTAGAGTATGGTCTGACCTTCGCGTGGATATAAAGAATGTCGAAAACGGAGCTCGTATGCCTGCCCAAATTTTATTTGATTCTAGAGCCAACTACTCCTTTATATCGCTTGAATTTGGTAGAAAACTGGCTTTGCCTGTTGATAGACTAGATAATGCTTTATTAGTCGAAGTTGCTAGTGGCAAGTTTGTACCTGTTAGCCATCGTATGAAAAACATTTTAATTGACTTGAATGGGAATAAGTTCCACGAGCAATTATTGCCTATCGAACTTAACGGTTTCGACATCGTGTTGGGAATGGATTGGCTTAGCGCCAATGATGCCGAAATTTTATGCAAGAATAAAATAGTGAAAGTGAATCCACCTAGGAAGGAATCGTTTATGGTGTATGGAGATAAACGCAGAGTAAATTCTGGAATCATTTCTCTAATGAAAGCCAAAAAATGTTTGACCAAGGGGTGTACATCATACTTAGTATTCGTGATCGATGCTAAGAAGGAAAAGAAAGTGATGCAAAATATTCCTGTTGTGTGTGATTATCCGGAAGTATTTCCCGAAGATCTTCCTAGATTACTGCCCGATCGAAAAGTAGAATTTCGTATTGACTTGTTGCCCGAAACAACGCCAATTGCAAAAGCACCTTATCAATTAGCACCGACGGAGATGAAGGAGCTAATGATGCAACTTCAGGAGTTATTGGACAAAGGTTTCATTAGACCTAGTTCATCACCCTGGGGAGCTCCGGTGTTATTCGTAAAGAAGAAAGATGGAAGCATGAGGATGTGCATTGATTACCGAGAGCTGAATAAGGAAACAATAAAGAATAGATATACGTTGCCGAGGATTGATGACCTATTCGATCAGCTACAAGGTTCAAGTTATTTTTCAAAGATCGACCTAAGGTCAGGATATCATCAGCTGAAAGTAAGAGAACAGGATATAGAGAAGACTGCATTCAGGGAACGATATGGACACTATGAGTTTTTGGTTATGTCGTTTGGACTAACCAATGCTCCAGCAACATTCATGGATTTAATGAACAGAGTTTGTAATCCGTTCCTAGATAAATCTGTGATAGTGTTCATAGATGACATTCTGATTTATTCAAAAAGCCAAGAGGAGCATGGCAGACACTTGCGAGAAGTGTTAGAAATCTTGAAGAAGGAGAAGCTGTATGCGAAGTTCTCCAAATGTGATTTTTGGATTCGTGAAGTCCAGTTCTTGGGTCACGTGGTCAACCAAGAAGGGATAATGGTTGATCCAACGAAGATCGAAGCTGTGATGAAGTGGGAACAACCGAAAAGTCCCACGGAGATCCGAAGCTTTTTAGGATTAGCCGGATATTACCGAAGATTTATTCAAGACTTTTCTTCGATCGCTAGTCCATTAACAGCTTTGACCCACAAAGGAGCTACTTATGCTTGGAATGATAAGCATAAAGAAGCATTCGAGAAGCTAAAGAAGAAACTATGCGAGGCACCGATACTTTCTCTACCCGATGGAGTTGAAGACTTCGCTGTTTATAGCGATGCGTCTGGTGTTGGATTGGGTTGTGTTTTGCCCAAAAGGATAAGGTGATCGCATATGCATCTCGACAGCTGAAAGAGCATGAAAAGAACTACCCGACTCATGATTTGGAGTTGGCAGCGATAGTTTTCGCTCTGAAAATATGGAGGCATTACCTCTATGGCACGAAGTGCAAACTTTTTACTAATCATAAGAGTCTCCAATATCTCTTTGGTCAGAAAGAATTAAATATGAGGCAACAACGCTGGCTGGAATTACTTAAAGACTACGACTGTGGGATACTTTACCACCCTGGTAAAGCCAATATTGTTGCTGATGCTCTCAGTCGGAAAGTCAATCTTGAATGGAGAACGCCAAGAGCGTTGAGAATTGAAGTTGTCTCGACTATTTTGGAAAGTATAAAGAAAGCTCAAAGCGAAGCTTCTGAGAAGAATGACCGGAAGGAGGAACGTTTGGGCAAAACGTTGGTGTTCGGTGTAAACAGTCATGCACTGAAGGTGTTCCAAGATCGGATTTGGATACCTAAGACAGGAGGAGTCAGAGATCTTCTGATGGAAGAAGCTCACAAAATCATGTACTCGATTCATCCCGGTAGCACAAAAATGTGTAGGGACCTGAAACCCTATTATTGGTGGCCGACGATGAAGCTCGACATTGCGAAGTATGTGGCCAAGTGTGTGACTTGTGCAAGAGTCAAGGCACAACATCAGAAACCATACGGGAGTTTAGAACCATTACCTGTGCCTATGGGTAAGTGGGAAGACATTGCTATGGATTTTGTCACTAAACTGCCCAGAACAAAAAGTGGTCACGACATGATTTGGGTGGTCATTGATCGATTCACTAAGAGTGCGCATTTCATAGCAGCCAACGAGAAATGTCTATGGAAAAGCTTGTGAATTCTTACGTGAAGGAAATTGTGAGGCTTCACGGTGTTCCGTTAGCGATTGTGTCGGATCGTGATAGCCGTTTCACCTCACGATTTTGGAAAAGTCTACAAGAGGACCTGGGTACCAAGTTGTGTTTAAGTACAGCTTACCATCTGCAGACTAATGGTCGGAGCGAACGGACAATACAAACACTTGAAGATATGCTGAGAGCGTGTACCTTGGAATTCCTAGGTAATTGGGATGAACATTTACCTTTGGTAGAATTTTCCTATAATAATAGTTTTCACTCGAGCATAAAGATGGCACCTTATCAAGCATTGTATGGACAGAAGTGTCGTATACCGTCTTGTTGGCTTGAGGCTGGGGAAAAGCAGTTTATGGGGCCAGAGATAGTCCATCAAACTGCTGAAAAGTTGAAAATAATTAGGGAGAGAATGTTAGCAGCTCAGGACCATCAAAAGAGCTATGCTGACAAAAAGCGAAGACCGATGACTTTTGAAGTTGGAGATTCGGTTTTGCTTAAAGTCTCGCCGTGGAAGGGACTTATAAGATTTGGTAAAAGGGGAAAGTTAAGTCCAAGGTTTATTGGACCGTTTAAAGTTCTTCAGAGGATTGGGAACCAAGCTTACAAGCTCGAACTACCAGAAGAACTGAATGGAATTCATAACACTTTCCATGTGTCTTATTTGAGGAAGTTCACGGGAGAAGTTCCCGACATAATTCCACTTTCAGAGTTGAGGATCGATGAGAACAAGAGGTTGATTGAGGAACCAGAGGCAATCGTTGACCGAAAGACTATGAAGTTGCGACGTAAGATGGTTGAGTTAGTGCTTGTCCGATGGAAACACGTGAATGGGCCAAATCTCACTTGGGAGACGGAGGGTGACATGATGAGTCGCTATCCGCATTTGTTTGCTGATGTGTGATTCCGGGGACGGAATCATTCTAAAGTGGGGAGAATTGTAACGCCCGTGTTTCTGGGCTTGCCATTTTTAGCAATGTAATAGTCTAGGTTAACCCTTGTAACCCAAATTGAAATAATAAAAATGTATTATTTGTGAATTATGTGGATTATGTGTGTTTTCTTAATTATTATAATTTAATTAAATTAAGAATAAAATGAGCATCAAAATTTAAGTGTAAAATAAACTCGATATCTTTGGATAATGTTGTAGTAGTTGAAACGAGAATCCCGACCTTCTAAAAATAAATAATAAAAATAAAAGTCAAAATTAGCCAACGGAGTCTAAATGAAAGTTTTAGAGTATGGTCTGACCTTCGCGTGGATATAAAGAACGTCGAAAATGGAGCTCGTATGCGAAATTTACGCAATTTAGAAGTTCGACGAGTCAATTATGCCCAGCGTAATTTGAGTACGCCCAGCGTACTCAGTCGGATGCAACTTGTCTGACCAATACTCGAGTGCCACCAGTCGACGCACGCAGTGACATCAAAGTACGCCCCGCGTAACTCGAGTACGCCCCACGTAATCCCAGACCCTCAGCCTATAAATAGAACTCGAAATCAGCCATTTTCTCTTGTTCAAACTCTTTCTTCTCTCTAGTTTTTGCCTCGTTTTGCGTGCCATTTGTACCCCGAAGCCCCGGTAATATTCCTGAGCCCCGAAGCAAGATCCAAAGCCCCGAGGATCCCGAAGAGCATTATTCGCGAGCCGAAGCCCTGCCCGCGAGGAGCCCGGTTTTTGGGAAAATCTTCCAGATCTACGGAGAGACACTACTTCTGCAAGCCGTAGTGTTGCCTGATCATCTTCTGATCAAGTGAGTGTGTAGTTATTTTCATTCCAACGCAATATTATGAAGTATTTAATATAAAATACGTGCTACGTGTATATATTTTTGTGGTTATATGTGTGAATGTATATATTCACTCTCTTCTATCTCATAGATCTGATATATTCTCTATGAAATACGTGTTATGTGTGAATGCCTCATCTGTTATGTGGAATATGTATTTATTAAAGCATGCTATACAGGTTTTTAAACAATGTATAAAAATGTATATTTTTATCTACTAATATGTTGGGTAGAACATGGGTAGATAATTGGTGTGTAATAAACAGATGAGAGGCCTCGGTGTTATTGGTGTTATTCTAGTCATTCAGCAGAGTATGGATGACGACCACAGACTATTCTAGACTGTCCTGTGGAACACTAGCAGGCTCATTACCTGTAGGTTTTGTGAACGACGTGTTCGCCGGTGTACTCTATCCCCCACATGGTTGCCTTTAGGACACTTATTGTTGAGGAAGCCCCACTGTAGTAATGTCCGTCTCGATGAAAATCCTGAATTAGGTTCCTTATAATAGAAGTTATTTTAGAGACGTAAAGTGAGGATAACAGGAATGGGTAATCAGGTTTATTGTGAATTGTTGAAATTAAATATAATTATTGTGGGTTGAAAACCCCATATGCTCACCAGGCTCCCAAGCCTGACCCACTCAGTTTATTTGTATTACAGGAAGTGGCGCAAGAGCTTAAGATGGGCGAATCATCAAGTTGTTTTTGTTTACAAGTCTGTATATGTATATATTTGTTGAACGACTTGTAATGTTATCGTTTATGCTTTATGATCTGTATCGGAACATGACATCCCGACTTTTGATTTATGAAATGAAATCATATTTCTTTATGAAATGTTTTGATAAATAACTATTTTTATCATGTTTTGTTTTTGGGAACAAATTCCGCATCTTTTTTAAAACTAAAAGGATTTACTCTGAAAATGTTTAAAAAGCAAAAATGAAATCGGTCTTTTCTGGCCGAGATTTTGGGGATGTCACACATGCGTCAATACAGCTCTACTCACACACCCCATCAAAATGGTGTTGCTGAAAGGAGAAACAGAACATTGAAAGACGCTGCAAGGACGATGCTGTGTGATTCAAAGCTACCAGTCTTCTTTTGGGACGAGGCGATAAACACTGCCTGCTATATTCAAAATCGCGTGTTGATCAAGAAAGCTCAGATGAAGACCCCGCATGAAATTTTATATAATCACAAGCCATCAGTTAGTCATTTCAGTGTGTTTGGCCGTCCTTGCACCCTTCTTCACTTAGATACCAACCCGAAGTTTAATGCCAAGGCCGATGATTGTTACTTCGTAGGGTATGCTACTCGCACTGCTTATAGAGTCTAAAATAAGAAGACAAAACAAATTATGGAATCCTATGACGTGCGTTGGCTGGAAGAAAATGAGACGGACACTAAAGTGGGTCCGGATTGGCTGTTTGATTACACGTCGCTGTTCAAATCAATAAATGTGTCGTCGAGTGGCTCATATGGATTTGTTTCTCATTCGAAGAAGACTTCTGAAGATGAAGATGAAGAAGTTGTCTACAAACCTCCATCTACATCCTCAAAAGTAGGAGGTATTTGTAACATACACATTTAGTTATCGTATTTTGTCTTTTAAAAGTGAATAATATTATGAAATATTATATGATTTTGAGCATTGAGTTCTAACAGATAGATTTTACTAGAAACAAAGTAAAACTATGTTCATAATCACTCAGAAAATATTGGAAATCATATGAGATTCCAATCTAATGTCAAGTATTGAAATATAACAAAAATATAAAATTTGAAATAAGTAAAACTTTATTATTGAAAGTTGTAGATAATCTCGTTAGAAACATTTAGGCGAAAACCTCATCGAAATCCGAGTTATAACAAAGAAGTAATGACCAATCGAAGATCCGCGACAAAACCAGCGCATCGTCGAATGACGTAAAAAGTGGGTTTTTGATAAACTACTTTTTAGCCTTGGTGATCTAAATGAAAGTCGTAGTATTCGTTAAACCGAGAATTTTCATAAAACGAACGTCAAAATCTGACTTCGTATGAGGAAGTTATGATTTTTCTAAGTTTCGGTATAGCGGTAGACCGCTAAAAACTCGAAATAAAGATCGAACGATATTTAGCCGACACAACCTAAATAGGAATTGAAGGTCTTGTCAATAGTAGTACAACGGTATAAAGACTGACGAAAACGGACGTCGGATGAAGATGTTATGAATTTTTAACGGATTTCCTGTCGCTGCCCATTAAAAATATAACAATAAAAATGAAGTCAAAATTAGCCCATGGAGTCTAAACAAAAGTTGTAGAGTATATTCTCACCTACGCGTGCATATAAAGAACGTCAAAAATGGAGTTCGTACGTAAAAGATATGAATTTTGAAGTTATTAAATAACAATAAATCAAAATTCAGAATCTTATCCGAGGGTGTACGCCTAGCGTACACGAGGCTACGCCCAACGTACCTCGCACGTAAGGGATCCGGAGCCATCCACGTCGAACCTTTCTTCGCGTTATGCCACGTAGAGACACGTCCGAGGCCCAAATACTGTGCTGTTGCCACGCCTCGTACACCCAGCGTACTCCGAGGCTTCAAACAGCTATAAAAGGGACGAGAGACAGCCCGATTTTATTTGGAAACTTTCACTCCTTTACACCCTATACTGTATATTTAGCCCCCTTTTAACCCCTCGAAGTCCCTGTTTCAATCCCGACACCTGAAGCAAGTCCCGATGCCCCGAAGTTCCAGAGAAAATTATATTTTCAAGTCGAAACTCTGCCCGAGTAAGGTCGCTTTTCAACATAAATTTCCCAGTTTCGTCATAGAAAGTCGTATTTAGAGCCGAAGTGCTGCCCAGACTAATCCCCGGTTATTTCATGGTGAGTTTAATATATAAGAACAATTTTTTGTTATGTGTTATATGTGCTATGTGCTTTTCAGTGTTACTATTCTGAATTATTTTCCAGTGTTATTTTTATTTCTGCTGTTTATGATAGCAAAGCTATACCTTTGACCATGTGATATGTGAAAGGACTTAGATTCATGGTGGTATTGCTATGTAGCATATGGCCATGTAGAGCATGTCTCCATAAGAGAATGACTTATATTTCTATGGCATTGGCAGATGGTTAGACAGGGCTAATAGCCTGAAATCTTCCGAAATGTTTAAATCAGAATGTGTATGTCTTACGTGCCATTTGGGCTGAAGCTTTATTGATGTCTATCAAGTATTTTAATTGTCATGTCTTATTGATCATATATCTTTGAATCAGATTATTCATTGATATGGAAAGCATGTCATATGATACTCTTTTGTCTTTGTTGTTCCTTGTTCCTCTTTGCTTCTGCCATATTGAAGTATATATATGACATAACGTTATATTGTATCTATTTTTGAACACACTAAGCGTCACCGCTTACCCTCTCAATGTTTAACAAATTTGCAGGAGATAAGTAACCAGTATGGTTATATATTGTCGGAAGATGTAGAATAGTTTTTACTATTACTTTTGTACTTCGGTTTATGTATGTATAAAATTACAATATCCTGGGTAGTTATGTAAAATCTTACAACATAGTCGGTTTCTATCCAATCTTTTGTAATCAATTTATTAATTTAAAAATACTATTTTATAAATATGCATGTAGCATGTTTTGGGATAACAAATGTTTTAATTATGAAAGTTTGGGTCTTTCAGAAGCAGTTGAGCCAATCCTCACCATTGATGCTGTTGGGTTTTGAGCATTCTAACTCTCGTATGGTGTAGATGCAACCCTAGAAACCTTGGATCTATGTCTGACTAAGATACATGCAAAATGATTTTCCAAGGTTCATAATCCTATCTAGCATACATGGGGATCTTTTATTCTAATAGTTAGTAAGAATTACATACCTCTTTGTAGCTTGGATTCCTTTGAAACCTTGTGAGCCTAGCACCTCAAGTGTGATGACTCAAATGCTTCACACAACACCAAGTACGCTTGTCATAAACTCTAAGAGAATAAGAACACTTAGATTTTCAGCTAGCCCTCTTTGATTCACTCTAGTGGCCGAAAATTGTGAATAATAGCTTCTTTATATAGTATGTTAGAATTAGGGTTACACCATGTAAACCCTAATTGTCATGACCTTTCATTTCCATGACCTATGGGTTATGTAACCCCCATGGAGCATCCATGGAGCATCTTATGGGTTTAACCCAACTTGATAATCCATGGAGCCTTGGCCCAGTATATAAGTTATGGATGATTGACACAATCAACCCATATATTTAATTAGTCTTCTTTTGATCACATAATTAATTCTAAATTAATTATTGATCAATACTAACTAAATACTATTATTCTTATTATTAATATATTAGAACTTATAATATATTAATAAACCAAAAGTGTCTTATTTCTCTCATTTAGTCTATCCAAGTGCATGATTCCATGCAACCCAAATGGACCTTGTCGGGTCGGGTCAAGTACATACCAAATATAGTTATGGACTTAGATACTATATCCAACAGTCTCCCACTTGGATAAGTCTAATAACTATAGTTGCAAGTATGACTTCAGGAACCGATAATCAATCGTAGCTCTTTCAAGGTCTCTCAGAACTGAGAAGATGATGGTGTGCCATTTTAGATAAGTGATCATATAATCCTCCATTCTGGATATTAGTCGGACAAACACATGGAACAATGTCTTTCTATTGTCTAGCAGTTGTTTCCTGATTTCCGATTTGTTTGACATAGAACTTAATTGAACTCATCAATTTAGTTCTGACAGGGCTCGGTACATGGGTCAAACAAAATCATCGAGGGGCCTAGATATCGCTTCTAATCCAAGAAGGAACAAATAATCTTCGACTCATATGTTTTCTCTACTACTTGTTGAATTACACATAAAGGTACGTTTCATAACATCGAGTTACCAATGCGTTTTCGTACAATCAATGCGTAACCAACTCATAGGTAACAAATCATATGTCTAGGTTTGAAGACTTATATGATATTACCGTCTCACGATCACTAGAGATAAATTCCATGAAGTGATACCAGTGAGCGTGGGTTGAATCCAATACTCAGAACTTATTAGCACTCATGAGTGTTGTAGCCCCCTTTATCCAACATATTGTACCTCTACAAACCAACCCATGACAGTCTTGATTCATATGTACTTCCAACATATAATTGACTTTGCAGAATTTGAATAATATGATATATAACATAACATAATTATTCTGGAAGTCAAAACATGCAAAAAAAATACTAGTAAATGATTGACAAGAGATAGCAACACCTTACTCATAAATAACAACTTTTATTTATCATCAAATGTCAATTACATTTTACATATTTCAAAATTACCTAACTTCTAAAAACTAATATCATCTCTTAGCCCTATGCACCTAGCCTGCTGATGATCCTTAACCCTACTCAGTCCGTTCATGAGGGGATCTGCCAGGTACTCATCTGATGATACCCACTTTACCGCGATGATTCCTTCTTCTATTCGATGTCTGATGAAATGATATTTTCTGTCGATGTGCCTGGATCTCCCGTGATCCCTTGGTTCCTTTGCTAAGGCAACTGCACGTTCACTATCACAAAAAATTTCCATGAGCTCCTCAATAGCTAGTACAACTCCAAGGTCTCCGATGAAGTTCCTTAGCCATATACCCTCATTTGCTGCTTCACTTGCTGCTATATACTCTGATTCACAAGTGGAATCAACCACTGTATCTTGCTTGGAACTTTTCCAAGTAATTTCCCCTCCATTTAGGGTAAAGACCCAGCCCGACTGAGAGCGGAATTTATCTCTATCAGTCTGAAAAATAGCATCACTACACCCTGCTACTTTCAATTCATCACTCCCACCAAGGGTAAGGACCCAGTCCTTAGTCCTTCGCAGGTACTTGAGAATATTCTTTACTGCAGTCCAGTGAGCCTTGCTAGGATTACCCTGATATCTGCTAACCATGCTTAATGCAAAAGCAACATCAGGATGAGGACAATTCATAGCATACATGATCGAGCCTACACCGGAAGCATATGGGACTTGACTCATCTCAGCTTTCTCTTCATATGTACTCGGGCTCTGAATTTTACTCAATCTGGCATTACACTGAATAGGTAAATATCCTTTCTTGGAATTTTCCATACTGAACCTCTTCAGCACTTTGTCCAAGTAGGTACTCTGACTAAGTCCAATTAGTCTTTTACTCATGTTTCTCAAAATCTTTATCCCGAGGATATAGGCAGCTTCTCCTAGATCTTTCATAGCGAAACACTTCCCAAGCCAGGATTTCACTTCCTGCAAGGTTGGGATGTCATTTCCTATGAGCAGTATGTCATCCACATACAATACCAAAAAGCTAACTATACTCCCACTAGCCTTGACATATATACAAGATTCATCTTCACATTTCGAAAAGCCAAACTCTTTGACTTTCTCATCGAAGCAAAGATTCCATCTGCGAGGTGCTTGTTTGAATCCATATATGGATTTTTCAAACTTACACACCCTATTAGGGTATTCTGTACTTACAAAACCCTCTGGTTGAACCATGTAAACATCCTCAGCCAACTTTCCATTAAGGAAAGCGGTTTTGACATCCATTTGCCATATTTCATAATCATGAAATGCAGCAATGGCTAACAGAACCCTAATAAACTTAATTTTGGCCACTGGTGCAAAGGTCTCATCATAATCAACTCCCGGAGTTTGAGAATAACCCTTTGCAACCATTTGCGCCTTATAAGTGTGTACATTACCATCCATGTCGGTCTTCTTCTTGAAAATCCATTTGCACCCTACTGTCATACGACCTGGTACATTGTCAACCAAGTTCCAAACTTGATTGTCATATATTGATTGTATCTCGTTATCCATAGCCTTTTTCCATTTAGCTGACTTAGGGCCTGGCATGGCTTCCGTTTAGCCGTTAGGCTCTTCCAGATTTATCAGTGTATTATCAGTGATAAGGTTATTGTCTTCTTCAGTAATACGGAAACCATAATAATGTTCAGGTGCATTGCTAACTCTGGTGGAACGCCTCAGAGGTATGGACTCTTCAGTCAGCTCAACAGGAGTTTCCTCCTCAGGTTGATGGCTAGGGTTTGAGGTTCCTTCACCGCTTGACTCTTGAATTTCTTCAAGGTCAACTTGCCTCCCCTTGGCTTATGAGTTCTCTCTCTCGAAAGACTCCTCTTCTTGCTACAAAGACCACATTGTCACTGGGTCTGTAGAAGATATAACCAAAAGATTTATGTGGGTAGATGATGAAAATACACGTCTCACTTCGAGGTTCGAATTTTTCGTGAGTCTCGCATCTCACAAAAGCCTCACAACCCCAAACCTTGATGTGGTCTAGATTTGGAACTTTTCCAGTCTATATCTCGTGACGTGTTTTGGCAACCTTCATTGTAGGGACAAGTTTAAGGATATGGGCAGCACTCTCTAAGGCATACCACCAAAATGAGATTGGTAGCAAAACTCGACTCATCATGGAACGAACCATGTCCGACAAGGTTCGATTGCGCCTCTCAGCTAAACCATTCAACTCTGGTGTTCTGGGAGGTGTCAGTTGTGAGAGTATCCCACATTCCTTAAGATAGTCAAGGAACTCGGTACTAAGATTCTCACCACCTCGATCGGATCGAAGCATCTTACTGTTCCTGCCCAACTGATTTTCCACTTCTTGCTTAAACTCTTTGAATTTATCAAAGGTTTCCGACTTATGTTTGATTAAGTAGATATATCCATATCTACTAAAATCATCAATAAAAGTCACATAAAAGCGCTTAGCATCTCTAGTGGCGGTTCTGAAGGGTCCACACACATTTGTGTGTATGAGATCCAACAAACCTTCACCCCTAGCACAAATACCAGTAAAAGGTGACTTTGTCATTTTTCCAAGTAGAAAAGATTCACAACTATCATCCGAATTTAATTCAAATGATTCCAAGACTCCATCCTTTTGGAGTTGGCCTATGCGTTTCTTGCTTACATGTCCAAGATGACAATTCCATAAAGATGCTTTATCTAAGCTAGTGGAAGAATCGATACACAATACATTATTTCCTAAGTTATCTACAACAGATACAGTTTCATACACACCATCACAAGGTAATGCTTTAAAATAAAGAACACTATTATAGAAAGCATCAATACCACCACTTTTATTATCAAAATAAAAGGTGAAACCTTGTTTATACAATGCATGAAAGGAAATAACATTTCTTGCCATTTCTGGCGAATAACAACATTTATTCAAGTATAATTTAAATCAATTATCTAGTAACAAGGAATAAACTCCAATCTTGGTGACAGGTGAAACTTTCCTATTCGCCATGATTAGGTTTATCTTTCCATGCTCCAAATCCTCACTTCTTCTTAGTCCCTGCAGATCAGAACATATGTGAATTCCACAACCTGTATCAATGACCCAAGACTTAGAAAGAGGTGATTTATTAGACAATATAGTGTATATACCTGCATGGTTGGGTTTTACTCACCCATCCTTAAGATCTTGCTGGTATTTAGGGCAGTTTCGCTTCCAGTGCGACTTTTCATGGCAATAGAAGCATTCAGCCTCATTAGGGTTAGCAGAAGGAGTGACAAAACCTTTCTTTGTTTTTCTTGAAGATGAGACTTCAAGGGTGTTACCCTTGGTACCCTTAGAAGGGTTCTTTCTCTTCTTACGTTTGCCATGCCCGATTGCCAAGACATTAGCCGCAGTAGGAGTAGGAGTAGGAGGAGTAGTAACACCCGACATACCCTTCAGACTACTTTGTGCAGTCTTTAAGAGTTCTTGAAGTTTACTAAGTGTAACTTCTTCCTTATTCATGTGGTATGTCATTCTAAATTGATCATAACATGAAGGTAAGGAGTACAAAATGATATCTATTGCCAACTCCTCAGAAAAGTCAACATTCAGTTTCTTCAAGCGATCCACAAATCTTTGCATTTTATGCATGTGGGTCGTGAGGGACTCATTTTCCTTCATTTGGGTGGTTATCATGGAGGAGATTATTTCATACCTCTCTTGACGTGCACTTTGCTGGTATCGCTCCATCAAGTCCATGTGCATCTCAAAAGGGTTATAGTCCTCATTGGACTTTTGGAGGTCATCTGTCATTGTGGTAGTCATGATACATGCTACTTTGATAGCATCCCTTTCATGTGCTTGAAATGCAACAATCTCCTCTGGGTAGCAGTTGACTCATCAATCTCCTCCAGCTCCCTATCAAGGACATATTCTCTGTCCTCATAGCGAGTGACCATCCTAATGTTTTTGATCCAATCCATAAAATTTGATCCATTAAAGATGATTCTCCCACAAATGTTCATGAGAGAGAAGGAGCCAGTAGGGTTTGAGCAAGAAGCATTGTTTTTGGAAGACATCTGAAATTAAAGAATAAGTTTAGATTAGATTTCAGGATAGTCCATATTAAAGCACCCAAATTCTATATTAAGGCTAGGACCCAACAAAATATTTTATAACTTCGAAGAGGGATGCCGTAATCCAAGCTATAAAATATTTGAAGGTAGGTGAATGACGATTCACCAATTTCCACCATAAAACGGAATAAATCTTATTAGGTTTAAATTGGTTTAGAAATTCCTAGGTTCTTTGAGATTCATTGAACTTTTCAATGGCATGTTTCAATCTCGAGTGTGCCCTTCAAGTTTTGTGTCTGGGATGTCGAGGATCACATAACAAGGTGTGAAGTAACCATGCAAATTACTTGGTACACTTAATGCATTACCGCCCAATCGAAGTGTCGGTTAACCACATGCGCTCCAACGATACTATGATAAACATTAAGTCACCCTTTGCTTACCTTGATAAGTCTAAGTTAGTGTGCCGGTTAACCACACACGCCCCACTAGTGTGTCGGTTAACCACACACGCCCCACTAGTGTGCAAAGTGTAATTTCATGGATTAGCACCCTATTCACATTTTCCTAAAGTAACTAAGATTGGGAATTAATAAATGTTTAGTTACTTTAGTATATTCATAATACTTATTATGAGAATTTATAAGTCCTTGTCCTACCCGTTCGGCTAACGACCCTCCACCGATCAAGGAAACGGTGGGTGAGAGTGGACACCCATTAAGTTGTCATTTTATAGGCAACAACCTTATACCCCCCCCCCTTATAGACCGACATCGTGAATGAGGCGTACTAGCGGTAAGATGACTTGATCTTATACATATATAATTATTATTCAGTTATAATATTATAAAGTATAAGGGTTGAATTTTAATATTTAAAATTCTAAGGGTTGGAACTAGAGTTTTAATTATGACTATACTTGTTCCAAAACTTGAGGGCAAGTTTTGTAAACTTTCAAAACTTTTTATTTCTCGTAACTTATGATTTTATTAGAGTATTAAAATGAAGACTCTTCATTTTCATAACTCTTGTGTTCTTTTAATGGTTTTAATTCAAGTGTGACTCTTGGTTTTACATAAGTTGAGGACAAGTTATGGACTACATTAAAACACACAATGATCAAGAATTAACTAACATGGAGGTTACAAATAATTCTTATGATCATCTAAATTCATAAGTTCAAGAACATGATTATCAAGAATTTCAAGAATCATAACAAACTTATATAAAACTTGTAATTTTTTATAATAGCCATTGAAAATGGATTAGCATAAACATTACACTAACTAAAACACGTTTTAAAACACCAAAACAGTTTACGGTATTGTTTCTAGTCCATTTCCAGCATCACAACTCGAAAATCTGGACACTGCAGCCTCTACTCGTCGAGTGCATGAACAGACTCGACGAGTAGCATGCATTTCTTCATGGACTCGTCGAGTCCCGCCATGGACTCGGCGAGTTCATACTTGCAGTGATCAAAAAAATCGTTTTTCAGCTATTTTGCATCAAGTCTCAAACAAACAAGCCTAGGCTCTGATACCACTGTTGGGTTTTATGCATTCTAACAGTCCTATGGTGTACATGCAACCCTAGAAACCTTGGATCTATGTTTGACTAAGATACATGAAAAATGATTTTCCAAGGTTCATAATCCTATCTAGCATACATGGGGATCTTTTATTCTAATAGTTAGTAAGAACTACATACCTCTTTGTAGCTTGGATTCCTTTGAAACCTTGTGAGCCTAGCACCTCAAGTGTGATGCCTCAAATGCTTCACACAACACCAAGTACACCTGGAATAAACACTAAGAGAATAAGAACAGTTAGATTTTCGGCTAGCCCTCTTTGATTCACTCTAGTGGGCGAATATGGTTAATAATAGCTTCTTTATATAGTATGTTACAATTAGGGTTACACCATGTAAACCCTAATTGTCATGAGCTTTCATTTCCATGACCCATGGGTTATGTAACCCCCATGGAGCATCCATGGAGCATCTTATGGGTTTAACCCAACTTGATAATCCATGGAGCATTGGCCCACTATATACGTTATGGATGATTGACACAATCAACCCATATATTTAATTAGTCTTCTTTTGATCACATAATTAATTCTAAATTAATTGTTGATCAATACTAACTAAATGTTATTATTCTTATTATTAATATATTAGAGCTTATAATATATTAATAAACCAAAAGTGTCTTATTTCTCTCATTTAGTCTATCCAAGTGCATGATGCCATGCAACCCAAATGGACCATGCCGGGTCGTGTCAAGTACATACCAAATATAGTTATGGACTTAGACTCTATATCCAACAGAAGCTAGCCTTCTCTTGGGCATCATCCAGTTCTTTGTTAGCACCAAAGAGTGTTGGATCATTGTCCACACACACCTTAGTCCTCGGATAGCTAAGCACCATAAGATCCTAGTTCACCCACAAAAACTTCTCCTGCCAATTCTTCTTGTGTTTCTTATAGTGAATGAGGGTAGGGAGTCCCCGCCTATGAGAAAGGGTTTAAGTCCTAGACTGGGTGGAAGGATTGAAAAAAATTCTTGAGCACCAAGACAGCTGGCTAATGGCCTAGGGCACGACAAAGAAGCTCAAAACCCACTATCATGTTTATGGCGATTGGGGTTAGTTCTCTCACGGATGATCAGATTGAAAATGTTTGTAGTGGGAAAATGCAGACCCAACGAACAAGGGAATAAGAGTTCCGACCTTGCCCTCGGGAGGACTATAGAGTGACGCATCAGGAAGAGGAATTTGAGCCCCAAATTCGGGGACAACCCCAAATCGAATCTGAAAGGACTCCCATTCCTCAGCAGCAAGTTCCCTTCCAGAAGAACGATCGGTAGCCATGGAAGAATGCAAAGAAAAGGTTGAAATGGTTCTTTGTGGCAAGAAAGTTGAAAGAGAAAGGTAGAGAATGAGGTGGAAACGCCTGGAGGAACAAGGGATCAAATGCCATTAAAGGAGTAGCGAACCATCTCATGATTAACTCGCCGAAGAACGGCAAATTCGTCCTGACAACTGCACAAAGTAGCAATAGTAGCCTGCCATGTGTGTACAGGTAGACCAGAACGACCCTGCCACATCACAAACACAAAATCCGATTGGTCTAAGGGACTTGTTAACGTTGTCGTATACGGCCATATTAAACTTAACGGAAAGCACTAACGTGGTGTTATCAAGCCAGGACCTTGGCCAGGACCCGACCTTGGCCCGAGTGGGCCAGCATTGAGCTGGTAGCTCGCTTCCTCTCATGAGGAAAGAACATTCCTCGAAATCTTCTCATTCTCTCATGACCAATCAGGTCATTAGAATGAGTCTGGTGACACCCAGAACTGACGTCACCTGGTATTAGTTATTGTGGGCATACTCTTCCCAATAAGAGGGTGCCACGTCTCAATCCAACATGGGAGAGTCAACAGGTATAAAAGGTTCCCATCCTGCCCAAGGAAGGGATCCAGCTTCTTCCCCATACCATTTACCCTGAAACTCTCTCTAATTGGGAATTAACTTAATCTTCAGAGTGACGTCCCGGGAGAACTCTTGATCGTCCTTTAACGATTCTTCTATGTTGTGTACGCAGGAAAAGCACCGGGACAAACCCGTTCACAAGCTACCAATCCCCTGATTAGCATTTCACAACATGAACCTTGTTTAAATTTATATTGTTTATGAAGTATATAGCAATGACCAGGTTATTTTTCCTTTACGAAACATGATGGTTGCTGTACATAAGCTAGTTTTTCAAGTTTACCATTAAGAAAAGCACAATTCACATCGATTTGAAAAGTTTCAAAGTTTTGTGAACAACATAAGCCAAGAAAATGCAAAGATATTTCAATCTTGCAACCGAAGCAAATGTCTCTCTATAGTCAGTGCCATCTTCTTGAAAATATCCTTTTACTAGCAGCCCTGCTTTGTTTCACACAACATTAACTTATTTATCCTAAACCTATATGATATCGATAAAAGAAACATCTAGAGGTTTTGGAATTAATCTCCAAACCTTGTTTCATTCAAATTCACTAAGCTTTGCTCGCATTGATTGTTCCTAATATGAATGATCTCTTAAATTACTTACTATCTTTGGTGTAATTTTTGAGATAAATATGAAAAATTCTTTATTTGCATTCAAAAAAGTTTGTTTCTCCCTTTGTTGAGACCGAGTAAGAACACTCGTTAATGTTTCCCCTATCACTAGTGACCGTGGATGATCATTTTTCCACATGATTAATGAAGGACAATTGGAATCATATTTAGGAATAACTTCACAATAAACTTCTTCAGTTTCTGAACAATCACCATTGTCTCTAATTTCCTGATTCTCCCTATGGATTTGAGCATTATTTAGAGAATTCTCCGCTAGACTTGAGTACTATCAATTGGAATTGTATCATACGTAGGTACAGTTTTTCATGGTTGTACATTGAGAGTTTCTTCACTCCCCCCATCAACTGCAACATTTGTAGAATTGTAAGTAGTTGAAAAATCTTACTCAGCTTCGATATCATTTACGGCTTCATCAACTCATCACCTTCATTATCAACTGCTTTTTCCTCGGACGAAATTATCATATTAGGATCATAAAAGAAATCCAAGAAATCACCATCAAATCTCACGAGTGGAATCGTTTTGGAACATGAAGAGGGAAAGACTTCTTTACATTGTGAAACTTCTTTCTGAAAAGATTTTATGTAATTATCATTAAAAGCAACATAGTAACTTTCCTCATTCTTCTTAGACTTCATGTTGAGAACTCTATAATCCTTTGAAGTAAAAGAATATACCAAAAAATATGCTCATCAACTTTCACATAAAATTTATTTCGTTGCTTCTTTGAATTATAAAGAAAAGACCTAGAACCAAATACATGTAAGAAATTTCATTCGGTTTATGGTTATATGTTATCTCATAAGGAGTAATAAAAAAAAATCTTATTAATGTAAGATCTATTTTGAGTAAAGCATGTAGTTCCACTTGCATCAACCCAGAAATAGAGTGGTGAATTTGCAAAAGAGAGCATTGTTCTCGCAGCTTCATAGAGAGATCGGATTCACATCTCAACAACACCATTTTGTTAATGAGTATAAGGGAATGAAAGTTTATGACTGATTTCTTTGTTTGTCAAAAATTCTTCAAATCCTTGATTTTTGAATTTAGTTTTGTTATCACTCTGAATCTTCCTTACGGGCTTTCCTATTTGCAACTCAACTTGTTTCACAAAGTTAATCATCTCTATATGGTTTTAGATTTTTGTTTAAGAAAGAAACCCACATAAATCAAGAAAAATCATTAAGAATAACAAGTATATACTTATTATCAACGACGCTATCAGTTAAATATGGACCACATAAGTCATTGTGAAGTAGTTCAATAAGTTCGAAAATCCTAGTATTCATGATAAATGAATGAATCTTCTGAGTTTGGTTTCCTATTTCGCAATGAAATTCCTCGCACAAGATCACCCAAAACTAGTTTGATGATATATTTAAAGTTAAAATGCGAGAGCCTTCTATGCCATAACCAACTATCATCAGAATTTGCTTCCATAAGCAAACAAATAGATGATTTTCCTTCAATAAGATTTATGTCAAATGGATACATCTATTGTTTCCTTTTGGAACTCAATTGTGGATTCTTTTATTGGATTAGGGTGTCAAAGGTTTTAGGTAAATTGGTATATTTAATGAATAATATTAAAGTACCTTTTGGGTTGCCGTCATAACCAGAAAATGGCATGGATTGATATTAGGAGATAGATAAATAATTTATTAATATATTATTGGATTAATATATTAATTAGAAATAGAAGTAATTCATTAAGAATTAATCAATGTTAATGTAATTAATTGTTCTTGATTATTTATAATTAGTTAACAGGTCTAAGGGTTAGAGTGTAATTATTCAAAATTTGATCAAGGAAGCATTGTAGAACGTCCTTAGCAGGTGACCATTTTGAGTTGCCCTTCTACGGTTCCTGGAAGCCTCCTTGGTTGATAAGGAATGTGAAATTGAATTGAAATATATTATTTTTATTTTGAGTTCAAATTATCATTTCTACAACTATAAATAAGGAACTCCACAAGACTCAAAAACTTGAGCATAAACACAAGGATTTTTGAAATCCCTCTCCAACCTCTCTAATTTCAAGATGAGGATTTTCCTAAGGTTTGGGTGTGACTCATTAGAGACTTCCACACTATTGGGTCTAGCATTCCGAGAAGGGTTCTTCAAAGTACATTTCTATTTTCAATAATAGCAATAAGGTATGTGGTTTTAACCTTTTTGATTTTTGATTTTAGCTAGGATTATTTATAAGTTATAAAGTATGTAGCCATTATGAGGAAATCCGTATAATTTCTAGGTTGCAGGTGTCGATAAGTTAGTTATGTAAAAACACTCTAGTATATAGAAGTAATCATGAAAACCAATTAATGGTATGAGAGCCTTACACTTGTTCTATAATTTTCACATTTGTGAAACCTTAATAGAAACCTCGAGATAAAAATTGCGTAGTCCTCTAGGATTTTCAAAACTAAAACTAGATAACCTAAACTTAATTTTAGACAATTAGGAAGGATTAGGATTAAACAAAATTAATTAATTAAAAGTCTAATTAAAGATAATTAAGTAATTCCCAAACTAATTAATTAATTTAATTAGTTGCTTAATTTAAAGATAAAATATTAAATCAAGATGGTTTACAAGATTAATTAATTAAATGTGAATCAAGATAATTAAATTTAAACCTTGTATTTTCAAAAGGTTTTAATTAACATATTTTTATGAAGTTGTTAGTGTGGCCCTTTATGATATATTTTGATACTTAACATTGAAAATTAACATTTCCATAATAAATAATTTCCAATTAATTACAAGATATATATTTATTTTTAAAGAATTAAATTCTTATAGATAATATATTTTCATCAAGGTTTTGTTAGTGAGACCCTTTAGGATTATATATTACCTAGCAATATCATTCTATAACAACTCTCAGCAATATAGATCTTTCAATCTCCCATTTGCACAAGACCCATCATAGATTGATATAGAAAGTGGTGAACGTCTAGAAACATTTCATTGCTCCCAGTAATATATGACTTACTACCACTATATTAACATCTTATATGTGTGAAATATACTAGTTTTAATCCTAAATGACTTATACAAAAACCTGTTGAGAGAAAAACTTTGAGACACACTTGAACAAACGTTAGAACAAGTATATAGCGGAATAGTTAATCTTGAGGATCTAAAAGCTCAACAATAATATTAAGAGTTAGAAGTTAGAGAGTTAGTTGCGGAAAAGTAAAGAAATGTAAATGACAACAATTTTTATAACAACTATACACATAAGCTGATTCATAACGAGGAGTGCATTCAAACCAAGTTAATAAGTGAGATCAAACTTAGTGATTGAGTCACAGAGGAATTGCTCCGAGGAGAGATTGTGACTAATTAAGAGAGTAAGAAGATTGGATAAGTAAGATAGACAGAGAACTTTGAGATGTGTATTAGAATTGGATGCGATGCACTCTTAATACATGAGTATGAGCTCTATTTATAGAGATTCATAAAGATAACAGATTTACAACCATAAGAGTAGCCATGCTGGCATACTGGACAATAAAGTGTTTTACAGAAAAGACAAATTTAAACTAGATAGAGACTGTGGTTCTGGAGACTTCGGTTGATGATTGCTGATGAAGCTTGCTTGACTGCGGTGGCTTGGAGGTTGCGGTAGCTGAAGTTCAAGAGGGTCACTTTTTTGCTTCAACAATTTCCCCCTAAGTGACCTCTTTAACTTGATCAGCTATCAAGTTTAAGGAACTTGATCAGGATCCACCAAAACTTCCTGATGTTCTCCAACCAGTTAATTCTTCTAAGTATTTCGAACTTGACCTCTACGGTGGTGTGCTTGGATTTCTCAACTGCGTTTCGGCAGATGTCAAGTTGCTTTCTGGTGAGACGATGCATGGCAGTCATAGGAATGAAATATTTGACATTGTCTGTCTTCTTCTTGAAAATGACTCCAAGTTCAGGATAGTTGGTTGCACCCAAAGACCTTTCTTCAAAACCTTCAGTAGGCATCGGTGCGGGGTCAAGCGGTGGCAGATCGACTATTTTGGAGATGGTGGGGTGAATATCTTTGTCGATCTTGGCGAAGTCACAGACTATTTCCTTCAGAAAAGTATTGGCCCTTTCAAGTGCAATCTTCATCTTCGGATGCTTCTCAGACTTTTTTTGAAACACCTTAGCGATGAGAAAGGCTTCTTCAGGGTTCATACATGGAAAATCAACCTGGGTGCGGATGTAGTCGTGTGCCCTTCTTGTCAGAGTGTACTGGATGAAATCAGCCTTCATAAACTTCCGTATCTTGTAATTCTTGACTACGGATGGTCTATCGTTAGACCATATGTGTTCAACAGGAGAGGCATTCATAACAAAGAATTGATTAAGTCTCTCGAATTCCATTGGCAGTCTTTTAGTGTCAGGAAGGTTGCGGTCAAACTGCTCAAATATAGTGAAGTATCTGGCATTGAGAGAAATTGGTACATCCCAGTATCCATCTAAAGGGGGTTCCGCATAGGTGATGTGTGGAATGTAGTCATCATCAAGCAATCTTCTGTGGGGATTCACCCAAGAGTTTATCAAGGACTCGTCCATGATAGTGTCAAATCCACACAGTCTCCATACTTCTTCAGTGAGTTTGGCTGCCTTCCAAACTCTTTTCCTTTGAGCAGTGGCAGGTGAGTCATTTGAACTCGAAGAAGACATATACTCCATCAGATTCTTGAAGTGAGGGGGAGTCTCTGGTTTTTCAGGAGTATTTTCAACTTGAAGAGGGGATTTGTGAGGTGGAGTGTGATGAGATGGTTGCGGTGAAGGTTTTGGTGTGGGAATTTTTTCAGTAGAGACTGGGGGAGTTTGATGGTGTGAGATGGAGTGGTTGGAATGATGGACTTCATCTTCACTTCCCCCTCTTGAGGAGTTCAAACCCGGAGCCTCCTCAAGCCATTTATGAAGGCCATCAACCTTGTCAAACACCACTTGAAATTGTGCTTTGAGGGCTTCGGCCAGCTCTTGATTATTGGGGATGGTGGGGTTGAAGAGTAGTTTGTTGATCTCCTTAGTGAGGTGAAGAATTTATGGACCATGGAAGTTGGCAGACAGAGATCGCAACAGTTTGTTGATTGTTGTTTGGAGAATGGAGATTGCAGATTCATAAGCAGTGTTAGTCTCAGCAATCAACTTCTCAGAATGTGAGGCTTGATCTGCAATGGCTGCTTAGAGATTGGTTTTGATTGCGGTAACCTCAGAGATGAGGCGTTCCGCAGCAGTCATATATTCTCTATGATTAGCTTGACAATTATTGTCAAGTGACCTGATCCCCATTTCGACCTTTAGAGAGATACGCTCCACAGCCATTCTCTCTCTAGTTTCCAGCCTTTCGATTCTTTCCATCAGTGACTGCGGTCCAGGAATGTCTTCTGGTTGCGGTTGATTTGGCTTGACCGTAGCTAAGATTTGATGAACCTTGGCCTGTAGACCGAGAAATTCCTTCCTTGTCACCGCATTCTTCTTCTTCTTCTTCTTCTTTTCCTTGGGCTTGGACGTTGAGTGATGATAACCAATCGATTCTTCGTCTTCATCAAACATCATAAGATCGTCATCCGAAGGAGAGGGTTTGTTTACCTCTTGGGGTTCATCATCATCAGAACCAAATATCGGATCAGAACTGACGTCTATTTCTGGTCCTTCATCTTGTGAACCTTCAGTAGTGGGAGTGGGAGGAACTTTGGAGATAAGTTGAGCAGCAGTGGCTTCCTAAATTCTGTGGAAGGTTTCAACCACCTGTGTCATCTAATCTTGAACTTTAATGATTATGGCTACGGTATTGGAATTGTTGATGGCATCTGCCCAATACTTAGCTACAACTTGTATTTCCTGTTCCTTGATCTGCTGTTGTTTGATTTATTGATCCTTGCGAGCTTGGAATACCCTACGAAAAGCGGCATTCTTGGCTTAGGCCTCATTTGAGGGTTGATATTTTCTCCAAGAATCACTTGAGTTCTCATCATCAATTCCTTGTACACGCACCAAGGTGTCGCTTGGGTTCACGGATCCTTGCACATTTGTGCTCACCGTGCCTAAACCACCTGTTTCTAATGAAAGCAGAGTAGGATTTTCTGAGCTTCCTCGGTCTCTTTTAACCGTAGTCACGTTTGGCCTCGGCTCAGTTTTGGCATGGGTGGAAAAATGCCCTGTAGTTGGGAATGTGTTTGAAGTGTTTGGGTAACGTTCAAGAGGATGGAGTTCAACTCCTCGGGTGAAAAGATATGCAGTCTGGAAGCCCTGGAGACTTTAGGGCGAGAACCAGTATCATCCCTTTGGAAGTGAACTAGGGAGTCTCCTCTTTGTTGTGATTCAGACTCACTTTCAGAGTCTAAATGGAAAAAGAGGGTGGTTTCGAATGGATGTGCAGGCATCCCAAGGACTACCGGAGCCTATAGAGAGGCAGAGGTATTGGTCCGGTCATGCATTTGGCTAGTAGGATTGGTTTTTCGTTTCATGAGGATAGATATAGGTTGGTTATCCTCTCCAGAGTCACTAATGGAGTCATGATGACTTGGTTCAACTATTCTGACTGCGGGTGGTGTTTTTCTTTTCTTTGAAGATTTGGAGAATTTGGAAGCATCCTTTTTAGGAGTTCCAGATTTCTTTGAGTGTCGGGGGCCATGAAGGGCAGGAACCTTGATTTTTCATCTTTGGGAGTGAGAGACGTTTGAGAGAGTTGTAGAAGAAGGGATTGCGGTACCTTCAGGGTTAATAACTGCGGATGGAAGAGGCGGGGTAGGAAGGTAGGGTCAATACTTTCCGTAGCCTCAATGTTGTCTGAGACATCAGTAGTCTCAAGACCAAGAGTAGAAAGAATATGGGTAGGGAGTCTGTGGATTGGACCAAAGATTTTTTGGTCAGAGGAAGGGTTGTACCTTTTTAGATCATTGGTGATGAAGAAATTAATGTCACCGCCCATGTCAATTCCAGCATCTACATGCAAATCAGAAATGCATAGAGACCAGAACATAGCAAAAGTGAGCTCGGTTGGGTTCTGCCTTGGGATTACTTTGGGAATTTATTGTTGAAAATCATTCCAAAGTATCTGTCCGTAGTTTACGTCGTCGCCTGTGAAGATGCTCCAAACCAATTCTAGTAGCTTCAGGCCCATGTTGTGAGTGCCTCCGATTCTGCCGGATAGACTGCGGATGATGAAATGGCACACAAATTGCCAGACTGTAGGAATTGGTTCTTCTTGAATTCACCAATCCCTTTGATCTTTTTCTGATACCCCATCTGATAGAGTGCTGAAGTGAAATCTGTCATTGATGGAGTGAAAAACATAACGGAGGGATGAATCAGAAGGTTAATGGCAGTAAGAAACTTTTCTTTGAATAGAATGACCAAAGAATCGTTAATAAGGTTTAGATGAACTTCTTGGGGGTTATCAATTGGGCGATAGGCAGAAAAAGCACGTTTAAAGAGAGTTGAGATCTGAACAACATCAGTGAAGGCATCAAAGGGACCAGACAGAGGGTAATTTTTTCAGGAATTTGATCATGAGTTTGGTGGGAGCATGATATGAGCGTTGTTCTTCGAAGATGGCCCTGAAATTGCTTGAGGCAATTGTGGGAGAGTCTAAAGCAGTTGGGTTTACTGATCCAGAGGCTTTTGACTGTTTCTTTGACACACCGGATTTCACCATTGTTGACTTTGAGAGAGCTTGAAGAATATAGAAAAGGATTAAGGATTTTGAGAGCGTAAACGTTTCTTTGTGGAGAAGAAAAGGGTTTTATAGTGGTTTAATGGAGCGGGAAACGTTTTTCCTTTTTGACCTAAGTGAAATTGGGTAAAAAACGATCAGGTTTATCTTTGAATTAGCATCTTTAATCTTAACCACAGATTGACAAAAAGGGATAAAGATTAAAATTGGGATTAACCAGAAAAGGACTCTGCATTTAATGAAATGTCAGATGTTGTATCACATCTTGAGAACGTGATGGTTTGGGGTAATAGGAAAAGACATATTAGAGGATTTGATTTGGAAAATCTTTTACTTTGTCATCATACCTAAAATACGTCTGACACAAGGTATAGAGAAAAAGAATGAGACAGTATCCCAAAGGAATGTTTTTTATTTAATGTTTTATTTAATCAAGGATCATTAAATAGCACACTATTTTTTATTTGAAAAAAAAAGATCAGTCTGAAAAACAATTTATGTAAATGCGGATGAACACATCATTGCGGATGGCTTCTTTGTCATTGTGGATGACTACAGTGGGAGAAAATGAGAAGAGCACTTGTACAAAAGGTTAGTGACAATAAGCAATAAAGACCCATGAAAGATAGATATAACATATGGTTGCGGTACATAGATTGCGGTACACAAGATATACCAAAACCATCTGTTATAAATGTCTTTCAGCTAGGACCGCAATGGAGACCAAGAAGGTCTGCGGTACCTATCAATTCAAGAAGAATTGAGGGTCCAGATTCATCATCCCTAACATTTGTAAGAATGCAATGAGTTTCGTAGAGTCAAGTGCTTTTTTTAAAGACATCAACAATCTCTTCATGAGAAGGGACAAAGATGAGTTCGATGTTACCTTTCAGAATATGGTCTTTGATGAAATGATACCGTAGTTCAATATGTTTTGTCTTGGAGTGCTGAATAGGATTGTGAGAAATCGCTATGGCACTTTCAGAATCACAGTAGATTGGTATCCGCAACATTTTGTATCCGTAGTCTAACTGTTGTGTTTTCATCCATAGAACTTGAGAACAACAACTGGCTGCGGCCACATATTCTGCTTCTACGGTAGACAAAGAAACACAACTTTTTTTTCTTGAGGACCAGCTGCCAAGTCTACCTCCTAAAAATTGACATCCACCAGATGTACTTTTTTGATCAAGTTTGCATCCATCATGATCCGCATCGGTAAAAGCTTGCAGACTAAAATCATTGCTTGCGGGGTACCATAGACCAAGAGATTTGCTTCCTTTCAGGTACCGGAGAATTTGTTTGGCTGCGGTCATGTGTGACACTTTTGGATTAGCCTGATATCTTGCACATACACCAGTAGCAAAGACAATGCATGGTCGGTGTCACACCCCAAAACCATTGAACGGCGGAAACGTTCTGGGGCGGAGGACGTCATGTACAGTATCGCAACAATGTAAAGTAGTAAACAAGCAACAACATCATCCATTGCATTAATAAGATAATTATTATACAAATGTGTTCTGACAAATTTTGATAAACACTAAAGCATAAATCAAAATGAAAGATGAGTCTTCAACGAGCTCCATCTTCCCAAATCCTTGCATCTGTACTTGTCTATGATGACCTGAGGATACAAGTAATTTTGAAAGCGAGTATCAGCTTTGAAGCTGGTGAGATCATAAGTATTTTAGTGTCTTAATTTTTATGAAAATACTTGTATGTATTTGAAATGTAAGTATTTGTATGTATACGAATTGTAAGTATTGAAAATGTAAATGAACTGTATATATGAAAATGTTTGTAAAACAACTGTAAACGTTTGAAAAGCCCTAGAAATCCCTATGATTCCTATTAGTGACAAAAGGAGTCTTCTACCAAGACTTAGCTGCTCTGAATGTAGCCTTCTACCAAGGCATCTAGTGACTGTGCATGTGTCTCTTGTAAGAGTATGTATTTTCCCAGGTATGACTATCATTAACCAAAATATAATTTCTACATTTCCGTGCGTCGTGTGAATGTTCACGAAGTGAATGTAAATGGGAAAAAAACGAAATAGTACTATGGTGTAGTGTCGAACTACAACCGTACCAATTTCCTTAAGTCTAGGGTAATCGTGTAAGTACTGTAGTATTTGTAATAAATAACTACATTGGTACTCCGCTGCCTTATTTGATGGATAAGGTATAATGTGATGTCTAGATCCCAGGCTACACGCTCCCCTATCAAAGGGGTTTTGGGACCTAACCACGACCCTTGCATATCTGCAAGCCGTGAGCATCCACATTACTATGATCATGTATACTCGATATAACTATCACAATTGCGTTGTGATTCATTAGTATAGTTAGATCCTGAACTGGGTCCATGCTATAGCACCTAGTGACATCTGTTCTATGTATATGTAAGTGTACTCGTGTAAGTGTGATCATGTAATTGTACTCATGTAAACATGACAACGTAAACTTATCTATGTAATAGTATAGTAATGTACTGTGATGTTCTAGCTGTGGTGTACGTGCTCTCTATCTAACAATTATAGTAATGTACTCATTCTAGTATCATTGTATATGTTCTCTTTCTAGCATAGTTGTATATGTTCTCATAGTAGTAAGTATTGACTCATGAATGAACTGACTCATAGTATAATATTGTATTCTAGTAATAGTTCTAGTATCTTCCTAAACCACCCCAATGGTAGTTTACTAGTAATCTAACTGGTAAGTATGAACATGGATGTATACCCTTGCTACCCAAGGGCATGGGATGAACTGGAAGGACCTTTTATGACTATATATGTACACATGATATATAACTAATATTTAAACGACCTTCGGATGGGTACCCGATACCCCACCAGACCACATCCAAATCGAGAAAAAGGAAATAGGGTGGATAGTCTTCCTAAGTCTTTTAAACATTTCCTATATAACCATACATGTAGAGGCATGCAATTTATAATATAAAAGCATAAATAAGTTTTGTAAAACATTTGAACATAATTATTATCTTCAGAAAAGATCGACTTGATGTCGATCTATAAAACAGTTTGTAGGCATGGGTTTGATAAAACGGTTTAAGTATAAGAAAACATTTGTTTGAAACATAATTGTAAATAAGTTTGAAATAAAACATACAGAGTAAAATGTACAGTGTAATAAGGAGTTTTAAACACATAAAGTGTTTATGAAAAACATTTGAAGGAAACTGTTTCGTAAAACGGCTAATGAGTAGCCAATCATTTGAATGCTGCTTATTAATCACATGTGATTGATATAATAATTAGCATAATTCTACTTGTATCCTCCCCCATAAAACATTTAAAAAAAATAGTTTAAAACATTGATTAAGGGGTATGAACTCACCTGTAGTGAGTGATTCTGACGAAAATGTTGGGTCAGTTGCTAAGCATCAATTGGTGACTCGAGTACACACGTGAATCCTATTTAGCATATATTGACACATATATGAATATAATTAGTGTTATGAACAACTAATTAATGAATTGGGACCACCTTAGTGACTAGTAAACACTTATAATGAAGTGTTACAACCATATACGATTGTATGAAGGGGTATAAGGCTTTACAAAGGAGTGTATGGCCAAAATACACACTCTATGTGTGTGTGCGGCCAGGTGTGCGGCCTAGTGTGCTGCCAGCACAAGTGTGCGGCCCTGTGTGTGGCCATGTGTGATGCCAGATGGTGTGTGCTGCCATGTGTGCGGCCAGATGGTGTTCTTGGTGTTCTTGGTACCTTTTATGAAGATCTTCAAGGAGATTTGAATGATACTTGAGAGGATTTCGAGTTCTATGCTTGAAGAAGTGAAAGAAGTGTTCGAAATTGACTAAGTGTGGTATATATAGGTGGAGTGTGCGGTTGGGAAGGGTGTGAGGCCGCAAACACATGTGTGTGGCCACACACTCAAGTGTGTAGCCGCACACTCCATGTGTTGGAGTGTTTGGCCCAATTTTGAATCCTACACTTCGAGTTAACCCTTTTTAACACTCCTACCTTGATTATAACACGTTTAGAACGCTCCAATAGACCCTAAATGATACTACAAGATAGAAAACGAGTCTATTGTTGATAAGAAATGAAGAATGCAAGCTAGAAATTTTCGGTTTGTCACAGTCGGCTTGCGGTGAGGTACATAAGAGTGCCAATGACGCCTCTATAAGTCTTGTGATCCATAGATTCGCCAGAGAGATCAGCAGAGATCTGATATCAGTGGTGTACTTCTCTTGATGAATGAATATCCCTTGCTGAATTTGTTTGACTTGATGACCTATAAAGAAGTTAATCTCTCTATTCATGCTCATTTGAAATTTGTTTGTCATGAGCTTAGAAAAATCATTCACCGTTTCTTGACCAGTCGATCCAAAGATGATATCATCCACTTATATTTGTACAAGCATAAGGTGATCACCGTTTGCTTTTCTAAACAACGTGGGATCAATCACTCCTCTTTTGTACCCTGAAAAGACTAGAAATTCAGAAAGAGTCTTGTACCAAGCTCTTGGAGCTTGCTTCAGAACATAGACTGCCTTTTGAATCTTGTAGCAATGGTCAGGGAATTCAATATTTTCATACCCGGGAGGTTGTTGGAAGTAAACCTTTCCTTTCAATTCCCCATTGACAAAAGCACTCTTAACATCCATTTGGTGTACCTTGATGTTTTTGTGGCCAACATATGCTAAAAAGATTCGAATTGCTTTCATTCTTAGCATTAGAGCATATGTTTCGTCGTAGTCAACACCTTCCAGTTGATTGTACCCTTTTGCAACTAGTATTGCCTTATTTCTAATAACTGCACCGGATTCATCTAACTTGTTCTTGAACACCCATCTTGTTCCAACAATAGTATGGCCTTGCGGTATGGGAAAAAGTTGCCACACTTTGTTTCTTTCGAATTCTTCCAGTTCTTCTTGCATTGCAGAAATGCAATCAGGTTCCAATAATGCTTCTTTGATCGATCGTGGCTTGACTATGGAGATGAATGTTGCATAGTGACAATGGTCAGGTAAGTCATTGGCAGATCGAGTCTGGATACCTGCAGATGGATTGCCAATGATTTGACCTGGTGGGTGGTCCTTCGTCTATACGTGTAGACGAGGCATTAGATGGTCAGCAGCTGCTGTAGAAGGAATGTCTTCAATATCAGAGGTTTCTTTGGATGGGGATGGCAGTTCCCCATGGATTTGAGAACATCCTACAGAGTTATCTTGGCTTGTTGGAGCGAGAATGAAATTTTCTTGAGCAGCTTGGAGAGGTTCCCCCTGGATTGCTGATCGGAGTTCCTATGGAACCTGAGAAGGTTCCCCCTTGACTGCTGATGGGAGGGAAATGATTCTTGAATTGGTTCGACTGTCAATGATCTCTATGATTTCATCATCCAAATTCGAAGATACGTTTGAAGGTAGTGATCTTCTGAGGAGAGGAGCGTGAGAATCATCAAGTACTGGAACCTCGATGGTTGTTGCTTGATCCGGAGTAGAGCTTTCCCCCTCAACCGGAGAGGTGAGAGTATTGAGAGATGCTACTTCGGATAGAGACGGACCAGAAACATCAGCGTGTTGTTGTTGAGCAGCTGGTGACACAAGAACTTCGGATGGTTTTGTAGTTTCAAAAGGGCTGAAAAGATCATCATAATTGACATCAACCAGGTTTAGAGGACCTGAAGAAGCAGGAATGTCACCTTCCATGATGGCAGTGGTTTCATTGGATGGAGAGGCGTTGCGGATGTAAGAATCATCGAATTACACATCGAAGCACTCAATGATTAGCCTCGTACATATGATAAGAACCCGGTAAGCAACCTTGTTCATAGAATAGCCAAGAAAAATACCTTCATCGGACTTTGGTGTAAATTTGTTAAGCTGATCTCTATTATTGATCACAAAACATCTACACCCAAAGATGTGAAAGAAACGAACATTTGGTTTTCGGTTGTTGAAACCCTCATATGGTGTTTTATTGAAGCGTTTGCACACGATGCTTCGGTTTTGAACAAAGCATGCAGTTGCTACGGCTTCAGCCCAGAAGTAAAGGGGAAGGTGTGCGAAGTTGAGCATGGATCTGGCTGCTTCGACTAATATACAGTTCCTTTTCTCTACTACACCATTTTGTTGAGGTGCATAAGGAGCTGAGAATTTGTGAGTGATACCTTTAGACACCAAGAAGCTGTTGAGTGGATGATTAGAGAATTCGGTTCCATTATCACTGCGGATGCGTCTTACAGGCAGCTTGATACTGAGTTCTATCTCTTTGATGAAATTGATGAGAATCTGCGGTGTTTCGGATTTGAGTTTGAGGAAGAATACCCGAGTGAAGCGAGTGAAGTCATCAAATATAATTAGTATGTACTTTTTGTGATGAAGACTGGCTACGGTTGATGGACAACAGAGATCAATTTGTAGAAGCTCAAGTGGTTCAGATCTTGAAGAGTCGATGACCATGGGGTGATTTGCTTTGGACTGCTTACCACATTGACATGCAGGGCATAGAGTGTCATTGCTGATGTTGAGAATGGGTAATCCTCTGATCAGCTCTCCAGTAACCAAGGTGTTGATATACTTAAAGTTGAGATGAGCGAGCTTGCGGTGCCATAACTAGCTAACTTCGGATACAGCTTTGGAGAGAAAGCACAGCTATGGTTTTCCAATGATGAGAGAGACATCCAGTGGATACATGGTTCCCTCAGATCGTGACTTGATCAAGCAGGTGCTCCTATCACTCATCATAACGTAACATAATTGATCATCAAAATCAACTCGATGGCCTGCCTTACATAGTTGGTCAACACTGATGAGACTGTGTTTAAGGCTTTCTACATAAGCAACCTTCTGAATTTAGAAGTTCCCCGTAGTGAGTACACTGTAACCTCAGATGATTCCATTCACATTGTTGCTGAATGTAACATTTCCACCATTGCATATAGGCCTGAAATCCCGAAGGTATTCAAATCTTCCGGTCATGTGAAAGGAGCAGGCACTATCAATTAACCATTCATCTTCTGGTTCCTCCTTGCACAAAGCCTGAGAATTAAACGGTTAGTTTAGGCATCCAAACTAGTTTGGAGTCTTGGACAACAGGTGAGTTTCTGAGTTATGCATGGACTGGTTTCGTGTCAACTTTTAAACCTAGTCATGGATGTTTGTGAAATTTTGGACTGTATTGTGTTTTTGTAAAGTTACGAGGTTTCTAATTTTTGCAACTACACTGATAATCACAGGTTGAGATTTTTTGTTTAGTTCTGATACCTCGTTTGATCAGCGGTCTAAAGGAAGAGTTGTTTGACTTTTGGCTAGACTGAGGTTGAAAAGATATGACATGAGTGTTGTCATTTTTCTGAAAAGTTTGTTTTGAAATAGGTTTAGCAAGTGTAGATTTTTGTGTCCTTTTTGTTGGAGTCGGTAAGATACCCTTCCATTGATGAAAAGTTTGACATGACTTCAAATGAGTTGGAGTGAGTAAAATACCTTTCCATTTCGGATCATCTGAGGAATATATTTGAAAAATATCGTTTTGAAAAGACTTTGAACCCTTTTTAGTCGTGTCAGATGACTTAGGAATGACTGTTGAAATTGTACATTCCTTTTTGGATGTTTTCTTGGTGGTAGGAGCTTTTGAAAATTAATGAGAGAAAACAAAATTTTCTGGACTTTTGGACTTTTGGGATCTGACATGCCTTTTGTTTTTTGAAAATACTTGTCCATTTGTGCCTCGGAGCGAAGTTCTTCTTTGAAAGCCTTTTAGCTAAGGATTTTGGTGAACCGCAGTCTTTGTTATTCAACTGCGGTTTCCTGGAATCCTTGGAAATTTTGTGAAAAAGTGGACTTGAGTCATCAAAACTTGAGGATTCTGGGATTTGCGAACATTGACCTACTTCAAAATTTTCTATGGGTAACTCATGAAAAATTGTTTGGATAGTGGTAGAACTTTTGTTTGAAGATTGCGGTGAAGATGACTTGACTACTGCAGAGTATGTCTTAGTTGAGACTTCAGTGGGACTCATGTGAGACTTTTGACTACAGTGAGGAACACTGCGGTCTGAGGAAAGAGATGGAAAGTCTTTAGAGATTTAGGTGTCCTCAATGACAATTTCTTCATCGACTACGGATGAGTTTTGAGAACTTGGTAAAATAGTGCTACTGATAGGAGTGTGATCACATGTGTGATCAGAAACCTCAGGCACAATTTCCTCAATGACACAATTGTTGCTTAGATTGTGCAGTCTATCGAAGTGAGTTTTCATATCTTCGGGAAACGTTTTGTCATTGACTGGGAAATGAAATTCACGGTCTGGAGGGACTTAAAGTCTGTCTTTGTTGAATCGGGGTGAGGAATCCATTAGGGTAGGATATCCATTGGACCAACCCCAATTATATGTATTGTAAACAGTTCCATTATTTACCAAATTTTCAATAGCTTCACTTTCATTGAACAATTTTTCGATTAAAAGATTTCAACGTACAATTTCAGTTTGAGCTAAATCTCTCTGATTCAAAGCTATCTCTAATTGGGTTTCACTCAACATTCTTGCATCTTTTTCTAACTCTACATCCCTTTCTAACATAGCCATTTTGAGACTTTTGTTATCCAGTCGTCCTCTCACATGGAACATCTCTTGGGACGCAATGTTCTTCTCATCTAAGGCTTTGTTATAGTCTGTAAGGTGGGCAGCAGATGTGTCATTAAGATTATCTATGTATGGTTGACAATCATGCATGCTATAATTTAGAGTTTGGATCATGAGTTTTACCTGTTTAACGATGCTTAGACTTCCATACTTTGCCATGTAGAAGTAGTTTTTTGTGCATGTTTGTAGACCCATCATCATCCGCAGTTGCCATCATGCAGATTTTCCCTTTGCCATTAACACTGTTTATAGCTTCATCTTCATCTTCGGATGTCCAGACTTGATGGTCTCTTTTGACATGGGCTACGTATGCCCTTGCTTTCTCCTTTTCTTCCAGCTCTTGAGCCATTCTAAAGTAGAATGCTCTTTCTTTAACTACATTGGCCTTACAATCTCTTGTAAAGTGATTCTCTTTGGTTCATTTGTGACAAACAACAACATCGGTCTTGTTTTCTGAGGGAGTACCGGAGTCAGAGGTTTGAGTAGGCTGCAGTGCTTCCTTAGGTTGTGTATTGTGAGATTGTGGTGGTGGATGAGAATTTTTAAGATAATGTGAGTGATTTGTTTGTGGGATGAAGTTACGATTGAAGGGTGGTTTGTTGAATTGTTGGTTTTTGTGAAAGGAGTGAGGTGGTAGTCGATTGAATTGTTTGCTGACAAGAGCGATTGCCTTTTGAAATTCTTCTTCATCATCATACTCCGTATCAGCTTCGTATGACTGCGGTGAAGTAGCATACGAGGGAGTGTAAGATTGGTTTTGTGGGGTTTGTGTTGTGGGAGCCAGAGGTCCTCCGAAGTCAACAGTCTTTGAGTACCGTGGATTCCTGTGCTTGGAGTTCCCCATAGAGTTTGTAGAATGATAAGGAATGAATCTTTCTATCACCTTGGACTATCATTTATGCTGTAGTCCAATGTCTTCCCAAGCCATTAAGGAACTAAAGATTTTTTTCATGGTTACTACGGATGGTGCCCGCATTGGATAACTTGGTGACAATCAGGTTGAATCTTTTAAAGCAGTCTTCCAAGCTTTCTCTAGTGTGAGCTTTGAATTTGTTGAACTCGTTGAGTGCAGTTGTGAGCTCTTGTCTTGAGCTTGCTTTGAGCCTTCGTACAGATTCTTGAGAACATCTTAGATCTCTTTTGCTGATTTGCAATTTATGATAATATCAAAGTTGTCAGGAGCAACTCCACATGATATTTCATAAAAAGCAACAACATCATTTTCCATTTTATCTAGATCATACTTTGTGGGACGACTCATAGCTGGTTGACCTCCCCCTAATCTTGTTGTAGCTCTGTCAGTTTAGACTGGTGTAATGACTGGAACATGTGGTCCTTCTTCTATGGATCACCATACATCTCTACCAAGTCTTCTTAAGTATCTTTCCATTCTTTGTGACCAATGATGATATTCATTTGCAACCAGTATTGGGGCTCGATTTGAACCACCAACACTATTGGAAACATTCAGGGATAATGATTGTGCCATGTTTTAAAGTTTTTCTTTTTGTTTTTAGAAATGAGCTTCAGTGGTATAGAAGGCTCTTCGAAAAAACAGAGTTCCGATTTTCAAAAAGCAACCACTATGGCTCTGATACCAATTGTTGAAAGAAAAACTTTGAGACACACTTGAACAAACGTTAGAACAAGTATATAGCAGAATAGTTAATCTCGAAGGATCTAAAAGCTCAACAATAATATTAAGAGTTAAAAGTTAGAGAGTTAGTTGTGGAAAAGTAAAGAAATGTAAATGACAACAATTGTTATATCAAGTATACACATAAGCTGATTCGTAACGAGGAGTGCATTGAAACCAACTTAATAAGTGAGATCAAACTTAGTGATTAAGTCACAGAGGTCTTGCTCTGAGGAGAATTAATTGAAGAACAAAAGACAACTTGCTTCAAAAATATTAAAGAGATTGTCGTTTAGATTCGATTCACTTACTCCTATGGTTGATTTTGTGGCGACTGCAATGAATTAATCTGTCATCAATTACTGTTTTCTAATGTGATTAGGTTCATGTTCACTATTACTAATCATTTAGAAAACAAATCAACTTAAACGGTGATTAGTTGATTAAACTAAAGGTTTACTAGTATTAAGTTCAAATCATGCAAGACTTGTAATGGTAATTAATTCAATGGGTTGGTTAAATTATTTCTTATATGGTTGGTCATTATATATAGCTCATACATTAATTTACTTATTATCTAATTAACCCGAGGTTATGTTCACAACACTAGGCTTACAATCTTGATGGTCACAAAATCGTAAGACACAAGCAATCAAGAAGATGTTCATACAATCTCAATTTACTCAGTAATTAACAGAAAATAATTATCATTAACACATAAGGTTCTTTTAAAAAGCTCAACATGATAAATAATCAATTCAACATAATCCAAAACCACAAAATCAACTCTTAATCATAAGATCCTATATTGTAAACGAAATTAGGGATTTTAGCCCATGACTTCAGCTGAAACAATCATAAAAACGGAATTTAACATGGAAAACATGATGTAAACAAAAGAATTAAGTAAAGAAATGATGAATTGCCTTTGATATCTTCAATAACAAGCTTCTAGTCGAATTCTATAATCCACAGCTCCTTAGGGATTTGACATGGCCATTCCAACAAGTTAGTGCTTTGTCGGTGAAGGTGCATGCAACAAACTTCACCTTGTTGGACTCAGAGCAAGCACAGATCTCAAAGATCGATTAGGTCTTCTCGAACCAACGGGTTAGAGCAATGACACCTCCAGTGCCATCAAAAGACCAAGGCTTTGCGTTGCTGAAGTCCTTGTATGAACACTCCTTTGTGTGTCGATGACTATCACTGAGATTAGAGGGGTTGTCACCACTACTTGACCCACTAGTGCTGCTCGCATTGATCTGCGACATAGAGGCAGCCACAGCGGTTGTTACTGCTGCCTGGAACACAGCAGGGTCGTATTGAGGAGGTGGCAGCGGCGGATTCGTCGGAGGGTTGTTGTTCTTTTTGTTGGGTCTCTTCTTCGGAGGCATCTTTCACTAAAATATACAAGGGGAAAATGATGATAAGCCTTCTATATTGGTCATGAGTCAGATATTTTCGAACAAGATATATCTTAGTCTTAAATGCATAATATCATGACCCTATAGTGTTATCAAAGATCAAAAATAAAGGTTTACTAACATAAGCAACGAATTGTAGGTCTATCATTTGTGTGGATTAGTACTACTTGTAACAATTCTGTATAGTGTGATAGAGCTATAAAATACTCCTATAGTATTTTAACTATGTGCTTCATTTCTATAAAGTTTGGTGGGTTTTAGACTTTTCACAACACCATAGTCACTCCCAAACACATGTTGGTCATATCTCGGATGAATATAGTTGATCAGGTTATATTGGCCCCATATATGATTACATAACTATTTAGGTTTAACCATAGTGCCAGCTCGTCCTAAATACTTTCATGTAGTTCTTACTGTGATACAACTTCTAGTATGTATGTATACTTATATACTTTTTGTAAAATACTTAAATTTTAAAAGTATACTTTTAGTTTCAGAGCGCTTCGGCCCATTTAGTGTTTATAGTTGTATACCATGCAAGGTCTTATATACTCAGTTCACTATAAACAATAGCTCTGATACCAATCTGTTACACCCCCAAACCGAAACGGTGGAAACGTTCAGGGGTGGAGGACGTCATTTACAATATCACAACAATTGCATCATAGTAATCAAAGTAAATGCAACCATTACATTGAATATATATATAAGGTATTTACATTTGTTTGTAACATAGTTGTATACAGCAAAAGTATAAAAAAAGTGTAAAAGACGTGAATCTATATGCTTCGTCTTCTCAAAAGCTCGCGGGAGTACCTGTTTACTGATTTCCTAAGAATACAAGTGGTTTTGAAAGAGTATCAGCATTAAGCTGCTGAGTTCATAAGCATGCTTTTGATATGAGAACCTGTTAATGAAATCTGTGAAAATGTTTGTATGTTTCCAAGAAAATACATTATTTTCTTTAGTAATGAAAATTATCCTTAAACCCTAAGACCGAATGTAAGTTCCTTACTGTATTCTTTGTTTGTGAATGTAAGTATTAGTTTGTATGCCTGGTTACCATCATATGTCTTGTATAGTATAGTTTTGTATGAAAACTCTTGTGTGAAATCCCTGGCTACCACCAATAATGTAAAGTAATGCATTGTGTGAAAACCATGGCCAACACCAGTATGTATTGTAATTTTATTACTTAAAATAAAACCTTGAATTGAAATCCCTGGAATCCTCCAATTATAGTATGTAGTAGTTCTATTAATGAAAATAAAACTATTGAAGAATGAAATCCCGTAAACAAAAGGTTAGTTTATACTGTTGTGAGTTCATATAACCATGCTTGATATGACCTAGTTCAGGCGTCCAATGTTACGACATTTGTCATGCAAGCATGCCTGCCTAACTGTAGCTAGCAGTTTAAGTGTGAGATTGTCAGTCCCGAATAGATCTATTCACAAATCTCACCCTCTCCCTCCAGGAGACTATGGTTATACTAAGATAGGATTTAGCCCGCACCCCGTAGGGTACAATTGAAGTAGTGTCTCACAACCCTACATTAACTAGTTTACGTGTAGTGTTCTTTTGTACTTGAAACTGTATGTATGTCCTGTAGAGTAAAAATAATATACTTAAATAATTATTTTGTATCGTATTCCTGTATTCGGAAAGTAGTATTGTATACCATAAGCTATATCTATAATAGTTTATATTTTCGTTACGGTATATGGTTTTGTATGTATGTCTTGTTGCATGTATTGAATTCCAAACTATACCTATTATAGTTTTATATGTATGCTCTTGTTGCATGTATTGAATAATGTAAAAGTTCGATGATGTTCCCAAAGTATATCAACATAGTTTGATTTTATAACATGTATGGTACTGAAAACCTTACCATTATCATTGTAATTGTATTTTAATTAGCGAAACAATTTATTAAAGTGTTAGAAAACACTTGCTTTTGGGTTAGGAATGTTACCAAGACTTATTTGAAGTGGTAAAAAAGGGGTTTACGACCAAGGTTCACGGCCCAATGCTGATTTGTAATATCCCAAAATTACAGGCAAAAAAATCGTTTTAATTAAGTAATTACATAAAGCCATCAATATAAAAACATTTATAATAATATCTCATGTCAAAACCAAAGTGTCAATAATACAAAATAGTATCATAAAACCATATCAAAGTGTAGTCCCAAAGATCTCATGTGCGGAAAACATGGTGTGATGCGCTGCGATCAAGCCGGCTCCTTCCCTTTGAAAATGAGGTACCTGAAACCAAAACTGAAAACTGTAAGCACGAAGCTTAGTGAGTTTCCCCATCATACTACATACCATAAAATCACATGACATACATACTGCTGGGCAATTCTGGGGTGCCCGACCTACCCATATCAAGCCATTCTGGGGTGCTAACCTACCTATGTCAAGCCATTCTGGGGTGCTGGCCTACCCATGTCAGGCTGTTCTGGGGTGCCGACTACCCTCCAGTCTATCTCAACCAGAAACGGGGTCAATTTCACCCCTACCTCTATCATACAATAACAAAATATAATCATACGGTCAAGCATATTTGGGGTTCTAACCTACCCTTCGGTCCTAACGGCCGAGTTAAGGAAAAGCTACACCCTACTAATACCACTAACTCGCGTAGCTTATCACATAAACATATCTCATAAGCATATCAGATAACCATACCCAAATAATTATCACCAAGACAACTATCTACCAATTACTCTTGGTGTTGGGCTGACATTGTGGCCTTAGACCCACCCCTATTGGAAGGTAACTCACCTCACACTACTAAAGTCATTTAGACACGATCCCAACTGCTGGATGATAGCTTCCCGAACTGTCAATATCAAAATAACACCCAATTAATAATTGGGTTCAACTACATAACCATAAGTACATACTTTGGGTAATTACTACATTATCCTAAGCTTGGCTTTATTCAATCCTAAGGCCTAATACATAGGCCCAAAGTCAAACTATGAATTAAGGCCCAACATATGGCCCAATTTTCCAAATTCGGCCCAACCTTAAATAGGTCTTACCCTAAGGCCAAACCATTAATTCCAGTCCAACAATTCGTACTCAATGGCCCAATGTCTCGTAATCATCTAGGCCCCAAACTATGGCCTATTTATGGCCGAATTTTCCAAATCCGGCCCAACTCCTCATATGGGCCTTACCTCAAAGTTGATTAATTATTCTAGTCCATTTTCTTGATCTTGGATGGCCTATTAATAACCCAATCATCAAAGCCCAATAGAAAGACCCAACAATAAACCTAAATGAAATTAGGGTTTTCACATAAAATGACTGTTTCTCACTTAACCCATTAAGGACTTAATCCATTAAGTCTATCATTCTTCTAAATAAGTCATATGGTGTGACTGGGCTTAATCACATAATTCCATTCGAATGGCCCAAAAGTGGGTCCCAATAAGTCCAAGCCAATAAATCTAATATTAGGGTTTTCTAAACCCTAATTAGGGTTTCCAACCCCATCTTAGCCCAATAGGCCCAATTGATATGTCTTTTGATCAATTAAGGTTCATTAGACTCATTAAGGTTTCACTAGGCTCATTAGTCATCTGTTTGGGCTTTTAGGTCCATTAAGCTTCATTGGGCCCATTAGGGTTTATTAAGCCCTTTAAGGCTTATTGGGCCCATTAGGGTTTTGTTGGGATTATTATGTTGCATCATGGGCTTGGTCCTTAGCCCAGTTTTGATTGCCGGTATTAGGCCTGTCCAGCCGTGCATGTTTGTTCTAGGGTTTAGTATATAAGTTGCATGCATGTAGTCTGTGTAGTTAACGCTTTAATTATTTTTCTCATTGAATTTTGTAAAAACCTAACTAGCCTCTACAGTGGAAGTTCTTTATCGAGCTCTGCTGAGGCGTGACTTTATTGGAATCATAAGCACATATTTGATTTTATTCTGTGTTCTTATTCTTATTTTGTTTGTCTTGTTTGATTTTCATATTCTTCCCTGTGAAAGATCTAATCGATCTAGAATTTAATTCTCTTCAATTGGTATCAGAGCAGGAGACTGTGTAATCCATACACACCTCTTCTGTCGAAGAAGTTATTAGGGTTTTAACTCCGCATTGATTGATATTAATTGAACCGTCATTCCAAATTGACATATCTCATTAATCGTTGATCTAACCCTAACAATATATTACAAGTCTGATCTTAAACAGGTAATCGATCAAAAGTCATTACAATGTCCATGGATGATTCACAAACCAATCCAATCAACATTTCCAATAGCATTGGTTCTACAACAAGGATTCCAATCTTGTATACTCAAGACTATGAAGTTTGGACGCATCACTTTGAAGATTATGTGATTGGATCGGAGGATAATGGATACTTGATCTGGAACGCGATCACTGTTGGCCCATTTGCTCATTCAAGAACCTCAAAGATTGTCAAAACTCAGAAGGAGTACAATCATCTTGTTAACGATGTCAAAGATATTCCTCAAGACGAGAAGGAAAAGTATCAATGCAACATCAAGGCCTTGAGAATGACTAGGTTTGCTTTGCAGTTAGATACGTTTCGTCTGGTAAGTTCTTGTGCCGTTGCTAAAGAGATTTGGGACAGACTGAGTTGTATTCCACTAAAGAAGACTTGGAACATTCAATTCAAACCCTCTTGCTCCCTGAATTTGGTGATTTCAAGCAAAAGCCCGAAGAGAAACTGGTTCAAGCCTTTGATCGCTTTAATCATCTTTTAAGCAAGATGATAAAGCATGGGATTGAAAGGAAAGTTATCAAACAAAAGGTTACTTTCATGAACAGTCTTAGACATGAATGGATGGCAGTTGTATCTACTGTTAAATCATATGAACAGTTCAAGTCGTATTCTCTGGCGAAACTAGTGGGTATTTTGAAATCCCATGAAAGTGCACTGTCTAAGGAAACGAGTTTGGTTTCTAGTTTGGGTTCTTTAGCCCTTGTCTCTAAAGGAAAAAGCTCAGTTGAAGAAGAATAGGAATTGGATATTGCCAATTATGATCTAACCGGTGAAGAATATGCCATGATGGTATCCAACCCTAGAAAATTCATTAAGAAGAAATTCCCAGCTAACAAGAACCGAAACTGGTAGGGAAGTTACAGTGCCAAAAATATCAAGTAGGAACCAAAGATGGGGTCGAAGTTTGAAGAGTCAAAGAAAGAAGGGAAAGTTGGTGGAGACTCAGGATTTGATTGCCATTACTGTGGAGGCAATAACCATTTTGCAAAAGATTGTATGCTGAAAAAGAAAGAAGAAAAGATAAATGATGACGATGAGGAAGCGAGCCTCCTGAGAAGACTGGAGGATATCAAGAAAAGAAAGTCTGCTGCTAACAATACTACTATGAATGCTTTAATTGTGCAGGATATAGAAAACCATGATGAATTTGGCGGTGTGGAAGTATGGTACACAGATTCAGAAGATGCAGAAGTCAGAAAGCCCACACATGGGAAAGCGATAATGGTGAAAGAAGAACCTGTGATAGGAAGGTGTTTTGTCGTGACCGAATGTGTGTCTCAAATGAGAGGATATACAACCGATGGTGGGATAGAAGGTGAGAAGGAGCGAGAGGACAGGTGTTTTGCTGCTAAACCTGTCAGCGCACAGATCAACGAATGTGATGAGTTGATCAAGAAGGTACAAAATATTCTTGCTTCTCTAAATATACCTGTTACTAACTATGAAAAAGAATTAAATTACTTAAAATCTAAATTTTCAAGCATAAGTAGTAGTCTCACCCAAACCTGTGGCATAAATTCTAACCTGACTAATCAAATCAGCAGGATATCGTCGAAGAGTGAGGAAAGGAGGATGTGGATAGAGCAGAAGGAGAAAGAGTTGTTTAGGTCTAAGGATGATTCGATTTATTTCCAAAGAGACAATCTTAAACTTCTTAAACAACGAAATGTGTTTTGTTTGATTGCTAAAAGACTTTATTTTAATATCACTCAGTTGCATCTTGATTGTGAAATAGAAAGAAGATACATCGCATGATTTTACCCTTCCTTGAGTTAAAGGAGGATGAAATTGATGCTGAAGCTTACAACTATGAAAGCATTGTACCTTCTGAAGAGGTCTCTCCTGCATATAAAATAGGTCTGGACAAAATTGAATCCTACATTAAGTCCAAAGACCACAAGGACATGCTTAAAAATCTGTTAGACGAGAACGATAGATTGAAATTAAGAACCGAAACTGTACAAAAACTTGACTCTTTGAATGCCAAATTAAGTTTAGAAAATAAAATTCATGTTGAAAATGCATCTGAACTTAATGAGGATGATGATTTGAGTGAAATCTCTATAGAAGATTTGGTGGACTGTTCTGAATTTGTCAAGAGCGTACCCGAAACACATAAAAATTTGATTTCTGAAAATTCTGTTGAGTTTGCTCGCTCGTCAATAGATAAGACCAAAACTATTAAGGAAAAAGTTGTTGTGTACCAAAAGGTATAAACCACCCCAAATCAAATCTATAGGGTCCCAGGTGTCACTCCACAACAAACTGCAGAATTGACAGCTGTGGTAGAAGAAGATAATGTTGCCGGATGTGACAAAGTTCTTCTGGTCAGCGCCAATAGATAACGCTGATGAAACGAAGGGCCTATCTCAAAAGACCTCATGGAGAGTGAAAGGTAGGTATATACCCGAACCACTAAATAAGCCTGCAAGATATGATGTGCCAAGCACAAGTGGAACCAAAACTTAATTGGGCGAACCTGCGCAAACCGCTAGTGAAACACCCTCGGCAAAAAGTGAATGATGTGCTCATGCTTCAAAGAAAAAGGCCAACATCCACAAAAATCCAAAAGAGGTGGCCGATCGAAAACACCAAAGAAATCTGAGATACAAGAAGAATCTCTCAGAAAGAACACAGTTTTAGAGATCGCAAAATCCTCACTTTGTAACGATCGAAAGGAAGCACAAATCGCAAGATGCATCAAGGAACCGAAAGGGGAGTTTCGGTCCCTCGACTGAAATGAACCAAAAGGGTAGTTTTGGTCCTCATAACAACGTCAACCAAAAAGGTAGTTTCGGTCCCTCAACTAAAAGGAACCGAAAGGAGTGTTTCAGTTCTCAAAGCAATATCAACCGAAAGAGCGGTTTCGGTTCTCCACCCAACAACAACTGAAAGGATGGTTTAGGTTCTCCACCCAACAACAACCGAAAGGATGGTTTCGGTTCTCAACCCAACACCAACCGAAAGAGCAGTTTCGGTCCTCATCCCTACAAGCCCAACCAGACACATAAAAGATCAAATGAACCCAACACTTCACATTCTAATTCTCTTTCTTCAAAAGATTTAAAGGGAAAAGGAAAACTCTTTCCAGAAGATAACAGTCATCCAAAAGAGATACAAAAGAATGATGACGTCAACACTACAAATCCTAATCCTACTAAATCTAAACCAACCAAAATTAAAGTTTTCACCACAAAAAGAAACGACGAAACAACTTTAATTAAACGTACTTACTTGGTTGATATTTCTCTTACTATTCCCTGTCTTGTAAAAGGCTCACAAGGACCCAAGAAACTTCAGGTTCCTAAATCTGCTTAACATTCTGCAGGTTATACGTGACGAGCAGTTCGATGAAGAATGGTATATTGATAGTGGCTGCTCGCGTCACATGACAGGGAGGAAGGAAGAATTGAGGGAGTTTCGATCTCTCAAGGATGGTGGTATTGTGAAGTACGACAACAACTCATTTGGCACTATCAAAGGCTGTGGAATGATCACTAATGGTGATTTCTCTATACGAAAAGTGGCGTACGTTGAAGGGCTCCAACACAATCTTATCAGCGTCTCACAGATGGTAGTTGGCACTGGATTGAAGGTATCATTTGATGATGAAGGCTCAGAGATTGTCGAGAAGAAATCTAATAACGTTCTGCTAAAGTCAAAGCGAATGGGGGAAATGTATCCTTTGAACCTCAACCCAATTCGAGGTAAACCGGCAGGTTGTTTAGTTACTAAAGCTCACTAATATGCAAGCTGGGTATGGCATCGAAGACTCTCCCATCTGAATTTCAAGGATATCAACAAGTTGGTTTTAGGTGATCATGTTCGAGGTCTTCCCGTTCTAAAATTTGACAAAGAGCATCTCTGTGCTGCTTGTGAAATGGGAAAGCAAAGCAGGCAAAGTCATCCTTCTATTATCAATACAAAGGTGATAGAACCGTTGGAGCTGTTACATATCGACCTCTGTGGACCTTCGTCTATTGAGAGCATTAGTGGAAACAAGTACATTCTGGTTATAGTGGACGATTTCTCTGGATTTACATGGGTGTTCTTCTTGAAGCAGAAATATGAAGCTACTCCAAAGCTAAAGCTCTTCATAAAACAGGAAGAAACTCAACTAAGGAAAGGTGTTCGTAACGTGAGAAGCGACAATGGCTTGGAATTCAAGAACAAAGATTTTGAAGATTTTCTTGCTGAGTAGGGAACGACTCATAATTTCTCAGCCCCATACACTCCACAGCAGAATGGTATCATTAAAAGACGAAACTGATCTCTGTGTGAAGCAACTCAAACAATTCTATGCTTCGCATCCTTGCCTTTGTATTTCTGGGCTGATGCAATTGTTGCTGCTTGTTATACTCAGAACATATCGTATTTGAACAAGCGATTCTCCATTACTCTTTACAAGATTTTAAACAATCGTAAACCGAATGTGAAATTCTTTCATGTGTTCGGTTCAAGATGCTTCATCTTCAACTCCAGAGAGAATCGAAATAAGTTTGATGTTAAGGCTGATGAAGGAATCTTCTTAGGTTACTCCCTGAATTCCAAGGCATATAGAGTTCTCAATAAGCGCTCAAAGAAGATTAAAGACACATCTTATGTCACTTTTTACGATAGTTATGTTGAGAAGATGTAATCAATAAAAGGTGCAACGCAAGAAATTTTTCCAAAGAATGGTCAAGTTACTACTTCTATTTCAAATATTTTCGAGCAATATTTGCTTCTGTTTGATGAGCCTCAAAAGGCGAATGATTCTGAATCAACGGGAAAAGACAACAAAGTTGATAATCTAAAACAAATCATCGACGATGCTGCTCAAAAGATGGCCGATGATCAACCTAAAGAAACCGAAAGGCCAAAAGCAAGCGAACTTTCGAATGACCGTCCTAATGTCCAGGGGGAGGGTTCATCTCTTCAACATGATAAAGTTTCATCATTCCAGGGGGATAATCGATCATCACAATCTTCAAGCCCCTCTGATGATTCAATCGAAGGAGTTGATACCAATCCAGATACTAAACAGATGTCATCCTTCGTGGGGGAGAATACCAACATCAATGATGATGACATTTTGTCAGAATTGGAAGAGGAAATTAATGTAGAATTGGATCCCACTTGCGATCCAAATTACCCGCCACTTATCAAATGGAGCAAAGATCACCCTCAAAGTCAAATTATTGGAGAATCTTCTGAAAAGGTGTTAACTCGATCTCAAATCAAAGCAAAACAAGTTGCACTCTTTTCACAAGTAGAGTTTTTCATGTGCAACTCATTTGTTTACAAAGTTGAACCAAAGAACGTTAATTATGCACTCGATCATTCAGACTGGGTTCAAGCCATGCAAGATGAGTTAAATGAGTTTGAAAGAAACAAAGTATGGCGACTTATTCCAACTCCAAAAGATTCTTCGGTTGTCGGTCTGAAATGGGTATTCGGAAACAAGATGGATAAGGAGGGGAATGTCCTTCGTAACAAAGCTCGGCTGGTTGTCAAAGGCTACTGTCAGGAAGAAGGCATCAATTATGAAGAGACCTTTGCTCCTGTTGCAAGATTAGAGTCTGTTCGTATCTTTCTTGCCTATGCTACACACAAGAACTTTCAAGTCTTTCAAATAGACGTAAAATGTGCCTTTCTCAACGTAGAACTTGAAGAGTATGTTGAGCAACCGCCAGGCTTCGCGAACGAGAAGTATTCAGATCATTGCTACATACTTGACAAAGTGGCATATGGCCTAAAACAGGCTCCCAGAGCATGGTATGAAACTCTAACTCGATTCATAAAAATGTCTAAATTCAAACAAGGTTCGGTTGACCCAACCTTCTTTCTCAAGAGAGAAGGTAACCACCTTATGATAGTCCAAATTTATGTGGATGACATCATCTTTGGCTCCACAAATGCCAGCTATACATCTGAATTCAGGAAGTTGATGGAAACTAAATTTGAGATGAGCTCAATGGGTGCAATTAACTTTTTCCTTGGCTTAAACATTAGACAGGGACCCAAAGGCACTTTTATTATTCAGGAGGCATACACCAAGACACTATTGGCTAAGTTTGGAATGACGGGAGACTCCAAAGTGAAAGTTCCAATGGCCTTTGGGACGAAGCTTACACCCTCATTGGAGAAACAAGCAGCAGATATGACGCTCTATCATCAAATGATTGGGTCTCTGATGTATCTAACAACCAGTAGACCTGACATCATGTTTTCGATCTGTTACTGTGCAAGATTCCAAGCTAACCCCCGCGAATCTCATCTACAAGCAGTGAAAAACATCTTTCGCTATCTTAAGTGAACCTCCTCACTTGGTCTGTGGTATCCAGCCAACTCAGGATTCTTTGTACAAGCATTCTCACACGCTGACTTAGATGGTTGTGCATTAGATCGTAAGAGCACCACTGGAGGATGTCAATTTCTAGATGGTAAATTAGTTAGCTGGAAATCAAAGAAACAAACTTGTGTCTCTCTCTCCACTGCAAAAGCTGAGTACATTGCTGCAACATCCTGCACATCTCAAGTGGTATGGATACAAAGTCAGCTTAGGGATTATGGGCTAAACATGAAGAAAATCCCACTATATTGCTACTCTGAAAGTGCAATTAGGATTTGTCACAACCCAATGCAACACTCAAAGACTAAACATATAGCACTGAGGTATCACTTTATCAAAGATCACGTCGAAGATGGCAATGTGGAAATCCATTTCGTCAGGACAACTGATCAACTAACAGACATATTCACTAAGGATTTACCTGAAGCGAGCTTCAGCAAGATTTTACAAGGCCTAGGAATGATGGAAGCAGAATCAGTACCAAAATTGCCTTCTCTCCAATAAAGGTACCAAGCGATATAGAGCGAACCGAAATGAACCGAACGTTCGGTCTATTTTGGGTTCGGTCTATTTCGGGTGAAGTTTGACCAAGAGCCGAAATGAACCGAATGTTCGGTCTATTTCGGGTTCGGGCCTTCAGAACTCGTTCGCTTCTTTTTCTTCTCAAGGCATTTTGATAGTGTTATTATGTACACTCTTTTTAATATTTTTTTTTCTTTCTCTTATAAAACTCAAAAATATTTTCCTTTTTGTTCAATTAATTCTTTTTCACAAAATACAAAAATATTTTTTCATTTTAAATCAATTTTTTTAAGTGTTATTCTCAATAATGAAGATCCACAAGGTATGATTTCTCTTCTACCTCCTATCTACACGACCCTAGAAGCATGTTGTTGTATGTTGACTAAAGCCTCAACAGATTTTCAGTGAAGCCTTAATAACATGTATATACAAATCATGTTTTCCCAATCCAGGCTGATATATTTACTTTAATCATGAGCTACCTTACTCTACTGACATTGAGCTTAGAGTTTTCTGCTTGTTCCTTCTTCTTATAAGCAGAGGTACATTCGCTTCTTACACCATCCCCGCCATTTTTCTCCATTATACTTCGTTTCACCAATTTAACCCTTGAGACTCTTAGTATTTACCACTGAGGTTTATGGTTATACAAAATTTGTGTGAATGATCTTAGTTTCATGCTACTATGTACTAAGTGAAACCCACAATTCAACACCACTAATGAATTGACGATGAATTCTCATATAAAAGATCTTACTGGTTACCTAATGAAATCTATTTTTATTTTTGAGTGATCTTTTATGAATTTGTCTAAAACCAAGGCTTTTCTTTCCCTAAAGATCCAATTTATTTTTGTTTTTGAGATTTCTACAATTTCTTTTGTCACTATAAAATATATCCTACCTACTTGTTCAACAGATCACATTGATCTCACAAGTACTTCATTCAGCTTCGGTCTTATGTTAAGTATTGAAATTATAAATTGAAGCGAAAGCCACCCTTTATAACCTTCAAAAAGATGCCTTTCAATACTTCTTAACAAGTTATTGATCGTTATTTAATGGGAAACCAAGTAAGCACTTTAATGTCTCTCTTGACTTTGAACGAAGCGGTTCATGCCCAGAATCAATTGTTTTATGTCTCTTTAAGACATCACAATTTATCACAAAAAGTTTGCTTTATTTCTTTATCTTTTACACTCTATGCACAAAAATTTTTAATTTTCCAAACTCTAGTTCTTTTAAGATTGTTCAATAAAGCATAACAGGCAATGGCGATTCAAATGGATTTTGGGGTGATGATTGGGATAAAGTAAAAGCTGACTCAGCGGTTATCTAATCGTTTTGGCGATTTGAAAAAGCGAATTTTATGGAATGGCATGCAAAAAGGAAACGTCCTTTCTCTTTCCTGCATCATCATCGGTATGCCAACTGTTCATCCGTCAAGTCAGGCGCTATTTTTGAAATAATCCAAGATCTCACCTGGATTTTTCTCTCTCCTCCTTGTACGTATAAAAGGAATTGGAACGATACTCTTTACCCTTTTATCACTTACAAAACTCTCTCAAGAACAAAGGCGATTTCTCTTACTGTTCATCATCTTCTCCAAGTTTCTACAATGGTAGACTCTTTGTCCGTTCATGATACTTCTGTTCGTCAACCCCTTCTCACCATCAAACCTAAACAGAACCTGATCATCGATCTCACTCCTTTTATCCATGAACCCTACATGCTATACGTTGTCGAGTGTCTCAATTAATCACCTTTGGTCGATGCTCTGACCAAAGTCGAGGTAGTTCCCATGTCCTGCCTTTCACTTGTCTACTCCACTGCTTACTACGACAAGGTTCAAGAAAGGATTCACTTTGAAATCCACAATGAGAAGACCTCCATCTCCAAGCACCGCTTCTGTGCCCTAATTAGTCTCTCTCAAGAACAAACCCTGGTAAACCCTAAATCCATCACCACTGGTCAACTATTTTCTATGTTTTTTCAGATGGGGTATAATGAAACCCCCACCACAATAACCAAGTTCAAGAAGTTTTGCCTTCCTCCTCAATGGAATGGCCTTTTCACTTTGATGTTCAAAGGACTCTCTAAACGCAGCACCGACTCAGATGGGGCAAGCAAGTCTTTCATGACTGTGCTATATGGATTGTACCATGGGATAGATTTGGATTATGACACTATTATCTGGCAACAACTGGTACAAAGCTTGGTCTCTTCATCCAGGCACTCATAGATCTCCTGTGGGTGCTATTGGTCAATCATCACTAACTGGGCAATGGATTGTCTTCACGTTCCAATCATGGCGGATTCTCTTCTCTCCTCCATCGCTACTTTTCACACAACCAAGATAATCTTCACAGATCCGACCAAGTACTCCTTTATTGGATCTGTTCCTGAAACCATGCTCGCTCGTGTCTCTGAAGCGAGTAACGTTTTGCAACAGTACTAGAAGATTCCGTCTTCAGGTCCAAGGGAGCTAATGCCAGCCATGGTTCGCTACATTGAAGAGGCTGAAAAGCCAGCGAAAAGGGACAAGAAAACTGAAACCCAGAAGGAGGCACATGTTTCCAAACCAACCAATGGGCAAACCCCTAAGAAGCGAAAGTCCGACAAGGCCGCTCCATCGTAGTCTCAACCGAAGAAGTTGAAGAAGCCTGCTAGGAAGCTCATACTCCAATATTCTAGTGATTCGGACTCAGAGTATGTTCCTCCCAACAATAAGTTTGCTCCTCCTTCAGAATTAGAGAGCGAAAGCTCTGATGATGAGGCTTCGGCTCGAGGTGAAACTTCGCCTCGCTCCCCTACCCCAGAAATTCCAGTTCGCTCCCAGCCTCCTTCTCCTCCACCGGTTACCATCCCAGTATCCATCCCTCCAGTATTTCCTATCCCAACTACTCAACCATCCACCATTATTCCCATCCCTACTCCTATATTCACAAACACTACTACCACCACTACTACCATAGGGGCTCACTCTACAGCTACCACCCCACCAGTTAAAACCAAACCACCAAAAACAACCGAACCTCCAACCACTTCCAAACCTTTATCTCCTACTCCATCTACAGAAACCACCCCTGTTCTAGGCAGTGAGGACTTGGAATTTGATTCCACTTACTTTAGTCCTTACCGTGTTCAGAGTGATGATGATGATGACGAGCCTATTACCAAGCGTCATCACAAAGCAGTAAACAAAAAGCTAGATCAACTGCTTTCCTCCTCTTCCTCTGGTGCTTACTTTGAAGCTGCTTTAAAGGCCTTGTTCTCATCTGTTGTTCAAGAACACAGTGCCTCACTCTCTGCTGCAGCTAAGGCTATTGAAGCCTCCACTTCACAATGTCAACAAGCCTCTCTTGTTGTTGAGGCTTCCACCAAGGAATGCAAGGATGCAACCACAAAAGTCGATAAACTAGTTTCTGAAGCTCACCTCTTTCTAGATTCTTTGCAGGCGGCTGCTAAGAAGAATGCTCAAACCGTCAACACTTTGGTGGATAACCTTCAACGGTCCCTTCAATCTGAAATATCCAATCTTGAAGTTGCACGCCAAGCGATCGAAGCTGCCAACAAATCTCTACATGCTAATGTTAATGATCGCCTGACTCAACTTGAGGCAAAATTAGCTGTACAGAATCGCATCATGGATGAGCTTGACAGGAGAACCTCTCACCTGAAAATGAAAAATTACAAGCTGCATACTGCCATTGTTGAGCTCAATGACCTGAAGTCTGAAAAGGAGGTTATTCGAAGTTCTGCTGCTGATGTTCACTCCATCCTCCTTTATCTCCTTGAAGCGCATGATCCAATCATCACCATTACTATCAGACAGCACTTGGCTGACAAGCTCAGACCAGCATTGGAAATCCTAAGTCGTATTGAGGGTGTTTCGATGACTGGTGTCCAGCCGAAACAAGGGGCAGAGAAGGCAACTCAACCTCCTCCTGCACCGAAACCATCCACTAAACCGAAGGGTAATGAAGCTTCGGTCAGTAACAAGGAGAAGAAGAAGAAGAAGATCAGTGTGGATGACACAGATAATGAAGATGATGTCTATGCTGAGAATCCTGAAAAGCCTTTTCAGAAGGCAAAGTCCTGTGAGAAAGAGATAGAAGAAAAGTACAAGAAACAACAGGCTAAGCTTGAGCAAAAGCGAAAGGAGGCAGAGCTCCTAGAAAAGAAGAAGTCCATTTTTCTTGACTGGACTATAGATTCGCTTCAAAGGTGTGCCATTGATGAGCCTAGCACACTTTGGCTTGATCCTGTGATGTCATTTGGCCTCGATAACTCCAAGGATGTGCAGTTTGACATGTCGATCACACGAAAGGCATTCATGTTTCATTGCTTTAATTCAACTTTTGCCATTCCATCTCTATACCCGAAGGTAGATAGGGATATGTTGGAGTTCTACTTAGAGTTCGCTCAACCCCAGTACTTGACCTGGAGTTAGAACAAAAAATTACAACTGTCAAGGTATTGAAGCCCTACTCAGCGGGGAAGTTTATTAATGTCAAATCCAATGTGACTCGAGGAACCGAAGGATCAGTTCACAACTTCACCCTTTCTGATCTACTGAACCTTAACCCCCACGACTGGATACTCCTCAACAACATTTTATTCTCAAATCCTCGGGAGTACCAGCCAATAATTGACCATGTCAAGAGAATGCTTGTGTGCTACATTCACAAGGTAGCGAAGATGGACCAAGAGATTGCTTCTTCCATTCACAAGCGAACCACGATCAAGAATATGGGCAAAGCAGGCAATGTCAATACAATGGTCAAGGGGAACATTGATTCGAAGTACCACACTATTATGTTCATCAGGGGCGAAGGTCAGAAATGCATGTTCACTCTTGTTGATAAACACCTCTTCTCAACTTCTTTCCTGGAGCATATTTTGGAGATTATCCAGAGGTGTGATCATGTGACAACCCAAAATTTCTATGTTAGACAACCCTTCACTTCAATAGAAGTCAGAACAGTTTCTACAAAGATTAACCCTTTAGGAGGTATCAGGAGAGAGGATGCCCTAGGGTTTATTGTGCAACAATAAAGTTCCAAAAACTTCAGGAGTTTGGAGTTTATGGCCCAAATGATATTTGGACCGTAAACCCTAGTGGTATATATATGGCACTTAGCCATTTAAATCACTTTTTCACCATTTCAACGTCTCAAATCCTCTCAAGTAGCATCTGACTTTTCCTTCTAGATCTTCAACCTAGTAAGTGTTTCTAACCCTTTTAAGTTGGTATATCACTTAATCTAGTGTTTTAACACACTTCCATCCATAAAAATGTTCCAAAAGGTTAATTCTTCAAGTTTCACCAAGAACACCAAGAACACATACTAGTGTTCTTGGCCTTTTGGTACCATTTCAAGCCTTTCTCCTGTAAGTACTTCTATCCTAGAGTATCTTAAGGCTTCTTATACTTCCATATATCAAGAAAACACCAAAGAAAGTGAAGATTAATGGTGTTTACGGTGCAAGATGTTCTTGGACCGTAAACACAAGAAAGTGTGCCAAAGTGGCCCTAGTCCATTCTCAAGCTTTGGAAACTAGTTTAGACCACTTACTTGATGTGTTTAGGACTTGAAAACGTCAAAAGACCTTAGATTATATGTGTTTACGACCGTAAGCACATGGAATAGTGGTCCATGGGAAGTAAACTACATATAGGAGTGATTTGATGCCACACACACTTCCATAGACTTATGCTTCAAGTAGAATTGCTTCTAAGGACTTTTCAGGCTTCAAATCTCAAAGTGGTCAAAGAAGCATGAGTTTACGGCCGTAAACTCAAGGGTTTACGACTGTAAACTCAATGAGTTATGGTCATAAAACGGTAAACTCATGTAGAGGGTCCTCTTGAACCCTAAAATCAATAGCCATGTCCTACAACCTTTCGATACAATCCATAGGACTTATAGCACTTAGATCAAGTGTTTTACATGTCTTAGTATGTCTAATCTTGGTTAATTAGTTGTTTAAATGACTAACTAAATACATATATGTATTATTATATGTTGATTAGGATCCTTGTGTGTGCTCAAGTCTTCACTTGACACTTAGCATCCTATTCAGTCCGTTCATCCCAATCACTTGCTATAGGTGAGTTCATACCCCCTTAATCAATATTTTAAATGTTTTTAAATGCTTTTATGGGGGGATACAAGTTGAATCATGCTAGTTATTATATCAATCACATGTAATTAATAACTAACATACAAATGGATTTACTACACTTTTAGGTGTTTTACCAAACAAATTACTTCAAATGGCTTTCCAAAACAATTTTACTTGTTTAAAACTCTTTGTTTAACTGTCTTACATACTGACTGTTTCTTTTCAAACCCTGTTACAATTGTGTTTCAAAACAAAGGTTTTCCTTATACTTTAAACTATTCTTATCAAACAAACTGCTTTCAAATCATTTCACAAACTGACATCAAGTCATCCTTTCTTAGTTACTAAACGTTTCAATGGTTTTACAAAACTTCTTTTATACCTTTATATTGTCAATTACATGCCTATATATGTATGGTTATATAAGTAATGTTTAAAGGACTTAGGAAGGCTAGTTCGCTTTATCTCCTTTTCCTCGTTGGGATGTGCCTTTAGGGCATCGGTTATCTGTCCGAAGGTCGTCTAGATATTAGTGATATATTATGTATACATATTTAGACATAAAAGTTCTATCAGTAAATTCAATACCCTTGGGAAGCAAGGGTATACGTTCATGTTCATAAGTACAAGTCATATTACTAGTAAACTACAATAGGCGTAGTTTAGGAAGTTACTAATACTAATGCTAGAGCAAGGAATCATACAATGAGTTAGTTCATACATGAGTCTATACTTGCTAGATAGAGAGAGAATACACATTACAGCTAGTACACACAGTACATTTCAATACTTGCTAGATAGAGAGAGAACACACATTACATCTAGTACACACAATACATTTCAATACTTGCTAGATAGAGAGAGAACACACATTAAAACTTGTACACGCAGAACATTACAATACATACAAGCTAGACAGAGGGAGAACGTACAATAAAGCTAGCACATTCATTACATATAGATTCATGCAATTATGTGAGCCACTAAACGGGGCATGGCACTTCCTGCCATGGCCGTTTTTGTATCTAGAATCTCCTTAATTGGGGAGCGTATGAGGTTGCATATAGATCTATATTAGATTGACTATCCTACACCTTGCTGCTCGCTACAGTGGGACTTGCAATTCTACGGGTGCCAAATGTCATTTTTCTCCGACATTGTACATTGTCGTGATCTATAGTTGGTAGCAGGATACAGGCCGATCACATGGTACTTTAAATTACAATTGGTTTAAGGTAGTTAGTACAGCAGTAGTTACTTATTACAATACTACAGTACTATAATATTTTCCCGTTACATTCACCTCGTGAACATTCACACGATGCACGGTAATGTAAAATCTATGTTTTTGGTTGATGATAGTCGGATTTGGGAAAACACACACTCTTACAAGAGACACACACGAATACTAGATGCCTTGGTAGAAGGCTACTTTTAGTAGGAAACATAGGGTTTTCTAGGAGGTTTAACACTTTTACATACTTACACTTCACATACTTACAAATACTTGCTTACAAATTCAGACACTAAAATACTTATGATCTCACCAGCTTTAAAGCTGATACTCTCTTTTAAAACTAACTTGTATCCTCGGGTCAACAGTAGACAGGTACCGATGCAAGGTTTAGAGAAGATGGAGCTCGTTCAAGACTCATCTTTCATTTTGATTTATACTTTAGTGTCTATTAAACATGTCAAAATACACTTGTATTAAAATTATATTATTAATGAAATGGATGATGTTGTTGCTTGTTTACTACTATTCATTGTTGTGATACTGTACATGACGTCCTCCGCCCCAGAACGTTTCCACCGTTCTATGGTTTTGGGGGGTGACAGATTGGTATCAGAGCATTGTTTATAGTGAAATTAGTATATCAACCCATAAAAGATATACAGACTATAAATACAATGGGATTAAAATACTCTAACCAAGAGTTTATACTTTAAATAATAAAATATTTAATTAAGTATACGTGCCTGCATTCATACTAAAATCGGTGTCACTAGGACAGTACAAAAGAATTACGATTGTTGAGCAGCACAAGTAGACTTAGAGGCATATAGTCAAAATTGGGAAGATATAGCCTGATCAACTATATTATCCGAGGGTTCACTAGCATGTGCCTATGTGTAGTTGTGAGGTTGCAACAAGTCTAAAATCTTACCAACAATACCACAATGAAAACAATAGAACTTAAACCTAAAATACTATAGGAGTATTTTGTGTTACTATAAGCTACTTAGGTGCTAGATTCTTATATCCCTTTTCTTGCGTAGATAATATGGCTGGATTCCATCCCTACGACAACTTGTACTTCCCTAACCAAGGTAATGAAGGTGGGTTTGAAGCTGATCCAGGAAATGACCACCCAATCCTTATGGATGGTCACCAGGCTGAAGGCTTAGGAGATGGTTCTGACTCCGAGCCTGAAGTAGAGAATCTACCCCCGATGGCTCTTATTCCAAATCCTAACCCTCGTCGGGCTTTTCAAGGCCCGACGCCCCCGTGGGTGGAAAGCTTGGAAACATGGAGCCAAGGACAGGATCAACCCATGCGATTTAATGGAGACTGAAGCTCTTATGACCTGAGTGATGGGGGCTCAGCAGACAAAGTCTTGCCAATCCTGGTCCGCAGAGTGGCCCGAAATGAGATTCAAGGCCGGACAGCCCTACATCAAATCACGAAAGTTGTCACCAACGCGAGAATGCATATCCTCCGTACCATTCGCCTGGAAGATGCTCGTGAGAGATCTGAGAGAGACCATGAAACCCTACTTCAAGCACTGGCTGAATCACGAGCCGAAGTCATAGAACTCCGAGTATGCCAGAGGGTGTACGAAAGACACCTGCTTGATGTGGAACGTCAACTGGCTGAACTAAGGGTTCACCAAAGGGATGACCGTCACCAGTAGTAGATGCCTTACTTTCTTTCCCTGTTGAAAGGAATCGTTTTTCCTATCTATGTCCTATGTGGCATTTTTCTATGAAATTGTCTTGTACTGTAAGTACTTTTAGTTAGGTCTATATGCTTTCAAGGACTTTCTACTATGGATATGATGTAAGACCTTCTACAAGGTCAATTTTTCCCGAACTTTTGCGTCATGAATATCAAAGATATTGACAGTCGGCTAACTTCTGTGTCATTCTCAAATACTTTCATCTTGCTATCATGGGAGTCTATTTGAAACCCACCCGAGTCGAGTTATTGAACTAGGGTAATTTAGCTCAGGGATCATTCCCAATTATTTTTCAAGGTTTGGATCATATTATTTACCAACCGATGGTACCCTGTTTTAAACGTCAAGCGTCTTAAGGCCATTATACGAACTTACTTCGACTCTTTACTAGGACTGCATCATAGGGATGTAGGTCAAACCTTCGTGAACATACTTCCAATCCGTACTAGGACTGCATCATAGGGATGTAGGTCAAACCTTCAAGAACATACTCTTACTCCTTACTTGATCGATCGAAGTACGTCTAGGGTCAACCAAAATCGCTCACAAAATCCTTATCTTTCGTGTTACAGAATCATGTCGTCATCCGGAAATAGTCAGCCAAGCGACTAAACCCCTGCCTTTCCTATGAACACCGCTACTTTCCAAGCCGCATTTACAGCTGCCGTGATGGCTTCCGTGACAGTTATCCTTGCAAACCGTAGCGCTATCAACACAAGCAATGCTGACGAAGGGATTGAAAATCCCGATCGCGGTATCAATCCAGGAAGTCATCAAATGATAACAGTTGCAGACTCGCAAAACCAAAAAATAGAGAACAGGAAACGAAAGCGCCAAGCCCAGAAGGAACGCAAGCGATCCCAAAGACTTGCCATGCAACAGCAACAAGTGGCAACCCCTGCCATCCCAGTACCGAGCAGACCATACGAGGGAAAACTTCCGAAGTGTGATAAGTGTAGTTTTCATCATCATGGGGCTTGCCATGAAATGCAATGTTGCCATTTCCTAAAAATAGGGAACCATGCTCGTATCTGTGAAGCACCGGAACGACCCATCACTCAAGCTCCTGGCATCAGAGTCAACAAGGCTTGCGATGGTGGTGTTAAAACTAGACCCTATAAAAGGAAAGTTTCAAAGTGGATGAACAAGGAGAACACTCGTGCTCACATAACTCTAACTCAACACATCTCTTCCACCACCAATGTTGGTGCTATCTAGATATATCACCAATGCGGTGAAATTGGACACCTCAAGAAGGATTGCCTGATAACGAAGAACTCTGGCGCAGACGGAAGGATACTAAGGATCGCAACTGCAGGAGAGACTACGTCAGACCCATGTTAAAGTATCTAAGACGTTCGTTGTAACAGACTCATAAACTTTTTAAAATTAGTGCAACTTGAGTCTTATCTTTTGCGAGATCCCATCAGTGAAGGGATGCTCATGCTGCGTATACTTGTCTTTTGAAGTATGCCTAGTTCGCAAAAATAGTCTAGTAGTGAATCTATAGTACTATATCTCTATTAAAAGTTGCACTGTTGGTTTTTGTCTGTTAACGCCTTTATGATCAAGTCTAATGTCTTTATTCCCAAGTGAGTCCGATATTATCATACAACAAGATTCAATTCGATTCGCAATACCAGTTCCGTACGTACATCTCTTTCTCTGAAATTGCCTTTCCTACGAAGCCGTCATTTCAGAGCTCCGAAGTACTCATGCGTAGAGTACCTCATATTTTTTATCCTTTCCGATGGAACTTCAACAAACCTCCCCGAAGTACCACTCGTACAGTACATCAAGTTCAATACAAGGACTCTTACGGTTAATCTATCAATGAAGAATGTATACACAAGGGTGGTATATAATCAAGGTTCTACAGATTTAGAATTAATGATTCCCCTTTAACGTCTTTTCATCGTTGGGATGTGAGCTTAAAGAAGAATCATTTATTCGACTATCTTTTCAATCTTAATTATATACGACTCGTATACACGAGATTATGATCGATGAACCATGTATGAATTCTAATATGAACTTCCGGACGGAGATTGCCCAAGACTACGATTAATCGCATCGTCATGTGAACAAACTTAGAACCCAGTATGACTCCTGCAACCAAATCGCCCTATAGTCTAAACACCTACAGAGATACAAGAACAGTTCGGACAACTTATTGAACTACTCGGCAAAAGAATAGGAAGACCAAGCTCCTCGCCCTGGAGAACTCCGATCTTATTCTTCAGAAAGGTGGACGAATAGTATCATAAGTACATCGGCTATCGGAGACCTCGTCAAGATTTCAATTGGAAATCATTATCTCTGCCTCGCATGAATGTGTGGGCTAAGCAAACACGAGGAACAAGCTACCTTTAAGAAATGGACCTGAAATCCAAATATCACCAGTTTCGAGAGTTAATGAAGGTTGTCTTGAATGCGACCTTCCGAACTCGATGCAGACACTACGAGTCCGTAGTGATACCCCTCAGATAGGACCAATACGCTCGTAGTATTCAGGAACTTAATGAATAGAGTACGCAATTCTTACTTAGATCAGTTCGTCATTGTCTTTGTAAATGACTTACTTGTCTACTCTCGTAGTAAGAATGAAATCATAAAGAGCACTTACAAAAAACCATGGAAACAATGCGATCAGGGAAGCTTTGCGCGAAGTTCTCTAAATACGAGTTTTGGAATTAAAGATTCAAATTCCTAAGACACACTATTAGTGATGTGGAAATTCTTGAGGACCCTTTCAATTTATTAAAACCGTTGAGAATTTGTCAGCACCGAAGGCGCCGATGGGAATTCTCCAAATTCTAGGTCTTGCAGACCTACTATCGTAGTTCATTTTGAACTCCTCGCAAATTATGGATCCTCTTACGACTTTGACCCAGAAGGGAGTTTCCCTTGACTGGGAAGAGGAACAAGAGGAAGAAACCCTTGGAACTCTAGGTGAGAGACCAAATTCTTTTGGAATTCTCACTCTGAGGAGGCTAAATACGCTTCGTAAAGCATAGAAAGTTAAATTCAAGATAGTTAGGACCTCCGAGATTCTTGCCATAATCGGCCCTATATCTCACAAACTCAATCTACCCAGCGAGCTAAGAAATGTACATTCTACCCTTCACGTCTCGAACTTGCAAAAAGTAGCGATCCAACAAGACTCTTGAAATCCCACTCGAAGAGATCGAGTTCCAGAAGAGCCTCACCTGCATGGAAGAACCGTAGTGACCATGGACCGAGAAGTCATGTGAACGATTCATAGTCATTTCCCTTTAGCGAAGGTTCGTTGGAATGCCAACCAAGGACCCGAATTCACTTGGAATCGCGAGAATCAATCGTTTAGGAAGTATCCTCAATTTTTGGCTCGATTATTCATGCTTACTTCCTTTACCTAAATTCTAATTTCGGGAAGAAATTCCTTCTAACGGGGGGATGATGTGTCAACCCAAAATTTCTATTATGGACAACCCTTCACTTCAATAGAAGTCAGAACAGTTTCTACAAACTTTCAAGCTTTTTGGAATAAGTTTGAGTATGTTAGGATTAACCTTTTAGGAGATATCAGGAGAGAGGATGCCCTAGGGTTTATTGTGCAACAATAAAGTTCCAAAAACTTTAAGATTTTGGAGTTTACGGCCCAAATGGTATTTGGACCGTAAACCCTAGTGGTATATATATGGCACTTAGCCATTTAAATCACTTTTTCACCATTTCAAAGTTAGAACTCAAAACCTCTCAAGTAGCATCCGACTTTTCCTTCTAGATCGTCAACCTAGTAAGTGTTTCTAACCCTTTTAAGTTGGTATATCACTTAATCTAGTGTTTTAACACACTTCCATCCGTAAAAATGTTCCAAAAGGTTAGATCTTCAAGTTTCACCAAGAACACACACTAGTGTTCTTCGCCTTTTGGTACCATTTCAAGCCTTTATCCTGTAAGTACTTCTATCCTACAGTATCTTAAGGCTTTTTATACTTCCATATATCAAGAAAACACCCAAGAAAGTGAAGATTAAAGGTGTTTACGGTCCAAGATGTTCTTGGACCGTAAACCCAAAAAAGTGTGCCAAAGTGGCCCTAGTCCCTTCTCAAGCTTTGGAAACTAGTTTAGACCCCTTCCTTGATGTGTTTAGGACTTGGAAACATCAAAAGACCTTAGATCATATGTGTTTACGACCATAAACACATGGAATAGTGGTCCATGGGCCGTAAACTACATATAGGAGTGATTTGATGCCACAAACACTTCCATAGATTTATGCTTCAAGTAGAATTGCTTCTAAGGACTTTTAAGGCTTCAAAACTCAAAATGGTCAGAGAAGCATGAGTTTACGGTCGTAAACTGATGCGTTTACGACCGTGAACTCAATGAGTTATGGTCATAAAACCATAAACTCATGTAGAGGGTCCTCTTGAACCCTAAACTCAATAGCCAAGTCCTACAACCCTTAGATACAATCCTTAGGACATATAGCACTTAGATCAAGTGTTTTACATGTCTTAGGATGTCTAATCTTGGTTAATTAGTTGTTTAAATGACTAACTAAATACATATATGTATTATTATATGTTGATTAGGATCCTTGTGTGTGCTCAAGTCTTCACTTGACACTTAGCATCCTATTCAGTCCGTTCATCACAATCACTTGCTACAGGTGAGTTCACACCCCCTTAATCAATATTTTAAATGTTTTTAAATGCTTTTATGGGGGGGATACAAGTTGAATCATGCTAGTTATTATATCAATCACATGTGATTAATAACTAACATACAAATGGATTTACTACACTTTTAGGTGTTTTACCAAACAGATTACTTCAAATGGCTTTCTAAAACAATTTTACTTGTTTAAAACTCTTTGTTTAACTGTCTTACATACTGAATGTTTCTTTTGAAACCCTGTTACAATTGTGTTTCAAAACAAAGGTTTTCCTTATACTTGAAACTATTCTTATCAAACAAACTGCTTTCAAATCATTTTACAAACTGACATCAAGTCATCCTTTCTTAGTTACTAAACATTTCAATGGTTTTACAAAACTTCTTTTATACCTTTATATTGTCAATTACATGCCTATATATGTATAGTTATACAAGTAATGTTTAAAGGACTTAGGATGGCTAGTTCGCTTTATCTCCTTTTCCTGGTTGGGATGTGCCTTTAGGGCATCGGTTATCTGTCCGAAGGTCGTCTAGATATTAGTGATATATTATGTATACATATTTAGACATAAAAGTTCTATCAGTCAATTCAATACCCTTGGGAAGCAAGGGTATACGTTCATGTTCATAAGTACAAGTCATATTACTAGTAAACTACAATAGGCGTAGTTTAGGAAGTTACTAATACTAATGCTAGAGCAAGGAATCATACAATGAGTCAGTTCATACATGAGTCTATACTTGCTAGATAGAGAGAGAATACACATTACAGCTAGTGCACACAGTACATTTCAATACTTGTTAAATAGAGAGAGAACACACATTACAACTAGTACACACAATACATTTCAATACTTGCTTGATAGAGAGAGAACACACATTACAATTAGTACACGCAGAACATTACAATACATATAGGCTAGACAGAGGGAGAACATACAATACAGCTAGCACATTCATTTCATATACATTCATGCAGTTATGTGAGCCACTAAACGGGGCATGGAACTTCCTGCCATGGCCGTTTTTGTATCCAGAATCTCCTGAATTGAGGAGCGTATGAGTTTGCGTATAGATCTATACTAGATTGACTATCCTACACCTTGTTACTCGCTACATTGGGACTTGCAAGTCTACGGGTACCAAATGTTATTTTTCTCCGACATTGTACATTGTCACGTTCTATAGTTGGTAACAGGATACAAGCCGATCACATGGTACTTTAAATTACAATTGGTTTAAGGTAGTTAGTACGACAGTAGTTACTTATTACAATACTTCAGTACTATAATATTTTCCCATTACATTCACTTCGTGAACATTCACACGACGCACGGTAATGTAAAAGATATGTTTTTGGTTAATGATAGTCGGATTTGGGAAAATACACACTCTTACAAGATAGACACACAGATACTAGATGCCTTGGTAGAAGGCTACTTTTAGTAGGAAACATAGGGTTTTCTAGGAGGTTTAACACTTTTACATACTTACACTTCACATACTTACAAATACTTTCTTACAAATTCAGACACTAAAATACTTATGATCTCAATAGCTTTAAAGCTGATATTCTCTTTCAAAAATAACTTGCATCCTCAGGTCAACAGTAGACAGGTACCGATGCAAGGTTTAAAGAAGATGGAGCTCGTTCAAGACTCATCTTTCATTTTGATTTATACTTTAGTGTCTATTAAACATGTCAGAACACACTTGTATTAAAATTATATTATTAATGAAATGGATGATGTTGTTGCTTCTTTACTACTGTTCATTGTTGTGATACTGTACGTGACGTCCTCCGCCCCAGAACGTTTCCGCCGTTCTATGGTTTTGGGGTGTGACAGATCAGAACAATGTAGCTGACAAGAAGTTGTTCATTGATTTGCTGAGGTGGTATATCCAGATTCGGCAAACACTTTTTGCAATAATTCATTGACTGTTCAAGGTGATAAAGACAGTGAAGCCAAGACAGAAGAAATAATCTCTCGCCTCATTTGATGCAAAGGGGGAGATTGTTGGGATTATTATGTTGCGTTATGGGCTCGGTCCTTAGCCCAATTTTGATTGCCGGTATTGGGCCTGTCCAACCGTGCAGGTTTTGTTCTAGGGTTTAGTATATAAGTTTCATGCATGCAGTCTTTGTAGTTAATGCTTTAATTATTTTTCTCATTGAGTTTTGTAAAACCCTAGCTTTCCTCTACAGTGGAAGTTCTTTATCGAGCTTTGCTGAGGCGTGACTTTCTTGGAATCATAAGCACATATTTGATTCTATTCTGTGTTCTTATTCTTATTGTGTTTGTCTTGTTTGATTTTCATATTCTTACCTGTGAAAGAACTAATCGATCTACAGTTTAATTATCTTCGGGTTTGTTAGTCAATTTTTCCAAACATCTAAACGAGTCAAAACACCATCAAAGCAAACCGCCACCCGACACGGTGGTCGGTGGCGGCAGGAGGCAGCAGCCACCACCCTACGGTGGTGGTTTGGGTTTCTTTTCATTATACTTTAGGTAATTACAATTTACAATGCCTTAACTAAGAATAAACACACACACACTAACTACATCAACACACACACATGATGGCTTATGGTGGCAGCCACCACCTCATGGTGGTGGTGGTGGTGGCTGTTCTTGTGATTACGGCCAAATACAATGCCACCAACTTCAAAACACACAGATCCAAGGATTTTCTCACACAGCCACCACCTCACGGTGGCCTGTGGTGGCAGAAAACGGTTTCAGGGTAACAACCACCATGGTCGGCGGCCATGGTGGGTTTTTCTCTCGATCTCCGGCTAATCTCTCACACTTACACACAACAGACATAATCAGGACAACAACACACGATAACTCGGACAAATCTCCACCTGATGGCGTGTGATAGGCGAAGCTCGCAGTTCCCACATCCGTCTTTGGCGGCTCCAATGGCGCATCAACGTCTCCGGCAGCAGTGACATACTTCGTCATCACAGGCAAGGGAACGTCGGCGAGATGACGATGGGTTAAGGCAGCAACCCCGAAGCGAACAACAACAACATCCACAAATGAGTTTCCCGATCTCTTTGTGCCTCTCCGTCTTCGCCGACAACGAAATAGGGTAGCTGATCGGGTGGTCCTTTGGTGGTGGCGATGAGCTGACGGCTCAGAGAGAGAGAGCCAAAGGGTTTGCAGCTAAAAGAGGAAGAGGGAGTGGGGGTGCGGCCGACCTTTTCATAGGGTTAGGGTTTGGCAACCGTTAAATACCCACTACATTTTAAATGTTCGCCATAATGACCAAAATGGTCCCTCCAGCTCCTATTCATTTCAAAATATATCCATATTTTACCTTTTTAACCTTGTCTTTTAAAACCCTTTACAAATCAAGTCCAATACTTATCAAATTGCCCCTTAGCCTCCAAAATCTTTTCAAAATAAATTCCAAAATTACTTTTTAACCCCCGAATAATCAGATTTATAACATTTGGCTTCCCAAAACCAACATACCACTATTAATATAGATTTAGGGCAATTATTTGTTTATTAAAATTTTATCTATTTATTTATTAATTAAACTGGATGTTACATGATTATGGTTAGGATCTCGGGTTAACGGCCGTGAACGAGTTTTGAGGCTGTGACTGTTTGCGGCTGTGAACGGTTTGCAGCCCTTGAAGATTTGAAGATGATCTTGATGTTCTTGGTGAAAATATGAAGATTTGAAGGTTTGAACTTGATGATATGAATGTCCTTGGGAGACCCTTGGGAGCACTTGAGAGAGTTTTTGGGTGACAAAGATGAAAAATGAGAAATCTCTCCGAGAAAAACCTTTAAACCGGTTGGGTTTACGGTCAGAGATTGGTTCTCGGTTGTAAACAGGTTTACCGCTCAGGGTTTACGGCCGTAAACACAAGGCTGGACGGGATTTTGCTAATTTTTGAAGGAAAACTCGGTTTTTCGTGCGCTTTTGGTTCCGACTCTTATATATATATATATATATATATATATATATATATATATATATATATATATATATATATATATATATATATATATATATATTATTTATATAATTTAAATGATTTCTAACCCACAAGAATTTAGCGGAACAAATAAAATTCAAAATTTTATTTAACGGGATTTGACTTTCGTTGACTAATAAGATTCGGGTTGCACAATCCACACAACATAATGGGGGATATACTATTCGCTCAATGTACCAAGGAATATGCATAAGAGGGTTCAACGAACTAAGCAACATAGGAAGGCTAGACGTAGCAGTGGACCGGGTTTTAGCCGACATGTCCTAAATTAGGTTGTGCTTGTTTCTGAATTGTTCTAAAATTTACATGTGTGGTTTTAGGGTTATTTACTTTTTGTATCAGTATGTTAAGGGTAGAGGATAAGTAATTTTATGTTATATATGTGTGGAATTTGGTAAGTTTTGTGGTTACTCTTTTCCTTAAAACCAATGTTTCAGGACCGTAAGATAGCAAAGATGGCAATGTGTGATAGTATACAATGAGGATGAGGATTTTAAGATATATTTTTTACATATGTTTTTGAGAGATTTAGGTATTATAATTATATTTTAATTGGATATTATATTGAATAATTTTAAGGATTTTTCTGAAAACTAAAATATGGTAAAGTGATGGTTTTAATTAATTAAAGATTTTTTTAAAAGTTCAAATTTACCCTAATTTTTCCTAATTTTTGGAACGTTACATCCATCCTAAACCATTAAGTCCATGATGATTAAGACCTTCTAGGTTTAAATCATAACATATCCAGTTTTGCTTAGGACCTATCCAAGCAAAATATGGATCATTTACACAAACACAAACACACCATCGTGATAGTCTGGTGGTGGTGTATTATTCACTTGAACAAATAAGAAGAAAAAGAATGTTTAAGCTTCCATAAGTGAGTGATGATTCACATCAGCCCCTCCTTGCCTTCCCCATCACACTCGTTCGAGCTTGCTTCTTCTTTGCCTTCACTTGATCAAGCTCATTTTTTTCTCTTCCCTATTGCGATCACAGCCCTCTTTCTTTCAATACTTGCTCATTTTTTCTCTCCATCTTCAACCCTTTTTGTGCTGGCCCCATGCAACAAGAAAGAAGTTGATATTTTTTGTCTTGTTCTCTTATTTTCGTTCAAAATATGTTTTTAGTGTTGATCCTTTCGGTCCCACATTTAAATCTATTCTATCCATTTAATTAGTTAAATTATCTTTTTCATTTTTAAAATAATATAATCAAAAATAAAGAAATATTGACATATCGAAGAAACTAGATGTTACACAGACCCATAAAATATGGATTTCGTGCGCCGTTATGTTCTTGAATGAGTAATTGTGTTTTCGTGTGTGTGCGTGTGTATTTGTATGTATATTTTGTAGAACAAACTAAGATAATTCGGAATGTGTGTGTATTTATAAGTATGTCTTCAAAATTTTGCATGTCTTCAATGTGTTTTGAAGAGAAAACTCATATAATATGGATTGTGTGTTAGAGGTGGGAAGTTGTTTTCATAATACATATATAAATTACTAGGTTAAAACCCATGGGAACCACGGGTAAAATATTTATAAAACATTTAAATTATTTATAAGATTTTTTTAAAAAACTTTCTTTGTTTACTCTCACTCTACTTACACCAAATGATTCATTTTTTCATCTCATTCCTACTTTATTGCTAAATAACTTAGACCCAATCTGAAACTAAGATTTAGTTAAACCTTAAACAAAAACCAGGGTTGAAGGTGTTTGGTGTTGGAACTTTATTGTTGTTTCAGATTTTTCAAAATATGCTTTGTTTCAGATTTTTTTTATTGGATTATACATTGTTTCAGACATTAGTGTTGGAAAATAATGTTTTTTTTTTCCATATTATGTTTTATTTCAGATTATCAATTTTTTTAGCCCATGCCTTGTTATCAAAAATTTCAAATTACTAGATTGTTATTTTAACATCTAATGGTGGTGAAGCTATGGCGGTAGTAATATCAAATTGAAAGTAAACGTTATCACTTGTTTATAACATAATGTTTTTTAAAATAAATCAAAGTAGAATGCTATTATTTGTAAAAAATCATCTCCATAATGTTTTTTAAAATAAATCAAAGATAGTAATATCAAACTAAGAGTAAAATGCCATCTTTATAATGTTGTTTAAAATAAATCAAAGTATTACAAATCATGTTTTTTGTATTATCCGCTATTAGTTACAAATTTGTATAAATGGTCAGTCAAAACTCTAAACTATAAGATTATAATGATATTCACAGAAATGGTCCTGATATCATGGGATTTTATTTAGCAAATTTCTATAATGAATTTTGAATTTTAAGCATTTTAAATGTGTTGATGATATTGTTGATTTTGAATTGCATTTAAAACTTATCATATTCCAAGCTTTAAAAAAGTCAAATTTGTGAAATTTAATTTAAGATAGTAGGATATGCAATTAAGGAATACCAAATTTAAAATAATCAAGGGTATTGAAGTAATTTAACAATGAATTGAAAATGAATTGTGAGAGTGACATGTCATCAAAAGGTTTCTTTTATTAAAATAGGAGATTTACTATATAAAAACAAAATTGTTATTTTATAAAATCTAACAGACAAATTAAATGAGAGTTAACACCAGAGAGTAGAAAACAAACAAAACCACAACGAAAATTACCGTAAAAGGCGCAAATTGCAATTTTTGTACTATAAGAACTAGAACCCATAAATCAACAATCACATGGATCTCATTTATTTCACTTTTTCTTAGTCATTGTTTCCATAAATAAACTAGATTGTAAGCTACCTTATCGTAATTTATCTCTAATTCTAATAAAAGACTCCTAAACCTCCACTTGTCCCTCTTATAAGCCTCCTCCTTTCCACTTGTCCATTCCACAGCTATCTTAAGATTATTTTCCCGCCCATTGCTGCTTTGACGAATCCACACAATCTCCTACTAATCAGAATTCAGTTACCATATTCTCCCTGCATTAAAATTCATTTTAATTATCATACATCAATCATATCGCATAAAATCTGCAATGGTTTTTGAATTACTTTATCGTTTCCAAATATATATGCATCATAATAGGAAATAAATCAATTACAATATTATCTTCCAATGATTTCTTTGACTTATAAATACAAAACCCATATATAAGTTACCAAGCGTTGTCGTCTTTCTCATTTGCTTCGTATCTAAACCCAAAAAGAAGTTACAATTCTGGTAAATCATCCCCCGAACAAGTATGTCGAAGTTTTTCTTTTATCATGTATTCTTATGTTGATTATTTCTATACTCTTCTCCTTTCTATTTCATTTTGTGTGTGTTATCTTATAGGCATCCACGTTTAATAGATTAATTCTCTGTAAACTTTGTTATTACATAACATTCTAAATGTTATTGATTATGTTCACCATTCAACTGGAATTATTTATGTGTCTTCTATGGTGAATATCTTTACTGTATAATTGTTAATGTGAAATTAATGTTATATTTTGTATTTGAATCTAAGTTTTGCTAAACACGCTGGCAGGGGTATAAAGGTATTTTTGTCAGGGAAAATTGAGAAATAAGATGATCGGAATTGGGTAAACTCTTCTATATACTTGGCTAAATGAAAGTTTCTAAGGAGTCTACGCATTCAAAGTAAAAATCATAAGCTATATAACTGTGTATCACAACAAACTTATAAGTTTTTAAATATGACAATATGACATCCTACATTTCCTGATGCTTATACCTATTGTCTACTGTACAAAAAAAAACTGTCATTTTTTTAATATAAAAGGACAATTATGCTCTTTTATATGTTATCTTATACCAAATAACTATTATTATTTCTTAGAAGAAACTGTCATTTTTTCTTTTTAATATAAAAGGATAATTATGCCCTTTTATGTTTTCTTATAGGAAAAACTGTAAAAGTTTCATTGTTCGTGCTTCTGTGTTATGCATGTACATTCTTTGTTCCCATTACCCTAAATGTTTACCTATGTTCCTTTATGTATGTGTTATTGTCATCATAATTTTGCATTTTTTTGTGCTGTGTTCTGTTCATCCTATTTTTACTTAAAAATCCAAACTATTTAACTTCAAATCGAACTTATATAATTTCAAATTTTTGCAGAGAAATAGATGCATCAAATTTCACCTTAATAGCAGATTTAGACGTACTCAAGGATGATTTGAGTCTCAAAGTACGTGTCGTAAACTTATGGAAGCAAATGTCTTTCTACAACAATGATGAAATTTGGTCCATTGAATTAATCATGGTTGATGAACAAGTATCTTACAAATATAATTATATGGATTTGTTACACATACATTTTCAAATTGAATTACTTATAGTTATAAAGTATCTAATATATTATATTTTTTAGGGGAGCAAGATACAAGCATCTGTCCACAAAAAATTCCTCTATAGATTAAAAAATGTTTTAAAAGATGGCATGACATGTTGCATCACATCCTATAAAATGATTGTTTTTGGAAGTACAATGTTATATTTTAAAGTTTATGAATCTAAACTTTACAAAACCTTTTGTAATGGTAAAAAAAATCACGCTGGCAGGGGTATAAAGGTATTTTTGTCAGGGAAAATTGAGAAATGACATGATCGGAATTAGGTAAACTCTTCTATATACTTGACTGAAAGAAATCTTTCTTAAGGAGTCTATACATTTAAAGTAAAAATCATTAGATATATAATTGTGTATCACAACAAATTTATAACATGTTTAATATGACATTATGGCATCCTACTTTTCCTGATGCTTATACCAGTATCCTATATCGCAACCAAATACATATTGTCTTATGTATAAAAAAATTTCATTTCTTAATATAGAAGGACAATTATGCTCTTTTATGTAATATTATACCAAATAACTGTCATTATTTATTAGAAAAAAATCGTCATTATTTCTTTTTAATATAAAAGGACAATTATGCCCTTTTATGTTTTCTTATAGCAAAAAACTGTAAAAATTTCATTGTTTACTTATATTGTCTATTGTATAAAACCAAATACATATTGTCTATTGTATAAAAAATTTGTCATTTTTTTAATATAGAAGGAAAATTATGCTCTTTTATGTAATATTATACCAAATAACTGTCATTATTTATTAGAAAAAAATTGTCATTATTTCTTTTTAATATAAAAGGACAATTATGCCCTTTTATGTTTTCTTAGAGCAAAAAACTGTAAAAATTTCATTGTTTACATCCTTTTCTCCCGTTACCCCTACATGTTTACCTATGTTCCTTTATGTATATGTTATTTATTCACTTATTGTCATCTTAAAAATGCAATTCTATAAAATGATTTTACCAGAAAGTACAATGGTATATAAGGATTGTTTTTTAAAGTCCATTGCTATATTTATAATGTATTTCTAAATTTTGTAGAAAACAATGGAAATAGACAAAACACCATCTTAGCACTATGTTATAAAATGATTGTTATGAAAGTAATGTTATATCTTATAATTGAATCTAAATTTTCCAAAAAGCGTTGGCAGGGGTATAAAATTATTTTTGTCAACGATTGTTGAGATCTGAGATGATTGGGTTTTGGTAAACTCTTCTATAAAGCAATGTGTTAAAACCCTTTGCAAATTTAGATTAACCATAATACAGAGAATAACTATATACTTCATTGAATATGTATAGGTCGACCCATAGAATTTAACATTAGGAATTTCATCAAATAACACAGTTAACATAGATATGAACTCAACCTACAATTTAGCCTCAATGAAAGTTTCCTTAAGGAGCCTAGACATTCAAAGTAAAAATCACAAGCAATATAATATGTTTAATCTAAATACACCAGTTGGGAGAATTCACTATATATCACTGTTAGGAATCCACATGCTTTGGTGCTTATTTGTTGGTTGTATTTGTGTTTGTTGAGAGATAGACAGTTGGCATAAATATCAATTACAATTTAGGATAAAGTTCTGAAACATATGCAGGAGTTTATATTTATTAAGTAAACTAAGATACAACAAATTATTAGGACAACATGATTGTTATTTGTAACACAACGCTTTTGTATTTTTTATATTAAATATCGATAAAACATTTTAAATATTTAGTAATATCACACTTTATAAAATTAAAGAAGTATTTGATACTCATCATGATTTAGAACTTTTTGTGTTGCTATTTGATTATTATTCAATTTCTCATTTGATTTGCTATTTAATTATTATTCAATTGCATTCTACAAAATGATATTTTATAGCATATCTACAAATACAAAATACCAATCGGATATTCAAAACAATATCCTTTTGTAATTTCAACCAATCATTATATCATTATGATATTACTTACAAAACATGTAACGACCAAAAATTTCAACCAATTTAAACTTTTCGAAAACAACTTGATTCCATTAAAGTTATTACAAAAAGGTTTTCAATACAATTTATTTTAAGTATTCCCAAAATCTCATCATGACATAAACACGAGGAGCGGTACGATCACGCCTTCGCCTTGCCACGGTCTCCTGAAGAACCTGAAAAACATAAAACCACAACTGTAAGCCCGAAAGCTTAGTGAGATATCCCCAAAATACCAACCACATATACCATACACGCATAACATGCCATAACATATCCGATCACAGAACAGCCATGTACTTCGGGTCTACTGTGGGACTGGTCCGTCGCACCGGCCAACAGTCCACCTGGTCCACCCTCTGAGTCTAGTCATAACCTCGAGTCTGCAGTGTGATTGGTCCGCCCACACCGGGCCTACAATCCACCTGGTCCACTCTCCGAATCTATCCACATACATCGAGTCTGCAGTGTGATTGGTCCGCCCGCTCCGGGCCTTCAATCCACCTGGTCCTCTCTCTGAGTCTACAGTATGACTGGTCCGCCCGCACCGGGCCTTCAGTTGGCCTGGTCCACTCTCCAAGCCTCGGCACGTCTGGTCCGCCCTCTTGGGCCCTACAGCTTATCCGGACCGCTCGTTGGGCCTTCGGGTCAATCAGGTCTCTAACATATACCATCCTAGCTACCAGGATGCAAACATATCAAGACAATAACATAACAACAATACCCGGATCTCAATCCGATAAGGGCCAGCCTTGGTGCCTTAGACCCTGTTGATATAGTGAAGATAACTCACCGCGAAACTGTCGGCTGAAAGAATAAGCTCCCGCTACTCCAAACTCCGACACGAACTCCTCCACTGAACAACACCCAAGCACTGAACTCAATAAATACCCATAATTACCAAAATATCCCTGGAAGACAACTGGTCAACCTTTGGTCAAAGTCAAAGTCAACCCCTGACTGACTCTACTCGTCGAGTCAACCAGATGACTCGCCGAGTCCCCAAGCTCAGAACTTCCCTCAATCCGCGACCTAACTCGGCGAGTCACCCCGAGACTCGCCGAGTTCAACAATTCTGAGTCCACTCGCACACAACTCACCGAGTCATCCCTTGACTCACCGATTCTCGACTCAACCAGAAAATATTGGGACTCTTCGACAAGACTCGCCGAGTCCAAGAACAGACTCGCCGATTTTAAGGCTATCTTCAACCTACTCGCCGAGTTGTTCTTACAACTCGTCGAGTTCCAGGCCATCTTCATCCATGTCGCCGAGTTGTTCTTCCAACTCGTCGAGTTCTAGCTCATCTTCAAGCCACTCGTCGAGTCTACCCATGTGACTCGCCGAGTACCACCGATCTGAATCCATACAGAAGCATTCCAGGCCAAGCAATTGATCCAAAACATAGATCTAGCCTCCTACCACCCATCCATCACGTAAAGTGGCAAACTTTACGTGAATCCAAAGAGATCTAGGCCTTTTACACTTTAGGGCTAGGGTTTGGGACATGATGGCTTCACTAAACACTCTAACACAGAGACTTTAATGCACTTTAGACCTTCTCCATTCCAGATCTGAGGTAGCAACCTCAGATCTAACCTCTAAACTCCAAAACATACCAAGATGAGCTCCCATAAACCCCAAAATGATGAATCTATAAGATTAACAGCCCAAGGACGAGATAGTACCTCAAAAGAACACCCCCACAACAATGAAACTCGAATCCAAGCAAAGCCCCTTGCTCCAAGCCTCCTACCCTTCAAGATTTCCTCAACAATTGCTTCTCCAAGCTTCCAAATGCAACTTGATCCACTCACATACGAAGGTTAGGGTTTCTGGACTTGAGGATGAGTAAGGAGGCTGGGGGAATGGATGTTATGTTCTTTATATAGGGCTCAACCCCGAGAATTAGGGTTTTCTCCACTCAGCGCCTACTCGCCGAGTCCAATACACTGACTCGCCGAGTCGGCCACTTAACACGCGACGAAGTCGCGACTCTACTCGCCGAGTCCACCCATGGACTCGCCGAGTCTCTCTTTCCCATATTACGCTTTTAGCCCTTCAACTTTACTCTTGCTATTCCGGGATGTTACAAAACAAATATATATTTATTAATTATTAAAGTTATTATTATCAATTCTCAATAACTAAGTTAAAATTTAATTAAAATTATTTTTATATTTCTAATCCGTAGTGTCCACGGGTTATAACCTAGTCGTTTGATAAACCACTAAAATAACTTATAAAGAAGCTTATAAGTTAATTTTTAATAAACTTATCATATTTTATCAATAATCTTCCATATAAACCAAAAACCAAGTCCTAAAAATTTAATATTTAATTATGTATCCAAACATGTGACAAACATTATATATCATAAAGATATTTATATAATCCAATTAGAATAAAAATATGTATAAAAAAAAATGCTAAGACGTATATATTAGGATAATGTTGCAATAAGTAATACATAAAATTCCATGTCTGGTCCTTACAATATGTATGTTTAGTACAAAATGTTTTGGAGTTACACCATTAGTCCAAAATAAGAATTTCATTGTGTTTTTAGTCCCTCTATAAAAGAAATTGAAATGACGGATTTTCCTTTAATATTGTTTCTTTTCCCATTATTTAATTTACTTTAAAATTTTCTTATTTTTCTTTTATTACATCAATAAAAAAACAAAAAGAAAATACTCTCTCTCTCTCTCTCTCTCTCTCTCTCTCTCTCTCTCTCTCTCTCTCTCTCTCTCTCTCTCTCTCTCTCTCTCTCTCTCTCTCTCTCTCTCTCTCTCTCTCTCTCTCTCTCTCTCTCTCTCTCTCTCTCTCTCTCTCTCTCTCTCTCTCTCTCTCTCTCTCTCTCAGACACACAGTGACGAGCACCACTATTTGTCAGACCACAACTGATGAACACCACACCACCACTACTTGTTAAATCTTCCATGGAAAACCCAAAAAAAACTCTCTTCATTAGTGATGAACACCACTACTTGTCAGACCATCACTGCCAAACACCACACCACCACTACATGTCAAATCTTCTATGGAAAACCCAAAAAAACCCAACCTATTTTTCTCTTCTCCATCTCCAATCAGCATCTACGATACTAGAGGTGGTGGTCTCTCAGCAACCGGAAAACCGATCTAATCGCCTACGCACACTACCTTCGTCGAACTGAATTACAAGACTGTTGTGACTGGCCTCCGTCACCACTTCTCCCTCACTCTCTCAATCCCAGATTTGCTCGGATCCTTTTAGATTCGTCTGTAACCCCACCGACGGCACCGTTTGTTGGAAGCTTGATGTGGTGTAGTGGGTAAAATGGTCGATAGCGGTGAAATCCGATGTTGATTGTAGGAGTTGTAACGAGTACCTTGTGGTGCTTTTAATGGAGGTGATGGACTTAGGGGTTTGACTCTGATGAGATAATGGGAGAGAGGACTATAAGTATAGGGAGTCTAGCGACCAGCAGAAAAGGTGGATCTAAAGTCACCGCCGGAGTTTGTTATCCTCTTCTACAGCTGATATGAAATTGCACGACATTGACCAAACATGCAATTTTTTATCAAATTGGACCGGTGGATCTAACATCCAATTTTTGACATACCATATGGACCATACTTGCAATTTTATCTAACTAATACTTGGTTTCCACAATGTAAAAAAGTAAAACATATTATGTCATCTCTTTCGTTTCATCCTACGTGTATATAGATTTTGGTTTTTGTCAATGAAATCGTCCGTAGATAAAATATGCCATATGCGTAGCAACCATTTAGTGTCATAATCAACTTAAATTAACGGATACGTGACCACTGTTATGACGTAAACGTTAATAGCAACGGATGGAGATTTTATTGGTTGGATAATGTTGACGGATAATAGATATACAAACTAAATCACTAGCATTTAATTCCAAAATTGACGTGCACTGGTCCACGTTCCACGGCACCTTTGATCAAAAGTCCATGCTATCTCAAATGAAATTTTATTTCTTTCAAACCGGAACAAATTAAAGAACTTCATATTAGCCGATAGCCATCCAAGTATAGCATAGTATATATATAACATTGAATTCAATTGAGTTAAATTATGATATGTAAAACATCAATTATATATCTTTTTATAGCAAAGAACTCTTGAAATTTATAGGTAAAATAAAAAATCAATATTTTTTAACCAACATAACTTAAACGTTTTGTCCTTCAATTGAAAATTATAACCAATGATTTTGTGGAAAACTTGATTGAGTTATTGCATTTTTTTTTGTATTAATTTTTATTTAAAATTTAGTAGGGTTTATTAAATAGTCATGACTTTAAGTTCTTACACACAATAAAGAAATAGAAGAGAAATTAGATCGGTTTAGTAAGCACATGATTAAAGAATAATACTAAATGAGATATAATAATTAGTTTGGAATATATGGATCAAAACTATATAGTTTGGAGGGTTTTATATATAAGATTAGATAGATAACAACTATATATATATATATATATATATATATATATATATATATATATATATATATATATATATATATATATATATATATATGGGTTCAATTGAGAAAATAAAAAGGTTGAGAATGGGGGAATCATTCTCAGCCACTCATTTATTCTAAGCATAAAAAGACACGGTAGCAAACTTGTAAATATGATAATAACCTTCAATCTTAAATACGCGACTGTAATCGATCGTTCATCATCCAAATTTCTCTTCTAACTTTCGACAATCATCCAGATTTCTTCAATTAAACCATCATCAACATCATCCAGTGCTAATCAATCATCGATGTTCGTCAATAACATGTTTATCAACACAATTCAACAGTTAACAAAAAAAAAATCATGTTTGGTTCTTTTAATCCAACCTTCAATTCTGCTTGAATACGATCAGATCTTCAATATCTATGATTAATTATACTCCCAACATCATTAGATCAACATCATCAAAAGTCAACAAAAAATCCACTTCATATCATTGATTCAACATCGATTGTCAAATAAAACTTCAAATTAGAGGTTAGAAAAATATTAAATCATTTTTTTTTTGAAAAATTCATATCATTCTCTATCAATCTACTATTTTGTAAAATTTAAATAGTTAAAGTATCATGTTTTTAACATTTTTAAAAAAATTAAATTGTATGCACTCCAACTATTTGATGAAATGCATAAACTAAATTACCACGTTATATTCATATATGAATATGTTTCCTCACCTGAATCAATATATGATTATTAAAACAAAAAAAACAAATATGCAAGTCTGTATGTTATTCATATGTGAATAACATATAAAAATTATATATATTTGTAAAAATACCTTGTAATATTTATATGCGAGTATACTGTGTAATATTCATAAGTGAATATATATCATATAATATTTACAAGTGAATATACTATGTAATACTACGTAATATTAATATATGAAAATATACAATGTAATACTACGTAATATTAATATATGAAAATATTATCTAATATTTATAAGTGAATATATCATCTAATATTCACAAGTAAATAAACTATGTAATATTCACAAGTAAATGCATCGTCTAATATTTAAATATGAACATATTATGTTTATTATATGCTATATTTATATATAAATGATACTTAAATTGTAAAAAAAAAATTAATCATAACTTTTATTCATAACTGAATAACGAATGTACTGTAGTAAAACCTCATTCATTTTTATTCACTTATGAATAATGATAGCTGAAAATATAAAAAAAATAAATTATTTATTTTATCTTAAAATTATATCAATATGGATATCTATTTGTAGAGAATAAAAAATCATGAATTCTGGTATATTTAAAATCATTTTTCGATAAAAATAGTTTTCTTAAAAATTAAAAAAAAAACGAAAAAACTATGTTTTTGTATATATTAAGGTAATGCTTAACATAATTTAAGGAAACATGTTTTGCTGGAAAACACATGTCTATTCCTTTCGCATTTCTGCTGGTACGATGGAGACTTTTGCGGCAAAAATAAATGAGTGAAATGATTCCCCCATTCTCAACTTTTTTTTCTCAATTGAACCCACCTATATATATATATATATATATATATATATATATATATATATATATATATATATATATATATATTGTAAAGCCCGAAAAATAGATCTACCAATGATCAAAGACGAATAACAAAAGCAAAGATGAAACAATAAGCAATATAACAAAACGAACCAAGCTTGCATACGCCTTAAAGCAATAAAACGTCAGATACAACTTGGGGAAAACACGAAGGCATCAACAACCTTTACAGTCTGACACAACGCCCTATTTATAGCCAAGACTTACAACCGCAAGGAGTTTACAGCCGTAAACACATACCAACCGTAAACTAGACAAAATTGACTTTCTACACAATCACTACCACTAATCAGTATACCTAGACCAAACCATTAGACAGGGTCTTTCAATCTCCCTCTTGGTTTGGACTAGCTCGAGCCCATTCCTTTGTTGACAATCATCACGTCCATCTAGCCCGTCGCTCCATTCCACATTCTCTTGCTTAGAATCTCCGCGATCATCGTTGTGTACACCTTGGCGCCTTCCTTATAAATATCTTCAACAACTTTAATTTGAAAGTTGCTAAGATAGTGAATATCCCATTTCCTGAACTGCAGCAAGTCTCTGCGATCGTACAAACGAATACACCCATTCTTAAGCTTGATAACAGCTCCCGATGTGTTTTCATCACAGACCCAACATTCCAAAGAACTGAGAGATCCATCTTGATAGCCTTGAAGTACAGGAAATTGCTTGACTTGTTTCGTTGCTGGCCACATCACTACCTGCAACGGCTTGTCAGTAGACGGTTCCAAGACATCTGGGTGTTCAAATACAACTGACTCTGCCGTCGGCATCGATGGAAATCCTTTCTTCACTTGATCATCCAGAAAGTGTTTAAACTGAGTAACCTGAGGAGTGTTAAAAATATTGATAAACGGAGCTTGAGACAATTCCGTTAGATCAATTCTCGAGAACGACCTAAACGCATGAATATCCTTATACAATTCTGAATTACCACTCTTACGAATGACAATCCACATTCTGAGAGCATCATGAAATCCCCAGGCAGCCACTCCTGATCTATCTCCAAATGTATCTCGGAACCTAACAACTTCAAGATCAGTAACAGTTATTAAGGGTTCGCTCCGAAATGTATTCTGATTAATATTCAGTTTAAACAACATTTGTCCTTTCTGAACATCATCTTCTTGATTACGACTAATAAGTTCTTGAATGTATGGAGCCAATGGAGGTTCAACAACAACACGCTCAGCAGTACCAGAAGACTGACCGACTGGTAGGTCAACCGGAAAAGCTTGTACGTGAAGATTAATCTTTTGTTCTTCAACGGATGTCTGGGATTTCTCACCAAAATCAGCTTCAAGTTTCTTCTTTAACTCAAAATAACTCGAAGTCAGCAGATTAAAATGATCTTGTAACTCGGAGATCTGTTTGCTTTTCACCTTCTTATCCTTCGTAAGTCCAGCCAGTTGTCCGCGAAGATCGATATTCTCGGCACGAAGCTCTGCCACCTGAATATCAAGCTCAATATTTTTCTGGCTAAGAATCGAAATTTCTTTCTGCAGACCAGCAAGAGTAAGATTGTCATCCCTCGCACCACCTTCTTCAATGGAAACTCCCTTTCCTCGAGGATTTGGCGATGCAATTTTTTCTTCAGCCATGTGCAATGCCAGCCTTTCAGAAGCAACATATCGACGATATCTAGGGACTGAGAAACCAGGCGGTGCAGAAGAACCACCAACATCAAATGTTGAACTCGGACCAGTTGGAAACATCTTTGTAGTGGGTAGCTTTGTAGTAGTAGTAGTGAAAGGTGGGGTAGGAAGACCACTCACCAAACTTGTGATTAGTTCAGATTGTCTTGCATCAAGTATTCTTCTTTTAGATTGTTGTTGGTCAGCTTCAGGAGAAAACACACTCACAAATAGTTCACGAGTAGGAGAAACAGACACAGGAGGGGAACATCCCATAACCATCTCCATAGGAATAGAAGTTGACACCATTTGCTTTGAAGTAGGAGTTCGCGCATCAAACGTCGCGCTCGATTTCCTTGTCTCAGTTATGTGAAGACCAACATCATCGACATTATAGAAAATTGTGTCAAGATTTTCATGAGACACAACATTAGCACTGCTTGCCAACGAAGCTGCAATATCATCGCGATCAAAACCAGTCAAATCTAGATCATCAAACGAGTCATTTCTCTCTTCACCGATACTCATCTCTCCACCAACTTAATCATCACTTAACTTATTTTCATGTTCTGAGACAGTTTGAACTTTTGGAGTTGGAGAATCTTCTTTTTCGGTTTCCTCATCTTCGGACACATCTATAACAATGTTGTTTGGCGTTGACCTTTCAGCAGATGTCTGCTCCGAGGAGCTTTGCTTTGACGACTCAAATGAATCTGGAGTCTCATCCAGTTCAGTGAATTTACCAAACTTTTCAAGAGGATATAGTCCTCGAAATATGACTTTGCCTTTCCGATTTTGTTTGATGAGTCCCACCGTGTGGGGACCTAAGGACTTCATATCCAATGTCTCTCCCGTCTTTCTCACGTTTGGAAATTGAATGTTGATGAACAATTGTATGAAGCGGGGATACAACAGAAAAGTATCCCGAGTAGAAGCTCTGATGTTAATAACAAATTCCTCAAGGATGAACTTTGAGAAATTGAATCGAAACCCAACAGCAAGAGATACTAAAGCACCAGTTGTGCGCTGAGAGATCTCGTCTGCCCCAGACCTCCTTCCCGAGATGCAACTCACAAAAACATGGCCCAAGAACCTCCAGTATGGGTGTAGCAACTTTTTCAATGTCGGCGGAAAGGTTTCCTCGTAACTCATTCTTCGTAGAACCCTTTTAACATCTTCGATTCCAATCTCTATCGGGAAATTGGGTTGATCATCAATTAGCAGCGCCTCACGAATAAAGCCTTCATCAATGACGATTTCTCGATCCTGTACTTTCGCCTTCACAGTAAAATTGCCATCATCATCCATGTTTGTCTCTGCAGTCGCCCAAAACTCACGTATCAAACTTTGGTAAACCACCGGATTGATAGTGATTTCGGATGCTAAGCAGCATTCACGCAATCGATGAATCATCGAACGCATATCCAAGTGAACAGCTGGAGGGTCCGCGAGTACAATTGCCAGGTTGTGCATATCTGCAAATTTTAGGTTTGCCATTTTCTGCACTCAAACACAACAGTAAGAAACTAAAAAAATTATGACCAAAATAACATCTCATAACATTAAGTTTACTGCCAAAATGTTAAAGGAAATCGAGTGATAATATAGTTTACGACCGAAGACTGAAGAACCTGTTCTTGGACCATAAACTCGAAGTTTACGGTCTAAGAATTGTTTTGAAAATCAACACACGATATCCCTTTAATTATTTTACTTGAACCGAAGGCAGTAAACACATTGTTCTTGGACCATAAACCCCAAAAATCGATTCTACACTTCGAATTAGCTCATAGGACTTGAAGATACGTGAATGTACATGACTATGACACCAATATAAATTAAAAACAAGTCCAAAATTCAAGTGCTCGGAGTTTACGGCCTAAGCTTACGGCCGTAAGCTCCGTCGAATCGTTTTTTGCGATTTTCGGCATGATGACACGGTGAAACACAAAACAAATTACATATTTGTGATCTAGAAATGATTACCTTTGCGATGATGTAAGTGGTTTTCCGAAAATCGAAGAATTTTTTTTCCCTTTTTGAGAGGGTTTAGAGAGAGTTTGCGGCCGGAAACTCGTGAATGATGAGATTCCGGCAGTGAACTCCTTTTTACCCCTTTTACATTCACTTACCCTCTTACCTGATAATTACCCAGTATTTCCAAAAAAAAAACTTTGAGGATTAATTTAATTTTTGAAAAACAAAACAAAATAAAATAAAATAAAATAAAATAAAATAAAATAAAATAAATAAAATAAAATAAATAAAAAAACGAAATAAAAATAAAATAAAAAATTGAGATAACAAAAGCCACAAGAATAAAATTAGAAATTAAAAATTAAAGTTAAAATTAACATTCTTTCAAAAATAAAAAATAAAATTAAAATTAAAACAAAATTAAATTAAAAAATAAAATAAAAATTGAGAGAAAAATATTTTAACTAAAATAATTTTTACACACCAAATTTAACCACTTTAACCTTTGTGATGCTTGGATCAAAGTTGTTGGACGACCTTATTCCGCTTGTCGGTACCCTTATCTTCACTTCTTCGTCTGACCGATTGCCAGTATTGTGGTCCACTTAAGCACGAAAGATTTGTGACATTTTTGGACATTTTACCAGTGACATAATTCAGGCATATACCTAATTGTAAATTTCTATAATTATGATAACTCCTAAATCTTAAATAAATTCACCTTATGATCATTTAACTGACTACAACCAGGGATATTGTTGTCCACCTAAATCGAGCAGCGAGATCTACAGACAATCTGTATGAGTTCAATTTAAGTGTACTGGAACGTGTTTCCCGCTTCCTGATATGCCCCAGCCATCAAGAACTTCCAGAGTACTCCTTACACCGGGTGAGCAGACAACCATTCAGAGAGAGAAGAGATTCAGAATTCTATTGCTAACTACTTCAGAGGGGTTGAGAAGAAGAAAGTTGCTTATGCTGTGTACCAGGTCGGATTAGAAGTCGCGCAAAGGAGACAGCATATGGCTAACAGATGAGAAGTATTTCACACATATATTTCACACACACACACACACACACACACACACATATATATATATATATATATATATATATATATATATCCTGTAGAGAAATAGAGTTGCATATGTTGTGTACCAGGTCGGATTAGAAGTCGCGCAAAGGAGACAACATATGGCTAACAGACGGAAAGAAAGAAAATGATATTCTACAGACCTAGTTTATCGGAATTTACCAGTCGCCCCATCCAACCGGAATTAAGGACAGAATCCGCACATCGAGGAAAAGTTAAGCAACGGTTCCAAGTACGGGTTCAATTAATCTGACGAGTAGATTCTCATGTTTATCTCCCTGCTCAACCTATTCGAGCGTCGTGACATCAGGTTAAACGGATCTAACTAGGTTAAAGTACGTCAAGTCCTCAAATTCATTAGGTTCAACTTTCCTAGTCAAGTCCATTCAAAATCTTTCGTGCCTACCATCACATCGAGTATAGAGCGTAGAAGATTCAACTTAGGTACGTTACGCTGATTCAGGTTGCCCTTTATCACTTGTTAATTTCATTTCCCATCACAGTACTTACAACCGAGGTTGTCAACAATAAATTTAAAAAAAACTGTACATAAATGACACTATTTTTGGATTTTTGTAATTTTTTGTTGTTTTTGGATTTTTATTTCTCCCCCTAAATTTGTGCATGGGTGAGAATACGAAACAAAATAATGCGCAAATTTTAAACCATCCTGAAACAGAAATTAAAAAATAAACTAAGAAAACCAAAAATAAATTGAGAAGAAAAAGAAAAGGAAAAAGAAGAAAAAAAAACTTAAAAAAACTTAATCCTCAAAACGTATCATTTTCAGAAATCCAACAAGCACATCGAAAACGAGCTTTGTTAAAAGGCTTTGTGAACAAGTCCGCCACATTGTTATCAGTGTGGACTTGTTCGATTCGAATTAAAGATCGTTCATAACAGTCTCTGATAAAGTGAATTTTAATGTCGATGTGCTTGGTTTTAGAGTGTTGGACTGGGTTTTTAGCTATTTGAATTGCCGCTTCATTATCACAATAGATAGGGGTTTCGAAGTAATTGAAACCATAGTCCAACAACTGATGTTGGATCCAGATAACTTGAGAGCAGCAAGCTGATGCAGCAATGTATTCCGCCTCTGCCGTTGAAGTCGAGACAGTGTGCTGTTTCTTGCATTGCCATGAAACTAATCTGTCACCTAGGTATTGACATCCTCCTGAAGTTGATTTCCTGTCAAGCTCACATCCTCCATAATTACTGTCAGTAAAAGCATAAAGATTAAATTCAAAATTCTTCGGATACCAAAGACCCAATTTAGGGCTTCCTTTGATGTACCGAAAAATTCTTTTAACAGCAATAAGATGAGAGAGTTTAGGATTAGCCTGATATCGAGCGCATTGACAGACTGCAAACATAATGTCAGGTCGAATTGCAGTAAGATACATCAGCGATCCGATCATCGATCGATAGAGAGTTTGATCTACGGATTCGCCTTCAGGATCTGGAGTCAGGAGAGGTCGTTCAGCCATCGGTGTAGAAGCAAATTTAGCATTGTGAAGTGCAAACTTCTCAAGAATATCCTCCACATACTTGGCTTGATGTAACAAGATTCCGGTTGAATTCTGTTTAACCTGAAGCCCCAGAAACATGGTCATTTCTCCCAACGAACTCATTTCAAATCTTTTCTTCATTACACTTTCGAACTCTTTGCAAAGCTTTTGGCTTGTTGATCCAAAGATTATGTCATCGACGTATATTTGTACGAGTATCTGTTCCTTGTCGACATGCTTTATGAACAATGTTTGATCAATAGTGTCGCGAGTGTAACCGTGTTCGAGCAGATGCTTTGTTAGGGTTGCATACCATGCTCTAGGAGCTTGATGCAGCCCATATAACGCTTTGTCCAACTTGTAGACATGATTAGGATACTTTGAGTCGACAAACCCTGGAGGTTGATCAACGTAGATTTCTTCCTTCACCTTGCCATACAAGAAGGCAGTCTTGACATCCATTTGAAAGACAGTAAAGTTCATATACGAAGCATACGCTAGGAAGATACGAATAGCCTCCAAGCGAGCTACTGGAGCATAAACCTCAGTGTAGTCAAGACCCTCGACTTGTCGAAACCCACGTACTACCAGTCTGGCTTTGTTTCGCACAATAACCCCTGAATCGTCCTGTTTGTTGCGATAGACCCATCGTGTGTCAAGAGACTTCTTGCCCTTTGGTAACTCAACCAATTTCCAAACACCGAGTTTTTCAAATTGATGCAATTCTTCATGCATTGCATCCACCCAGCTAGGTTCATTTAGAGCCATTTCTACATTCTTGGGCTCAATTTGAGAGATAAAGCAAGAATACAGACATGTATTCACGTCTCCACTTTGACTTCTAGTTTTAACACCACCATCTAGCTGGCCGATAACGTTTTCGATCGGATGATCCCGTTGAACCCTAGAAGGTATTTCTTGGCTGATGTCATTGATAGAGACAGGTAGAGTGTGAATGTTAAGACCTCTTTTATTTGCTTGTTGAGTAGTACCAGATGGTTCTGCAACATACTCATCTGCAATAAGGTCAGAAAAGAGTAATTCCATCAGGGTTGAAGAGACAGCGGAAGCATCATTTGGAACGAACTCTTTCTCTAAAGATATGTGAGGTCTCGATTCAGCATCAGAAGAATCAGTGTGTTCTGATTGAGGACTATCATGTTCCAAGAACGGCCTCCCCTGAGGAGTAGCAGAGGACTTTTCCGAAGATGTTGCAGAAGACTCCCCCTCAATTGCAGCAGAAGGCTCCCCCTCAGATGCAGCAGAAGGCTCCCCCTCAGATGGAGCAGAAGATTCTCCCTTGCGTGAGTCAGAGGACTCCCATTTAGGTGAAGCTTTAGACTTTCCTTTCGATGAATTAGAAGGTTTAGATACAGGCTTGTATACGACTTCTTCGTCTTCATCTTCAGAGATACTGTTCCAATGCGAATCAGTTCTAGATACATCATTTGAGTACACGTTTAAGGATTTGAAAAGTGACGTATAATCAAACAACCAATCCGGACCCACTCTTACGTCTGTCTCATTCTCTTCCAACCAACGCACGTCATAGGATTCCACAATTTGTTTGGTTTTCTTATTGTAGACTCTATAAGCGGTACGTGCAGCATACCCACCAAAATAGCAGTCATCGGCTTTGGCATTGAACTTCGGATTGGCATCTAGGTGAAGTAGGGTGCAAGGACAGCCAAATACTCGAAAATGATTGACCGATGGCTTGTGACTATAGTAAATTTCATACGGGGTTTTCATTTGAGCTTTGTTGATGAGCACTCGATTCTAAACATAACAAGCAGTGTTTATCGCCTCCGCCCAAAAGAAAACAGGTAGCTTGGAGTCACACAACATCGTTTTTGCAGCATCTTTGAGTGTTCTGTTCTGCCTTTCAGCAACACCATTTTGTTGAGGTGTATGAGCTGAACTAAATTGATGCATGATACCCTTTTCAGCACAGAAGTGATTGAGAACAGAATTCTTAAACTTTGTTCCATTGTCGGTTCGAAGCGCCTTCACCCTTTGATTGGTCTGATTCTCAACAAGTATGATGAACTTTTTGATCAATTCAGTGACGCCAACTTTGTTGGATAGAAAGAAAACCCATGTAAATCGAGAGAAGTTATCAATCACAACTAAATAGTAAGAACTTCTGTTGATGCTTAGCACGTTCACTGGACCAAATAAATCCATGTGAAGTAATTGGAGAACCTGACTCATTGAGTTAACCTGTTTTGGCAAGTGCGGCTTTCGATGGTGCTTTCCTTGAGCACACGACACACATTTTTCAAAAGTAATGAAGTCCTTGACGGACAATCCACGGACCATCTTATTTTTCGCAAGACGATTTAGATTCTTGGCGTTAGCATGACCTAATCTTCGGTGCCACAACATTGCAGTTTGCTCGGAGATCTTGGAGAATAGACAAGTAACTTGTTCTGGGAGATTGCTATTCATATCAATAATATAGGCGTTCCCATCCCTTTTTGATCTTACGAGAATCCATTCTTCAGGGATGACAAAGCTTGGATTTAAGACCATGCATTCCTTGTCAGTGAAATGCGTAGAATAGCCCTTGTCACAGATCTGAGAAACACTTAACAGACTGTGTTTCAACTCGGGAGCGAAATTCACGTTTTCGAAACTTAGAACTCCATTTGACACGGTTCCTCTTTGAGTGATTTTCCCTCCATCTCCACCCGCAAAAGAGACATACCCCCCATTAAATGATTGAATACTACGCAGTTGGGTGATATATCCCGTCATATACCGGGAACAGCCACTGTCGACAAACTAGGGTCTGACGACATTTCCCCGCAACTGTCCCTGCAAAATGTGCGGGTTTAATTAGATTTGGGCACCCAGGTCATGATCTTCCTAGGTGATCCCAATGCCTTTTCAGATTTATTGCACTTAAACTTCTCTAAAGACACAGATGATGTATTGGGAGCAGATTTGGGCCTCTATTTATAATTAGGTTTTCTGAAAAATTCAGTCAACTTTGTCATTTTATGTTTAACAATCTGCTTAAAGCATGTGTTACTTCTACCATAATTGGTTGAAGATCCACTATTGCTTTGGGATGAGCTTGACCTTGGCGTGGCTATGCTCCTTTTTGGCAGACTGCTCGGGACAAGGTGATTAAAAACCTTTTTATGTCTGTGAAAAATATCCCTTTTTCTATTTCTTTCATCTGCCCAATCATCATTTCAAGAGCGACTTCTAGAGGAATTTCTTTTTAAAGACCTTCCTCTGAACTCGTTCTCCCCTCTTGGAAAATTATGACTCACAAACATTCGATTAAGACAATTTCTAGCAATATGACCACTAGTACCACAATTAAAACAAATCTGCTTGTTATTGTTAGAACTTGTGCTGCATTTATCAGATTCGTTTTCCCTACAAACACCCTTGCTTGTCTCATAGAAACATGCAATATTATTAGGTTGTGAGGCAAGTGAGGGTGCTATACTTATTGAGGGTTGTGAAACTAGTGGTGTCTCAACATTTTTATCACAAACATTCAAATTGTCAACCAAATTGCTCAAAAATTTATCAGACATATTAGAAGCACTCAAAACTGTATCAGAGGTAGCAGCTACTGTATCAGAATAATTAAAAACGCCACAAGAAATATTGTCACTTAAAACATTTGAAAAAGAATTGTCTTTATTTAAAATGAAAGCTTCAGGTTTGGACTCGATTCTATTTTCAGAAACACATCCTTCAACTTTGTGCTTTGACTGATTCAAGGATTGATCTGCAGGAGAAGTAGAAATGTTAGTACTTTCAACATTAATAAATCCTCCCGAAACAAAACCGGAGGGATTGCCATAAATCATAAATGATTCATTGACAATCTCTTCTTTGGACAAAGGTTTGGACACATATGAATGATTGAAAGGAGGGGGTACGTGATTATACCCTAGACCTTTTGATTGATTCCTTTTAAACTGCATACTTTGGTCTATCATATTTACAACCACCTCACTTGAGAAATCATATTTTCTAACATCAAGTTTGGCGGTCTCAAATTTTCCTTTCAAAGATTCAACTTCAGCCACTAGCTCAGCATTTTGTTTGACTACATAATCATAGTTTTCACATTTGTTACTGTAGTCTTCCTGGAGTCTCCTAAAGTCTTTAATTTTTTATTCTAGTCGAGCTTTAAGTGGTTTTTGTCCTTTTCGAAGTCGGTACCCTTCATATCTAAGGTCTTCTATGTCTCTTATTAATTTGTCATTGAGTTCACGAAGAATCCTAAGATTTTCTACTTCATTGCCTAATGTCTCAATTTTATCCTATAAAGTTTTCACATAATCTATACAAGCCTTAGAGCATGATGGGAGACTTAACTTGGACGAATTAGGTTCATGGGAAGAGGATACCATCAAAGCAAATTGTAGCTTCATCACACTGTCTTCAGCTACTTCAATCCCTACAGTAGTATCATCCCTTACCTGTGCCAGATGAGCATTTTCTGGTCCAGATAAGTTGAGAGCTTGTATTTGATCATCCCAATTGAAAGATTGTGCAACCATAGCCTTTTCATTGTTTGCTTGACTACTGCTTCGGTTGTTCCCAACATCAACCATTGTTCTGTCATTATTAATCCTTCTATCGGGGTGAGGGCAATCACGAGCAAAATGCACTGGCTCATGGCAATTGAAACACCGAAACTTTCTTGTCAGCGCTCATTCCCCAATTGTTCTTCCCTGTCTTTTTGGCAAACTGTTTTACCCTAAATATAGCCATGGCAATTTTCCATGTGATGTCCATTTCTTCAACGTCCTCCGGATGGATTTGATCAAGATCTACAAATGACAATTGAGTCGGAAGCTCCCCAGCTACAAGTGCATTGTAGCAATTCACAAGCCCTGCTGCAAAGACAAGGTTTTCATCACCCTCCTTTCCTTTTGAAGAGGAAGCCACATTTGAGGATGGAGCAGTTTGGGTAGACACGAGAGGTTGACTTTGTGGGTATGGAATGACTGGTGCAGAAGAAGATGAACCTGCAAGGGTATAAGAGAAAAAAGAAAGAGCATTATTAGTTGAAATGCCAAGATTGGCAGCTGAGTACGAGTTCACATGATTGATCTCTCGCTGCTTGTCATCAATATCACATGCTTTGATGACAACCATCACTTCAGCTAGAGAAAGGCGATTGAGATCCTTAGTCTTCTTAATCACAGCTACATTCATGTCCCAAGATTTTGGGAGAGCATTTAGTAGCTTCTTATTAATTTCTGACTTTGTATAGAAGATCCCTGTCATAGTCATCTCTGTGTTGAGAGTTGTGAATCGCTGCAGTTGAGCTTCGAGAGTCTCTCCGGGAACATAATTAAACATGTTGAAACGTTGCCTCAGTCTATCTTGGCGGCTTTCTCGCATGTCTTCATTTCCCTCATATACTTCGATAAGGGCTTCCCACAGTGCTTTAGCAGAAGTATACTCTATGAATCCTTGAGCAATGTCTGGAGATAAGGCCATCGTCAAAATGGCCAATGCCTTTTCTTGTTCTTCTACACTCTCAAAGTCTTCATCAGTGTAGTTTTCAATTTTCTTGTCAACCACCTGCCCCCCAACTGTAGTGGTGATTCTGACTGGATCCTTTATAACACATTTCCAAATCTTGAAGTCCTTCATCTTTATATATTTCTCAATTCTATATTTCCACTCGGGGAAACCATCAGCAAACATGAGTCTTGGAATGCGCGTGGTTGTTCCCATCACAGCATCGAGTTCTTGATATTGATTAGGACTTTGTGATTCCATTTTTAAAATAAAGTTAATTATTTATTTAATAAGAAAAAAAATTTAATTAATTAATTTACTGTTATGAACTCCGAAAATTAATTAATTAAGATTTTAAAAAACGAGTTTACTGCCGAGAAAAGGTTTACTGTCGAGAACTGTTTACGGCCGTAAACTCCTTGTTTACGGTTCCCGCAAAATTTGAATTCTGGAACAAAGAAATTGATGATGCAATTTTTTAAAGTCGATTATCTGATAATCGATTTACGGCCAATGATTTTTAAAGAACTCCGAGTTTACTGCCAATGATTACGGCCAATTATCTGTTAAAAACTTATTTTATTTGAAAATTTTAATGCAATGAAATATTATTCTGAAAGCCTTAAGTCAGGAACTCGATGTGTTGTAGAATAGATTCGATTGCGGTGTATGAACCTTAAATAGCTTGCGGCCGTGAACTTGGAGTTTACGGCCGTAAGCTCGGACCGTGAACTCTTAAACACACGAAAATCGACTGGAATAAAACCCTTCTTTCACTGCGAATATTGTTTTGAGCAAAAACGCAACTGTAGGACGCCTTTTGCACTGGTCTCGCTCTGATACCAATTGTAAAGCCCGAAAAATAGATCTACCAATGATCAAAGACGAATAACAGAAACAAAGATGAAACAATAAGCAATATAACAAAACGAACCAAGCTTGCATACGCCTTAAAGCAATAAAACGTCAGATACAACTTGGGGAAAACACGAAGGCATCAACAACCTTTAAAGTCTGACACAACGCCCTATTTATAGCCAAGACTTACAACCGCAAGGAGTTTACGGTCGTAAGAAGTTTACGGCCGTAAACACATACCAACCGTAAACTAGAGAAAATTGACTTTCTACACAATCACTACCACTAATCAGTATACCTAGACCAAACCATTAGACAGGGTCTTTCATATATATAGGTTCAAATGTTTTTCAATATCTATTGTATGCATTTATGACTGATTCTGGATCAATCATTTTAGTTATTTTAAAAAAGTATATATATATATATATATATATATATATATATATATATATATATATATATATATATATATATATATATATATATATATATATATATCATGAATAAGAAAAAGAAACTGGAAGCATATTGTAATAATCAAGAACTAAATGAATGTCAAATTTCATCTTTTTTTTGCTCGATCTTATTGTAATCTGTAAACATCGCCTCATTTATAATATGCTTGCTTATGCACTTAAGCGGTGGTTACAAAGTACTTCTACAAACATCGTTCAAGCAGGTATTAGTGTATTGACCTTTTCTTCGTGTTCGTTGACTTTTCTTCATGGGGTTTTATTTTTTCTCTTTATATATTGTTCGAGTGTTGTAACGGTAAAAAGGATTGTTTCTCTTTTTAAAAACGAGTATTCTTTTGCCCCGAATAAACAATATTAATATATAAATTGACAATTTTACTATTTTGTTTATTGGTGTTGATTTAAAGGTCTATACACATTGGGTTTTATATAACTCTTGGTGGGGAAAGGCGTGTAACAACCCAAAAACCATGGCTAAAGTTTTCATTTTTAGAGTAACTAAAACATTCAATTTAACAAAATTACATCCAAAGCAATCCATTTGTTCATAAACTATCATTTAGGAATCAGAGTTACTAGGAAGATAATGCGGAATCTCAAATTATTAATCTGCTGATGTATGTGTTCAGTCTCGCCTTCGCAATATGATAAATACCTGCAAAATATTTAATCCACAAATGTAAGCACAAAGCTTAGTGTGTTCTCCAAAATATTAGATACATCACATCATAATAAACAAATATAGGTTATGTAACGTCCCAAAAATTCATAAAAAAATTCTCATTAAAAAAAAACACTAATGCTGTGTTTGGCGCGCCACAGCTAACTTATTTTTTGAGTTTTTTTATGTTTTCGTGTTTGGTAAGCCAAAAAAGTAGCTTATAAAAGCTAGCTTTTTGAAAAGTTACTTAGACTAGCTTTTTAGGGTTTTTTTTTTATATTTTTCCAAATACACCATTTAATTAATTATAGAAACACATGATCTTACTTGTTCTTTTATGTAATTTTATATATTCCAGCTAGCTTTTCAGATAGTTTTACCAAATGTTATTTTTTATCAGCTAGCTTTTCAGCTATCAACTAACTTTTTATTTAACACCCAGCTTTTCAGCTAACAGCTAGCTTTTCAGCTAGTACACCAAACATAGCCTAAAACCATACAAATGTGTTGTTCCAAAACCAAGAAGAGTGTAATATATTATTTAAACATTAGAATAAATATCATAAATAGTCATTGCGGAAAACTATAGAGTATGCTCTCCAGTCACACTGGGTCCTTCCTTTTCGTACCAAAAAAACCTGAAACCATAAACATGATATTATAAGCACAAAGCTTAGTGAGTCCCCTAAAATACCACATACCATACATATCACTGAACCTAGCCCGCACACTATGCTCAGATCATAATAATGGCCCTAGCCCTTCATAATCAACGGGTCCAACCTATCATACAAATGGGCCTAGCCTGTTATATAACGGGCCTAGCACCACATAAAATGGGCATAACCCACTCATGCAAATGGGCCCAACCCAACATGCATGCCAATGGGAGTCGCCCAAAATACAATGCAAGTGTCACAAACACATTTAGCATTTTGCATAACACATCCTAGTGGGCTAGCATTGGTGTCATCGACCTATAGGTACAGTGCAGAGATTCACTAAACTCACGAATAAGCTAAAGCAAAGCTTAAGGCCTCGCAACCGCTGTTATAGCACCCATATCACAACATATGAGGTCTAACCTTAATCTACGCACTATAACTAGTCATACTTATTGTTGGGTAGCGTAGCTTTTTGATGTATTGCGTCCATTGGGCTCGGTTAATTGTCCAAGTTTTGTAACTCCGGTTTGGGCCTGTCCAACCGAGAGCTTGATAGGGTTTAGTATAAATTGATATGCTTGCATGCATATTAGAAAAGATGATGAGATAACGATTGATACTGATTACGATAGATCACAGATTATTTCTTCATCGTTCTTGTAAACCCTAAATCCTCTACAGTAGAAGTTCTTTATCGAGCTCTGCTGAGGATTGTTGATTAATCATTCGACATTCTTCAATCCATACTTGATTTGTTTACAGTTTTCGTATTCATTATTTTACCTGTTATAAGATCTAATCGATCTTCAAGTTAGTTTTTTTTTAACTCATCAATTGGTATCAGAGCAGGAGGCTGTGTAATTCATACACTTCTTTTCTGTGAAAAAGGTTTCGATTAGGGTTATTCCGCATTTACTGATATTTATTGAGTCGTTATCCCATAATTGACGTAACTCGATATTTATTGTTTTACCCTAATTTAATACATTACAAGTCTGATCTTTTAACAGGTTATTCGATCAAGCATGGACGAGTCGCAATCCAATCCAATTAATATTTCGAACAGCATTGTATCAACAACGAAGATTCCCATCCTTTACACCCATGATTATGAAGTCTGGGCACATCACTTTGAAGACTATGTTATAGGATCTGAGGACAATGGATACCTCATCTGGGAAGCAATCGTTTCTGGACCTTTCGCTCATTCAGCAACTTCAAGGATTATTAAAACTCAGAAGGAGTATAATGATCTTTTGAAAGACGTTAAAGATATTGCTCAAGACGAAAAAGATAAATTTCAGTGCAATATCAAAGCGTTGAGATTAATTAGATTCGCTCTTCAATCCGATACTTTCAGGCTGGTGAGTTCATGCACGACTGCAAAAGAAATATGGGACAGGCTACGAGAATTGTATTCTATGGATGAAGATCTTGAACACTCCATTCAAACCTTACTCTTGTCTGAGTTTGGTGAATTCAAGCAGGGGGCCGAAGAGACCGTGACTCAAACGTTCGATCGCTTCAATCATCTTCTTAGCAAGATGATTAAACATGACATTGAAAGGAAGCTTATTGAGCAGAAGGTTACGTTTTTGAATGGCCTCAGATCTGAGTGGAGAGTTGTTGTGTCCACTGTTAAAGCGCATGAGCAATTTAAATCCTAATCTTTGGCGAAACTGGTAGGCATCCTGAAATCTCAAGAAAAGATCGTGTTACAGGAGAAGAGTGTGGTCTCAAGCTTGGGTTCGTTGGCTCTTTTGTCCAAAAGCAAAGCGGTGATGGAAGAAGATGATCTCAACTTGGAGGACTACGACCTCACTTTTGAAGACTATGCTATGATGGTGTCAAACCCCAAGAGGTTCATCAAGAAAAGATTTCCCACAAATAAGAATAGAAATTGGCAGGGAAGTTATAGTTCAGAAAAGGTCCGGGAAGAACCGAAGGCGGAAGAACCAAAGAAGGAACCGAAAGCTGAAGGAGATTCGGGAGTGAGCTGCTATTACTATGGAGGAAAAAACCACTATGCAAAAGATTGTGTCCTCAAGAAAATGGCAGAAAAGGATGAAGAAAAAGATGAAGAATCGTTGTTGCAGAGAAAGCTGGATGAGATCAGGAAGAAGAAATCTACTGCTAACCCTTCTATGAATGCTTTAATTGTGCAGGGTTCGGTAACGAAGGATGAGTTCGGTGGCGTGGAGGTCTGGTCAACCGACTCTGAGGATGATGAAGTAAGGAAGCCTTCTCATGGAAAGGCTTATGTGGCGAAAGAAGAGGGCAGCGGTGGAAAATGTTTGATGGTGTCAGACATGTCTCAGATGAGGGGATACAACACAGATGGTGGGAATGGAGACGCAAAGGAGCGAGAGGACTTGTGCTTCACAGCAAAACCGCTCAGTGTGCAGTTCAACGAACTTGATGAACTGATCAAGAAGATACAATCTGTTTTTGTTTCATTCAAAGTCCCACAATGCTCATACGAAAAAGAATTAAAAAGTGTTAATTCAAGAATCTCTCATCTAGACTGTAGTTTAACTCAAACTCGGGTCACCAATTCTAACCTTACTGACCAAATAAGCAGGGTATCTTCAAAGAGTGAGGAACGGAGAATGTGGATCGAACTGAAGGAGTCGGAGTTAATCAAAACCAAAGATGAAAACATTTATTTGCAAAGAGACAATTTAAAGCTTTTAAAACAGAGAAATGTTTTTTGTTTGATTGCTAAACGTCTTTATACTAATATCACTCAGCGTCATTTGGACTGTGAAATAGGACAAAAGATTCATCGCATGATTTTACCCTTCCTTGAGTTTAAGGAGGATGAAATTGATGCTGAAGCGTATAATTGTGAAAGTGTTATTTCATCTGAGGAAGTTAATCCGACGTATATGTATGGACTGGACAAAATTGAATCTTTCATTAAGTCCAAGGACCATAAGGACATGCTTAAAAACCTTTTGGATGAAAATGATAAACTGAAACTGAGGACCGAAACCATACAAAAATTTGACTCATTGAACGCCAACTTGAGCTCAGACAATAAAATTGATGTTGAAAATGCATCTGAGCTTAATGAGGACGACAATATGAGTGAAATTTCTGTAGAGGACACAGTTGATTGCTCAGAATTTGTCAAGAGCGAACCCGAAAACCACAAGAATCTCATCTCGGAAAATTCAGTGGAGTTTGCTTGTTTTTCCCAACAAAAGTCCCCGATCCTTACAGAAAAGGCAGTAGTATATCAAAAGGTTAGAACCACTCCAAACCAGGTGTATAAGGTCACAGGCGTAACCGAACATCAGACTGCTGAACTCACAGCCATTGTAAACGAAGACAATGCTGATGGCTGCGACGAGTTCTTCTGGTCAGCTCCCATCGACAATGCTGATGAAACGGTAGGTCTATCTGAAAGAACTTCATGGAAAAGCAAAGGCAGATATGTACCAGAACCTTTGAATAAACCTAATAGCTTCGATGTGCCAAGTACTAGTCGTACAATAGATGTTCCTCAAGAAAAAGGAATTCTTGCAAAAGAAGTCACTCCATTAAGCGAAACATCATCAGTTCAGAGTGAACCAGCTGAAGGAACGCAAAAACCAAAAGCCAATATCCATCATCAACCGAAGCAGATGAGAAATCAGAAACAACAAAGAAATCAAAGATACAAGAAGAATCTCTCTAAGAGAAAACAGTTCTGGCGATCTCAAAATGCATATTTCTCATATCATGATAGAAACTTGAGGTCAGAGAATAACACTGTAAGGTCACAAGAATGTCAAAACAACCAAAAGGAGAGGTTCGATTCAGAAAATAACATCAACCGAAAGCAGAGGTTCGGTTCAGAAAACAACATCAACCGAAAGCAAAGGTTCGGTTCAGAGAACAAAAGAGATCAAAATTCTAGGTTCGGTCCCACTAATGATCAAAAGCAAAAAGGTCACCTAGAATCTCAAGTCAAGCAACCATCTCAGTCTATGTTCTCTCATTCTAACTCTTCTAATTCATCAAACTCTTCTAATTCCTCTCCACCTCGTTCTAAATTCCATTCTGTTCATTCTCAAAAACCTTAATCATCAACTGAAGCGAAAGGAAAATCGAAGGTTTTATCAGTTAAACCAGAGTCCAAACCAAAAGCAACGAATCCCAATAAATTTAAAGTATTCACCATCAAAAAGAAAGATGAAACAACTCTAATAAAAAGAACATATCTTGTTGACATCTCTCTCACTATTCCTGTTCCTATGAAAGGCTCACGAGGACCCAAGAAACTTTGGGTTCCTAAATCTGCTTAATTTTTGCAGGTTATCAGTGACGAGCAGTTTGACGAAGAATGGTACATTGACAGTGGCTGCTCGCGTCACATGACAGGAAGGAAGGAAGAGCTAAGGGAATACAGGTCTCTTTCAAACGATGGAAATGTCAAGTTCGGGAACAACTCCTTCGGCACCATAAAAGGCTATGGGATGATTACAAATGGTGATTTCACGATTAGGAAGGTTGCATATGTGGAAGGACTACAACATAACCTCATCAGTGTGTCTCAACTTGTTGGAGGTACCGGTCTCAAAGTTTCATTCGACGATGAGGGTTCTGAAATAATTGAGAAGAAGACGAAAAGAGTTATTCTCAAATCGGAGCGTAAAGGTGAGATGTTTCCCCTGAACCTCAAACCTATCAAAGGGAACCCAGCTATCTGCCTGTTATCCAAAGCATAATCTGTCGAAAGCTGGTTGTGGCACCGAAGGCTCTCTCATCTCAACTTTAAGGATATCAACAAACTTGTCACTGGAGGTCATGTTCGAGGTCTTCCATTGCTCAAGTACGATAGAGAACATTTATGTGCTGCATGTGAAATGGGGAAGCAGAGTCGTGAAAGTCATCCATCTATAATAAACACTAAAGTTGTTGAACCACTCGAGTTACTTCATATTGATTTGTGTGGTCCATCATCTATCGAAAGTATCGGTGGTAGCAAGTACATTCTTGTTATTGTTGATGACTTTTCGCGTTTTACATGGGTGTTCTTTCTGAAGCAAAAATCTGAAGCGACTCTCAAACTGAAGACGTTCATTAAGCAGGTCGAAATACAGCTGAAGAAAGTCGTTCGCAACATCAGGAGCGATAATGGGCTGGAGTTTAAAAATAAAGAATTCGAAGAATTCTTGGCCGAAAAGGGAACCAGTCATAACTTCTCGGCTCCCTACACTCCTCAACAAAACGGAATTGTCGAAAGACGAAACCGATCTTTGTGTGAAGCGGCCCGAACTATGCTAAGTTTCGCTTCCTTACCTTTATATTTTTGGGCTGATGCTATTTCTGCTGCTTGTGATGAGATTAAAACTTAATCTTGAAGATCGATTAGATCTTAAACAGGTAAGTAAAGATTAAACAGCAAGAACACGAAAATAATGAACAACTCAAGAATGAATCAAACGTGTCGAATGATTATAAAACAACCCTCAGAAGAGCTCGATCAAGAACATCAACTGTAGAGGGTTAAAAGGTTTACAGGAACGATAAAGAAAATCAAAGCTATCGTAATTTTCTATCTTGTATTCTAGATCGTTAACCTAATATGCATGCAAGCACATTATTAAATAGTAAACCTAACAGGCTCACGGTTGGACAGGCCCAAACCGGAGTACAAAATAATTGGACTAATAAACCGAGCCCAATGACGCAATACTTGAACGTATCTTCAACCCAACAATCTCCCCCTTTGCGTCAATTGGAGCGAGATCTTCTATTCTTACTTGGGCTAGCAGCAACAGACGGTACCTTCTTCTTTACAGTCTGAAACAGACGAGTGATAAGAGCAAGTATTGTTTGTCTGAATCTGATGTACCATTGGATCATATCGTGGAAGTATTTGACATCGTCCGCTGCATTCTCTTTACATCGACGGATGATCGACAGCACATGCTCAAGACAAGCAGTGGTATAAAGATGTTTATCCGCTAAAGCAAAGAGACATTTCTGTCCTTCTGCTCTAGTGAACATGACCGAATTACGCTTCGGGTCAATCTTGCCCATCTTCATTTGATTGAGATCACTGGCCGATCCAACAGGAGATATCTTCGGTTTCTTCTTGAAGACAGTGGCTACCTCCTGATCCATCAATGCTACCTCCATGATATAACATACCAACATCCTTTTGAGATGGTCTATAATCGGACCATATTCAGCTTCATTCGTATAGAGGATATTATGCAGAACAATCCAGTCATGGGGGTTGAGGTTCGGTAGATCTGCTAAAGATATGAGATGTTCGGTTCTTGCAGACCCTCGGATCACCCTGAACCGAACGTATATGAATCTCCCTTCGGTATACGACTTTAAAACCCGAACATTAACGATCTTCTGAGCGCTCCATATTTGGTACTGTGGTTGAGATAGAATTCGATTAACTCCCTATCAACCTCAGGATTAGGATGAGGGACTTCAAAAGTGCTGGAGAAGGCGTGGAAGATAAATGCCTTTCGGGTCAAGGGCATATCGAACTGCAAATCGACAGAATTGTAGCAATCGAAGGAGATCACCGGTTCGAGCCATAGGATGCTAGGAGTATCTATGGCCTCCTTTATCATTCTCTCTCGAGTCCAAGCAGGGAAAAGAGTCTTCCTGCTCTCGAGGAGATCGTGGGCTTCTTTTTGTCTGCGTTCAGCTTCTTCAGCTTCTCGCGCCACACGAATGTTATCATTATCAACATTGCGACTGTTTTTGCATTTAAGCAAGTCAGCAATGGTTTCTTTATCATCTTCATCTTCTTCCTCAGCTATTTTCTTTCCTTTATCCTTCACACCCGAACCCGAAGTTTGACCAGTCGGAGGTGGTTCGGTTGTGTGAGTAGCTGTTGAGGAAGGAGGTGGTTTCGATCCGGACTTCACTTCTCCCCCTTGTTTCGGATCGGACACGAAACTAGGTAGCCCTTCAATTTTGCTGAGGAGATCCAGGGCAGGAGCAAGTTTTTCAGCAAGGGTTCGCCTCACCGAATGATTGAGAATCGGATCGTGTGCTTCCAGGATGTTGGATAGGGCAGAGTGTACATCTGAAACACATGTTTTGATAACCTCTCGTTCGGATCGAAGAGCGTCAAGTTGTTGCTGAGAGTTGGAAAGCTGAGCGCTCTAGACCTTGAGGGCGGTGATTTTGCTTGCAAGGGCGTCCATCAACAAGTTTTCTGCAGCGAGATCCTCTTGGAGTTTAGAGAGGCGCTCGTCAATGGAGGCACGAAGGGCCGAGTTGTCGTCACTAAGTGATTGGCGAAGGGTAGCGAACGACTTCAACTCCGTGGAGATGAACGTGGCCAATTGTTGAACGATTGGTTCCAACGTTGTCTTTGTGGCATCGGCGCTCTCCTGTAAGGACTTTAACAGGGAAGAGGCGTCAGAGAATAGTTTATCGACTTTTTCAGTCGCAGCCTCACATGCTTTCGTCGAGGCATCAATGGCGGCAGTGGCTGAAGCGGCTGAAGCTTGCTGAGCCCAGGAAAAGGCATCAACGATCTTTTGAAGAGCGACTTCAGAGAGAGAGGACTGAGTGTTAGAGGATGAAGCAAGAAGCAAGTCAACCTTCTCGTTTAGCTCCTTAAAATGTTTCTTTGTTACTGGAGCATCATCCTCGTCGTCACTTTGAACCTGAAACGGACTAAAGTAGACCGAATCGAAGGTCATATTTTCCCCTCCAAGGAAAGGGTTATCTCCGTCAGAGGCATGACCGGGAGATGAAGGTGGTGGTGAAGCTGGTGGTGTAGTGGTGTGAGTGGGTTCAGGTTGAGTTTGAGAAGGGGTATGTTCGGTTGGTGTTTGAGTGGTAGTAGGTTCGGGTGGTTGTTGGGTTTCGGTTGTGTGTATGGGTTCGGTTACTGGTGGTGTTTCGGTTGTATCGGTATGAACCCTCGTATCAGATACGTTGGTTATAACCTTTGCAGTAGCAGTTGTTGCATCAGTGAAAATGGGTGGTGGTATAGGGAAAGAGGTTTTAGGAATGTTGGTAGTGGGGATTATGGTGGGAATGGAAGTGGGGATTGTGTGAGTAGGTGAGGGAATTGGTGAGACATGGATATCCATGTCTGGGGTAGGAGATCGGGGTGGGGTGTTGCCTCTGGGAGGGGTTTCGCCTCTTTGAGAGCCATCCGAACCCGAACTCTCGCCTTCTGAGTCACTCGAAGAGGAAGCGATTACAAGCTTTCGCTTCGGTTGAGTCTTCCGTCTCTTCGGCTGTGGGGACTGTGCAACTTTGGTTGGTTTCCTCTTCCTGGGAGAAGGACCTTTAGCAGATTTGGTCACTTGCTTCCCTTTATTCGCCTTTTTGCCCCTATGAACAGGCTTGTCAGCATCATGGATGGACTTGAGCATTTCCTGTGTGAGTTCCCTCGGTCCAGACGTCTTGAACTCCTTAATCGTCCGGATGAGCCTGCTGTCAGATGGAACATCGCCGTACATTGTCGCCGGAATTGAGCCAATGAAAGAAAACTTGGATGCATCAGAGACGATGATCTTCGTGGTATGAAAAGTACCAATCGAAGACATCGATGCACCGGCAGCAGTGGGAATATCAAATTTATCCATCGCCCATTTTGTGATGAGAGTCCAGAACCGGGCATACGACACCTTAGAGTGTCGTGAAGAAGAAGAGAGGCTCTGGATGAGTTGTTGCCAGAGAACAAACCCATAGTCAAGACTGACTCCGTTGTAGACGCCATACATAATCGACAAGAACAGTCGACTAGAACCATCAGATCCTGAGCTCCGTTCAGATAAGCCCTTGAAGAGGACTGTAAACATGCCGTTCCATTGTGGCGGCAAGTAGGATTTTTTAAACTTCACGATGGAGGGGAGCGCCTCCGTGTACCCCATATTGTAAAACATGTTGTACAGATGCCCAATCGGAATCGTCTCCGGATTAATTCTTGAAGGGTCAGCAGCCAACCCTAGCAGTGTGCCAAATCGTTCTCTAGAAATGGAGGTCTTGTGATCAGAAACTTCGAAGAACACCCTATCGACTGCTTTATCGTAATGAGCAGTCGCGTACACCTGCGATAGGAGCTCCATGGTCACAGAGTCAACCCTAGAGAGTGCAGGAGCAATTTGTGAGTACTTCAGGCACTCGATGATCGGAGACATATAAGAATCGTACGCCAGAGGGGTGAGATCAATCACCAAACACTATTGAGGGCGAATGGGAAGAATATGGGAGATGGCATGGACTGAGGATGATTCTGCCATTGTTGAAGGTAGGAAGAAGAAGATGAACATGATAGCTTTAGGGAATTTTTGCTCTCGTGGAAATTCGGATGCAGTAAAGAGGTAAATGGGAGTGTAGACTGCCTTTTATAGTGGGTGAAAGGAGAGAGAAAAATTGGTTCAAATCTTCTATGGAAATACGAAAAGGTTTCCCGGAATGACAGATGCGTGACAGTTAAGGCATGCGATGATCACGTAGGAGAGAGAGTGTCAGATTCCTAGGAACACGCCGCCCAACAAGCGCCGTTTCAGAACAAACCGTTTCAAATCCACATGCGCCTTTAAGTGCCAGAGAGGAACCACTTGAAATTCGCACACGCGTCCATTATGTCAGTAAAAGAATGGGTGTTTCAAATTCGCACGCGTCCCTTTTTAACCGTCGTTTGAAATTTAATCCTTTGATCTCCCGCCTGAGTCAGCAACCCTTAATCTTATCTTTGAAATGGCATCTTTTGAGTTAATTTCCCACGTTGATTATTTTTTACCACAACTTGTAAATAACCTCCAATTCAGTAAAACAGCCTGTAATTATTAGTACTAGAATTGTGGAAAATCAGAGATTTTCGTGCTAAGAGTGTAAAAAAGAAAAGAAATAAAGCAACTCTTTTTAGGAATGAATGTGATGTCAATAATGACACGAAACAAATGATCCCGGGCACGAATCTCTTCCTTCAAAGTCAAGAGAGACCTTAAAGTGTTAGTGTGGTTTCCCGTTGAATTACGATCAAACACTTATTAAGAAGTGTTGAAAGGCTTCTTTTAATTAGGCTCCTTAGGGTGGTTTTAGCTTTGATTCAACAGTTCTAATCTTGAAATAAGATAGAAAGTGAACAAAGTACTTGTGAGACCGGTGTAGTCTGTTGAACAAGTAGGAAGGAATTAATTTTAAATTGGCTTGGAAAATAGAAAATCTCAAAAAAAATTAAAAACTGGATCCCAAGGGAAGAAATGTTAGGGTGTTTAACAATTTCATAGGAATCACACAAAAATAAAAATTTGAGATTTCAGTAAGATACATCCGTCAATTCTTTGGTGAAAACTTGAGAAAATTTATTGTTCACCGTCAATTCAGATTTGGTGTTGAATTTTGGGTTTCACTCAGCTCGTAGTGGCACGAAACTGAGATCATAAACACAGTTGTTGTGTAACCATAAACCTCAGTGGTAATTTCTGAGAGTCTCAAGGGTTACGTTGATGAAACGAATGTAATGGAGAAATGTAATGGAGATGGTGTAAGAAATTAAAGTACCTCTGCTGCGAAAATAAGGACCAAGCAGAAAACTCTTATCTCATGTGAGAAGAGAGTGAGGTAGCTCATGATTAGAATAAATATGATAGCCTAATTGGGAAGACAAGGTTTGTGTATACCATGTCATTAAGGCTATTATTCAGAATCTTATGAGGCTTGGGACACATACACCAGCATGCTTCTAGGGACACTTAACTAATCAAGCAATTTTTATCCCCATAGACGAACGAACACACAAATAAAATAAAAATATTTTTGGAGTTTTTGATATATATAAAAAAAATAAATTAAAATAAAAAAAAACAAGAAGAAAAAAATAAGATTTAGAAAGATTAAAAAAAACTTTGGAAAATTTGGTAACCGAACCCGAGCGTTCGGTTGGTTTCGGTTGAGAGAAATTTTGAATAACCGAACCCGAGCGTTCGGTTGGTTTCGGTTTTGAAAAATTTTGAAAAACCGAACCCGAGCGTTCGGATGGTTTCAGTTTTGAAAAATTTTGAAAAACCGAACCCGAGCGTTCGGTTGGTTTCGGATTTGAAAAATTTTGAAAAACCGAACCCGAACCTTCAGATGGTTTCGGTTTTGAAAAATTTTGAAAAACCGAAACCGAGCGTTCGGTTGGTTTCGGTTTTGAAAATTTTTGAAAAACCGAACCCGAGCGTTCGGTAGGTTTTGGTTTTGAAAAATTTTAGAAACCAAGGAAATTTGACATTCAAGTAGGTAATATTTTAGACGAATAGATAAACAACTTTGTACAAGAAATTTACAACCAAGAAAACTACCTTTGAAATGATGAGCGAGTGCAGATGATGCAACCAAACCTGAACGTTCGGTCAATTTCGCTTCTTACAATTGAGGTCGAGAGGTAGTTTGTGGTACTGATTCTGATTCCATCATACCTAGCCCTTGTAGAATTTTGTTGAATGAGACTTCGGGAAGAGCTTTGGTAAAGACATCAGTCAGTTGATCAATGGTTCTAACAAAGTGAACTTCAACATTTCCATCTTCCACATGATCTTTGATGAAGTGATACCTCAGTACTATGTGTTTGGTTTTGGAGTGTTGCACTGGGTTATGACAGATCCTAATTGCACTTTCAGAGTCGCAATATAGTGGGATCTTTTTCATATTGAGTCCATAGTCTCTGAGTTGACTCTAGATCCAAATCACTTGAGAGGTACAGGATGCAGCTGCAATGTATTCAGCTTCTGCAGTGGACAAAGACACACACGTTTGTTTCTTTGACTGCCAGCTAACCAACTTCCCGTCAAGGAATTGGCAGCCACCAGTTGTGCTTTTTCTGTCGAGTCCACAACCTCCAAGGTCCGCATCTGAATAGGCTTGAACGAAGAAGCCTGAGTTGGAAGGATACCATAGACCTAGAGAGGTGGTTCGCTTGAGATAGCGTAGAATGTTCTTCACTGCAAGCATGTGAGGTTCGCGTGGGTTTGCCTAAAATCAAGCATGGTAACACACAGAAAACATAATGTCAGGCCTGCTAGCAGTGAGATACATCAGTGAGCCTATCATTTGTCGATAGAGCGTGATATCAACAGTCGGTTTGTCCAGGGATGGGGTGAGCTTGGTGCCGAATGCCATCGGGACTTTGACTTTGGAGTCTCCCATCATACCAAACTTTGCTAGGAGAGTCTTCGTGTAAGCTTCCTGATTGATAAAGATGCCTTCGGGTCCCTGTCTAATATTTAAGACAAGGAAAAAGTTAATAGGACCCATTGAGCTCATTTCAAATTTAGTCTCCATCAGCTTTCTTAATTCAGCTGTTAGGCTGGGATTCGTTGAGCCAAAGATGATATCATCGACATAAATTTGAACGATCATAAGGTGGTTACCTTCCTTTTTGCGAAAGAAGGTTGGATCAACCGAACCTTGTTTGAATTTAGACATCTTTAGGAATTTAGTTAGCGTTTCATACCAGGCTCTCGAAGCTTGTTTCAATCCGTATACAGCTTTATCCATAATGTAGCAATGATTTGGATATTTTTCGTTCACGAACCCAGGAGGTTGCTCCACATACACTGTTTCTTCGAGTTCTCCATTAAGAAATGCACACTTTACGTCCATTTGGAAAACTTCAAAGTTTTTGTGGGCAGCATAGGCTAGAAATATTCTTACAGATTCCAGCCTTGCTACGGGAGCGAACGTTTCTTCATAATCAATCCCTTCCTCCTGACAGTAGCCTTTCACGACCAGACGAGCTTTGTTACGAATTACGTTTCCTTCCTTGTCCATTTTGTTCCTAAAGACCCATTTAAGACCAACAACCGAGGCATCTGGGGGAGTTGGAATAAGACGCCAGACTTTGTTCCTTTCAAATTCGTTTAGTTCGTCTTGCATTTCTTGAACCCAATCGGAGTGATCAAGAGCAGTGTTAACTGTCTTCGGTTCAACTTTTGATACGAATGAGTTAAACATGTAAAATTCAACTTTGGAAAATAAGGATGTTTGTTTCGCCTTGAGTTGTGATCGGGTTAGAACCTTTTCAGAAAGATCACCAACAACTTGAGAAATAGGATGATCCCTGGTCCATTTGGTGAGAGGAGGGTAGTTTGGATCAAAGGTTGGATCTAATTCAGCGTTTATCATTTCTTCTGGTTTGGACTGGCTTTCATCGTCATAAGACATATCAGCATGCTCCCCCTCGAAAGATGAGCTTTCAGGAATGTTTTGAGCTTCAGAGGTTTCTTGAGGTGTGGAGCTTTCAGGCGTTGATGCACCTTCGGATGGTGTGGCACTTTCGGTTGGTGAAGTGCTTTTGGTTGGCAAAGTGCTTGGCTCCCCCTCAACTTGTGAGGTCGGCTGAGTTGACGATGGTTGATCCTCCCCCTCGACTGAAGTATTATGTGATGGAGGTTCGTCAGAGATTGATCCTCCTTCATTTATTCTCCTTGCAGCTTCTTCGACAATTTGCCTCATGTGATCTACTTTATTATCTGCTGCGCCTGCTTCTGAGAGAGTGGCTTTCTCTGGTTCGTCGAATAGCTCCAGAAACTTCTCGTATAGATTAGCAATCGAGACCGTAACCTGGCCAGTTAGAGGAAAGATTTCCCCTGTAGTGTTTTCACTGGCCTTTAGCTTTTTGACATAGATATCATCGAAGGTTACGTAGTAAGTCTCTTCGATTTTCCTCGAACGCTTGTTTAATACCCTGTACGCCTTAGAAGAAAGAGAATATCCCAGAAATATCCCTTCATCGGCTTTGACATCGAACTTGTTTCAGTGTTCTTTGGAATTGAAAATGAAACACCTAGAACTGAACACATGGAAAAACTTTACATTGGGCTTCCTGTTGTTGAGAATCTCATAAGGAGTGAGCGAGAATCGCTTGTTGAGATATGACCTGTTCTGTGTAAAGCAAGCAGCAGAAATAGCATCAGCCCAAAAATAAAGAGGTAAGGAAGCAAAACTTAGCATGGTTCGGGCGGCTTCACACAAAGATCTGTTTCGCCTTTCGACAATCCCGTTTTGTTGAGGAGTGTAAGGAGCTGATAAGTTGTGACTTATTCCCTTTTCTGCCAGGAATTCTTCGAATTCTCTGTTTTTGAATTCCAGACCATTGTCGCTCCTGATGTTGCGAACGACCTTCTTGAGCTGTACTTCAATCTGCTTGATGAACACTTTCAGCTTATGAGTCGCTTCAGATTTGAGCTTTAGAAAGAACACCCATGTAAATCGTGAAAAGTCATCAACAATAACAAGAATATACTTGTTACCACCGATGCTTTCAATAGATGATGGACCACACAAATCAATATGAAGTAATTCGAGTGGTTCAACAACTTTCGTGTTAATTATAGATGGATGACTTTGACGACTCTGCTTCCCCATTTCACATGTAGCACACAAATGATCTCTATCGAACTTGAGCAATGGAAGACCTCGAACATGACCTCCAGTAACAAGTTTGTTGATATCTTTAAAGTTGAGATGAGAGAGTCTTCGGTGCCACAACCAACTTTCGTCAGATTGTGCTTTTGATAACATGCATATAGCTGGGTTTCCTTTGATGGGTTTGAGGTTTAGAGGAAACATTTCACCCTTACGCTCTGATTTGAGAATTACTTTCTTCGTCTTCTTCTCAATAATTTCAGAACCTTCATCGTCGAATGAGACTTTGAGACCTGTACCTCCAACAAGCTGAGATACACAGATGAGGTTGTGTTGTAGTCCTTCCACGTATGCAACCTTCCTTATCGTGAAACCACCGTTAGTAATCATTCCATATCCTTTTATGGTGCCGAAGGAGTTGTTCCCGAACTTGACGTTTCCACCATTTGAAAGAGACCTGTATTCCCTTAGTTCTTCTTTCCTCCCTGTCATGTGACGCGAGCAGCCACTATCAATGTACCATTCTTCGTCAAACTGCTCGTCACTTATAACCTGCAAAATTAAGCAGATTTAGGAACCCAAAGTTTCTTGGGTCCTCGTGAGCCTTTCACAGGAACAGGAATAGTAAGAGAGATGTCAACAAGATATGTTCGTTTAATTAGAGTTGTTTCATCTTTCTTTTTGATGGTAAAAACTTTAATTTTATTAGGATTTGGTTGTTTTGGTTTTGACTCTGGTTCAGACGTTGAAACCTTCTGTTTTCCCTTTTGTTTTGCTGACGATTGAGATTTTTGAGAAAGAGCAGAATGGGATTTAGAATGAGGTGAAGAAGAGTTGGAAGAATTAGTAGAATTAGATGAGTGAGATTGAGAGGGCTTAGATTGAGATGACTTATTGGTTGGAGACTCTAGGTGACCCTTTTGCTTTTGATCATTTGTGGGACTGACCTTAGAGTTTTGATCTCTTTTGATTTCAGAACCGAACCTTTGCTTTCGGTTGGTTTCCTTCTCTGAACCGAACCTTTGCTTTCGGCTGGAGTTATTCTCAGAACCGAACCTTTGCTTTCGGTTGGTTTCCTTCTCTGAACCGAACCTTTGCTTTCGGTTGTTGTGGCTCTCGTGAATTTCAACAGGATTTTTCTCATACTTCAGGTTCTTGTCTTGATGAGAGAAATAAGCATTCTGGGATTGCCAGAACTGTTTTCTTTCAGAGAGATTCTTCCTGTATCTCTGATTCCTTTGATGTTTCTGATTTCTCATCTGCTTCGGTTAATGATGGATATTAGCTTTCGGTTTCGGTTTTTCTATGGCTGGTTCACTTTGAACTGAGGAAGTTTCACTTTGAACTGAGGAACTAGAGGGAACGTCTTCTTTTTCCGAACTTCCATTTTCTTGAGGAATGTCTTTCGTACCACTGGTACTTGGCACATCGAAATTATCTGGCTTGTTCAAGGGTTCTGGTATGTATCTACCTTTACTTATCCATGAGGTCCTTTCTGATAAACCTACCGTTTCATCTGCATTATCAATTGGAGCTGACCAGAAGAACTCATCGCAGCCATCAACATTGTCTTCGTTTATAATTGCTGTGAGTTCAGCAGTCTGATGTTCGGTTACTCCGGTGACCTTGTACACTTGATTTGGAGTGGTCCTAACTTTTTGATATACAACAGCTTTCTCTGCTAAGATTGGGGACTTTTGTTGGGACAATCGAGCGAATTCCACTGAATTTTCTGAAATTAAATTCTTGTGGTTTTTAGGTTCGCTTTTCACAAATTCTGAGCAGTCAACCGTGTCTTCTACAGTAATTTCACTCATATTGTCATCCTCATTAAGCTCAGATGCATTTTCAACATCAATTTTGTTTTCTGAGCCCAAGTTGGAGTTTAAAGAGTCAAATTTTTGTATGGTTTTGGTTCTCAGTTTAAGTCTATCATTTTCATCCAAAAGGTTTTTAAGCATGTCCTTAGGGTCCTTGGATTTAATGAAAGATTCTATTTTGTCCAGTCCATACATATAGGTCGGATTGACGTCATCAGATGATATCACACTCTCACAATTGTAAGCTTCAGCATCAATTTCATCCTCCTTAAACTCAAGGAAGGGCAAAATCATGCGATGAATCTTTTGTCCTATTTCACAATCCAAGTGAAGCTGAGTAATATTAGTGTAAAGACGTTTGGCAATTAAACAAAAAACATATCTCTGTTTCAACAACTTTAAATTGTCTCTTTGCAAATAAATGTTTTCATCTTTTATTTTGACTAATTCTGACTCCTTCAATTCGATCTACATGCGCCGTTCCTCACTCTTCGAAGACACCCTGCTTAATTGATCAGTTAGGTTAGAATTGGTGACTCGAGTTTGAGTTAAACTACTATCTAGATGAGAGATTCGAGAGTTAACACTTTTTAGTTCTTTTTCATATGAGCATTGTGGGACTTTAAATGAAACAAAAGCCGATTGTACCTTCTTGATCAGTTCATCGAGCTCGTTGAACTGCACGCTGAGCGGTTTGGCCGTAAAGCACATATCCTGCTGCTCCTTCGGTTCATTACTTCCACCATCAGTGTTGTATCCCCTCATCTGAGATACTTCAGACACCATCAAGCACCTTCCTCCTCTGCTCTCCTCTTTTGCCACACAAGCCTTTCCATGAGAAGGCTTCCTCACTTCATCGTCTTCAGAGTCGGTTGACCAAACTTCCACGTCACCGAACTCGTCATCAGCAACCGAACCCTGCACAATTAGAGCATTCATGGAAGGATTAGCGGTAGATTTCTTCTTCCTCATCTCATCAAGCTTTTTCTGCAGCAAAGCTTCCTCATCCTTTTCAGCCATCTTTTTGAGGACACAATCCTTAGCATAGTGGTTTTTCCCTCCACAGTAGTAACATCTTACTCCAGAATCACCTGCTGCCTTCGGTTCCTTCTTAGACTCATCAACCTTCGGTTCATCTTTAACCTTTTCTGAACTATAACTCCCCTGCCAGTTTCGGTTTTTGTTGCTGGGGAATCTCTTCTTAATGAACCTCTTGGGGTTAGACACCATCATAGCATAATCCTCAGCCGTGAGGTCATACTCCTCCAAGTTGAGGTCTTCGTCCTCCATCACAACTTTACTTTTTGACAGGAGGGCCAGCGAACCCAGGCTTGAGACAACATTCTTTTCCTGCAGCACAATTTTCTCCTGAGACTTGAGAATACCCACCAGTTTCGCCAAAGAATATGATTTAAACTGCTCATGGGCTTTAACTGTAGACACCACTGCTCTCCACTCTGATCTTAGACCATTTAAGAACATAACCTTCTGCTCGATAAGATTCCTTTCGATGTCATGTTTGATCATCTTGCTGAGAAGATGATTGAAGCGATCGAACGTTTGGGTCACAGTTTCTTCGGCTCCTTGCCTGAATTCTCCAAACTCAGATAAGAGTAAGGTTTGGATAAAATGTTCAAGATCCTTGTCTGTAGAGTACAGTTCACGAAGTCTATCCCAAACTTCCTTTGTCGTCGTGCATGAACTTACTAACCTGAAAGTGTCGGACTGAAGGGCGAATCTTATCAATCTCAACGCCTTGATATTGCACTGGAATTTATCCTTTTCATCTTGCGCAATATCTTTAACGTCCTTTAGTAGATCATTATACTCCTTTTGAGTTTTAATAATCCTTGACGTTGCAGAGTGAGAAAACGGTCCATTAATAATTGCTTCCCAGATGAGGTATCCATTATCCTCAGATCCTATAACATAGTCTTCAAAGTGATGCGCCCAGACTTCATAACCATGGGTGTATAGGATGGGGATCTTCGTGGTTGATCCAATGCTGTTGGAAATATTGATGGGATTCGATTGCGACTCGTCCATTATGATCGAATAACATGTTCAAAGATCAGACTTGTAATAAATCAGATTAGGGCAAAACAATAAATATCAAGATACGTCAATAATGAGATGACAACTCAATAAATATCAGTAATTGCGGAAAACCCTAATTGAAACCTTTTTCACAGAAAAGAAGTGTATCGATTACACAGCCTCCCGCTCTGATACCAATTGATGAGATTAAAACTTAATCTTGAAGATCGATTAGATCTTAAACAGGTATGTAAAGATTAAACAGCAAGAACACGAAAATAATGAACAACTCAAGAATGAATCAAACGTGTCGAATGATTATAAAACAACCCTCAGAAGAGCTCGATCAAGAACATCAACTGTAGAGGGTTAAAAGGTTTACAGGAACGATAAAGAAAATCAAAGCTATCGTAATTTTCTATCTTGTATTCTAGATCGTTAACCTAATATGCATGCAAGCACATTATTAAATAGTAAACCTAACAGGCTCACGGTTGGACAGGCCCAAACCGGAGTACAAAATAATTGGACTAATAAACCGAGCCCAATGACGCAATACTTGAATGTATCTTCAACCCAACAGCTTGTTTTACACAGAACATGTCATATCTCAATAAGCGCTTCACTCTCACTCCTTATGAGATCATCAACAACAGAAAGCGAAATTTCAAGTTTTTCCATGTGTTCGGTTCACGGTGTTTCATCTTCAATTCTAAAGAAAACCGCAACAAGTTTGATGTCAAAGCTGACGAGGGGATATTTCTGGGCTATTCTCTAACTTCTAAAGCGTACAAGGTATTAAATAAGCACTCGAGGAAAATAGAAGAAACTTATTACGTGACTTTTGACGATAGCTATGTCAAAAAGCTAAAGGCCAATGAAGACACAGCTGGAGAAATTTTTCCTCAAACTGGCCAAGTCACCGCCTCTATTGCAAACCTCTTTGAGAAGTTCGTTGAGTTATTTGATGAACCAGAGAAGGCAACTCTCTCAGAAGCCAACGCAGCTGACAACAAGATAGATCATCTGAAGCAACTTATCGATGATGCTGCAAAGAGAATGAATGAAGGAGGATCAAGTTCTGACGACCCTCCACAACACAATGCTTCAGTCTAGGGGGAGGATCCGCCATCATCATCACAACCGAGCTCACATGTTGAGGGGGAGAACAGTTCTCAAGCTGCTCCCGAACGCACTTTATCAACCGAAAGTACCACACCAACCGAAAGTGCCTCATCACCCGAAGGTGCATCAACACCCGAAAGCTGAGCACCAGCAGACACCTCTGTAGCACAAGACACTCAAGACATTCCTGAAAGCTTATCTGTCGAGGGGGAGCATGCCGATATGCTTTATGACGATGAAAGTCCATCCGAACCAGAAGAGATGGTAAACGCTGAATTGGATCCATCCTTTGATCCAAACTACCCTCCTCTCGTCAAATGGACCAGAGATCATCTTGTCTCCCAGGTTGTTGGTAATGTATCTGAAAAAGTTCTGACTCGATCACAACTCAAGGCAAAACAGACTTCCTTGTTTTCAAAAGTAGAATTCTATATGTTTAACTCCTCGTCTCAAAAGGTGAACCAAAAACAGTTAACACTGCTCTTGATCACTCCGATTGGGTTCAAGCTATGCAAGACGAACTAAATGAATTCGAAAGGAACAAAGTTTGGCGACTCATTCCAACTCCTTCAGGTGCTTCAGTTGTTGGTCTCAAATGGGTCTTCAGGAACAAAATGGACAAGGAAGGGAACGTGATTCGAAACAAAGCACGTCTGGTAGTGAAAGGATACTGTCAGGAGGAAGGAATTGACTATGAAGAGACTTTCGCTCCTATTGCTAGGCTGGAATCCGTTAGAATCTTTCTTGCCTATGCTGCACACAAAAACTTCGAAGTCTACCAAATGGACGTTAAGTGTGCATTTCTCAATGGTGAACTTGAAGAAACAGTGTACGTGGAGCAACCTCTTGGATTCGTAAATGAAAGGTATCCTAATCATTGTTATATTTTGGACAAAGTCGTGTATAGACTGAAACAAGCTCCGAGAGCCTGGTATGAAACGATGACAAAGTTTTTAAAGATGTTGAAATTCAAACAAGGTTCGGTTGACCCAACCTTCTTTCGTAAGAAGGAAGGTAACCACCTTATGATTGTTCAAATTTACGTCGATGATATCATCTTTGGCTCTACGAATCCCAGCTTAACGGCTGAATTCAGAAAGCTGATGGAGACTAAATTTGAAATGAGCTCAATGGGTCCAATTAACTTTTTCCTTGGTTTAAATATTAGACAGGGACCCGAAGGCATCTTTATTAATCAGGAAGCTTACACGAAGACTCTTCTAGAAAAATTTGGCATGATGGGAGATTCAAAGGTCAAAGTTCCAATGGCGTTCGGCACCAAGCTCACTCCATCCTTGGATAAACCTGCAGTTGATATTACGCTTTATCGCCAGATGATCGGTTCTCTGATGTATCTTACTGCTAGCAGGCCTGACATCATGTTCTCGGTTTATTACTGTGCTAGATTTTAGGCGAACCCACGCGAACCTCACATGCTTGCAGTGAGAAACATTCTACGATATCTCAAGCGAACTACCTCTTTAGGTCTATGGTATCCATCCAACTCGGGCTTCTTCGTTCAGGCCTACTTAGATGCAGACCTTGGAGGTTGTGGACTAGACAGGAAAAGCACCACTGGCGGCTGCCAATTCCTTGACGGGAAGTTGGTTAGCTGGCAATCAAAGAAACAATCGTGTGTGTCTTTGTCTACAGCTGAAGCAGAATACATTGCAGCTGCATCCTGTACTTCTCAAGTGATTTCGATCCAGAGTCAACTCAGAGACTATGGACCCAATATGAAAAAGATCCCACTATATTGCGACTCTGAAAGTGCAATTAGGATTTGTCATAACCCAGTGCAACACTCCAAGACTAAGCACATAGCACTGAGGTATCACTTCATTAAAGATCATGTGGAAGATGGAAACGTTGAAATTCACTTTGTTAGAACCACTGATCAACTGGCTGATGTCTTCACCAAAGCCCTTCCTGAAGCGTCGTTCAATAAAATTCTACAAGGGATCGATATGATGGAATCAGAGTCAGTACCACAAATTACCTCTCAAACTCAAATGTAAGAAGCGAAATAGACCGAACGTTCGGGTTCGGTTGAATAATCTGCCTTTCGCTCATCAATTAAAGGTAGTTTTCTTGGTTGTAAATTTCATGTACAATTGTTTTACAAACTTGTTTATCTTATTGTCAAAAGTATTTCCCTTTTGAAAATCCAATTTCTTCGGTAACCGAAATCGACCGAATGTTTAGGTTCGGTTTTTCAAAATTTTTCAAAACCGAAACCAGCCGAATGCTCGGGTTCGGTTTTTCAAAATTTTTCAAAACCGAAACCAGCCGAACGCTTGGGTTCGGTTTTTCCAAAATTTTTCAAAACCTAAACCAACCGAACGCTCGGGTTCGGTTTTCCAAAATTTTTCAAAACCGAAACCAACCAAACGCTCGGGTTTGGTTTTTCAAAATTTTTCTCAACCGAAATCAACCGAACGCTCGGGTTCGGTTCCAAAGTTTTTTATCTTTTTTTTCTCAGTCTTATTTTTTTTATTATTTTTATTTATAATTTTTTTTATCAAAAATTCCAAAAATATTTCTTTTAATATCAAAAACTCCAAAAATATTTTGTTCTTTATTTTTTTTACTTTATTTGTGTGGGGAAATGGTTGAATTAGTTAAGTGTCCCTAGGAACATGCTGCTGTATGTGCCCAAAGCCTCATCAGATTCTGAATAATAGCCTTAATGACTTGGTATACACAAACCTTGTCTTCCCAATTAGGCTATCACATTTATTCCAATTGTGAGCTACCTAACTCTCTTCTCACATGAGATAAGAGTTTTCTGCTTGGTCCTATTTTTCACAGCAGAGGTACTTTGATTTCTTACACCATCTCTATTGCATTTCTCCATTAAATTCGTTTCACAAACGTAACCCTTGAGACTCTCAGAAATTACCACTGAGGTTTATGGTTACTCAAAAACTGCGTTTATGATCTTAGTTTCGTGCCACTACGAGCTGAGTGAAACCCAAAATTCAATACCCAATCTGAATTGATGGTGAACAATTAATTTGCTCTAGTTTTCACTAATGAATTGACGGACGTATCTTCATGAAGTCTCAAATTTTTCTTTTGTGTGATTCCTATGAAATTGTTACAAACCATAACATTTCTTCCCTTGGGATCCAGTTTTTAATTTTTGTTGAGATTTTATATTTACCAGCCACTTTAAAAATTATTTCAAACCTACTTGTTCAACAGACTACACCGGTCTCACATGTACTTTGTTCACTTTCTATCTTATTTCAAGATTAGGACTGTTGAATCAAAGTTAAGCCACCCTAAAAAGCTTAATTAAAAGAAGCCTTTCAACACTTCTTAATAGGTGTTTGATCGTTATTCAACGGGAAACCACATTAACACTTTAAGGTCTTTCTTGACTTTGAAGGAAGAGATTCGTGCCCGGGATCATTTGTTTCATGTCTTTATTGACATCACCCTTTTCCTAAAAAGGATTGTTTTATTTCTTTTCTTTTTACACCCTTAGCACGAAAATCTTTGATTTTCCAAAATTCTGGTTCTAATAATTACAGGCTTTTTCATTGGATTGGTGGTTGATTAACTGTTGTGGTCAATTTTAATCCACGTGGGCGTATTACTCAAAAGATACTGTTACACTTTAAAGGGATAAGACGAAGAGTTGCTGACTCAGGCGGGAGTCTAATTGATTTGATTTCAAACGGCGGTAAAAGGGAACACGTGCGAATTTGTAACGTCCAATCTCCAAATGACGTCGAAGACGCGTGTGCGAATTTGAAACGGTTCTTCTCTAAAAAGCACAGAAAGGGCACGTGTGAATCTGACACTCTCTCTCATGCGTGATCATCGCTTACCTTATCTGTAACGCATCAGTCAAATTCCGGAAAACCCTTCGTATTTCGATAGAAGAGTTCGGATTCTAACGGCTCTCCAAGAGGCAACACACCACCCAGATCACCAACCCCTGAAATGCAAATACCTCCTTCTCCAATTCCGTCTCCTACTCACACCATTCCTACTTCCATTCCTACCATAAACCCCTTTACACACATTCCAAACACTTCAATCCCAATGCCACCACCAATCTTCACCGATGCAACAGCAACATCCACTGCAAAGGTTACCACCAACGTATCTGATACGGGGGTTCATACTGCTGCAACCGAACCTCCACCAGCATCCGAAACCATACACACAACCGAAACCTAAAAAGCAGCCGAACCTACCCCTACCCAAAATCAACCTGAACCTACCCCTACACCTACACCCGAAATAACCCAACCCAAACCTACCCGAACCACTGTACCACTAGCTTCACCACCACCACCATCTCCCGGTCACGCCTCTGACGGAGATAACCCTTTCCTTGGCGGGGAAAACATGACGTTTGATTCGGTCTACTACAGTCTGTTTCAAGTCCAGAGCGATGATGATGATGACGCTCCGGTCACAAAGAAACATCTTAAGGAGCTCCATGACAAGGTCGACTTGCTCATTGCCTCTTCCTCTACGTCTGAATCATCCCTCTCTGAAGCTGCTATTCAGAAGATTGTTGATGCTTTCTCAAGGGCTCAGCAAGACTCTGTCGCTGCTGCCACCACCGCCATCGATGCCTCAACGAAAGTCTGTCAGGCTGCGACCGAAAAAGTCGATAAACTATTTTCTTATGCCTCTGCCCTGTTAAAGTCTTTACAGGAGAGTGCTGATGCCACCAAGACTACGTTGGAACCGATTGTTCAACAGTTGGCCACGTTTGTCTCTACTGAGTTGAAGTCCTTTGCTTCGCTTCGTCAATCGCTCACAGACGACAACTCAGCTTTCCGTGCTTCTATTGACGAGTGTCTCTCAAAGCTACAGGAAGATTTGGCTGCAGAGAACTCGTTGATGGATGTTTTGGCAAAGAAGACCACTGCCCTGAAATTCAAGAGTGCTCAACTCTCTCATTCCCAACAACAAATTGACACTCTTCGGTCCGAACGGGAGGTCATCAAGACGTGTGTTTCGGATGTCCACTCAGCAATATCTAACATCCTCGAAGCACATGATCCGATACTCAATCATTCTGTGAGGCGTTCCCTTGCAGAGAAGCTCGCTCCTGCCCTAGACCTCTTAAGCAAAATTGAAGGGCTACCCGATTTCGTGTGCATTCCGAAACAAGGGGGAGAAAAGGAGTCTGCACCTCAACCACCTCATTCCGCAAAGGCAACTCACACAACCGAACCTCCTCCTGTAGGCCAAGGCTCTGGTTCGGGTGTGAAAGACAAAGGCAAGAAGATTGCTGAGGAAGAAGAGGAAGATGATCAAGAAAGCATTGCCGACTTGTTAAAACGCAAGAGTCGACGCAATGATGCTGATGAAAGTGATCGTGTGGCAAAAGAAGCTGAAGAAGCTGAACGCAAACAAAAAGAAGCCCACGACCTTCTCGAGAGTATGAAAACTCTTTTTCCTGCTTGGACTCGAGAGAGGATGATAAAGGAGGCAATCGACACCCCGAGCATCTTGTGGCTTGAACCAATTATCTCATTTGACTGTTACAGTTCTGTCGACTCTCAGTTCGACATGCCACTTACCCGAAAGGCGTTCATATTTCACGCCTTCGCCAACGTTGCTGAGTTCCCTCATCCTCATCCGGAGGTTGATCGGGAATTGATTGAATTCTATCTGAAGGCTGCTCAACCCCAATACCAAACCTGGAGCGCTCAGAAGATCATCAACGTTCGGGTCCTGAAACCGTACACTGAAGGGAAGTTTATCAACGTTCGGTTCAAGGTGCTTAGGGAATCTGCAAAAACCGAACATGCCATTTCTTTAGCAGATCTACTGAACCTCAATCCACATGATTGGATTGTTCTGCACAACATCCTTCTGACCAATGAAGCTGAATATGGTCCGATCATCGACCATCTTAAGAGGATGTTGGTGTGCTATATCATGGAGGTCGCACTGATGGATCAGGAGATTGCAACTGTCTTCAAGAAGAAACCGAAGATCTCTCCTGTTGGCTCAGCCAGTGATCTAAACCAGATGAAGATGAACTCAGTCATGTTCACTAGGAGTGAAGGACAGAAATGTCTCTTTGCCTTAGCTGATAAACATCTTTATACCACTGCTTGTCTAGAGCATGTGCTGGGGATCATCCACAGATGCAAAGAAAATACAGCGGATGATATCAAGTATTTTGACGATATGATAAAATGGTACATTCGGTTCAGACAGACAATCCTTGCGCTCATCTCACGTCTGTTTGAAACTGTAAAGAAGAAGGTTCCCGCTGCTGGCCCAAGCAAGAAGACGAAGTAATCTCGCTCCAATTTGACACAAAGGGGGAGATTGTTGGGTAGCGTAGCTTTTTGATGTATTGTGTCCATTGGGCTCGGTTAATAGTCCAAGTTTTGTAACTCCGGTTTGGGCCTGTGCAACCGAGAGCTTGTTAGGGTTTAGTATAAATTGATATGCTTGCATGCATATTAGAAAAGATGATGAGATAACGATTGATAGCGATTACGATAGATCATAGGTTATTTCTTCATCGTTCTTGTAAACCCTAAATCCTCTACAGTAGAAGTTCTTTATCGAGCTCTGCTGAGGATTGTTGATTAATCATTCGACATTCTTCAATCCATACTTGAGTTGTTTACAGTTTTCGTATTTATTATTTTACCTGTTATAAGATCTAATCGATCTTCAAGTTAGTTTTTTTTTAACTCATCACTTATCAAAAGTCAACCAAAGATAAAAGTCAACAGTCAAAGCCAAATTCAATATCCCAAAATGTCAACCATCAAGTCACACGTCGTGACCATCCCTTGGTCACGTCATGACGATCCACTCGGTCTTATTCCAACTTGTCTCGACCGAACTCAGACATGGAAAATCACTAGAATTGACCTCACGAAGTGAACATCCATCAATCATGTTGTGTGTCCCGAAAAGCTGAGCAGAAAATGAGACTTTTTAATCTCACTTCGTGAGACCTCAATTGATTAAAGACTTAAAATCTTTGGATTTTGGCTTCAGACTGTGCTCACGAGTTGAGACCTCATGTCTCACGTCGTGAGCACAATCTGAAGCCAAAATCCAAAGATTTAATTCTTTAATCAATTAAGGCTTTCACAAACTTTTTTCTTCTTCTTCACTAGAGCACCTTCTTCTCCTTCTTTTCTTCTTCTTCAAGCCAATAAACGTCCCTAAAAGTCCAAGAATCTTCAAAGGGATTTGGGTTAGGGTTTTTCTGAGGTGAAAGGGGGGTTGGAGGCTGATAATGAACCCTAAAATTGGATTAGTGGTGTTTAAGTACAAAGAAAACACTAAAAGATCGTGGGCATGGGTTGCAGTAGCTCTCACGTCGCGAGCCTCTAAGTCCCATGTCGTGAGATCTGTCACAAACAAATAATTAAATATTAACCATGTCATGTCATGACCACCCAATGGTCACATCGTGGCACTTGATTTTCCCAAAAAAATCGACCTTTTGACTCCTTGAAATCCTAAATCAATTCATCTTAGAAAGAGGGTGTTACAAATCTCCCTTTGTTAAATTAGATTTCGTCCTCAAAATCTATCTTTATGACCTTCTAGGTACACCGAATGACTCAAACAATTCTTCCAGCACGTTAATTCATACTGAGAAGTCAACTCATACAGAAGACTACGTTCTAATACTACAATGAAACCCTAATTCTTAGCACAACTCACATATCATAACGAAGAACGAATCCATGACCCGATTTCTTTAACCAATGAAAATTAACCATCACTACTCTACCTGACATCCAAAAACCCAAAACCCTGTCTGACTTCCAGACAAACAGAACCACTATGAAACACAGACAATATGACTCCACTATGCGACCCGAACTGAACAAAATCCTTCTGACGCTAAATTATATTTCATATAACTAGGAAACATAATCCATAACCAATCATCACTATAGAAACCCTCTATTTGAAAGCAAGGGTGACTCCCAATGTGAGTCTCACCCCTAAGTGCAAGACTAATCTATAATGCACATCCCGATAACCAAAAATCTACATATTCGATATATCTGAGGTCACTTGCATCCATGCTGACCTTATACTATACTGAGATGCAAAAACCCTAACCGATTGCTGAGACTAACAATCTCGCGCATGATCACGCTACAAGACTCCGCCCAAGAGTCTAACCGATAAAGGCTACTCTAGCCTAATACCACAAAAATTCAATCCACTGATCACAGAGTCTCCCAACTCTAAACGTGATCTAACACCTTAACTATGTTAATTACTATTGGGTCATATCCCCAGGAACCACACATTTACTACTTCACAATCAATTGTGATACTATCTAGTCCGATAGGACGCTCAAACTCGTAGATTACCTAGATCTCCCCATCATTCCAACACTAGTTCAGAGGCTTACGAGCATTACTTGCTTCTATATGCAGATCCTCAAATGCTTGGATGGTCTACTCTCCCAAGATAGCCTACCCAACTGGGCCTTTCCAGTGCTTTTCACCCATACTATCATAACCAACCGGGCCTCACCCACAAATCTCACTTAATCTATCATAACCAAATGGGCCTCACCCACAGATCTCACAAAATATACATAATCAAGTGGGCCTCGACTACAGTCGTCACGCATTCTAAAATAACCAAATAGGCCTCGCACATGGGTCTAACCCACCAGAAGGCTATTGTTGAAACATGAAGTGACCCGCGGCAGCTAAAAGGTGTATTGAAATTGTGACAATCCGAAATTTCTTTTCTGAGCAATCATTCACTTCAATAGAAATCAGAACAGTTCCCACTATTTGTTAAGCATTTTAGAGTTAGTTTAACTGTTTTAAAGCTTAGTACTTCAAGAAATGACAGGAGAAAGGATGCCCTAGGTTTATTGTGCATCGTTTTTGCAAAAACTCCAAGAGTTAGGAGTTTTCGGCCCAAATGGTGTTTGGACCGAAAACCTCCATGAGTATATATGTGACACATAGCCATATTTTTCTCTTTTTCACGCTTTCAAGAATAAGAACCGAAATCCTCTCAAGTATCATCCGATTTTTCCTTTTAGATCTTTATAATGCAAGTGTTTCTTACCTTATCTAGTTCATTCCTTCCATATTCAAGTGTTTTCACATGATTTCATCCATGAAATCATTCCATTTATGTAGATCTTCAAGTGTTCTTAGTTACACCAAGAACACCAAGAACACACACTAGTGTTTTGGGCCGAAAACACCATCATTTGCTTCCTTATTGTAAGTATCTATCTCTTATACTTGTTACCTAGTAAGAGTACATGTTTTAGAGCCTTGAAATCGTCCCTTTTTCTAAGAACAAAAGGGTTTTTTGGTTAGTACATCTCCCTAAACTGAAAACCCTAAAGAAAGGTGTCTTTAATGACGTTAAGCCTTCCTCATGTGTAGTATTGAATCTAGAACACTTCTTTACTTGTTGAAAGCCCTTGGAAATCACCTTAAGCATCAAAGAACAAGATTTTTCGGCCAACTTTTGGACCGAAAACCTCTTCGACCGAAAATCATATGGACCGAAATCCATGTGGACCGAAAACCCCAAAGAAACATAGGACTTAGACCGAAAGCTCCCTTAAGTGGCTATACAACCCTTAGATGCAACCCTTAGAACTTCTAGCACTTGAATCACAGTGTTTTCCATGTCTTAGGGTGTCTTAACTTGGTTAATTTGTTGTTAAATGACTAATTGGGTACATATATGTGTTATTATATGATCAATAGGATTCGTGTGTGTGTTCAAGTCCTCACTTGACACCTAGCATCCTATACCATTCGTTCATACAAACCACTCACTACAGGTGAGTTCATACCCCCTTAATTAACCTTTGAAATGTTATTAAATGTTTTTAAATGCTTTTATAAGGGGGGTGGGAATACAAGTTGAATCATGTTAGTTATCTGATCAATCACATGTGATTACTAACTAGCATAAAATTGGAATTTATATACTTTAAACTGTTTATCAAACTACTTTACATGTCAAACTCTTTATCAAATTCACTTTTGTATAATAAACCTTTCTTTTATAGTTTTCCAACTTATATATTGTTAAAACCATGTCTACTACATGTATGGTTATATAAATAAGGTTTGAAGGACTTAGGAGAGATAACCCACTTTATTTCTTCTCCTTGTTTGGTTGTGGACTTAAAGTACCCGGTTGTTTGTCCGGGTTTCGTTGAATTCTTACTTATATATTGTGTAAATATGTATAGATATAAAGACTTTTTTCTGAGTTCATTACATTCAGTCATACACACAAGTCTACCAAGAAACTATAATAGGTATAGTTTAGGGTTATACTACTTACTACTTCTAGACCAATGAAGCATACAAGAGTCAGTTCATTCATGAGTCATTTCTTACTACTATACTATGATGAGAACATATACAACTATACTAGAATGAGAACATATACAGCGTTACTATGATGAGAAACAATACATTACATATACAATTACACTATAACATCAATGTGATCCACTGTATCGGAGCATGCATTCATTGTCATGGCCCGAGTTATGACCAGAATCTCCTGGAGGGAGAGCGTGATTTTGTGTATAGATCTATACTTGATTGACTATCCTACACCTTACTTCTAGCTACAGTGTGACCTGCAGGTCTTCGGGTGCCAAATGTCATTACTTTCGACTTCTTACATCGTCGTGTTCATAAGTCAATAGTATGGTACAATTAATCACATAATACCTTGATTTAAATCCGGTTTAAGGTAGTTAGTACAATAGTAGTTCCTATAATACAACACTACAATACTACATTAATTTACCCGTTACATTTGTTTGGTGATTGCTTCACTTAAACATTAATGTACAAACTATATTTTGATAATGATAGTTACACTTGGGAAAATTACACACTTTTACAAGAAACAAACATACAAAACAGTTGTGCCTTGGTAGAAGACTACTTTTAGTAGAAAATATAGGACTTTCTATGACTTACGAACTTTTACAAACACTTACAAACATTCACATACTTTTACTACAACCATTTACAAATTTGTACATCAAATACTGTTTCAAACATTTTGAGACAACCTAAATAATTATGAACTCACCAGCTTTAATGCTGATAAAATCTTTCAAAATAACTTGTATTCTCAGGTCATCAGTAGATAGGTACCGATGCCAGCATTTGAGAAGATGGAGCGTTTTCAAGACTCATCGTATATTTTGATTTATGTTTTAGTGTCTTATATACTACAGAACACACTTGTATTAAAATTATATATTTAATGCAATGGATGATGTTGTTTGCTTACTTACTATTATAATGTGTTGTGATACTGTACATGACGTCCTCCACCCCAAAACGTTTCCACCGTTCTTGGTTTTGAGGTGTGACAGATTGGTATCAAAGCATTGTTTATAGTGAATTGAGTATATCAACCTATAAAAGATATACTAACTATAAACCCATTGGGATTAAAACACTCTGACCAAGAGTGTATACCTTTAAATAATAATATATTTAACTAAGTATACAAGCCTGCATTCATACCAAAATCAGTGTGAAAATGACAAATACAAAAGTATTACGGTTGTTGAATATCACAAGTAAGCTCGGGGATGTATGGCCAGTCCTAGGAATGGCATAGCCTGATCAACTATGCTGGCCCGAGGAGTGGTTAGCATATGCCCTAGAATGGTTGTGATATGGCAACAAGTCTAAAAACTTACCAACACTACTACATTGAAAACACTAGAACACAACATAAGTCTAAAATACTATAGGAGTATTTTGTGTTACTATATCTCTATCAAGTAGCTCAATAGTCGTTAAGTGGATACGCTAAGGTTATATGCAATTTAAGTGTTGTAGAATCAGAATCTGTGACCTCTGCTTTACTTCCTATCCTTGTTTGGTTGTGGATTTGGAGTTAAGGCCACTTATTCGAAGGTCTATCCTGCTCTGATTTCATATAACTTGTATACACTACACAAGTATTGACATAACTGATAAAGGTCATCTTATAATTATCTTAAGTAGTGCGTCTATTTATATAAGATTTTTATACCCCTTTTTCTCGCATAAATATTATGGCTGGATTCCATCATGACGACCCGTACATTCCCAACGAAGGAAATGCTGGTTGGCTGGAGGAAGAAACAGAAGATGACCACCCAATCCCATTGGATGATCACCATGTTGAAGGTTTTTCTGATAGTTCCGACTCTGAACCTGAAGTCAACAACCTACCCCAAGCAGGTCAAGCCCCAATTAACAACCCCCGACCCGCGTTTCAAGGTCTCACACACTTCTGGGCAACAAACATGAATCGCTGAAGCAATGAACATGGTCAACCTTTACCCTACAACGGGGACCAAAGCTTTTTCAACCTAAACGAGAGTGGCCTAGCTGGCCGAGTCCTGCCTATCATGGTCCGCAGGATTGCTCGGAATGTTGATCAAGGTCAAGCAGCCGTCGACCAAATCGTGGAAATTGATTCCAACTCTGGTGTCAACACGGTCCACATCCGCCGTCTTGAAGAAGATATGGAAAGGACCAGGAGAACCAATGAAACTCTGCAGTAACAGCTGGCTGCCTCTCGAGCTGAAGTCTTAGAGCTCCGAGTTCGCCAGAGGGCTCATGAGCGACACCTCCAAGAGGTGGTTCGTCAACTGGCAGAACTAAGGGTTCGCCCGAGGAATACCCATCACCGTTAGAAGATGTCTAGCACATCTTTTCTTTTGATTCAAGGAATAACCTTTCTTATCTATGCTCTATGAAGCTTTCGTCTGTAAATATTCCTACTTTCCAAGTACCCTAACTAGGAATCTAAAAACTGTCAACATTTTCCTTCATATGGTGTGATGTAAGACCTACTGCTAGGTCATTTTTCCCGAACTCGTTATATCAATAATACCAATAATATTGAAAGTTATCTAATGTATTGGAAAAAAAACCTGTACTCTTGTATTTCCTCTACTTTTCTTTTATGCTCCTATTTCAAAACATACACTCATTCAACTGTTGGACTATGGCAATTTAGCCCATGGAACACTTTCTTTGTACTCACAATTGATTCTAGCCACCATGTACATCTTTCCTTTAAACTTATAATTGAAGGATGCCTCCTCGCAGATCAACATGGCGTAATCCTCTGAATACTCAAACTCCAATACCACCATCTCCTCCGCAATTTGATGCGGAAGCTCTGAATGCTGCAGTGGCTGCGGGTGCTGCCGTGGCTCAATATCACTCCACTGATGCCATCAGAGGTGGAACCCATGTTAACTCCACTCAAGGTGAACTCCTTGTGCGCTCGAGAGAATGCTCCTACAAGGACTTCACTAACTGAAGCCAAAACCATTCAAAGGGACTGGCGGAGTCATTGCCCTCTCGCAATGGTTCGAGAAGACAGAGTCAGTCTTCGATATTTGTTCCTGCCCTGCCGCGAGTAAGGTCAAGTTTGCCACTTAAACCTTTGAGGAGAAAGCCCTGACGTGGTGGAACAGCCATGTCAAGTAACTCACTCTTGTAGTGGCAAACGACATGGGCTGGGAAACTATGAAAGCCCTCATGATTGAGGAGTACTGCCCAAGAGGCAAAATTCAGAAGTTATAACAGGAGTTGTGAAGCCTAACCATGAGGGGCTCCATCATAGTTGGGTATACCACCAGATTCAGTGAACTGGTGGCCCTCTGTCCCAACATGGTTCCTACTAAGGGAAAGAAAATTGAAAGGTACATCTGGGGCTGGTGCCTCCGTACCAGGGAAATGTCCTATCATCACACCCTACTACCTTCGATAGTGCCAAACGATTGGCACAACGACTCATCGACCATGGAGTCCAATCCCCATTGTCAACAACAACCATGGCCATCTCAAAACCCTCCAAACCCGCTGACAACAAGCGGAAGTTCTGGGATGACAAGAAGAAACAGACAACTGCCAAAAAGCAGCAGATGGTGGCGGTGCATGCCGCGATAGCACCCGCTGTTGCTATTCCGGTGAAGCAGTACGCTGGAAGTTTTCCAAAGTGCAACAAATACAACTTCCACCACAACAGCCCCTACCGGGAAATGCAATGCTCCAACTGCAACAAGAAAGGACACACTGTCCGTTTCTGCAAATCTCCGGCAAGGCCGATCACCCAAGTTCCCGGCATTGGCGTGCGCCAGGATTACTATGGATGTGGCGATGTGGACCACTATAAAAGAGATTTCCCCAAAACAAGAAATGCTGGTGGAGCAGGAAGAGTTCTGGCTATAGGCCAAAGGGAAGCAGTTGCTGACCCTACAGTGGTGACTGGTACATTTCTCCTAGAAAAATCTTATGCATGCATACAATTTATTAGTGGGGAAGAAAGAAGTTTCGTGAATTAGAAATTTGCACGCTTACTTAAACAACAACCACACACACTTAAAGAACCATTCACAGTAGAAATGGCTAATGGGAAAAATGAGAGCACTAATAGCATATTCATAGGATGTACCCTTACTTTAGATAGCCATTCATTTCCAATCGACCTCATGACGGTCTTGCTTAAAAGCTTCGACGTCATCATCGACATGGATTGCTTGAGTCTTCATCGTACCGACATTATGTGTTACGAGATGGCTGTACGCCTTAATCTCCCGTTTAACGAAACTCTCCTTATCTATGGCGACAAACCCGGTACGAGTCTTCGTGTCATCTCCAATATTCAAGCACGGAAGAAACTACGAAAGGAATATCGTGCATTCCTTGCTCACGTTGTCGACACGAGTCTAGAAACGAAAGAACTAAAGAACATTCCGGTAGTGAGCGATTTTCCCGACATCTTTCCAGAAGAACTACCAGGATTACCTCCGCAACGACAAGTCGAGTTCATAATCGACTTAGTCCCAAGAGCTACCCCAGTAGCCAAATCGCCCAACCGATTAGAACCAGCTGAGATGCAGGAATTATCTGGTCAACTTAACAAACTGCTCAGCAAGGGCTTGATAAGACCAAGCTTCTCACCCTGGGGAGCACCGGTTTTGTTCATTAAGAAGAACGACGGATCATTCCGAATGTGTATCGACTACAAAGAACTCAACAAACTGACGGTCAAAAATCGTTACCCTCTTCCTCGCATAGACGATTTATTTGACCAACTGCAAGGGGCGAATTACATTTCCAAAATTGATCTAAGATCCGAATATCACCAGTTACGAGTGTCAGAGGAGGATGTTCCAAAGACAGCCTTCCGAACTCGTTACGAACACTATGAGTTCATGGTGATTCCATTCGGATTCACCAATGCGCCTGTAGTATTCATGGACTTGATACCATATGGGTCATCGTCGATAGATTGACTAAGAGATAGTAGGTTCACTTCAAGGTTTTGGCAGTCGCTACAAAGTTCCCTGGGAACGAGGTTGGACATCAGCACATCCTACCATCTTCAGACCGACGGACAAAGTGAGAGGACCATCCAAACACTGGAAGGTATGCTGAGAGCCTGTGTGATTGATTTTGGGAAGGCATGGGATACTCACTTACCCCTTGTCGAATTTTCCTACAATAACAGTTATCACACGAGCATCAAAGCTGCTCCATTTGAAGCCCTCTATGGCCGGAAGTGCAGATCCCCTCTGTGATGGGCTGAGGTGGGTGACACCCAGTTAGTTAAAGGACAAGTTCCTGCTAGCACTCTCACTGGTACAGAGATCATTCGGGAAACGACAGATAATATTGTTCAAATTCATGAACGATTGAAAGCCTCTAGAGACCGACAAAAAAGCTATGCAGACAAACAGAGGAAACCTTTGGAATTCTAGGTGGGAGACCGCGTTCTTTTGAAAGTCTCACCCTGGAAGGGCTTGATACGCTTCGGAAAGCGTGGGAAGCTCGATCCAAGATACATATGGCCTTTCGATATTCACGCTAGAATCGGCCCTGTAGCTTACAAACTCAATCTACCCAACGAACTCATTAACGTACATTCTACATTCCACGTCTCAAACTTGAAAATATGTCTGTCCAACGAGACTCTTGTAATCTCACTCAACGAGATCAAGATCAACGAGAGCCTCAACTTCGTGGAAGAACCAGTAGAGATCATGGACCGTGACGTCAAGCAGATGAAGCAAAGCCATATCCCGATTGTGAAGGTTTGCTAGAATGCCAAGCGAGGACTGGAATTCGCTTGGTTATTTTTAACTACTTATTTTCTTAAACTCTAATTTCGCGACGAAATTCCTTCTAACGGGGGGATGATGTGACAACCCGAAATTTCTTTTCTAAGCAATCATTCACTTCAATAGAAATCAGAAAAGTTCCTGCTACCTGTTAAGCATTTTTGATTCAGTTTAAGTGTTTTAAAGCTTAGTACTTCAAGAAATGACAGGAGAAAGGATGCCCTAGGTTTATTGTGCATCATTTTTGCAAAAACTCCAAGATTTAGGAGTTTTCGGCCCAAATGGTGTTTGGACCGAATACCCCCATGAGTATATATGTGACACTTAGTCATATTTTTCACATTTTCACTCTTTCAAGAACAAGAACCGAAATTCTCACAAGTATCATCTGATATTTCCTTCTAGATATTTAAAATGGAAGTGTTTCTTACCCAATCTAGTTGATTCCTTCCATATTCAAGTGTTTTCACATGATTTCATCCATGAAATCATTCCATTTATGTAGATCTTCAAGTGTTCTTAGTTACACCAAGAACACACAATAGTGTTTTGGGCCAAAAACACCCTCCTTTGCTTCCTTAGTGTAAGTATCTATCTCTTATACTTGTTACCTAGTAAGAGTACCTGTTTTAGAGCCTTGAAGTCGTCCCTTTTTCCAAGAACAAAAGGGGTTTTTTGTTAGTACATCTCCCTAAACCGAAAACCCTAAAGAAAGGTGCCTTTAATGACTTTAAGCCTTCCTAATGTGTAGTATTGAGTCTAGAACACTTCTTTAATTGTTGAAAGCCCTTGGAAATCACCTTAAGCATCAAAGAACAAGAGTTTTCGGCCAACTTTTGGACAAAAAACCTCTTGGACCAAAAACCATATGGACCGAAATCCATGTGGACCGAAAACCCCAAAGAAACATACCACTTGGACCGAAAGCTCCCTTAAGTGGCTAAACAACCCTTAGATGCAACCCTTAGTACTTCTAGCACTTTAATAAAAGTGTTTTCCATGTCTTAGGGTGTGTAACTTGGTTAATTAGTTGTTAAATGACTAATTGGGTACATATATGTGTTATTATATGATAAATAGGATTCGTGTGTGTGTTCAAGTCCTCACTTGACACCTAGCATCCTATACCATCCGTTCACCCAAACCACTCACTACAGGTGAGTTCATACCCCCTTAATTAACCTTTGAAATGTTATTAAATGTTTTTAAATGCTTTTATGGGGGGGATACAAGTTGAATCATGTTAGTTATCTGATCAATCACATGTGATTAACAACTAGCATACAAATGGAATTTCTATACTTTAAACTGTTTATCAAACTACTTCACATGTCAAACTCTTTATCAAATTCACTTTTGTATACTAAAGCTTTCTTCTAAAGTTTTCCAACTTATGTATTGTTGAAACCATGTCTACTACATGTATAGTTATATAAATAAGGTTTGAAGGACTTACGAGAGATAACCCACTTTATTTCTTGTCCTTGTTTGGTTGTGGACTTAAAGTACCCGGTTGTTTGTCCGAGTGTCGTTGAATCCTTACTTATATATTGTGTATATATGTATAGATATAAAGACTTTTATCTCAGTTCAGTACATTCAGTCATACACACAAGTCTACCAATAAACTATAATAGGTATAGTTTAGGGTTACTACTTACTACTTCTAGACAAATGAAGCATACAAGAGTCAGTTCATTCATGAGTCATTACTAACTACTATGAGTACATATACAACTATACTATGAACAGTACATATACAACTATACTATGATGAGTACATATACAACTATACTATGATGAGTAGATATACAACTATACAATGATGAGAACATATACAACTATACTAGGATGAGAACATATACAACGATACTATGATGAGAAAAAATACATTACATATACAAGTACACTATAACATCAATGTGATCCACTGTATCGGAGCATGCCTTCATTGTCATGGCCCGAGTGACCATAATCTCCTAGAGGGAGAGCGTGAGTTTACGTATAGATTTATACTGGATTGACTATCCTACACCTTGCTGCTAGCTATAGTGGGACCTGCAGGTCTTCGGGTGCCAAATGTCATTAATTTCGACGTCTTACATCGTCGTGTTCATAAGTCGATAGTATGGTACAATTAATCTCATAATACCTTGATTTAAATCCGGTTTAACGTAGTTAGTGCAGCAGTAGTTTCTATAATACAACACTACAATACTACATTAATTTAACCTTTACATTTGTTTTGTGATTACTTCACTTAAACATTAATGTACAAACTATATTTTGATAATGATAGTTACACTTGGGAAAATTACACACTTTTACAAGAAACAAACATACAAAACAATTGTGCCTTGGTAGAAGGCTACTTTTAGTAGAAAATATAGGATTTTCTCAGGTCATCAGTAGACAGGTACCGATGCCATCTTTTGAGAAGATGGAGCGTTTTCAAGACTCATCTTATATTTTGATTTAGGTTTTGGTGTCTTGTATACTACAGAACACACATGTATTAAAATTATATATTTAATGCAATGGATGATGTTGTTTACTTACTTACTATTATACTATGTTGTGATACTGTACATGACGTCCTCCGCCCCAGAACGTTTCCGCCGTTCTTGGTTTTGGGGTGTGATAGAAATACCGAAGACCTTTTTTTGTTGAGGTAGAACTTTTTGTTAAAGTATCAGATACGAAGAATTTGAAGATCATACTGAAGACTTGGGATACTGGAGTGAAGATTATTGACTCAAATAAGAGAGTGTTTTGTCTTTGTATGCCAAAGTGTTATAAAATTAATGTTCACCATTTTTAACATTGTGTGTTAGATGAGTTCTGCCAGTCTAGGAATTGCAAGCATGGATGCCTGACTTTGTAGTATTTTATTGTTTATCACATATTAGGTTTTTCTATAAATAGATGATCATGTTGATCGATCTAAGAGCACCACTTCCAGACTTTCATTTTACGACTCTTTATTGAATACAAGTATTCTTTATCTTCGTATAAGTTCGACGATGAACTACAAGCTCAAGAATCTATGATGATGAAAGATTCCATGGATCTATATGGACCACTCGCCTTTGTTTCCCACTCACAGCTACCTGCCAACCTCTCTCCTCAATATCATCATGCTGGAGAGTCATTATACCAAACCCCATATGTTGACACACTATAGTATCATGAACCATAGATGGAACTTGATGACATAGAAGCCTTTCAACACGCATTAGCCTTTGTCAACTAACAGTTCAACATACTCACTACATCCACCTACCGCAAAAATTAGCAGTTCATTAGACCTCCTTGTAACCGCAACTACAATCCTCAAAACAACTCCCTTCAACACTATACTCAGCCCTCCAAATATCCCAGCAATCCACCATATCACCCATAGTCTCAAAACACACCTTTGATGCTCACAAACTCCACTGAAGCATCAAAAGAAGATAAATCTTTAGATACCACAGTTGGTACTAAAGAGATTAAGAAACAACTCTTATATGTCATAAGTGTCACAAGGAAAATCACTTCTCAAGTGACTACAAAGCCAATGTTGTGAAAGACAAAGCATTTTATCATATAATAGCTCAAGAGCTGAAGATAAGGTAAGGGCTAAAAAAAGATTTGTGGCACAAGTAAGGAGAGACCATCAAGTATGGTCTTCGGGAGATGAAGATGAGGACAATAACAAAAAGAGGAAGCAAGGCAAGCTGTGTTTGGTTGCAAAGAAAAAGGAGAACATCGAACAGCTGAAGAAAAACTACTACTTCATGGAAAATGAAGGGAACATTAACATTGTTAAACAAGTAAAATTTATGATTTAGTCAAACAATTATAACATGCATGATTATGAACCAAATCTACAATAACTTACTCAAATGTGTGATGATGTCCTTTCACATTATAACAAAGCCTTATATAAAAAGAACATAGTGACCCAAGAGTTATATCACTTGAGAAGAAGACTAGAAGACAAGAAGCTTAAGGTCACTATATTAGAATCAGACTTGACACTAGAAAAGGATGCTAGGTTGCTTAGTGAAACTCAGTTAGATGTTGCTTTCAATCAACGAGATTTAGCCCGAGTTGAAATTGTACGCTTAAACAAATTCATAGAAAATTTTTTAATGAATGTGAAGCAATTGAAAAATTGGTCAATAATGAGTCTATAGATAACACTTAGAATTGTGTTTGGTCAAATTGATACAATACCAGAGAGAAATGTCCACCTCGGTTTGATGGCGAACATCCCTACGTCCCATATGACAAGACGTTTCACTTCCCAATCAATGACACGACCTACCCCAAAGACATTCAATATCATTTTTGAAAACATCATGTCCTAAGCAATAACTGTGTCATTGAAGAGATTATGCCGGAAACATTGGGCCTCTTTAATAATCCTCATTCCATACCAGTTAGTGGAATGATATACAATGGATCAAGATATGACGTGGATGAAGAAATCATTTTCGAAGGACCAAACATGTCCCCAAAGTCCCATGTTGATGAAGAGATAATCTTAGAAGGACATGACATACCTCACAAATCAAATATCCCAGAAAGAGTGAGTATTGCACCATCTGTGGTATCCCACCCAACAAAAGTCTCACCGCAGACTTCTGTTAAATCCACCACTAAGATTTAAGCTCTTCCTAAGGGAGTAAGAAAAAACAAGTTTGAGATAGGACATTGCCCTAAGTGTCAAGAACTATATAGTTTTGATGACTCTTCTCCTAGACCCATACCGAAGTCCAAACCTTTTAAGAGAAAAAGACCTAACCAAAACAAATATGATATTTTGTCACTAAAAGCTGATACACAGTAAGTCTTGAAAGTTGAAATCAAATCTCATATTCAGAAAAGCAAAGCTGAGTCCAATCTTAAGTTTATTGAAAACAAATGATCACCATTTTCAAAGAAATTGTTTTCAAATGACCCTGCAGTTTGCAAATCTTTTCAAAATAAATTTGTGCAAAAACATTTTAACAAATCTAACTCTTTGCAGAAGTTAAACCAAGAAGAAAAAACCAAAATTCCCTAAAAGACTCAAATTCCCAAAAGGAATCAAAGTCTCAAACATGTACAAAGCAACACCACTGCAGTTGTCACTCCTCTGAACAAAAAGCCTGATCAAAAAGTTAAATCGGTCCTGGTTGATGACACTGCAATTGTCAATCGAAAGAACAAAGAAAAGTTTGAAATGAAATTAAATCTCGCTAAACACATTGATCATGTTCCTAAGTCCAAACCTAGGAAAACCATCTGGATAAATGAAAAGAAATTAACCTTTAGTTCTTATCCACTTGTTAAGAAAATTGCCTCTAGGTCTAAGCAAAGAAATTTGATCCCACAAAGGACTTGGAAGATAAAGAGATAAAGAACAAAACATTGTCAAAAGTCACAACAAAACCACACACTGCATACTTTAAATTGAATTATGTTGTTGTTGGCCCAAAACAAGTTTGGTTGCCCAAATTAACTAACTAATATTGCATGCAATGTGCGTGGAGGATCACGAAATAGAATGGTTAGTTGATAGCGCCTACGCCTTGCACATGACAAGAAGGTTGGAATACCTTCATGAATTTAAGGTAATCAAACATGGTGGCCACGTGACTTTTCGAAATGATGGAAACATAACCATTTGTGGATATGGTGTCCTAACAAATGGAATCTTTTCATTTCAAAGAGTTTCCTATGATGAAAGGTTAAAACACAATCTCATTTGTGTTGGGCAACTCTGCAAAGCTGGTCATAGTGTTGAATTTGATGACGAATACAAGTCCATCATGACGAAATATACGTCAAGGTGTCTAATCAAGTCAAAGGATGCTGAAAAAATGTTCCCGTTAGACATATATTTAGTGATTAGTAAACCACAACCATGTTTTCTATGAAAAGTAGAGTTGCGTGAGTTTGCGTATAGATCTATACTGGATTGACTATCGTACACCTTGCTGCTAGCTACAGTGGGACCTGCAGGTCTTCGGGTGCCAAATGTCATTAATTTCGACGTCTTACATCGTCGTGTTCATAAGTCGATAGTATGGTACAATTAATCTCATAATACCTTGATTTAAATCCGGTTTAAGGTAGTTAGTACAGAAGTAGTTCCTATAATACAACACTACAATACTACATTAATTTACCCTTTACATTTGTTTGGTGATTACTTCACTTAAACATTAATGTACAAACTATATTTTGATAATGATAGTTACACTTGGGAAAATTACACACTTTTACAAGAAGCAAACCTACAAAACAGTTGTGCCTTGGTAGAAGGCTACTTTTAGTAGAAAATATAGGATTTTCTATGACTTACGAACTTTTACAAACACTTACAAACATTCACATACTTTTAGTACAACCATTTTGATACAAACATAGGCACTAAATACTTATGAACTCACCAACTTTAATGCTGATAAACTTTTTTAAAATAACATGTATTCTCAGGTCATCAGTAGACAGGTACCGATGCCATCTTTTGAGAAGATGGAGCGTTTTCAAGACTCATCTTATATTTTGATTTATGTTTTGGTGTCTTATATACTACAGAACACACTTGTATTAAAATTATATATTTAATGCAATGGATGATGTTGTTTACTTACTTACTATTATACTATGTTGTGATACTGTACATGACGTCCTCCGCCCCAGAACGTTTCCGCCATTCTTGGTTTTGGGGTGTGACAGAAATACCGAAGACCTTTTTTTTGTTGAGGTAGAACTTTTTGTTAAAGTATCAGATATGAAAAATTTGAAGATCATACTAAAGACTTGGGATACCGGAGTGAAGATTATTGACTCAAATAAGAGAGTGTTTTGCCTTTGTATGCCAAAGTGTTATAAAATTAATGTTCACCATTTTTAACATTGTGTGTTAGATGAGTTCTGCCAGTCTAGGAATTGCAAGCATGGATGCCTGACTTTGTAGTATTTTATTGATTATCACATATTAGGTTTTTCTATAAATAGATGATCATGTTGATCGATCTAAGAGCACCACTTCCAGACTTTCATTATACGACTCTTTATTGAATACAAGTATTCTTTATCTTCGTACAAGTTCGACGATGAACTACAAGCTCAAGAATCTATGATGATGAAAGATTCCATGGATCTATATGGACCACTCGTCTTTGTTTCCCACTCACCGCTACCTGCCAACCTCTCTCCTCAATATCATCATGCCGGAGAGTCATTATACCAAACCCCATATGATGACACACTATAGTATAATGAACCATAGATGCAACTTGATGACAAAGAAGCCTTTCAACACGCATTAGCCTTTGTCAACTAACAGTTCAACATACTCACTACATCCACCTACCACAAAAATTAGCAGTTCATTAGACCTCCTTGTAACCGCAACTACAATCCTCAAAACAACTCCCTTCAACACTATACTCAGCCCTCCAAATATCCCAGCAATCCACCAAATCACCCATAGTCTCAAAACACACCTTTGATGCTCACAAACTCCACTGAAGCATCAAAAGAAGATAAATCTTTAGATACCACAGTTGGTACTAAAGAGAATAAAGAAACAACTCTTATATGTCATAAGTGTCACAAGGAAAATCACTTCTCAAGAGACTACTAAGCCAATGTTGTGAAAGACAAATCATTTTATCATATAATAGCTCAAGAAGCTGAAGATAAGGTAAGGGCTAAAAAAAGATTTGTGGCACAAGTAAGGAGAGACCATCAAGTATGGTCTTCGGGAGATGAAGATGAGGACAATAACAAAAAGAGGAAGTAAGGCAAGCTGTGTTTGGTTGCAAAGGAAAAGGAGAACATCGAAAAGCTGAAGAAAAACTACTACTTCATGGAAAAGGAAGGGAACATTAACATTGTTAAACAAGTAAAATTTATGATTTAGTCAAACAATTATAACATGCATGATTATGAACCAAATCTACAATAGCTTACTCAAATGTGTGATGATGTCCTTTCACATTATAACAAAGCCTTATATAAAAAGAACATAGTGACCCAAGAGCTATATCACTTGAGAAGAAGACTAGAAGACAAGAAGCTTAAGGTCACTATATTAGAAGCAGACTTGAAACTAGAAAAGGATGCTAGGTTGCTTAGTGAAACTCAGTTAGATGTTGCTTTCAATCAACGAGATTTAGCCCGAGTTGAAATTGTACGCTTAAACAAATTCATAGAAAATTTTTTAATGAATGTGAAGCAATTGAAAAATTGGTCAATAATGAGTCTATAGATAACACTTAGAATTGTGTTTGGTCAAATTGATACAATACCAGAGAGAAATGTCCACCTCGGTTTGATGGCGAACATCCCTACGTCCCATATGACAAGACGTTTCACTTCCCAATCAATGACACGACCTACCCCAAAGACATTCAATATCATTTTTGAAAACATCATGTCCTAAGCAATAACTGTGTCATTGAAGAGATTATGCCAGAAACATTGGGCCTCTTTAATAATCCTCATTCCATACCAGTTAGTGGAATGATATACAATGGATCAAGATATGACGTGGATGAAGAAATCATTTTCGAAGTACCAAACATGTCCCCAAAGTCCCATGTTGATGAAGAGATAATCTTAGAAGGACATGACATACCTCACAAATCAAATATCCCAGAAAGAGTGAGTATTGCACCATCTGTGGTATCCCACCCAACAAAAGTCTCATCGCAGACTTCTGTTAAATCCACCACTAAGATTTAAGCTCTTCCTAAGGGAGTAAGAAAAAACAAGTTTGAGATAGGACATTGCCCTAAGTGTCAAGAACTCTATAGTTTTGATGACTCTTCTCCTACACCCATACCGAAGTCCAAACCTTTTAAGAGAAAAAGACCTAACCAAAACAAATATGATATTTTGTCACCAAAAGCTGATACACAGTAAGTCTTGAAAGTTGAAATCAAATCTCGTATTCAGAAAAGCAAAGCTGAGTCCAATCTTAAGTTTATTGTAAACAAATGATCACCGTTTTCAAAGAAATTGTTTTCAAATGACCCTGCAGTTTGCAAATCTTTTCAAAATAAATTTGTGCAAAAACATTTTAACAAATCTAACTCTTTGCAGAATTTAAACCAAGAACAAAAAACCAAAATTCCCTAAAAGACTCAAATTCCCAAAAGGAATCAAAGTCCCAAACATGTACAAAGCAACACCACTGCAGTTGTCACTCCTCTGAACAAAAAGCCTGATCAAAAAGTTAAATCGGTCCTGGTTGATGACACTGCAGTTGTCAATCGAAAGAACAAAGAAAAGTTTGAAATGAAATTAAATCTCGCTAAACACATTGATCATGTTCCTAAGTCCAAACCTAGGAAAACCATCTGGATAAATGAAAAGAAATTAACCTTTAGTTCTTATCCACTTGTTAAGAAAATTGCCTCTAGGTCTAAGCAAAGAAATTTGATCCCACAAAGGACTTGGAAGATAAAGAGATAAAGAACAAAACATCGTCAAAAGTCACAACAAAACCACACACTGCATACTTTAAATTGAATTATGTTGTTGTTGGCCCAAAACAAGTTTGGGTGCCCAAATTAACTAACTAATATTGCATGCAATGTGCGTGGAGGATCACGAAATAGAATGGTTAGTTGATAGTGCCTCCGCCTTGCACATGACAAGAAGGTTGGAATACCTTCATGAATTCAAGGTAATCAAACATGGTGGCCACGTAACTTTTGGAAATGATGGAAACATAACCATTTGTGGATATGGTGTCCTAACAAATGGAATCTTTTCATTTCAAAGAGTTTCCTATGATGAAAGGTTAAAACACAATCTCATTAGTGTTGGGCAACTCTGCAAAGCTGGTCATAGTGTTGAATTTGATGATGAATACAAGTCCATCATGACGAAATATATGTCAAGGTGTCTAATCAAGTCAAAGGATGCTGAAAAAATGTTCCCGTTAGACATATATTTAGTGATTATTAACCACAACCATGTTTTCTATGAAAAGTAGAGTTGCGTGAGTTTGCGTATAGATCTATACTAGATTGACTATCCTACACCTTGCTGCTTGCTACAGTGGGACCTGCAGGTCTTCGGGTGCCGAATGTCATTAATTTCGATGTCTTACATCGTCGTGTTCATAAGTCGATAGTATGGTACAATTAATCTCATAATACCTTGATTTAAATCCGGTTTAAGGTAGTTAGTACAGCAGTAGTTCCTATAATACAACACTACAATACTACATTAATTTACCCTTTACATTTGTTTGGTGATTACTTCACTTAAACATTAATGTACAAACTATATTTTGATAATGATAGTTACACTTGGGAAAATTACACACTTTTACAAGAAGCAAACATACAAAACAGTTGTGCCTTGGTAGAAGGCTACTTTTAGTAGAAAATATAGGATTTTCTACGACTTACGAACTTTTACAAACACTTACAAACATTCACATACTTTTAGTACAACCATTTTGATACAAACATAGGCACTAAATACTTATGAACTCACCAACTTTAATGCTGTTAAACTTTTTTAAAATAACATGTATTCTCAGGTCATCAGTAGACAGGTACCGATGCCATCTTTTGAGAAGATGGAGCGTTTTCAAGACTCATCTTATATTTTGATTTATGTTTTGGTGTCTTATATACTACATAACACACTTTTATTAAAATTATATATTTAATTCAATGGATGATGTTTTTTACTTACTTACTATTATACTATGTTGTGATATTGTACATGACGTCCTCCGCCCCAGAACGTTTCCGCCGTTCTTGGTTTTGGGGTGTGACAGAAATACCGAAGAACTTTTTTTTTGAGGTAGAACTTTTTGTTAAAGTATCAGATACGAAGAATTTGAAGATCATACTGAAGACTTGGGATAGCGGACTGAAGATTATTGACTCAAATAAGAGAGTGTTTTGCCTTTGTATGCCAAAGTGTTATAAAATTAATGTTCACCATTTTTAACATTGTGTGTTAGATGAGTTCTGCCAGTCTAGGAATTGCAAGCATGGATGCCTGACTTTGTAGTATTTTATTGTTTATCACATATTAGGTTTTTCTATAAATAGATGATCATGTTGATCGATCTAAGAGCACCACTTCCAGACTTTCATTGTACGACTCTTTATTGAATACAAGTATTCTTTATCTTCGTACAAGTTTGACGATGAACTACAAGCTCAAGAATCTATGATGATGAAAGATTCCATGGATCTATATGGACCACTCGTCTTTGTTTCCCACTCACCGCTACCTGCCAATCTCTCTCCTCAATATCATCATGCCGGAGAGTCATTATACCAAACCCCATATGATGACACACTATAGTATAATGAACCATAGATGCAACTTGATGACAAAGAATCCTTTCAACACGCATTAGCCTTTGTCAACTAACAGTTCAACATACTCACTACATCCACCTACCGCAAAAATTAGCAGTTCATTAGACCTCCTTGTAACCGCAACTACAATCCTCAAAACAACTCCCTTCAACACTATACTCAGCCCTCCAAATATCCCAACAATCCACCATATCACCCATAGTCTCAAAACACACCTTTGATGCTCACAAACTCCACTGAAGCATCAAAAGAAGATAAATCTTTAGATACCACAGTTGGTACTAAAGAGAATAAAGAAACAACTCTTATATGTCATAAGTGTCACAAGGAAAATTACTTCTCAAGAGACTACAAAGCCAATGTTGTTAAAGACAAAGCATTCTATCATATAATAGCTCAAGAAGCTGAAGATAAGGTAAGGGCTAAAAAAAGATTTGTGGCACAAGTAAGGAGAGACCATCAAGTATGGTCTTCGGGAGATGAAGATGAGGACAATAAGAAAAAGAGGAAGCAAGGCAAGCTGTGTTTGGTTGCAAAGAAAAAGGAGAACATCGAACAGCTGAAGAAAAACTACTACTTCATGGAAAAGGAAGGGAACATTAACATTGTTAAACAAGTAAAATTTATGATTTAGTCAAACAATTATAACATGCATGATTATGAACCAAATGTACAATAACTTACTCAAATGTGTGATGATGTCCTTTCACATTATAACAAAGCCTTATATAAAAAGAACATAGTGACCCAAGAGCTATATCACTTGAGAAGAAGACTAGAAGACAAGAAGCTTAAGGTCACTATGTTAGAAGCAGACTTGAAACTAGAAAAGGATGCTAGGTTGCTTAGTGAAACTCAGTTAGATGTTGCTTTCAATCAACGAGATTTAGCCCGAGTTGAAATTGTACGCTTAAACAAATTCATAGAAAGTTTTTTAATGAATGTGAAGCAATTGAAAAATAGGTCAATAATGAGTCTATAGATAACACTTAGCATTGTGTTTGGTCAAATTGATACAATACCGGAGAGAAATGTCCACCTCGGTTTGATGGCGAACATCCCTACGTCCCATATGACAAGACGTTTCACTTCCCAATCAATGACACGACCTACCCCAAAGACATTCAATATCATTTTTGAAAACATCATGTCCTAAGCAATAACTGTGTCATTGAAGAGATTATGCCGGAAACATTGGGCCCCTTTAATAATCCTCATTCCATACCAGTTAGTGGAATGATATACAATGGATCAAGATATGACGTGGATGAAGAAATCATTTTCAAAGGACCAAACATATCCCCAAAGTCCCATGTTGATGAAGAGATAATCTTAGAAGGACATGACATACCTCACAAATCAAATATCCCAGAAAGAGTGAGTATTGCACCATCTGTGGTATCCCACCCAACAAAAGTCTCACCGCAGACTTCTGTTAAATCCACCACTAAGATTTAAGCTCTTCCTAAGGGAGTAAGAAAAAACAAGTTTGAGATAGGACATTGCCCTAAGTGTCAAGAACTCTATAGTTTTGATGACTCTTCTCCTACACCCATACCGAAGTCCAAACCTTTTAAGAGAAAAAGACCTAACCAAAACAAATATGATATTTTGTCACCAAAAGCTGATACACAGTAAGTCTTGAAAGTTGAAATCAAATCTCATATTCAGAAAAGCAAAGCTGAGTCCAATCTTAAGTTTATTGAAAACAAATGATCACCATTTTCAAAGAAATTGTTTTCAAATGACCCTGCAGTTTGCAAATCTTTTCAAAATAAATTTGTGCAAAAACATTTTAACAAATCTAACTCTTTGCAGAAGTTAAACCAAGAAGAAAAAACCAAAATTCCCTAAAAGACTCAAATTCCCAAAAGGAATCAAAGTCTCAAACATGTACAAAGCAACACCACTGCAGTTGTCACTCCTCTGAACAAAAAGCCTGATCAAAAAGTTAAATCGGTCCTGGTTGATGACACTGCAATTGTCAATCGAAAGAACAAAGAAAAGTTTGAAATGAAATTAAATCTCGCTAAACACATTGATCATGTTCCTAAGTCCAAACCTAGGAAAACCATCTGGATAAATGAAAAGAAATTAACCTTTAGTTCTTATCCACTTGTTAAGAAAATTGCCTCTAGGTCTAAGCAAAGAAATTTGATCCCACAAAGGACTTGGAAGATAAAGAGATAAAGAACAAAACATTGTCAAAAGTCACAACAAAACCACACACTGCATACTTTAAATTGAATTATGTTGTTGTTGGCCCAAAACAAGTTTGGTTGCCCAAATTAACTAACTAATATTGCATGCAATGTGCGTGGAGGATCACGAAATAGAATGGTTAGTTGATAGCGCCTACGCCTTGCACATGACAAGAAGGTTGGAATACCTTCATGAATTTAAGGTAATCAAACATGGTGGCCACGTGACTTTTCGAAATGATGGAAACATAACCATTTGTGGATATGGTGTCCTAACAAATGGAATCTTTTCATTTCAAAGAGTTTCCTATGATGAAAGGTTAAAACACAATCTCATTTGTGTTGGGCAACTCTGCAAAGCTGGTCATAGTGTTGAATTTGATGACGAATACAAGTCCATCATGACGAAATATACGTCAAGGTGTCTAATCAAGTCAAAGGATGCTGAAAAAATGTTCCCGTTAGACATATATTTAGTGATTAGTAAACCACAACCATGTTTTCTATGAAAAGTAGAGTTGCGTGAGTTTGCGTATAGATCTATACTGGATTGACTATCGTACACCTTGCTGCTAGCTACAGTGGGACCTGCAGGTCTTCGGGTGCCAAATGTCATTAATTTCGACGTCTTACATCGTCGTGTTCATAAGTCGATAGTATGGTACAATTAATCTCATAATACCTTGATTTAAATCTGGTTTAAGGTAGTTAGTACAGAAGTAGTTCCTATAATACAACACTACAATACTACATTAATTTACCCTTTACATTTGTTTGGTGATTACTTCACTTAAACATTAATGTACAAACTATATTTTGATAATGATAGTTACACTTGGGAAAATTACACACTTTTACAAGAAGCAAACATACAAAACAGTTGTGCCTTGGTAGAAGGCTACTTTTAGTAGAAAATATAGGATTTTCTACGACTTACGAACTTTTACAAACACTTACAAACATTCACATACTTTTAGTACAACCATTTTGATACAAACATAGGCACTAAATACTTATGAACTCACCAACTTTAATGCTGTTAAACTTTTTTAAAATAACATGTATTCTCAGGTCATCAGTAGACAGGTACCGATGCCATCTTTTGAGAAGATGGAGCGTTTTCAAGACTCATCTTATATTTTGATTTATGTTTTGGTGTCTTATATACTACATAACACACTTTTATTAAAATTATATATTTAATTCAATGGATGATGTTTTTTACTTACTTACTATTATACTATGTTGTGATATTGTACATGACGTCCTCCGCCCCAGAACGTTTCCGCCGTTCTTGGTTTTGGGGTGTGACAGAAATACCGAAGAACTTTTTTTTTGAGGTAGAACTTTTTGTTAAAGTATCAGATACGAAGAATTTGAAGATCATACTGAAGACTTGGGATAGCGGAGTGAAGATTATTGACTCAAATAAGAGAGTGTTTTGCCTTTGTATGCCAAAGTGTTATAAAATTAATGTTCACCATTTTTAACATTGTGTGTTAGATGAGTTCTGCCAGTCTAGGAATTGCAAGCATGGATGCCTGACTTTGTAGTATTTTATTGTTTATCACATATTAGGTTTTTCTATAAATAGATGATCATGTTGATCGATCTAAGAGCACCACTTCCAGACTTTCATTGTACGACTCTTTATTGAATACAAGTATTCTTTATCTTCGTACAAGTTTGACGATGAACTACAAGCTCAAGAATCTATGATGATGAAAGATTCCATGGATCTATATGGACCACTCGTCTTTGTTTCCCACTCACCGCTACCTGCCAATCTCTCTCCTCAATATCATCATGCCGGAGAGTCATTATACCAAACCCCATATGATGACACACTATAGTATAATGAACCATAGATGCAACTTGATGACAAAGAATCCTTTCAACACGCATTAGCCTTTGTCAACTAACAGTTCAACATACTCACTACATCCACCTACCGCAAAAATTAGCAGTTCATTAGACCTCCTTGTAACCGCAACTACAATCCTCAAAACAACTCCCTTCAACACTATACTCAGCCCTCCAAATATCCCAACAATCCACCATATCACCCATAGTCTCAAAACACACCTTTGATGCTCACAAACTCCACTGAAGCATCAAAAGAAGATAAATCTTTAGATACCACAGTTGGTACTAAAGAGAATAAAGAAACAACTCTTATATGTCATAAGTGTCACAAGGAAAATTACTTCTCAAGAGACTACAAAGCCAATGTTGTTAAAGACAAAGCATTCTATCATATAATAGCTCAAGAAGCTGAAGATAAGGTAAGGGCTAAAAAAAGATTTGTGGCACAAGTAAGGAGAGACCATCAAGTATGGTCTTCGGGAGATGAAGATGAGGACAATAAGAAAAAGAGGAAGCAAGGCAAGCTGTGTTTGGTTGCAAAGAAAAAGGAGAACATCGAACAGCTGAAGAAAAACTACTACTTCATGGAAAAGGAAGGGAACATTAACATTGTTAAACAAGTAAAATTTATGATTTAGTCAAACAATTATAACATGCATGATTATGAACCAAATGTACAATAACTTACTCAAATGTGTGATGATGTCCTTTCACATTATAACAAAGCCTTATATAAAAAGAACATAGTGACCCAAGAGCTATATCACTTGAGAAGAAGACTAGAAGACAAGAAGCTTAAGGTCACTATGTTAGAAGCAGACTTGAAACTAGAAAAGGATGCTAGGTTGCTTAGTGAAACTCAGTTAGATGTTGCTTTCAATCAACGAGATTTAGCCCGAGTTGAAATTGTACGCTTAAACAAATTCATAGAAAGTTTTTTAATGAATGTGAAGCAATTGAAAAATAGGTCAATAATGAGTCTATAGATAACACTTAGCATTGTGTTTGGTCAAATTGATACAATACCGGAGAGAAATGTCCACCTCGGTTTGATGGCGAACATCCCTACGTCCCATATGACAAGACGTTTCACTTCCCAATCAATGACACGACCTACCCCAAAGACATTCAATATCATTTTTGAAAACATCATGTCCTAAGCAATAACTGTGTCATTGAAGAGATTATGCCGGAAACATTGGGCCCCTTTAATAATCCTCATTCCATACCAGTTAGTGGAATGATATACAATGGATCAAGATATGACGTGGATGAAGAAATCATTTTCAAAGGACCAAACATATCCCCAAAGTCCCATGTTGATGAAGAGATAATCTTAGAAGGACATGACATACCTCACAAATCAAATATCCCAGAAAGAGTGAGTATTGCACCATCTGTGGTATCCCACCCAACAAAAGTCTCACCGCAGACTTCTGTTAAATCCACCACTAAGATTTAAGCTCTTCCTAAGGGAGTAAGAAAAAACAAGTTTGAGATAGGACATTGCCCTAAGTGTCAAGAACTCTATAGTTTTGATGACTCTTCTCCTACACCCATACCGAAGTCCAAACCTTTTAAGAGAAAAAGACCTAACCAAAACAAATATGATATTTTGTCACCAAAAGCTGATACACAGTAAGTCTTGAAAGTTGAAATCAAATCTCGTATTCAGAAAAGCAAAGCTGAGTCCAATCTTAAGTTTATTGTAAACAAATGATCACCGTTTTCAAAGAAATTGTTTTCAAATGACCCTGCAGTTTGCAAATCTTTTCAAAATAAATTTGTGCAAAAACATTTTAACAAATCTAACTCTTTGCAGAATTTAAACCAAGAACAAAAAACCAAAATTCCCTAAAAGACTCAAATTCCCAAAAGGAATCAAAGTCCCAAACATGTACAAAGCAACACCACTGCAGTTGTCACTCCTCTGAACAAAAAGCCTGATCAAAAAGTTAAATCGGTCCTGGTTGATGACACTGCAGTTGTCAATCGAAAGAACAAAGAAAAGTTTGAAATGAAATTAAATCTCGCTAAACACATTGATCATGTTCCTAAGTCCAAACCTAGGAAAACCATCTGGATAAATGAAAAGAAATTAACCTTTAGTTCTTATCCACTTGTTAAGAAAATTGCCTCTAGGTCTAAGCAAAGAAATTTGATCCCACAAAGGACTTGGAAGATAAAGAGATAAAGAACAAAACATCGTCAAAAGTCACAACAAAACCACACACTGCATACTTTAAATTGAATTATGTTGTCGTTGGCCCAAAACAAGTTTGGGTGCCCAAATTAACTAACTAATATTGCATGCAATGTGCGTGGAGGATCACGAAATAGAATGGTTAGTTGATAGCGCCTACGCCTTGCACATGACAAGAAGGTTGGAATACCTTCATGAATTTAAGGTAATCAAACATGGTGGCCACGTGACTTTTCGAAATGATGGAAACAGAACCATTTGTGGATATGGTGTCCTAACAAATGGAATCTTTTCATTTCAAAGAGTTTCCTATGATGAAAGGTTAAAACACAATCTCATTAGTGTTGGGCAACTCTGCAAAGCTGGTCATAGTGTTGAATTTGATGATGAATACAAGTCCATCATGACGAAATATATGTCAAGGTGTCTAATCAAGTCAAAGGATGCTGAAAAAATGTTCCCGTTAGACATATATTTAGTGATTATTAACCACAACCATGTTTTCTATGAAAAGTAGAGTTGCGTGAGTTTGCGTATAGATCTATACTAGATTGACTATCCTACACCTTGCTGCTTGCTACAGTGGGACCTGCAGGTCTTCGGGTGCCGAATGTCATTAATTTCGATGTCTTACATCGTCGTGTTCATAAGTCGATAGTATGGTACAATTAATCTCATAATACCTTGATTTAAATCCGGTTTAAGGTAGTTAGTACAGCAGTAGTTCCTATAATACAACACTACAATACTACATTAATTTACCCTTTACATTTGTTTGGTGATTACTTCACTTAAACATTAATGTACAAACTATATTTTGATAATGATAGTTACACTTGGGAAAATTACACACTTTTACAAGAAGCAAACATACAAAACAGTTGTGCCTTGGTAGAAGGCTACTTTTAGTAGAAAATATAGGATTTTCTACGACTTACGAACTTTTACAAACACTTACAAACATTCACATACTTTTAGTACAACCATTTTGATACAAACATAGGCACTAAATACTTATGAACTCACCAACTTTAATGCTGTTAAACTTTTTTAAAATAACATGTATTCTCAGGTCATCAGTAGACAGGTACCGATGCCATCTTTTGAGAAGATGGAGCGTTTTCAAGACTCATCTTATATTTTGATTTATGTTTTGGTGTCTTATATACTACATAACACACTTTTATTAAAATTATATATTTAATTCAATGGATGATGTTTTTTACTTACTTACTATTATACTATGTTGTGATATTGTACATGACGTCCTCCGCCCCAGAACGTTTCCGCCGTTCTTGGTTTTGGGGTGTGACAGAAATACCGAAGAACTTTTTTTTTGAGGTAGAACTTTTTGTTAAAGTATCAGATACGAAGAATTTGAAGATCATACTGAAGACTTGGGATAGCGGAGTGAAGATTATTGACTCAAATAAGAGAGTGTTTTGCCTTTGTATGCCAAAGTGTTATAAAATTAATGTTCACCATTTTTAACATTGTGTGTTAGATGAGTTCTGCCAGTCTAGGAATTGCAAGCATGGATGCCTGACTTTGTAGTATTTTATTGTTTATCACATATTAGGTTTTTCTATAAATAGATGATCATGTTGATCGATCTAAGAGCACCACTTCCAGACTTTCATTGTACGACTCTTTATTGAATACAAGTATTCTTTATCTTCGTACAAGTTTGACGATGAACTACAAGCTCAAGAATCTATGATGATGAAAGATTCCATGGATCTATATGGACCACTCGTCTTTGTTTCCCACTCACCGCTACCTGCCAATCTCTCTCCTCAATATCATCATGCCGGAGAGTCATTATACCAAACCCCATATGATGACACACTATAGTATAATGAACCATAGATGCAACTTGATGACAAAGAATCCTTTCAACACGCATTAGCCTTTGTCAACTAACAGTTCAACATACTCACTACATCCACCTACCGCAAAAATTAGCAGTTCATTAGACCTCCTTGTAACCGCAACTACAATCCTCAAAACAACTCCCTTCAACACTATACTCAGCCCTCCAAATATCCCAACAATCCACCATATCACCCATAGTCTCAAAACACACCTTTGATGCTCACAAACTCCACTGAAGCATCAAAAGAAGATAAATCTTTAGATACCACAGTTGGTACTAAAGAGAATAAAGAAACAACTCTTATATGTCATAAGTGTCACAAGGAAAATTACTTCTCAAGAGACTACAAAGCCAATGTTGTTAAAGACAAAGCATTCTATCATATAATAGCTCAAGAAGCTGAAGATAAGGTAAGGGCTAAAAAAAGATTTGTGGCACAAGTAAGGAGAGACCATCAAGTATGGTCTTCGGGAGATGAAGATGAGGACAATAACAAAAAGAGGAAGCAAGGCAAGCTGTGTTTGGTTGCAAAGAAAAAGGAGAACATCGAACAGCTGAAGAAAAACTACTACTTCATGGAAAAGGAAGGGAACATTAACATTGTTAAACAAGTAAAATTTATGATTTAGTCAAACAATTATAACATGCATGATTATGAACCAAATGTACAATAACTTACTCAAATGTGTGACGATGTCCTTTCACATTATAACAAAGCCTTATATAAAAAGAACATAGTGACCCAAGAGCTATATCACTTGAGAAGAAGACTAGAAGACAAGAAGCTTAAGGTCACTATGTTAGAAGCAGACTTGAAACTAGAAAAGGATGCTAGGTTGCTTAGTGAAACTCAGTTAGATGTTGCTTTCAATCAACGAGATTTAGCCCGAGTTGAAATTGTACGCTTAAACAAATTCATAGAAAATTTTTTAATGAATGTGAAGCAATTGAAAAATAGGTCAATAATGAGTCTATAGATAACACTTAGCATTGTGTTTGGTCAAATTGATACAATACCGGAGAGAAATGTCCACCTCGGTTTGATGGCGAACATCCCTACGTCCCATATGACAAGACGTTTCACTTCCCAATCAATGACACGACCTACCCCAAAGACATTCAATATCATTTTTGAAAACATCATGTCCTAAGCAATAACTGTGTCATTGAAGAGATTATGCCGGAAACATTGGGCCTCTTTAATAATCCTCATTCCATACCAGTTAGTGGAATGATATACAATGGATCAAGATATGACGTGGATGAAGAAATCATTTTCAAAGGACCAAACATGTCCCCAAAGTCCCATGTTGATGAAGAGATAATCTTAGAAGGACATGACATACCTCACAAATCAAATATCCCAGAAAGAGTGAGTATTGCACCATCTGTGGTATCCCACCCAACAAAAGTCTCACCGCAGACTTCTGTTAAATCCACCACTAAGATTTAAGCTCTTCCTAAGGGAGTAAGAAAAAACAAGTTTGAGATAGGACATTGCCCTAAGTGTCAAGAACTCTATAGTTTTGATGACTCTTCTCCTACACCCATACCGAAGTCCAAACCTTTTAAGAGAAAAAGACCTAACCAAAACAAATATGATATTTTGTCACCAAAAGCTGATACACAGTAAGTCTTGAAAGTTGAAATCAAATCTCGTATTCAGAAAAGCAAAGCTGAGTCCAATCTTAAGTTTATTGTAAACAAATGATCACCGTTTTCAAAGAAATTGTTTTCAAATGACCCTGCAGTTTGCAAATCTTTTCAAAATAAATTTGTGCAAAAACATTTTAACAAATCTAACTCTTTGCAGAATTTAAACCAAGAACAAAAAACCAAAATTCCCTAAAAGACTCAAATTCCCAAAAGGAATCAAAGTCCCAAACATGTACAAAGCAACACCACTGCAGTTGTCACTCCTCTGAACAAAAAGCCTGATCAAAAAGTTAAATCGGTCCTGGTTGATGACACTGCAGTTGTCAATCGAAAGAACAAAGAAAAGTTTGAAATGAAATTAAATCTCGCTAAACACATTGATCATGTTCCTAAGTCCAAACCTAGGAAAACCATCTGGATAAATGAAAAGAAATTAACCTTTAGTTCTTATCCACTTGTTAAGAAAATTGCCTCTCGGTCTAAGCAAAGAAATTTGATCCCACAAAGGACTTGGAAGATAAAGAGATAAAGAACAAAACATCGTCAAAAGTCACAACAAAACCACACACTGCATACTTTAAATTTAATTATGTTGTCGTTGGCCCAAAACAAGTTTGGGTGCCCAAATTAACTAACTAATATTGCATGCAATGTGCGTGGAGGATCACGAAATAGAATGGTTAGTTGATAGCGCCTACGCCTTGCACATGACAAGAAGGTTGGAATACCTTCATGAATTTAAGGTAATCAAACATGGTGGCCACGTGACTTTTGGAAATGATGGAAACAGAACCATTTGTGGATATGGTGTCCTAACAAATGGAATCTTTTCATTTCAAAGAGTTTCCTATGATGAAAGGTTAAAACACAATCTCATTAGTGTTGGGCAACTCTGCAAAGCTGGTCATAGTGTTGAATTTGATGATGAATACAAGTCCATCATGACGAAATATACGTCAAGGTGTCTAATCAAGTCAAAGGATGATGAAAAAATATTCCCGTTAGACATATCTTTAGTGATTAGTAAACCACAACCGTGTTTTCTATGAAATGTAGTCTTCAAGGTTAGTTGGCTTTGGCACATGAAACTTGCTCACCTCAACTTTTGGTATATCAACAACCTGGTTAACAGAGAGATTCTGCGAGGATCGCATCTCCTTAATTTTGACATGACACTTTATTCCATGCTTGTGAGTGTGGTAAGCAAAGCAAAGGAAATCATCCATGGATATTTGATTTATCCATGGTTGAAACATTGGAAAGCATACATCATAAAAAATACATTTTGGTCATAGTTGATGATTACACTCGTTTTACTTGGGTGTTTTTCTTGCGACTTAACTCAGAGACACCGCAGACCTTGATCAACATCATTAAGGAACATGAATAAAAAATCAAGCTTCCTATTAGAATGATTCAAAGTGACAACAAAACAGATTTTACAAATCGATTGCTTAACGACTTCCTAGTGTCAAAAGGGATCAATCATAACCTTTTGGCACCGTACACACCGCAACAGAAGGACATGGTAGAAAGAAGGAACATAACTCTTGTAGAAGCTGCCACATGAATGCTCAACTTCGCAAACCTGTCTCTCTGCTTTTGGGCAGAATCAGTCTCAACAATATGCTTTGTACAAAACCGGAACATCATCACCAAATGCCTCAACAAGACTCCATATGAAGATTTGAAAAATTGTAAACCACATGTTCGTTTCTTTCATATTTTTGGTTGCAGGTGTTTCGTGGTAAAAAAACAAGGAGCATTTGAGAAAATTTTCACCCAAATCAGACGAAGAAATATTTTTGGGATAATCTATAAACAAAGTGGCATATATAGTTCTGATCTGAAGAACAAGAATTATAGAAGAAAGCTTTGAAGTGAAATTTAATGATTTCTATGTCCGGAGGACCACTCCTCTCAATGAAATATAATTTATCATGGAGAATAACATTGCAATCCAGTCCCGACCTCTCAACATCATAGAAGTCAAGTATGATACACTCTTGGATCCTCCAGAAATTGCAAGACTATCAAAAATCTTACTCTCTCCTTCCATGTAATTACAACATACCGAGGACTTTGGATGTTTAGTATCTGAAGATTCTTCACATATCACTTCCACCTCGCCGGTTGAGGGAGGAAATCAATCCCTACGATCCTATGATAATCACAACCATCAAATTTCCTGTCATAGAAGAAACAATTCCAATTGTCAATAAGAATCGATCAAGGAACTCTAAAGAATAAAAAGAAGAAGTTGAAGAGATAGTAACTGGTGAAGTTCCCGAAGTTCTCTTAATTCTTAATGCTTCACTCCAGGGGGAACTATCAACATCTTCAGCAGAAAAATCTAATCAAGACTTATCTGTATGATCTTCTTAGATCTAAGGGGAACAAGTTCAATATGTTCAAAAAGAATCACCTCCTGAAGTGGAACATATTCCATCCATTGCAATTGCTAAACATCAACAATTACGTTTACACATATGGACAAAAGATCATTTGCCAAATAATAGGAAATCCTTCTACAGGTATATACACTTGGTCTTCTGATGACTTAACTAAACATTGTCATTATGCAGCTTCCATGTCCTCCACTGAGTCCATCACAATAAAAGACGCACTTCAGGATCATGGCTAGATCATTTCAATACAAGAATAGCTTGCAGTATTTGACATAACCAAAGTGTGGGAATTAGTCCCCAGACCAAAAAGACATACCGTAGTTGTAACTCATTGTGTATTTCGTAACAAATTGGATGAATTCAGTGTAGTAATCAGAAACAAATCGTGACTTGTAGCTAAGTGTTACAGTCAATCGGAAGGAATTGACTACGACGAAACATATGCTCCAGTTGCAAGGCTAGAGGTGATACACATCTTCCTGGCATATGCGGCGCATAAGAATGTCAAAGTACATCAAATTGATGTAAAAAGTGCTTTCCTCAATGGAAATCTGAAAGAAGAGGTATACTTACAGGTTTTGAGAATCTTGCTCCTCTTCATCATTGTTACAAATTTGAGAAAGTTTTATATGGCTTGAAGCAGGAACAAAGAGCTTGGTATGAAAATCTGTTAATGTTTCTTATCGAGTACAGATATAAGCATGGGTAATTGATCCTACCCTCTTTCGAAGTTCAAGTGAAAAACATCTAATTCTTGTACAAATCTACGTGGATGACATCATTTTTGGTTCAACTGATCATGTTATGGTAGACAACTTCACCAAGATCATAAACAGTAAGTTTCAAATGAGCATGAACAGAGAGATTAACTTCTTTCTTGGTCTTCAAATAAAGAAATACTCACGAGGAATCTTCATTCATCACGAAAAGTATACCGCATAATTGTTAAAGAAGTGTTCCATGGATAACTACTCTTTGGCAAAAGTTCTATGGCCTTTGGATACAATATCACTGCAGATCCCACCGGAGACTTAGTTAAGCAAAAGGTATACCGAGGAATGACTGGTTCTCTACTGTACTTGACCGCAAGTAGACTGAATATCTTATTTGCAATGGGTTTGTGTGCCAGATATGAAGTTGATACCAAGGTTTCTCATCTTAATGCAGTCAAATAGATTTCTAGATCCCTCAAAGGGAATGAATCTTTATGTGATTGGTACCTGGAAGGAAACAAATTCAATATTCAAGTCTTTATAGACTCAGACCATGCAAGTTGTCAATTACACTGCAAGAGCACTTCTAGAGGATGTCAATTCCTCGGTGGGAGACTGGTGAATTGGTCTTCAAGAAAGTAGAAGTGTGTCTCACTCTCCACTGTAGAGGCAAAATATGTTGTCACAACCAGCTGTTGCTCTCAGATCCTCTGGATGAAAACACAATTCCTGGATTATGGTTACAGAATGGTAAGGATATCAATTTACTGTGAATCAGAGAGTGCAATTGATATCTCTCATAATCAAATTCAACACTCAAATACGAAGCCCATTGAATTATGGTATCATTTTCTCAAGGATCATATCCTAAAAGGTAACATTGAACTCATCTTTGTTCCATTTCATGAAGAAATAACATATGTTTTAAAAAAACATTTGACTCCACCAAACTTAATGGATTTTTATTAATGTTAGGAATGATGAACCTTGATCTTTCGTTTTTCTTGAAAGGACAAATTATGAAGACCTCAAGTCTTCACATCTAAGAAGTAGATATGTTTCATTCTTTTTGTCATTGATGTTTGAAGCACATATATTTGTCTATGGTGTAAAATTTATCTCTTTTAAGTTTAATTATTAAGCACAACTTTCATAAATGCCTCCTCGGTACCCTTTGGTTACCGAAGACTATTTATGATCTATGTACTCTCCGGGTCAATTTATTATTTTTATGTCTAACATTGTGATTAAGTTACTCGGCAGTGCTCATTATTTCGCAGTCTCTATCATCCGACATACAACAATCCTTCCTTCGAGAACCTCAATTATTGTTTTTCTATTTTTCAATAAATAATGTTTTTCAAAGGTGTCCTATTTAATGAATCGCAAAATCCTTTTTGACTGTTTTTATTACTTTTTATTAAATTTATTAAAACCTTAAATTGTATCTTTTTCAAAAACCGTAACTTCCTTCCTTTTAAAATAAAATGAAGATTTGTATTTTCAATAAAAAGTACTTTACCAAAACATTTTGTGAGCTAACTGGTCCAAACTCAACCATCAGCCGAAAAGTAATCCCATAACCCATGATTTAAGTCAGCTATTTCCACCGTCACCCCACATGTACCCATTTCATCATAACTTGCATTTATTGCATCCCTTAACCGCATTTAATGTTGGTCATTCATTTGAATTAAGTACAACTTCCTTGGTAGTTTCACTCAAACCTGAGTAAGACAACATAGAGTTCACTATTTTCCATTATAGCTGTATTTTTCCTTTTAGAAATACCGTTACTTTTAGGAGTATATGGAGTAGTTATTTCATGTATAAACAACACATTGGAAATAACTGGGATCTTAATACTCTGCACCTCGATCAATGCGAATACTTTTGATTAAATCATTTTTTTCCATTCAACTTCATTTTTATAAATTTTGAATTTATCAAGGGGTTCATCCTTGGAATTAACAAGTATACATCGTAAAGATGAGAATGATCATCTATAAAAGTAACTATGTATTTCTTATTTCCTAAGGATGGAGTTGAATACAAATCACATAGATTACCATGAGTTAATTCAAGCATATCACATTTAGTTAACATACAAATTCTACATTTTTGTGTTAACATCAAAAGATGGTATTAATCCCTTTTTAGACATTTTAAGCTTTCTTTTACAATATAGATGTCCTAAACGAGCATGTTGTAAAGAAGAATCAACAATACTAGAACATGTCATGTAAATAGAATTTGCAACTGTATTGTTAATATTCCATTACAATAATATCCAAATCCAATGAATGCACCACACTTAGATGATACATACTTATTACATTCATATACTTGCTTATATCCACGTCTATTAATTATACCATCAGAAACTAAGTTTTGTCTGATCTTAGGAACATGAATAACATTCTTAAAAAGAACACTTTTTGCAAAACTAAAACATAAAGAAACACAACCAAGATCCACAACAGGTGCTTTATTAAGATCTCCCAAATACAACATTGATTCATCATTAAGTACATCATAATCCTTGAACTAAGAGCAATCTATACACACATGAATCTCCCCCCCCCTCCCCCGCGCTCCGAGTCTATCCACCATGCATGATGATCATCTTAAACATATAATGACTTAGGAATTAGTGATACATGATATATAATAGCAGTAGTAAGAATTTCAAAAATAAAATTATGACCTTGTGGTCTTGGACCTTGATCATTAGATCCTTGTCCAGAAGTGATTGCACCATTTTTGTTCCTTTTATGTAACATCCCGTTTAATAAATTTATAATATTTAGCGGGGTCAGGGTGTCGGGGAGCCAATTGATGTAATTTTGGATTTTTAGGGTTAATGTGTAAGTTCATGATTTAATTTGTAAAGATTCCTGAGGGCAGGGGCTATTTGGTAAGTTTTGGACAATATTTGTAATGAATTTATGGAATTAGGGGTTACATGGTAACTATTGGGATTTAATTTGAAAAGAATTATGGAAGTATGGGTTAAAAAGGTAAATATTGGGTTAAAGTTGAAGAAGATTTGGTGGGGAGGGGCTGGTATTGTTGAAATCGCAAATTGTTTGAAGAAAGACACGGGGTATACCCGGTGCTCCCTCCCAGTGTCTAACCCTAAACCTATCAAGAGCATTCAGCCGCTATGGGAGACATCCCAGCCGCCACCCTCCATGTTCATTCACCATTCCTATCAGACCAACCGTTTCCACCGCCAATCCGCCACCGGGATGCCATCGAGGCTGATGGATGACGCGAAATTGTTGGGCGTCGCATGCTCGCCGGAGCTGTGAAGCATAATCGTGGCTTCCGTTTTTCGGGAAGAACTCAGCACGGTTCCCTGCTGTGATTGCTTCCATCCTCTCCGCCAATTTCATCAATGTTTCGCCGTCGCCGTCTCTATTCCGAGCAGCAGCCATAGAGGATCTTCTTCTTTTCCTCCGACTGCCTTGGGTGCCCCGAAAGTGGTCGTGGAAAGGTAGGTTTTTCAGTGTTCTATCATGATCAATATTGTTGGGTGGTGTTATGGTTTTGTGAGCAAACTTTGGGACAGGAAAAATCCACCACCACCACCTCAAGGTGGTGGCTGCCATCTATTTTGCTTCCTACTGCCCTACGCCGCCACCAACCGCCATGAGATTGTTGTTCTCAGGAATTATGAGGGTGAATAGAGTCACATCCCCGAACCAAACAGCGGAAACGTCCGAGGGCTCGCGTGACTTAAATTGAATATCGTCACAATGAACATACATCAATCATAACATAAGCATCACCATGCATCAATACATTACAACTGACATTGTTCACATCAAGTACATTGTTTAAACATTACATACCCATAATATAAATTGTTTGATAGTTTTCCAAAAAAAAACATGATATCCTAACATACTTGGTGTGACTCCTCGGCTTACCTGCTATCTGAGAGTACAAGTTATTTTGAAAAACGTCAACATATGGAATGTTGGTGAGTTCATAAGCATGGTTGTTAGGAAAATGTTTTGGGTAGTTTATAAAACCTAGAAAATCCGATATTTTTTGAAAAAGATAAATGTTTGTACCAATGTGTGAAGATCCATCATTTTATGCATGAATGATTTCAAAGCGTTTATAAATGAAAAGTTTTGCATTATAGTTACTGAAAAGTACAAATGAATGGTGTTGATTTCCTCGAAAAAAACCCGATGTTTTCCGATATATATATATATATATATATATATATATATATATATATATATATATATATATATATATGTAATTGTTTCAAATTGTTATACTGTCACAACGATTGATTATGATTTTTCCTTGATTACTCGGATAGTATTGGATTTGTTTACGTGAGTCGTTATAACCATGCATGATAATGTCTAGTTCGTCTGTCATGGCACTATGGCGAACACCGGAATTGATCTTAAGATTTTGTCACCCTAGACTGGCCGAGTCTAACTGTAGCGAACAACTAAGGTGTGGGGGAGTCACCCCTGTATAGATCTATACACAAACTCTCGCTCTCCCTCCAGGAGACTTTGATTATAACGACAGACTACGACCGACACTCGTTGGTGCCGCCCGTTATTACTCACTAAATCCCAATGAATTCGACCTATATTTTTTTAGTGAATTGAAGGTAGGCCTAATAAATGAGGAAAAGAGGATTACAAGGTCCTACTAATCCCACGTATTATTTATGTCTATTGGGTGTACGAAGGAGACGTAGGCCTATTTTGCATTTGATTTATTTGGACCTTACTAGCAATGCTAATGGGCCACTGAGGCCCAATAGCATTTGAAAACCACTGAGGGTCCCTTAAACACGTAATTGGGTCACAGGAGGCCCAATAACATTGATTTTTATCGTTGGGCTCAAAAGTTATGTTAATGGGTCACGAAGGCCCAATAAGCATGATTTGAGACTTTCAAGCCCAAAGATTTACCTAATAGAAACTTGGAAAGAATTAGAAATAATGGATAGTGTACTTAGATTTCACATTGATATGTGAATTCTACAACTACTTAACTGTAGTGACTATCCATATTCGAGTCGCTCTTTGACTCGAACACCTTTTCATGAATCATATACACACATCATGCACTTGACCTAGTGATATAAATTAGGTCCGAGTCTCATAGGAAATTTAGTTAAAGTTGAAAACTAGGGCTAGTATATTTGATTCCTCAATTTCGCTTGAATCTCGAAATCACTACATAGAATCCCAATAAACCAATAAAAATAAATTACAAACATTATTTCTAATTTGAATAAGTGTTATGAAACTCTAAAATAGTTTGAAGTCTCAAAGATTCTATTTATTTCAATATCCAAAGATTTACAAACACTCAAAAACCCTAAATGCCCCAAAAACCTAATTTATATAATTTAACCCTAAAAATTCTATAAAAATAGCTATGAACCATATAATTTGATTTTATAATAATTAAAATTATGAAAATGCATTCAAGGAAATTAAAATTTAACTCATATACATTTACCCTTAATTTATAAATCAAAAATCATGAGTTTTATGCATAAAAAGTTGATTAAGTTGCATATTTTATAAATAATTGCATATTTTTATAAAAGATTTAAATTTTATAAATAAAGAAAGAGAAAAGATGGTAACAAACCTCTTAAATTTGGAACTCTCCCCTCTCTCTATTACTTGAAAACCCTAATACTCTATTTCCTCAAAATTATAAATCATTTCTCATTTTCTCCACACTTCACTCTCTCTCACACTCTCTAACACCAACTCCATTTTCTCTGTTCCACTATCAATAACCATGGAGTTTTCCAGAAAACAAACCTAAGAACACTCCTCAAACTTGAAATCTTCATCATATTGTGGTGTTGTTGAAGGTAAAAGCGATTTATACTTCACTATTCCTTCAAGTATTACTATTTCGTCTTCTCCATAAACATTTTTCTTTGAGATTATTCACATGCATGTTCATAACCACGATTTTTATGATTATGGTGATATTATTTCACCCAAAAACCAACATGCATGTGATGATCTGCAAGCTTAGAGGCTTGATCATCAAAGTTTGTTGTTAAAAAAGTATTCAAATAGGTTCATAAAGGAGTTATTCCCAAATAAATATCTAAAACTTATTTTTTGATCAAATCCGATTTTTACCACAATTCCATCAACAAGATGTGATACATTTGAATTAAGTACAACTTCCTTGGTTGTTTCACTCAAAACTGAGTAAGACAACATAGAGTTCACTATTTCCTTTAGAACTATATTTTTCCTTTTAGAAATACCATTACTTTTTGGAGTATATGGTGTAGTTATTTCACGTATAACCAACACATTGGAAATAACTGGGATCATAATACTCTACACCTCGATCAATGCGAATACTTTTGATTAAATCATTTTTTTCCATTCAACTTAATTTTTATAAATTTTGAATTTATCAAGGGTTTCATCCTTGGAATTAACAAGTATACATCGTAAAGATGAGAATAATCATCTATAAAAATAACTATGTATTTCTTATTTCCTAAGGATGGAGTTTAATACAAATCACATAGATCACTATGAATTAATTCAAGAATAGCACATTTAGTTAACATACAAATTCTACAATTTTCTGTGTTAACAATAAAAGATGGTATCAATCCCTTTTTAGACATTTCAAGATTTCCTTTATAATATAGATGTCCTAAACGAGCATGCTGTAAAGAAGAATCATCAATACTAGAACAAGCCATGTATATAGAATTGGCAACTGTATTGTTAATATTCCATTACAGTAATATCCAAATCCAATGAATGCACCACAGTTAGATGATATATACTTATTACATTCATACACTTGCTTATATCCACGTCTATTAATCATACCATCAGAAACTAAGTTTTGTCTGATCTTAGGAGCATGAATAACATTCTTAAAAAGAAGACTACTTCCAAAACTAAAACATCGATTCGTCATTAACTACATCATAATCCTTGAACTAAGAGCAATGTATACACACATGACTCCCCCCCCTCTGAGTCTATCCACCATGCATAATGATCATCATAAACATATAATGACTTAGGAATTAGTGATACATGATATATAATAGCAGTAGTAAGATTTTCAAAAATAAAATTATGACCTTGTGGTCTTGGACCTTGATCATTAGATCCTTGTCCAGAAGTGCATGCACCATTTTTGTTGTTTTTCAAATGACAATCTTGCTTCATGTGACCATGTTTGTTGCAATTCCAACACACGTTCTTCTATCTTGTTTGAACTTTTGTGATGGCCATCTTTCGTCTTCCTTTATTATTTTTGTAATGTTTGTCATTTTCCACCATGTTCACTAAAGATGTAGGAACCTCCTTTTCTTTTCCCTTGCCACTTTCTTGAGCTAGAAGACCCTCTTGAATTCTCAAGAGACTGCCAAGTAGTAGTAGATACAACTCTTTTTGTGTATGTTTTAGTGTATGTTAAACTCTTTCCAGGATCGGGTTAATTTATCAATAACAATTTCAACATAAATGGATTCATGCATTCAGATTTTCTGTTTTTCAAATAGTCCTAAAATCCTCATGATTTCATTGTATTGTTCCATGATATGCTTTGAATCCACCATCTTGTAATTGTTAAAATTACTAACAAGAAATTTGTTACTTGAGGAATCCTTTACCATGTATTTGGATTCAAGGGCATCCCACGGATCTTTTGCAGATTCTTGATTTTGATAGATGTCAAAAAGAGAGTCAGTCATACCATTTAGAATGTGCCCACAAAAAATGTAATCATCATTTTACCATTTGGATCTTCTTCTGGTTTGTTTAAGGGTTTCATCCTCCATTGGTTCTGGTGCAAGAGTGCTTAAAACATGAACTTTTAGGGTACTAAAAAGGAAATGAATCTTCTTCTGCCAAAAAAAAATCAGTGTCTTCAAACATATCTAATTTCCCAAATTTGGAAGTCATGTCTTTAACAAATTCTGTCATTTTTATTCTTTCACAGAAAATTATAGATTTCAAATGTTAGATATTAAGGGATTAGAATATCAATAAATACAAACTTGGATAGATTCAAGGATTATGTTTTCAAACACTTTCCAAATTTTGTAATTTGTCTCTTTTGCCTTGGGTACATGACTTCAGAAAGTGGGGTAACCCAAGAAACAACCTATCTGAATAACAGGCATAATTCAAATTGTGAAACACATAATACTTTGTTAATGTGTTCTTGAGAGATAGATCAAACCTTAATAACCAGATTTTTAGAGTATATGGTTTGCAAACCATTTTCTAGAATATGATGAATGTTCTTGTACCAAAGGGAAAATCTAGTTATTGGCGGTTGCATCCAGATTTCACGCTAAAACTGTTAGCTAATGTTCATAATTAATCCATACATCATCATGATGTCATCAAGGGATTTTAGCTAAGAAATGCATCACCCTTGGAACCCACTAGGGGCGCTTCCCCTAAGCCTGCCAGGGGCGTAACCCCTTGGAACACTGCACCCAGGGAACTACCCCTGAACCCCCGTATTCTCGAGTTCACACTTATCACTCTAGGTGTGCAATCCACACCTCCTAGATCAGTTAGTATATGTAATTTGACCTATCTCATTATTAATAATAATTAAACCAAAATATGTTGATAACACAAAAATCACCAACATATAAATAGGCTGCAGGGGGCACGCCACGCCCAGACAAGAGGCGCATCGTGCCTCAAAACTGTGTTGGTCACATAGATTTCTTGCCACATGTCATACCCAGATTCGTCCACCACCTCTCTGTCTATAACATGCCATGTGTCCCCTTTAGGTGGTGCCACATGTCACTACCATTGTTCCATGTCACCTTCTCTTGCAAGAGAGGTGGTTATCCGACCAGCCCACACGGCAAACCCCAGGTGGTGCTACGTCATCACCCTAACTAATTTCTTGAAGATTCTAAGATAACCATAACTTTCTCATACAAGCTCCATAATTGATGTTCTATATATTCATAGACTCCTCTCGACGAGATCTATAACTATCATTAAGGTCTCAGCCGCTAATTCTCAGTAAAATTTGTATTTAGAGCGGTTTAGACTCTTAAAGTCCATGTGATAGTCATTACTACTTCATACGAACTCCATTCTTGAATGTGTTTATATTGACGGGATAATATTCACGAGATCATGAACTATCTTTTAAATTGTTTCAGTTAACAATCAACCGCTTTGAATTTCGATATTTGAGTGTGCACCACTGCGTTGGATCCTCAAAAAATCTTAACTTGATTATATGAAGTCAGATTTGGACGTTATCTATATGCATGGTCTTTGTTCTATGATTACTAAGACTTTTGCTTATATTATTTAGTTGTCACACCCCCAAACCAGACAGCGGAAGCGTCTGGGGGCTTGTGCATGATTTCACCCTTGTAGTATCATCACATAGTATATAATTAAAACATAATATCATCATCATCACAAAACATCCATTAGATGGTTCAACCCAACCTGCTTCAACGGTTTCCTGAGAATACAAGTTAATTTAGAAGGTCAACATAAAAATGTTGGTGAGTTCATAAGCATGTTTTAGAAAATGATTTGTGTCACTTTGTAATAACAATAAAATCCTGTATTTTCTTAAAATAGTTTAGTATGTTTGTGTCCGATATTGTATTAATTCATGTGTGTTTTGATTAATAGAATTCTAAAAGTAAATGAAGAGAATGTAAAGAGAATGCCCCCAGACAACGCTATGTTGCCTGTAAAATAGAATGTTGGTATATCAACCCCCGAGATTGAGTACCGGTGCGAGTATGTTCCCGAGTAATCCAAAGAGAAAAGAGAATGGTCTTCCAGAAATTTCATAATGTTAATTCTTTTAAGTGAGTCATTATAACCATGATAGATAATGAAAATTTCGCCTGTCTTGGCGTTTATGGACGCCGGCGGAAAATAGAGTATGGTTTTTGTCACCCTAGACTGGGGTAGTCTAACGGTAGCGAACAACTCAGGTGTGGAGTTTCATCCCCATATAGATCTATAAAGAAACTACCCACTCCCCCTCCAAGAGACTCTAGTTATAACAACTGGCTACGATCGTGCACTCAATAGGTGTCAACTGACACGTCTCACTAGACCCTTAATTGAATTTGCGTGATGAGAAACATATAGAACTCATTCCATGCCCAATGAACCATGTAAGTGAACAAGTGAGGCTCACTACATATGTAAGTCATTTTCATGCCAGAAAGGAATGAGATTGTCTAACATGGGCCAAAAATATATGTAAAAGGACAACTAAGGCCTATTTCACATGTAAGGTATTTTCAGGCCCAAATAGCACATAAAGAGTATCCAAGGTCCGTCGAGCATGTTAATGAGCCTATGAGGCCAAATAAACATATAAATAGTATTCAGGACCGATCAAGCATATGAATGGGCCACTTAGGCCTAATAACCTAAGAATGGTAAAAATTGACGCGTTTGTTATTATTTTGCTAGAATTAGCTCAATCGATATGTTTTTTGAACTATATAACTTGTTTATTTGTTTATTTCATTATTTACTAAAATTTCATAAGGCCCACTATTTGTAAAAATGACATTCTTGGCCCATTAAGCCAAAAATCTACAATTAAGGCCCAACTTTAGTGACAATAACATTTTAGGCCCCTTTTTGTACAAAAATTGTATTTAAGACTAGTTTTTGTAAAAATAACATTTTTAACTTGCTTTTGTCAAAAATATCATTTTAGGCTTGACTTTTGTAAAAATATACATTTTTGGCCCACTATAGAAAATTTCATCTGTTTAGCACAAATTTTCATAATTTCACAACTTTAATCCCTTTTATAAAAAATTTACATTTTTGACACAACTTTCTAGAAAATGATAATTAAGCCCACGAAGTCAAAAATAAAATTTTTTTTGGGCCCAAAACCGTGAGAAGCCCAAATAAGGCCCATTTATGAATATATTTACATTTTTGGTCCCTATAAGGTCTCAAATGTCAAGATTAGACATGTTTAGCAAAAATTTCCTTTTGAATCCCTTACTAGTCGTGATTTACATAAATAACCCATACTTTGTCATTTTGTCGAGCTTAGCCCCTTTGATGAAGTTTTTCTTAGATTCAAGTGACCTAAGTGTATTTTAAACTATTTTCTTGTAAGATAAGTTGAAATAAGTTTTATGTTATACCAATATAATCATCTTTTAGTAGATCTTTAAGTTCATGAAGTTTACAACACTTAAACACATATGTAACTAAAGAAAACACACAAAATCATGCAGACACACATGGATCTACACAAAACAACTTGTGTTATCCCCAAAAAAGTAAAAATCGAAAGTAGGGGGTACGAATTCACTTTGCTTTGAAGTTTTCGGTTTTTGGTGAGGAAATGAGGAGATCTCGGCCCTTGATGTGTTCTTGAGGAGATTTTCGAGATCTATGAAGTTCTAAGAGCATAGATCATGAAATGAGAGTGGTTTAAGGAGAGATTACTAGTGTAAACTAGGATTAAAAGTTATAGGGCTTCACGACAACTTTCTAAGTTGATGAGAAGCTTGAAGTGAACCTCTTAAAGCACACCAATTCATGATTTTTAAAAAGAAAAAGGAGGAACTTTCTTTGGAGACTTAAGAGGATAATGTGTTTGAAAATGCAGAAGGATGCTGGTGGTTTGGCTTTTAGGGCCATAAGTAGAGAGGGGGAGGGGAGAAGAGGAGTGTGTGTAGGGTTTGACCCAACTGATGTGAACCTTATGGAGATATGTTTGGTATTTCATGTATACATTGTGGATTACTTTGAGGTGACATGCATTACCTAGCTAATCCCTTTTCTTCTTTCTTTTCTTTTTCTTTTTTTTTTGTTTTATATAGTTGGGTCGAGAATGTGGAAGAGGAAAAAGGGAATGAAATAGTTTGGGCTCTTTCTTGTCTTAGTTCAAATTTATGAGGCCCAATATGAAGGTTTTTCAGCCTATGAGGTCCTTATGAGGGTTCACGGCCCAATGAAGCCCAAGAATATAGGTTATGACCCATTAGGGCTTATGAAACCATTTACGGCCCATCATGGCCTATTAGAGATAAAATGAATCATTCAAGGCCCACATGACCCAAAATACTTTAGTTTCATGGATGTGGGTCCAATTAGATCCCAAATAGGGTTCCTTGGCCCAAAATAGCCAAATTGAAAGTTTACTGGTCCATTAGGCCCAATAAGAGGATCTTAGTCCATAATAAACTAGAACCGTGATTTTAGGGTTTTCAACCTGTAGTTGAATATATGAGATGTATTGTATTAGGTTTTGAACTTTAATTAGGAGTTTGGATGCAAATGGATGATTTCATTTTAGCATATAGCATGATATTCACTTAGAGTACAAGTCTTATAATAGCTGATGTTTACAGGAAAATAGAATCTCCTAGCTAATAATGCTAGTTGTGAAATCATCCCTCCGTTAGAGGGAATATCATCCCGAAATTCTTTCGAAAGGTAAGATTATGAATGGTAGAGTAAGTGAGGGTACTTTTGATTCATCTGGTCTTCGCGTTCCTATGTGAATTCCGGTCCAGGCTTGGCGTTCCGTCGAACCTTCACAATCGGAATGCGGCTCTGTTTTGTACGCTTCACTCCTATATCCATTATCCTGACTGGTTCTTCGATGACCAAGAGATTATTGTTTATCTCGATCTCTTCTAAAGGAATGACAAGAGTTTCATATGATAAGCACTTCTTCAAATTCGAGACATGGAACACGGGGTGTACGTTGCTAAGCTCCGAAGGTAGTTGTAGCTTATATGCTACCGTACCAATTCGGGCAAGAATCTCGAACGATCCGATGTATCATGGGTTTAGTTTTCCTCGTTTCCCAAAACCAATCAACCCTTTCCACGGAGAGTGTTTTAGTAGCACTTGATCTCCGACTTGGAATTCCATAGGTTTGCGTCGTTTGCCAGCGTAACTTTTTTGTCGGTCACGCGACGCTTGGAGTCGGGCTTTGATTTGGATTATCTTCTCTGTAGTCTCTCGAATGACTTCCGGTCCTGTAAGTGTGCTTTCCTGTGAGTTCCCTTTCTCCATCTGGGTGTAACCCACCTCAGCCCAACAGAGAGGCGATCAACATTGATACCATATAAGGCCACAAAAGGAGCAACCTTTATGCTTGTGTAATAGCTGTATTTTTACCAGAATTCAATCAAGGGTAAGTGGGTATCCCATGACTTGCCGAAATGAATCACACAGGATTGGAGCATGTCTTTGAGTGTTTGGATGGTTCGTTCGCTTTGGCCATCGGTTTGAGGGTGGTAAGGAGTGCTCATGTCTAGCTATGTTCCTATAGCCTTCTGGAGTGTCTGCCAAAACCTTGAGGTGAATATACTATCCCGATCCAAGATTATAGATACCGTCACTCCATGGAGTCTCACGATCTCTTTAATATAGATTCGTGTTAATCTTTCCATCTTGTAAGATTCTTTTATTGGCAGGAAATGTGCGGATTTAGTTAAGCTATCGACAATTATGCAAATAGCATATAATTCATCTGCCGTCTTTGGTAATTTGGTCACGAAGTCCATAGTAATCCTTTCACATTTCCACTCGGGTATTACTAACTGTTGCAATAGTCCCAAGGGCTTTTGGTACACCACTTTCACATTGGTGCAAGTTAGACACTAGCCCACATAAGTGGTGATCTCTACCTTCATATTTGGCCACCAATAATGTTGCTTAATGTCCAAATACATCTTATCCGAACCCGGATGGTCGGAATATCGCGTCTTTTGGGCTTTGTTCTTGGTTATTTCTCTGAATCCCCCATGTTTTGGGACCCACATTCTATTCATGAAGTAGTAAGTTCCGTCCTCCTTGGCTTCAAAGTTTCTATCCATCCCATGCAATGTTTCATTTGTGACGTTCTCTGGCTTCAATGCATCCATTTGAGCTTCCTTGATATGTGAGGTTAGATGGAATTGGATGGTTATTGATAGGCTTTTCACCTGGCGAACTGAGTATTCTTTTCTGCTCCGGGCATCGACTACCACGTTAGCCTTGCCTGGGTGGTACTTGATCTCACATTCATAATCATTTAGCAGCTCAACCCACCTTCGCTGCCTCATATTTAGCTCCTTTTGGTTTAGAATGTGCTGGAGGCTTTTGTGATTAGTGAAAATGGTGCACTTTGTACCTTAGAAGTAGTGCCTCCAAATCTTTAGGGAGAAAACCATGGCTCCTAGCTCAAGATCATAGGTGGTGTAATTTACTTCTTGCTTCATTAATTGCCTGGATGCGTAAGCTATCACCTTTCCACGCTGCCTAAAGACACAACCTAACCCTTACTTCGAAGTATCGTAGTAGACTACGAAGTCTTTGGTTCCCTCTGGTAAGCGTAGCAGCAGTACACTATAAAGGGCTCGGTTCAAGGTTTGGGAGGCAGCTTCTTGCTTTTCTGTCCAGTTGAAAGACACACCTTTTTGCGTCAATGTGGTGAGGGGTTTGGCTATCTTGGAAAAGTTCTAGATAAACCTTCGGTAGTAGCCTGTGACACCCAAGAATTGACGGATTTATGTTGGTGTTTTCGGGATCACCCAAGCTTCAATGACATTGATCTTAGAAGGATCTACATGAATCCCTTCCTTGCTGACTACATGACCCAAAAAGTTTACACTACGAATCCAGAACTCGCATTTGGAGAGCTTCACATATAATCTTTCAGCTCTTAGGGCTACCAGGATTTGACATAGCTATTGACCATGCTCTTCTTTGTTTCAAGAGTGTATAAGAATATCGTCGATGAAGAAGATCACGAAATTATCAAGGAATGGGCGGCATACTCGATTCATGAGGTCCATAAATTTAGCGGGGGCATGTGTTAGACCGAACGGCATCACAACAAATTTGTAATGACCGTATTGAGTTCGAAAGGCAGTTTTTGGAATGTCTTCTTCTCGGTCTAAGAGTTGATGATTACCGGATCTTAGGTCTATTTTGGAGAAGTAACTAGATCCTTGAAGCTGGTCAAATAGATCGTCAAGCCGAGGAAGTGGGTATCGGTTTTTGACAGTGAGCTTGTTTAATTCCCTATAATCGATGCACATTCTGGAGGATCTGTCCTTTTTATTGAAAAACAAGACCGGAACTCCCCAGGGTAGGAAGCTTGGTCGGATGAATGCTTTGCTCAACAACTCGCTTAGTTGGCTGGATAATTCCTGCATTTCGGTGGGAGCAAACCTGTAAGGTGATTTGGCAATTGATGTGGCTCCTAGTATTAGGTCGATTTGGAATTCGACTTGCCTTACTAGGGGTATCCCTGAAAGGTCTTCTGGATATACATTCGGGAAGTCACATGCCACTGGGATGTCTTTAATGTTTACTTATTCTCTGGTTTTATCCACAACATGAGCGAGGAAAGCATAGTTTTTCTTGTGCAGGTACTTTTGTGCCTTGATGGACGAGATAAGACGAAGATTGGCTCCATGTTTATCACCATAGATTACTAGGGTTTCATGGTTGGGAAGGTGAAGGCGAACAGCCTTCTCGGGACACATAATATTAGCATCATGGGGGCTTAACCAATCCATGCCGATTATCACATCAAAACTCCTACTTGGATAGGGTCCGTGAGTATTGTTTGGGAGCAGTTGGGGTGGATGAGGCTGGATCATGTGGTGTTGAGGTAACCTGAGCAGTAACAGCGTGGACTGGTATTGTTTGTTGCTTCTTTGATGACTCTGAGTTTTGTGGCCCTTTTCACTTGTTGTTCTTTCCTTTCTTGTTATGACCTTCCTTTTTAACTTCAGCTTCTCCTGCTTTGGCACCATTCTTTTTTCCATGGTCATATAACTTCTTGGCTAGCCATTTAGCACTGTCATACGTTCCAGGGTTTGCTGCGATTACATTTCCTTGGATTGGAGAGGTCAATCTCCAAATAAACCTTTCAATCTTTTCCCCTCAAACGTGATCATTCCTGGACAAAAGTGTGACAATTCACCAAACCTTGAGATGTATGCATCAATGTCAGAGTTTTGGACTGTGACAGCATTTCCTTGAGTTCTTCCCATGACATAGCATTAGCCACAGGGAGTGTCATTGTGACAATCATCAAAATTCGAGTCGGTTCTAGATTTTAATAAACTTAGTTGAACATATTGGCACGACACATACTAGAATTAGTAACTAGATCACTACTGGAAAATATAGCCTTTTACAACGCACAATGCGCGTCGTAAAACGCTCAGACGACGCGTAAATGCGCGTCAAGAAAGGACCTATCATAACGGAGGACCACGCGCATTTGCGCATTTACGACGCGCAGTAATGACGCGCAATGCGTATAAAGAAAGGCCCTATCATAAATAAAGACGACACGCATTTGTGTGTCGTAACCTTACGACGCGCATGTTTATGACACGTAATGCGTATCAAGAAAGGCCCTGTCATAAAGGCAGACGACACGCCATTGCGTGTCGTAACGTTACGACGCGCTTTTACGACTCGCAATGCGTATCATTAAATCTACTATCATTTGCATGTCATTAATTCCAGCTGCTAGTTAACTACTAAAAGTTAGCAAAAACATGTAAATGTGTTTCAAAAGACTACCTAGTATTACAACACATGTCAAAAGACAATACCTAGCATTTCACTGTTAACCATAACATTGTTTTGCGGATACATTGTCAAAAGACCATATTCATCGATAAATGAAGCCTTAACAAACTCTAACCATTCTTCATGTATCTCATCGGTATCATCAGTTGTGTACTCAACTTTGCCATCCCCTATCTGTGAAAAAAAATTTGGATATTGTTTTTATTAATAAAAATTAGCATATTAACATATTCTGTAACAGTAAGTTGCTATATTTAACAAATAAGCATAAAATGTAAATTATTCTTTCTTAATAGGGCATTGTACTTTCAAATGAATGAAAGCACATTTTATTTTCTCATGTAAGCTAATATTTCAATTATAATTGTGAGAGTAGGATGCCATAAAATGATCCTTTTTTCAATTCCTTTCCTATTAAATTACAGTAATGAAAGTAGAATGTTATATCCTTACATTGTCTTTGACCAACACTTCAATTCCTTCTTCCAGTATCTCCTTCATGAATCTTAGCATGTAGTAGCCACATTCGGTACCTCCGGGCTGAACTAGACACTACACAATTACATATAAAATGATCATTGCAATTGATCCAAAAAATAAAGTTAAAAACTACAATTTCAATAAGGAATTAAGTGCTTACCGTAACATTAACCCAATTTAGTTTAGCCCTTTTATAGGATCCACTTTGTGTAGCGTACAAAACCATTTCCCTTTTAAAAATATCAACAAATAGGTGTTTATTGTATTCACATCAAATGCTTTGATAATTTATATTACTTACAAATCAACAATTTGCTTCAACTGCATATTGAAATTGGCAGAACTCAAGGAATCAAGATAATAGCAAGTATCCGATTTCATATCTAGTACACCGAATACCCAATGTCTTCTACAAAAACCACAAACAAAATGAAGTCATATAATAAACATAATTGTAGTCATTTTCAAAATAAAATGTCAAAATCAAACCTGGGATTGTAGGGCATAAAGATGAGGTCATTGCCCTATCTTTTAGACAACCGATCTGCTAAACCTCTGCTTGCATCGTCAATATTCTTTGATTTCCCTTTACGCGTACTTGGCGAAATTAATGCCGAGTTCACAAAGCAAATTTCATGATCTCTTTCTGGGGAGCCATACTTCATTTTGTTAAACAGTACCCTGTTATCATACAAATACTAAATTCATTACACAAATTTTGTTTTAAGACACAATGATATTTAAATTAAATTTCTTGCACTTACATTATATAAGACACAATAATAGCACCAGTCAGTTCATCCGTTGTAAGAACTGCTTCAAAATCATCCCAATTTAAGTACGTGTAACTATCGTACCCAAAAAGATCATTCTCACTCTGCACTTTTATAGAATCAATCTTCGTAACTGGTCCATTAGCAATCATTGCAATCATTTTCAAAATACTACTCTTCTCAATCCTTATTCTTGTCTTCATCTGTGCTGAGTTCCACCTTCTTTGCAAGGTCACATTTTGTTTCTCATACTTTTTTTATCTTCTTTTCTATTCCATTCCCTTCTTCCATATCATCCACTTCTTCCACATCACATGGTTCTTTTTGTTCATGATCAACCATTTTTCCTGTCCCCTTTTCTTTCTTATTACTTCCTATTTCTTCTTTTAAAGGTGTTGCACCTTCCTTCAGTGGTGTTGCGTGTTTCTTCACTGGTGTCACAGGTTTCCCCACCACTTTTCCCTATATAAATTATCAAAAATATAGAATGAAACAAGAATCATTTACTGAAGTTGAAAAAGAACTCACTCAAATATTAGAAAAAATAAGAAAACCAAGGGAAAATCCGTGAAAATTAATAGGCCAGAGCATCGAAAAACTAAGTGTCTAGGCCAACTTAGTATGTGTCCCAGTGCATCTTTGACCTTCACAATGAACTCCTCTTCAAGTAAAATGGGTATTAAAGCTTCTCCTTGAAAATTTGTTTCCATCATAACTTCAATGTTTTCATCTGTTACATAAACGGAAGAAATAATTAAGATCCAATCTTCTAAAAAATGAAAATATATAAATAGTAATAATGCAAATATTTTTCAAAATATCCGATGCACTATACTTCATTATGGTTCCTTTAGCGACTACATTTGCAGCAAATTCAACCGCAAGAAGACATGAATTATCCTACCAAAATATAGTATGTTAGTTTGTAGAAAAAGAAAATTTTGTGAATATATTTTTCATAATTGTGTTCAAGGACTTACAAGTGATTCATCACGTGGTTATTTTTCAACATCTTCAATGACGCCCCCTACTTGGCAACTTGCGGCTTCAGAAACATTAAGTACACCTCTTTTTAGTTTCTCCAAGTCATCTTCAAGTTTGTTGATTCGTTTATCCACCCTCTCGTTCTCAATGTCCAAGTAATACTTAACATTATTGGGTAAATAAAAGTATTGTTGTGGCGTTATAAATTTGCCCATCCCTCGTACATGCCCACGTTGTTCCTGAGTATCCAAGGCCTCTGTAAGCACATCATGTGTTCCGTATGTAACCTCTCCAAAGCTTCCAAATTTCTACAGCTCATCCTGTAAAAAAATTGGGACAAATGTTAGAAAATAAAATGGGACAAATGTTATTTTTTTATATATATTTGGCGTTCAATGAAACTTACAATTTTATCAATAATCATCTTGACATCTGATTCGTATCCTCCTGTCTTCAACTCTCTTGCTTTTTTCCACAACAGTGTCCTATCAATCTCCTCTTCCGTCTTGCCGGTTTCTTGCATCTAAATTATCAAGAATAACAAATTCAATTAACATAAATATATACAAATAAAATAATCAATACATAGTGGGAATCATACGATGTCATTAATTAGTTCGACATACCTTTTCTGCTCAAACGATGATTGTATTTATGATGTGCATGAGTATTTTTAGCTTTTGTACTTTTCTCCTGCATTAGAAACATTAAAATTGTCACTACAAACTTTTAACTTTCCATTTTTTTGTGATTCTATTGGATATAAATGGATATAAGAAAAGTTTAACTAACCTCCCACATTTTTGTAACCCTATGGGATACAAAAACTTTCCAGTCTTCTTTCTTTATAAACGGATAATCTTTCAGAGGTTTGAATAGATTTGCCTTGGGATCTTTACTTTGGTTCTTAATAAACTTGGCATATAGACAATGCTTGAAGTTTCTCCACTTCTTCCCGATCGATGGGAGAGTTTGCTTCCGACTCTTTGGGTCAACTCAAAACTTTTCATGAAACATAAAAAAAAGGGTTGGTTAAAAAACAGATCTAAACAGGGACAAAAACAGAAACAGGGAGAAAAACAGAAACAGGGACAAAAACAGGTAATAACAAGAACAAACAGAGACTTACCAAAACATATTGCCATAATCCTTCCTTTACTTCTTCACTAACTTCCAGCCAAGACGCGTAGGTTATGGGAACCATTGTTCTTGCAACCAAACCCTCAAAAGTAGACAGTTTTGTGGCTTCCTTTCCAACCGGGACACCTTTTTTATTTTAAGTTATTACGAGTTTCACTTTATTAGCTTTTTCCTTATATATCAGACCTCTTTGTTTAGATTCTTCATCGTGATTAGAAGCTGAATTTGATTTCATGTCACAAAAATACAACCTGTTTCAACAAGGATTCAAATAAAATTAAGTACATTGTTATTTGTTGCAGTTGGAAAAAAAATTAATCACATTCAAAATCTGAAATATAAACATACCAAAAACATTATTATTCTGCAAAAAAATATTTAAACTAATATGCCCTTGCCATCCGGGCGCGTACACAAAAAATCATCATCAAGGTCTAATAAAGCAGAGTCTTATGTTAAATCAAAAGTAGCATCAAATTCCAACATATCATCAGTTTCACCATTTGATCCATACTTGTACATCCTATGTGGTGTGAATCCAACAACATGCAAATTCTCATCTTGTTGATCTTGAACATAAAAAAGCCGTCTGACTTGACTAGCTAATACGAAGGGTTCAGACTTCTGACCAAGCCTATCAAACTTAACTACCGTGAATCCTAAATCATCCTTTTTTGCTCCAGGAGTATCAACCCAATCACACATGAATACACAAATAGTAAACATGTGTGACAACCTGATATTTCAACTCTATGTAATGACCTAAAAAGTCAAGTATTGTAACCACTTTTGATATAATGAAATTAACTTCGAAAATAAAATGTCCAAAAAGTCTCTAATTAATTACCTACTATGTTACATGTCATTAAACTGTGATCGTACGTAAAAAGAATGCCCAAATCTGACTTCGTATAATGAAGTTGTGATTTTTCTATGTTCGGCTTAGCAACACACAGCTAAAAACTCGAATCGGAGATCGAGCGACTTTTGGCCGGAATGACCTAAATATGAATTGAAGGTCTCGACAATGGTATTACAACGGTAAAAAGTCTGGCAAAAACAGGCGTCAGATAATGAAGTTATGAATTTCTAACGAAATTTTCTTACCGCGAACTTTTAAAAATAAATAATAAAAATAATTTCAAAATTTGCCGACGGGATCTAAACGAAAGTTGTAGAGCGTAGTCTCACCTACGCGTGGATATAAAGAACGTCGAAAACGGAGTTCGTATGAAGAAGATATGAAATTTTGAAGTTTATTAAATAATTAAAATATAAATTTTATTATTTAATCTTGGTATTATCCGAAGGAGGAGTCACCAGGTCGATCCGAGTTACGCCCAGCGTATGCTCGTACGGCCAGCGTACTCGAGGCCTAGGCCTCAGATCGTCCATGTCGCCCCTATGCGAGGCTATGGCCCGTACCATCCGAAGTTCCGAAGCAGTTGAGGATGCGGTCACGCTTGACGCACGCGTACGCCCAGCGTACCGAGGCGGTTCCCACCGCTTATAAAACGGATGCGAGGGTTCTAAAATAAAGGGCCAACTCCTCTCATCTTTCTTGCGTTTTTGCCTCGTTTTCCGTTCACGTACTATCCCGAATCCCCAATTTCCTTGCTCAAGTCTCGAAGGTCGTTTGTGCTCTCGAGATTCCCGAGAATCCCGAGAAAATCCGTTTTCTCGAGTCGTAATTCTGGTCGGTTTTTCATCTCGCCTTTTACGATCTTTCAAGTGAGTTAATACCCTTATAATCGACACTTTTAAATGTTTTATAAATGCTTTTATACACTTTTAAAGAGGGAAATACAAGTAAAACACACGATTATTGTCGTGTGTTATATAAAGTTTCATTATACACCTTTTTATCAACGAAATCATATGTGATTTATAACTATTATAGGGAAACTTTCATATGCAAAATATATCACGATGACATCATACTTTTTGAAATGAAAAATGTTGTTATATATGTATGAATCAAACACTCTGCTTATACTGTATGTATATGTGTCCATCTTAGACACTATAAAAATTATACTTTTCATAACAAGTGAGTATTTTACTAGGGATTACTATACAAACGAGACACATTTATAGAAAACTATAATAGGTATAGTTTTACGAGTACATTACGAACTTTTACCTACTAGAAACTATATTTTCAAGAAGTCACATTCACATACAAGAACAAACGGACATTTTTACACGTAAATATGTTTTTATACTAAGTTTTGTGAGACATTAACTTCACGTACGTTCGAGTACACATTTCAAGTCCAGTATTATATAACAGAATCCCTTGGAGGGGGAGCATGGTGTTTGTGTATAGATCTATACGGGCTTGACAACCCCGTGCCCTAACTAATAGCTACAATACACTATTTGGGGTGACAAACGTCAGAACATTCCAACGCCTGAAGAATGTTGTGTATAGGCATTTCTAGTCAATAGCATGGTTATAAAACTCACATGTAGTATTAAAAACACATTGATTTACGGGGTTTTGCAGATGTATCGGCAATTTTTATACGTACATACATTTTCTAGGAATAAATATTGGTCTTGATAGAAGGCTACATTTATACTAGTAGGAAATATGGGATTTTCTAGGAACAAACAAACAAAAACGAATCATTTCATTTCATACAAACATTGTCATTTAATACTTATGAAACTCACCAGCTTAAATGCTGATCTACTCTTTCAAAACTACTTGTATTTCCCAGGGATTCAGTAATTACAGGTAACAAACAGCTTTTGAAGAAGGGACGCTGCGGCGCCAGTTTAAACTCATATTTTGGCATCATATTGTAATTGGTTTTGAACATGTACCTTTTAACAATGTAAACTTTCAATTATATATATGATGGTTGTATTTCTTTCTTTACTATGTATTCATTTGTTACGTTACCACATGAAGTCATCCGCCCCCGAACGTATCCGCCGTTCCAGTTTGGGGGTGTGACAGATTGGTATCAGAGTAATGTTTATAGTGAACTAAGTATATCGAACCACATAAGATATACAAACTATAAATGCTTAAAGGACTAATACTCTCTGAAAAAACATTTTTTTTGTTTTATGCCTAAGCCGCGTTTCGTTTAACTTAAATTGTTAGTTCATTTAAGTATAAATACATGCATACGACAACTTATTTTCATGATTATAGCTATACAACAAGTATTTAGACAAGTTGGACACTACGATTAAGACTCGATATATGTAATCAGATTTGGGACAAATATAGCATGATCAACTATATTTGCCCGAGATCGGACCAATGTATATCGAGGAATGCTCGTAGTGAGCTACAAGTCAAAACTTACCAAAACATCACAAGGATCAAACACACGAAATTAAATACTATAGGAGTATTTGCGACATAAAATAGCTTAACTTACATGTTCCAAATTTTATTCAATTCTTATAACCCTATTCTCGTACAGTCAAATGGTTGGATTTCATCACCCCGGCGACCCCTACTATCCCAACCAAGGCAACGGCGGATGGATCGAAGAGGATCCCGAGGAGGACGAAGAACCCATAGAATTGGATGAAGAGGATGACTCCGGTACCGACTCAGAGCCGGAGGTGATCAACCCACCACCCGCACAACCTCCTGTCTTCGTAAGGAACTTTCAAGAACCGACTCCCGTTTGGGGAAGTCACCTCCACCATTGGAGCCAACAACAAAGTCTACGCCCTCCCTACGACATGTGCCGAGACTTCTACGATGTCTGCGGCGAAGGTTCAACCGATAGGGCACTCCCAGTCATGGTGGGCAAACTAGCCAACCAGTCCTACCAATCCGGAGTTCAAGCTAGCCGGATTCGAGATGTCAACGTGGAATTATAGGTTCACACTTCTGACATCCGTAGGCTGGACAGAGCTCAGGACAATGCCCAACTCTAAACCGAGGCATTCCAAGCGCAAATGATTGCAGCCCTCGTCGAATTGAGGGCACAACAAGCCGCCTTCGATAGGCATCTTATGGAATCAAAGCAATCGGATGCGGAGTCAAGCTCCAAGCGCAACCTACGTCGCAAGTAGTGCTTGCCAAAATCCCAAAATTTTGTTATAATTAGGACCTCGGCTAAAAGTTTTTTATTTTTCTTAAACTTTGTAACCGGAGACCCTTATAGGGGTCAAATTTTCGTGATTGTTGTATCAACTATTATATTAATATAAGTGCCACACTATTATTACTACGTTGAGTATTACATTCAATCCTTAAAATGTTATGGAGAAACCATATGCTTGTTTCATATATTCGGTCTTACGAATAAATTTCATTCTTCTATCTTTGAGACTCATACTATCATCTGTTGTTGAACTATAGCAATTTAGTTCATGAGACACATTCATTTTCTATGCTATGGAATTCTTATCTTTATCTTTTCAACCTATAGTTGAAGGATGCCTCTGCGTAGAAACCCGAGACGAAACAACGGTGGGGAAGCACCTATACCACCACCGCCTCCACCTCCTCAATTTGATGCTACCATGTTCCAAGCAGCAGTCATAGTAGCTGTGGCGGCTGCCATGTCACAAATCAATACCCCTATTACTACTGGTTCGGGAATTGGCACACTTCCTTCCAACCATGGCGAGAGTCATGGGTAACCCCGAGAGTGCACCTATAAAGACTTTACGAATGCTAAACCCCGAATGTTAAATGAGACTAGTGGTGTGATGGTTCTGAAGCAGTGGATCGAAAGGACAAAAGCAATCTTTGAAGTATGCTCCTGTCCCGAGCACAGCAAGGTCAAGTTTGCCACTTTCACGCTTACTGAAAGAGCTTTAACTTGGTGGAATGGCCACGTTAACATACTTACTCTGATAGTGGCGAATGCAATAAGCTGGGAGAGCTTAAAAATCATGTTGATGAGAGAATATTGTCCACGAGGAGAGATTCAAAAACTCGAGCATGAACTCTGGACTCTTGGAATGATTGGTACCGATATAGCAACTTATACCAATAGGTTATGCAATCTGGAAGTCCTCTGCCCAGATATGATTGCTCCTGAGAGCAAGTAAATAGAGAGATACATTTGGGTACTGTCGCCCCAAATTCAGTCAAGTGTGTTAGCTTCAAAGCCTGACACTTTTGAAAGTGCCAAGGAGCTGGCACAATCTCTTATTGATCACGGAAGTCAACAGAACTCGACAATTTCTACACCATAACCACAAAAGGGAAACAACAACAACAATACCAGGAAGAGAGGATGGAATAAAGGGAAGGGTGGGTCTTCCCAAGAATCCTCAAAGAAACAACAGCTAGTTACAGTGAATGCTGCTACTGTACCTACTACCGTTCCTACAAATCCATACCCAACAAAGCCTTATGTGGGTAACTTTCCTAAGTGCACCAAATGCACTTATCACCACAATGGACCTTGTCGGGAAATGCAGTGCTCCACCTGCAACAAAAAGGGACAAACTGTTCGTTTCTGCAGAGCCCCTGTAAATCCGATCACTCAAGTTCCCAACGCTGGAGTAGGCCAAGCTTGCTACGGTTGTGGTGAGGTAGGCCAAGCCGTAGCTGATCCTACAGTAGTTGCTGGTAAGTTTCTTCTTGATAATTCATATGCATGCATACTCTTCGATAGTCGAGTAGAGAGAAGCTTCGTGAGTCAAAACTTTAGTCACTTACTTAAACATAAACCTAGCAAGTTAGAAAAATCATTCACTATAGAAATGGAAAACAGAAAAAACCAAAAACACTAACTGCATATACATGGGTTATACATTAAATTTAGACGTCATTCTTTCCCAATCAACCTCATGCCGGTCCAAATTAAAAGTTTCGACGTCATAGTCGGCATGGATTGGTTAAGTCTTCTTCCTGCTGACATCATATGCTTTGAGAAAGCAGTTCGTCTTAATCTCCCTAACGACGAAACACTAGTGATTTATGGTGACAAATCAAGTACAAACCTTCGCATCATTTCGTGCATCCAAGCTTGAAAGTGTTTGCGGAAGGATTGTCATACATTTCTTGCACACATCGTCAATACGAGTCAGGAATTAAAGGACATCAAGAGCATTCCAGAAGTACGCGACTTTACCGATATCTTTCCAGAAGAACTACCAGGATTACCACCACAATGCCAAGTCGAGTTTAGAATCGACTTAACGAACTCCATCAAAAAGGATTCATTAGACGAAGTTTCCCACCTTGGGGAGCACCGGTCTTGTTTGTAAAGAAGAAAGACAGATCGTTCCGTATGTGCATTGACTTCAGAGAACTGAACAAACTTACTGTCAAAAATCGATATCCTCTGCCCCGTATTGACGACCTATTTGATCAACTTCAAGGAGCAAACTACTTCTCGAAGATAGATCTACGATCCAGATATCACCAATTACGAGTACTAGAGGAGGATATTCCCATGACAACCTTCTGAACTCCTTATGGACACTACGATTTTCTAGTGATGCCGCTCGGATTAACTAACACACCAGCGATATTCATGGACATAATGAATAGGGTGTGCCGTCCTTACTTGGATCAGTTCGTCATCGTCTTCATCGATGATATACTTATCTACTCCCGAAGTAAGGAAGAGCATAGTCAGGACCTACGAAAAGTCTTAGAAACATTACGATCGGAGAAGCTCTATGCGAAGTTCTCAAAATGCGAATTTTGGATTCGAAGAGTCGAATTTTTGGGCCACGTTGTTAGCGAGAAGGGGATACACGTGGACCCCTCCAAAATTAAGGCCATTGAGAACTGGTCGGCACCAAAGACACCTACAAAGATTCGTCAATTTCTAGGTCCCGCTGGCTATTATCACAGGTTCATAAAGAACTTCTCTAGCATTGCGAAACCTCTTACTACATTGACCCAGATAGGCGTGGCCTTTGACTGGGATGCAAAACAAGAGAAGGCGTTCCAAACACTGAAACAGGCTTTGTGCACCGCACCGATACTATCCCTCCCCAAAGGGATAGAAGATTTCGTAGTGTATTGTGATGCATCAAACCAAGGACATGGTAGTGTTCTTATGCAAAGAGGGAAGGTTATTGCTTATGCCTCCCATCAGCTTAAGACACACGAAGTAAACTATACAACACACGATATTGAGTTAGGAGCAGTGGTATTTGCTCTGAAGATCTGGAGACACTACCTGTATGGAACAAATAGCACTATCTTCACCGACCACAAGAGCCTTCAACACATTTTTTATCAGAAGGAGCTCAACATGCGACAACGATGATGGGTCGAGCTACTCAATGACTACGAATGTGAAATTCGTGATCAACCTGGCAAGGCCAATGTGGTAGCTGACGCCCTCAGTCGAAAAGAATACACTTGTCGGAGAGTCAAATCTCTAACTATGACTATCCATTCCCACTTATCCACACAAATTAAGGAGGCTCTACTGGAAGCTTTGCAACCTGAAAATGTGGCGGGTGAATCCCTGAGAGGAATGGAAAAGAATCTAGAAATCAAGGGTGGCGGAGCATATTATCTCATGGACCGTATCTGGACACCGAAACATGGTGGTTTCAAAGACGTAGTCATGGCCGAAGCACACAACACGAGATATTTCGTTCACTCAGGTTCAGATAAAATGTATATGGATTTTAAGAAACTGTACTGGTGGCCTAACATGAAAGCAGATTTTGCTACCTTCATAAGTAAATGCCTTACTTGCGCTAAGGCTAAGGTCGAGTATCAGAAATCGTCAGGATTACTAAAACAACCGGAGATACCGGAATGGAAATAGGAACGGATTACTATGGACTTCATAACCAAGTTGCCGAAGACGACGGGTGGACTCGATACCCTATCAAGGGTTACTTGCGCTACCTTCATCATCGACATGTTGACCAAATCCGCGCATTTCTTACCAATCAAGGAGACTAACAAGATGGAAAGGCTTACAAGAACTTACATAAGGGAAATAGTGCGACTGCATGGTGTTCCGATATCCATTATCTCCGATAGAGATAGTAGATTCACTTCAAGGTTCTGGCAGTCACTACAAAGTTCCCTGGGGACTAGGCTAGACATGAGTACAACCTACCATCCACAAACAAACGGGCAAAGTAAGAGAACGATACAAACTTTGGAAGATATGCTGAGAGCCTGTGTGATTGACTTTGGAAAGGCATGGGATATCCATTTACCCCTTGTTGAATTTTCATACAACAATAGTTATCATAGGAGCATAAAGGCTGCTCCATTTGAAGCCCTCTATGGCCGTAAGTGCAGGTCCCCTCTATGTTGGGCTGTAGTTGGAGACGCACAGTTAGCTAAAGGACGAGTTCCTGAAAGCACTCTCACCGGTTCGGAAATCATACGGGAAACGACAAAGAAGATCATTCAGATTCGTGAACGGTTGAAAGCCTCTAGAGACCGACAGAAAAGCTACGCTGACCAAAGGAGGAAACCTTTGGAATTCCAGGTTGGAGACCGTGTTTTATTGAAGGTCTCACCATGGAAAGGTTTAATACGCTTTGGAAAGCGTGGAAAGCTAAATCCAAGATACATAGGGCCTTTCGAGATTCTCGCCAGAATCGGACCTGTAGCTTACAAGCTTAATCTACCATGTGAACTTAGTAACATACATCCAACCTTCCATGTCTCGAACTTGAAAAAGTGTCTGTCCGATGAGACTCTTGTTATTCCACTTGACGAGATCGAGATCAACGAGAGCCTTAACTTTGTGGAAGAACCGGTAGAAATCATGGACCGAGAGGTCAAACAAACGAAACAAAGTCACATACCCATCGTGAAAGTTCGATGGAACGCCAGGCGAGGACCTGAATTCACATGGGTACGCGAAGATCAGATGAAACAAAAGTACCCTCATCTTTCTCTTTGATTCATAAGTATCTTTCTTACTTTAAATTTCGGGACGAAATTCCCTCTAACGGGGGATGATTTGACAACCCGATATTTCAACTCTATGTAATGACCTAAAAAGTCAAGTATTGTAACCACTTTTGATATAATGAAACTAACTTCGAAAATAAAATGTCCAAAAAGTCCCTAATTAATTACCTACTATGTTAGATGTCATTAAACCATGATCGTACGTAAAAAGAACGCCCAAATCTGACTTCGTATAATGAAGTCATGATTTTTCCATGTTCGGCTTAGCGACAGACAGCTAAAAACTTGAATCGAAGATCCAGCGACTTTTGGCTGGAATGACCTAAGTGAGAATCGAAGGTCTCGACAACAGTATTAGAATGGCAAAAAGTCTGGCAAAAACAGACGTCAGATAATGAAGTTATGAATTTCTAACGAAATTTTCTTACCGCGACCTTTTAAAAATAAATAATAAAAATAATTTCAAAATTTGCTGACGGGATCTAAACGAAAGTTGTAGAGCATAATCTCACCTACAAGTGGATATAAAGAATGTCGAAAATGAAGTTCGTATGAAGAAGATATGAATTATTGAAGTTTATTAAATAATTAAAATATAAATTTTATTATTTAATCTTGGTATTCTCCGAAGGAGGAGTCACCAGGTCGATCCGACTTATGCCCAGCGTACGCTCGTACGCCCAGCGTACTCGAGGCCTAGGCCTCGGATCATCCACGTCGCCCCTATGAGAGGCTATGCCCCGTCCCATCCGAAGTTTTGAAGCAGTCGAGGATGCTGTCACACATGACGCACGCGTACGCCCAGCGTACCGAGGCGGTTCCCACCCCCTATAAAAGGGATGCGAGGGTTCCGAAGTAAAGGGCCAATTCCTCTCATCTTTCTTGCGTTTTTGCCTCGTTTTCAGTGCACGTGCTATCCCGAAGCCTCGGTTTCCTTGCTCAAGTACCGAATGTCGTTTGTGCTCCCGAGATTCCCGAGAATCCCGAGAAAATCCGCTTTCTCGAGTCGAAATTCTGCTAGGTTTTTCATCTCGCCTTTTCCGATCTTTCAAGTGAGTTCATATCCTTATAATCCACACTTTTAAATGTTTTATAAATGCTTTTATATGCTTTTAAGGGGGGAAATACAAGTAAAACACACGATTATTATCGTGTGTTGTATAAAGTTTCATTATACACCTTTTTATCAGCAAAATCATATGTGATTTATAACTATTATAGGGAAACTTTCATATACAAAACATATCACGATAACATCATAACTTTTGAAATGAAAAATGTTGTTATATATGTATAAATCAAACACTCTGCTTATACAGTATGTATATGTGTCCATCTTTGGCACTATAAAAATTATACTTTTCATAACAAGTGAGCATTTTACTAGGGATTACTATACAAACGAGACACACATATAGAAAACTATAATAGGTATAGTTTTACGAGAACATTACGAACTTTTACATACTAGAAACACTATTTTCAAGAAGTCACTTTCACATACAAGAACAAATGAACATTTTTACACGTAAATCTGTTTTTATACTAAGTTTTGTGAGACATTAACTTCACGTACGTTTGAGTACACATTTCAAGTCCTGTATTATATACCAGAATCCCTTGGAGGGGGAGCATGGTGTTTGTGTATAGATCTATACTGGCTTGACAACCCCGCACCCTGACTGTTAGCTACGGTACACCATTTGGGGTCACAAACGTCAGAACATTCCAATGCCTGAAGAATGTTGTGTATAGGCATTTCTAGTCAATAGCATGGTTATAAAACTCACATGAAGTATTAAAAACACATTGATTTACGAGGTTTTGCAGATGTATTGGCAATTTTTATACGTACATACATTTTCTAGGAATAAACATTGGTCTTGATAGAAGGCTACATTTATACTAGTAGGAAATATGGGATTTTCTTGGAACAAACAAACAAAAACAAATAATTTCATTTCATAAAAACGTTGTCATTTAATACTTATGAAACTCACCAGCTTAAATGTTTATCTACTGTTTCAAAACTACTTGTATGTCCCTGGGATTCAGTAATTACAGGTAACAAACAGCTTTTGAAGAAGGGACGCTGCAGCGCCAGTTTAAATTCATATTTTGGTATCATATTGTAATTGGTTTTGAACATGTACCTTTTAACAATGTAAACTTTCAATTATATATATAATGGTTGTATTGCTTTCTTTACTATGTATTCATTTGTTACGTTACCACATGAAGTCATCCGCCCCCGAACGTTTCCACCATTCCGGTTTGGGGGTTTGACAACATGCCATAATCAGGATCCCATATCTTCTTTATATGACCGAAGTAAGTAACATCACCATACACAGGATTGGAGTCTTTTGAACTAGCAATCTGCATAGTATGTGCAACTAAAGATACTCCACTGCATTGAGTTGTTCTAGACTCATCTCGAGATCTTGTATGAAAATGATACTCATTTATGGCAAAACTGCTATATTTACTAACAGCAAAATTAGGCCCTTTGTCCAACCAACGAGCATCATCACAAATATCTTCCCCGTTAGCCAAACGTTTTCCAACCAAATAGAAAAATATCTAATTAATGTAATTAAAACAAACTAATTAAAAATATTGTAATTCTAACAATCTTATTTTAAAAACAAACCTCTTTCTTAAACCAACTAATAAATGTTCGACTATGTTGGCTCTGCAACCATGTACTCTTGCGAGCGTGACGGGGGTTCAGATCCTTCAATTCCAACATATGTTGCCTGAAGTGTATTACAAGTTAGAAGAATGTTTTATATGATAGATAATTGTAAAAGAGTATACAGTTTCATGTAATTCTTACTCGATATACGGGTCCACATTAGCAGTGGTTTGTAATACATAAAGATGAGCTTGATCAGGTAACTGAGCATCTACAACATCGATTGTAGCATGTGATAAAGGCTTCCCACCGTGGATTCTTTCATCAACACGTTCATGAGGATTGCCAATTGATTTCCTATTTTTTAAGTAGTCTGAACAAAACTCTAAGGCCTCCTCCGCCACATAACACTCTGCAATGCAACCCTCGGGTCGATGATGATTTCTTACATACCCTTTAAGTGTTTTCATGTATCTCTCAAATGGATACATCCACCTAAAATGAACCAGGCCACACAACCTCACCTCTCTAACTAAATGCACCATCAAGTGAGTCATGACATCAAAAAATGAAGGAGGAAAGTACTTCTCTAACAATAATAATGTTAATACGATGTTACTTTGCATCTTGCCTAGCTTACTAACATCAACAACTTTACTACACAACTCATTGAAAAAATGACACAGGCTTCGGATTTTTCTCCGCACCTTCACATCTAACACACCTTCGATTGCCAAAGGGAGAAGTTGTTGCATTAGTACATGACAATCATTAGACTTCAAACGATGCATCTTTGAAACATCATCCAACACGAGATTCTTGAAATTAGAGCAATACCCATAAGGAACTTTTATGTTAGAGGGTATCATAAAATAGATGTTTCTCTACAGAATTCATTGTGTACTTGGCAGGCGGAAGCCAATGTCGATCCCCTTTTGGTTGAGGTCGTAATTCAATCTTAATGCCCAATGCTTCAAGATTTTGTCATGATTTTAATCCATCCTTCGTCTTGTGAGGCAAATTCAACGCTGTCCCATAAACACTCTCGGTCACATTTTTTTCTATGTGCATGAGATCTAACTGATGGCGAACATGAAACTTCTTCCAATATTCATCGACTTTTTATGCCAAAATTTAGATCTCTCGTCGACACTTTCTTTTTTCTTCTTTGAATTTTCCTTCTTTGGCGTTTCCTTCTTTGACGCTCCCTTCTTTGACTTTATCCTCTTTAACTTTATCTTCTTTGGAACCTGCTTTGCCTTTATCTTCTTACCCCATGTAGTCTCAAATCCTGCCGGATCGTCATAAATATCTTCACCTAATGATGGTTGTGGCATAAAAATGTGCTCACGTTGATTGTTGAAATGTTTTTTTCTTTTACAAAAGGATGTTCAGGTGGTAGGAATATTTTATGCCCAAGCTGGAATACTTTTTTGGACTTTGGCAACCATTGTGAGCAAGTATTCTTTGAACATATTGGACAAGCATAATAACCTTTGGTAACACATCCCGAAAGATTACCATATGCGGGAAAGTCACTTATAGTTCAAAGTAATACTACTCTTAGATTGAAGTATTCTTTCTTATAAGAATCAAAAGTCTTAACACCAGTTTCCCACAAGAGTTTCAGATCTTCTATCAATGGTGCCAAGTAGTCATCAATATCTTTAACAGGTTGGTTTGGCACAGATATCAACAGAGTCAACATCATGAAATTTCTTGACATACACAAATAAGGGGGTAGATTATATGTTATTAGGATAACCGGCCAACAACTATGCTTGGAACTTAATGACTTGTGAGGATTGATACCATCAGCAGACAAAGCTAATCTAAGATTTCGTTTTTCTTGTCCGAATTCTTTCCACGTGTTATCAACAAGCTTCCAAGAAAGGGTATCGCGAGGATTAGTAAGCTTCCCATTATTGACCCGACCTTGTGCATGCCAAGTTAAGTCATGTGCAATTTGTGGCATTGAAAACATTCTTCTAAATCTAGGGATGATAGGAAAATACCACAAAACTTTTGAAGGTACGTTTTTGGTATTCTTCTTCCAACAAGAAGTGCCAGAAGTTGGACATTGACAAGCATCTTTATTTTCTTTCCAGAATAGAACACAATCATTTTCACATGCATGAATCTTCTCACATTGTAGACCTACTCCTTTTAGCAACTTCTTGGACTCATATATCGAGCTAGGGATGGTATTGTTTGATGGTAAGATATCTTTTAGGACAGACAACAAAGCATCAAAACTAGCATCAGACCATCCAAACTGACCCTTCAAATGTTGGAATTTCAATAATCCACTAAGTGAATTATAGTTTCACCCTACATAAAGTGGCTTATCACATTCTTCAAGAAGTGATTTCAACGAATCAGGTTCTTTGTCTACATATTTGAAGGCATCATGTAGCATATCCTTTGTATAAATAGCATTAGGAGGAATGGAATTGTTAGGGCATCTAGAATCACTCTTGGGTTGTTTTTCTCCATGGAAAGACCAAATCTTAGAATTCTCATCGGAGTCGTGGGCAAACAAATGATAACGGACATTGTCAATTGAGTGGTGACACAAATTGATGTAATTTACAAAAGGGAATGGAATAACATCTAACTTTGGATTATTAGTTTGAGCAAACTCTAGAAAAGCATTCACACCTTCATCGTACGCATTTGATAATCTACTAGAGTAAATCCATGATTTATCCATTAACATTTGTTTCCAACCTACATAATTATTTACCATTTAAATCAATAATGATTACGCATGTTTAGGGACAAAAACTGTGCAAAAGAAAAACTGTACAGGGGCCAAAACTATACAGGGAAAAAAAGTGTATAGGAACCAAAACTATACAGGAGCCAATCTTCAGAAAAAAACTGTTCAGGGGCTAATCAGATGTCAAATACATGTTCAGGGACCAATCCTTTACAAAATTTTATATTTGTATTTGTTGTGCAGGGAAAAAGAACTATATAGTGGCCAAAACTGATGCAGGGACAAAAACTGTACACGGACAAAACTGAAGCAGGGACAAAATATTTTAGATTTTTATTTATTGTAGTTCCGGATTGCATGTTGTTCATATTACTTTTTCAACATGTTATTAGGGGTATTTTAGTCTTTTTTCATCATGTTATTATGTGTATCTATTTCTTTATACTATTAAAATTTTGAATATGGGCTTGTTTGAATATTTTTATATGTTTGTTATAAAATTTTATGAGCTTTTACAGAAATTTGAATGTTAGAAATACTGTTAAAATTTTGAATATGAACTTTTATAGAAATCTGAAAGTTAGAAATTTTGAATATGAGCTTGTTTGAATATCTTTATACTATCTGCTCTTGCTGTATAAGTACTATAAATGTTTCAAGAACATAATTATGCTACTTGTTTTTCATCTTTCAAGAACATATATATACGTTTGAGGATTCATGTCCATAATACTTAAAGTGAGAGATACTTTTAACCATTTTACTTAGCTTTAGCTTTCTTATAAAAAGCCTAACAGAGTTGAAGTCAACCAAATCATATCAGAAATGGGCTAAACAAGTGTCCAACACAAAACCACCTGCAAACCCGTTACTTCATAATTTATGTGTGTGACCTTTTTACCCTTGGGTGGTCAATCTGTTTAAAATTAGCTTTATTTTTCAATATGTAGTTATCCAACTGTAATACTTTCTTTAATAAATATTGATTGCTCGAAGCCCAAGCTTACAAATATAAATTCATGCATTTGATATTTGGTTTGACGTATTTTTAAACAGTTTGGGTGTTGCGACATTAAACATTCAGATAATGCCTCTTATCAACAAATTGAACATTCATCTACAACACGCAATTTTTTTTTCTTTTTTGGACTGTAATCCATAATATATTAAATGATCATCTTATTTATTGTATCTCTATCATTAAAAATAACAATCAAGCAAGGTGTCTATATGGTTAATTATTGATTTGCCCTTGATTCAAATGTACTAGAAGCACACTCCTATAAGGATAGTTATTTTAGAAAACTTTTGAGTTATAACTACCAGATGACAATGATTCAAATTGTTGAAAGGTATAAGCTAGACAAGGCTAATTTGGTCAAGTACATGTTAATTAGCAGTCTTTATTAGGAATTATGGTATTGGCTTTAATCCATTAGTATCAACCTACGTGTTAGTTTAGAATGGGTATTAGTGAATGTTGTGTTGGTTAGATAGAAAGTAACTGCCATAGTTAGGTATTAACTTGCAGTTGACAGTTACATTCTAAACATGTATAAATATTTATGTTTGATGTTGATTGTGATTAATACTGCATAAGAACTTCTCCTATCTCCTATCATTCTTCTTCAATGTCTTTCTCCAAAAGAAAGCAAGACATAAATGGAAAAAACACTCCAATAGCTACTTGTAGTAGCTAGAGATTTTTTTTGGACAGCAAAGACTTTATTAGAAAAGACCACCAGCCGGAAGCTGGAAACAAATTACAAACAAAGAAACTTAAACGTACAACAAAAAACATAGAAAGACCAACCAAGGGTAAAATTGTGACAAACATAAAGTTGTCACCATAGGAGATGTGAGTCATATAATTATTTTGCATTCTAAAAGTTTGTTGTACTGTGTTTCTCATTCTGTTAGTTATTATTAAAATATTAACAGATTGAAGTAAGTGTTGAATGATCTATATGCTATAATTTAACAAAGACAAAGTGAGAGAAAAGGGTGTTTGGATTCGATGCTTTCATATCTAGTTAGTAAATATGGTGGAGGGCAACCAAGTGAAGAGCCGAGTGAAGAAGAATTTGAAGCTGCAAGGGAAAAGCTTGAAAAACGCAAGGGTAATAGAATGTCTACACAGAATAAGTAAAGTTTTTAGGAGCTCTACCCTCTAGTTTGTGTGTGTGTGGAACTCAATGGCATTTTCGTGATTTGTAAGATAGTTGTTTGGTCCGGTATATTGTGGATTTTACTTGTTTCTTGACTGTTCAGGGGCCAATCAGATGTCAAATACATGTTTAGGGGCCAATCCTTTACAAAATTTTATATTTGTATTTGTTTTGCATGGACAAAAAACCTATACAGTGGCGAAAACTGATGCAGGGACAAAAACTGTACTGGGACAAAACCAAAGCAGGGACAAAAATATTATATTTGTATTTATTGTAGTTCTGGATTGCATGTTGTTCATATTACTTTTTCAGCATGTTATTATGTGTATGTATTTCTTTATACTATTAAAATTTTGAATATGAGCTTGTTTGAATATTTTTATATGTTTGTTATAAAATTTTATGAGCTTTTACAGATATTTGAAAGTTAGAAATACAGTTAAAATTTTGAATATGAACTTTTACAGAAATCTGAAAGTTAGAAATTTTGAATATGAGCTTGTTTAAATATCTTTATACTATCTGCTCTTGCTGTATAAGTACTATAAATGTTTCAAGAACATAATTATGCTACTTGTTTTTCATCTTCCAAGAACATATATATACGTTTGAGGATTTATGTCCATAATACTTAAAGTGAGAGATACTTTTAACCATTTTACATAGCTTTAGCTATCTTGTAAAAAGCCTAACAGTATTGAAGTCAACCAAAGCATATCAGAAATGGGCTAAACAGGTGTCCAACACAAAACCACTTGCAAACCCGTTACTTCATAATTTATGTGTGTGACCTTTTTACCCTTGGGTGGTCAATCTGTTTAAAATTAGCTTTATTTTTCAATATGTAATTATCTAACTGTAATATTTTCTTTAATAAATCTAGATTGCTCCAAGCCCATTCTTACAAATATAAATACATGCATTTGATATTTGGTTTGACATATTTTTAAACAGTTTGGGTGATGCAACATTAAACATTCAGATAATGCCTCTTTTCAACAAATTTTGCATTCATCTACAACACACAATTCTTTTTTTTTTCTTTTCTGGACTACAATCCATAATATGTTAAATGTTCATCTTATTTATTGTATCTCTATTATTAAATATAAAAATCAAGCAAGGTGTCTACATGGTTAATTATTGATTTGCTCTTGATTCAAATGTACTAGAAGCACACTCCTAGAAGGATAGTTATTTTAGAAAACTTTTGAGTTATAACTATCAGATGACAATTATTCAAATTGTTGAAAGGTATAAGCTAGATAAGGGTAATTTGGTCAAGTAAATGTTAATTAGCAGTCTTTATTTGGAATTATGGTATTGGCTTTAATCCATTAGTATAAACCAACGTATTAGTTTAGAATGGGTATTAGAGAATGTTGTGTTGGTTAGATAGAAAGTAACTGCCATAATTAGGTATTAACTATCAGTTGACAGTTACATTCTAAACATGTATAAATATTTATGTTTGATGTTGATTGTTATTAATACTACACTTACATATGGTAAGTTGTGATGGATATGTTTTCTTTTTGAGACTTGTGAATACCAGATATTGGGAAAAAGAAGATTCTGGTGGGAAGGGTAGTTTTAGTTTTACAACTTTTACTTACTTGGATTGTTATTTGTAGTGTTAAAGTTATGTTGATTTAGTGATAAGTTTCTTGGGACAACACTAGACAAATGATCTTCCTGGTGCAATGATACAGGTAATGATACTTATGTGAAAAGATGATTATGTCCTTCTCAATAGCAGCCTACAGGAACTAATGTACTGATAATTGCCTACTTGCTTTATACGTGTGACAGAGTAGGTTGGCATTGAAACATGATGGCTGGTTTTTAGCAGCTATTTTTTGTGGAGAAACACTAAAGTTAGTTATATTTTTTATTTTTCTTGCAAAATGCAAGTTTACACAAGATGAAACCATGAAAAGAGCAGCTATAATCAATCCCAACTAAGTGCAAGCATATAAATGAGCAGAAAAGTTAACTAAGAGCATCAATTATCTTGAAATGTTACCTTTTGTTCAAATTGAGAAGCTTCAGAAGGTGAGAAACCATTGAATGTGTTCAATTTATCTTCGATTTCATGGATACTAGGCGCTTCTTCCCCTCATTCTGCTCTTGCTCTTCTGTCACTTGATTCTAGCAAATAGAGATGAAAGTTACTTCTCTGGCCAACCAGGGAAGTTTCAGCAGAAATACCAAGCTCAAGTAACTTTACCTTAGTCAGACCTAGTGCACGTAAAATTGAATAGTCTCCAACGATGGCAGCAGAGCCCAAGCTTGTCGGCGATGCGAATTCTACCGGAAGACAAGGAACCTAACATCATCGGAGGGGAAGTCGTCAGAAGTGAAGGAACCTAACGTTGTCGGAGGGGATGTTGTATGCAAGGCGAGTTGATGATCGATTGTAGAGAGAGAGTGTATTGAGTAATGATTAGAGTGTTTTGATCTTTGTTGAAAAGCCTTATATATTTTTAGCGGATACCTCGATTTTCGAAACAAGAGCACGTCTCATTAAAATTTAAAGGAGGTGGTTATAGAGGACGCACGTTTAATGGAAAGCGGCCTCCGTGTTTTTGATTTTTTTTTCTTTTGACAACTAATCTAATGGCACGCAATAATGCGTGACATATATGCTTAAAATTTTTAAAGAGATGACACCATTTTAAGGTCACTTCCATTTGCGTAACATAAATCACGGAGCGTCATGGATTGCACGTCGTAAAAGGCTATCTTTCTAGTAGTGGATGCTAAGTTATAACCTAATAGAAACTTGGAAACAATTAGAAACAATGGATAGTGTACTTAGATTTCACATTGATATGTGAATTTTACAACTACTTAATTGTAGTGACTATCCATATTCGGGTCGCTCTTTGACTCGAACACCTTTTCATGAATCATATATACACATCATGCACTTGATCTAGTGGTATAAATTAGGTCCGAGTCTCGTAGGAACTTAAGTTAAAGTTGAAAACTAGGGCTAGTATACTTGATTCCTCAATTTCGCTTGAATCTCGGAATCACTACATAGAATCCCAATAAACCAATAAAAATAAATTACAAACATATTTGTAATTTGAATAAGAGTTATGAAACTCTAAAATAGTTTGAAGTCTCAAAGATTCTATTTATTTCAATATCCAAAGATTTGCAAACTCTCAAAAACCCTAAATGCCCCAAAAACCTAAATTTATAAAATTTAATCCTAAAAATTCTATAAAAATAGTTATGAATCTTATAATTTGATTTTATAATAATTAAAATTATGAAAATTCATTCAAGGAAAATAAAATTTAACTGATTTACATTTACCCTTAATTTATAAATAAAAAAATCAAGAGTTTTATGCATTAAAAGTTGGTTAAGTTGCATATTTTATAAATAGTTGCATATTTTTATAAAAGATTTAAATTTTATAAATAAAATAGAGAAAAGATGGTAACAAACCTCTTAAATTTGGACCTCATTCCTCTCTCTCTTACTTTAAAACCCTAATACTCTATTTTCCCAAAATATAAATTATTTCTCATTTTCTCCACACTTCACTCTCTCTCACACTCTCTAACACCAACTCCATTTTCTCTCTTCCTCTCTCTATAACCATGAAATTTTCCAGCAAGCAAACCTAAGAACATTCCTCAAACTTGAAATCTTCATCATATTGTGGTGTTGTTGAAGGTAAAAGCGATTTCTACTTCACTATTCCTTCAAGTTTTACTATTTCTTCTTCTCCATAAACATTTTTCTTTGAGATTATTCACATGCATGTTCATAAAAACATTTTTTATGATTATGGTGAGATTATTTCACCCAAAAACCAACATGCATGTGATGATCTTCAAGCTTAGAGGCTTGATCATCAAAGTTTGTTGTTAAAAAAGCATTGAACTAGGTTCATAAAGGATTTATTCCCAAATAAATATCTAAAACTTTTTTCTGATCAAATTCGATTTTTCCCAGAATTCCATCAAAAAAATGAGATGTTCTACAAATTTTCAGAAAATAATTTATTTTTCTCGAATTATTATAATTATTGCAAGAAAAAAGGGCAATAAATCATATAAAATACTTTCTGAGGTCTATGAAGTCTATGTAAATTCTTGGATGACCCCTAAAGTGATTGATGATATCTAAGTGAGTTTCATCGATATTTGCTAATGTTTTCTATGGTTTTGAATTTTATTTTTGTTTAATTCAAATAAATAATAAAACCACTTTAAGGAATATGAAAAGGCTATATATGATTTTTCAAAGATCCTACCTTATGTGTGTTAATCAGAAAAATATTTTGCAGAATTTTTCATAATGCATTCGTATTTTTCCCTGATTTTTGTATTTATAAGACACTAATAATGGGGAAAACATTTGTACACATCTAAAACTCATGATAATTTACCATAAGACCTTAAAATATATTAGAACTCTAAATAAAAACTTGGATGATTTTTCTATTAAGTATACTATTTTTCTCCTATTTTCTAATATTAATTACACTTAAATCCACAAAATCAGATTTCACTATATAAAAATCATCATTGATATTTTTCCCGGATTATCTACACTATAAATTGAGTTTACACAAATTTTGGTAATTTATTTAACTATTTGGTAATTATTCACCATTTAATGATTATTCAAGAGCATAAAACAAAGAAAAATAGCAAATCTAATTGAAAATTATGTTTTATAATTTTCACATGTTCTATATATATTATAACAATGTTAAACAAAGTGTGGGCAATTTTGGAAACTGTCCTCTATTTATTTCCAATTTTGTTAGAATAAATGCATAAAAATCATATCATCGGGACAAACTATTTAGAAACCCATTGTTACATTTTTCCCTGCTTAAGTATGTTTACTATCAATAATATAAAAAAATTTAGAATTTTTATTATCAGGATACTATTTTTCACAAATTTATGTTGATATGAAGGCTTAAAATTGTGGAAAAATAGTTAATCACATAAAAAATTAAAGAGAAAATTTATGGAAGACATCTGGTGTATTTGGAACAAAACTGTAAAATTTGATGAATTTTGGAAATAGTTTGATAATATTCTTGGATTTTTAGGAGTTTAAAACACCTTTAAATGTATTGAAATACCCTCAATTCATATTAAAAAAATATGGAAAATAATATCCAAAATTATCTTAATCACGTGAGTTATAAAATTTCACCATTTCAGAAAAATGTTTGTAACTTAACTTTATTGGATTTTGACATCATATTGGCATAATTCTATTGTAGTAGTAAGTATACTAGTGTTAGATTTCGATTAGAGACTCTCTAGTGAATACCATTATTGTAGAAATCGGTAGTGGTACAAGTGGAATCTAGTTGAAGGCACCATTTGCATCATCTCAATGTATTATGAGTATTCACACACTCCCCTATTTTCGATTTTATGTTTTGGGGTGGAAAAGCATGTCCTAAACTATTTATGTTTGTTATATTTAGTTGACTCATATAAACTAGATTACTATATCTTGCATATTGTGAGTATTCACGTCTCCCTATTTTCGGTTTTTATGTTTTGTAGTGGAAAAGCATGTCCGAAAAACTATTATTTGTTTGTTGTATTTAAATTGATTTCTATCAAACTATTTTGCAATAATTTGCTATATTTTGCTATGTATGTCTATACAACACGAAAAATGAGAACTTATCGTCTTAAGTCCCTTCCCTTATACTTTAATCCAACCATTAACTCTTTGAGCCAAGGTTTATTATGAATAGCGTTATTAGGAATTAACAAGTCCTCACTCGCCTGATTGTCGGGGTGCATGATACCATATAATCTATGGAACGATAAGCAAAGATCTTGATAGGGCATCAGTCATACGCTTGGATGGGAACTCATTGTTTGCTCATACACATACAAACTCGTTACTTGTTATAGCAATAAACTATGTATCTCATTATCACAACGAAATTTTATTACTGGAAACTTATATACATGTTTTAGAAATGAAATTGTTTGCTCCTTGTAGAAACGAAATTGATTGAACATTTTAGCAATGAAACTTGTTTAATCGTTTGAGTAACGAACTTTATCTTGCATGTGAATATGAACGTTCCATCTCATTTGGGCAACATACTTTATCTCTCATGATGACAAAGAACATTGTTTTTACAAACTTATTTACTCATTTTAACAATATACTTTTATTATTTGAAACCTATATCAAAACTTTGATTTTAATTCATGGAACAAATATTATTTTGTTTATCTGTGAGTAATCATCAACTATTTTTTTATAGTTGACGCTCGTTTTACATGCTTTTTCAGGAATCATGAAGTAAGTGGCACTTAGGGACACATCACTTTTAGGAGCATTTGCATGTGCCGTATTTCAATTTTCATTGTAATTTCTTTAAAAAGTTATTCAAACCCATTGTAAATTTGTAATGATTTTTAATACTATGGTTGGTGTTGACTTTTAACTTTTGCTATGAAACCATTTATACTGCCATGCCTCGTGTTTCCGCTTTAGCAGGGTGTGACAGTCATGGCCTCCACGTGGCCATTCCACCTAGAGAGAGCCTGATAAACGAATGTGCAATTCGCAAACTTCACCTTGCACTCCTTGGGACATCCGCAAATCTTAAACACCGATTCCACTTTTTCTAACCACCTTTTCAGAGTTATTATGCCTCCCATCCGGTTGAAGGTTCGAGGCTTGGCGTTAGCGAAGTCCTTGTAGGTACAGGTTCGGGTGGGTCCCAGATTCATCCCATTGTTTGAGATTTTGGCCCCTTACCCATTTCCTCCACCGTTGCTCCCGTTGTGGATATTAGCCAGCGCTGCTATAACTGCTGCTTGAAATGACGTTAAGTTCTTTTTTGGTGGAGGCAGTGGTGGTGGTGTTGCGTTGTGGTTCCCGCGTGTCTGTCTTTGAGGCATGTTTCTGTCTTGGAATGCAAAGATGTTGAGTATCCAGTGTATTTTTGTTTCACGATTTCTTGGTTATACCACAGTGTCGGTGATTCGGTTGTGTGTAAGTGAGTGAATGCATAAAATCAACATGTAGTAAAAGTAATAGAACACATAACAGATAACACCATCATGTGAAAATATATATCCGTTTTCAGTAATGACAATCTTTTAAGTACATGAAAATTTGCCTACTTAAGGCATACAATACATGAAGTGAAATAAAATCCGACAGAGTAACGACTCCATATGTAGTGTAATCACTTAATCATGTAGTCGATAGTACATAGGGTAGTACATAAAAGAAAATCATAACGGTAGTAAGTGAACGGGTACTAGCTGCAACGAGATGGGTCTTCAGGTGAAATCACATGCCAAAATGTCGTGCCACAAGATCAGCTATCTCAGTCATCTCCCTGACGACCTCGTCCCTCTCGTGCTCCGCATGTACGGCTTGGGGCTCTGCTTCTAAAAGTTGTTGCCTATGAATGGCAACCTCCTCCTCTATGGAGTGAGTCCTATAAATAGGGTCCCTCGGTGGTGCGGGGTGGTCCTGCCTTACCTTTGAGGTAAGAGGCTTGCTGGGGACTTCATTAGTGTCCACGTCTTCCTCCATGACCTCGTCGGTTTCTACAAACTCATAGTCCGTCTCCATGTACTCCTCAGGCCCATCACCAGGGGCTACCTCCTGACCAATCATAGGGTCTTCCTCGATCACTCTGTGGGCCACTAGGGCCTGGTAGTAAAGGATGCCTTCATGTGCCTCGTCCATGGCGACTGCGCGAGAAACTGAGGGTGAGAAGTGTGTAAAGGGAGTACGTGTAAATAGGTTTCCAAAATACTCCTATAGTATTTTAATTGTTAGGTTTGAGTTCCTTAGAGTTCTTGGATACGAGGTAAGCTTCTAGATCCATTTCCCGCCATGATTACTCCCAAACACACATTGGTCATATTTTGAATAAATATAGTTGACCAGGCTATATTTATCCCGAATATGACTACATAGCTGTCTGGACTTAACCACAATATTCAATTTCCTCCAGAGGCTTTTAGTGTTATAGTTTTATTGCATACTTAGGTTGATGGGTTTTCAGCATTCTAACAATCCAATAGTGTACATGCAACCCTATAAACCATTGATCTATGTTTTCTCTATTATACATGCAAATATTCAATATTCCAAGGTTCCATCTGTTACACCCTGTTCTGAAAATATACGTTTATGGGTTTCAAAGGCCAAGGCTACGGGCATTTCATTGTTTTATGGGTTTTGAGTTTTTATTCGAGAGGTTTTGGGCCAAGGTGTGTCCTTAGAAGCGTAGGGCTTCTCACCACCTTTTCGTGGATATAAAGTTCGTCGGAAATGGACTTGGAATAAAGGAGTTATGACACTTTGAGTTATTGACAGAAATGGCCCCTAATGGAAATAAATGGACTGAGGAACCATGCATGCAAGGTGGCAAACGTGTGAGTACGCCCAGCGTATAAGAGTAAAAGATCGCTGGTGCCTTCTGGCGTACGCCCACCGAACAGGATGTATACCCAGCGTACGCCGAATGTCCAGAAACCCTAATTTTAGAGCATGCCACTATATAAAGAACATATTAGTCCTCACGCATTAGTACATTCGAGTTGAGTCTTCTCACCATACTAATGGGTCTAAGGCACCAAGACCAGCCCATTATGTGATTATGGTTTATGCGTTAGTCAATTCTGATTTGAAATGTTATGTAATTATGTGTTATTGCATGGAAGACCCCGGGGGGAGCCCGTGGCATTGGATATAAGACCATGTGGGGTAGCATATGGCATTCCTAGGTAAAGACCATGTGGGGCAGCCCATGACACAATGGTGTAAGACCCTGAGGGGGAGCCCACGACATCCTTATAGGTTATTTGTGTTATGTGTAGGTATTTCTATGATATATGATATGTTTATGTGATATGTGTTATGCTAGTTGTCTTTGTGATACTTGCATGGAAGACCTCGGGGGCAGCCTGTGGCATTGGATATAAGACCATGTAGGGTAGCCCATGGTATTCCTAGGTTAAGACCATGTGGGGTAGCCCATGACACAATAGTGTAACACCTTGGGGGAGCCCACGAAATCCTCACAGGTTTTTGTATGCATGGCTTATGTGTTATATGTAGCTTCTATAGCTAGCAGGAATTGTGATACATGTAGCTTTTATAGCAACATGATATGTGATATGTGGTTTGTGTGAATGGTATTCTCTGGGAAACTAACTAAGCTTCATGCTTACAGGTTTTGTTTATGGTTTCAGGTATCATCGTTTTAGAAAGGAAGGGCTCGGATTGATCACATTGCACACACTTATGATTTCCGCAATGATTGATTTTTGGATGAACTCTGATAAATGTTTTACCTAATGATGATTTGGAATTATTTAGAATAAATGATATCAATGTTTTGGATATATTAAAAATAAAATTTTAACATTGATTTTTTGATCGTTAGATCATCCTAACTAGCATAATATGAAGCAACTATACTACAAAAGTCTAGTTAGATAACATACCTTTTGGTCGTTACATTAGTCCAGGCTTGGCCAAGCACTTCGGGGTGTCATGACTAAATCATCGAGGGGACCACATATATCTCTTATTTCCCTTTAAGGGTAAAAGGAATGGATAAACTTTGACTCATATGCTTGTTCTACTACTTGTTGAATCATACACAAAGGCACGTTTTATAACATCGAGTTACCAATGCATTTTCGTACAATCAATGTATAACCAACTCATAGGCAACAACTCGTATCTCTAGGTTTGAAGAATATAAGATATTATCGTCTCATGATCACTCGTGATAAAATTCATGAAGTGAGTCAAATGCGCATGAGTTTAATCCAATACTCAGAACATATGAGCACTCATGAATGTTGCAGCAACTCTTGCTATGTCTCATACCTTGGACATCTACAATCCAGCTTCATGACAGTCTTGCCTTAATACCTACTTCCAACGTATTATCGACTGTGGATGATTTGAATAACTTAGTAATTCAGGAAGAACGACGTAGTTATTCTGGAAGTCAAAACATGCAAAGTGAAACACTATAAAAATCGAATCCAATATGGTCTCAGAACTTATGAATATAAATAGAACACCTTTTATTTATCACCTTATTGATTCACATTATTCGTTGCATACTGTTTCAAATTATCAACTTTATTCTTGAATTAAAACAATAGTTGTCCTATGCTCCAAGCGTGTACACCATGGTTTTCTAAACATTAGTCATGTCATACACCAAGTATGCACACTATGTTTTTTTCCAAAAATTAGTTATGCCATACACCAAGTATGCGCACTATGTTTTCTATGATCTTTACATTATGAAATATATCATTGAACATAATTCCAATGATTCTCATTTCGCAGTCCCAAATACTTACCGCAAATGCAAGAATTCCAAATTCCTGTCATTTATCGAAATCTTGTTAGATTTTAAACTTTTATGCACTAATCCTCTTGTAATGATTATGAACAAAGTCACAAAGACTTGTCAACAATCATTAGTATTACAGAGTATTCCAATGGAGATCATTCATGAAAACGAAGTCTTAAATTCAAAGTACATTGGTTTGAACATCCTTTTGCATTAAGTTTCCTAATCTTACAGAAATTTAATGAATAACTTCCACATATGGGAATATTTCCATATTCTCATTTTGACAATCACTTCTGAACAAGAGTTGCCTTCTTTCAGAATATGTCAATATGCTCCTCTCAAAAATTTACACCATACTTCCAACTATCTCTGAGCAACCAATCTTTGGTAAACCTTAGACTGTCCTCGACAATTGCTTAATAAAATTAGTCATATCTAGTTCACGTACTTTTTCCCTCTTAATGCTCTAGGCATTTGGAAAAATTTAGAACATATGAATATTATAGCACATGCAATCGACCCTATATCTGAAGCATATGGGACACGATTCATGATGTCTCACATAAAGTCATGATACTAGACGAGTCTTTTTGCTATAAAATTTCTATTTCTATTTTCCATGTTATGATAATTTATATTTTGAAAAGGGATCCCATAACCATAATCAAATTTTAGAACGCAAATAATATTCTCATATATAGAATTTCCTTATGTTAAACCATTCCAGCATAACGTTCATATATATATATATATATATATATATATATATATATATATATATATATATATATATATATATATACTTGACTAAATTTGATTAAAATCTCACAATCTAAGCTTTTAGATTTGAAATGAAGTATAATTTCCTCTCCCTTAACTATGGCAAAACAACTTTTTCCCAATTAAAACTTTTTGTTTTCTATAAATAACATTGCTAACTTGCAATAATTATCATAATTATCATGCTCCCACTAACATCATGATTATTAGCATAACACTTATGCTCCCACTAGCTTTGACATGTACTCAGGAATCAGTTGTACTTCTAGAAATCAATACTGTATTGACTTTCTTACCAAATTTGATTTTTCTGATACAAGATGCTTTGATAAAAATTTATCAAAATCATAAACCATTCCTTAGATAGCACAAATGTGTGTCTAAGCAATTTCAGAATTATGAAAAGGGATGCCGTAATCATAGTCTCAGTTTTTTAGACCTTTGTCATTCCTCACAAGTCCATGTTAGTGTGCCGGTTAACCACAAACGCTCCACTAATGACTTTGAGAATGCAAATATCACACTTTCTATCTACCTAAAATTTACTTAGTGAAAAGCGTTTCCTCACCATCATTTTCATGAATCGAAGAGAAACTTTATGAAACTTAGATTTTATCGTGTATGTGTTCCTATCCATGTGCATTTGTCAAAACCATAATCACAAGACATGGTTAGTGACAGATCCAAATTCATATGGACTGAACTTGTGCAATCTTAACTTCTTGCCATCTAGCAGCATAAGAGCCTTCCATTACTTGCAAGTTGTTATGCAACCAATTGAGAAGTTTCAGAACTCATATGCAAAGCCAACTTTAAGTGGAATAGGAACAAAAAATAGGAATATTCAACACAATAGGTTATAAACCTCAAGTCGTGTGCTAGTGATAAACTACACGTTTTTATTCTTCATTAGATCTTGATGCTTTTTCAAGATCTTTAAGACTCTCACTGTCCTCTTGATATATGGACTGAACTTGTGCAATCTTAACTTCTTGCCATCTGGTAACATAAGAGCCTTCCATTGCTTGCAAGTTGTTATGCAACCAATTGAGAAGTTTCAGAACTCATATGCAAAGCCAACTTTACATGGAATAGGAACAGAAAATAGGAATATTCAACACAATAGGTTATAAACCTCAAGTCATGTGCTAGTGATAAACTACACGTTTTTATTATTGATTAGATCTTGAAGCTTTTTCAAGATCTTTAAGACTCCCACTATCCTCTTGATATATAAGACTCTCTTGCCAAATATTTAAGAGATAGTGCGGATTCTTTATCCAGACCAACACTTCACACAATTGGCCTTAGTTGGTCTTTGTTTTATCCAAAACACCACAACTTACCAATTTCAAATGTACAAGAGTAGGACAAATTTTACTCTTACATTTGACAAGTGCTATGTCACACCCGAAAACCAAGAACGACGGAAATGTTCTGGGCAGAGGATCTCATGTAAAGTATCACAACAATGCAAAGTAGTAAACAAGCAACATCATCCATTGCATAAATAGTAAATTTTTAATACAAGTGTGTTCTTTCATAGAATAAGACACCATAATAAGAAATCAAAATAAAAGACGAGTCTTGACTACTCTGTCTTCTTATAACCTGGTCATCGTACCTCTCTACTGGTGACCTGAGAATACAAGTTATTTTGAAATTGTGATCATCATTTGAGCTGGTGAATTCATAAGTATTTTAGTGTCATTGATTTGTAAAACTGTAAAGAAAAGACTTGTTAAATGTTTGATGAAAAGTTTGTATAAGTATGAAAACCCTAGAAAATCCCATATTTCCTACTAGTATAAAAACTAGTCTTCTACCAAGACCTGACTGTTTTGAAGGTTTGCTTCTCTATATGAATGAAGGTTTTTCCCATGTACAACTATTATTATCAAAATATAGTCTACCTCATCGATTATGTGAATGTGTCACAAAATAAAGATAATGGGGAAAATTATATAATCATTGAAATCGTATCCTTTTGCCTAGGATAAACACAACGCGGTAAATGGCCGAACAGTATAATCGAGAACATCCGTCGATGAACAGGTCCCGCTGTAGCTAGCAGCTAGGCGTAGGATGGTCAGTCTCGTATAGTATGTAGTAATTCTCCATGTATAGTATATAGTATTTCTCTTCATATATTATGTAATAGTATCTCTTCATATAGTATGTAATAGTATCTCTTCATATAGTATGTAATAGTATCTCCTCATATAGTATGTAGTATATTTGTATAGACTCATGAATGAACTGACTCTTGTGTGATTCCTTGTACTAGGAATAGTAAATAGTATGTCCTAAACTATACCCATCATAGCTACTAGTAATGTATGTATATGACTGAATGAAAGTATGCCTTTGCTACCCAAAGGTACTGCACTGACTGATAGAACCTTTATGTCTACATAAGTATACATAATATATAACTAATATTTAGACAACATTCGGACAAATAATCGATACCCTAAGGCCACATCCAAACAAGGAAAAGGAATTAAAGTGAGTTAGCAGTCCTAAGTCCTTTAAACATTACTTACATAACTGTACATATATAGGCATGAATTTGACAATATAAAAGTTTGACAAGAAGTTTTGTAAAACATTTGAGGAACGATTTAAAAGCAGTTTGTTTGATATAAACAGTTTAAAGCATAAGAAATCCTTTGTTTGAAACACAGTTGTAACAGAATTTGAAAGGAAAGATTTAGTACATAAAACAAGTTTGATATGTAAAAACGTTTGAGAAAGTATTTTGAAGTAGTATGCTTTGTAAACCAACTAGAAGTGTAGTAAATCCACAATTGGAGAGTTATTAATCACATGTGATTGATATAACAATTATAATGACTCAACTTGTATTCCCTCCCCATCAAAGCATTTAAAAACATTTAAAAGGATAGATTAAGGGGTATGAACTCACCTGCACTGAGTGGTTTGGGTGAACGGATGGTATAGGATGCTAAGTGTCAAGTGAAGACTTGAACACACGCACGGATCCTATTTAACATATAATGACACATATATGTATCCAGTTAGTCATTTGACAACTAATTAACTAAGTTAAGACACCCTAGGACATGTATAACACTTTGATTCAAGTGTTATAAGTACCAAAGGGTTGCATCTAAAGGTTGTATGGCCTGACATTGGTGTTTACTGCCCAAATGGTAACACCATGTGAGTTTACGGCCAATGGTCATTTCCCCCATGAGTTTATGGCCGTAAACTCATGGTAATTAGTAAAATTTTGTGTTTTAAGGTCTTATAAGTCAAGGTTAAGTATCCTATGATCAAGTCCAAGCCTTAGGAAGTAGTAGTGGCACAATTGCACCACCTTTTAGAGGTTACGACTCATGGTTAATTCCCCATGAGTTTATAGCCGTAGACTCATGTGTTATTGATTCTTTTGTTTGTTTAAGGTCCTATACTCTTCAAGGAAGTGATCTAGACTTGTATCTAAGGCTTAGGAAGGGACTAGGGCTCATAATGGCCCTTTCATTAGAGTTTACGGCCCAAGAAGATTGCCTTGGTCGTAAACACTTATGATCGTGTGTTTCTTGATGTTTCTAAGGTGTAAACAAGTCAATTCTAGTATACAACAAGCTAGGACAATACTACTTACAATCTAGATGCTTGTTTGGGTGTTTAAGGTCCACGAACACTAGTGTATGTTCTTGGTGTTTTGAAGAACACTTGAAGATCTATGTAAAAGTGAAGATTTCATGGATGAAATGGTGTATAACAACTAGATGAAAGCTTATAACAGCAAATGAAGGTAGAAACACTTACATTTTTGGAAGATTGGAAGAAAAGTGTTATGATACTTGAGAGAGAAGTTGATGTTGTTGAGCTCGAAGGTTGGAAATGAGGAAAATGAAGAGTAAAATCATGCTATATCCATGAGTTTATGGCCATAAGGGAGTTTACGGACCAAACTCCAAAATTTTGGCTGTGAACTCCTTATTAAGGTGTTTTGTGCGTGTTTGCTACTCAAAGACCCTAGAAGTTACTTCATTTCATTCATTCGTTTGAAGAATTAATAATAAAACACCCAAAACGGACTTTAAACCGGCTACAAATTAGCAGAAATGTGTTTGACTTTTATTTGAAGTGCTTTACTGTAGGGTTTGTACAAACGGAAATTTCGGGTTGTCACATGTTATAAACCTTTCTTTAAGATATGTCACTCAAGTTACAATCTTCGAGTATGACTCTAAGAATTGTTTTGGAATGAAGTATGACCCATCTTCTTGATTTAACCATTTCAACAATTCTTCATTCCTCTTCTTAGCCATAGGAATGCACCAAGATGTGCCTAGAGGACCAATTGTAATATCGTTTCTTAGTCATTAAGATGATCACATAACATGATACTAAAGTACTCTCCCATAATTTGAGATTTGAGAAACTTTTATCTTTCTGCCTAATTTGATTATTCCCATTCGTTCTGCCAAACATCGAAACTTTTCCAATGTTTCAGAATTATACTTAAGTTGTTAAGTATAACCATATTAATTGAATTTTAGTAAATCATGACGAATAGTCTTATCTATCTTTTGGACTTGACCAATGCACACGAATGTGTACTCGATGCCTTAGTCCTTCACCTGACTCACATATACATGTGAACACGGAATTAGTCTTAATTTTCCAAAGACGAAAATTCTCATTCATCATACTATACAACTTGCATGATTCCAAGTTTCGGTCCAATTGAACCTTGGGTGATGATAATCTTTCCTTATTTGGTAAATTTAGACATTACCACAAATGCAAGAATCAAATTCGTATTTCCATTATTGCTAGAAACAAACAAACATCAATTTTCCATAAATGCTATTGAAAGGAGATATAAAATAAAACAAAATCAAAATTTTATTTATTTATAAAATGAGGAAAAAACTTTTTCCTTGCAATGCAACTTTAAAGGAAAAACTATGTTATTACATATTTTCTAGCAATCCATCATAACTCTTAAGTGGTAGCTCAAGAATCTGATCTTGGAACCATGAGATTGAAATCCATCTTCGCGATCAGATTCAGCATACTCTTCCTTTAAGTTTCCTTCCCTTTGCTTGATCCTTCCATATATCAAAATGTATTAAGAATCTCCAAATGGGACCTTAATTGACTTAGATAGAAGGCTTACCCGAAGCAGAATCAAACTTTTTGACTAAATCTTCTCTCATATCTTTCAGGTACTTAGGGCAGCATCGCAATCAATGCCCCTTCCTTTGGCAATAGAAACATATGGACCCTTTGGGAATGGTACACAGGACTATCTCAGACTCAACTTTTCTCTTTACCATTTGGTCAATCGAGTTGACTATGGCCGATCGTTATCCGTTGGGAAGAGAGAGATTTTTGGATATCCAATGTTACAATTTTCAATGTCCATGATAGTTTGGGAAGTTGATATTCTAATCAAATTTGCTTTATCAGTGCTCCAAATCATTAATGATTTAGTAGCACCAAGCAAATAGATAAGATCATTAAGGGTCATGTCATAGTTTGATACATAGTAGTCCTTAAGAACTCACTATATGACTTGGGAAGTGATTAGTCAACATCCAACTTCCTCAAGACTTTGACACCCAACTCTCCCGGCTTGTGAATATGTGACTTCGTATCCAAGATGTGAGCACACATAGACCTTGCTTGCCAATAGGGCTTGAGTGACCTTGAACTATTCAAGAACTTGTGGGATATGGAGAATAATTGGAGGAAGTGGAGGAAGAGAAGTATGATTTCTATTATCCAACCACAAAACATCATTTTCATTAGGAAATCTTGTTCCAAGAGATTTGGGAAGATCATAGTTCCCTAAACTAGATGTCTATAATGGGAGAAATTCAAGTAAGTTGATTTAAAGTCCTCAATATAACACCCAATATGAAATATTAAGGCTAGGACCCAACAAAATATTTTATAACTTAGATGAGGGATTCCGTAATCCAAGCTACAAAATATTTGAAGGTAGGCGAATGACGATACACCAATTTCCACCGTGAAAAACGAAATAATTTATTAGGTTTTAACTAGATTTGAAACTCCTAGATCTTTTGAGATTCATTGAAATTTTGAATGGCATGTTTCAATCTTGATTGTGCCCTCTCAAGTTTTGTGACTGGGATGGCAAGGATCACAAAACAAGGTGTGAATAACCATGTAAATATACTTGGTACCCTTAATATTTATCACTTAATCGATGTGCCGGTTAACCACATGCACTCCACCGATCCTATGATAAACATTATGTTACCCTTTTCCTACCTTGTTAAATCCAGGTTAGTGTTCCGGTTAACCACACACGCTCCACTAACGAATTGAGCAAAGTGCAAAGTGTAATTTCATGGGTTCGCACCAAATTCACATTTTCCTAAAGTAACTAATATTCGGAATATATAAAAGGTTTATTTACTTTATATTTATCATTATAATTATAATAAAAATTATAGTCCTTGTCCTACCCATTCGGATAACGAACCTCCACCACTCAAGGAGGCGGTGGGTGAGAGTGGACACCCATTAAACTGCCATTTTATAGGCAGTAAACTTATACTCCCCTTATAGACCGGCTTCGTGAAAGAGGCGTACTAACGGTAAGACTGACTTACTCTTATACATACATACATACATACATACATACATACATACATACATATATATATATATATATATATATATATATATATATTATTTAACTTATAATGCTATAAAGTATAAGGGTTGAATTTTAACTTTTAAAATTCTAGGGTTTGGAATTAAAGTGTGTGTGAAACTTTACAAATTCCAAAACTTGAGGGCAAGTTTTGAATAATTCAAAAACTCTTATATTTCATAAATTATGTGATTAAAGAAGTTTTTAATAAAAAAACACTTCAAGTTCCATAATTTGAGGACAAGTTATGGAATACTTTAAAGCATTTACAAAATGAGACTCTTTATTTTTTTATAACTTATGGATATCTTATGACTTTTAATAATCGTAAATATGACTTTTCATATAACTTGAGGACAAGTTACAAAAACACTCATTATGAAAAACTGTTAGATCAATTTGGATTGAAAACATATTATGACATAACTTTTCTTTTAATCAAAAATAACTCATAAGAACAAGATAATTTAAATCAAACAATTTTCATGAAATTAGCCTAACCATTAAACTACTACAAAACATGAATATAATGACAATTATATTTGAAATTGGATTAGCATGGACATCACCACATAAAAATAGGTTTACAAGTTCAAAAAACCGCTTAGGGTAATGATCCTCATCCAATACCAAGTAAAACCTTGAAATTTTGCATACAGGGGCATCATCACGTCATAGTAAAGACTGCCACATCGTGGTGAGCAGTCAAATGCACGAAATGTAGAATTTCAACTTTGGAAAGATATTGTAGCATCAAGTCTAATTGAAAATAAGCCTAGGCTCTGATACCACTAATGGGTTTTGAGCATTCTAAAACTCTTATGGTGTACATGCAACCCTATAAACCTTGGATCTATGTTTTCTCTATTATACATGCAAATATTCAATATTCCAAGGTTTCATCCTAACTAGCATAATATGAAGCAACTATACTACAAAAGTCTAGTTAGATAACATACCTTTTGATGAAGCTTGAAGTCTTAACTTTAAGAGCTTAGCCCCAATAGTGTGGAAGCCTCAAGTGGAATCACAAATCACAAAAAACACCTTGGAAAACTTGAGAGAATAGTAAGCACACTAGAAATTGGCCTAGTCTTGTTTACTCTCACGCTAGTACCATTTTCATGTGCCAAAGACCTCTTTATATAGTGTGGAGGATTACGGTTTTATCCATGTAAACCCTAATACCCATGACCTTTCATTTCCATAGGATCCATGGGTTAAAAACTCCATGGACTCTCCAAGTAAGCTTAGCCCAACCTAAGTGAACCTGGCCCATAATATATATAAGAATCCATATTTAATTAGTTCCTTTTGATCACTAAATTAATTCTTGATCAACACTAATTAAATAATATGATTCCATATTAATATATTAGAACTTATAATATATTAATATAAATCACAAACATACTATTCTCAAAAGACTATCCATATAAATTGTTCTGGTGAAGTGTAACCCAAATGGACCATGCCAAATCGGGTCAAGTACATACCAATTCTAGTTGTGGACTTAGACACTAATCCAACATAGGTATCATCTTATTCAAAGTGTTTTAGTCTCACTTTATTTAATAGTTGCATATCATGTATGATTAGATATGTCAGTTCACTATAGACAATGCTTTGATACTAATTTGTCACACCCTTGAACCAGATGGCGGAAACGTTTGGGGGCTTGCGCGTGACTTTACCCTTGTAGTATCATCACATAGTATATAATTGAAACATAACATCATCATCATTACACATGTAATATAACAACATACATTGTTTACATCGAGTATTGTGTTTAAATATTACATGTCAAAATAATTAAAGTATGATGAAACAAAACATAACAAAACATCGATTACATGGTTCAGCCCAAACTGCTTTAACGGTTTCCTGAGAAAACAAGTTAATTTAAAAATGTCAACATAAAAATGTTGGTGAATTCATAAGCATGTTTGAGAAAGTGATATGTATAACTTTGTAATCACATGAAAATCCTGTATTTTCCTAAAATATTTTACTTTGTTTGTGTCTGATTTTGTATTAATGCATGTGTTTTTGTTTAATAGATTTCCAAAAGTAAATGAAGAGAATGTAAAGAGAATGCCCACAGGCAACCCTATGTTGCCTGTAAAAGAGAATGATGGTATATCAACCCCTGAGATTAAGTACTGGCGCGAGTATGTTCCCGAGTAATCCAAAGAGAAAAGAGAATGGTCTCTCGTAAATTTCATAGTGTTAATTCCTCTAACTGAGTCATTATAACCATGCTAGATAATGACAATTTCGCCTGTCTTGACGTTTATGGACGCCGTCAGAAAATAGAGTAAGGTTTTCGTCACCCTAGACTGGTGTAGTCTAATTGTAGCGAACAACTCAGGTGTAGGGTGTCATCCCCGTATAGATCTATGCACAAACCCCCGCTCTCCCTCCATGAGACTCTGGTTATAACTATAGGATACGATCGTGCACTCAATAGGTGTCAACCGGCACGTCTTAGTAGATCCTTAATCGAATTTACACGAAGAGAAACATATAAAACTCATTATAGGCCCAATGAACCATGTAATTGAACAACTGAGGTTGACTACATATGTAAGTCATTTTCAGGATAGAAAGGAATGAGATTATATAACATTGGCCCAAAATATATGTAAAAGGACAACTAAGGCCCATTTCACATGCAATGTATTTTTCAGCCCCAAATAGCACGCAAAGAGTATTCAAGGTCCGTCGAGAATGTTAATGGGTTTATGAGGCCCAATAAACATATAAATAATATTCAGGACCTATCAAGCATATAAATGGGCCACAAAGGCCCAATAACCTATGAATGGTAAAAATTGGCTCGTTTGTTATTATTTTGCTAGAATTAGCTTAATTATTTACTCAAAATGGCATAAAAGGCCCACTTTTTGTAAAAATGACATTCTTGGCCCACTAAGCCAAAAATTTACAATTAAGGCCCAATTTTAGTAACAATAACATTTTATGCTCCTTTTTGGACAAAACTTGTATATAACGCTTGTTTTTGTAAAAATAACATTTTTCACTCACTTTTGTCAAAAATATCATTTTTGGCTTGATTTTTGTAAAAATATACATTTTCAGCCCAATTTTAGTAACAATAACATTTTATGCTCCTTTTTGGCTTGATTTTTGTAAAAATATCTAATTAATGTAATTAAAACAAACTAATTAAAAATATTGTAATTCTAACAATCTTATTTTAAAAACAAACCTCTTTCTTAAACCAACTAATAAATGTTCGACTATGTTGGCTCTGCAACCATGTACTCTTGCGAGCGTGACGGGGGTTCAGATCCTTCAATTCCAACATATGTTGCCTGAAGTGTATTACAAGTTAGAAGAATGTTTTATATGATAGATAATTGTAAAAGAGTATACAGTTTCATGTAATTCTTACTCGATATACGGGTCCACATTAGCAGTGGTTTGTAATACATAAAGATGAGCTTGATCAGGTAACTGAGCATCTACAACATCGATTGTAGCATGTGATAAAGGCTTCCCACCGTGGATTCTTTCATCAACACGTTCATGAGGATTGCCAATTGATTTCCTATTTTTTAAGTAGTCTGAACAAAACTCTAAGGCCTCCTCCGCTACATAACACTCTGCAATGCAACCCTCGGGTCGATGATGATTTCTTACATACCCTTTAAGTGTTTTTATGTATCTCTCAAATGGATACATCCACCTAAAATGAACCAGGCCACACAACCTCACCTCTCTAACTAAATGCACCATCAAGTGAGTCATGACATCAAAAAATGAAGGAGGAAAGTACTTCTCTAACAAACATAATGTTAATACGATGTCACTTTGCATCTTGCCTAGCTTACTAACATCAACAACTTTACTACACAACTCATTGAAAAAATGACACAGGCTTCGGATTTTTCTCCGCACCTTCACATCTAACACACCTTCGATTGCCAAAGGGAGAAGTTGTTGCATTAGTACATGACAATCATTAGACTTCAAACGATGCATCTTTGAAACATCATCCAACACGAGATTCTTGAAATTAGAGCAATACCCATAAGGAACTTTTATGTTAGAGGGTATCATAAAATAGATGTTTCTCTACAGAATTCATTGTGTACTTGGCAGGCGGAAGCCAATGTCGATCCCCTTTTGGTTGAGGTCGTAATTCAATCTTAATGCCCAACGCTTCAAGATTTTGTCATGATTTTAATCCATCCTTCGTCTTGTGAGGCAAATTCAACGCTGTCCCATAAACACTCTCGGTCACATTTTTTTCTATGTGCATGAGATCTAACTGATGGCGAACATGAAACTTCTTCCAATATTCATCGACTTTTTATGCCAAAATTTAGATCTCTCGTCGACACTTTCTTTTTTCTTCTTTGAATTTTCCTTCTTTGGCGTTTCCTTCTTTGACGCTCCCTTCTTTGACTTTATCCTCTTTAACTTTATCTTCTTTGGAACCTGCTTTGCCTTTATCTTCTTACCCCATGTAGTCTCAAATCCTGCCGGATCGTCATAAATATCTTCACCTAATGATGGTTGTGGCATAAAAATGTGCTCACGTTGATTGTTGAAATGTTTTTTTCTTTTACAAAAGGATGTTCAGGTGGTAGGAATATTTTATGCCCAAGCTAGAATAGTTTTTTGGACTTTGGCAACCATTGTGAGCAAGTATTCTTTGAACATATTGGACAAGCATAATAACCTTTGGTAACACATCCCGAAAGATTACCATATGCGGGAAAGTCACTTATAGTTCAAAGTAATACTACTTTTAGATTGAAGTATTCTTTCTTATAAGAATCAAAAGTCTTAACACCAGTTTCCCACAAGAGTTTCAGATCTTCTATCAATGGTGCCAAGTAGTCATCAATATCTTTAACAGGTTGGTTTGGCACAGATATCAACAGAGTCAACATCATGAAATTTCTTGACATACACAAATAAGGGGGTAGATTATATGTTATTAGGATAACCGGCCAACAACTATGCTTGGAACTTAATGACTTGTGAGGATTGATACCATCAGCAGACAAAGCTAATCTAAGATTTCGTTTTTCTTGTCCGAATTCTTTCCACGTGTTATCAACAAGCTTCCAAGAAAGGGTATCGCGAGGATTAGTAAGCTTCCCATTATTGACCCGACCTTGTGCATGCCAAGTTAAGTCATGTGCAATTTGTGGCATTGAGAACATTCTTCTAAATCTAGGGATGATAGGAAAATACCACAAAACTTTTGAAGGTACGTTTTTGGTATTCTTCTTCCAACAAGAAGTGCCAGAAGTTGGACATTGACAAGCATCTTTATTTTCTTTCCAGAATAGAACACAATCATTTTCACATGCATGAATCTTCTCACATTGTAGACCTACTCCTTTTAGCAACTTCTTGGACTCATATATCGAGCTAGGGATGGTATTGTTTGATGGTAAGATATCTTTTAGGACAGACAACAAAGCATCAAAACTAGCATCAGACCATCCAAACTGACCCTTCAAATGTTGGAATTTCAATAATCCACTAAGTGAATTATAGTTTCACCCTACATAAAGTGGCTTATCACATTCTTCAAGAAGTGATTTCAATGAATCAGGTTCTTTGTCTACATATTTGAAGGCATCATGTAGCATATCCTTTGTATAAATAGCATTAGGAGGAATGGAATTGTTAGGGCATCTAGAATCACTCTTGGGTTGTTTTTCTCCATGGAAAGACCAAATCTTAGAATTCTCATCGAAGTCGTGGGCAAACAAATGATAACGGACATTGTCAATTGAGTGGTGACACAAATTGATGTAATTTACAAAAGGGAATGGAATAACATCTAACTTTGGATTATTAGTTTGAGCAAACTCTAGAAAAGCATTCACACCTTCATCATACGCATTTGATAATCTACTAGAGTAAATCCATGATTTATCCATTAACATTTGTTTCCAACCTACATAATTATTTACCATTTAAATCAATAATGATTACGCATGTTTAGGGACAAAAACTGTGCAAAAGCAAAACTGTACAGGGGCCAAAACTATACAGGGAAAAAAAGTGTATAGGAACCAAAACTATACAGGAGCCAATCTTCAGAAAAAAACTATTCAGGGGCTAATCAGATGTCAAATACATGTTCAGGGACCAATCCTTTACAAAATTTTATATTTGTATTTGTTGTGCAGGGAAAAAAAACTATATAGTGGCCAAAACTGATGCAGGGACAAAAACTGTACACGGACAAAACTGAAGCAGGGACAAAATATTTTAGATTTTTATTTATTGTAGTTCTGGATTGCATGTTGTTCATATTACTTTTTCAACATGTTATTAGGGGTATTTTAGTCTTTTTTCATCATGTTATTATGTGTATCTATTTCTTTATACTATTAAAATTTTGAATATGGGCTTGTTTGAATATTTTTATATGTTTGTTATAAAATTTTATGAGCTTTTACAGAAATTTGAATGCTAGAAATACTGTTAAAATTTTGAATATGAACTTTTATAGAAATCTGAAAGTTAGAAATTTTGAATATGAGCTTGTTTGAATATCTTTATACTATCTGCTCTTGCTGTATAAGTACTATAAATGTTTCAAGAACATAATTATGCTACTTGTTTTTCATCTTTCAAGAACATATATATACGTTTGAGGATTCATGTCCATAATACTTAAAGTGAGAGATACTTTTAACCATTTTACTTAGCTTTAGCTTTCTTATAAAAAGCCTAACAGAGTTGAAGTCAACCAAATCATATCAGAAATGGGCTAAACAGGTGTCCAACACAAAACCACCTGCAAACCCGTTACTTCATAATTTATGTGTGTGACCTTTTTACCCTTGGGTGGTCAATCTGTTTAAAATTAGCTTTATTTTTCAATATGTAGTTATCCAACTGTAATACTTTCTTTAATAAATATTGATTGCTCGAAGCCCAAGCTTACAAATATGAATTCATGCATTTGATATTTGGTTTGACGTATTTTTAAACAGTTTGGGTGTTGCGACATTAAACATTCAGATAATGCCTCTTATCAACAAATTGAACATTCATCTACAACACGCAATTTTTTTTTCTTTTTTGGACTATAATCCATAATATATTAAATGATCATCTTATTTATTGTATCTCTATCATTAAAAATAACAATCAAGCAATGTGTCTATATGGTTAATTATTGATTTGCCCTTGATTCAAATGTACTAGAAGCACACTCCTATAAGGATAGTTATTTTAGAAAACTTTTGAGTTATAACTACCAGATGACAATGATTCAAATTGTTGAAAGGTATAAGCTAGACAAGGGTAATTTGGTCAAGTACATGTTAATTAGCAGTCTTTATTAGGAATTATGGTATTGGCTTTAATCCATTAGTATCAACCTACGTGTTAGTTTAGAATGGGTATTAGTGAATGTTGTGTTGGTTAGATAGAAAGTAACTGCCATAGTTAGGTATTAACTTGCAGTTGACAGTTACATTCTAAACATGTATAAATATTTATGTTTGATGTTGATTGTGATTAATACTGCATAAGAACTTCTCCTATCTCCTATCATTCTTCTTCAATGTCTTTCTCCAAAAGAAAGCAAGACATAAATGGAAAAAACACTCCAATAGCTACTTCTAGTAGCTAGAGTTTTTTTTGGACAGCAAAGACTTTATTAGAAAAGACCACCAGCCGGAAGCTGGAAACAAATTACAAACAAAGAAACTTAAACGTACAACAAAAAACATAGAAAGACCAACCAAGGGTAAAATTGTGACAAACATAAAGTTGTCACCATAGGAGATGTGAGTCATATAATTATTTTACATTCTAAAAGTTTGTTGTACTGTGTTTCTCATTCTGTTAGTTATTATTAAAATATTAACAGATTGAAGTAAGTGTTGAATGATCTATATGCTATAATTTAACAAAGACAAAGTGAGAGAAAAGGGTGTTTGGATTCGATGTTTTCATATCTAGTTAGTAAATATGGTGGAGGGCAACCAAGTGAAGAGCCGAGTGAAGAAGAATTTGAAGCTGCAAGGGAAAAGCTTGAAAAACGCAAGGGTAATAGAATGTCTACACAGAATAAGTAAAGTTTTTAGGAGCTCTACCCTCTAGTTTGTGTGTGTGTGGAACTCAATGGCATTTTCGTGATTTGTATTATAGTTGTTTGGTCCGGTATATTGTGGATTTTACTTGTTTCTTGACTGTTCAGGGGCCAATCAGATGTCAAATACATGTTTAGGGGCCAATCCTTTACAAAATTTTATATTTGTATTTGTTTTGCATGGACAAAAAAACTATACAGTGGCGAAAACTGATGCAGGGACAAAAACTGTACTGGGACAAAACCAAAGCAGGGACAAAAATATTATATTTGTATTTATTGTAGTTCCGGATTGCATGTTGTTCATATTACTTTTTCAGCATGTTATTATGTGTATGTATTTCTTTATACTATTAAAATTTTGAATATGAGCTTGTTTGAATATTTTTATATGTTTGTTATAAAATTTTATGAGCTTTTACAGATATTTGAAAGTTAGAAATACAGTTAAAATTTTGAATATGAACTTTTACAGAAATCTGAAAGTTAGAAATTTTGAATATGAGCTTGTTTAAATATCTTTATACTATCTCCTCTTGCTGTATAAGTACTATAAATGTTTCAAGAACATAATTATGCTACTTGTTTTTCATCTTCCAAGAACATATATATACGTTTGAGGATTCATGTCCATAATACTTAAAGTGAGAGATACTTTTAACCATTTTACTTAGCTTTAGCTATCTTGTAAAAAGCCTAACAGTATTGAAGTCAACCAAAGCATATCAGAAATGGGCTAAACAGGTGTCCAACACAAAACCACCTGCAAACCCGTTACTTCATAATTTATGTGTGTGATCTTTTTACCCTTGGGTGGTCAATCTGTTTAAAATTAGCTTTATTTTTCAATATGTAATTATCTAACTGTAATATTTTCTTTAATAAATCTAGATTGCTCCAAGCCCATTCTTACAAATATAAATACATGCATTTGATATTTGGTTTGACATATTTTTAAACAGTTTGGGTGATGCAACATTAAACATTCAGATAATGCCTCTTTTCAACAAATTTTGCATTCATCTACAACACACAATTCTTTTTTTTTTCTTTTCTGGACTACAATCCATAATATGTTAAATGTTCATCTTATTTATTGTATCTCTATTATTAAATATAAAAATCAAGCAAGGTGTCTACATGGTTAATTATTGATTTGCTCTTGATTCAAATGTACTAGAAGCATAATCCTAGAAGGATAGTTATTTTAGAAAACTTTTGAGTTATAACTATCAGATGACAATTATTCAAATTGTTGAAAGGTATAAGCTAGATAAGGGTAATTTGGTCAAGTAAATGTTAATTAGCAGTCTTTATTTGGAATTATGGTATTGGCTTTAATCCATGAGTATAAACCAACGTATTAGTTTAGAATGGGTATTAGAGAATGTTGTGTTGGTTAGATAGAAAGTAACTGCCATAATTAGGTATTAACTATCAGTTGACAGTTACATTCTAAACATGTATAAATATTTATGTTTGATGTTGATTGTTATTAATACTACACTTACATATGGTAAGTTGTGATGGATATGTTTTCTTTTTGAGACTTGTGAATACCAGATATTGGGAAAAAGAAGATTCTAGTGGGAAGGGTAGTTTTAGTTTTACAACTTTTACTTACTTGGATTGTTATTTGTAGTGTTAAAGTTATGTTGATTTAGTGATAAGTTTCTTGGGACAACACTGGACAAATGATCTTCCTGGTGCAATGATACAGGTAATGATAATTATGTGAAAAGATGATTATGTCCTTCTCAATAGCAGCCTACAGGAACTAATGTACTGATAATTGCCTACTTGCTTTATACGTGTGACAGAGTAGGTTGGCATTGAAACATGATGGCTGGTTTTTAGCAGCTATTTTTTGTGGAGAAATACTAAAGTTAGTTATATTTTTTATTTTTCTTGCAAAATGCAAGTTTACACAAGATGAAACCATGAAAAGAGCAGCTATAATCAATCCCAACTAAGTGCAAGCATATAAATGAGCAGAAAAGTTAACTAAGAGCATCAATTATCTTGAAATGTTACCTTTTGTTCAAATTGAGAAGCTTCAGAAGGTGAGAAACCATTGAATGTGTTCAATTTATCTTCGATTTCATGGATACCAGGCGCTTCTTCCCCTCATTCTGCTCTTGCTCTTCTGTCACTTGATTCTAGCAAATAGAGATGAAAGTTACTTCTCTGGCCAACCAGGGAAGTTTCAGCAGAAATACCAAGCTCAAGTAACTTTACCTTAGTCAGACCTAGTGCACGTAAAATTGAATAGTCTCCAACGATGGCAGCAGAGCCCAAGCTTGTCGGCGATGCGAATTCTACCGGAAGACAAGGAACCTAACATCATCGGAGGGGAAGTCGTCAGAAGTGAAGGAACCTAACGTTGTCGGAGGGGATGTTGTATGCAAGGCGAGTTGACGATCGATTGTAGAGAGAGAGAGTGTATTGAGTAATGATCAGAGTGTTTTGATCTTTGTTGAAAAGCCTTATATATTTTTAGCGGATACCTCGATTTTCGAAATAAGAGCACGTCTCATTAAAATTTAAAGGAGGTGGTTATAGAGGACGCACATTTAATGGAAAGCGGCCTCCGTGTTTTTGATTTTTTTTCTTTTGACAACTAATCTAATGGCACGCAATAATGCGTGACATATATGCTTAAAATTTTTAAAGAGATGACACCATTTTAAGGTCACTTCCATTTGCGTAACATAAATCACGGAGCGTCATGGATTGCACGTCGTAAAAGGCTATCTTTCTAGTAGTGGATGCTAAGTTATAACCTAATAGAAACTTGGAAACAATTAGAAACAATGGATAGTGTACTTAGATTTCACATTGATATGTGAATTTTACAACTACTTAATTGTAGTGACTATCCATATTCGGGTCGCTCTTTGACTCGAACACCTTTTCATGAATCATATATACACATCATGCACTTGATCTAGTGGTATAAATTAGGTCCGAGTCTCGTAGGAACTTAAGTTAAAGTTGAAAACTAGGGCTAGTATACTTGATTCCTCAATTTCGCTTGAATCTCGGAATCACTACATAGAATCCCAATAAACCAATAAAAATAAATTACAAACATATTTGTAATTTGAATAAGAGTTATGAAACTCTAAAATAGTTTGAAGTCTCAAAGATTCTATTTATTTCAATATCCAAAGATTTGCAAACTCTCAAAAACCCTAAATGCCCCAAAAACCTAAATTTATAAAATTTAATCCTAAAAATTCTATAAAAATAGTTATGAATCTTATAATTTGATTTTATAATAATTAAAATTATGAAAATTCATTCAAGGAAAATAAAATTTAACTGATTTACATTTACCCTTAATTTATAAATAAAAAAATCAAGAGTTTTATGCATTAAAAGTTGGTTAAGTTGCATATTTTATAAATAGTTGCATATTTTTATAAAAGATTTCAATTTTATAAATAAAATAGAGAAAAGATGGTAACAAACCTCTTAAATTTGGACCTCATTCCTCTCTCTCTTACTTTAAAACCCTAATACTCTATTTTCCCAAAAATATAAATTATTTCTCATTTTCTCCACACTTCACTCTCTCTCACACTCTCTAACACCAACTCCATTTTCTCTCTTCCTCTCTCTATAACCATGAAATTTTCCAGCAAACAAACCTAAGAACATTCCTCAAACTTGAAATCTTCATCATATTGTGGTGTTGTTGAAGGTAAAAGCGATTTCTACTTCACTATTCCTTCAAGTTTTACTATTTCTTCTTCTCCATAAACATTTTTCTTTGAGATTATTCACATGCATGTTCATAAAAACATTTTTTATGATTATGGTGATATTATTTCACCCAAAAACCAACATGCATGTGATGATCTTCAAGCTTAGAGGCTTGATCATCAAAGTTTGTTGTTAAAAAAGCATTGAACTAGGTTCATAAAGGATTTATTCCCAAATAAATATCTAAAACTTTTTTCTGATCAAATTCGATTTTTCCCAGAATTCCATCAAAAAAATGAGATGTTCTACAAATTTTCAGAAAATAATTTATTTTTCTCGAATTATTATAATTATTGCAAGAAAAAAGGGCAATAAATCATATAAAATACTTTCTGAGGTCTATGAAGTCTATGTAAATTCTTGGATGACCCCTAAAGTGATTGATGATATCTAAGTGAGTTTCATCGATATTTGCTAATGTTTTCTATGGTTTTGAATTTTATTTTTGTTTAATTCAAATAAATAATAAAACCACTTTAAGGAATATGAAAAGGCTATATATGATTTTTCAAAGATCCTACCTTATGTGTGTTAATCAGAAAAATATTTTGCAGAATTTTTCATAATGCATTCGTATTTTTCCCCGATTTTTGTATTTATAAGACACTAATAATGGGGAAAACATTTGTACACATCTAAAACTCATGATAATTTACCATAAGACCTTAAAATATATTAGAACTCTAAATAAAAACTTGGATGATTTTTCTATTCAGTATACTATTTTTCTCCTATTTTCTAATATTAATTACACTTAAATCCACAAAATCAGATTTCACTATATAAAAATCATCATTGATATTTTTCCCGGATTATCTACACTATAAATTGAGTTTACACAAATTTTGGTAATTTATTTTACTATTTGGTAATTATTCACCATTTAATGATTATTCAAGAGCATAAAACAAAGAAAAATAGCAAATCTAATTGAAAATTATGTTTTATAATTTTCACATGTTCTATATATATTATAACAATGTTAAACAAAGTGTGGGCAATTTTGGAAACTGTCCTCTATTTATTTCCAATTTTGTTAGAATAAATGCATAAAAATCATATCATCGGGACAAACTATTTAGAAACCCATTGTTACATTTTTCCCTGCTTAAGTATGTTTACTATCAATAATATAAAAAAATTTAGAATTTTTATTATCAGGATACTATTTTTCACAAATTTATGTTGATATGAAGGCTTAAAATTGTGGAAAAATAGTTAATCACATAAAAAATTAAAGAGAAAATTTATGGAAGACATCTGGTGTATTTGGAACAAAACTGTAAAATTTGATGAATTTTGGAAATAGTTTGATAATATTCTTGGATTTTTAGGAGTTTAAAACACCTTTAAATGTATTGAAATACCCTCAATTCATATTTAAAAAATATGGAAAATAATATCCAAAATTATCTTAATCACGTGAGTTATAAAATTTCACCATTTCAGAAAAATGTTTGTAACTTAACTTTATTGGATTTTGACATCATATTGGCATAATTCTATTGTAGTAGTAAGTATACTAGTGTTAGATTTCGATTAGAGACTCTCTAGTGAATACCATTATTGTAGAAATCGGTAGTGGTACAAGTGGAATCTAGTTGAAGGCACCATTTGCATCATCTCAATGTATTGTGAGTATTCACACACTCCCCTATTTTCGATTTTATGTTTTGGGGTGGAAAAGCATGTCCTAAACTATTTATGTTTGTTATATTTAGTTGACTCATATAAACTAGATTACTATATCTTGCATATTGTGAGTATTCACGTCTCCCTATTTTCGGTTTTTATGTTTTGTAGTGGAAAAGCATGTCCGAAAAACTATTATTTGTTTGTTGTATTTAAATTGATTTCTATCAAACTATTTTGCAATAATTTGCTATATTTTGCTATGTATGTCTATACAACACGAAAAATGAGAACTTATCGTCTTAAGTCCCTTCCCTTATACTTTAATCCAACCATTAACTCTTTGAGCCAAGGTTTATTATGAATAGCGTTATTAGGAATTAACAACTCCTCACTCGCCTGATTGTCGGGGTGCATGATACCATATAATCTATGGAACGATAAGCAAAGATCTTGATAGGGCATCAGTCATACGCTTGGATGGGAACCCATTGTTTGCTCATACACATACAAACTCGTTACTTGTTATAGCAATAAACTTTGTATCTCATTATCACAACGAAATTTTATTACTGGAAACTTATATACATGTTTTAGAAATGAAATTGTTTGCTCCTTGTAGAAACGAAATTGATTGAACATTTTAGCAATGAAACTTGTTTAATCGTTTGAGTAACGAACTTTATCTTGCATGTGAATATGAACGTTCCATCTCATTTGGGCAACATACTTTATCTCTCATGATGACAAAGAACATTGTTTTTACAATCTTATTTACTCATTTTAACAATATACTTTTATTATTTGAAACCTATATCAAAACTTTGATTTTAATTCATGGAACAAATATTATTTTGTTTATCTGTGAGTAATCATCAACTATTTTTTTATAGTTGACGCTCGTTTTACATGCTTTTTCAGGAATCATGAAGTAAGTGGCACTTAGGGACACATCACTTTTAGGAGCATTTGCATGTGCCGTATTTCAATTTTCATTGTAATTTCTTTAAAAGTTATTCAAACCCATTGTAAATTTGTAATGATTTTTAAGACTATGGTTGGTGTTGACTTTTAACTTTTGCTATGAAACCATTTATACTGCCATGCCTCGTGTTTCCGCTTTAGCAGGGTGTGACAGTCATGGCCTCCACGTGGCCATTCCACCTAGAGAGAGCCTGATAAACGAATGTGCAATTCTCAAACTTCACCTTGCACTCCTTGGGACATCCGCAAATCTTAAACACCGATTCCACTTTTTCTAACCACCTTTTCAGAGTTATTATGCCTCCCGTCCGGTTGAAGGTTCGAGGCTTGGCGTTAGCGATGTCCTTGTAGGTACAGGTTCGGGTGGGTCCCAGATTCATCCCATTGTTTGAGATTTTGGCCCCTTACCCATTTCCTCCACCGTTGCTCCCGTTGTGGATATTAGCCAGCGCTGCTATAACTGCTGCTTGAAATGACGTTAAGTTCTTTTTTGGTGGAGGCGGTGGTGGTGGTGTTGCGTTGTGGTTCCCGCGTGTCTGTCTTTGAGGCATGTTTCTGTCTTGGAATGCAAAGATGTTGAGTATCCAGTGTATTTTTGTTTCACGATTTCTTGGTTATACCACAGTGTCGGTGATTCGGTTGTGTGTAAGTGAGTGAATGCATAAAATCAACATGTAGTAAAAGTAATAGAACACATAACAGATAACACCATCATGTGAAAATATATATCCGTTTTCAGTAATGACAATCTTTTAAGTACATGAAAATTTGCCTACTTAAGGCATAGAATACATGAAGTGAAATAAAATCCGACAGAGTAACGACTCCATATGTAGTGTAATCACTTAATCATGTAGTCGATAGTACATAGGGTAGTACATAAAAGAAAATCATAACGGTAGTAAGTGAACGGGTACTAGCTACAACGAGATGGGTCTTCAGGTGAAATCACATGCCAAAATGTCGTGCCACAAGATCAGCTATCTCAGTCATCTCCCTGACGACCTCGTCCCTCTCGTGCTCCGCATGTACGGCTTGGGGCTCTGCTTCTAAAAGTTGTTGCCTATGAATGGAAACCTCCTCCTCTATGGAGTGAGTCCTATAAATAGGGTCCCTCGGTGGTGCGGGGTGGTCTTGCCTTACCTTTCAGGTAAGAGGCTTGCTGGGGACTTCATTAGTGTCCACGTCTTCCTCCATGACCTCGTCGGTTTCTACAAACTCATAGTCCGTCTCCATGTACTCCTCAGGCCCATCACCAGGGGCTACCTCCTGACCAATCATAGGGTCTTCCTCGATCACTCTGTGGGCCACTAGGGCCTGGTAGTAAAGGATGCCTTCATGTGCCTCGTCCATGGCGACTGCGCGAGAAACTGAGGGTGAGAAGTGTGTAAAGGGAGTACGTGTAAATAGGTTTCCAAAATACTCCTATAGTATTTTAATTGTTAGGTTTGAGTTCCTTAGAGTTCTTGGATACGAGGTAAGCTTCTAGATCCATTTCCCGCCATGATTACTCCCAAACACACATTGGTCATATTTTGAATAAATATAGTTGCCAAGGCTATATTTATCCCGAATATGACTACATAGCTGTCTGGACTTAACCACAATATTCAATTTCCTCCAGAGGCTTTTAGTGTTATAGTTTTATTGCATACTTAGGTTGATGGGTTTTCAGCATTCTAACAATCCAATAGTGTACATGCAACCCTATAAACCATTGATCTATGTTTTCTCTATTATACATGCAAATATTCAATATTCCAAGGTTCCATCTGTTACACCCTGTTCTGAAAATATACGTTTATGGGTTTCAAAGGCCAAGGCTACGGGCATTTCATTGTTTTATGGGTTTTGAGTTTTTATTCGAGAGGTTTTGGGCCAAGGTGTGTCCTTAGAAGCGTAGGGCTTCTCACCACCTTTTCGTGGATATAAAGTTCGTCGGAAATGGACTTGGAATAAAGGAGTTATGAAACTTTGAGTTATTGACAGAAATGGCCACTAATGGAAATAAATGGACTGAGGAACCATGCATGCAAGGTGGCAAACGTGTGATTACGCCCAGCGTATAAGAGTAAAAGATCGCTGGTGCCTTCTGGCGTACGCCCACCGAACAGGATGTATACCCAGCGTACGCCGAATGTCCAGAAACCCTAATTTTAGAGCATGCCACTATATAAAGAACATATTGGTCCTCACGCATTAGTACATTCGAGTTGAGTCTTCTCACCATACTAATGGGTCTAAGGCACCAAGACCAGCCCATTATGTGATTATGGTTTATGCGTTAGTCAATTCTGATTTGAAATGTTATGTAATTATGTGTTATTGCATGGAAGACCCGGGGGGAGCCCGTGGCATTGGATATAAGACCATGTGGGGTAGCATATGGCATTCCTAGGTAAAGACCATGTGGGGCAGCCCATGACACAATGGTGTAAGACCCTGAGGGGGAGCCCACGACATCCTTATAGGTTATTTGTGTTATGTGTAGGTATTTCTATGATATATGATATGTTTATGTGATATGTGTTATGCTAGTTGTCTTTGTGATACTTGCATGGAAGACCTCGGGGGCAGCCTGTGGCATTGGATATAAGACCATGTAGGGTAGCCCATGGTATTCCTAGGTTAAGACCATGTGGGGTAGCCCATGGCACAATGGTGTAACACCTTGGGGGAGCCCACGAAATCCTCACAGGTTTTTGTATGCATGGCTTATGTGTTATATGTAGCTTCTATAGCTAGCAGGAATTGTGATACATGTAGCTTTTATAGCAACATGATATGTGATATGTGGTTTGTGTGAATGGTATTCTCTGGGAAACTAACTAAGCTTCATGCTTACAGGTTTTGTTTATGGTTTCAGGTATCATCGTTTTAGAAAGGAAGGGCTCGGATTGATCACATTGCACACACTTATGATTTCCGCAATGATTGATTTTTGGATGAACTCTGATAAATGTTTTACCTAATGATGATTTGGAATTATTTAGAATAAATGGTATCAATGTTTTGGATATATTAAAAATAAAATTTTAACATTGATTTTTTGGTCGTTAGATCATCCTAATTAGCATAATATGAAGCAACTATACTACAAAAGTCTAGTTAGATAACATACCTTTTGGTCGTTACATTAGTCCAGGCTTGGCCAAGCACTTCGGGGTGTCATGACTAAATCATCGAGGGGACCACAGATATCTCTTATTTCCCTTTAAGGGTAAAAGGAATGGATAAACTTTGACTCATATGCTTGTTTTACTACTTGTTGAATCATACACAAAGGCACGTTTTATAACATCGAGTTACCAATGCATTTTCGTACAATCAATGTATAACCAACTCATAGGCAACAACTCGTATCTCTAGGTTTTGAAGAATATAAGATATTATCGTCTCATGATCACTCGTGATAAAATTCATGAAGTGAGTCAAATGCGCATGAGTTTAATCCAATACTCAGAACATATGAGCACTCATGAATGTTGCAGCAACTCTTGCTATGTCTCATACCTTGGACATCTACAATCCAGCTTCATGACAGTCTTGCCTTAATACCTACTTCCAACGTATTATCGACTGTGGATGATTTGAATAACTTAGTAATTCAGGAAGAACGACGTAGTTATTCTGGAAGTCAAAACATGCAAAGTGAAACACTATAAAAATCGAATCCAATATGGTCTCAGAACTTATGAATATAAATAGAACACCTTTTATTTATCACCTTATTGATTCACATTATTCGTTGCATACTGTTTCAAATTATCAACTTTATTCTTGAATTAAAACAATAGTTGTCCCATGCTCCAAGCGTGTACACCATGGTTTTCTAAACATTAGTCATGTCATACACCAAGTATGCACACTATGTTTTTTTCCAAAAATTAGTTATGCCATACACCAAGTATGCGGACTATGTTTTCTATGATCTTTACATTGTGAAATATATCATTGAACATAATTCCAATGATTCTCATTTCGCAGTCCCAAATACTTACCGCAAATGCAAGAATTCCAAATTCCTGTCATTTATCGAAATCTTGTTAGATTTTAAACTTTTATGCACTAATCCTCTTGTAATGATTATGAACAAAGTCACAAAGACTTGTCAACAATCATTAGTATTACAGAGTATTCCAATGGAGATCATTCATGAAAACGAAGTCTTAAATTCAAAGTACATTGCTTTGAACATCCTTTTGCATTAAGTTTCCTAATCTTACAGAAATTTAATGAATAACTTCCACATATGGGAATATTTCCATATTCTCATTTTGACTATCACTTCTGAACAAGAGTTGCCTTCTTTCAGAATATGTCAATATGGTCCTCTCAAAAATTTACACCATACTTCCAACTATCTCTGAGCAACCAATCTTTGGTAAACCTTAGACTGTCCTCGACAATTGCTTAATAAAATTAGTCATATCTAGTTCACGTACTTTTTCCCTCTTAATGCTCTAGGAATTTGGAAAAATTTAGAACATATGAATATTATAGCACATGCAATCGACCCTATATCTGAAGCATATGGGACACGATTCATGATGTCTCACATAAAGTCATGATACTAGACGAGTCTTTTTGCTATAAAATTTCTATTTCTATTTTCCATGTTATGATAATTTATATTTTGAAAAGGGATCCCATAACCATAATCAAATTTTAGAACGCAAATAATATTCTCATATATAGAATTTCCTTATGTTAAACCATTCCAGCATAAAGTTCATATATATATATATATATATATACATATATATATATATATATATACTTGACTAAATTTGATTAAAATCTCACAATCTAAGCTTTTAGATTTGAAATGAAGTATAATTTCCTCTCCCTTAACTATGGCAAAACAACTTTTTCCCAATTAAAACTTTTTGTTTTCTATAAATAACATTGCTAACTTGCAATAATTATCATAATTATCATGCTCCCACTAACATCATGATTATTAGCATAACACTTATGCTCCCACTAGCTTTGACATGTACTCAAAAATCAGTTGTACTTCTAGAAATCAATACTGTATTGACTTTCTTACCAAATTTGATTTTTCTGATACAAGATGCTTTGATAAAAATTTATCAAAATCATAAACCTTTCCTTAGATAGCACAAATGTGTGTCTAAGCAATTTCAGAATTATGAAAAGGGATGCCGTAATCATAGTCTCAGTTTTTTAGACCTTTGTCATTCCTCACAAGTCCATGTTAGTGTGCCGGTTAACCACAAACACTCCACTAATGACTTTGAGAATGCAAATATCACACTTTCTATCTACCTAAAATTTACTTAGTGAAAAGCGTTTCCTCACCATCATTTTCATGAATCAAAGAGAAACTTTATGAAACTTAGATTTTATCGTGTATGTGTTCCTATCCATGTGCATTTGTCAAAACCATAATCACAGGACATGGTTAGTGACAGATCCAAATTCATATGGACTGAACTTGTGCAATCTTAACTTCTTGCCATCTGGCAGCATAAGAGCCTTCCATTGCTTGCAAGTTGTTATGCAACCAATTGAGAAGTTTCAGAACTCATATGCAAAGCCAACTTTAAGTGGAATAGGAACAAAAAATAGGAATATTCAACACAATAGGTTATAAACCTCAAGTCGTGTGCTAGTGATAAACTACACGTTTTTATTCTTCATTAGATCTTGAAGCTTTTTCAAGATCTTTAAGACTCTCACTGTCCTCTTGATATATGGACTGAACTTGTGCAATCTTAACTTCTTGCCATCTGGTAACATAAGAGCCTTCCATTGCTTGCAAGTTGTTATGCAACCAATTGAGAAGTTTCAGAACTCATATGCAAAGCCAACTTTACATGGAATAGGAACAGAAAATAGGAATATTCAACACAATAGGTTATAAACCTCAAGTCATGTGCTAGTGATAAACTACATGTTTTTATTATTGATTAGATCTTGAAGCTTTTTCAAGATCTTTAAGACTCCCACTATCCTCTTGATATATAAGACTCTCTTGCCAAATATTTAAGAGATAGTGCGGATTCTTTATCCAGACCAACACTTCACACAATTGGCCTTAGTTGGTCTTTGTTTTATCCAAAACACCACAACTTACCAATTTCAAATGTACAAGAGTAGGACAAATTTTACTCTTACATTTGACAAGTGCTATGTCACACCCCAAAACCAAGAACGACGGAAATGTTCTGGGCAGAGGATCTCATGTAAAGTATCACAACAATGCAAAGTAGTAAACAAGCAACATCATCCATTGCATAAATAGTAAATTTTTAATACAAGTGTGTTCTTTCATAGAATAAGACACCATAATAAGAAATCAAAATAAAAGACGAGTCTTGACTACTCTGTCTTCTTATAACCTGGTCATCGTACCTCTCTACTGGTGACCTGAGAATACAAGTTATTTTGAAATTGTGATCATCATTTGAGCTGGTGAATTCATAAGTATTTTAGTGTCATTGATTTGTAAAACTGTAAAGAAAAGACTTGTTAAATGTTTGATGAAAAGTTTGTATAAGTATGAAAACCCTAGAAAATCCCATATTTCCTACTAGTATAAAAAGTAGTCTTCTACCAAGACCTGACTGTTTTGAAGGTTTGCTTCTCTATATGAATGAAGGTTTTTCCCATGTACAACTATTATTATCAAAATATAGTCTACCTCATCGATTATGTGAATGTGTCACAAAATAAAGATAATGGGGAAAATTATATAATCATTGAAATCGTATCCTTTTGCCTAGGATAAACACGACGCGGTAAATGGCCGAACAGTACAATCGAGAACATCCGTCGATGACCAGGTCCCGCTGTAGCTAGCAGCTAGGCGTAGGATGGTCAGTCTCGTATAGTATGTAGTAATTCTCCATGTATAGTATATAGTATTTCTCTTCATATATTATGTAATAGTATCTCTTCATATAGTATGTAATAGTATCTCTTCATATAGTATGTAATAGTATCTCCTCATATAGTATGTAGTATATTTGTATAGACTCATGAATGAACTGACTCTTGTGTGATTCCTTGTATTAGGAATAGTAAATAGTATGTCCTAAACTATACCCATCATAGCTACTAGTAATGTATGTATATGACTGAATGAAAGTATGCCTTTGCTACCCAAAGGTACTGCACTGACTGATAGAACCTTTATGTCTACATAAGTATACATAATATATAACTAATATTTAGACAACATTCGGACAAATAATCGATACCCTAAGGCCACATCCAAACAAGGAAAAGGAATTAAAGTGAGTTAGCAGTGCTAAGTCCTTTAAACATTACTTACATAACTGTACATATATAGGCATGAATTTGACAATATAAAAGTTTGACAAGAAGTTTTGTAAAACATTTGAGGAACGATTTAAAAGCAGTTTGTTTGATATAAACAGTTTAAAGCATAAGAAATCCTTTGTTTGAAACACAGTTGTAACAGAATTTGAAAGGAAAGATTTAGTACATAAAACAAGTTTGATATGTAAAAACGTTTGAGAAAGTATTTTGAAGTAGTATGCTTTGTAAACCAACTAGAAGTGTAGTAAATCCACAATTGGAGAGTTATTAATCACATGTGATTGATATAACAATTATAATGACTCAACTTGTATTCCCTCCCCATCAAAGCATTTAAAAACATTTAAAAGGATAGATTAAGGGGTATGAACTCACCTGCACTGAGTGGTTTGGGTGAACGGATGGTATAGGATGCTAAGTGTCAAGTGAAGACTTGAACACACGCACGGATCCTATTTAACATATAATGACACATATATGTATCCAGTTAGTCATTTGACAACTAATTAACTAAGTGAAGACACCCTAGGACATGTATAACACTTTGATTCAAGTGTTATAAGTACCAAAGGGTTGCATCTAAAGGTTGTATGGCCTGACATTGGTGTTTACTGCCCAAATGGTAACACCATGTGAGTTTACGGCCAATGGTCATTTCCCCCATGAGTTTATGGCCGTAAACTCATGGTAATTAGTAAAATTTTGTGTTTTAAGGTCTTATAAGTCAAGGTTAAGTATCCTATGATCAAGTCCAAGCCTTAGGAAGTAGTAGTGGCACAATTGCACCACCTTTTAGAGGTTACGACTCATGGTCAATTCCCCATGAGTTTATAGCCGTAGACTCATGTGTTATTGATTCTTTTGTTTGTTTAAGGTCCTATACTCTTCAAGGAAGTGATCTAGACTTGTATCTAAGGCTTAGGAAGGGACTAGGGCTCATAATGGCCCTTTCATTAGAGTTTACGGCCCAAGAAGATTGCCTTGGTCGTAAACACTTATGATCGTGTGTTTCTTGATGTTTCTAAGGTGTAAACAAGTCAATTCTAGTATACAACAAGCTAGGACAATACTACTTACAATCTAGATGCTTGTTTGGGTGTTTAAGGTCCACGAACACTAGTGTATGTTCTTGGTGTTTTGAAGAACACTTGAAGATCTATGTAAAAGTGAAGATTTCATGGATGAAATGGTGTATAACAACTAGATGAAAGCTTATAACAGCAAATGAAGGTAGAAACACTTACATTTTTGGAAGATTGGAAGAAAAGTGCTATGATACTTGAGAGAGAAGTTGATGTTGTTGAGCTCGAAGGTTGGAAATGAGGAAAATGAAGAGTAAAATCATGCTATATCCATGAGTTTATGGCCATAAGGGAGTTTACGGACCAAACTCCAAAATTTTGGCTGTGAACTCCTTATTAAGGTGTTTTGTGTGTGTTTGCTACTCAAAGACCCTAGAAGTTACTTCATTTCATTCATTCGTTTGAAGAATTAATAATAAAACACCCAAAACGGACTTTAAACCGGCTACAAATTAGTAGAAATGTGTTTGACTTTTATTTGAAGTGCTTTACTGTAGGGTTTGTACAAACGGAAATTTCGGGTTGTCACATGTTATAAACCTTTCTTTAAGATATGTCACTCAAGTTACAATCTTCGAGTATGACTCTAAGAATTGTTTTGGAATGAAGTATGACCCATCTTCTTGATTTAACCATTTCAACAATTCTTCATTCCTCTTCTTAGCCATAGGAATGCACCAAGATGTGCCTAGAGGACCAATTGTAATATCGTTTCTTAGTCATTAAGATGCTCACATAACATGATACTAAAGTACTCTCCCATAATTTGAGATTTGAGAAACTTTTATCTTTCTGCCTAATTTGATTATTCCCATTCGTTCTGCCAAACATCAAAACTTTTCCAATGTTTCAGAATTATACTTAAGTTGTTAAGTATAACCATATTAATTGAATTTTAGTAAATCATGACGAATAGTCTTATCTATCTTTTGTGGTGGACTTGACCAATGCACACGAATGTGTACTCGATGCCTTAGTCCTTCACCTGACTCACATATACATGTGAACATGGAATTAGTCTTAATTTTCCAAAGACGAAAATTCTCATTCATCATACTATACAACTTGCATGATTCCAAGTTTCGGTCCAATTGAACCTTGGGTGATGATAATCTTTCCTTATTTGGTAAATTTAGACATTACCACAAATGCAAGAATCAAATTCGTATTTCCATTATTGCTAGAAACAAACAAACATCAATTTTCCATAAATGCTATTGAAAGGAGATATAAAATAAAACAAAATCAAAATTTTATTTATTTATAAAATGAGGAAAAAACTTTTCCCTTACAATGCAACTTTAAAGGAAAAACTATGCTATTACATATTTTCTAGCAATCCATCATAACTCTTAAGTGGTAGCTCAAGAATCTGATCTTGGAACCATGAGATTGAAATCCATCTTCGCGATCAGATTCAGCATACTCTTCCTTTAAGTTTCCTTCCCTTTGCTTGATCCTTCCATATATCAAAATGTATTAAGAATCTCCAAATGGGACCTTAATTGACTTATATAGAAGGCTTACCCGAAGCAGAATCAAACTTTTTGACTAGATCTTCTCTCATATCTTTCAGGTACTTAGGGCAGCATCGCAATCAATGCCCCTTCCTTTGGCAATAGAAACATATGGACCCTTTGGGAATGGTACACAGGACTATCTCAGACTCAACTTTTCTCTTTACCATTTGGTCAATCGAGTTGACTATGGCCGATCGTTATCCGTTGGGAAGAGAGAGATTTTTGGATATCCAATGTTACAATTTTCAATGTCCATGATAGTTTGGGAAGTTGATATTCTAATCAAATTTGCTTTATTAGTGCTCCAAATCATTAATGATTTAGTAGCACCAAGCAAATAGATAAGATCATTAAGGGTCATGTCATAGTTTGATACATAGTAGTCCTTAAGAACTCACTATATGACTTGGGAAGTGATTAGTCAACATCCAACTTCCTCAAGACTTTGACACCCAACTCTCCCGGCTTGTGAATATGTGACTTCGTATCCAAGATGTGAGCACACATAGACCTTGCTTGCCAATAGGGCTTGAGTGACCTTGAACTATTCAAGAACTTGTGGGATATGGAGAATAATTGGAGGAAGTGGAGGAAGAGAAGTATGATTTCTATTATCCAACCACAAAACATCATTTTCATTAGGAAATCTTGTTCCAAGAGATTTGGGAAGATCATAGTTCCCTAAACTAGACGTGTATAATGGGAGAAATTCAAGTAAGTTGATTTAAAGTCCTTAATATAACACCCAATATGAAATATTAAGGCTAGGACCCAACAAAATATTTTATAACTTAGATGAGGGATTCCGTAATCCAAGCTACAAAATATTTGAAGGTAGGCGAATGACGATACACCAATTTCCACCGTGAAAAACGAAATAATTTATTAGGTTTTAACTAGATTTGAAACTCCTAGATCTTTTGAGATTCATTGAAATTTTGAATGGCATGTTTCAATCTTGATTGTGCCCTCTCAAGTTTTGTGACTGGGATGGCAAGGATCACAAAACAAGGTGTGAATAACATTTTTCACTCACTTTTGTCAAAAATATCATTTTTGGCTTGATTTTTGTAAAAATATACATTTTCAGCCCATTATAGAAAATTTAATCTGTTTGGCCCAAATTATCATAATTTCACAACTTTAACCACTTTTTATCAGAAATTTACATTTTTGACAAAACTTTCTTGAAAATGACAATTAAGCCCACAAAGATAAAAAATTACATTTTTTTTGGGCCCAAAACCGTGAGAACCCCAAATAAGGCCCATTTATGAAAATATTTACATTTTTGGTCCCTATAAGGTCTCAAATGTCGATATTAGCCATGTTTAGCAAAAATTTCCTTTTGAACCCCTTACTAGCCGTGAGTTACATAAATAACCCATATTTGTCATTTTGACGAGTTTAGCCCCTTCATGAAGTTTTTCTTAGATTCAAGTGACCTAAATCTATTTTAAACAATTTTCTTGTAAGATAAGTTGAAATAAGTGATATGTTATACCAATATCATCATCTTTTAGTATATGTTTACGTTCATGAAGTTTACAACACTTAAACACATATGTAACTAAAGAAAACACACAAAATCATACATATACACATAGATCTACACAAAACAACTTGTATTCTCCCCCAAAACAAAGTAAAAAACGAAAATAGGGAGTATGAACTCACTTTGCTTCTAATTTTTTGGTTTTTGGTGAGGAAATGAGGAGATCTCGCCCCTTGATGTGTTCTTGAGGAGATTTTCGAGATCTATGAAGTTCTAAGAGCGTAGATCATGAAATGAGAGTGGTTTAAGGAGAGATTATTAGTGTAAACTTGGATTAAAAGTTCTACGACTTCACAATAACTTACCAAGTTGATGAGAAGCTTGAAGTGAACCTCTTGAAGCACACCAATTCACAATTTTTAAGAGGAAAAAGGAGGAACTTTCTTTGGAGAGTTAAGAGGATAATGTGTTTGAAAATGAAGAAGGATGGTGGTGATTTGGCTCATATGTCCGTAAGTAGAGAGAGAGAGAGAGAGAGAGAGAAGAAGAAGAAGAAGAAGAGGAGTGTATGTAGGGTTTGACCCTAGTGATGTGAACCTTATGGAGATATGTTAGGTATTGCATGTTTACATGCTGGATTACTTTGAGGTGGTATACATTAGTTAGCTAATCCTTTTTCTTTTTTTTTCTTTTTTTGTTTTATATAGTTGGGTCAAGAATAAGGAAGAGGAAAAAGGGAATGAAATAGTTTGGGCCCTTTCTTGTCTTAGGTCGAATTTATGAGGCCCAATATGAAGATTTTTCAGCCTATTGGGCCCTTATGAGGGTTCACGGTCCAATGAAGCCCAAGAATATAGGTTACGACCCATTAGGGCGTATGAAACCATTTATGTCCCATTAGATATAAGATGAATCATTCTAGGCCCACATGACCCAAAATACTTTAGTTTCATGGATGTGGGTCCAATTAGAGCACAAATAGGGTTCCTTGGCCCAAAATAGCCAAATTGAAAGTTTACTAGTCCATTAGGCCCGATAAGAGGATCCTAGTCCATAATAAACTAGAACCGGGATTTTAGGTTCTTCAACCGATAGTTGAATATATGAGATGTATTGTATTAGGTTTTGAATTTCAATTAGGAGTTTGGATTCAAATGGATGATTTCATTTTAGCATATAGTATGATATTCACTTAGAGTACAAGTCTTATAATAGCTGATGTTTACATGAAAATAGAATCTCCTAGCTAATAATGCTAGTTGTGACATTAGTGTAATAAAAAATCAATCTAAAATTTAGTTTTTACATATAGTAGCATCGATTTTAATGTGAAACATCGAAGAAGCATAACTTCTTCATACATATTTGGATTTTAGAGTTCTTTATATGTATGGAATCCATATCACATCCACTATACTTTGGTTAAAATTATTTATCCTAAATAACCTTTTATCAAAATGTTATTTTATCTCTTATCAATAAATTCCCTAAATGGATTGTAGTTTGTCACATGCGAGACTAGCGATTTCCATACTCGAGCGTCCAAATGATAAAAAAAATTCACTTATTATATCTTAATTTTGTAGAGAAAAATTGCAGGCGTTACAATATGTGACTAAGATTAGAGATCAAACGAAACATACCACATAAGGAGACTAAACTGAGTGTGAAAACATTAGATATCGACATTTGGAGGGGATCGTTACTAGTTGTTGTCCATCTGTGATATCAGTTCTAGTTATTTATATGGTGGTGGGGTATTCTTGTTAGAGAATCAAGAAAATGAGAGTACAGAGGGAAAAAAGAAAAATACTGGGAGTTGCGTGCGTATGTTCTCACCCAAATAGCAATTGTGAAGCCCACCCACGATGTGTATATGTGTTCTACATACCTCTAGTCGGAGAAAGAATGGCCTCCCTTTTTTAGTGATAAACAAATCAACGTAGACAGACTTATGAATTGAAGAAAACAATGACGAGAGATTGTTGAAGAATATTTTGAGGGCTTCATTTTCTAGGATATTTTTTCCGTTGGAGGGTTTTTCGTACACTAGAAATTTCACATCAAGAGGAATTGTTTTGTCACCAAGGATTTTTAACAACCATTATTCTATGGTTCTTAAATCTAAATGGTTTGATAGTGGTGGCGTGTGAATTTGATGAAGCAAAAAGGAAAAGCATACAATACCATAAATATTGGATCCAATATAATGCTATTTACAAAAATTAAAGATTTTATTTTTAATTTAATTATTACTTAATAATTAAATTTACCTTCAGACCAATATCCAGATTGTCAAATTGATCAACTGAATTTGACTTACACATTTACACAATATTTGATCATTTACAAACTATTAGCTCTCTTTCTCTCTCTTTCTCTCTCTCTCTCTCTCTCTCTCTCTCTCTCTTATATATATATATATATATATATATATATATATATATATATATATATATATATGTATGTATGTATGTATGTATATATATGTATGTATGTATGTATGTATGTATGTATATATATATATACGTATATATATATATATATATATATATATATGTATATATATATATATATATATTGGAAAAGTGAATATAAACCTTTTAATAAAACTTCCTTTTCTAAAATGATGTTTGGAATTTTATAAGTTGGGAAATATCAATTTTAAACTTATATCATTTTAATATTGAAATTTGTCTTTTGCTACCAATAGATAATTTTAAAAGGTAAAGCTTGTTTTATTTCTAAAACTATGTGACAACTATCAACTTTGGGTCAAAAAAAGTCAACCAGGTTAACTCAACTTGTATTAGAATTTTAGGTGAATTGGGATATTCCCTAATGCGTCCAATGTACGATTGACAAGTTATATTACAAAGCACCACTCCTATACGATCCATCCTTCTTTTTGACAAACAATACTAGGGCTCCCGAAGGAGAGAAGCTTCGTCAGATAAAGCCTTTTTTCAAGAAGTTCTTGAAGTTGACTGGACAATTCTTGCATTTTCAATGGAGCTAGATGATAACGAGATCGTGTCACTGGTGCTGCACATGGGATTTGGTCGATTCAGAATTCGACCTAACTGACTGGAGGTACTCTAGGAGTATGATTTGGAGATACATTCGTGTAGTCGATCACTCATGAAATGTCTTTGATTTCCTTACCCTTGCCTTGCATATTCACCACGTGGGTTAATAAAGGGAAGCATCTTTTTTGTAAAAACTTTCTCGACTTAATTCATGAGATGATTCTTAGATTCTTTTGTGATTTATCTCCATATCTATTGAGGGCTTCGTTGTTGGGTAGAGGTAGTTGAACTACTTTTTCATATTATTGAACCTCCATTCGATGAGGTGATGACTAATCCATTTTGATGATCACATCGAACTTCTAATGGTCATAGGCATTAGGCCGACATGAAAGACGTGGTTATTCAGGGTGAGAAGGAAATTGGTGAGTATTTGTAAAGTGTTTTCTATTTGGCTGAATGCCATTTGTATTGTGTAAGCTTTATTAAGTTTGCAAAATTTATGTTTTATCGCGTTCCGAAAACAATGGTCAATAAAGCTTATATTAGTATCTGTATCAAATCATATGAAAGCATATATATTGTTGATATGAAACGTACTTGTTACCACATCTAGGTCTTGGCGATCATTTCCTGCATCAATCACTATATTCTTCCTTTGCCAACCTAATTCTTTAGCTTATGACAATCCTTATTGAAATGTCCCGGTTGGTTGCATTTGAAGCAGTTATGCATTTTTCCTGTAGCAGTGGTTGAGGTTGTAGTGGTTGGGGTCTTTCTACAAAATTTAGAGATGTGACCTGATAAGTTACAGTTGTTGCAACCAATGCAATTTCTGACATGCTGGAAATTGCACTTGGTATAATGGGGTAATGTCGTAGAGCAGGAACGCCAAATTGTTCTTTCGTAGATGTTTTTGTGCCTTGATGCACGAGACGAGGCGAAGGTTCATGCTAGGTTTGTCTCCGTAAATTACTAGGGTTTCGTGATTAGGAAGGCGAAGGCGAACGGCCTTCTCGTGACACATAATTTCAGCATGGTAGGGGCTTAACCAGTCCATGCCAATAATCACATCGAAACTCCTAATTGATATAGGCATTAAGTCTATTTGAAAGACATGTTGATTGAGGGTTAGGGTACATCCGATGTAGATTTCCCTAGTGGATTCGGTTTTCCCATTGGCCATTTCCACCTTAAAGGTCTCATTTAGCTTCTGGGGCTGTTGTTTTAATAAATGTTTAAACTTATTGCTTACGAAACTTCCTTCCGCTCCGGTGTCAAATAGGATACATGCATAAGTGTGGTTTAGGGGAAACGTACCGGTAACAACAACGGGGTCCTGAATCGCCTCTCCCTGACCCATGGTCAGCATCCTTCCGGTTCCTCCGTTTCCTGGATTGTTGTTGTTAGGGCAGTCTCGGCGGAAATGCCCGGTCCTCCCACACCCATAACAGGTGTGTCTAGGCCCTGCATTGTGGCCGCCAGTAGTGATGTTGTTGTTGTTGCGATTGTTGTTGTTATTGCTGTTTCCCTGTTGTTGGTTCTGGGGAGGGTAGGTCCTCCAGTACTTCGCCGTGTGTCCCCTTCGGTTACAACTGGTGCACCGCAACTCCTTGCATTCCCCATTGTGATGGAAACCGCACTTGTTGCACTTGGGAAGATTACCGGAATAAGGTCTGGGAGCATTTGAAGCAGCTGAGGCTAGAGTATGTGGTGTGGCTGGAACCGGTGCGGTGACAGCATTAACTGCCACTGTCTGCTGCTTTTTAGAGGTCTCGGGGCCCTGACGCCCCTTTTTGCACTGTCAAATGTTTTGGGGTTTCCCTGTAGCCAACCCCTTCTTGTTATTATGGTCATACAGCTTCTTCGCCAATCTTTTTGCACTGTCAAATGTTTTGGGGTTTGCAGCTATCATATTTCCTTGGATTGGTGATGTTAGTCCCCAGATGAATCGCTCAATCTTCTTTCCTTCCGAGGTGATCATACGCGGGCACAACAGAGATAGTTCACTAAATCTCGATATGTAGGCATCGATATTCGCATTCTGCACCGTGAGGTTCCACAGCTCCTGCTCCATTTTCTGAATCTCACCTCGTGGGCAGTATTCAACCATTAACATTTCTTTCATCTCCACCCACGGCATGGAGTTGGCTACAGGGAGTGTCATGGCTTCCACATGTCCGTTCCACCAGGTGAGCGCTTGATCGACAAAAGTGCAGGCCGCGAACTTCACTTTCATCTGCTCTGGACAATTGCATATCTCGAATACCGATTCCACCTTCTTGATCCATCGCTTCAGAGTGATCACTCCTCCAGTGCCGTTAAAAGTTCGTGGTTTGGCGTTTGTGAAGTCCTTGTAGGTACATGTTTTGGTGGGTCCTTGATTCATCCCGTTGTTCGAACTCCCGGCCCCTTTCCCGTTGCCTCCTCCGTTATTCCCTTGGCGAAGTTGTGCCATAGCTGCGGTCACCACAGCAGACACGGCCGCCTGGAATGCAGTGGAGTCAACTTCGGGTGGGGTTGGTCCAGGGTTTCCACGAGTAGGTCGGTGAGGCATCTTCTTGTCGCTAAACGGAAAGATGTTGAGTGTACGTGGTTTCCGTGAGGTTGTGATCCTACTAACTAGGTGTATGGCACGAACTTAAGTACTTCTATCATTTAGCATACAATCATAGATTCGCAACACATAGCAATTTGTAATATCATAACAAAACACGTAAAAGTTCACTAATATTATCCTATGCCTCTTCCACTATTGCAGACTAAACAGATGTTCTCTTTTTGGTGATAAAGGGGTTTGTTTTTAGGTTCCCTAGCTATCGCGATCTCGTCAGAACATGTGTTTGTTAAACCTTGGAGGGAATGTAGTTGATCAGGCTACATCCACTTCTTGATACCACTAAGAACAGTCCTGAGTTAACCGGGATACTAGCGTTATGTTGTTTGGTTCGGCGTTATGTTCTTATTCCTAATGCAAGAAGGGGTGTTTATTGTTGTATTTTACTTGTTTTGTTCAGAGTTATGTTAGTCCCTCTTTTTGGTTTATAGTTGCATATCAAGGTATGGTTCGATATGCTAGTTCACTATAAACTGAGCTCTGATACCAACCTGTCACACCCCCGAACCAGACGGCGGAAACGTCCGAGGGCTATTGTGACTCAATTGAATACCATCACAATGAATATACATGAAACATAACATCATACAATACCAAGCATTGGGATGTTACAATTGGTAGCGTTTACATTCAGTACATTGATCCATAATATTACATGCTCAAAAGTAAATTGTTCGGTACTAATTAAAACGACAGCAAGACATTAATGAGTACATTTTTCCTTTACGGTTTACCTGTTACCTGAGAATACAAGTATTTTGAAAAACGTCAACATATGAAATGTTGGTGAGTTCATAAGTAATGTTTGAAATATAGTGGTTTGTATTGTTTTGAAAATCTTTAGAAAATCCGATATTTTCTGAAAAGAACTTAGTATAAAAAGTGTGAAGATCCGTAAGTATGCTTGTTTGTTTCTATAAATGTAAAAGTACGATTTGTAAAACTCGGTATGTAACTCGTAGGTGTATTAAATTAAAACCCTAGGAAAACCCGATGTTTTCCTAATACTTTGCATCAAATGATTTATGTCTTGTTATTTCGTTACGACATGTGTATTCGTTGAGTCCCGGTGACGTTGGATTAATTATGGATTGTGAATTGTTATAAACACACATTAATGAAAATGACTAGTTTACAACCATACAAACGATTCCCTTAGGCGTCGCTCGCACTATTCACTTAATCCAAACACCCGGACTTCATGTAGCCCCACAACCGAGGAGGAAAAGAGGGTGCGAAGCCCTGATATTTTCCGTAAGTCGTTCAAGGCTATCGTGAATGCGAAGGGCCCTTAGCCGGACTCGCATTTGGTGAATTCTCGACTTTACTAGCAGCACCAGAGGGCCCTTGGGGTCCAACAACACAAAGCCTGTAAAAGTCCTTTTACACGAAATTAGGTCATATAAGACCCAACTACATGTAAGCGAGTTTCCTTCGGGCCTAAAGATCATGCCATTGGGCTAGCTAGGCCCAACAAACACGATTTGAAACTTTTGGGCCCAAAGACGGTGTATCGACGTCAGGTGTAGTCTCACGTGTGTATTGACTTCCTGAAATTTCCGCGTGTGTATTGATGTTTCGTCGTGTTAGTAATTTCGGATTCACTATTGATTCGAGACCGAATCAATTCGTTTGATAACGATTTTGGTGTTGAAGGTGTATTATAATTTGCCGATAGTCGAGGTGCTAGTATTTCATCATGACGAGTTTATTATTTAAAACATTAGGATGTTTCATTATTGCAGCCCCTTTCATTTGGATAATTTACACCTTTAACCCTTTGTATAAAATAAATTTCTATTTTAGTCCTCAAACCATTTTTCTTGACACTTTAGTATCAAAACTTGTAGAAAAGTTATTTTTCAGCTCAAAGTTATTTGAAAAACAGTTTTAGTCCATCAAATAAAGTTTTTCTCGGCTAAAACCCTTATTTTCGCAGTTTTTACACTTTTGGCCCAAAATAGAAAATTTTTGCATCTTTGGTCCCTTTTAAATATGAAAAGCATTTTTAGCCCATGAAATGGACTTGGAGCACTAGTAGTCCCCTGTTTTACAGAAAATCACAGTTCCAGCCCCGCTAATTTGAAAATCTCGCATATTGGGCTTTATTGGGCCGAAAAATTCATTTTTGGCCCATTATGCTTAAAAATTTCACATTTAATCCTTCCAAGAGAATATTTACAGAAAATACCTTATTGAAACTGTTTTGACTCATTTCATCCATCAGAATTTGTATTTTGTCATTTTGGGCCCTTTAACTTTATATTTTCAACATTTTGAGTCCAAAAATGGGATTTTTAGCCCAATGAGTTCATGTTAACCAACTTGGTTATTTCTCTAGAAATGATTTGTGTGTAATAATATGTTTAACACTTGTTTCATACATCCTAATGCAAATCTCGAATTTAAGGACTTTTTGACTAGTTTCAACACCATAATCACATAAGAACATGTAAACAAACATAGAAATCATACAAGGCATACAAATACTCATAGATCTACACATTTGCTTGTATTCCCCCCCTCCCCACAAAACTTATAAAAACCGAAAAATAGAGGGTATGAAACTCACCTTTGGGTGTGGTTTCGGTTTTGGAGGAGAATGGAAGAAGTTTGATGTTGTTTTCGGCCCTAGTAACACCTTGATGATGATCTCGAACTTGAGGGGATTCTAAGAGTATGATTACCACAAATGTTTAAGAGAATGGATCTAATAATGAGAAAAGAGTTATAAAATCCTTGGATATGTATAACTTACCAAGAAGTGATGATATTTTCTTGAAATCATCTTAATGCACAAGCAAAATTTCGAGATTTTGAAGTGGGAAGGAGGAGAATATTTGAGAGAATTTGGAAGAGTTTTGATGTTATGTGTGTGTGTGGGATCGGCCAAGAATCAAGAAGAAGAGAAGAGAGAGAGAGAGAGTTGAGTTGACAATCCTAGATGCATGTTGGTCCATGCATGGAGGTATGTGAGGTATAAGTGAGGTGGCAAGGCTTAAGTCAACTCTTCACTTCTTGGATTTGGGCTTTGGGCCGAGATTTTGGAAGGAAAAGGAGATTATTGGGCTTTAATGCCCCTAAGCCCATATTATAGTTAGGTTGGATGATTTTTGGCCTAAAAAAATATAAATATGATTTTTATACTTTGTTGGGCTAGTTTAGGTTAATTATGGTTCATAATATTTAATTTATTTCATTATAGACCCAATATGGCCGAAAATGTTGAAATAAATGAATGTGGGTCCAATTAAAGCCCATTTAAAGGTTCTAATCCCATGATAGTCAAATTGGAAGCTTATTGGTTCAATGAGTCCAATAAGGAAGTCCTAGCCCCAAATGGACCTAACAAGAACTTCTAGGGTTTCCAATTACTTGTTGACTATTTGTAGTACTTTTATGGTGTACTGGATTGAAGTTTTGGAGTCATAGAGTAAGCATCATACATGATCTTAAGTTTTTGATTCTACATTTTACTTGAGTGTAGTGATTACAAGACACAAATTTTCTAGTTGTGACAGTCGTAGACATTTATAGCTTCTTATATAGGCTTGAATAGTTTCAAGTTTCCTTTGGACTCCTCATGGTACTTGTATATTCGTACCTTCTGTCCAGTTCTATTTCATCTGTTGGGTCATGTTGCCCTGACGGAGATATTGTTTAGTCAAATGATTGGCCAGTTGTTTAGCACTATCAAAGGGAGTGGGACCGGATGCAGCAACCAGATCTTGAACTGTGGGAGTTACCCCCAAATGTTGGTTTCAATCTTTTTGTATTTCGATTTTACTGTACCCGGGTAGAGATCGGTGCGGTAGTTAAATTAGGTGGTGTAAGCTGTCACCTACGACTCTTTCTTAGTAAGATTCCACAATTCTTGTTCTACGGCCTGAACTTCTTGTTGAGAACAATACTCCTTGATCAACATCGGTTTCAAGGCTTCCCAAGTAATGGCATAGACTGGATCGATTCATATGGGCATGGTATGGTTATTCCATCAGGTTAGGGTGGAATCTATTAGCATACAAGTGGCATACTTACAGGGAAACCGTTAGTGCAAGAGCTGTTGCGGAACGTTGCCTCCATCAATTTTATCCAACAAGATAGACCAATGGTTCCTTTCGTACTAAAGAGTAATTAGGGTTGGTAGGATATGAAATCCCTGTATGATTAGGATCTAGGGTTGTTTTTGTTAAAGACTGGAATACTACAATCATTATCACTATTCATGGTAGATATGTTATGGGCAACCTCATACACAACTTAGGCTATGGAATTTCCTTGTGCGGTGAGAGTTTTCACTAGTGTCGAATCCAATTGAGATAGTGGTGTGTGAACTCACATATTCCTTCAAGGTACATATATCCTAAATGTTTAGAAAAGACACACTTAAGTTGTTTAAACTACCTAATCATAAACAAGTATGTAGGAGTTGTATTGTATGATATTCTATTAGTATAGTTTGTTCCTCGAATCCCATAGGTTTCCAAATTATAAGGTGAGATTGATTCCTAAAGTCATATCTGATTTCCAAACGATAGGGAGTGGTGATTGATTTGGAAATCCACCAAATTTCAAAATGATAGGGGGAATTGAAATACTTCTGATTTCAAATAATAGATAGAATTGAAATCTTTGTCTTTTTTGGAAGAAAGAAGTTCTGAGACTATTGAATGATTGACTGCGAACATATGGGTTTCTCTGCTACGAAGGTAGTAGAGCTATCGGTTCTTCGGATTTAGGAGAACTAGGAAAATCTAAATGTTATCCCATATTTTTAAGTATTTTTATGATACAAAATCTATACGTTGTGGTGGGGTTGATATAAGGTTTCTAAGGGACTCAGTATCTGCAGCGAATCTTGAGAACATTATTCATTCTATAAAGCTTTCAACCGTTGTAGTCTGTTAAACTCTTTGCTCAATGTTGGTTGTGCATCGGCCCGACCATAAATAACATAGGCACGTGTTCTAGGTTTATTTGTGGTATAGCTTATGTACGGTACTAACCTTAGTTGAGGTTTTTGACCTAAAGGGTTGAGTGGATTGTTTTAGTTGATGGGATGTTTAAAATTTTATTAAGTGTTCTCATCGCGATTCATAGTATATATATAAGTCTTATATATTTTTGTTGGTGAGGTTTGTAGTATTATTAAATTTTGTTTTGTACTCCAAGACTACTAAGTACAGAAAAGGGCCAAATAGGAAACACTGGAGAGCAACATCATTTTAGTTGATGAGTTCAAAAACTCTTAGATCGTTTAGATCTTTCACAAAAATGATAAAAGAATTCAAACAGTTTAAGGACAAATTATGAACGAACACAGAACAGAATCAAATATTAGTTTATGATTCAAAACTGAGTCACGCCTCAGCAGAGCTCCATGAAGAACTTCCGCTATAGAGGTGAGCTAGGGTTTACAAGCTATGAAAATGAAAACAATAAAAGCACTTACTTCTAAGTCTTCATGCATGCAGATTAAATACTAAACCCTAATAGAAAATAATGCACGGCTGGACAGGCCCAATACTGGTGTTTAAACTAGGCTATGGACCGAGCCCATGACACAATCCATTAGACTCAACAATCTCCCCCTTTGCGTCAAATGAGGCGAGAGATTATTTATTCTGAGTAGGTCTCACCGTCTTTATAACTTTAAACAGTTTAGGAATAATGGCGAGAAGAGTCTATTGGAATAGAATGTACCACCTCAGCATGTCGAAGAACAACTTTTTATCAGCAGCACTGTTCTGGTCGCACCTTTGTATGATCTCCAAGATATGCTCGAGACAAGTCATCGAGAAAAGGTGTTTGTCAACAAGAGCGAACATACACTTTTGACCTTCGCCCCTGAGAAACATTTGTTGAGTCTAATCGATTGCGTCATGGGCTCGGTCCATAGCCTAGTTTAGTTGTCGGTATTGGGCCTGTCTAGCCGTGCATTATTTTGTATCAGGGTTTAGTATAAAAGTTGCATGCATGTAGACTTAGAAGATAGCGCTTTCATTATTTTCGTATTCACTTATTTTGTAAACCCTAGCTCTCCTCTACAGCGGAAGTTCTTCATCGAGCTCTGCTGAGGCATGACTCAGTTTTGAATCATAAGCTCTTGTTTGATTCTGATCCATGTTCATTCATAATTTATTCTTAACTGTTAGAATCCTTTTATCGTACTTGTGAAAGATCTAAACGATCTAAGAGTTTTGAACTCATCAATTGGTATCAGAGCAGGAGACTGTGTAATCCATACACACCTCTTCTGTCGTAGAAGTTCATAGGGTTTTTATTCCGCATTGATTGATATTTATTGAGTCGTCATTCCTTGTTGGCGTATCTCATTAATTGTTAATCTAACCCTGATCGAAATATTACAAGTCTGATCTTTTACAGGTTTTCGATCAAAAGTACTCACAACGTCTATGGACGATTCTCAAACCAATCCGATAAATATCTCAAACAGCATAGGGTCTACAACAAGAATACCGATCTTGTATACACAAGACTATGAAGTTTGGACGCATCACATTGAAGACTACGTGATTGGATCGGAGGATAATGGGTATCTAATCTGGGAAGCTATCATTTCAGGCCCATTCGCTCATTCTAGCACGTCAAAGATTGTTAAAACGCAGAAAGAATACAATCAACTTGTTAATGACGTCAAAGATATCCCTCAGGATGAAAAAGAGAAGTTACAGTGCAATATCAAAGCTCTCAGGATGATAAGGTTTGCGCTGCAATCGGATACATTTCGTTTGGTAAGTTCCTATGCAACAGCCAATGAGATCTGGGATAGATTGAAGGAATTATACTCCACTGATGAAGATTTGGAACACTCTATTCAAACCCTCTTGTTGTCAGAGTTTGGTGATTTTAAGCAAAAGCCTGAAGAAAAGCTTATCCAAACTTTCGATTGTTTCAATCATCTTTTGAGCAAAATGATAAAACATGGTATAGAAAGGAAACTATCAAAGCTCATGAACAGTTCAAGTCATACTCTTTGGCAAAACTTGTGTGTATTTTAAAATCCCATGAGAATGCCTTATCAAAGGAAACAAATGTTTTTTCGAGTCTTGGTTCTCTGGCTCTTGTCTCTAAGGAAAAAGCTCCATTGAAGAAGAAGAGGAATTAGATCTTGCTGACTTTGATCTAACCGGCGAAGAATATGCAATGATGGTGTCAAACCCCAGAAATTCATTAAGAAAAAATTCCCCGCCAATTGACAACGCAGATGAGACGAGGGGTCTCTTCACAATAAACTGCAGAGTTAACTGCTATGGTAGAAGAAGACAATGCTGGTGGATGTGATGAATACTTTTGGTCACCTCCAATTGACAACGCAGATGAGACGAAGGGTCTCTCTCAGAAAACCTCATGGAGAGTGAAAGGTAGATATATACCCAAACCACTAAATGAGCCAACAAAGTATGATGTGCCGAGCATAAGTGGAACTAAACCATGTGTGGATTAATTGATGCAAACTACGAGTGACACTTCTTCAACAAAGAGTGAATGTTGTGCTCATGCTTCTAAAAGAAAGGCCAACATTCATAGAAATCCCAAATAGGTCGCCGATCGAAAGCATCAACGTAACGTAAGATACAAGAAGAATCTCTCCGAAAGAAAATGATTCTAGAACTCTCAAAATCCTGACTTTGTAAGGATTGAAAGAAAGTCTAAATTGGAGGAAAACTCAAAGAACTAGAAGCTCAGTTACGACAGGAACCAAAAGAGCAGCTTCTGTTCTTCAAAAGATTGGAACCGAAAGGGTGGTTTCGGTCCATCACCCATCCACAACCGAAAGGGTGGTTTTGGTCCATCACCCACCCACAACCGAACGGGTGGTTTCAGTCCACCACCCATCAACAACCGAAAGGGTGGTTTCGGTCCATCACCCATCAACAACCGAAAGGGTGGTTTCGGTTCATCTTCCAACAGCAACCGAAGGGAGAGTTTCAGTCCCTCATCCTTGGACAACTGAAAGGGAAGTTTCGGTTCCCCATCCAACTCCAACCGAAAGAAACATTTTGGTCCTCAAACCTACAAGTCTCATCTCAAAAATCAAGAACCCAACGTCTCTCCTAATTCTAAATCTCTAAATTTTAGTCCTTCTTTCAAAAACTCTAGTTCTCCTAAGTCAACAAAAATTAAACACTTCACCATTAAAAGAAAAGATGACACCACTTTAATTAAACGCATATATATGGTTGATATTTCTCTTACTATACCATGTCCTGTAAAGGCTCACAAGGACCCAAGAAACTTTGGGTTCCTAAATCTGCTTAATCTTTTGCAGGTTATACGTGACGAGCAGTTTGACGAAGAATGGTACATTGACAGTGGCTGCTTGCGTCACATGACAGGGAGAAAGGAGGAACTAAGTGGGTTTCGCTCTTTAAAAGATGGCGGCATTGTAAAGTATGGCAACAACTTGTTTGGCACCATTAAAGGCTACGAAATGATCATTAATGGTGAATTCTCCATAAGGAAGGTGGCATACGTTGAAGGACTCCAACACAATCTAATAAGTGTATCACAGCTGGTGGTTGGTACCGGGTTCAAAGTATCTTTCGACAATGAAGGCTCAGAAATTGTCGAGAAGAAATCAAGCAACGTTCTATTAAGATCCAAGCGAAAAGAAGAAATGTATCCACTGAACCTCAATCCAATACGAGGTAAACCTGCAATCTGCTTACTCTCAAAGGCGCACTCCGACGAAAGTTGGTTATTGCACAGAAGACTCTCACACCTGAATTTCAAGGACATCAACAAATTACTTCTAGGTTATCATGTTCGGGGGCTGCCAGTTCTGAAATTCGATAAAGAACATCTCTATGCAGCATGTGAAATCGGAAAGCACAGTCGAAAGAGCCATCCCTCAATAATCAACACCAAGGTAATAGAGCCATTAGAGTTACTGCATATTGATCTATGTGGTCCAACATACATCGAAAGCATTGGAGGAAACAAGTATATTCTGGTTATAGTAGACGATTTCTCAAGGTTCACATGGACCTTCTTTCTCAAGCAAAAGTCTGAATCTGTAACAAAGCTCAAGCTCTTCATTAAACAGATAGAAACGCAACTCAGAAAGATTGTTCGAAATGTAAGGAGCGATAATGGCCTAGAATTCAAAAAACAAGATTTTGAAAGTTTTCTTGCTGAAAAGGGGACAACTCACAATTTCTCAGCCCCCTATACTCCACAACAAAATGACATTGTTGAAAGGAGAAATCGATCCTTGTGTGAAGCTGCTCGTACCATGTTGTGCTTCGCATCCTTGCCATTATACTTCTGGGCTGATGCAATTGCGGCTGCATGCTTTACCCAAAATCGATCTCACTTGAAAAAACGGTTCTCCATTAATCCTTATGAGATTTTGATCAATCGAAAACCAAACGTGAAATTTTTTCATGTGTTCGGTTCTAGATGCTTCATTTTCAACTCCAAGGAGAATCGAAACAAGTTTGATGCCAAGGCGGATGAAGGAATTTTCTTAGGCTACTCCTTGAACTCCAAGGCATATAGAGTTCTCAATAAATGCTCGAAGAAAATTGAAGAAACATACTATGTCACCTTTGACGATAGTTATGTTAAGAACTTAAGAGCACCGAAGATGCATCACAAGACATATTTCCAAAGAATGGTCAGGTTACTATTTCCATCTCAAAACTTTTCGATCAATTCATGCTCTTGTTTGATGAGCCTCAGAAAGCAATTGACTCGGAATCAACTGCAAAAGACAACAAAGTTGACAACATAAAACAAGTTGTAGATGATTCTGCTAGAAAAATGGCTGATGATCAATCCAAAGGAACCGAAAGTGCAGACGGAAGTGAAACTTCTGATGACCATCCTACTGTTAAGGGGGAGGGTTCTTCTGCTCATCATGATCAAGGTTCTTCTTTCCAGGGGGAGGACTCATCAAAGAACACATCAACCTCTACTGAAACTCCAACAAATGAAGGAGGTACAAATGCTGGTCCTGAACAGGAATTTTTCTTCGAGAGGGAGAAAACAGTTAGTGAAGATGACAATTTGGCTGAACTCGAAGAAGAAATCAATGTTGAATTGGATCCCAACTATGATCCAAAGTTTCCTCCACTTGTGAAATGGACCAAAGATCATCCCCAGACTCAAATTATTGGCGAATCCTCTGAAAAGGTGTTGAAATGATCTCAAATCAAAGCGAAACAGGCTGCTTTATTCTCAAAAGTCGAGTTTTGTATGTTCAATTCGTTCGTGTCCAAAGTCGAGCCAAAAACTGCTAATTCGGCTCTTGAACATTCAGATTGGGTTCAAGCCATGCAGGATGAGCTAAATGAGTTTGAAAGAAACAAGGTATGGCGTCTTATTCCAACACCAAAGGATGCTTCGGTTGTCAGTCTCAAATGGGTGTTCAGAAACAAGATGGATAAAGAAGGAAATGTTATCTGTAATAAAGCTAGGCTGGTAGTCAAAGGATATTGTCAGGAAGAGGAAATCAATTATGAAGAAACCTTCGCTCCAGTGGCTAGATTGGAATTTGCTCGTCTCTTTCTGGCGTACGCTGCTCACAAGAACTTTGAAGTCTATCAGATGGACGTCAAATGTGCCTTCCTCAACGGTGAACTTAAAGAAACCGTATATGTTGAGTAACCACCAGGATTTGTGAACGAGAAGCATCCTGATCACTTCTATATCCTTGACAAAGCTGTCTATGGCCTGAAACAAGCTCCCAGAGCATGGTATGAAACTCTTACTCGTTTCTTAAAAATGTCTAAATTTAAACAAGTTTTGGTTGACCCAACCTTCTTCCGTAAGCGAGAAGGTAACCACCTTATGATAGTCCAAACTTAAGTTGATGACATCATCTTTGGGTCCATAAATCCTAGCCTAACAGCTGAATTCTGAAAGTTGATGGAAACTAAGTTTGAGAGAGCTCAATGGGTCCAATTAATTTCTTTCTTGGATTGAATATTAGACAGGGACCCAAAGGCATTTTTATTAATCAGGAAGTATATACCAAGACTTTGCTAACCAAGTTTGGAATGACGGGAGACTCCAAGGTAAAAGTGTCGATGGATTTTGGAAGGAAACTCACACCATCATTGGAGAAACCAGCAGCTGACACAATGCTTTATAAACAGATGATCGGGTCTTTAATGTATCTCACAGCCTGTAGACCTGATATAATGTTCTCGGTATGTTATTGTGCTCGATTTCAGGCCAACCCTTGAGAACCTCATATTCAAGTAGTGAAGAACATCTTTCGCTATCTAAAGAGAACTTCCTCTCTTGGTCTATGGTATCCAGCCAACTCTGGATTCTTCGTGCAAGCATTTTCAGATGCTGACATGGGTGGTTGTGGATTGGATCGAAAAAGCACCACAGGAGGATGCCAATTTCTTGATGGAAAATTAGTCAATTGGCAATCAAAGAAACAAACTTGTGTTCCGTTATCCACTGCAAAAGCCGAATACATTGCTACGGCATCTTGTACATATTAGTGGTATGGATACAGAGTCAACTTCGGGATTATGACTTGAACATGAAGAAAATTCCCCTATATTGTGAATCTGAAAGCGCAATTAGAATTTGTCACAACCCAGTGTAACCCTCGAAGAAAAAGCATATCGCACTGAGGTACCATTTCATCAAGGATCACGTCGAAGATGGCAACGTCGAAATTCACTTCGTAAGAACGACTGATCAACTGACAGACATTTTCACAAAAGCCTTACCTGAAGCATGCTTCAATAAGATCTTACAAGGCCTAGGAATGATGCAAGCCGATACAGTACCAAAATCGCCTTCGCTCCCTTAAAGGTAACAAGCGAAATAAAGCGAACCTCTATAAACCAAAATGAACAGAGCGTTCGGTCTATTTCGGGTTCGGTCCACTTCGGGTTCAGTCTATTTCGGGTGAAGTTGGTCTATGAACCAAAATGAACCTAGTGTTTGGTCTATTTTGGATTCGGTCCTTCTGAACTTGCTAAATTTTTTTAAAAGGCGTTTCAAGTGTATTAGTTTGTGTATATTTTTTACTTCTTTTCTATTAATAAAATCCCAAAAATATTTTTTTATTTTTTTTCAATTATTCAATTCTCACAAAAACCCAAAAATATTTTCTTTGTTTTTTTATTTTTCCTATTTCTAACGTTTTTTATGTTTGTCTAAGTGTGATTCTCGATGACGTATCTACGATAGGTAAATTTTTTTATTTCGTTAGTTAGGTGTCCCTAGAAGCATGCTGATATATGTAGACTGAAGCCTCAACTGATTCTGAGTGAAGCCTTAATAACATGATCAACACCAATCATGTTTTCCCAATCCAAGCTGTCAAGTTCACTCTAATCATGAGCTACCTTATTCTACTCAAACTGAGTTTAGAGTTATCTACTTCGACCCTCTTTTCTTTAATAAGCAGAGGTACATTCGCTTCTTTTACCATCTCAATCCTATTTCTCCATTATATTTCACTTAATCAATATAACCCCTAAGACTATCAGTTTTAACCACTGAGGTTTATGGTTATACAAAATCTGCATTCATGATCTTAGTTTCATGCCACTATGTAGTAAGTGAAACCCAAAATTCAACACCACTAATGAATTGACGGTGAATTCAATAATTCAAGATATTACTTGTTACCCAATGAAATCTCTTTTTCTTTTTGAGTAATCTTTATGAGATTGCCTTTCACCAAGCTGTCTCTAACCCTAAAAGATTCAGTTTATTTTTACTTAGATTTCTTAAACTCATTTGTCACTATAAATTATTTCTCACCTACTTGTTCAACAGATCAAAATCATCTCACAAGTACATCGTTCTATTTTGATCTTATGTTAAGTGTCGAAATTCTGAATTGAAACGAAAGCCACTCACTTTACCCTTTAAAAGATGCCTTTAAAAACTTCTGAACAAGTTATTGATCTTTATTTCATGGGAAACCAAGCAACCACTTCAAGGTCTCTCTTGACTTTGAAGGAAGTGATTTTTGCCCAGAATCAACTGCTTTATGTCTAATACAACATCACAGTCAATCCCAAAATAATAGTTTTATTTCATTATCTTTTACTGCCTTTGCACAAAGATTTTTAATTTTCCAAAATTCTAAGTTTTACACAGATTATCAAGGCACAAATACTCAAGCGTTGTCCGGTGAAACGATTGGGTTGAAAAGGACGTTGACTCAGCAGAAATTCAAACGGTTTGGCGATTTGAAAAAGGTGAGTTGTTATCAAAAGGCATGAAAAAGGGAAACATTTTTCTCTCTCCGACATCACCCTCGGCATGCCAACTGTTCTCACATCAAGTCAGGCGCATTTTTAGAGATAATCCAAGATTTCAGCCGGATTCTTCTCTCTCATCCCTGTACATATAAAAGGAATTGGAACGGTACTCTCTCAACCTTTATCACTTCCAAAAAGCTCTCAAAGAAACCCGATTATTTTCTGCACTGTTCATGATCATTCTCAAGCTCCTACAATGGCAGAATCTTCATCTGTTCATGATACCTCAGTTCGTCGACCCCTCCTCACAATAAAACCCCAACAAAACCTAATCATCGATCTCACTCCCTTTGTTTATGAGTCGTATATGCTTTATGTGGTTGAGTGTCTCAAATACTCACCACTTGTCGATGCACTGACAAAGGCTGAAATCGTGCCAATGTCGTTCTTATCCCATGTCTACTCCACACCGTTCTGCGACAAAGCAAATGAGCATATCCACTTCGAGCTTCACGATGAGAAAGTCTCTATCTCCAAGTGCCGATTCTGTGCCCTGATCAGTCTCTCACAAGACCCATCTCTGGTAAACCCTGACTCCATTACCACTGGCCAACTGTTCACCATGTTTTATCAGATGGGGTACACTGAAACCCTAACAACCGTCACAAACTTCAAGAAGTCATGCCTTCCTCCTCAATGGAATGGATTATTCACACTCTTGTTCAAGGGTTTATCTGAGCGAAGTGCTGGTTCTGACGGTGTTGTATGGGTTGTACAGCGGGCTCAATCTTGACTATGGGTCTATCATTTGGCAGCAGCTGGTTCAAAGTCTACTTTCTTCATCAAAGCACTCAGAAAATTCCTGTGGGCGTTTCCGGACCATCATCACCAAGTGGGCAATGGATTGCAATCGCGTCCCAATAATGGCAGATTCCTTACTTTCTTCAATCGCCACCTTTCATACGACGAAGATCATCGTCACTGACCCTACAAAGTTTTCGTACATCGGCTCCATTCCTGAAACAATGCTTGATTCTATCTCAGCATCCAGAAATCTTCTTCAGCAGTACCGAAAATGCAAGTCCGTTGCTCCGCGTGACCTTACTCCTACAATGCTTAGTTCTATTGAAGAAGCTGATAAACCAGCCAAAAGGGGCAAGAAACCTGAATCGCAAAAGGAGGGACCGGTAGCAAAACCATCCAAGGGGCAGTGTAACACCGTGAATTTCAAAATAATTTTTCGCAATATAAAAAAAAACATTTCTCATTTAATTTCATAAAAACATTAAGTTTCAAATTCCAATCTGTATCATACAAATCCCAAGATCACATAAATATATCAAAGTCCCCTGCGTGTGGACAGATCAAGCCGGCACCTTCCCACGGTCATCGCTAGTACCTGAAACAACAACACTAACACTGTAAGCATGAAGCTTAGTGAGTTCCCCAAAATACCACATAAAACACATATTAGCCACTCGAGGCTATAACTCTATGGGTCCGTGCACCCAACTCTGTGAACCCTCAGGTTCTAACTCTAGGAACCTTCCGGTTCCAACTCTGTAATCATGCACCGCATAAATCACATAGAAATAATGCAGTACAACACATGGCATACACATAACATACATATACTAACACATAGCTCTGATTACCTACTCAAGGTAAAGTATAGTGAGAAGACTCACCTTGCGTGTCTCGGTATCTCACGAACCCTGGAAACCCCTCGTGCTCGATCCTCCAAGCTCTAATCCTCCTATAACATCACATGACTCTAATTAACACTTTTTATCTCTAAGGTTGACTATCCCTAAGAAGTCAACACAGGTCAACGGTCAACGGTCAACTTTGACCGGACTCGGCGAGTGCACACGGCAACTCGGCGAGTCTAGACGTTCTCACCAACTCTCTAGGATTCCCTTTCTACACGTCGAGTACTCCCCCCTGACTCGACGAGTTCACCTGGCAGAAATCGCGGGGCCACCCCGACTCAACTCGCCGAGTATCAAGAACGACTCGGCGAGTCCTAGCTCGACTCAGTCCACTTGACAACCCTCTCTAACTCGCCCTGACACACTGAGTCAACCCCTGACTCGACTGAACCACTCACTGGCCGGTCCAAGGTAATCTTCAAGCTACTCGACGAGTCTGCTCATCGGACTCGGCGAGTCCATGCCATGCAATCACTCAAACTTGCTTCTAAGGTCAGATCTACTCCAACAATTCATAGATCTGGCCCTCCTAGACTGATTCACCACGTAAAGCCCCAGACTTGGTGCATAAACAACCTCTATATGACCATATATGAAGAATTATCATCAAATCTCACTACTCAAGGTCATAACCTCCATTGCTCTCTATAAAGCTTGATGAAGGAGGCTCTCTGGACCTCTATGGATCTAGATCCGAAGTCTCATCACTAGCAAGGGACTATTTGGCCATCCAATCAACTCAACAAGGTCACAAGAAACCCTAAAATCAATTATACTTCACAAAACAGGAGATGAGCCGAAATCATACCTTTAGATTGAAGGGCTAAGCTTCAAATCCACCGAATAGCAGTCTCCTTTGCCTCCTCTTGGCTAGAACCTCCCTCTTCTTTGCTAAACAACACACAAATGTCAAGAATGCTTTCTTTCTCTCTCAAATCGCTAAAGCACTCTAGGGTTTCTCTCTATGGACTGTTGGGTGCAAATGACGGCCATAAGGCCCTTTAAATAGGTCCCAAACCCGAGAAATTAGGGTTTCATTAAACAGCGTGGACTCGCCGAGTCCAGACGAATCCCGTGTCCAGAATCGCGACCCTACTCGGCGAGTCTGAGCTCCAACTCGCCGAGTCCCCTCTCAAAACACAAAAAAAAAAATCAAAACAATAAAATACCTGGACTCCGGGCTGTTACAACTCTCCCCCACTAGAACTAGACTTCGCCCTCGAAGTCTCGCTCTGAAAATAGCTTCGGATGCTGCTCCCGCATCTCGCGCTCCGGCTCCCAGGTCATCTCTGATCCCTTCCGGTGTTGCCACTAAACCAACACCAGGGGTACCTCCTTGTTCCTCAGAACCTTGATCTTCTGATCTCTGATGGTTACTGGTCTCTCGGCATAATTCAGGCTCGCATCCACCTGAATATCCTCTAATGGAACTACTGCCGACTCATCGCCAATACATTTCCTCAATTGCGACACATGAAAAGTGTCGTGGATTTGCCCCAACTCTGCTGGCAATTCCAAACGATAGTCTACCCGGCCTACCCTCGCAATCACACAAAATGGCCCAATATACCGGGGCCCCAACTTGCCCTCTTCCTGAATCGAATCACTCCTTTCCAAGGAGAGACCTTTAGGAGAACGAAGTCACCGACCTGAAACTCAAGCTCGGACCGGCGTTTGTCTGCATAACTCTTCTGTCGGCTCTGGGCGGTCAATAACCTCTGTCTGACCTGCTGAATCTGCTATGTCGTCTGAAGCATGATCTCTGTACTGCCCATCACTCTCTGCCCAACCTCTCCCCAGCAAATGGGGGTCCGACACCTCCTACCATACAACAGCTCAAAGGGTGGCATACCAATGCTCGAATGATGGCTGTTGTTGTAGGAAAACTCTGCCAAGGGTAAATACGCATCCCAGCTACCCCCGAAATCCAACACACATGCTCGAAGCATGTCCTCAAGCGTCTGAATCGTCCGCTCACTCTGACCGTCTGTCTGGGGATGATATGCGGTACTAAAATGCAATCTAGTACCCAACTCCTCATGAAATTTCTTCCAGAATCTGGAAGTAAAGCGCACATCACGGTCTGAAACAATCGAGATCGGCACCCGATGCCGAGATACCACTTCTCTCACATATAACTCTGCCAACTTCTCTGCTGAAGAACTCTCACTGATGGCAAGGAAGTGAGTGCTCTTCGTCAACCTATCCACAATCACCCAAATTGCATCAACTCCTCTGGCAGTTCTCGGCAATTTGGTGACGAAATCCATAGTGATCTGTTCCCACTTCCATTCGGGAACCTCCAATGGCTACAACTTGCCATGCGGTCTCTGGTGCTCGGCCTTAACCCTACGACAGGTCAAGCACCTCTCAACGAAACATGCGACGTCCCTCTTCATACAGGGCCACCAATACTCTTTCCTCAAATCCATATACATCTTCGTAGCCCCCGGATGGATCGAAAATTTCGACCGATGAGCTTCCTCCATCAAGGAAGTGCACGTACCACCCACAAACGGTACCCAAATCCGACCCTGAAAAGTCATAAGCCCTCGACCATCCGTAACGAACTCTGAAACCAAACCAACGACCCGTTCCCTCTTCTGCATCTCCGGCTACACAGCCTCGGCCTGTGCCCCACGAATGGCATCCAATACCGGAGCTATCATGGTCAATCTCAAACATACATTTCGCAATGGAGTGCTCTCCGCCCTGCGGCTCAACGCATCGGCCACCACATTGGCCTTGCCCGGGTGGTACAGGATCTCACAATCATAATCCTTGACCACATCTAACCACCTCCTCTGACGCATATTTAGATTGGGCTGATCCATCAAGTACTTCAAGCTCTTATGGTTCGTGTATATCGTACACCGAACCCCATATAAGTAGTGACGCCAAATCTTGAGGGGGAACACTACTGCCCCTAACTCTAGATCATGCGTGGGATATCTCGTCTCATGAGGCTTCAGCTGCCTAGATGCATATGCTATCACATGACCCCTCTGCATCAATACCGCACCCAACCCCAAAATCGATGCATCACAATATACTACAAAATCCTCCATCCCTTCCGGGAGAGCTAATACCGGGGCTTCGCACAACCTCTGGCGAAGTGTCTCAAAGGAGGTCTGCTGCTCGGGACCCCATGAGAATGCGACACCCTTCCGGGTCAATCTGGTGAGCGGCACTGCGATCTTGGAGAAATCCTTGATAAATCTCCGATAATACCCTGCTAATCCAAGGAAACTCCTGATCTCAGAGGGTGACTTTGGCACCTCCCAACCCATCACCGCCTCAACCTTGGCCGGATCGACCAGAATCCCTTCCTGGTTAACGAGATGTCCTAGGAACTGGACCTCCCGTAACCAGAAATCACACTTGGAGAACTTTGCATAAAGCTTCTCCGATCTCAGTACCCCAAGGACCTCCCTCAAATGCTCCTCATGCTGCTCTCTAGATCTCGAATACACCAGAATATCGTCGATAAATACAATCACCGACCTATCCAACATCGGCCTGCATACCCTGTTCATGAGATCCATGAACACCGCCGGGGCATTGGTGAGCCCAAAAGGCATCACCACAAACTCATAATGCCCATAACGCATCCTAAATGCTGTCTTCTGGACGTCCTCATCCCGCACCCTCACCTGATGATATCCCGACCTCAAGTCGATCTTGGAAAACCAAGATTCTCCCTGCAACTGATCAAATAAATCGTCGATCCTCGGCAATGGGTAACGGTTCTTGACCGTCAGCTTGTTCAACTCCCGGTAATCAATACACATCCAGTGTGAACCATCCTTCTTCTTGACGAACAGAATAGGTGCTCCCCACGGCAAGCTGCTCGGCCGAATGAATCCCTTCCCTAGCAACTCCTGAAGCTGCGAGGATAACTCTTGCATCTCTGGAGGTGCAAGACGATAAGGCACCTTAGCTATAGGCGCGGCCCCCGGAACCAAATCAATACCAAACTCCACTTGCCTCACAGGAGGTACTCCCGGCAGCTCCTCGGGAAAGACATCTGGAAACTCACGCACCACCGGTACCTCCTCAACTGAACTCGGTCTCTCGGAAGTCGCCCGCGTATCCAACACATACGCCACAAAACCCTTACAGCCCTGCTGTAGACACTGCCTCGCCCTAGCGGCCGAACAAAAAGCTGATCCCAAACGGGTACCCTCGCCGTACACCGAAAGAACTCCCCCACCAGGGTCTCGTACAGTCACCAGCTGACGCTCACAGTCGATAACCGCGCCGAATCGGCTCAACCAGTCCATGCCCACAATGACACAAACATCACCCATCGCAATAGGAATCAGATCAATCGGAAACTCAACCCCGAAAATCTCTAACACACATCCCCGGAAAACCTCCGTGGCACTAATCACTCTATCATCAGCTATAGAAACTCTCAGAGGCCGACTCAGTGCCTCACGACTAACACTGATATGCTGACTAAAGGCCAATGATACAAAAGACCGACTCGCACCTGAGTCAAATAACACTAAAGCAGGTACGGAATTCACAAGAAAGGTACCTACGCATAACATAATATAAGCATAACATCTCAATATTAAAAATAAATACACGAAAGGAAACATACCAGCCACAACATCGGGCGCAGCGCGGACCTCCTCCGCTGTCAGCTGGAAGGCTCTCCCTCGAGCTCTCGGCGTCTCGACCTTCACAGGCCGACTCTCTGTAGCTCTGATGGCGGCAGGAGCAGACCCCTGAGATGCTCCGCGCAACTGCGGACACTCGGCCTTCCGGTGTCCGGTCTGGTTGCAGTGAAAACACACTGCAAACCCCTTGGGGCAGTCCTTGGCCATGTGCCCCTCCTTGCCACATTTGTAGCAAGACCCCGCTCGGCAAACTCCGTCATGACCCTTGCCGCACTTTCCGCAAGTGCGGCCCTTCTGGCTCCCTGGTCTGGGATCAGCAGGCTTGGCCCGCTTGGCGGCCGGCTGCGACTGTGCCGGTCGCCGATCCCTCCCCTGAGACTCCGCCTCCTCCCTGGCCTGAGTCTCAAGCTCAATCTCCCTCTTCCGGGCATTTACCTGAAGCTCGGCAAATGTCCGGTACGAGGAGTTCGCAGCGAACTCCCGAATATCCCGCCTCAAGATGCTCAAGTAGCGGCTCATACGTGCCTGCTCAGTGGACACGTGCTCAGGCAGAACATCGCCCTCTCGTGGAACATCCTCGTGATCGCTGTAACAGACTCAGTACCCTGCTTGAGGGTCAGAAACTCCTGTGCTAAACGCTCCCTCTCCACCTGGGGAACATACTCATCCCGAAACATGGTGGTGAACCTCTCCCAGGTCACCACAGAAAGCTCAGCAGACGTATAATGCGCCGTCACAAACTTCCACCAGTCCTTCGCTCCCAAGCGAAGCTGGTTCAGCGCGAACCGGACCTTCAAATGCTCAGGAGACGAGCAAGTGAAGAAACACCCCTCAATATCAGATATCCACCTCATAGCTGCCACCGGATCCTAGGTACCATCAAACTCTGGTGGTTTTGTGTTGCTGAACTCACGGAACAGCAACGCATCCCCACCCTGCGGCCTCGCAGCAGCAATCGCTGCGGTAGCCGCTGCAGCAGCAGCCTCAGAAAGAGCGGCATAACGCTCATCAAACGTCTCAATCAATGTGGTCTTTATAGACCCAAACATCTCCGGTATCTCCGCCCTGATGGTCGCAGCCACCTCCTCCTGAATGATCCGGCGGATCTCCTCCTCACTGGTACCACTGCTCTCGGGCATCAAACGTGTCCTCACCATGATCTACCTCTGAAATACAACATACGATAAATTAGAATCCACACGAGTATGCTCACACTCGTCAACTCTTTCCTCCTTGATTCTTGGCATTCCAAAGATTCTGACTTGGGCTGCACACCGCTCCGGTGCTTCCAGTAGTACGGGCCCAATACTATTGTCCGCACCGCACCAAAATACACTCCAAGTCCTCCTCTTTGGATCCCAGGTCTCAAGTACCCTATCATGCATAGACCACTCTCTAATAGATCTCTCATAAGCCCCTCGCTGCTACCTACTCACTCTCAAGCATCTCATAGCAGCTCACCTCTCCCTAGGCTAAGATATCACAAATCAGGCCACTCTAGTCCTAATAGCAATACCTAGCCTACTCTAGCATGCGGATACATCATATCAATATCAATATCACATAACACTTAATATATAAAGGTATTTTGGGAAATCACCGTTCGGGCGCTGACTGATCGTACACACATCTCTTGCTCTGTGTTTTTCAAAAGTCTTTTACTCTTTTTGAAGATACATTTCAAATCCTCAGTTTGAGTTCAAATACGCCCGAAGGTGTACTCGAATCCCTCAAACCAAGGCTCTGATACCAACTTGTAACACCGTGAATTTCAAAATAATTTTTCGCAATATAAAAAAAAACATTTCTCATTTAATTTCATAAAAACATTAAGTTTCAAATTCCAATCTGTATCATACAAATCCCAAGATCACATAAATATATCAAAGTCCCCTGCGTGTGTACAGATCAAGCCGACGCCTTCCCACGGTCATCGCTAGTACCTGAAACAACAACACTAACACTGTAAGCATGAAGCTTAGTGAGTTCCCCAAAATACCACATAAAACACATATTAGCCACTCGAGGCTATAACTCTATGGGTCCGTGCACCCAACTCTGTGAACCCTCAGGTTCTAACTCTAGGAACCTTCCGGTTCCAACTCTGTAATCATGCACCGCATAAATCACATAGAAATAATGCAGTACAACACATGACATACACATAACATACATATACTAACACATAGCTCTGATTACCTACTCAAGGTAAAGTATAGTGAGAAGACTCACCTCACGTGTCTCGGTATCTCACGAACCCTGGAAACCCCTCGTGCTCGATCCTCCGAGCTCTAATCCTCCTATAACATCACATGACTCTAATTAACACTTTTTATCTCTAAGGTTGACTATCCCTAAGAAGTCAACACAGGTCAACGGTCAACGGTCAACTTTGACCGGACTCGGCGAGTGCACACGGCAACTCGGCGAGTCTAGACGTTCTCACCAACTCTCTAGGATTCCCTTTCTACACGTCCAGTACTCCCCCCTGACTCGACGAGTTCACCTGGCAGAAATCGCGGGGCCACCCCGACTCAACTCGCCGAGTCTCAAGAACGACTCGGCGAGTCCTAGCTCGACTCAGTCCACTTGACAACCCTCTCTAACTCGCCCTGACTCACTGAGTCAACCCCTGACTCGACTGAACCACTCACTGGCCGGTCCAAGGTAATCTTCAAGCTACTCGCCGAGTCTGCTCATCGGACTCGGCGAGTCCATGCCATGCAATCACTCAAACTTGCTTCTAAGGTCAGATCTACTCCAACAATTCATAGATCTGGCCCTCCTAGACTGATTCACCACGTAAGGTCAGATCTATATGACCATATATGAAGAATTATCATCAAATCTCACTACTCAAGGTCATAACCTCCATTGCTCTCTATAAAGCTTGATGAAGGAGGCTCTCTGGACCTCTATGGATCCAGATCCGAAGTCTCATCACTAGCAAGGGACTATTTGGCCATCCAATCAACTCAACAAGGTCACAAGAAACCCTAAAATCAATTATACTTCACAAAACAGGAGATGAGCCGAAATCATACCTTTAGATTGAAGGGCTAAGCTTCAAATCCACCGAATAGCAGTCTCCTTTGCCTCCTCTTGGCTAGAACCTCCCTCTTCTTTGCTAAACAACACACAAATGTCAAGAATGCTTTCTTTCTCTCTCAAATGGCTAAAGCACTCTAGGGTTTCTCTCTATGGACTGTTGGGTGCAAATGACGGCCATAAGGCCCTTTAAATAGGTCCCAAACCCGAGAAATTAGGGTTTCATTAAACAGCGTGGACTCGCCGAGTCCATATCCTGGACTCGCCGAGTCCAGACGAATCCCGTGTCCAGAATCGCGACCCTACTCGGCGAGTCTGAGCTCCAACTCGCCAAGTCCCCTCTCAAAACACAAAAAAAATCAAAACAATAAAATACCTGGAATCCGGGCTGTTACAGGCAGACTCCCAAGAAGAGGAAAACTGATAAAGCAACTCCTTCTCAACCACAACCCAAAAAGCAGAAGAAGCCTGCCAGGAGACTTATTCTTCAATCCTCCAGCGAGTTGGATTCAAAATACGTTCCTCCTAACTAGAAGAAAGCTCTATCATCAGACTCTGAGAACGAAAGTTCAGATGAAGAGGTTTCGGGCCGAGGGGATACTCCACCTCGCTCAGCAACTCCAGAAATTCCGGTTCGTACATTGCCTCCTTCACTTCCACCTGTTACCATTCCTGCTTCTATCCCTCCTATCTCTCAAACAACCACCTCTCAACCTTTCACTTCAATACCTATCCCCACTCCCATCGTCACAGACACAACCTCTGCTACCACTACAAAACCTACCTTCACTATTCCCAAACCACCTGTAACTGAACCTACCTTTACAACCGAACCTCCAATAACAACCGAACCCCCCGCTACTTCAAAACCCTTATCACCAACTCCTTCTACAAAAACAACCCCAATTTTGGGCGGTGAGGACTTGGAGTTTGACTCCACATACTTCAGTCCTTATCGAGTACAAAGTGAGGATGATGACGACGAGCCTATCACCAAATGTCATCTCAAAGCGGTACACGATAAACTGGAACAACTGCTTTCCTCCTATTCCTCAGGCGCTTATTCAGATGCGGCATTGAAGGCACTGTTCTCTTCAGTTGTTGCTGAACATTCAGCCTCCTTAACTGGTGCAGCCAAGGCTATTGAAGCCTCCACTTCTCAATGTCAACAGGCCTGTCAAGCTGTTGATGCATGTACAAAAGAGTGCAAGGAAGCGACTGCAAAAGTCGATAAACTAGTTTCTCAGGCTCACATCTTTTTTGATTCTTTGTAGTCCGCTGCTGCCAAGAATGATGCTACAGTTATGAGTGCTCGAAGGTTGAAGCAGCACGTCATGTTATTGAACAGGCGAATGAAGCGTTCCATGCTAATGTTAACGAACGCTTATCTCAACTACAAGTGGACTTAGCTATGGAGAAAGGGATTATGGATGAGCTTGCCAGACGCACAAATCAGCTTAAATTGCAAACACACAAGCTGCAATCTGCTCATGCTGAGATTGATGACCTCAAATCAGAGAGGGAAGTTATAAAGAGTTCTACTGTAGACGTTCACTCCATTCTTCTTCATCTCATTGAAGGTCATGATCCCCTTGTCACTATCACCACCCGAAGGCATTTAGCAGACACGCTTCGACCGGCCCTAGACGTCCTCAGTCGTATCGAGGGTGTTCTGGTGACTGGGGTCAAACCACAACAAGGGGGAGAGAAAGAGTTCAAGCAAGAGAAACAAGAGACGAACCAACCTCCTCTATCTAGTTCCAAGCCAGCTGCTGAATCGAAGGGTAATGAAGCTTCGGTCAATAACAAGGAAAAGAAAAAGAAGAAAATCGGCGAAGATGATACCAACAACGAAGATGATGTCTACGTTGAAGTTCCAAGAAAGCCTGTCCCAAAGGTTGCTTCTTCAGCAAAACAAACTGAAGAAATTTCTATGAAGGAGCGAGCTGAGCTAGAACAGAAGCGAAAGAAGGCGGAGCTCCTTGAAAAGAAAAAGGCCATGTTCCCTGAATGGACTAAAACTCGCTTCAGAGGTGTGCGATTGATGAGCCATCCGTTTTATGGCTTGAGCCAATAATGTCTTTCAGCCTTGACAACTCCAGGGATGCGCAGTTCGACATGCCAATCACTAGAAAGGCATTCGTTTTCCATTGTTTCAACTCAACTGCTACCATTCCTTCTCCAGAACCGAAGGTAGATAGGGATCTGTTAGAATTTTACCTCGATTTCGCTCAACCTCAATACCAGACATGGAGTTCGATGAAGATAACCACCTTCAAGGTGATGAAACCCTATTCAGCAGGAAAATTCATCAATGTCAAGTTTAGGGTGACTAGAGAGACCGAAGGCTCCGTTCACCACTTTTCCCTTGCTGATCTACCGAACCTCAACCCCCATGATTGGATACTCGTCAACAACATTCTTCTGTCAAATCCTCAGGAGTATCAGCTGATTATTGATCATGTCAAGCGTATGCTTGTTTGTTACATACACGAAGTAGCGAAGATGGACCAGGAAATTGCGTCTTCCATACACAAGCGACCAACGATCAAACCGTTGGGAAGAGATGGCAATGTTAACTACATGATCATGGGGAAGATTGATTCCAAGTATCACATAGTAATGTTTCTCAGGGGCGAAGGTCAAAAGTACATGTTCGCTCTTGTTGACAAGCACCTTTTCTCGATGACTTGTCTCGAGCATATCTTGGAGATTATAAAGGTGCGACCAGAACAGTGCTGCTGATAAAAAGCTGTTCGTCGACATGCTGAGGTGGTACATTTTATTCCTACATACTCATCTCGTCATCATTCCTAAATTGTTTAAAGTTATAAAGACGGTGAGGCCTGCTCAGAAGAAATAATCTCTCGCCTCATTTGACGCAAAGGGGGAGATTGTTGAGTCTAATGGATTGCGTCATGGGCTCGGTCCATAGCCTAGTTTAGTTGCCAGTATTGGGGCTGTCCAGCCATGCATTATTTTGTATTAGGGTTTAGTATATAAGCTGCATGCATGCAGACTTAGAAGATAGCGCTTTCATTATTTTCGTATTCACTTATTTTTTGAACCCTAGCTCGCCTCTATAGCGGAAGTTCTTCATCGAGCTCTGCTGAGGCGTGACTCAGTTTTGAATCATAAGCTCTTGTTTGATTCTGATCTGTGTTCATTCATAATTTATTCTTAACTGTTAGAATTCTTTTATTGTACTTGTGAAAGATCTAAACGATCTAAGAGTTTTAAACTCATCAACATTTCTGTGTGATACTTGGAATGAATCTTCCCCTTGATCATGGAATTAACATTGCTAGCTCTGCCCATCGGTTTGATCGTTGGTCGCGTGTGTATGGCAGATGCAATTTCCTGGTCCATCTTCGCCACCTCATGTATGTAGCAAACAAGCATACGCTTGACATTATCAATAATTGGCTGATACTCCTAAGGATTTGACAGAAGAATGTTGTTGAGGAGTATCCAATCATGGGCGTTGAGGTTCGGTAGATCAGCAAGGGAAAAGTGGTGAACTGAGCCTTCGGTTCCTCTAGTCACCCTAACTTGACATTGATGAATTTCTCTGTTGAATAGGGATTCATCTCGTTGACGGTGGTTATCTTCTTTGAACTCCATGTCTGGTACTGAGGTTGAGCAAACTTCAAGTAAGACTCTAACATATCCCTATCTACCTTCGGGTTTGGAGAAGGAATGGCAGCAGTCGAGTTGAAACAGTGAAAGATGAATGCCTTCCGAGTGATTGGCATATCGAACTGCGCATCCTTGGAGTTATCAAGGCTGAATGACATTATTGGATCGAGCCATAGAATGGCTGGCTCGTCAATCGCACACCTCTGAAGTGAATCTTTAGTCCATTCAGGGAACATGGCCTTTTTTTTTTCAAGGAGCTCCGCCTCCTTTCGCTTCTGTTCTAGCTCAGCTCGCTCCTTCATTGAAATTTCTTCAGTTTGTTTTTCAGAAGAATCAACCTTTGGGACAGGCTTCCTAGGAGTATCAACGTAGACATCATCTTCGTTGTCGGTATCATCTTCATCGATTTTCTTCTTTTTCTTTTCCTTGTTACTAACCGAAGCTTCATTACCCTTCGGTTCAGCAGCTGGCTTGGAGCTAGATGGAGGAGGTTGGTTCATCTCTTGTTTCTGTTGCTTGAACTCTTTATTTCCCCCTTGTTGCAGTTGGACCCCAGTCACCGGAACACCCTCGATACGAATGAGGACGTCTAGTGCCGGTCTGACCTTGTCTGCCAAATGCCTTCGGGTGGTGATAGTAACAAGTGCATCATGACCTTCAATAAGATAAAGAATGATGGAGTGAGCATATGCAGCAGAACTCCTTATAACCTCCCTCACCGACTTGAGGTCATCAATCTCAGCATGGGCAGTTCGCAGCTTGTAAGTTTGCAATTTAAGCTGATTTGTGTGTCTGCCAAGCTCATCCATAATCCCATTTTCCATAGCTATGTCGGCTTGTAGTTGAGATAAGTGTTCATTGACATTAGTATGGAACGCGTCATTCGCCTGTTCAATAGCAAGGTGTGCGGCTTCAACCTTCGAGCACTCAGACTGAAGAGTCTGTTCAAGAGTTTCTACAGAAGAAGTAACTGTAGCAGCATTCTTGGCAGCAGCAGCCTGCAAAGAATCTAAAAATATGTGAGCCTTGAAAACTAGTTTATAGACTTTTGCGGTCGCATCCTTGCACTCCTTTGTAGAGGCATCAATAGCACGAGAGGCCTGTTGACACTGAGAAGTGGAGGCTTCAATAGCCTTGGCTGCAGCAGTTAAGGAGGCTGAATGTTCAGCAACAATGGAAGAGAACAGGGCCTTCAATGCATCATCTGAATAAGCACCTGAGGAAGAGGAGAAAAGCAGTTGATACAGCTTGTCATTACCGCTTTGAGATGACGTTTGCTGATAGGCTCGTCGTCATCATCCTCGCTCTGTACTCGATAAGGACTGAAGTATCTGGAGTCAAACTCGAAGTCCTCACCGCCCAAAATTGGGGTTGTTTCTATAGAAGGTGTTGGAGATAAGGGTTTTAAAGAAGTGGGAGGTTCGGTTGTGTGAGGAGGTTCGGTTGTAAAGGTAGGTTCAGTTATAGGTGGTTTGGGAATAGTGATGGTAGGTTTTGTAGTGGTGGTAGAGGTTGTATCTGTGAAAATGGGAGTGGGAATAGGTATTGAAGTGAAGGGTTGAGAGGTGGTTGTTTGAGAGATAAGAGGAATAGAAGCAGGAATTGTAATAGGTGGAGGTGAAGGAGGCAAAGAACGAACTGGATTTTCTTGAGTACGGGAGCGAGGTGGAGTATCCCCTCGGCCCGAAACCTCATCATCAGAACTTTCGTTCTCAGAATCTGAAGATGGAGCGTTCTTGTGCTTTGGAGGAACGTATTCTGAATCCGAGTCGCTTAAGGATTGAATAATAAGTCTCCTGGCAGGCTTCTTCTGCTTTTTGGGTTGTGGTTGAGAAGGAGCTACTTTATCAGTTTCCTCTTCTTGGGAGTCTGCCCTTTGGATGGTTTGGTTACAGGTCCCTCCTTCTGCGATTCAGGTTTCTTGCCCCTTCTGGCTGGTTTGTCAGCTTCTTCAATGGAACGAAGCATTTTAGGAGTAAGCTCACGTGGACCAACTGACTTACGTTTCTTGTACTGCTGAAGAAGATTGCTTGATGCTGAGATAGAACCAAGCATGGTTTCAGGAATAGAGCCAATGTACGAGAATTTGGTAGGCTCAGTGACAATGATCTCCGTCGTATGAAAGGTGGCGATGGAAGAAAGCAAGGAATCTGCCATAATAGGGACACGATGACGATCCATAGCCCACTTGGTGATACTAGTCTAGAAACACCCACATGAAATTTCTGAGTGCTTTGACGAAGAGAGTAGACTTTGAACCAGCTGCTGCCAAATTATAGACCCATAGTCAAGGTTGAGCCCGCTGTACAGCCCATACATCACTGTCATAAAAGCCTTGCTAGCACCATCAGAACCAGCACTTCGCTCAGACAAACCCTTTAATAAGAGTGTGAACAAGCCATTCCATTGAGGAGGAAGGCATTACTTCTTGAACTTCGTGACGGTTGTTAGGGTTTCAGTATACCCCATCTGATAAAACATGGTAAATAGTTGGCCAGTAGTAATGGAGTCAGGGTTTACCAGAGACGGATCTTGTGAGAGACTGATTAGGACACATAATCGACTCTTGGAGATAGAGACCTTCTCATCGTGAAGCTCTAAGTGGATACGTTCATTGGCCTTGTCGTAGAACGCCATAGAACGACATGGGACAAGAACGACATGGGACAAGAACGACATAGGCACAATTTCAACCTTTGGCAGTGCATTGACAAGTGCCGAGTATTTGAGACACTCAACCACATATAGCATATACGGCTCATAAACGAAGGGATTGAGATTGATGATTAGGTTTTGTTGGGGTTTTATGGTGAGTAGGGGTTGACGAACTGAGGTATCATAAACAGATGAACATACTGCCATTGTAGGAGCTTGAGAATAATGATGAACAGTTGCAGAAAATAGGCGGGTTTCTTTGAGAGATTTTTGGAAGTGATAAAGGTTGAGAGAGTACCGTTCCAATTCCTTTTATACGTATAGGGAAGACAGAGAAGAATCTGGCTGAAATCTTGGATTATCTCTAAAATCGTGCCTAAATTGATGTGGGAGCAGTTGGCATGCCGAAGATGACGCAGGAGAGAGAAAAATGTTTCCCCTTTTTCACGCCTTTTGATAAAAGTCACCTTTTTCAAATCGCCAAACCATTTGAATTTCTGCTGAGTCAGCTACCTTTTCATCCCAATCGTTTCACCTTATGACACTTGAGTGTTTGTGCCTTGATAGTCTGTGTAAAACTTAGAGGTTTGGAAAATTAAAAATTCTCGTGCAAAGAGGATGGAGATGGTGTAAGAAACGAATATACCTCTGCTTATTAAAGAAAAGCGGGTCCAAGCAGACAACTCTAAACTCAGTTTGAGTAGAGTAAGGTAGCTCATGATTAGAGTGAACTTGACAGCCTGGATTGGGAAAACGTGATTGGTGTTGATCATGTTATTAAGGCTTCACTCAGAATCAGTTGAGGCTTGAGTCTATATACAACAGCATGCTTCTAGGGACACCTAACTAACGAAAAAAAAAAAATTACCTGCCGTAGATGCGTCATCGATAATCACACTTAGACAAACATAAAAACGTTTGAAATAGGGAAAATAGAAAAACAAAGAAAGTATTTTTGGGTTTTTGTGAGAATAGAATAATTGAACAGAAAAAAAAAATATTTTTGGGATTTTATTAGTAAAAAAAATATACAAACGAATACCCTTGAAACGCCTTTTTAAAAAAAATTAGCATGTTTAGAAGGACCGAACCCGAAATAGTCTGAACGCTCGGTTCATTTCGGTTCATGGACCAACTTCACCCAAAATAAACCGAACCCGAAATGGACAGAACCCAAAATAGACCGAACGCTCAGTTCATTTCGGTTCATATAGGTTCGCTCTATTTTGCTTGTTACCTTTATGAGAGCGAAGGCGATTTCGGTACAGACTCGACTTGCATCATTCCTAGGCCTTGTAAGATCTTATTGAAGCTTGCTTCAGGTAAAGCCTTTGTGAATATGTCTTCCAATTGATCAGTCGTTCTTACGAAGTGAATTTCGATGCTGCCATCTTCGACGTGATCCTTGATGAAATGATACCTCAGTGCGATATGCTTTGTCTTCGAGTGTTGCACCGGGTTGTGACAAATTCTGATTGCGCTTTCAGAATCACAGTATAAGGGGATTTTCTTCATGTTTAAGCCATAATCCCGAAGTTGACTTTGTATCCATACGACTTGAGATGTACAAGATGCTGCAACAATGTATTCGGCTTCTGTAGTGGATAACGAAACACAAGATTGTTTCTTTGATTGCCAACTGACTAATTTTCCATCCACAAATTGACATCCTCCTGTGGTGCATTTTCGATCCAATCCACAGCCACCCAGATCAGGATCTGAAAATGCTTGCACGAAGAATCCGGAGTTGGCTGGATACCATGGACCTAGAGAGGAAGTTCGCTTTAGATAGCAAAAGATGTTCTTCACTGCTTGAAGATGAGGTTCTCGAGGGTTGGCCTGAAATCGAGCACAATAACAGACAGAAAACTTGATATTAGGTCTACCGGCTGTGAGATACACTAAAGACCCGATCATCTGTCGATACAGCATTGTATCAACTGCTGGTTTCTCCAATGATGGTGTGAGTTTCGTTCCAAAAGCCATCGGCACTTTTACCTTGGAGTCTGCCGTCATTCCAAACTTGGTAAGTAAAGTTTTGGTATATGCTTCCTGATTAATAAAAATGCCTTCGGGTCCCTGTCTAATATTCAATCCAAGAAAGAAATTAATTGGACCCATTGAGCTCATCTCAAACTTAGTTTCCATCAACTTTCGGAATTCAGCTGTTAAGTTAGGATTCGTAGAGCCAAAGATGATGTCATCAACGTAAATTTGGACTATCATAAGGTGGTTACCATCTCGCTTACGGGAGAAGGTTGGGTCAACCGAACCCTGTTTAAATTTAGAAAATTTTAAGAAACGAGTAAGAGTTTCATACCATGCTTTGGGAACTTGTTTCAGGCCGTAGATAGCTTTGTCGAGGATATAGCAGTGATCAGGATACTTCTCGTTCACAAATCCCGGCGGTTGCTCAACATATACGGTGTCTTCAAGTTCACCATTGAGGAAGGCACATTTGACGTCCATCTGATAGACTTCAAAGTTCTTATGAGCAGCGTACGCTAGAAAGATACGATCATATTCCAATCTAGCCACTGGAGCGAAGTTTTCTTCATAATCGATTCCCTCTTCCTGACAATATCCTTCGACCACCAGCCTAGCTTTATTACGAATGATATTTCCTTCTTTGTCCATCTTGTTTCGGAACACCCATTTGAGACCGACAACCGAAGCATCCTTTGGTGTTGGAATAAGACGCCATACCTTGTTTCGTTCAAACTCATTTAGCTCATCCTGCATGGCTTGAACCCAGTCTGAATGATCAAGATCCGAATTAACAGTCTTTGGCACGATTTTAGACATGAATGAATTGAACATACATAACTCGACTTTTGAAAATAGAGCAGCCTGTTTCTCTTTGATTTGAGATCTTGTCAACACCTTTTCAGAGGATTCCCCAATAATTTGAGTCTGGGGATGATCTTTGGTCCATTTCACAAGTGGAGGAAACTTTGAATCATAGTTGGGATCCAATTCAGCATTGATTTCTTCTTTGAGTTCAGATAAATTGGCATCTTCACTAATTGTTTTCTCCCCCTCGAAGAATGATTCCTGTTCAGGAACAGCATTTGTACCTCCTTCATTTGTTGGAGTTTCAGTGGAGGTGGATGTATTTTTTGATGAATCCTCCCCCTGGAAAGAAGAACCTTGATCATGATGAGCAGAAGAACCCTCCCCCTCGACAGTACGATGGTCACCAGAAGGTTCTCTTCCGTCTACACTTTCGGTTCCTTTGGATTGATCATCAGCCATTTTCCTAGCAGCATCATCTACAACTTGTTTTATGTTGTCAACTTGGTTGTGTTTCGCAGTTGATTCGGAGTCAATTGATTTCTAAGGCTCATCAAACAAGAGCATGAATTGGTCGAAAAGATTTGAGATGGAGATAGTAACCTGACCATTCTTTGGAAATATGTCTTGTGATGCATCTTCGGTTGTTCTTAACTGTGACAACCAGAAATTTCCATTCGGTCAAACCCTAAAAGTCAACCACTTCATATCATAAGTTAATGTCATTATTTCTTATTTTTAAGAAATATAAAGTTTGTTTGATTATTTTAATATTATTTTTAAATGATCGGGTGAAAGAAAGTGTCGTGTCGGGTTTTGATTTTTAGAAACCGCAAACACCTCGCGTCTTAGAAGTTCCCGGCAAAACTATTTTGTTTGGGTTGAAAAATCAACCCAAGAATCCGTAAACTCATGCTTATCCATGAGTTTACTCCCTAAGTCTAGTGATTATGTGCTTACTCCCCATTATTCCAAAAGAGTAAACTCCAAAAGAGTAAACTCCAAAAAGGCTTTCAAGTATCATCCTAAATTTGGTTCCAAATCTTCAATGTTGTAAGTGTTCTAACCATTTCAAGTTAGTAAAACACTTAATCTAGTGTTTGTACATCTAATCATCCACTCATTTATGTATTTTGTCTAGATTTCCAAAACACCAGGAACACCAAGAACACACACTAAGCGTTCTTGGATTTTTAGCTCAAATCAAGCCTCCTAATAGTAAGTGCTTCCATCCTTGAGTGTTATCAAGATACTATTACATTTAAACATCAAGAAAATGTGCCAAGAGCACATGGTTAAAGGTGTTCACGGTCCAAGAATGTTCTTGGGCCGTAAACACCAAGAAAGGCACAAATGGTGCCTAAGTCCCTAATCTAATTCCTAGTTTGTTATATAAGCCATCCTTGACATGTTTAAACCTTTCCTTATTGTGTTTAAGCCTTGAAAAACATCAAACACCGAAATTTATAGGTGTTTACGGTTTGGGGATCTCCCAAAACCGTAAACACCCTAAAGTGGGTTTAAATGGGTCATTTTCCTTCGTTAGGCCTAAAAACTAGCTTATACATATACCTAGTTGTGTTAAGGACTTGAAAACATGGCAATACCCTTTTCCATAAGGGTCTATGGTAGTAAACCCAAAGGGAAATGTCCATGAGTCCATAAACTCCTCCAAGGAGTGTCTTTGTTGCCCTAGTCCCTTCCAAAGGCCAAACCACTTAGTAGAAATGCTTCAAAGGGCTTGTTAAACCACAAAACAACACATGGTCAATAGGAGTAGATTTTACGACCATAAACTCTAGAGTTTACTACCGTAAACTCCCTAGGTTATGACCATCAAAACCGTAAACTCCAAGGGAGTTCACCCTTGAACTCCAAACACCCTAGGTTTGCCCTACCAACACTTAGATGCAATCCTTGTGATCTTTAAAACTTGAAGCAAAGTGTTTTCATGTTCTAGAGTGTCCCAAATTAATTTATTAGTTATAAATTGGCTAATTAGTTATATATATATATATATATATATATATATATATATATATATATGTTCATTATATGATAACTAGGGTCGTGTGTGTGAACAAGTCTCCGTTTGTCACCTAGCATCGTACCCGACACTCAAATCCAATCCACTCAGCAAAAGTGAGTTCATACCCCTTGATCAAGGGTTTAAATTTTTTAAATGCTTATATGGGTGAATACAAGTCAAATACTTATAGTTATTACATCAATAACATGTGATTAATAACTACAAAACCAGTGATTTCCTTATTGTTCAAATTGTTTATCAAACTGTTTTGCTTCAAACTGTTTTACAAGTTCTTATACTTATCAAATACATTTGCTGAAACTCTGTTTTACTTATTATCAATTGCATGTCTAGGTATGTATAGTTATATAAGAAATGTTTAAAGGACTTATGAAGGCTATCTACCCTATTTCCTTTTCACGCTTGAGATGTGGTCTGGTGGGATATCGGGTACCCGTCCGAAGGTCGTTTAAATATTAGTTATATATCATGTGTACATATTTAGTCATAAAAGGTCCTTCCAGTTCATTCAGTACCCTTGGGTAGCAAGGGTATACATCCGTGTTCATACGTACCAGTACATCGCTAGTAAGTTACCATAGGGGTAGCACAGGAGGATACTATTATTATTACTAGAACAATGAAAATCCAATGAGTCAGTTCATTCCTGAGTCAATACTTGCTAAATAGAGAAAGAACACTCATTACAGCTAGTACACACAGTACATTGCTATACATGCTAGATAGAGAGAGAACACATATTACAGCTAGCACACATAGAACATTACAGTACACTACTATAATATTACATAGATATGTTTACATGATTACGCTTACATGAGTACGTTTACATAGATACGTTTACATGAGTGTGTTTACATATACGATAATAGGACATACATCATTAGGTGCTATAGCATAGAACAAGTTCAGCATCTAACTATAACGATGAATCAAAACGCATTGTGATAGTTATATTGGGTATACATGATCATAGTAATGTGGATGTTCACGACGTGCAAATATGCAGGGGTCGTGTAAATGTCCCAAAATCCCTTTGACAAGGGGGAGTCTAGCCTAGGATCTAGCCATCACATTAGGCCTTATCCCTCAAATAAGGTAATAGGAGTACAGAGGTAGTCACTTATTACAAATACTACAATACTTATAAGAATTACCCTAGATTTAAGGTAATTAGTACGGTTGTAGTACGACACTACACCATAGTACTATCTCATTTTCCCATTTACATTCACTTCGTGAATATGCACACGATGCAAGGTAATGTAGAATCTATATTTTTGGTTAATGATATTCTGAATTGGGGAAATCACGCACTCTATCAAGAGACATGCACACAGACACTAGATGCCTTGGTAAAAGCCTACAGTTAGCAGGAAACATAGGGTTTTCTAGGAGAGGTCAAACATTATACAAAACATCTTACCGAAACATCTTACAAACGTTTTCTTACAAACTCAGACAGTAATATACTTATCATCTTACCAGCATTAAGCTGATACTCACTTTCAAAATAACTTGTATTCTCAGGTCACCACTAGAGAGGTACAGGTGTCAGGCTTTTGAGAAGATGGAGTTCGTTCAAGACTCATCTGTTATTTTTGATATGTATATTTTTGGTGTCTATAAATTTGACAGAACACACATGTATGAAATTATATTATTAATGCAATGGATGATGTTGTTGCTTGTTTACTATTATTCATTGTTTGTGATACTATACATGACGTCCTCCGCCCCAGAATGTTTCCACCATTCATGGTTTTGGGGTGTGACATTAACTTCTTAACATAACTATCGTCAAAAGTCACATAGTATGTTTCTTCAATTTTCTTTGAGCGTTTATTGAGAACTCTATATGCCTTGGAGTTCAAGGAGTAACCCAAGAAAATTCCTTCGTCTGCCTTAGCATCGAACATGTTTCGATTCTCTTTGGAGTTGAAAATAAAGCATCTAGAACCGAACACATGAAAGAATTTCACGTTTGGTTTTCGATTATTCAGAATCTCGTAAGGAGTAATGGAGAACCGTTTATTCAAGTAAGATCGATTCTGAGTATAGCAAGCAGCCGCAATTGCATCAGCCCAGAAGTATAATAGCAAGGATGCGAAGCAAAACCTGGTGCGAGCAACTTCACACAAGGATCGATTTCTCCTTTCAACAATGCCATTTTGTTGTGGAGTATAGGGGGCTGAGAAATTGTCAGTTGTCCCCTTTTCAGCAAGAAAACTTTCAAAATCTTTTTTTTTGAATTCCAGACCATTACCGCTCCTTATATTACGAACAATCTTTCTGAGTTGTGTTTCTATCTGTTTAATGAAGAGCTTGAGCTTTGTAATAGCTTTAGACTTTTGCTTGAGAAAGAAGGTCCATGTGAACCTTGAGAAATCATCTACTATAACCAGAATATATTTGTTTCCTCCAATGCTTTCGATGGACGATGGACCACATAAATCAATATGAAGTAACTCCAATGGTTCTATTACCTTAGTGTTGATTATTGAAGGATGGCTCTGCCAACTCTGCTTTCACATTTCACACGCTGCACAGTGATGTTCTTTATCGAATTTCAGAACTGGCAGCCCTCGAACATGATCACCTAAAACTAATTTGTTGATGTCTTTGAAGTTCAGGTGTGAGAGTCTTCTATGCCATAAACAACTTTCGTCAGAGTGCGCCTTTGAGAGTAAGGAAATTGTTGGTTTACCTCTTATCGGATTGAGGTTCAGTGGATACATTTCTCCTTTTCGCTTGGATCTTAATAGAACATTGCTTGATTTCTTCTCGATAATTTCTAAGCCTTCATCATCGAAAGAAACTTTTAACCCGGTACCAACCACCAGTTGTGATACACTGATGAGATTGTGTTGGAGCCCTTCAACATATGCTACCTTCCTTATGGAGAATTCTCCATTAGTGATCATTCCGTAGCCTTTCATAGTTCCAAACGAGTTATTGCCATACTTTACAATGCCACCATCTTTGAGAGAGCGAAACTCCCTTAGTTCCTCCTTCCTTCCTGTCATGTGACGCGAGCAGCCACTGTCAATGTACCATTCTTTGTCAAACTGCTCGTCACATATAACCTGCAAAAAGTAAAGCAAATTTAGGAACCAAAAGTTTCTTGGGTCCTTGTGAGCCTTTTACAGGACATGGTATAGTAAGAGAAATATCAACCATATATGTGCGTTTAATTAAAGTGGTTTCATCTTTTCTTTTGATGGTGAAAACTTTAATTTTTGTTGATTTAGGTGGGCTAGGGCATTTGACAGAAGGACTGGAATTTAGGGATTTGGAATTAGGAGAGACGTTAGGTTGTTGGTTTTTGTGATCAGTCTTGTAGGCTAGAGGACCAAAACCTTTCTTTCGGTTGAAGTTCGATGAGGGACCAAAACTTCTCTTTTGGTTGGAGTTGGATGAGGGACCGAAACTCTCCTTTTGGTTGGAGTTGGATGAGGGACCGAAACTTCTCTATCGGTTAGAGTTGGATGAGGGACCCAAACTCTCCTTTCGGTTGGAGTTGGATGAGGGACCGAAACTCTCCTTTCGGTTGGAGTTGGATGAGGAACCGAAACTTCTCTTTCGGTTAGAATTGGATAAGGGACCGAAACTCTCCTTTCGGTTGTAGTTGGAAGATGAACCAAAACTACCCTTTCGGTTGTTCATGGATGTAGGACCAAAACTCTCCTTTCGGTTCTTATCGTAGATGTGCTTCAGGTTCCTTGAGTTTTCTTCCAATTTAGACTTTCTTTCAATCCTTACAAAATCAAGATTCTGAGAGTTCCAAAATCGCTTTCTTTCGGAGAGATTCTTCTTGTATCTTACTTTTCATTGATGCTTTCGATCAGCGACCTGTTTTGGATTTCTATGAATGTTGGCCTTTCTTTTGGAAGCATGAGCACAACATTCACTCTTTGTTGAAGAAGAATCACTCGTGGTTTGCATCGGTTCATCCGCAGATGGTTTAGATCTACTTGTGCTCGGAACATCATACTTTGTAGGCTCATTTAGTGGTTCACGTATATATCTACCTATCACTCTCCTTGAAATTTTCTGAGAAAGACCCTTCGTCTCATCTGCGTTGTTGATAGGAGCTGACCAAAAGAACTCATCACATCGACCAGCATTGTCTTCTTCTACCATTGCAGTTAACTCTACAGTTCGTTGTTGAGTGACTCCTGGCACAGTGTAGACTTGATTTGGGGTAGTCTGAACCTTTTGGTACACAACAGCTTTAGCTTTGAGAACTTTGGACTTGTCGGTAGAGGAACGAGCGAACTCAACAGAGTTTTCAGAAATAAGATTCTTATTGGTTTTTGGTTCATTATTGGCTAATTCAGAACAGTCTACCAAATCTTCTACAGAAATTTCACTCATATCATCATCCTCATTAAGTTCATACGTATTTTCAACATCAATTTTGTTTTCTGAACTTAAGTTGGCATTCAATGAGTCAAATTTTTGTATAGTTTCGGCTCTCAGTTTCAATCTATCATTTTCATCTAGTAGATTTTTGAGTATGTCCTTGTGGTCCTTGGACTTTATATAAGATTCAATTTTGTCTAGACCTATCTTATATGTTGGAGACACTTCGTCAGAGGACACAAGACTTTCACAGTTGTATGCTTCTGCATCGATTTCATCCTCCTTTAATTCAAGGAAAGGTAAAATCATACGATGAATTTTATTCATACGATGAGTAATGTTAAAATAAAGCCTCTTAGCAATTAAACAAAAAACGTTTCTCTGTTTGAGAAGTTTAAGATTGTCTCTTTGCAAATAAAGAGAATCATCTTTTGATCTAATTAATTCCTTTTCCTTTTGCTCGATCCACATTCTTTGTTCCTCACTCTTTGATGAAATCCTGCTGATTTGATCAGTTAGGTTAGAATTCGTGACACGGGTTTGGGTGAGACTACTACTTATGCAAGAGAATTTTGACTTCAAATTATTTAATTCCTTTTCATAATTATTAGCAGGTATTTTTAAAGAAGAAAGAATATATTGTACCTTTTTGATCAATTCATCACACTCATTGATCTGAGCACTGACAGGGTTGGCAGCGAATCATCTGTCCTCTCGCTCTCTTTCTTCTTCAACTCCCCCATCAGTTGTGTATCCTCTCATTTGGGACACACCCTCGGTCACTGCAAAGCATCTTCCCATTGACTGTTCAGCTTTTGCCATCATTGCTTTTCTGTGAGTTGGCTTCCTAACTTCATCATCCTCCGAATCTGAAGACCAGACTTCCACTCCTCCAAACTCGTCACTATTGGTTGAACCCTACACAATTAAAGCATTCATAGTAGAGTTATTAACAACAGACTTTCTTTTCTTTATCTCCTCCAATCTTCTCAGGAGGCTCGCTTCCTCATCATCTTCTCCTGTCTTCTCTTCTTTCTTTCTCAGCATGCAGTCTTCGCAAAATGATTTTTACCTCCACAGTAATGTCAATCAAATCCTGAGTCGCCTCCAATTTTATCTTCCTTCTTTGACTCTACGGATTTTGATCCCATCTTTGGTTCCTCCTTGACGCGTTCGGCGCTATAACTTCCCTGCCAATTTCGGTTTTTGTTGGCTGGGAATTTCTTCTTGATGAATTTTCTGGGGTTTGACACCATCATTGCATATTCTTCACCGGTTAGATCAAAGTCAGCAAGATCTAATTCCTCTTCTTCTTCAATCGAACTTTTTCCTTTGGAGACAAGAGCTAGAGAACCAAGACCCGAAACTAAATTTGTTTCCTTCAATAAGGCATTCTCATGGGATTTCAAAATACCCACAAGATTTGCCAAAGAGTATGACTTGAACTGTTCCTGAGCTTTGACAGTTGACACAACGGCCATCCATTCAGGTCTGAGACCGTTCATGAAAGTGACCTTTTGCTCAATCACTTTTTTTTCAATACCATGCTTAATCATCTTGCTCAAAAGATGATTGAAACGATTTAAAGTTTGGATAATCTTTTCTTCAGGCTTTTGCTTAAAATTACCAAACTCTGATAACATGTGGGTTTGAATAGAGTGTTCCAAATATTCATCTGCGGAATACAATTCCTTCAATCTATCCTAGATCTCCTTGGCTGTAGCACAGGAACTTACCAAATGAAATGTATCCGATTGCAGCGCAAACCTTATCATCCTTAGAGCTTTGATGTTGCACTGAAACTTCTCTTTTTCATCCTGAGGAATCTTTTTGACGTCATTAACAAGCTGATTGTATTCTTCCCGCGCTTTAACAATCTTTGACGTGCTAGAATGAGCGAATGGGCCTGAAGTGATTGCTTCCCAGATTATATACCCATTATACAAGATCGGTATTCAAAGTGATGCGTCCAGACTTCATAGTTTTGCGTATACAAGATCGGTATTCTTGTTGTAGACCCTATGATGTTTGAGATATTTATCGAATTGGTTTGAGAATCGTCCATAGATATTCTGAATACTTTTGATCGAAAACCTGTAAAAGATCACACTTGTAATATTTCGATTAGGGTTAGATTAACAATTAATGAGATACGCCAATAAGGAATGACGGCTCAATAAATATCAATCAATGCGGAATAAAAACCCTATGAATTTCTTTGACAAAAGAGGTGTGTATAGATTACATAGTATCCTGCTCTGATACCAATTGATGAGTTCAAAAACTCTTAGATCGTTTAGATCTTTCACAAGAATGATAAAAGAATTCAAACAGTTTAAGAACAAATTCAGAACGAACACAGAACATAATCAAATATTAGCTTATGATTCAAAACTAAGTCACGCCTCAGCAGAGCTCGATGAAGAACTTCCGCTGTAGAGGCAAGCTCGGGTTTACAAGCTATGAAAACGAAAACAATAAAAGCACTTACTTCAAAGTCTGCATGCATGCAGCTTAAATACTAAACCCTAATAGAAAATAATGCACGGCTGGACAGGCCCAATACGGGCGTTTAAACTAGGCTATGGACCGAGCCCAAGACGTAATCCATTAGACTCAACATTAGTAATTAAGATTTTATGAATCCAACAACCCTATACGGCCCTTCAAACAAGATTCCCTGTACTCTACGTAGCCAAGAAGTAGTATAATTAATAATAATACATATATTAGGAGCTTGTTGATATAATTCTATTTCCTCTTTCGAGGATACGAGTTCTCTGTAGAATTTAGCTCTAATACCAAATCTGTCACTCCCCCAACTGAAGCGGCGGAACATGACGGGCTATTCGACTAAGTTTGGGGATCACAGGTAAAGAGAATATATATTTCAAAAGTACAATAATAAACAAAACACCATTTCTATTCCATGTTAATTTTTTCATACAAGGTTCTTAAAAATAATAGTATACTACATGAATTACCTTAAACAGGTAAGCAGACACAACAAAAAGTAGTAAACTAGATTGCTTGAAACACATGACTATCCGCTGCCTGAATTTGCTTTATTACTGATTCATTAAGAATACATATATTTTTGAGGGTCAGCACAAGGTTTTTGAGAGTTATAGGTTTTTTTTCGACAACAATAATGATACTTTTAAAAGCGTTCAAAAAGTATTTTCTTTATAAACCAAATTTAAATCAACTTTGAAAAATGAAAAGATGTGTTGGTATAATTAAATCTTTGCTTAAAACTGTTTTGAAAAAAATCAAATTTATGAGTTGTAGTAAAAGAGATAGAGAGAGAGAGAGAGTGTGTGTGTGTGTGTGTGTGTGTGTGTGATTCGTGTTAATGCTTATAGTAAGTTCTCTAACCCAGCTATGTCACTGAATGTAACATGCTACAACGCTTCATTGGACATCGTAGTAATGATAGAAGACACTTATCACCCGCTTCGATTGCTTGGTTAAGGTTGTAGCTAGTAACCGCATGTGGGGATGTCAACTCCTTATAAATCTATACATATGTATCTTGCTTCGAAGATTAACGGTTATAGTAGTGTGGGTATGATAAGTGCTTAAACTTATCAAATGAATATTGTCTCACTAAAAAATCCTTAACCAAGGTATGTGAATAGCTCTCAGCCTTAATTTAAAAGTGGATAGAGTTACTAGCCACAATAAATTGTATAGAGTTTATAAAAGCCGAGTATATCTGGTATGTATGTATAGTATAAAGTACTCACTTTTATAATGAGGTATGTATCAAGTAATGTACTTGTATAAGCTTTATAAATTGACATACTTGGTAATAGTTTGAATCCTTGAAATACTACAAGGTTTATGACATGTTATTTATGACATACAAGTCACATAAAATCATAGGTTTTGTACCAAGATGACATATGTTATTTTTAATAGTTGTATCATTTTATCAACAAAACGTATGAAAATATAGAAGTTTAAAGATAGTTAATGTTTATTACATATAAATGTTAAATCGATTTTTTGTAAACTAGTTATAGTTTTTACTTAAAATAATAAAATTTTATTATTTTATGAATTTTTCTTGGGTAACAAGATTTTCTTGTTTTTGATCTTCTTCTTCTTCTTCATCTTATTGGATCTTGAAGATTTGAGATAAAAAAACAACATCATTCTTCACTTTTTCAACTTTGCATTTTTGAATCATATCCTTTGGAGTTTGATACATTTGAACATCATGGATTGAAGACTTTCTATAAGGCACCAGTCCTTCAAATGAATCACACAAACACAAACAATCATTGGTTTCAACTCCAATTGAACAAAAGACTTTCACAAATTCATGAGAATCGCATTGAATCCGCTTGTCTTGAAACTCAACAACACCATCAACATGTTGAACTTCTTCAAGTACATCTTTATGAACTTTTGGAACATCTTCAACAAATTCAAAATCATGAAGATCACTTGAATCTTTAATCAGAGAAACATATTGCTTTCTAAACAATAATTTTCTCTCCCTCTCCCTTTATTTCCATCCCATACTAACATATTCATTGTTATTTCAATCAGAATTTTGTTCTTATAAAGAGGTTAAAAGATTAATTTTCCTGAATCATCTTTGTTGTTCCCATAACAAATTAAAGTGTTCCATGTAATTAATCAACTTTTCAACAATAATCCATAATATTTTTCTACATTGACTTTGTACTTGACATCTTCAATCATCACGATCCAAGAATCATAATCGAAACATACCATATTTGATCAACTAACAAAAATATCAGAAGAACTTGGATATTTCTAGAGAGAGAAAGTGAATTTGAAAGAAATCTCTAGAGAAAGAAAGTGAATTTGAATGAACTTCAGGAGAGAAAGAAAAATTGATCAAAATTATAGAGAGAGAACGAAAAAATCACATGAATTCTATAGAGAGAAAGCGAAAATCTCATCAATTATTGAGAGCAAAAATCGAATTTGAATCAAGATCAACAAATTAATTCAATTTCTAAACCAAAAACTCTCTCAAAGAAAGAAAACATACAAGATGAACATTGATTAATGATTCATCGAATAAAAAATTGTCTTCATGGATCAATTTCATGAAAACTTCAATCACCTGCTCTGTCACACCCCAAACCAGGATGGCGGAAACGTCTGGGGGTGGATTACTTCATCAATAGTATCACAACATAATGTAGAATTCTGATCAAAGCAAACACAAACATCATAAATATAATTGAGAATTTTACATTGTTTCCAAGTCTCGTATGTTTCAAAACCAATTACATTATGATGACAAAAATGAATAATACAACGTCGTAACGTCCCATCCTCAAAAGCCTTGTGACTACCAGTTTAATCGTTTCCTGAGAATACAAGTAGTTTTGAAAAGTGTCAAAAATTAAGTTGGTGAGTTCATAAGAGTTTTTATATGGATAAAAATCTGAAGCTCTATCCTTGTAAAAAAATGATAGTATCTGTTCCCAAAAAATCCATTATTTTCTTAAAATGAGTTGTAGTCTTAAAACCCTATGACCAAAAATGTGTAAGTAGTTCAATAATTAAAATAGTATCACGTAGTTTTATTCTTATATAAAATCATTTGAATGCATGTTTGTGACATCCCCAAAATCTCGGCCAGAAAAGACCGATTTTCATTTATGCTATTAAAATAATTTCAGAGTAAATCCTTTTGATTTGAAAGAGTTGTGGAATTTGTTCCCAAAAACAAAATGTGATAAAACAATGTTTACCAAAGCATTTCATAAAAGAAATGTATTTTCATTATATAATCAAAACTCGGGATGTCATGTTCCGATACAGACCATAAAGCATAAACGATAACATTACAAGTCATTCAACAAATATATACATATACAGACTTGTAACCAAAACAACTTGATGGTTCATCCATCTTATGCCCTTGCGCCACTTCCTGTAATACAAATAAACTGAGTGGGTCAGGCTTGGGAGCCTGGTGAGCATATAGGGTTTTCAACCCACAATAAATAATTATGTTTAATTTCCACCAACCAACAATAACCAATTACCCATTCCCGTTATTCTCACTTTACGTCCCTAAGACAACTAACATAAGGGACCTATTCTAAGAATATTTCATCGGGGCGACAACACATTCTTCGGGGGTTCCTCAGCAATATAAGTCAAATAAGGCAACCATCAGGGGGATGGAATACAGCGAATCAACACCCAAGTTCATTAACACCTACAGGTTATGAGCCTGCTAGCGTTCCACTGGACTGTCTAGAAAAGTCTGTGGTCGTCATCTAAATTCCGCTAGATGACTGGATCAAAACAACATCAAGGCCTCTCATCTGTTTATTACACACCAACTATCTACCCATGTTCTACCCAACATATTTGTTGGGTCGTGTTTTGTATTAAGTGTTGCGTCTATTGGGCTCGTTAGCTAGTCAGTTTTTGTATCTCCGGTATGGGCCTGTCCATCCGTGAGTATAGTAGGGTTTTATTATAAATATAGGTGCTTGCATGCATCTTAGAAAAACGATAGTAACGACAGAAAAGAAAGAATAAATTGATCAAAGAAGTTTTTATTATCGTTCTCGTAACCCTAAATCCTCTACAGCGGAAGTTCTTAATCGAGCTCTGCTGAGGATTGTTTGAATTAATCATTCGACACATTGTGATTCAATCTTTTCTTGTTTATTGTTTTATGTTCTTCGTACTACCTGTCACAAAGATCTAATCGATCTTCAAGTTTGTTTTATAACTTATCAATTGGTATCAGAGCAGGAGGCTGTGTAATTCATACACTTCTTTTCTGTGAAAAAGGTTGCGATTAGGGTTATTCCGCATTTACTGATATTTATTGAGCTGTCATCCCATAATTGACGTAACTCAACATTTATTTGTGTTGCCCTAATTTAATATATTACAAGTCTGATCTTTTAAATAGGTTTTTCGATCAAGCATGGACGAGTCACAATCTAATCCCATTAACATCTCAAACAGCATTGGATCAACGACAAAGATTCCCATCCTTTACACCCAGGATTATGAGGTCTGGGCACATCACTTTGAAGATTATGTCATCAGATCTGAGGACAATGGATATCTAATCTGGGAAGCAATCGTATTTGGACCATTCGCTCATTCAGCAACTTCAAGAATTATTAAAACTCAGAAGGAGTATAATGACCTTTTGAAAGATGTTAAAGATATTGCTCAAGATGAAAAAGATAAATTTCAGTGCAATATTAAAGCATTGAGACTAATCAGATTCGCTCTTCAATCTGACACTTTCAGGCTGGTGAGTTCATGCAGCACTGCCAAAGAAATATGGGATAGGCTGCGAGAGTTATATTCTACGGACGAAGATCTCGAGCATTCCATTCAAACCTTGCTTTTGTCCGAATTTGGTGAATTCAAGCAGAGTCCTGAAGAAACTGTAACTCAGACGTTCGATCGCTTCAATCATCTTCTTAGTAAGATGATTAAACATGATATTGAAAGGAAGTTGATTGAACAAAAGGTTACATTTTTGAACGGTCTCAGATCTGAGTGGAGGGCGGTTGTGTCCACCGTTAAAGTGCATGAGCAATTCAAATCTTACTCTTTGGCGAAACTGGTAGGGATTTTGAAATCCCAAGAAAAGATTGTGTTACAGGAGAAAAATGTGGTTTCAAGCTTTGGATCATTGGCCCTTCTATCCAAAAGCAAAGCTGTGATGGAAGATGAAGATCTCAACCTAGAGGATTATGACCTTACCTCTGAAGACTATGCAATGATGGTCTCAAACCCAAAGAGGATCATCAAGAAAAGGTTCCCTACAAATAAGAACCGAAATTGGTAGGGAAGTTACAGTTCTGAAAAGGTTAGGGAAGAACTGAAGGTAGAAGAACCAAAGAAGGAACCGAAAGCTGAAGGAGATTCGGGTGTGAGCTGCTATTATTGTGGAGGAAAGAACCACTATGCCAAAGATTGTGTTCTCAAGAAAATGGTAGAAAAGGATGAGGAGAAAGATGAAGAAACTGTGCTGTTGAAAAAGCTGGAAGAGATCAAAAGAAAGAAATCAACTGCTAACCCCTCTATGAATGCTTTAATTGTGCAGGGTTCGGTAGCGGATGATGAGTTCGGTGGTGTGGAGGTCTGGTCAACCGATTCTGAAGATGATGAAGTCAGGAAGCCATCTCATGGAAAGGCCTATGTTGCGAAAGGTGAAGGGAGCGGTGGAAAGTCTTTAATGGTGTCAGACGTGTCTCAGATGAGGGGATACAACACAGATGGAGGGAATGAAGCCACAAAGGAGCGAGAGTACTTGTGCTTCACCGCAAAACCTCTCAGCATGCAGTTTAACGAGCTTGATGAATTAATCAAGAAGGTACAATCAGTTTTTGTTTCATTCAAAGTCCCACAAAGCTCATATGAAAAAGAACTAAAAAATGTTAATTCAAGAATCTCTCATCAAGACAGCAGTTTAACTCAAACACGGGTCACCAATTCTAACCTAACTGACCAAATAAGCAGGGTATCTTCAAAGAGTGAGGAACGGAGGATGTGGATCGAGCTAAAGGAGTCGGAGTTAATCAAATCCAAGGATGAAAACATTTATTTACAAAGAGACAATTTAAAACTTTTAAAACAGAGAAATGTCTTTTGTTTAATTGCTAAGCATCTTTACACTAATATCACTTAACTTCATTTAAACTGTGAAATAGGGCAGAAAATTCATCGCATGATTTTGCACTTCCTTGAGTTTAAGGAGGATGAAATTGATGCTGAAGCATATAACTGTGAAAGTGTTATTTCGTCTGAGGATGTTAATCCGACATATATGTATGGTCTAGACAAAATCGAATCTTTCATAAAGTAAAACTAAGAACCGAAACCATACAAAAGTTTGACTCATTGAATGCCAACCTGAGCTCAGAAAATAAAATTGATGTTGAAAATGCATCTGAGCTTAATGAGGACGATGATATGAGTGAAATTTCTGTTGAAGACATAGTTGACTGTTCAGAGTTTGTCAAGAGCGAACCCAAAAACCACAAAAATCTTATTTCAGAAAATTCTATGGAGTTTGCTCGTCTGTCCCAACAAAAGTCCCCGATCCTTGAAGAAAAGGCTGTTGTATATCAAAAAGTTAGGACGACTCCAAATCAAGTGTATAAGGTCACAGGAGTAACCGAACATCAGACTGCTGAACTCACAGCCATTTAAATGAAGACAATGTTGATGGTTGTGATGAGTTCTTCTGGTCCGCTCCTATCGACAATGCTGACGAAACTGTTGGTCTGTCTGAACGGACGTCCTGGAAAACCAAAGGAAGATATGTACCAGAGCCTCTGAACAAGCCCGATAACTTTGACATGCCAAGTAATAGTGGTACAAAAGATGTTCCTGAAGAAAAAGGAGATCTTGCAAAAGAAGTCACTCCTTCAAGCGAAACTTCGTCAGTTCAAAGTGAACCTGCTGACAGAAAGCAAAAACAAAAAGCGAATATCCATCGCCAGCCGAAGCAGGTGAGAAATCAAAAACAGCAAAGGAATCAGAGATACAAGAAGAATCTCTCTGACAGAAAACAGTTCTGGCAATCTCAAAATGCCCATTTCTCTTGTCATGACAGAAGTTTAAAGTCAGAGAAAAACACTGTTAGGTCACAAGAAAGTCATAACAACCGAAGAGAGAGGTTCGGTTATGAAGGTCAAAACAACAAAAGGTTCGGTTCAGAAAACACTATCTACCAAAAGCAGAGGTTCGGTTCCGAGAGCAAAAGAGACCAAAGATCTAGGTTCGGTCCCACTAATGATCAAAAACAAAAGGGTCACTTAGAATCTCAAGCCAAGAAATCATCTCAGTCTAATTTCTCTCGTTCTTCTTCTTCTAATTCTTCTAATTCCTCTCAACCTCATTCTAAATTCAACTCTGATCACACTCAAAAACCTAAATCATCAACAGATATGAAAGGAAAATCAAAGTTTTCATCAGTTGAAACAAATCAAAATAATCCCAGATTCCAAATACCTAAACCAGAATCCAAACCGAAAGAAACAAATCCCAATAAAATTAAGGTTTTCACCATTAAAAGGAAAGATGAAACAACGTTAATAAAAAGAACATATCTTGTTGACATCTCTCTTACTATTCCTGTTCCTGTGAAAGGCTCACGTGGACCCAAGAAACTTTGGGTTCCTAAATCTGCTTAATTTTTGCAGGTTATTAGTGACGAGCAGTTTGACGAAGAATGGTATATTGACAGTGGCTGCTCACGTCACATGACAGGAAGGAAGGAAGAGCTGAGGGAATTTCGGTCTCTTTCAAACGGTGGAAATGTCAAGTTCGGGAACAACTCCTTCGGCACCATAAAAGGCTATGGAATGACTACAAATTGTGATTTTACAATTAGGAAGGTTGCATATGTTGAAGGACTACAGCACAACCTCATCAGTGTATCTCAGCTTGTTGGAGGTACCGGTCTCAAGGTCTCATTCGATGATGAGGGTTCGGAAATAATTGAAAAGAAAACGAAAAGAGTAATTCTCAAATCGGAGCGCAAAGGCGAAATGTTTCCCCTGAACCTCAAACCCATCAAAGGGAATCCAGCTATCTGCCTGTTATCCAAAGCACAATCTAACGAAAGCTGGCTGTGGCACCGAAGGCTCTCTCATCTCAACTTCAAGGATATCAACAAACTTGTCACAGGTGGTCATGTTCGAGGTCTTCCATTGCTCAAATTCGATCGAGAACATTTATGTGCTGCGTGTGAAATGGGGAAGCAGAGTCGTCAAAGTCACCCATCTATTGTAAACACTAAAGTTGTTGAACCATTAGAGTTAATTCACATTGACTTGTGTGGTCCATCATATATCGAAAGCATCGTCGGTAGCAAGTATATTCTTGTCATCGTTGATGATTTCTCGCATTTTACATGGGTGTTCTTTCTGAGGCACAAATCTGAAGCGACTCTCAAGCTGAAGACGTTTATCAAGCAGATTGAAGTACAGCTAAAGAAATTCATTCGCAACATCAGGAGCGATAATGGTCTAGAGTTCAAAAATAAAGATTTTGAAGAATTCTTGGCCGACAAAGGAACCAGTCACAACTTCTCAGCTCCCTACACCCCTCAACAAAACGGGATTGTCGAAAGACGAAACCGATTTTTGTGTGAGGCGGCCCGAAGCATGCTAAGTTTTGCTTCTTTACATTTATATTTTTGGGCTGATGCTATTGCTGCTGCTTGTTTTACGCAAAACAGGTCATATCTTAATAAACGATTCACTCTCACTCCTTATGAGATCATCAACAACAGGAAGCCAAATGTCAATTTTTCCATGTATTCGGCTCACGATGCTTCATCATCAATTCTAAAGAACATCGTAACAAGTTCGATGTCAAAGCTGATGAAGGGATATTTCTGGGCTATTCTCTCACTTCTAAAGCCTACAGGGTATTAAACAAGCGCTCGAGGAAAATAGAAGAAACCTATTATGTGACTTTTGATGATAGCTATGTCAAAAAGCTTAAGGCCAAAGAAGACACAGTTGGAGAAATCTTTTCTCACACAGGCCAAGTCACAGCCTCGATTGCCAACCTATTTGAGAAGTTCATCGAGTTATTTGATGAACCAGAGAAGGCAACTCTCTCAGAAGCGAGTGCAGCAGACAACAAAGTAGATCATCTGAAGCAACTCATCGAAGATACTGCAAAGAGAATGAATGAAGGAAGATCAAGTTCTGACGACCCTCCACAGCACGATACTTCAGTTGAGGGGGAGGGCACATCTTCGTCATCACAGCCGAGCTCACATGTTGAGGGGGAGAACTATTCTCCAGCTGCTCCCGAAAGCTCATTTGCACCCGAAAGTCCAGTGGTACCCGAAAACTCAACACCGCACGAAACTCCTATAGCTCCAGAAACTCAAGACACACCTGAAAGCTTATCTGTCGAGGGGGAGAATGCAGATATGTCTTACGACTATGAAAGTCAATCTGAACTGGAAGAGATGGTAAACGCTGAATTGGATCCATCTTATGATCCAAATTACCCTCCTCTTGTCAAATGGACCAGAGATCATCCTGTTTCTCAAGTTGTCGGTAATGTCTCTGAAAAGGTCCTGACCCGATCACAACTTAAGGCAAAACAAACTTCCTTATTTTCAAAAGTAGAATTATGTATGTTTAACTCCTTCGTCTCAAAAGTTGAACCAAAGACAGTTAACATTGCTCTTGATCACTTTGATTGGGTTCAAGCTATGCAAGACGAATTGAATGAATTCGAAAGGAATAAAGTTTGGCGCCTCATTCCAACTCCTCAAGATGCCTCAGTTGTTGGTCTCAAATGGGTCTTCATAAACAAAATGGACAAGGAAGGCAACGTGATACGAAATAAAGCCCGTCTGGTAGTGAAAGGATACTGTCAGGAGGAAGGAATCGACTATGAAGAAACTTTTGCTCCTGTAGCTAGGCTGGAATCCGTAAGAATATTTCTTGCCTCTGCTGCACACCAAAACTTTGAGGTCTACCAAATGGATGTCAAGTGCGCATTTCTAAATGGAGAACTTGAAGAAACGGTGTACGTGGAGCAACCTCCTGGATTCGTCAATGAAAGTACCCCAATCACTGTTCCATTTTAGACAAAGCCGTATATGGACTGAAACAAGCTCCAAGGGCCTGGTATGAAACGCTAACCAAATTTTTAAAGATATCAAAATTCAAACAAGGTTCGGTTGACCCAACCTTCTTTCGTAAGAACGAAGGTAACCACCTTATGATTGTTCAAATTTATGTCGATGATATCATCTTCGGCTCAACGAATCCTGGCTTAACAGCTGAATTCAGAAAGCTGATGGAGACTAAATTTGAAATGAGCTCAATGGGTCCAATTAACTTTTTCCTTGGTTTAAACATTAGACAGGGACCCGAAGGCATCTTTATTAATCAGGAAGCTTACACAAATACTCTCCTTGCAAAATTTGGCATGATGGGAGATTCAAAGGTTAAAGTTCCAATGGTGTTCGGCACCAAGCTTACTCCATCATTGGATAAGCCAGCAGTTGATATTACACTATATCACCAGATGATGAGTTCACTGATGTATCGTACTTCTAGCAGGCCTGATATCATGTTCTCTGTTTGTTACTGTGCTAGATTTCAGGCGAATCCATGTGAACCTCATATGCTTGCAGTGAAGAACATACTTCGTTATCTCAAGCGAACTACCTCTTTAGGCCTATGGTATCCATCCAACTCTGGCTTCTTCGTTCAAGCCTACTCAAATGCAGACCTTGGAGGCTGTGGACTAGACAGGAAAAGCACCACGGGAGGCTGCCAATTCCTTGACGAGAAGTTGGTTAGCTGGCAATCAAAGAAACAAACTTGTGTGTCTTTGTCTACAGCTGAAGCGGAATACATTGCAGCTGCCTCGTGTACTTCTCAAGTGATTTGGATCCAAAGTCAACTCTGGGATTATGGACTCAATATGAAAAAGATCCCACTATATTGCGACTCAGAAAGTGCAATTAGGATCTATCATAACCCAGTGCAACACTCGAAGACTAAGCACATAGCACTGAGGTATCACTTCATTAAAGATCATGTGGAAGATGGGAACGTCGAAATTCATTTTGTTCGAACCACTGATCAACTGGCTGAGATCTTCACTAAAGCTCTTTCTGAAGCATCGTTCAACAAAATTCTACATGGGCTAGGTATGATGGAATCAGAGTCAGTACCAAACATTACCTCTCAAACTCAAAAGTAAGAAGCGAAATAGACCGAACGTTCGGGTTCGGGTCTTGTACTAATGTACCGAAATGAACCGAAAGCTCGGGTTCGGTTGAATAATCTGCTTTTCGCTCATCAATCAAAGGTAGTTTTCTTGGTTGTAGATCTTATGTATAATTGCCCCAATTGCATTTATTTTATTATCAAAGTTATTCTCTTTTTGAAAATCTATTTTATTTCGTAACCGAAATAGACCGAACGTTCGGGTTCGGGTCTTGTACTAATGTACCGAAATGAACCGAACGCTCGGGTTCGGTTGAATAATCTGCTTTTCGCTCATCAATCAAAGGTAGTTTTCTTGGTTGTAGATCTTATGTATAATTTCCCCAATTGCATTTATTTTATTATCAAAGTTATTCTCTTTTTGAAAATCTATTTTCTTTCGTAACCGAAATAGACCGAACGTTCGGGTTCGGTTCCAAAATTTTTCTTACCCGAAATAGACCGAACGCTCGGGTTCGGTTCCAAAGTTTTTCACAACCGAAATAAACCGAACGCTCGGGTTCGGTTCTAAGTTTTTTTTTCTCTCTCTGTATTTTTTTTTCTTTTGTCTTATTTTTTATTTCATCTTTTATTTATTCATAAAAACTCCAAAAATATTTTTTTTAATTCAAAAACTCCAAAAATATTTTGTTCTTTATTTTCTTTTTGGCTTTAATTTTATGTGTGTGATCGTTTATGGGGAAATTATTGAATTAGCTGTTGTATGTGTCCAAAGCCTCACCTGATTCTGAATGATAGGCCTTACTGACTTGGTATAAACAAACCTTGTCTTCCCATTTAGGCTTCCTTATTTATTCTAATCATGAGCTACCTAACTCTCTTCTCACATGAGATAACAGTTTTCTGCTTGGTCCAGTTTTTCACAGCAGAGGTACTTTGTTCTCTTACACCATCTAAATTGCATTTCTCCATCACTTTCATTTCACAAAAGTAACCCTTGAGACTCTCAGAAATTACCACTGAGGTTTATGGTTACACAATTTCTGTGTTTATGATCTTAGTTTCGTGTCACTACGATCTAAGTGAAACCCAAAATTCAATACCCAATATGAATTGACGGTGAACAATTAATTTGCTCTAGTTTTCACTAATGAATTGACGTACGTACCTCCTTGAAATATCAAAATTTTCTTTTGTGTGATTCCTATGAAATTGTTAACACCCATAACATTTCTTCCCTTGGGATCCAGTTTTAAATTTTTGTTGAGATTTTTTTGAAATGTCCTAGCCAAATTAAATTATCTCCAACCTACTTGTTCAATAGACTACACCGATCTCACAAGTACTTCGTTCGATTTCTGTCTTATATCAAGACTAGGAATTTTGAATCGAAGCGATAGCCACCTTAATAAGCCTAGTTAAAAGAAGCCTTTCAACACTTCTTAATAAGTGTTTGATCGTTATTCAACGGGAAACCACACAAACACTTTAAGGTCTCTCTTGACTTTGAAGGAAGAGATTCGTGCCCGGGATCATTTATTTCGTGTCTTAATTGACATCACATATTTTCCCAAAAAAATTGCTTTATTTCTTTTCTTTGACACCCTAAGCACAAAAATCTTTGATTTTCCAAAATTCAGGTTCTATTAATTACAAGGCATTTTACTTGGATTGGCAGTCGATTAAAGGCTGTGGTTGATTTTAATCCACGTGGCGGTATTTTTCAAAAGATGCCGTTACAATTTAAAGGGATAAGATGAAGACTTGCTGACTCAGGCGGGAGTCTAATCGATTTGATTTCAAACGGCACAAAAGGGAAAGCGTGGGAATCGGAACCGTCTCATCTCCAAATGGTGCAGAAGGGGCGCCTGTGAATCTGAAACGGTTCATATCCAAATGGCGCTTGATGGGAGGCGTGTTCTTAGGGGTCTGACACTCTCTCTCTCTCATGCGTGATCATCGGCTACCCCAACTGTCACGCATCATTCAACTCAGGAAAACTCTTCGATTTTTAATTGACGATTTAGGAAGATCTTTCTCTCTCCTTACCCCACAGTATAAAAGGCAACATCCTCCACCGTTTACCTCTTTACTGCAATTAAAATTCCCAGAGCGCAAGAAATCCCTGAACCTTCACTGTTCATCATCTTCTTCACTTTCTTCAAGCAATGACAAATTCATCTTCTGTTCACGCAACGTCCCACATACTACCCATTCGCCCACAACAAAGCCTAATAATCGATTTATCCCCTCATGTTTACGATGCCTTCATGTTCCTCATTATCGAGTGTTTGAAGTTTTCGCCGATTGCTCCTGCACTTACAAGAGCTGAATCCGTTCCGATGGAGTTCTTGTCGCAGATCTTTGCGACTGCTCACTACGACAAGGTCGTTGACAGAATCTTCTTTGATATTTTTCAGCACAAGGCCTCAATTTCAAAGCAAAGATTTTGCTCGTTGTTAGGGTTTGAACCTGATTCCTCGAGGGTTAACCCTGAAACGATTCCAATGGGGAATTTGTTCAACATGTTTTACAACATGGGTTATACGGAGGTGCTTACTTCAGTCGCGAAGTTCAAGAAGTCGTGCCTACCGCCACAGTGGAACGGAATGTTCACTGTTCTATTCAAAGGATTGTCTGAAAGAAGCGCTGGATCTGATGGTGCCATTCAATTGTTTTTGTCTATAATGTATGGTGTCTACAATGGCATCAACATGGATTATGGGTCTGTTCTATGGCAACAACTCATCCAGAGTCTCTCCTCTATATCCAGGCATTCTGAAATTTCATATGCTAGGTTCTGGAGTCTGATCACGAAATGGGTGATGGACAAGTACCACGTCCCCATTGTCGCTGGTGCTCCAATGTCTTCAATCGGTACCTTTCATACCACGAAGATCATTGTATCAGACGCTTCAAAGTTTCCATTCAACGGTTCAATTCCAGAAACTATGTATGGAGATGTTCCTGCTGACAGCCGGATTATCCAGACGTACAAAGGATTCAAGCGTTCTGGTCCGAGGGATCTTACTCCGGAGATGTTAAAGTCTATTCATGACGCCGACAAGCCTGCTCCAAGTGGCAAGAAGGCTGATAAGGGAAAACATGTGGCGAAAGGAGCTAAAGGCCCTTCTCCAAAGAAGAGGAAACCAACCAAGGCTGCTCAGTCTCCACAGCAGAAAAGGAGAAAAACCCAGCCGAAGCAAAAGCTGATCATCGCTTCCTCCTCAAGCGAGTCTGAGGGTGAGAGTTCGGATTCTGACGATTCTCCACGAGGCAACACTCCACCCAGGTCTCCTACCCCAGAAGTTCATGCCTCTACTTCTCCCATTAACTCTCCACCTAAAACCATTCCTATTTCTATTCCCCCCATAACTTCCACTACTTCAATACCACCCACTTCCATCCCAATACCAACACCAATATTCACCGAAGCAACCACAACATCCACTGCAGATGTTCGAGCCAACGTATGTGATACTGGGGTTCATACTGATGCACCCAAAACCACCCCAGCACCCGAAACCACAAAAGCATCCGAACCTACACCTATACCCGAAACAACCCAACCTGAACCTACCCATACTACTACACCACCAGCTTCACCACCACCACCTTCTCCTGGTCATGTTTCAGATGGTGAAGAGCCATTCCTTGGCGGGGAAGATATGACGTTTGACTCGGTCTACTATAGTCCGTTTCAAATACAGAGTGATGACGATGACGACGCTCCTGTCACAAAACGACATCTCAAGGAGCTCCATGACAAAGTTGATTTACTCATCGCCTCCTCTTCCACTTCGCAGTCATCCCTTTCTGAAGATGCAGTTCAAAAGATTGTTGATGCTTTCTAAAAGGCTCAGCAGGATTCCATTGCTTCTGCCACCTCCGCCATCGATGCCTCGACAAAAGCCTGTCAGGCTGCGACCGAAAAAGTCGATAAACTATTTTCTGATGCCTCTTCCCTGTTAAAGTCTTTACAGGAGAGTGCAAATGCCGCTAATACTACGTTGGAACCAATTGTTCAACAGCTCGTAACGTCAGTCTCTACTGAGTTGAAGTCATTCGCTTCTTTTCGTCAACTGCTTTCAGACGACAACTCAGCCTTTCGCACAACCTTTAACGAGCGTCTCTCGAAGCTACAAGAAGATTTGGCTGCTGAGAACTGTCTTATGGATGTTCTTGCCAAGAAGACCACTGCTCTGAAGGTCAAGAGTGTTCAACTCTCCCACTCTCAACAGGAGATTGACTTTCTTCGGTCTGAAAGGGAGGTGATAAATTCGTGTGTTTCGGATGTCCACTCTGCCATATCCAACATCCTCGAAGCAAATGATCCCATCCTTAACTACACTGTTAGGCGTGATCTTGCAGAGAAGCTGTCTCCCGCCCTTACCCTACTCAACAAACTCGAAGGGCTACTTGATTTCGTGTCCATTCCGAAACAAGGGGGAGAGAAGGAATCTGTATCCCAACCACCTCATTCCTCAAAGGCAACTCACACTACCAAACCTCCTCCAGTAGGCCAAGCCTCCGGTTCGGGTGTGAAAGATAAAGGCAAAAATATTGTTGAGGAAGAAGACAAAGAAACAATTGTCGACTTGTTGAAACGTAGAAGTCGACGCAATGAGGCTAATGTTAGTGCTCGTGTGGCAAAAGAGGCTGAAGAAGCTGAACGAAAACAGAAGGAAGCCCACGACCTTCTTGAGAGTAGGAAAACTCTTTTTCCTGCCTGGACTCTCGAGAGGATGATAAAAGAAGCCATCGACACTCCAAGTATCTTGTGGCTGGAACCTGTAATATCACTTGATTGTTCCAATACTGTCGACTCTCAGTTTGACATGCCACTGACCTGAAAGGCGTTCATCTTTCATGCCTTCTCCAACGTTGCAGAGTTCCCTCATCCTCATCCACAGGTTGATCGGGACTTAATCGATTTCTATCTAAAGGCAGCTCAACCTCAGTATCAGACTTGGAGCGCTCAGAAGATTATCAACGTTCGGGTCTTGAAGCCGTATACTGAAGGGAACTTCATTAACATTCGGTTCAAGGTACTTCGGGGATCTGCCAAAACTGAACATGCCATTTCCCTTGCAGATCTTCCAAACCTCAATCCCCATGATTGGATAATCTTGCACAACATCCTTCTAACCAACGAAGCTGAATATGGTCCGATCATCGACCATCTCTAGAGGATGCTCATGTGCTACATCATGGAAGTTGCGCTGATGGATCAGGAGATAGCAAGCGTATTTAAGAAGAAACCAAAAATATCTCCTGTTGGCTCTGCCAGTGATCTGAACCAAATGCAGATGGGTAGAATTGACTCAAGAAGGAATTCAGTCATGTTCACCAGAATCGAAGGACAGAAATGTCTTTTCGCCTTGGCTGACAAACACCTTTACACCACTGCCTGCTTAGAGCATGTTTTGGGGATCATCCACAGATGCAAGCAAAACTCAGCGGATGATGTCAAGTACTTCGATGACATGATGCAATGGTACATTCGGTTCAGACAGACTATTCTCGCTCTTATCACACGTTTGTTTGATACTGTAAACAAGACACCCGCTGCTAGCCCGAAGAAGAAGTAGTCTCGCTCCAATTTGATGCAAAGGGGAGATTTTTGGGTCGTGTTTTGTATTAAGTGTTGCGTCTATTGGGCTCGTTAGCTAGTCAGTTTTTGTATCTCCGGTATGGGCCTGTCCATCCGTGAGTATAGTAGGGTTTTATTATAAATATAGGTGCTTGCATGCATCTTAGAAAAATGATAGTAACGATAGAAAAGAAAGAATAGATTGATCAAAGAAGTTTTTATTATCGTTCTTGTAACCCTAAATCCTCTACAGCGGAAGTTCTTAATCGAGCTCTGCTGAGGATTGTTTGAATTAATCATTCGACACATTGTGATTCAATATTAGTAGATAAAATATACATTTTTATACATAGTTTTAAAACCTGTGTAGCATGCTTAGTCAATACATTTTCCACATAACAGATGAGGCACACACACATAGCACGTATTTCATAGAGAAATAATCAGATCTATAAGATAGAAGAAAGTGAATATACATTCACACATATAACAACAAAGTATACACATAACACGTATTTTATATATAATACTTCATAATTATGCGTTAGAAGAAAGTAACTACACACTCACTCGATCAGAAGACGATCGGACAGCACTACGGCTTGTAGAAGTAGTAATCCTCAGCAGATCTGGAAGATCTCTACAAAAATCGAACTTGTCGTGGGCGGAGCTTCGGCTCGGGAATTGCACTTCTCGGGATCCCGGGAGCGTAAAACTTCCTTCTTAACTTGCATATGAGATTCGGGGTGTCGGGATGGCTTCGGGGGTTCACACGCAGAGCTTCGGCACGAAAAAGAGAAGAATTGAGCAAATATGCCCAGAACCCTCGCATCCTATTTATAGGAGGCTGAGGCCTCGCAGTACGCTGGGCATACAGCAGTACGCGGGGTGTACGTGTCCGAATTTGTCACTGAATACGTCATCCGAAGAACTCGAGTGCGAGGAGTGTCATGCTTCGCTGTACGCTGGGCGTACTTCGGATCAGATCGGTGACTCCTTTATATATACATCCAAATTAAAGATTAAATTTAAATACTAACTATTTAAGAAACTTCGGAAATTCATATCTTCTTCATACGAACTCAGCTTTCGACGTTCTTTATATCCACGCGTAGGTGAGACTACGCTCTACAACTTTCGTTTAGACTCCGTCGGCTAATTTTGACTTTATTTTTATTATTTATTTTTAGTAGGCCCGGACAGGAAAACTTTGTTATAAAATCATAACTTCTTCGTCCGACGTCCGTTCTCGCCTAACTTTTCATTGTTTCGATACCAACAACGAGATCTTCGGTTCTCATTTAGATTGTTTCGGCTAAAAACCGCTCGATCTCCAATCGAGTATTTCGGGCTGCATACCGCTAAGTCGAAACTTCAATAAATCATAACTTCCTCATACGAAGTCGGATTTGGGCGTTCTATATATATTCGGAAACCTCGTTTCAATTACTACAACATTATCCAAAGATAACGAGTTTATTTTACACTTAAGTTTTGATGCTTATTTTTATTCTTAATTAATCAAACCACATAATTAAGCAATTAAGCACCAAACACATAATACTCAAATAATACACTTTTATTATTTCAAAACAGGTTACAAAGGTTAACCTAGACTATTACATCAATGGAAATACCTAGCCTGGTAACGCGGGCGTTACATTGTTGCCCTATAAACTAAATGTATCATTGATTTTCCATGTGAGTTATTACAGCCATACTAAAACAGAAGTTGGCCTGCCATTTGTGTAATGAAAACCCTTGTAAGTGTAAATATCACTTTTTGATCGTATTAATGTAGTATATAATAATTATATACTTTTCTTTAATTATCCGTCTTGTCCTAAAATGTTATAATAGTGTTAATGACCCATATATATATATATATATATATATATATATATATATATGTTAACATGTTTAGATGTTCATAAATAACATATATTATAAATCTAACACAAGTATATGAACTATGATAAACTTTGTAAAATTTATTTTTACCTTTTTGTGAAGTTTAAGTCAAGCTAACCATATATGTTTAAAACAACATATTTTATGTCAAATCTCACAAAAATGGTACCATAACCTGGTTATGACCATTTTTTCTATAAAACCCTAATTTTTACGTAAAATGATAGTTTTTTAGGTTTTCTATTTGTACAACCAAATGCTTGGTATCTATAACTAGTTTCATAGTCCAAAATAGCATATTTTGATTTATATCCCACAAAAATGATGTACTAACTTGCTTCAAACCATTTTTCATAGAAAAGTCATATTATGTTCATAAAAACCTACTTTTTATAGTTTTGTTTTTATGACTTTTTCTTAAGAACATATAGCATGTTTATACTTATTTTTCATAGAGTTGTATTTTAAACAACATACCACACATAAATGTTCATAATACTAGGTAATAACATTATTTCATGTAGATAACACTTTTACACAACTTGAAAGTAAGCATTTATAACAATTTGTATAATTTTACAAGTTTACATGTATTCTCCCCCTAAAACTTGGATAAAGATGAAAGTTGGGGTATGAACTGACCTTGATTTTGTTTTTTGGTGGATAAAGAGGTGAAGATGAAATATTTCAAGCTAAGAACACTTGAATAACGCTTGAAGATTGAAATATCCTATGGATACTAACACATATTAATGTGTGTAATTGTAACAAAACTAATATATATGCGTGTAGAATCACTAGATTAGTAAGGAGAAAATTACCAAAAGATCAAGAACCAACTTATGGAGATTAATCTTGAGAGAATGACTTGTTCTTGAAGAGGAGATGAATAAAATGAAGAATATGGAGTGAAGGGGGGAGGGGGGTCTCATCCGAATTAAGAAGGAGGGGGAGGGAGAGTGAGGGGGTGGGTATGAGGGAGAAGGCATGGTTTCTTGAATAAAAAAAAATCAAGTTTGACTTTTTAATTAAAATAACAATTCTTTATAAACAGTATAATCACCGTATAAGACAAATGTTGTCTTTGTAGTGCATTTGTATAAAAAAAAATGGGTAATTTTTATAAGAGTTGGTGATTTTTATAAAAAGTGTGGTAAAAATGATGTATAATTACATAATTGAATCATCTAAATTCAAATTATTATAAAAATAGTTATCATCAAAAACTAATAACACATTACATGAAAGTTAGGATGATTCCTAATTCTTTTTGTTAAAGTTTGAGTGTTCTAAGTCGGGTATAGAATTTGTCGTATTTGGTGACGAATTCTCCATGAATTTGATTATGTAACCTTTGTTATGAATTTGTTATGCAGTATACGATTTATGAACTCAACTACATTGTATTATGAATATTATTTATACCTAAATAATTTATAATTGAATTATCAAATTTTTTACGTTACTAACCCTAATCAGGGTTTATATTCAATAATTGGTGAAAAGAGAGGTACTTTGAATTATAACTTGCCAATAGTACATTAGTAACATTAGGGAATAGTACACTTCTCCTAATGTTGTAATACGAATTGAGTTGACCTGGTTGACTCTTGTTGACTTTGTTTGACCAAAATTGATGGTTGTCACATGCATTGATACCAATTTTAGTCACATAATCATGATCAAAAATGTGGAATTGTAATGATTATGTGAATCAAATAATATCAAGAACACAAGAAGTAAATAAAACAATAAAGAGGGTCTTGTAATGGTTTCTCTCACTATACCAATTTCTCATATGGGTTCTTACATAAAATGGGAGCTTCTCACTTCCTATTTATAGTAAAATATCAATTACATTACACAATCTAATAGGGTAAGCCTACAACACATCCAAGGAGAACTTTGCACCCTAAAACTTACGCATTTTGTATGCAAGTCATGGAATTATATTTCTTTTGATCTCCCTTCCCTAACCAACTTTCATCAAACATTGGTATAGCTTTTTCTAAGATTCCATCTTTTTCTTGCACTAAGATAAGCATGGTTTTATATATTTCATCCGATTTTGCAGACCTTCTAAAGTATTTGCAAGTGTAATGTTCACACAAAATTCATCTGTAAATGTAAAAAGTAACTACATATACACATGTAATACAAGTATTGTACATGAAACTTACCCATAGTGGCACTTGGAAGCATCGATTGGTGATTTTTTCCCACCAAATTTATTATACATTCGATCACTGGCAATAACAGAGCAGTAATCGATGTCCCTTGCTGTCTTGTTCGCATTCTTGATGAGTTACTTGCTATTTTTGTTGGGCTGAAGATTATTTTGATGATTGCGTCTTTTGGGCTCGATAGTTTAGTTATTTTGTATTCCGGTTTGGGCCTGTCCAACTGAGAGCCTTTTATGTTTAATATATAAGTATATGCTTGCATGCATATTAGGTTAATGATTTTAGCGATTCATCTAGAGCATAACGATAGTATTTCCAGGTTTCTTTAATCGTTCTTGTAACCTACCAATCCTCTACAGTTGATGTTCTTAATCGAGCTCTTCTGAGGATTTTGTTTAAATCATTCGACACGTTTGATTCAATTTTGTTTCGTTCTTATTTTCGTGTTCTTATAATTTTATATTTACATACTTGTTCAAGATCTAATCGATCTTCATAAATTAAAGGTTATTTTAATCTCATCAATTGGTATCAGAGCGGGAGGCTGTGTAATCGATACACATCTTTTCTGTGAAAAGGTTACAGTTAGGGTTTTTCCGCAATTAATAATATTTATTGAGCCGTCATCTCATTATTGACGTATCTTGATATTTATTGTTTTGCCCTAATCTGCTTTATTACAAGTCTGATCTTTGAACAAGTTTTTTCGATCATAATGGACGAGACGCAATCAAACCCTATTAATATTTCCAACAGCATCGGTTCGACGACAAAGATTCCAATCTTGTACACCCATGACTATGAAGTATGGGCGCATCACTTCGAAGACTACGTGATTGGATCTGAAGATAATGGGTACCTCATATGGGAAGCCATCATTAATGGACCGTTTTCTCATTCTGCAACGTCCAGGCCTATTAAGACACAAAAGGAGTACAATGATCTTCTAAAGGATGTGAAGGATATTGCACAAGATGAAAAAGACAAATTCCAGTGCAATATCAAGGCGTTAAGGTTGATCAAATTCGCCCTTCAGTCCGACACATTCAGGTTGGTCAGCTCATGCACGACGGCAAAGGAAGTGTGGGATAGACTTCGCGAACTGTATTCTACAGACGAGGATCTTGAACATTCTATCCAAACCTTGCTCTTATCTGAGTTTGGAGAATTCAGGCAAGGAGCCGAAGAAACAGTGACCCAAACATTCGATTGCTTCAATCATCTTCTCAGCAAGATGATCAAACACGATATTGAAAGGAAGCTTATCGAGCAGAAGGTTACTTTCTTAAATGGACTGAGGTCTGAATGGAGAGCTGTGGTTTCTACAGTCAAAGCCCATGAGCAGTTTAAATCATACTCTTTGGCGAAACTGGTGGGTATTCTCAAATCCCAAGAGAAGATTGTGCTGCAAGAGAAGAATGTCGTTTCAAGCCTTGGTTCGTTGGCCCTCCTATCAAAAAGTAAAGCTGTGATGGAGGATGAAGACCTCAATTTGGAGGAGTATGACCTCACATCTGAGGATTATGCTATGATGGTGTCCAATCCCAAGAGGTTCATAAAGAAGAGATTCCCCAGCAATAAAAACCGAAACTGGCAGGGGAGTTACAGCTCAGAAAAAATGAACAATGAACCGAAGGTTGAGGAGCCCAAGAAGGAACCGAAGGTTGATGGCGATTCCGGAGTAAGCTGTTACTACTGTGGTGGGAAAAACCACTATGCTAAGGATTGTGTCCTTAAGAAGATGGCTGAAAAGGATGATGGAAAGGATGAGGAATCTGTGTTGCAGAAGAGGCTGGATGAGTTGAGAAAGAAGAAGTCTACCGCTAACCCTTCTACTAATGCTCTTATTGTGCAGGGTTCAGTTAATGATGACGAGTTCGGTAGCACGGAAGTTTGGTCTACCGACTCAGAAGACGATGAAGTGAGGAAGCCTTCCCATGGAAAGGCTTATGCGGCAAAGGAGGAGAGCAGTGGAGGAAGATGCTTCATGGTGTCTGACGTATCTCAAATGAGGGGATACAACACCGATGGTGGAAGAGATGGACCGAAGGTGCAGGAGGACATGTGCTTTACGGCCAAACCACTCAGCCAGCAGTTCAATGAGCTTGATGAACTGATAAAGAAGGTACAATCGGTTTTCATTTCATCTAAAGTACCACCATCCTCATATGAGAAAGAACTAAAAAACGTTAATACAAGAATTTCTCATCTAGATAGTAGCTTAACTCAAACTCGAGTCACCAATTCTAACCTAACTGATCAATTAAGCAGGGTGGCGTCGAAGAGTGAGGAGCGGCGAATGTGGATCGAGTTGAAGGAGTCTGAATTAGTTAAAGTTAAAGACGAAAACATTTACTTGCAAAGAGATAATTTAAAATTATTAAAACAGCGGAATGTTTTTTGTTTAATTGCAAAACGTCTTTATTCTAGTATTACTTAGCTTCACTTAGATTGTGAAATAGGCCAAAAGATCCATCGCATGATTTTGCCCTTCCTGGAGTTTAAGGAGGATGAAATTGATGCCGAGGCTTATAACTGTGAGAGTGTGATATCATCTGATGATGTCAATCCGACCTACATGTATGGACTGGACAAAATTGAATCTTTCATCAAATCCAAGGACCACAAGAATATGCTTAAAAACCTTTTGGATGAAAATGATAGACTTAAACTGAGAACCGAAACCATACAAAAATTTGACTCTTTAAACGCCAACGTAAGTTCAGAAAACAAAATTGATGTTGAAAATGCATCCGAGCTTAACGAGGACGACAACATGAGTGAAATTTCTGTAGAGGACACGGTTGACTGTTTAGAATTTGTAAAAAGCAAACCTGAAAACCACAAGAATCTAATTTCTGAAAATTCAGTGGAGTTCGCTCGATTGTCCCAACAAAAGTCCCCGATCTTAGTAGAGAAAGCAGTTGTGTATCAAAAGGTCAGGACCACTCCAAATCAAGTATACAAGGTCACTGGAGTAACCGAACATCAGACAGCTGAACTCACGGCTATTGTGAACGAAGACAATGCTGATGGCTGTGATGAGTTCTTCTGGACGGCTCCAATCGATAATGCTGATGAAACAGTAGGCCTGTCAGAAAGAACTTCCTGGATAAGTAAAGGTAGATACATACCTGAACCCTTGAATAAGCCAGATAATTTCGACGAGCCAAGCACCAGTGGTACGAAAGACATTCCTAAGGAGGATGAAAGTTCGGCAAAAGAAGACGTTCCCTCTACTCCCTCAGCTCAAAGTGAAACTCCTTCAGTTCAAAAGGAACCAGCCAAGGAGAAACCGAAAACGAAAGCTAATGTTCATCATCAACTAATGCAGATGAGGAATAACAAGAGAGAAAGGAACCAAAGATACAGGAAGAATCTCTCTGAAAGGAGACAATTCTGGCAATCCCAGAATGCATACTTCTCACATCAAGACAAGAATCTGAAGTATGAAAACAATCCTGTCGGAAAGCCTGAGAGTCACAATAACCGAAAGCCAAGGTTCGGTTCAAAGAACGATTCCAACCGAACGCAAAGTTTCGGTTCTGAAGTCAAAAGAGGACAAAACTCTAAGGTCCATCCCTCCAATGATCAAAAGCAAAAGGGTCACCTAGAGCCTCAAGCCAAGAAGTCCTCTCAATCCAAACCCACTCATTCTAATTTTTCTAGTTCTTCTAATTCTTCTACTTCCACCAATTCATCTCCATCTTGCTCTAAAGCTAATTCTGTTCGTTCTAAAAAATCTCATTCATCAGCTGAACAAAAGGGCAAACAGAAGGTTAATGAATCCAAACCAGAATCCAAACCGAACGCACCCAATCCTAATAAGATAAAAGTTTTTACCATTAAAAAGAAAGATGAAACAACTCTCATAAAACGAACATATCTAGTTGACATCTCTCTTACTGTTCCTGTTCCCATGAAAAGCTCACGTGGACCCAAGAAACTTTGGGTTCCTAAATCTGCTTAATTTTTGCAGGTTATAAGTGACGAGCAGTTTGACGAAGAATGGTATATCGATAATGGCTGCTCACGTCACATGACAGGGAGGAAAGAGGAGCTCAGGGAATACAGATCACTTGCAAATGGTGGCAACGTCAAGTATGGAAATAACTCTTTCGGCACCATAAAGGGATACGGGATGATAACAAATGGCGACTTTACTATAAGGAAGGTGGCTTATGTAGAAGGACTCCAACACAACCTCGTCAGTGTATCTCAGCTTGTTGGAGGTACAGGTCTCAAAGTCTCATTCGATGATGAAGGTTCTGAAGTTATTGAGAAAAAGACAAAGAAGGTAATTCTCAAGTCCGAGCGAAAGGGTGAAATGTTTCCTCTAAACCTGAAACCCATCAAAGGAAACCCAGCTATATGCCTGTTATCAAAAGCTCAATCTGACGAAAGCTGGTTGTGGCACCGAAGACTCTCTCATCTCAACTTTAAAGATATCAACTGACTTGTCACTGGAGGTCATGTTAGGGGTCTTCCATTGCTCAAGTTCAACAGAGATCATTTGTGTGCTGCATGCGAAATGGGGAAGCAGAGTCGTCAAAGTCACCCATCTGTAATTAACACAAAAGTTGTTGAACCACTCGAATTACTTCATATCGATTTGTGTGGTCCTTCATCTATCGAAAGCATCGGTGGTAGCAAGTATATTCTTGTTATTGTTGATGACTTTTCACGATTTACATGGGTGTTCTTTCTAAAGCTCAAATCTGAAGCGACTCATAAGCTGAAATTGTTCATTAAGCAGATTGAAGTACAACTCAAGAAGGTCGTTCGCAACATTAGGAGCGACAATGGTCTGGAATTCAAGAACAAGGAGTTTGAAGAGTTTCTAGCAGAAAAGGGAATAAGTCACAACTTCTCAGCTCCCTACACACCTCAACAAAATGGAATAGTCGAAAGACGAAACCGATCTTTGTGTGAAGCTGCCCGAACTATGCTAAGTTTCGCTTCCTTACCTCTTTATTTTTGGGCTGACGCTATTTTTGCTGCTTGTTTTACATAGAATAAGTCTTATCTCAACAAGCAATTCACGCTCACACCTTATGAGATACTAAACAACAGAAAGCCCAATGTGAAATTTTTCCATGTGTTCGGCTCACGGTGTTTCATCTTTAACTCTAAAGAACACCGCAACAAGTTCGATGTCAAAGCCGACGAGGGAATCTTTCTGGGTTACTCTCTCAAATCCAAGGCATACAGGGTCCTAAACAAGCGTTCGAGAAGAATTGAAGAGACATACTATGTGACCTTTGACGATAGTTATGTCAAAAAGCTACAAGCCAAAGAAGACACCAATGGGGAAATCTTTCCTCAAACTGGGCAAGTCACAGTCTCGATCGCCAACTTATACGAGAAATTTCTGGAGCTCTTTGACGAACCAGAGAAAGCTTCTCTCTCAGAAGCAGGTGCAGCAGACAACAAGGTTGACAACATGAAGCAGATTGTCGAAGAAGCTGCAAGGAGAATGCATGAAGGAGGATCGACTACTGATGACCCTCCATCTAACAATGCTTCAGTCGAGGGGGAGCCAAGCTCACATGTCGAGGGGGAGCCAAGCTCACATGTCGAGGGGGAGCCAAGTTCTACAACTCCAACCGAAGGTGCTTCTCCAACCGAAGGTACCTCTCCAACCGAAGGTGCTTCAATGCCTGAAAACTCAGCACCACAAGGAACCCCTGAACCTCAAAGTTCTCAAAGCTCATCAATCGAGGGGGAGCATGATGATATAACGCTTGATTATGATAGCCAATATGAGCCAGAAGAAATGATCAATGTTGAACTAGACCCAACTTTTGATCCGAATTACCCTCCTATTACCAAATGGACCAGAGATCATCCTATCTCTCAAGTAGTTGGTGATGTATCTGAAAAGGTTCTGACCCGATCACAACTGAAGGCAAAGCAGACATCCTTATTTTCAAAGGTTGAGTTTTGTATGTTTAACTCATTCGTATCAAAAGTTGAACCGAAGACAGTTAACACTGCCCTCGATCACTCTGATTGGGTTCAAGCAATGCAAGACGAACTGAACGAATTTGAAAGGAACAAATTATGGCGCCTCATTCCTACTCCTTCAGATGCTTCGGTTGTTGGTCTAAAATGGGTTTTCAGGAACAAAATGGACAAGGAAGGGAATGTAATAAGGAACAAGGCACGTCTGGTGGTAAAGGGATACTGTCAGGAGGAAGGAATAGATTATGAAGAGACTTTCGCTCCTGTAGCAAGGCTAGAATCTGTTAGAATATTTCTGGCTTATGCTGCTCACAAAAACTTTGAAGTTTTCCAAACGGACGTCAAGTGTGTATTTCTCAATGGAGAACTCGAAGAAACGGTGTATGTGGAGCAACCTCCTGGGTTTGTGAACGAAAAATATCCAAATCATTGCTACATTCTGGATAAAGCTGTGTACGGCCTCAAACAAGCTCCGAGAGCCTGGTATGAAACGCTAACTAAATTTTTAAAGATGTCAAAATTCAAACAAGGTTCGGTTGACCCAACCTTCTTTCGCAAAAAGGAAGGTAACCACCTTATGATAGTTCAAATTTATGTCGATGACATCATCTTTGGCTCCACGAATCCCATCTTAACAGCTGAATTCAGAAAGCTGATGGAGACTAAGTTTGAAATGAGCTCAATGGGTCCTATTAACTTTTTCCTTGGTTTAAATATTAGACAGGGACCCGAAGGCATCTTTATCAATCAGGAAGCTTACACAAAGACTCTCCTAGCAAAGTTTGGTATGATGGGAGACTCCAAAGTCAAAGTCCCAATGGCATTCGGCACCAAGCTTACCCCATCTCTAGACAAATCGGCTGTAGATATCACGCTCTATCGTCAAATGATAGGCTCACTAATGTATCTTACTGCTAGTAGGCCTGATATCATGTTTTCTGTGTGTTATTGTGCTCGATTTCAGGCAAACCCACGCGAACCTCACATGCTTGCAGTAAAGAACATCTTACGCTATCTCAAGCGAACCACCTCCTTAGGTCTATGGTATCCATCCAACTCAGGCTTCTTCGTTCAAGCCTATTCTGATGCTGACCTTAGAGGATGTGGACTCGACAGAAAAAGCACAACTGGTGGCTGTCAATTCCTTGACGGGAAGTTGGTCAGCTGGCAATCCAAGAAACAAACGTGTGTGTTGTTGTCTACTGCCGAAGCGGAATACATTGCCGCTGCATCCTGCACATCACAAGTGATTTGGATCCAGAGTCAACTTCGAGACTATGGACTCAATATGAAGAAGATCCCACTATACTGTGACTCTGAAAGTGCAATTAGGATCTGTCATAACCCAGTGCAACACTCTAAAACCAAACACATAGCACTGCGGTATCACTTCATCAAAGATCACGTGGAAGATGGAAACGTCGAAGTTCACTTCGTAAGGACCACTGATCAACTGGCTGACGTCTTTACCAAAGCTCTTCCTGAAGCGTCATTCAATAAAATATTGCAAGGGCTAGGTATGATGGAATCAGAGTCAGTACCTCACACTACCTCTCAACCTCAAACGTAAAAAGCGAAACCAACCGAACGTTCGGGTTCGGTTAAACCATGTGTCTCGCTCATCTCTTCAGAGGTAGTTTTTCTCTGTTGTATATTTCTTGTACAATTTTGTTTTTCATTGTGTTAAAAGTATTTTCCAATTGCATGTCTAAATTCCTTGGTTTCTTAAAATTTTCCAAAACCGAAACCTACCGAAGGTTTGGGTTCGGTTTCTCAAAATTTTCCAAAAACGAAACCAACCGAAGGTTCGGGTTCGGTTTTTCAAACTTTTATTGAACCGAAACCAACTGAACGCTCGGGTTCGGTTTTTCAACTTTTTCCCAACCGAAACCAACCGAACGTTCGGGTTCGGTTTTTCAATTTTTTCCAAAGTTTTTTTTTAAGTCTTATTTTTTTCTTACTTATTTTTTTTACTCTTTTTATTTTTTTTTATTTTTTTTTAATAAATCTCAAAAACTCCAAAAATATTTTTTTATTTTTTTGTGTGTTCGTTCGTTTATGGGGATATATTTGATGAATCACTTAAGTGTCCCTAGAAGCATGCTGCTGTATGTGTCCCAAGCCTCATAAGATTTTGCATAAAAGCCTTCATGACCTGGTATACACAAACCTTGTCTTCCCAATAAGGCTAACACATTTATTCTAATCGTGAGCTACCTCACTCTTTTCTCACATGAGTTAAGAGTTTCCTGCTTGGTCCTTATTTTCGCAGCAGAGGTACTATATCTTCTTTCACCATCTCCATAACTCTTCTCCACTACATTCGTTTCATCAACGTAACCCTTGAGACTCTCAGAAATTACCACTGAGGTTTATGGTTACACAACATCTGTGTTTATGATCTTAGTTTCGTGTCACTACGAGCTGAGTGAATCCCAAAATTCAACACCTAATGAATTGACGGTGAACAATTAATTTGCTCAAGTTTTCACCAAAGGATTGACGAATGTACCCTAATGAAATCTCAAATTTTCTTTTGTGTGATTCCTTTGAAATTGTTAAACACCATAACATTTCTTCCCTTGGGATCCAGGTTTTAATTTTTTTTATCTGAGATTTTATATTTTTCCAAGCCAATTTAAAATAAATTCCTACCTACTTGTTCAACAGGCTACACCGGTCTCACAAGTAGTTTGTTCACTTTCTTTCTTATTTCAAGAATAGAATTGCTGAATCAAAGCAAAAGACACCCTTATTTAGCCTAATTAAAAGAAGTCTTTCAACATTTATTAATAAATGTTTGATCGTAATTCAACGGGAATCCACGCTAACACTTTAAGGTCTCTCTTGACCTTGAAGGAAGAGATTCGTGCCCGGGATCATCAGTTTCGTGTCAGTATTGACATCACAGAATATCCTTAAAAGAGTTGCTTTATTTCTTTTTCTTTTACACTCTTTGCACGAAAATCTTTGATTTTCCAAAATTCCGTTACTAACTTTTACAGGCTGTCTTATTACTTGGTGGTTAATTATGAAGTTGTGGTCAAAAACAATCCACGTGGGCCTTTAATTCAAAAGATGTCGTTTAAAAAGGATAAGACGAAAGATTGCTGACTCGGCGGGAGTTAAACGGATTGAAATTCAAACGACAGTAAAAAGTGGGCGCGTGTGAATTTGAAACGGCCATGCTTTTACTGACATTGTGGACGCGTGTGCGAAATCCAAGCGTCATCACTCTGGCAATTAAAGGCGCGTGAGGAATTGGAACGGTTTTCTCTCTGAAACGGTGCTTGTTGGGTGGCATGATCCTAGGAATCTGACACTCTCTCTCCTACGTGATCATCGAACGCCTCAACTGTCATCCATCTGTCACTCCGGAAACCTTTTTGTATTTCCATAGGAGATTTAAAACGATTTTTCTCTCTCCTATCACCCACTATAAAAGGCCGTCTTCAACACCTTTTACCTCTTTACTGCCTCCGAAATTTTCAAAGCACACATACTCCCAAACAGCTTCACTGTTCATCATCTTCTTCATACCTTCAACAATGGCTGAATCCTCTTCCGTCCATGCTACTTCACAAATCCTCCCCATCCGTCCACAACAATGTCTGGTGATTGACCTTAACCCACTGGCGTACGACTCCTACATGTCGCCGATTATTGAATGCTTGAAGTACTCCCAACTAGCTCCAGCTCTCTCAAGGATTGAATCTGTGCCAATGGTGGCCCTATCGCAGGTCTATGCGACTGCTTATTACGACAAGGCAGTTGAACGGGTGTTCTTCGAAATTGCAGACCACAAGACATCAGTTTCTCGCCAACGATTATGCACCATGCTTGGGTTGGCTGTTGACCCATCGAGAATAAATCCGGAGACGATTCTGGTTGGGCATCTGTTTAGCATGTTTTACAACATGGGGTACACAGAGGTCGTCACCTCTGTCGCTAAATTCAAAAAGTCCTGCCTACCGCCACAGTGGAACGACTTGTTTACAGTCCTATTCAAGGGCTTGTCGGAACGGAGTTCAGGATCCGACGGTGCCAGTCGCCTCTTCCTATCGATCATGTACGCGGTCTACAACGGGATTAACCTGGACTATGGGTTGGTCCTATGGCAACAGCTCATCCAGAGCCTTTCTTCATCATCACGACACTCTGAGGTGTCGTTGGCCCGGTTCTGGATTTTGATTACAAAATGGGCGATGGACAAGTTCGACATCCCCACTGCTGCCAGTGCATCGATGTCTTCTGTTGGTACGTTTCATACCAAGAAGATCATCGTCTCAGATGCATCTAAATTTTCATTCATTGGCTCCATCCCGGAGACAATGTATGGCGGCGTGCCCTCTGACAGCAGGATGATTCGGACGATCAAGGAGTTCAGGCCAACTGGTCCTAGGGAACTGACACCGGATATGCTCAGGTCTATCCACGATGCAGACAAACCGGTAAACAGGGGAAAAAAGGCTAACAAAGGGAATCAAGCGACCAAAGCTCCAAAGGGTCCTTCTCCCAAAAAGAGGAAACAAACAAAGGCTGCATAGTCCCCACAGCCGAAGAGGAGGAAGACACAACCGAAGCACAAGCTCGTTATTCCCTCTTCTTCAAGTGATTCTGAGGGCGAGAGTTCGGGTTCTGACGGCTCTCAAGGAGACGAATCCCCTCAATGAGGCAACACACCACCTCGGTCCCCTACCCCAGAAATGGAACTTCATAATTCCCCAGTTCCTTCACCTCCACCAACCATTCCTACTTCCATTCCGACCATAATCCCCAATACCACTATTCCTCCAACATCTTTCCCTATACCCCCACCCATTTTCACAACCGCAACCGAAACACCACCAGTAACCGAAACCCCTCCCGTAACCGAACCACCACAAACCGAAACCCATACAACCGAACCTACCCACACTCAACCACCACCCAAAACTACCCCACCCAATACTCAACCTCAACATACCCCAACCACAACACCCCCAGCTTCACCACCCCCTCCATCTCCAGAAAATGCCTCTGATGGAGACAACCCTTACCTTGGTGGTGAACACATGAACTTTGATTCGGTCTACTATAGTCCGTTTCAGGTTCAGAGTGACGAGGAGGATGATGCTCCAGTGACAAAGAAGCATCTTAAAGAGCTTAACGAGAAGGTTGATCTACTTCTCGCCTCCTCTTCCAACCAGCAGTCCTCTCTCTCTGAAGCCGCACTTCAGAAAATTGTTGATGCCTTCTCCAGGGCTCAACATGATTCGGTGGCCTCCGCAACTGCTGCTATTGACGCCTCAACCAGAGCCTATTCGGCTGCGACCGAAAAAGTCGATAAACTATTCTCCGACGCCTCTGTCCTGCTGAAGTCTTTGCAGGAAAGCGCCGACGCCACTAAGACAACTTTGGAACCGATTGTTCAGCAATTAGCCAAGTTCGTCTCAACGGAGTTGACTTCGTTCGCTGCCCTTCGCCAAAACATAAGCGAAGACAATTCGGCCCTTCGTGCCTCCATCGATGCTCGCCTCGCTAAGTTACAGGAGGATCTTGCGGCTGAAACTTCATTGATGGACGTTCTGGCGACCAAAACAACCGCCCTCAAGATCAAGAGCACGCAGCTTTCAAACTCACAACAACAACTTGAAGCTCTTCGATCCGAAAGGGAGGTCATCAGGACATGTGTTTCGGATGTACACGCTGTCTTATCCAACATCCTGGAAGCACATGATCCGATCCTAAACCATTCGGTGAGGCAAACCCTCACTGAAAAACTCTCTCCGGCCATGGACCTTCTCAGCAAAATCGAAGGCCTTCCGAGTTTCGTGTCCATTCCGAAACAAGGGGGAGATGAGAAGAAGAACGGATCGAAACCACCTCCTTCCTCCAAAGCTACTCACACAACCGAACCACCTCAGACTGGTCAAGCTTCGGGTTCGGGTGTGAAGAACAAAGGCAAAAACATAGCTGAGGAAGAAGATGAAGATGAAGATGAAGACAGGGAAACCATTGCTGACATGTTGAAACGAAAGAAGAGTCGCAATGTGGATGAAGATGTAAATCGTGTGGCGCGAGAGGCTGAAGAAGCCGAACGCAGGCAAAAGGAAGCCCACGATCTCCTTGAGAGCCGGAAGACTCTCTTCCCTGCCTGGACCAGGGAGCGTTTGATTAAAGAGGCCATAGATACTCCCAGCATATTATGGCTCGAGCCGGTTATCTCGTTCGACTGCAATAATACTGTCGACTCGCAGTTCGACGTGCCGCTGACTCGAAAGGCGTTCATCTTCCACGCCTTCTCTAACATTTTTGAAGTCCCTCATCCGAACGCTGAGCTTGACAGGGAGCTCATCGACTTCTATCTGGCGGCTGCTCGTCCTCAATACCTTACTTGGAGCGCCCAGAAGATTGTGAACGTTCGGGTGCTGAAGCCTTACACCGAAGGTCGTTTTATAAACGTTCGGTTCAAGGTGATTCGGGGATCTGCAAGAACTGCTCATCTTATCTCCCTGGCAGATCTACCGAATTTAAATCCTCATGATTGGATTGTCCTGTATAATATCCTTTTGACTGATGAAGCCGAATATGGTCCCATTATAGACCATATCAAAAGGATGTTAGCCTGCTACATTATGGAGGTTGCCCTTATGGATCAGGAGGTCGCCACAGTCTTCAAGAAGAAACCGAAGATAGCTCCTGTGGGATCGGCCAGTGATCTTAACCAAATGAAAATGGGCAAGATCGACCCGAGACGCAACTCGGTTATGTTCACTAGAGCAGAAGGACAGAAATGTCTCTTTGCTTTAGCTGACAAACACCTTTACACCACTGCCTGTCTGGAGCAAGTGTTATTGATCATCAAGAGGTGTAAAGAGAATTCGGCTGATGACATCAAGTACTTCAATGACATGATCCAATGGTACATCCAGTTTAGACAGACCATACTCTCTATCACCAAATGTCTGTTTAGCACCGTGAAGAAGAAGGTACCTGCTTCAGCTGCTGGCCCAAGTAACAAGTGAAGGTCTCGCTCCAAATTGACGCAAAGGGGGAGATTGTTGGGCTGAAAATTATTTTGATGATTGCGTCTTTTGGGCTCGATAGTTTAGTTATTTTGTATTCCGGTTTGGGCCTGTCCAACCGAGAGCCTTTTATGTTTAATATATAAGTATATGCTTGCATGCATATTAGGTTAATGATTTTAGCGATTCATCGAGAGCATAACGATAGTATTTCCAGGTTTCTTTAATCGTTCTTGTAACCTACCAATCCTCTACAGTTGATGTTCTTAATCGAGCTCTTCTGAGGATTTTGTTTAAATCATTCGACACATTTGATTCAATTTTGTTTCGTTCTTATTTTCGTGTTCTTATAATTTTATATTTACATACTTGTTCAAGATCTAACCGATCTTCATAAATTAAAGGTTATTTTAATCTCATCAATTTTCTTGATCGTTTCGAGTATAAAAACGATTATGGAAGAACAAGAATGTTAGGGGTTTTTAACAGTTTCAGAATGTTGATGTTAGGGAATGGGCATCATTGCAATTTCTTGATATAGATCGTCGAAGAACTGAAACAATGGGATGACGTCAGTCAAATAATGGGGCCTAAACATGCCTAGTATAAAATGACCTAATTTCCCTTATAAACACAATGCTTCATATTTTAATGGAAATTGTATTTTTTTCAAATCACATAATTCAAAAAACGAAATATATTTGAATACACAACTTGTCCATTTAATCTACATTTTTTTTAAAAACCTACTAAGGAAAAAATGACCTAATTTCCCTTCTAACTAGATTGATTCTAGTTTTATTAGTTTGGCTACTTTTTTCAAAACACATCAATTAAAATATGGACTGATATTTTATTTTATTCTTTGATATCAACCTATGTAAAAAATAACTATGCTAAACACTTTTTAAGTATTAACTTGTTATTCAATTTTTATAATTTTTACTTAGTCTTTTCAGTTTTACTCCACAAATAACTACAAAAAATTAGTTTTTAAATACCAAGAAACACATTTTTCACAATAAATATGAAAAGTTATGTTCATAACTAAATACATTCATAAAAAAAAGGAAATACAATACCATTATTTTTTCGTCAACCATAGAAAAAACACAAATGGCAAAAACTATATGTAATTTGATGAAACCAAACCAAGCAAACAACATACAACAAACAATTTGACCTCTCCTCACCTCGACTCACAAACTGACTTAAAGACTTCATTGTCCTTCTTCAAATTCTATGCTCTTCATATAACATCATCAAATGCATCCTTCAAGTTTCAAATATACCTATTTCCTCATGATCAGACATGACATCAACTATCAATTAAAGTTTCCAATGAGTTTAATGGGCCATGGATGACTGATCATCCACTATCCATCAAAGTCTTCAATGAGTCCAATGGGCCATTGATTTAAGGGTTATGGTTTTAAGTCGTATGGTTTACGGTCTAAAGGTTAAATACATTAAGTCATTAACTAATTAATAATTACAAACATTTTTCATTAGTAGTCCACACACACACACACACACACACACACACACACATATATATATATATATATATATATATATATATATATATATATATATATATATATATATACTAGGCGTAACCTCGCGCATTGCGCAATAATGCATTTAAGTTTATGTTATTTGATATATTTTGATATTATTTAATATAGTTCATACCATATAAACTTTACTTTTACTTTAATAATACCCAACATATATTATAAGTTTTTGTATAACATTAATATAATCTAATTTTTTTATGTCCGATAATATTTTTTGGATAACATAAGAAATAAGTTGTTTTGAATGAGCTATTAATAAACAATATTGAAATAATAAAGTTTGTATTACACTATTTATATTAGACCAAAACATCTAAGGTTTCATATATAACTTTCAAATATTAAACATTGAAATTAAGAATGAAGTCATACAAAATATATCATTATACATAAATATCATCCAAAGTTTTAAAATAAGTCGATTAGTAAATATGATATTTAATTTTAATTACATATTTTGCAAGGCGTATGTTTGACTTTATGTTGGTGCGTCGAGAATCTTCTTCCTTAATTTGTACCTAAAAAATTAAGGTGAATATGAATATAAAATAGATATTACTAAGCATTAATATAAATAATTAAAAATGGTATGTGGATCTCCTACCACCGGTTAAAGACAACATACCTCTCTAGTGGTATCGATTCATATGTTAAATTGAAGTAGTCATTCAATGTACACCTTGTTTTGTAATTACATAAACAAATATGAGTAAGCAAATATAAAAATGTTATCTTGACGTAGAAAAAATATTTTAGTTAACTAACAAATTAAATAATATAAGTTTAAGAGTTAGGAGTTTCAAAACATTAATATTTTTATTAATCAATCAATTAAGTAACACATATTGAAATTTTTACAATCATTATTAAAATGTATTTGAAATAATAGATTTTAAATGAATTTTAGTTAAAGTGTTTTGACCTCTATTATATTATATTATATATATATATATATATATATATATATATATATATAGAGAGAGAGAGAGAGAGATGGAAAGTATAACATATGTATGATTTTTAATTAATTATCTTTTTGAAACGGTATAATTACAAAACAAATAAAACATATTTAAAATATTTAGTTAAATATTTTCGACATCACAATATATAACATATGATCAATATATTAACGATTAAACCACAATTTACAACGATTGTATTACAATAATCCAAAAACGAAGAAAATATAAAAATGAATTTGTATAACAAATTTACAAATTAAAAGCTCTAATATAATAGCATCTCTCCAAAAGTGGTCATAAGACATTAACACAACACAAAAACCTTAAAGTTTGTTTTCTTTCTAAAATTTGTATATGATTTGTATGCATGTCTTCCCAAAAGATTGGCCTTTTTGTAGTAAACTTTTCACTAAATGTTAATTAAATTAATATAAGTTATAAAACTTTTGAGTGTTAAATCATAATTAATAAAACTTTTGAGTTGTATTAGTTAAAACGGGGGTTTCAAATGAATGTGGTTTGAGGAAGTTCAAAAAAAAAGGGGTTCAAATGAATGAGATTAAAGAAAAAATGTTAGCTTTATAAGTAAACTAAACGTAACCTCGCGCGTTGCGCAAGAATGCATTTAAGTGGTTAAAATAATTATGGGAAAAAATAGAAATACGTTGAAATTTACGTTTTTATTCATGTTTTGGTCATTAACCGAATTATCAAATAAAATAAAATTCCATCAACTTATATTTTGATACTATCTAATATAGTCCATACCTTATAAACTTTACTTTTACTTTTATAATATCCAATGTATATTATAATTTTTTGTACAACGTTAATATAATCTACTTTTCTTATGTCCGATAATATTTTTTGAATAAAATAAGAAATAAGTTTTTTTGAATGAGCTATTAATACACAATACTGAACTAATAAACTTTTTATTACACTATTACACCAAAACATTCAAGGTTTCATATATGAACTTTCAAATATTAAACATTGAAATTAAGAATTAAGTCATACAAAATATATCATTATACATAAATGTCATCAAGAGTTTTAAAATAAATCGATTAGTAAATATGATATTTAATTTTAATTACATATTTTGCAAGGCGTATGTTTGACTTTATGTTGGTGTACCGAGAATCATCTTCCTGAATTTGTACCTAAAAAATTTAGGTGAATAGGAATATAAAATACATATTACTAAGCATTAATATAAATAATTAAAAATGATATGTGGATCTCTTACCACCAGTTCAAGACAACATACATCTCTAGTGGTATCGATTCATATGTTAAATTGAAGTAGTTATTTTATGTACACCCAATTTTCTAATTACATAAACAAATATGAGTAACCAAACAAAAATATGTTATCTTTATGTAGGAAAAATATTTTAGTTAACTAACAAATTAAATAATATAAGTTTAAGAGTTAGGAGTTTCAAAACATTAATATTTTAATTAATCAATCAATTAAGTAACACATGTTGAAAATTTTACAATCATTATTAAAAAGCATTTGAAATATTAGATTTTAAATGAATTTTGGTTGAAGTGTTTTGACATATATATATATATATATATATATATATATATATATATATATATATATATATATATATATATATATATATATATATATATGGAGAAGAGAGAGAGAGATGGAAAGTATAACATATGTATGATTTTTAATTAATTATCTTTTTGAAATGATACAATTAACAAAAAAAAAAACATATTTAAAATATTTAATTAAATACTTTCGACATCACCCTATATAACATATGATCAATATATTAACGATTAAACCACAATATACAACGACAATATTACAATAATCCAAAAACGAAGAAAATATAAAAACAAATTATTATAACAAACTTACAAATTAAAAGCTCTAGCCTAATAGCATATCTCCAAAAGTGGCCAAAAGACCTCAACCCAACAGAAAAACCTTTATCTTTGTTTTCTTTCTGAAATTTGTATATGATTTGTATACATGTCTTCCCAAAAGCTTGATCTTTTTATACTAAACTTTTCAGTAAATGCTAATTAAACATAATATAAGTTATAAAACTTTTGAGTCTTAAATCATAATTAGGAAAATTTTTGAGTTGCATTAGTTATAAAAAAGGGGTTTCAAATGATTGTGGGTTTGAGAAAGTTAAAAAAGGGTGTTTCAAATGCATGAGATTCAAAAAAAAATGCTAGCTTTAGAATTATGTATAATTTGTATATGATTTGCACGCATGTCTTCCCAAAAGATTGACCTTTTTATGGTAAACTTTTCACTAAGTCCTAGTTAAACATAATATAAGTTATAAAACTTTTGAGTGTTAAATCATAACTAAGAAAACTTTTGAGTTGCATTAGTTAAAAAAATGGGGTTTCAAGTGAATGTAGTTTGAGGAAGTTAAAAAAGAGGGTTTCAAATGCATGAGATTCAAGGAAAAAAGCTAGCTTTATAAGTATGTATGATATATATATATATATATATATATATATATATATATAGATATATATATATATATATATATATATATATATATATATATATTTATATATATATTGTCATTTATGATTAGGCATATATTGCTACGCTGGTACATCTCCGCCATATACATCTTTCTTCCTCTCTCTCTCTATCTCTCTGAATATATATATATATATATATATATATATATATATATATATATATATATATAATAACATCATGTAAGGACACTTTTTTCGGTGAGGATTCGTGAAGATACCTTAAAAAATTGAAAAAAAATATAAATCATAAAATCGAGCATAGTAATATATTGGAAAGAAAAAAATTGAAATAAAAAATTCGGTCATTAAAATTGAAGCATAGATCATTTCTATGATCAACGATTCAATTTCAGTGATCCAAAAAAAATTCAAAATTTTTTTCTCTCCAATATAGTACTATTCTCGATTTTATGATTTTTATTTTTTTTATTTTATTTCAATTTTTTAAGGTGTCCTTACGAGTCCTCACCAGAACCGTACCCTATATATATATATATATATATATATATATATATATATATACAAAGAGAGAGAGAGAGAGAAAGAGAGAGAGAGTGGGAGAGAGAAACGGGATCATGTGAGGACTCTTTTTTCGGTGAAGACACCTTAAAAAAATTCAAAAAAAAAATAGAAATCTTAAAATCGAGCATAGTACTGTATCGGAGCGAAAATAAAATAGGAAAAAAAATTTAGATCATTAAAATTGACACATGGATCCTTTTAATGATATATTATTCAATTATTAGGATACATGATCCAATTTTAATGAACCATTTTTTTTCCAATTTTATTTTCTCACCGGTATGTGTACTATGCTCGATTTTATGATTTGAATTTTTTTTAATTTTTTTAAGTGTGTCCTCTTTAGTTTTCACTGAAAAAGAGGCATCAACGGATATATATATATATATATATATATATATATATATATATATGTATATATATATATATGTATATATAATGATAGAGAGAGAGAGAGAGGGAAAGAGAGAGATGTATGTGGTAGAGATGTACCGACGTAGCAAGATATGCCTAATCATAAGTAATTACACAGAAGAGATGTATAATATAATATGATTATCCATGCTTTTATATATATATATATATCACACACACACTTATATATATATATATATATATATATATATATATACATATATATATATATATATATATATATATATCCAATTTCCTCATAATCCGACATTGCTTCGGCTATCCATTAAAGTCTACAATGATTTTAAGTCGTATGCAGGGTTGGTCCAATGGTTTTTTTTGCCCCGGGCTAAGAGACTTAAGTATGCCCCTATGTTTATAGTATATAAATTATGTAACACATTAGAATGTCCAAAGTTAAGCAATTCAATTCAAAAAAATAACCAGATTGCAAAAAATGTGCCCAATTGAGTGGAGCTTTATGCTTGTTAACAGCAACTATTAAGAAGTTTTAGCAAAAATAGACATGAGCATATCACTAGGATAAGCATATTCAAATTTCTTTTGAACGAAAAAGAAATAAACTAAATAAAAACTACTAAATGAGAATCTAAGTACAATATATATAAGCAGATCAAATAATACAAAGATATATGATAACATTAGATAAAGAATCATAATAATTAAACAACCTAAATCCTCAAGAAATAGCAACAAACAACATATCCTGGTTACACACGATAATGAGACAACACAACCAAACATCAACTTTGGATCTTCAGTTATTAATCTTCAAGTTATAACATCAACAACATCTGAGTCGGAAGCAGACAATGGATCTTCAGTGAGATTTTCAAACAATAGTGGGACAAAAAACTATGAATAAATACATAAAAAAAATGTAGAGCTTTTAATGTTTTAGTTTATATGCATCAAAATCACAGACCGAAAATGACATTCTCTCAAGCATTCTTCCATCAACTCCAAAAGATTGATCAGCTCTAATTTACCATAGAATGCAGACTCCTCCATTAACCTGCGGTGATAAAATATATATACATAAAACAATGTATATATTTTTAATACTTCATTTTAATATCTGATTTTTTAGACCAAAAAAGTTAATATTTTACCTTGTTAGGTGAACTAATATTTGATAAATGTTAGACAGTTGAGTCAGATATCAAAAAGACATACAAAATAAACAGGGAGACAGGAATCCACCTAATATTAATGATTGTTTTTTTTATATATAAAGAGTAAAGTGATTACCTTTTGGGTTAGCTAACAAGGGGAAAACAATGAAGAACTACAACATTTAAATTACATCCATTTGATTGTAAAGTATACTGATAGAACCCTAAAGCCGCTATAGACTAGCGATTCTTGGAGAAGCCATGGGAAGTGGTTCCATTATTTAAGTTCTCCTTTGTACAAATTTCTCCATCCAAGATATCTATGATCTGTAATTTGAAAGAAAACGATCCATAACAAAAGATTGTGTGAATACACAAAAAACTTAACATAAATATACATCGAGCAACAAAGTGACCCAAAATCCAATTGAAATCATCTTGGAGATCTGAATCGTCTAAGACAATTAAGGAATGATTATCTTGTTATTCATCTTACTTTCAATCCAAAGAAAAGAATCCCTTTTTATTTGGACAAAAATCTCCTCTGTCTTCCTCATTTGAGATTGAAAAGTTTCCTCGTTTCTCTTTCTCCATAAGTTGATTAAAGTGGCGCCCCTTATACCTCCCGACATTATTCTAGGGAGAAAGGTTGTAGTAATCACGGTTTTTGAGTCTCCGTATGCAACCATAAGTCTTAGCTTCATTATCGGCCACTATTCCGGCTCTAAATGTAGCCAATGATTCACTACTCTTGGAAGACTCCAAATTCGGAAGGCTAGATTCATTTCCACTTTTGGAAGATACTTGCCAGATGCAAGCTCTTGTCATTCCTACCAGCAAGGAAAACAACACCTAACCACGAATAACACGATAGATTGCAGTGTGTCACAAACAACCTCCACAAGCCAGCAGTAAATGTCATCCACATAACTTAATTTACGGTCTCTATATCCCACTAGGTTTACACTTTGCCCCATACTTCTTTGGCTAAAGCCTATTCTTTAAGAAGATGAATCAGAAACTCCTCTTTAGTATTACAAACATCACAGGTGGTGGTACGTTGGATGATGCCCATTTTCTCTAGGAATTTTTTAACAACAATTATGTTATTTATCAATTTCCAGACAAAAGTTACTCCTTCTATTTTTTTGTTTCTAGGTTGATGCTTCGCTTTCACATTTCTACCATCCAATTTATAGAAACGTTTCGCTTTGGCCCACCAGTGCTACTCCACTTATCTTCTTTATCAAACAATTGAAAGGAAGAAAGAGTGGCATTTAAATGATCAAACTCCTCCAAGTTTCTTCCTGAATGTAATTCTTACCTCCATTCCCAGGAACCCCCAATAACATGTAATCTCTCCTCCAAGATACAATACTTGTTCACTTCCAAGTTGAATAATCTAGGGAATTCCAGCTTAAGAGGCTTCTAACCTGTCCACCTGTCGAACTAGAAAAGCGTGTATTTTCAATCACCAACCTTCCTCTTTATGAGCTTTATAGGATCAAGGTCGCAATCGATCCATTGATACCATTAGCGGACTATACGTTTCCAAGTATGACCAGTTTAAACCCCAATACCCTCCATATAGGAACTGCTTCCATGTGTGTGTGTGTGTGTGTCTATATATATATATATATATATATATATATATATATATATATATATATATATATATATACACAATAAACCAAAAAAGTAAGAACAAGATTTACAAATCATTACCCATTATTAAACATCCCTAATATACCTACAAAATACATCATATTATTTGTACCAACGACAAACTGTACAACGTTAATGTCGGTTATCATCTTCTATAAAATGACGTAAATTCTCCTTCAGTGGAATGCTCTACATTTTCACATCTCAATGTGATGTGATATGTTGTAGGCTTATGAACAACGTGTAATTACACAATAATTCTTGGGCACTCAGAATATATTCTTCATACTCTCATAATCTGGAGCAATATCACCAAAATACAGATCAATTATACGCAAACCTACTACTACAGATTAAAATAATAATGTTCAATCTAGTGTAACATTTAAATTTGTACTAAAAATCATACAACATATCAAAAATATTCTAAAATCTTGTTGTTGACATACCTTGCTTAGATTCACGAAACCCGTTTGATATGTAGATCATTCCAACAAAAATTATTTGCCTCAAGATAACCATCTTCTCCGGATGTAGTCAGCAAATCGAATCATAATTTAAAATTAACCTTACAAAAATACTATTCTTATTATAAGAAAAACAATACAATTAAGACCAACTACAATAAAAAGAAAATTAAAATATATAAATTATAGTCAAAGTAACACATAGTACTCCTTTTCTATACATTTCTTCTGTGTTTCTATGTCATGCACAATCGTATATGAAAGCTTGTTCCCTATAATTTATCCAAGCCAACCAACAACTAACCAGAAACTTATCGAGTGTTCCATTTCTAAACACAATACTTTGATTCCCCACTTGATTCAAAGTACGGAAACTAAAATTTACTGTTAATATTAAAAAATCAAGTTATATTTTATTCAATATATGCTAATATTTTAATGTTTACAAGAGTTACCAAAGTCTTTTAGACATAATGCCTTTAGCAGATTCTAACCTTATCAATGAAATAATGACAGTAAAAATCTCTTAAGGCAGATCATCTAACGAACTACACATTCTTGTACTCGACTTTCTACTAAGAAAATAGACATTGCATAACTTAATCACTTTTTTTTTCAGAAAAAATAGGGGTAAATGTGAAATACAGGCATCACACTAACAGTGGAAGCAAAAAACCTTACCTTGATGCAATGGTCATTGATGAACTACTTGCTTCATAATCTTGTCGAAAATAGAGTGTGATAACGATTCTATATAAAGGAATTTAGGGTTTTTGTAGAGCATGGGAAGTATGAAGTTAGGGATGAACGCATACATTCAAAATCACCAGAAAAGCTATAACGACGTGTTGACATCGAAAAAATAATGGAGCCAACAAGATGTAGATAATAAAATAACCTAATTTCCGTTATACATATAATTCCTCATATTTGATTACTAAGGGCAGTTTTGTCAAAACACATTATTAAAAATCAACCTATTTGAAAACACAATCGGTGCATTTGATCTATACCATTTCAAAAACCCATTAGTTAAAGACAAAATGACATAATCGCCCTTCTAAATAGGATGATGAATATTATATTATAAAAGGTATTTTTCTCGAAACAAATAAACTAAAATAGGGAATTATTTTATGCTCTCCAATGTCTTGTTTCATTATTTGACTTGTTATTACATAATTTTAATTATTAAATAATTAATATTCACCTATATATATATATATATATATATATATATATATATATATATATATATATATATATATATATCATGCTCTTCTACATTTAAAAAATATACAATAGTATGGTATGATAACCATATGTAAACTTATGATTTTGAAAATAGTAAACGATGTTATTCAATGAAATCTTGATGAATAGGTTTAAACTTTGAAATCAATATAGGTAAAAAAATATGGAAAACTCGATTTTAGTATTTAAATTTTATATATGAAGATATATATGATCATATCATATTGAAATTATTTTAAAAAATAATTTGTACTAAAATAGTTTTTATAATTGAATTGTTTTTTATTATATGGGTTATGGCATTAAGTTTTATGGGTTAGCGTTTAAGGGTTATGGCGTTAATTAGTCATATGGGTTATGGTTTAAGGGTTATGGCATTATGTCACATGGGTTAGTGTTTAAGGGTTATGACGTTTAGCCGTATGGGTTAGGGTTTAAGGGTTATGACATTAAGTCGTATGGGTTAAGGTATAAGTGTTATGACATTAATTCATATGGGGTAGAGTTTAAGGGTTATGACATTAAGTCATATGGGTCATCCATTGGTCGTAACATAACACTATAAGACACTACCACCCAATGCACATGACCCATGACCTATAGGTCATCTATTGGTTGCAAAAGGATACTATAAGTCACTACTAAGATAATGCACATAACCCATGACCCATGGGTAATCCATTGTTCATAACATGATACTATCAGCCACTATCATCCAATGCACATGACCCCTTACCCATGTGTCATCCATTAGTCATAAAATGACAGTATAAGCCAATACCACCTCAATGCACATGACCCATGACCTATGGGTCATCCATTGGTTGTATCATGACACTATGAGCTACTACCACCCCCATACACATGACCTATGACCCAAGGATCAAATACTGGTTGGTACACCCCAATACACATGATTTATTGGTTGTGACATAACTCTATAAGCCATAACCACCCCAATGTACATGACCTTATTCGTTGTACTAAGAGACTCTCAACCATTATGACCACAGTGCACATAACATATGAGCCATGGGTCATCAATTTTTTCGTAATATGACACTGTAAGCCACTACCACCTAATGTACATGACCCATGAGCCATGGGTCATCCACTTGTCGGAACATGACACTATAAACCAGTACCACCCCTGTGCAGAAGACCCATGACCCATAGGTCATTCATTGGTCGTAACATGACACTATAAGCCACTACCAACCAACGCACATGACCAATGACCCATGGGTCATTCTTTGGTCGTAGCATGACACTATAACCCATTACCACCCAATGTACATGACCCATGAGCCATGGGTCATGCATTGTTCGTACTTGAAACCATAACCTACTACCACCTAAATGCAAATGACCAATTACCCATAGCTTATGCATTCGTCTAACATGAAACTATAAGCCACTAACACCCCAATGCACATGACCTAGACCCATGGGTCATCCATTAGTTGTAACATAACAATATAATCTACTACCGCGCAATACCAATGATCCATCACCCATGGGTCGTCCATTGGTCGTAACATGACACTTTAAGCCACTACCACCCAATACACATGATCCATGACCCACGGGTCATCCATTAGCTGTGACAAGACACTATAAGACACAAACACCCCAATATAAATGGCCCATGACTCATAGGTCATCCATTGGTCGTAACATGACACTAGAATCCACTACCACCCAATTCACATGAGCCATAAACCATGGGTCATCCATTGGTTGAGACATGATACTATAAGCCACTCCTACTCAATGCATATGACCCATGATCCATGGTTCATCCCTTGGTTGTAACATGAAACTATAAGCCACTACCAACCAATGCACATTACCCATGAGCCATGGGTCATCCATTAGTCATAACATGAAATTATAAGCCACTACCATCCAATGCACAGGACCCTTGACCCATGGATCATCTTTGGTCGAAACATGAATTTATAATCCACTTGCACCCCAATATAAATAGCCCATGAACCGTGGTTCGTCCATCGGTCGTAACATGATACTATAAGCCACTACAACCCAATGCATATGACGTATGACCCAAATAATCCATTGCTCGTAACATGACACTATAAGAAACTACTGCCCAATGTACATTACCCATGACCAATGGGTCATTCATTGGTCATAACATGACATCATAAGCCAATACCACCCCAATGCACATGAATCATGACCCAATGATCGTCCGTTGGTCGTAACATGATACTATAAGCCACTACCACCTAATACACATGACCCATAACCCATGGGTCATCAACTGGTCGTAACATGACATTATATGTCAGTACCACCTCAATATACATGACCCATGACCCATGGGTCATTTATTGGCCATACCATGGCATTATAAGCCACTACATCGAATGCACATGACCCATGACCCACGGGTTATCCATTGGCCGTAACATGACAATATATGCCACTACCACCCAATGTATATAATCCATGACCCATAGGTCATCTATTGGTTGTAAAATAACACTATAAGCCACTGCCACCTCACTACACGTGACCCATGGCCTATGGGTCATCCATTGGTCATAACATGAAACTATAAGCCACAACGACCCCAATTCACATGACCTACGAGCAATGAACCATATCCCATTGTCACTTGTCATCAGTTGTTTAGCTTTCAATATTTATTTCTTTATGCGTAAACTACGTCTTTTATGTTTAAATTTTATTTCAATCATAGCAACATCAAGATTTGCATTTTATCCACCTATATTTTTTTTATATTGTTTAATTCTCATTTGTAATTTTAAACTAAATTGTTTAGATAATATCTAATCTAATGAAGGAATATATGTCATTATATTACGAATACCTCGTTACCCTATGTTCATTCTTCACATGAAATAATTTAAAAAAATTGAATTACTAATTAATTAGCGCTAATTTGTTTTTTAACAGTTTGAATTTTTCATTAGTGGAGATCCAAATAAATCATCAGTCCTTTCCCTCCAACATACCCATGTTAACCCTACATATTATTAACGTCAGTTACCTTATGAGAAATAGGGTCTAAAATTTTTGTCATCAGCTACGACACTTCATTGATCCAAACCTAGATTTCTTCATTATGTTTCACTCATCTACAATTTTTTTTTTATGTGGTATTATTGTGATCATATTTTCTTATTCTATGATTATCAGGATAGTATGATCTTAAATTACAACTATGTAAGTGTCGCCATCATATTATACGATTGACATATACTTTAATTACCTATTCACTAGGATTGGCGATGTTATTTGAAGTTTCATTCAATCGCATGCGTAGTAATTCCTTCATCTAAAACTTATTTTTAATTTATGTGGTATTGTTGTCTATCAACATTTCTTTTTCTCTGGTTATCATCATCTTTGCATATTTAATAAATTGGTATTGACTATTTTCTACCTGAATTTAATCAGGAATGGCGTTGCACTTGAAACCGAAAGAAGCATCAAGTGTTACAGAAAAAGGATTCATTACACCTCAAGTTTTGAACCACAAAAGGAGTTTGTAACATCCCCCTCTAGCACGTATTACAATATTGTCCGCTTTGGGCTCCCGGCGCGAAAACTTCCCACAGGGTCACCCATCCCTGGATTGCTCTCGCCCGGGCACTCTTAACTGTAGAGTTCTTATGAGATCTTCTTCCCTCACTCCTTTAAATCGCGTTGTGACAAGGAAGGTATCCTCACCCCTTATAAGGCGATGTTTAATTCTCCTTCCAAGCCGATGTGGGATCAGGTGCAACTCACCTTCACCTCCCATTATGGGGTTCGACGTCCCCGTTGAACACATCGACCCGTGCCCCAGCTCTGATATCATTTGTAACATCCCCATCTGACACGTATCACAATATTGTTCGCTTTGGGCTCCCGGCGCTAAAACTTCCCAGGAGATCATCCATCACTGGATTGCTCTCGCCCGAACACGCTAATGTAACTACTTTAAAAAATGTAGACTTTTGTACAATAATCTATCTTAATAATGAATAAAGATTAATTTATTATCTCAAAATTTTGAGAGAATCGGTTACAATTTAGGTAATAATTTGATGAAATTTCATGATATAAGATTTTGTCTAATAATGATATTATTTTATAATCTAAACTAGAACCGGGTTCATGAAAACAATCGACTAATAACCGGATGTTCAAATAATATATTTACATGGCTTCTAGGAACGATGAATTCTATAAAAGTGACGTGTGATTCTATCAACAGACAAATACAAGGAATTGAAATGTATCAAACTTAATCGTTTATGAACATAAATGGCGGAAAAATCAATAACATAAATATAAAACGGTTACATCAACATGACATCAATTTGGAAGAATAATATATATATATATATATATATATATATATATATATATATATATATATATATATATATATAGTTTAGGTTCTATGGAAAACAAAAAACCCTAAAAATCATTAAAATATATAAAAAAATATTTAGAGATCACAAAACTATTTTTTGATTTTTTTAATCAAAAAGTCGCAATTTTAAGTCAAAATCGATGGAAAAAAATTTTGAAATTTTTTTTTTTTTTTACAAAAAAAAATTGATTTTTTTTTTCAGCGAAATTGTAAAAAATGTTGCGATTTTTTGATAAAACAATAATTAATTTTTTTTTTGTGATGTCTTGCTATTTTTTTATGCATTTTTATGATTTTTATGGGTTTTTTTTAGGGTTTTTTGTTTTCCAAATAACATTTCCCATATATATATATATATATATATATATATATATATATATATATATATATATATATATATATATTACGTATATGTAAAGAACAAATACAAATGTATTAGTATTGAAAATAAAAAAAATGTTATTTATAAGTGTAATTATAAAACATATCTTATTAAAACTAGTTATATATAATTTAAATCCAAAATTTTTATATATGTATGTAAATATATGGAATATATTTAAGTAAAGAAACATTCAAAGATAGGATGCATGGAATAACATGTCAGATATACCTACGTTCACCTGGAAGAATTATTTGCCGTTCATTTAAATCACATGCACATACACAACAACATTTACTATTTTATATACCTATAATACAAAAGGAAAACTATAATAAAGTCTCTACATATTGATCTCATAATCGATTTAGTCTCTATATATTTTTTTTATTCAATTAAGTCTCAAAAACCGGTAATCGTATTCAATTTAACCAATTGACCCGGTCAACAGGTCATCCAACTTTCAAAAATTACATTTTTGGCCCATATTTCAAAATTTATTACAAATTTGGTCCAAAATTTACACTTTTGGCCTAGATTTTAATTTTTTTTCACAAATTTGGTCCACAATATACCCTTTCGGCCCAAATTTTAGAATTTTGTTATGAATTCATCCTAATTTTAGTTATTTTTACAACTTTTTTTCTTCAAAAAAAATTTGAATGTTTTTTCTTTATGAATTCGAATGTTTTGCGTTTGGAAGCATAGTAATTAATAAAAAAAAAACTGTAATCTTTTTAGTTATATTTAACATTAAAAATAGATGTTCAGTACTTTCAAACTTATACCAATGAGTTTTATTAATATTTTCTTTTTTAACTTGTTTAATATGTTATAGAATATATATTTTTTGTTCTATGTTCAGCATAAAAACATATGAAAAATAAAGAAAGAGTTAAATGCAAGAAATAGTAATGTGCTTAATTTCATTTATTTTTATTATAGCATTGTATTTTGAACAACCTACCAAACCATAAACCAAATACAAAGATTTTTTTAAAAGTACAACGAAGATATTAAAGCACAACATCATTATGTAGACTTTTTAAAGTACGTTGTCTTAGTTAATAGCTCAATAAATAAAAGTGGGTCATATTTATAAACGTTTCAAAGTTTATCAATAGTGTCGCTAGGTTTACAAATGATAGAGTTTTATGTAATATTTGACATGGTACATTTTGATGGTTTCTAGAGCATTTCCAATAACATAAGATATTAAGTATGTTTCTTTTTGTCTGTAAAAACAATGTTTTTTGTGTGTTAGTGCTACGATGACATTGTTATACTGCTACATTGACATAAATGACTTATTGTCAACAACAATGCGCTTATTAGTCCTTTTTGGCTCTTAAACTTAATAGTATGCTTCAAAAAAAAGTGATACTAAAAGTTGTTTTTCACTAATTTAAGTCTCTTTATTGTGTGAAAATAATGTTTATTTGTGTGATAACAACGCCACAACATGAATGACTTATTGTTAGCACTATGTAACTGTCGTTTTAATGTAAATTATTATATTTTCTACCTAAATTCATAGTACACTTCAAAAATAATAGAAGATAAAGACGAGTACATTGTTTTGAGGAAAAAAAGTTGTAAAAATAACTAAAACTAGGATGAATTCATAACAAAATTCTAAAATTTGGGCCAAAAAGGTATATTTTGGACCAAATTTGTAAAAAAAAAAATCATAATATGGGCCAAAAGTGTAAATTTTGGACCAAATTTGTAATAAATTTTGAAATCTGGGCCAAAAATGAAATTTTCAAAAGTTGGATGACCTGTTGACCGGGTCAAGGGGTTAAATTGAATACGATTACCAGTTTTTGGGACTTAATTGAATAAAACAAATATATAGGGACTAAATCGATTATGAGGCCAATATGTAGGGACTTTGTTGCAGTTTTCCTTAATACAAATTCAAAAGATCTAACTTAGAAATGCAAGATATAGAGTACTCATTGATGCACATGAAAGCAACGAAAAACAACCTACAAAGTCTATGTCTCGTTACTTCAGTTCACCTCTCAAACTCTAGATTCTAACTTCTTAAGAACTAAACTATATTTACTCAATTAACCAATAGAGAAATCCAATCTTAGAAAGATTTGATAATGTCTTTAATGATCTCCAAAGATATGGCAAATTGCTTTCATCTCTTCTTCTCACCTTAAAAACTCACGATATCTCCCCCATCTTCTCTACTTTTACATTCTTATAACCTATACAAGTACAATCAATTAACCACTCAAGATCACTCCCAAAGACAATCGTTGAACTATAACTAAAACTTGGGATTTTATTGAAGTTTCTCATTCAGTAAACTAAGAATTGCAACTTAGTAAAGTCCTTTGTAATAACCGTTAATCCTTTGTGAGCAAAGAATGTGTGTATAGATCTATACGGGTTGACATCCCGTCTGTGGTTGCTAGTTACAACCCTCATTTGACGAAACAAAATGGTTATTGTTTCACAAAAATCCTAGATACAAAATACTAATACGAACTATAATAAGATTGTATGTAGTATAACGTTTCTTGTGTAAATCGATAAACAAAATAGTTAGTGTTTATTTATATCAAATAATACTTGATATTTTCTACACAAAATATGTTAATAATACTTATTCATTACAAGTGTATTAATACTTGTATTGGATTTCAGGTTTTGGATCTCAAACGAAATATATCAGTAGTATTGTTGATTATATTTTTGCACTTAAATATTTCATGTTTTATAACCACTTCTTTTTATAAAACTCATAGAGTCAAAACATGTGGAACTCATCAATAATTTTTGTTTACGTATATTAAAAATGTATATTCTAAGGTAACTAAGAAGTCAGAGGTAGAACATCAATTCCAAGGAGATTATATTTCCTTTCTTTTGCGATAAACTTGACTTACGTTATTATTAATATTGTGTGTTTAAATTATGATGATGTCATTTTTATTTCTAAATTAAAATGTCTGTAATATATTAGTTTACATAAGTTAAGTGTTCAGTATATGTGGTTGACTGTGAACCAATTGTTATCGTCGCAACCCCGATATTTTCCACCGTTGGTTGGGGTGTGTCAGAGTTCAACTACAAGATTCAGAAACATATATTTTGTTGTTGAATAATTTAACATCTCAATATAATCGACCATATTTTTTACACCTACATTGACTATCACAACATAAACACGTACATCATCTACACCATCCCCAGCACCTACATCGTCCACGCCATGGTGAACATTTATATCAACTAGCACATCCTCAACCCATACATCTAGTACCAAAACATCAACAACAACATCATCGACACCATCGACTACCACATCCTCAGCAACTACATCTACTACCATAACCTCAACAACTACATCATCGACACCATCCTCAGCACCCACATTGACTACCACATCCTTAATAACTACATCTACTACCAAAACCTCAACACCTGCATCATCGAACCCATCATCAATGCCTACAGTAACTACCACATCCTACTTACCTAAACAAACTACCACATCCTTAGCAAATACATCTATCCCAACATATACCCCATAATCTACCCAATCTCCAATACCAACAACCGTAACTACATCCATAACAAATGCCAATAGATCTTTAGTGGAAAATGTTGTCGGTCAAAAAAATTTCTTTGCTAAAGGAACATATAGACATTTAAATATTGATTTTTGGCAAAAAAATGTGTGTTACCAATCATATCTTACGTAATTTTTTCAATAAAATAACCTTCTGGTCTACACCTGTACATATGAATTCAAAACTAAAGCTATCATATTATTTGTTGGCTCTTGCAACGATGCCCTTAGCGTCCAATATTACTAAATCCTTTCTTCAAAGAGTAGATGCAACACGGTACACTTGGGAAAATGTAAGCAACAAAATGCAGGAATTGTAATGGGGGGAGTTCACAGTAGTTAATTATATGTTTACAAAAATTTTGGTAAACATTTACATTTAAACTTATGTGTATATTGTTATGTATAGAAAAACTATTGTTGGGAAGAAGAAAAAGACACACAAGTGAGGAAATCTTGAGAAAGTAAAGTGACACAAAGTCATGGCCAATATCTCTACAACATGCGGAACACAAAAGGAAATCCAACTAGCAGGAAGCCACCTCATATTACACTAGATGTATAGAACTTTTGCAAAGAAAAATGGAATACTAACGAATACAAGAAGACATCTAATAAGAACAAGATCAATAGGCGTATTAGTGTGCTTGATGGGATACTAGAACCTGTATGTTTATGTTTATATGTATATTTTACATTTTATGGTATTTATGCAGAAGAGGAAATTAAGATGTGATCTACCACATAATGAATGATTCTTGTATACAGACATGGAGAATTACGATGGAGTCACATTTAGAAACGAATATAATAGAAAAATTCATGTAACATTCATTTTAGTGTAAAGTTTTATATTGTAGACTTCATGTTATTCATAACTTTGATATCCTTTTAAATTATTATTATTTTGTAGGAGGCATTTATAGAAAAACAGGAAGAGTGGGAAGCTTATGTGAAGAAGTTGTAGATGATCGAATATTTTATGATGTTCCTAGTGCTCATGATAATAAAAGAAGACTTTATAGATTTGGCTCATACGCACAAGCGATTATCATGATTAATGGTACAACGGAAGTATCTAATTACATCCTAAAAAATGTTGAACTAGAAGAATTGATGGATCTTGTTAATTAGCAAAAAGAGCAAAACAAAGAACTTAACGAGATAATGAAGGCCAAAGATGACCAACACAACAAAAGAATTGAGCAGCTTAATAAACAAAAACAATCGAAATTGTTTGTTATTAATGCTTTTAAAGACCAACAAAACTAGTAGTCATAAAGTGTAATTTTTTTATTGCAAAGTATATATTTTAGATTAGCCATTTTTCATTTTCAATGTAATAAATATTTATTGTTTTATCTTATGATGTAAATGCTATTTGATTTTTTGTTATTTTTGTTTTATATATTCGTAGAAAATAATTTCGATTTCATTTCTAATTTAACTATCCATCCGTAATTATCTTGTTTCGCAACGAAAATATTCCTACGTAATTTATAGTGGAATCCATGCTATGGAATCTACTATAGAATATAGACCACATATTTTACTAGGGATTCATTACAAGGGATTTAACTAGGGGTTCATCACAACGGATTTAGCTAGGGAATCATCATAGTAGATTTTGCTAGGGATTCATCATAATGGATTTTGCTAGGGATTCATCGCCACTGATTTTGATTAGGATTCATCACAACGAATTTGGCTAGGGATTCATCACCATGGATTTTGCTAGGGATTCATCACCACATATTTTGCTAGGCTTTCATCACCATGGATTTTGATAGGGATTCATTACCACAAAATTTTCAATGGATCCAGTACAATAGAATTTATGACGGAAGAACTACTGTAGAATTCAAATGTCCTACTAAAAAATAGACGACAAAATACCATCTGCAACGAATTTCAATCCATTGTCACATTTGTGAAAAAAATACTATTTCCATTGCAAACCCTCGCTACGGGGTTTTTCGAGACGAAAATGGGTCGTTGCAAATTTTATAGCAATTCGTCTTTTGCAACGAAAATTCAACTTTTCGCAATAGATTCGTTCTCTAGAAATACCGACTTTTCATTGTAGTGATCGTATAACTCTACCCCAAACAAGCCCCACACCGCAACACACTAGACCAATCTCAAACCCCAAATTATCAAGGACCAAACTGAAATCAAAGAGAAAGTCTACTCCATCAGAGATTTTTAGGAAAGGTATCGGAGCCAAGAAAAAGACTACAAAATTGGAATGTACTAATGACCCCATGCATACTGAAGACCTGATGCATACTACAGAGCCAAGGTACACTACAGAGCCCACTCACATTTCAGATCTGATCTTCACTAAAGAGCGCATCATTAATGACAAATATGATAATTTGATAGATCCTACTGATATTAAAGAAAAGAAATAGTCCAACTTTGAAGACCTCGTTCGGAAGCAAAAGTTGAAGCTTCCTAACCTACTAAGTAGAAAATGAACCAAACAAGCCATTGGAGTCTCTAAAAAGATTGTAAGTATAGTTCGACTCAAAGATGAATCACCCTTCAGAACCTGATCCGTCCAATCCGCTACAATCAGTGTGTCGGTTTCTCCCAAATGAAGAGACAAATCCCATTCAGGATTCCAAGTGGATCCTGATGTCGTTAAACATCCTAAGGTCTCCGGGAACAAGCGATTTGATGTTTTTACGCTTGATAAATTGCACTCCATGTTTTTTTCAATATTACATACGCTACAAACACATCATGTACAATAGGGTCCATTTTTAGAGACCTTATCTAGCATGGAACCAAGGCCAAATTTGGTTCAAAACCAAGGAGGCTGAGGAAGTTCAGGAAAACTTATACTGCCAACATTTCATACAAGCAGATTAGGCATGGGAGCACAAATTTGTAGATGGTCCATATATTAGATGGTCCAGATATCAACCATACACGGAGGATGAGCTAAGCAAGTTAGTGTCACACCCCAAAACCGGAACGGCGGAATCGTTCGGGGGTGGAGGACGTCATCTTTAGTATCACGAGATATGTATATGGTAAGAAAGTAATGAACAACCATTTCATTTCGAAAGAAAGTGTTTACAATGTGTGTGTTCACAAAACATAGAATTCATAAACAAATAACAAAACAAGACTTGAAGCTATAATGCTCCATCTTCTGAATTCCCAGCATGAACACCTGTCTAATCGTCTCCTGGGAATATAAGTTATTTGAAAGAGCTGATCAGCAATTAAGCTGGTGAGTTCATAAGATTTTAGTGATGTGAGTAAGTTGTAAAGTGTTGTTGAAAATGTAGATGAAATATAGTAAGTTATACGTTTTGTTTTTCGAAAAGTTCGCCTGTTCCTCTAGAGAATTCTATATTTCCTAATTTGATGTAAAACTAGGTGGGGACCCCCGCGTTGCGGGGGTCGGATGCAACATTTTTTTCCCTTGCTTTTTCTTTGTAAATGTCATTTGATCAACTATTTGTTTATAGTTTGAGTATTGTTATGAAAGAATATGTATTTTTTTACTGCTAAAATCAGTCAATTTAAAAAAAAATGCATTTAATTGAGTGTTACTTTCATGTGTATATCTGCTCCATTCCTATTGTGTCTCCCCATATTCATATACTACTTGAATCCTACAAATATATGAAGCGATCTACATTAAGTAAAAATAAATACTAAATTAAAGAAACACTTGTTCATATTACAGAAAAGGGAGAATGAAAAGAGTCATGATGCTTCACAAAGTTGTGATAACGCTTAACGCTTGAATCCGTTTAACTGTTGTTTTTAGCATAAATCTATTAACATGCTATTATCAAATATACTTATCGAATCTTTAATGAATTTTCCATGATTAGATGATGCCAATAAATAGATAAAAACGTGATTGTTTTTACCTGAACAATTTCATTCGTAGCCTGTGCACTTCATACGGACATGGAAGCCTTCATATTTCATGTTTTTTAAACTGGGTCAAAAAATCAAACCATTTACCTTTTCCCTCATAAAGACTAATAGATATGAATTACGATCAATCAAAAAAGTCATGCTGATTTAAGAACAACTATTATAACATGCAGAATGAAGAATGTTTTTATTTTACCATCAAAGTGTCTCTTACCCAATACCCACTACAATATGAAAGTTAAGTGCAAACATAACATACACAAGCAACAAAGTCGTGTTGTTTGAGGTGGTAGAAAGACCACCAAATACTAAAATCTGAAACCACAATGCTACATTTCGCATTCAATTACATATTTCTGGACTTGAAATTAAAAAATATCACCTTCCAAAAGTAAAAATTGACAAGAAAATGTTAACTATCATTCATCAGAATCTTTTAGTTAAAAAGATTACCCATCTTAAAATAAGCTCTGAATAGAAAAACAAAATAAAAACAAAAACAATAGTAAAATAAAGAAAACGGACCTGTATAAATCTTAGTGTTTGCTTGTTTCAAACCTTGAAGCTTTGATTTGCATAATAACTCTTTATACGAAACTCTTCATACGATACTAAAACCCACAAAGAACAAATAACCAATAAACAAAATTAGAAATTTAACAATAGTGTCAGCGACAAAGAGTAAAAAAAAGTTGAATATCTGAAATAGTAATTTAATTAAAAAAAATAATATTGAATAAATAGTGGTAACCTCACTGTCCATAGCTGTTTTACTTATTAATCTTCCCCTGCTAAAATTGGATATCTGAAATAGTAAAAAAAAAGTAAAAAAATAATAATAAATTAATTAAAAGAAATAAAGAAGCAATGAAGGATACGAATTAATTGCCGAGACTTCTTTTTGTGTAACTAACATAGTACAAATCATTCGCATTACCTGAGAAACACGCAAAACTGAAAGAAAAGGAAAACATGGAAGAAACTCGATAGAATCTTCATGTACAACAGTAACCTAAGCATCAACCTATCGGGCAGAATGCTATGTTCGAGTGGTGTGTGGCGGTGAGCGAAACAGATGAAGAGAAGACATAAGAATCAAACAACTTAATTGATAAGAGGTTAGTAAAGAGAAATGAGTGAATCTGAGGAAGTAAACCAAATACTACAACATAATCAGTCCCTAAATTGCAGTCACATATTCCTTCAATCATCCTGATATTCATTCCCATATTACACAATTTCCCCCGTACATCAACATTGAAAACACCATTGAAACTTGGAATTCCAAAATATCATCCACAAATGCCTCCTTTTCTTGAAATCTGCACTGGAAATTATGATTTTAACCGCATGTAGGATCTAAGTATACAATAGAAAATGTTTTTGTTACAGTTACTTACCCTCTGCTAATGAATATTTTTATGTCTTGCTCATTGCATCGTTGTTCTCTGGATTTCTTGCATTCTATTGCATTGTACATTTTAGATTTTGTTATTAGTTGTGAATATAGGTTCTAATAAAGAAAAAACAAAAACAAAAGATTTAATCTTTATACCATCTGATTAGTGGATCATGTTTCTTATTTACCCCCAACTATTATCAAAGCAGAGCACACAACCTAGAAAATATCCATGCCGAGGAGGCAAAACAGCAAACACCTGGCGTGCAAAAGTGTAAACCAAAACAATAAAAACAAAAATCAATAGTCGGGCGATGATCAATGATTTCATGGTTTTCGAAAAACAAAAATCAAAAGAATAGAGTAAAGTTGGCATAGCTGTGAACTAAATTACAAAGTTTGTGTTTATCTGGGTTCCTATTGAGAAGCCCTAAATCTGACCGTTATCGAATTCGGATAGACAGATGTATAGCGGTGGTGTTGTGGCCAAGGCGGTGTGTAGAAACGAAACTTTAGATGGTTATGCACAATCTGCCCTTAAAAATCCAATAGTTTCTCAGTAATTGCATTATACAGTTAACCATATTAAGTTATAGAAACAAATCAAATAAAAAAATAAATATGTACACTTTTAGTGGTGAAAAGAAACTTTAAGGATACAATATATATATATATATATATATATATATATATGTTGCAATTACCTTGGCGTACTGCAAGAAAGGAAGTTGGTAGCTTCTAAGGAGCACCAATCCTTTAAGCTCACACGTGATCCTGGAAATCCGAATTGAATCAAACTCATGCCCTGCCGAATCAAACCATTTAAAGCCTTAACCCTATAAAAAAAGCCAATGTACCAAATTGAAAAAAAAGGACTCAACAATCAATATACATAATTGTATTAGCATAGTAGATATAACATATGCAAGAAGAAGAGGGATGAAGGAGGCAAGGTAGTGGGAACATAAGATGGAGATACCGGTAGAGGGTTTTCACTGGCTTCCATCTCCGATATCTCTTCTTTGAAGGCACAAGTAAGAAATTGAAAACGTAAGGACATCACAAACTTACCGAAACCATTTTGCCAGTGCAAATACTTCCTCCACCCGCATCTGCATCGGTGACGGCAAAGTCAATCCGTCATATACTGCTACGCAACCTATCGCCGCGTGAGTGAAATTGGTCGAATAATTGAAGTGAGCGTTTGTTCTGGTGTGCTTTTTGTAAGTCCCTAATGTTGCCTGTGTATCAATCATATCCGTTTGATGCTGCGGAATCCCAATCAAACGGATGATGTCAGATCAAATAGAAGAGAAGGAGAAGAAGAATAATATGAATCTTTGTATGTATTGATATGAATGAAGATTTGGATACAAAAGATTCACACACACATAAAAGTTCCTGTTTCTCTCTGGCCGTAAACTCCTTCGGGTTCATCAATCTTTACTCCTCACCCTAACACCTATATTTATAGTTGGAATGTGGGCCGGAAACAAATGAGCCGTAAATGAGTTTACGGCCGTAAACTCAGCCGTAAAGTAGACCATAAATTCATAAATATTATAGAAAAATACAATTGCCCAGAAAAGTAAAGTATAAACCATATTTTGACCCAACAATCTCCCCCTTGGTTTATAGCTTTCTTTTCTTAATTGACCCAACAAGCTCCCCCTAAAAAGTAGCTGGCTCTTCTTGTTGATCTTCATTGGGAGATTGGCTTCAGCATTTATCTTCAAATTCTTCACAACTTCAAGATGAGATTGATGAATCTTCAATGAATGACTTCATCTTGAGCACTTGAACTTTTCTTCAAAATTTGGCATTGAACGCACATTGGGTGAGGAGGCTTGACGTACTGATTCTTGAAAGATGACGCTTTCAGCTTGAGAATTTTCAGAGAGAACATCAGAGAGAACAAATCTTTTGGATCACTTCATCCGGTTCATAGATAGCAGCAGACTGATTGAGGAGGCTTCAATGCAATCCGTCACATAATCTTCAATTTCTGCTTCACCTTGCTTCTGGGGTTGAAGGATTGAATGTTGAAAGAATAATCTTCATTTATTGCTCCTTCGAATGCGAAGTCTTCGATGCTCACGGATGAAGCCTTGGCTTAGAAATCTTCGACACAAACTCCATGAGTCTTATCTATACCTGAAATCACTTTTCAAGACAAAACAAAACTAAAAGAAAACTTAGCACACAAATTAAAACAAAAAAAAAATTTGGATTTTTTGATTTTTCTGAACAAGAAATAAAACCGAAATAACACTAATTTTTGGATTTTTAATTTTTCTGATTTTTCTTTGATTTTTTTTATTATGTTTTTATTTTCTTTTATTTTTTTTATTTTTTTTTAATTTTCCCCCTAATATTTAAATTAGAAGAAACTATGAACAAATTTAACAAAAATAAAAATGATATCTAACTTTAAGAGTGATTTGGGATCAAAGTTTTTAGACAGCCTTTATCCACTTGTCGATACCTTCCATATTCACATCTTTGTCTGGTCGATCGTCGGTATTGTTGTCCACTTAAACACGAAAAATTGTGACAGCTTTAGGACACACTATTTGTTACAAGACAAAGTGAACTTAAGTTCCTAAAAATTATATTTGATCCTAATTCCTTAGATACTATATCTTAAGGACCATTCATCTGACGATGACCAGGGATATTGTTGTCCACCTAAATCGAGCAGCGAGATCTATAGACAATCTGTATGAGTTCAATTTTAAGTGTACTGGAACGTGTTTCCCGCTTCCTGATATGCCCCAGCCATCAAGAACTTCCAGAGTACTCCTTACACCGGGTTAGCAGACAACCATTCAGAGAGAGAAGAGATTCATAATTCTATTGCTAACTACTTCAGAGGGGTTAAGAAGAAGAAGGTTGCATATGCTGTGTACCAGGTCGGATTAGAAGTCGTGCAAAGGAGACAACATATGGCTAACAGATAAGAAGTATTTCACACATGTATATATATAGCCTGCAAAGAAATAGAGTTGCATATGTTGTGTACCAGGTCGGATTGGATGTCACGCAAAGGAGACAACATATGACTAACAGACGGAAAGAAAGAAAATGATATTCTACAGACCTAATTTATCATAATTTACCAGTCGCCCCATCCAACCGGAATTAAGGATAGAATCCGCACATCGAGGAAAAGTTAAACCACGGTTCCAAGTACGGGTTCATTTAATGTGACAAGTAGATTCCCATATATATCTCCCTACTCAACCTATCCGAGCGTCGTATTGCCAGGCTGAATGGATCTAACTAGGTCAAAATTTGTCAAGTCTATAAATTTCCTAAGTTCAACTCTGCCTAGTCATGTCCATTTTAAAATTTTTCGTGCCTACCGACGCATCAAACCAGAGCATAGACCCTTCAACTTCGGGTACGTTACGCAGACTCAGGTTGCTTGTTATCACTTGATAATATCACTTCCCAAAAAAATCTCCTTCAAGCACACTTCATACCACCATTTTTTTTTGATTTTTTTTAATGTTTTTTTTTTTAAATTTTCTAATTTTTGTTTTGTTTTTATTTCTCCCCCTAAATTTGTACATAGGAGAGAAACGAAAATAAATGCGCAAATTTAAACGATCCTAAAACAAAAATTAGTCTTTAAAGCGAATCAGATTAAGAAAAAATTCAGGAGTATAGAGAAGAAAACGTAGACCGTAATTCACCGATTGAATCTGTATTCAGAAGGTCTGAGAACAGCAAGCATAATCTCAGAACAGATCCGAAAATTCTTCATATCATTAAGCACTAACCCCATTCGTGATCTCTTCCTTTCTTCTTTTCCCGCAAAAGGACACATACTCTCAAATAAAATTCCGAGTGTTGTATAGTTGAGAGATGCCTCCTATCATGTGCTTGGAACAGCCACTAACAACAAACCGAAGTACGATGATATGCCTCCATAGCTGCTCCGACATAGAGCGGGATTAATTGGTCTTTAGAACCCATTCCATTTTGAAACTGAGTCGACCTTTGTCATCCTTGCACAGTACTCTCTCCCATGACATATCCTGCTTATCACAAAAACAGAAGATGTAGAAACGTTAGAAGCATTAGGAGATTTGGGAGTTTTCACCTTTGGTACCCATCTATATTCGGGTTTAACCCATTTCTTTTTCGATCCGATGGGTGCCTCGGTACTTGCTTTGGAACTTGAAGCCGTCTGCCTAGATGACTTTGACCTAACCGGTCTTGGCTTCACAAGAGCATCTCTTAAACTAGACTTCTGGGCCAACATTCCCTTCTTGTTCTTGAGAGTTGGATGCTTGGCCTTGGCAGTTGGATGCTTGGCCTTGTGGGTTTGATTCTTGGCCTTCGGAGTTTGATTCTTCGTCTTCTGCGCGTTCCAGTCATCATGTTCTGAACGTGACCTTGAGGGGTTTCTTTTAGAGTATCTCCCTCTTGGCGCGTTCTGCCAGCCTTGTGCGTAGTAAGGAACATATGCGTGATTTGGACAGTTTTGGGCAATGTGTCCAGGTGTTCCATAGTGAAAACATGCCTTTTTCTTCACTGTGAAGTTGTTTCTTCCTGCCCCTCGTGGCGTATCCTTGCCTCGTTTCTTGTTGTTCCCACATGCACACTTGCCACAAGAACTCTGTTGCGTTAGAATTGGTGGCCTGTATTTCTCAACGGAAGGTTTGTTAGGAGTAACAGAATTCGAAGCAATAGATTCTGAGTTCAAGGAGTCATTGGTTTGTTCAGTAGTGCTCTCCTTGTTCTCATCTTCTACTACTTTACCTGCATATGAAGCTAAAACATTAGTATTTTCAACCTGAATAAATCCTCCTGAAACAAATCCAGCTGGTTTCCATATCAAAGATGTGCCTCCCTGTCAATTTCTTCCTGTGTCATAGGGATGGATGTGTAGTTATGATTGAAAGGTGGAGGAACACTATCATACCCTAGACCCTTGTTTTGATTTTCTTTGAATTTTAATTGAGTTTCATACAAGGACTCGACTGTCTGACTTGACGCAATATAATTTTTGAAACTGACATCTGTTTTTCCACACTTAATTTTTAAAGTGTCAAGTTCTTCAGTTACAACAACAAGTTGTCTCTTAATATAATCATAATTTTCACACTTGTTGCTATACTCTTCCTGAAGTTTCCTAAAGTCCTTGGTTTTTGCTTCTAATTCAGCCTTCAGAGGTTTCTGTCCTTTCCTGAGTTGATATCCTTTATATCTCAGGTCCTCAACTTCTCTTTTAAATATATCAATTTGTTCCCAAAGAAATTTAATCGTGGCTTCACAAGCTGGAGTACATGTAACTTCAGTGACCGAAATGTTTTCAGAACTCATTGTTTTTCTACACTTCAAAGCATCAAGTTCTTGAATAACATTAGCAAGACTAAGATGATTGAGATCTTTTGTCTTCTTGATGATGGCCACGTTCATATCCCACGATTTCAGAAGTGAATTTAGCAGCTTTTTGTTAATCTCAAACTTAGACAAGAAGATCCCAGCTATATTCATCTCAGTAGTAAGTGTAGTAAATTGTTGCAACTGAGTTTCGAGGGTTTCTCCAGGGACATAATCGAACATGTTGAAATTTTGTCTTAAAATCTCCTGACGACTCTCTTTCATGATTTCAATTCCCTCGTGAACTTCAAAAACTATTAAAAGCAAAACTAGAACTTAAAAGAAAATGCCCTTTGACTGTAAACCTCAAAAGTCAACCTTAAAAGTCAATTTAAAAAGTCAAACTTGAAAAGTCAAACTTGAAAAGTCAAACTTGAAAGTCAAACCGAAAAGCTAAATTTGAAATTTTAAAAGTCAAATTAGAAAGTCAAAGTTTAAAGTCAAATGTCAAACTTTAAAGTCAAAGTCAAAATTTTAAGTAAAAAGTCAAAAATAAAAGTCAAAAAAATAAAAATTAAAATTTTTGGTTGAAAATGAAATTTAAAATTGAAAGAAATTGATTTTTGGGGTTAAAAGTGTCAAATTTTGAAATTATGGTGCGGCTGGTAGTGTTTAAGTTTAAATTTTCGAAGGGAAATCACATGAGTTCTCTTGGTCGAGTTGGCAAGGAGCGCTGACTGAATACTATGAAGTCCCATGTTCGATTCTGGGCACCCTCAATTCGCGTCCCTATTTTTTATTTGAAGCTGACTGCTGCTGAAGAGACCAGGTGGCTGCTGAGCGCTGAATTCCCTAGCCGTCCAAGCCGCTGAGCCGAGCCGCAAGCTCGGGAACCCTAGCCGCAAACGCGAACCCCGCCGCCGGCCGTGAACAGTTTCCGACCGTAAACTCCGGCCGTGAACTGTTTCTGGCAGTAAGCTCCGGCCGAAAACTCTTTAATGATTACGTGAAAAACAGCGATTTTTCGACTTTGAAAAACACGAAGAACAAACCCCCCTTATTTTTGCGAGATCTATCCAAAAACGCAAGAATATTTCGAAAATAAGATCAAATAATGATCCAAAATAGGGTTTATGGCCCAAGAAACTAGACTTCACAGTTGATGAATTTGATTGGTTTGCGGCCGTGAACTCGGTGTTTACGGCCGTAAGCTTGGACCGAGAACACAGAATCTTCGATTTTGGATGAAACAATAAATCCTTTTGACTGATACAACCAGACTCTGATACCAATTGTAAGTCCCTAATTTTGTTTGTGTATCAATCAGATCCGTTTGATGGTGCGGAATCCCAATCAAACGGATGATGTCAGATCAAATAGAAGAGAATGAGAAGAAGAATAATATGAATCTTTGTAAGTATTGATATGAATGAAGATCCGGATACAAAAGATTCACACACACATAAAAGCTCTTGTTTCTCTCTGGCCGTAAACTCCTTCGGGTTCATCAATCTCTACTCCTCACCCTAACACCTATATTTATAGTTGGAATATGGGTCGGAAACAAATGAGTCGTAAATGAGTTTACGGCCGTAAACTCAGCCGTAAACTAGACCATAAATTCATAAATATTACAGAAAAATACAATTGCCCAGAAAAGTAAAGTATAAACCATATTTTGACCCAACACTTTTGTTGGGCATCGCCGGTTATCGGTCGTTATATGCCGACTTTGCAACTCAATTTTTTGTGGTCAGATACAAAAACCAACACACACGGATAGGATTCAGTCTTAGCCACTGTTGTTGTGTGTTGTTTGGTTGTCTCAACTGCTACCTCTGCTACTGAAATTGATTTTGATGAGTAGGGTTTTAGGGTTTGGACGGTAACCGCCACGACCACCATCGTCGTATCTCCCGCTTCAGTGGCGGTGGAAGACGACGAGAAGCTGCAGTCGATCTCGACCTTTGATCTTACATGATGGAGATCGGTGCTGAAGGTCGTGTGTAAACTGTAAAGTGGAAAGGTTGAGCCGGTGGATAACTGTGCCGAAGCAAGGAGGGTTGAAGAAGAATAAAATAAGATGAGGCGGTGGGTTGTTCAGATGAGGAAGGATCAGATGAAGCGGTGACCGTGGTTAAGGAATTAAACCCATCTTGGTTAGACACTATTCCTAAGACGTATCCTCCTTTAATATATCTATAAGAATACATAAAAACAATTCTACAATCCTTTCTATGAGTACTAAATGTATACAAGTTATATAAAACTCAGAGTAAACAAACAATCAATTGTGCGCATCTGCTTTAAGCCCACAACCAAACAAGGAACAGGAAGTATGGCGGATAGCACACATCCCATTGTTTGTTAGATCCTTGTTGTACATAACCTTGGTATGTTCACTTGTTACTCATGGACTTAATTGTAGTAGTTCCTTTACATTTAATGAAAAGATCCTTCAAGAAAACCCTTATTTCTTATAATAAAATAGTGACCACAGTGATTACCTCTATAATCAATTAGTTTATACCGGATATATATAATCTAATATGGAATAGATAGTTGATTGGATGAGTTTGCCCTAAGCCCACAACCAAACAAGGAACACGAAGTTGGGCAGATAGCACACATCCAACTACCTATTGGGTATTAATGATATATAGCCATGATGTATAAACGAAGGTATTATAGAGTCAATCACCTAAAGTCCTTGAAGTCTACAATGGTTTAATAAAATGGATTAAACCCTTTACTGGTGAGTGTCTAGCTTTGAGTACTAAAACTTCTGTTTGAAAAGTATGCTTTGTACTAGAAGACTATGCATTTAATTAGTGTCCTATGACTTGACCCATACCTGGTACCCCTTATGATGATTTAATGTATACGAAACATATATATATATATATATATATATATATATATATATATATATATATATATATATATATATATATATATATATATATATAACTAAAATCGAATAGATAATAGGCTGGGTGAATCTGCTCTAAGCCCACAACCAAACAAGGAACAGGAAGTTAAGCGGAAGGCACACATCCTATTACCTGTCAGATCCTATTTATATATATATATATATATATATATATATATATATATATATCCATTCATGTATACATTAAGGAAACATAAGTTTTGCGTTATGGTCCCTTTCTAAGGAAACATAAATTTTCCCTAGTTTATAACTATCCTGACTCGAAAATAGTTTACGTTGACTTTCAAGTGGTACTGTCACTTTATGAAAGTAATGAGATAATGTAAGTGTTGTATTATTGTACATAGTAACTACTGTTGTACTAATTGCCTAAAATTGATTATTAAGATATAATGTGATGGCTAGATCCCATACTAAACGCTCTCCGTATCAAAAGATTCTGGGACCCAAACGCGACATCTGTAATCAATTGCAAGCTGTGAACATCGACATTAGAATTTTATGATCATGTATACCCAATATAACTATCACCTTTTGTTTAGAACAATGTGTTAGTGATTCATTGGTATAGTTAGATCATGTAAGTGTTCCATGCTATAACATCTTAGTATGTTCGTTCTGTTATAGTATCTTAGTACTTTCTCTTGTTATAGTATCTTAGTACTTTCTTTCTGTTATCGTGTAGTGTATCTAGTATGACTAAACCTCTAAACTATACCTATTGTAGTTTACTAGTATTCTATTTGAAACTGTCATTGAAAAGACTCAATTTACTACTAAGTTATGCTTGTACTTTAAAAACGGAGTTTTGTTAAACTATAAAGCAACATAAATGTAAAATAGCTTTTGAAATGTTTTGACCACTTATAGAAGACATAAGTAACATTTTGAAAGATGTTTATAACAAACAATTACACAATAACCATTGTGTTCAACTTGTATTCCCCCCTTAAAATCATTTAAAACAGTTAAAAGATTCATTACGGGGTATGAACTCACTAGATGTTGGTGCTTTAAACGGGTATGCATGTAAGGATGAGAAGTTCCATGAATGAAGTCATGAGACTTAATGTGACAACCCGAATTTTCCATTCTGAAAAAACCATATCAAGCCAATAGAAGTTAGAACAGTTACAGTGAAATTCCAAACTTTGGGTATAAGTTTGAGTATTTCAGGATTAGCACTTAAGGAGATATTTGGAGAGTGGATGCAATAGGGTTTTGTGCAACACTGTTATTCCAATACTCTATGATATTAGAGTTCATTCCGGGAATAAAATATTTTCTGCCAAAAATCCCAGGACTATATATAGAAATCTGAACCATATTAATTCATTAGTTACATTTCCAACTAGAGAAAAGCCAAATTCTCTCTCATGGATCTTCGGGTTTTCATCCCAAATCGTGAGTACTTCTATCTAGTTGTATTATATAACTTAGATTGTGTTTAATAACATCAAAATTATGTCAAAACACTAAGATCTGTGAGTTTACCGCCCAAGAACACCTTGGGGAGTAAACTCCTTTTTAAGGGCCAAAGTGTGCCCAATGTCCCTGAAAGCCTTGGAACTCAACCTAGGAACTACCATGACATGTTTAGACCAGAAAATCATTAAGAAACAAAGGGTGAAAGTGAGTTCACGTCCAAGGAAGTTGTTGGGCCGTGAACTCCATTTTTAGATGCCAAAACACCCTAAAAGCCTTCCTTAAGCCAAGAGAGTAATTTAGACATGTACCCTAATGAGTTTAGGACTTGAAAACAAACTTAGAACACCAAGAGTAAGGTGTTCACGGCCCAAGAAGTTCCAGGGCCGTGAACTCCAAACAATGGTGCCAAATGGTGCTATAAACTCTCCTAAAGCCTTGGACAATTTCCTTGATTCATTCTTAGATAAATTAGGGACTTGAAAACACCACAAACACCCTCCCAAGGGAGATTACGGCCGTAATCTCCGTGGGATTTGGTCCATGGGCCGTGAACTCCTCAAAGGAGTTAAAAAGAAGCCCAAACACTTGTTTAAGCCTAGAAGCACTTCACCACTTAAGTTGGAATAATTTTAAGCTTCATTCAGGGACCCTATAGAGATTTTATGGCCAGGAGTTTATTCCCCTGCGCCGTAATCTCCAACACACATGGTCTTTAGACCATCAACTTCCATATGAGGTCTTGCACTCCTTTGTTGCAACCCATTAGCCTCCTAGCACTTGATCAAAGTGTTTTCCGCGCATTAGGATATTTATACATGGTTAATTAGTGTTTTAAATCACTAATTATTTATATCCATATTCCTTCATATGTAATTAGGACCATTGTGTGTGTCTAAAGTCTTCACTTGAAACCTAGCAGTCCTACCTCTTCGGTTCATCCGTATCACCCACAACAGGTGAGTTCATACCCCTTAATCAACGTCTTAACTGTTTTGAAATGTTTTATGGGGGGATACAAGTAGAATTATGCTAATTATTAGATCAATCACATGTGATTAATAAGCAGCATTCAAATGATTGGCTACTTATTAGCCGTTTTACCAAACAATTTCCTTCAAATGTTTTTCATAAACATTTTATATGTTTAAAACTCCTTATTAAACTGTTCATTTTACTCTGTATGTTACATTTCAAACTTATTTACAATTGTGTTTTAAATAACGGTTTCTTTATACTAAACTGTTTTATCAAACCCATGCCTTCAAACCGTTTTATAGATTGACATCAAGTCGATCTTTTCTTAGATAATAATTATGTTCAAAAGTTTTACAAAACTAACTTTGTTCTTTTATATTATAAATTGCATGCCTATATATGTATAGATATATGAGGAATGTTTAAAAGACTTAGGAAGGCTATCGAACCTATTTCCTTTTCCTCGATTTGGATGTGGTCTGGTGGGATATCGGGTACCCATCTGAAGGTCGTTTAAATATTAGTTATATATCAAGTGTACATATATAGTCATAAAGGTCCTTCCAGTTCATCCAATGCCCTTGGGTAGCAAGGGTATACATCCATGTCCATATGTACCAGTTAGATTACTAGTAAACTACCATATGGGTAGTTTAGGAAGATACTAGAACTATTACTAGAACGCGATATCATACAATGAGTCAGTTCATTCTCGAGTCAACACTTTCTAGATAGAGAAAACATACATTATAGCTAGAACATTACAGTAAATTACTATACTATTACATAGATATGTTTACATGATCACACTTACATGAGTACAACTACATGATCACTTACATGAGTACGCTTACATATACATAGGACAGATGTCACTAGGTGCTATAGCATGGAACAAGTTCAGGATCTAACTATACCGATGAATCACAACGCATTGTGATAGTTATATCGGGTATACATGATCATAGTAATGTGGATGTTCACGGCTTGCATACATGCAAGGGTCGTGTGTAGGTCCCAAAATCCCTTTGACAGGGGAGCGTTTAGCCTGGGATCTAGCCATCACATTATACCTTATCCCTCAAATAAGGCAATTGAGTACCGATGTAGTTATTTATTACAAATGCTATAGTACTCACTAGATTACCCTAGACTTAAGATAATTAGTACGGTTGTAGTTCGACACTACACCATAGTACTATTTCATTTTCCCAATACATTAACTTCGTGAACATTCACACTACGCATGGTAATGTAGAAACTATATTTTTGGTTAATGATAGTCAGACTTGGGAAAATACACACTCTTACAAGAGACACACACAGACACTAGATGCCTTGGTAGAAGGCTACATATAGATCAGTTAAGTCTTGGTAGAAGACTCCTTGTTATAATAGTAGGAATCATAGGGATTTCTAGAGTTTTTCAAACGTTTACAGTTGTTTTACATACATTTTCAATACTAATGATTCACATACATTTTCAATACTTAAAATTCATATACATACAAATTCTTACATACAAATTCTTACATACAAATTCTTACATACAAATTCTTACATACAAATTAAGATACTAAAATACTTATGATCTCAGCAGCTTCAAAGCTAATACTCGCTTTCAAAATTACTTGTATCCTCAGGTCATCAATAGACAGGTACCGATGCAAGGTTTAGAGAAGATGGAGCTCGTTCAAGACTCATCTTTCATTTTGATTTATGCTTTAGTGTCTATTATAATTTGACAGAACACACTTGTATAATAATTATATTATTAATGCAATGGATGATGTTGTTGCTTGTTTACTACTTTTCATTGTTGTGATACTGTACATGACGTCCTCTGCCCCAGAATGTTTCCGCCGTTCTTGGTTTTAGGGTGTGACAGATTGATATCAGAGCATTGTTTATAGTGAATTAAGTATATCAACCCATAAAAGATATACAGACTATAAATACAATGGGATTAAAAATACTCTGACCAAGAGTTTATACTTTAAATAATAAAATATTTAAATAAGATACGTGCCTACATTCATACTAAAATCTGTGTGACTAGGACAGTACAAAAGAATTACGGTTGTTGGGCAAAATAGGTGGGGTTAGAGACATATGGTCAAAACTGGGAAGATATAGCCTGATCACCTATATTATCCGAGGGTTCACTAGCATGTGCCTAAGTTTAATTGTGTGGTTGCAACAAGTCTAAAATCATACCAACCCTACCACAATGAGAACAGTAGAACGTTACATTAAACTTAAAATACTATAGAAGTATTTGGTGTTACTATAAGTACTTTATACTTGAGAACTAAAACGGGATCTTCAGTACTAAGTTGATAGTTGCTAAGTGGATACACTAAGGATATATGTAATTAGGATGTTATAGACTTAGAATCTATGAAAATTTTACTTTACCCCTACTCTGTGTGAATTTGGAGTTAAGGTCCCTTATTCGAAGGCCTATCCTGTTTAGATTACATATAACTGGTATGCACTTCACAAATAGCAATGTAACTAATGAAGATTTTTCTAAATAATTATCTAGATAGTTCGTATAACAATTATTTTCTTACCCCAATTCTCGCGTAGATAACATGGCTGGACTCCATCCCCACGGCAACCAGTATCTTCCGAACTAAGTCATAGATGGTTCGTTTGGAGAAGAATCAGAGAATGATCATCCTATCCCTATGAATGATCACCATGATGAAAACCTTTCAGACGGTTCTAATTCTGAACCCGAGGTTGAGAACCTACCCCAGGTAGCTCCCGTTCCAATTCCTAACCCTTGTCCGACTTTTCATGGCTCGACGCCTGAGTGGGTGGAATGCTTGGAAACATGGAGCCAAGGACAAGATCAGCCCATGCCATTTAATGTTGACCGAAGCTTTTATGACCTGAGCAATGGGGGCTTAGCAGACAGAATCTTGCCAATCTTGTTCCGCAGAGTGGCCGTAAATGAGATTCAAGGCAGGACAACCCTATATCAGATCACCGAAGTTGTCGTCGATGCGAGAATGCATACCCTCCGCATCATTCGTCTAGAAGATGCTCGCGAGAGATCTGAGAGAAACCATGAAACCCTGCTTCAAGCACTGGATGAATCATGAGCTGAAGTCATAGAGCTCCGAGTACGCCAGAGGGTGTACGAAAGACACCTACTTGACGTGGAACGTCAATTGGCTGAATTGAGAGTTCACCAGAGGGATGACCGTCGCCAGTAGTAGACGCTTTACTTTATTTTCCTTATTAAAAGGAATCGTTTTTCTGTCTATGCCCGATGTGGCATTTTCTATGAAATTATCGTGTACTGTAAGTACTTTAGGTTAGGTCTTTATGATGTCAAGAACTATCTTCACTGGATATGATGTAAGACCTTTACAATGTCATTTTCCCGAATCTTTACGTCGTGAATATCAAAGATATTGATAGCTGGCTAACTTCTGTGTCATTCTTCATTCAAGTACCCTTATCATACTTTCATTGGAGTCGATCTAAATCATGCTTTAGTCAAGTCATTGGACTATAGTAATTTAGCTTCGGAGACATTTCCAAGTCTCTTTCAGTGGTTGGATCATGTTATTCACCAACCAACGATACCTCGGCTTGAACGAAAAACATCTTGAAACCATTCTACAAACTCACTTCCATTCCGTACTAGGACTGCATCATAGGAATGTAGGTCAAACCTTCGCGTGCACACTTCCATTCCGTGCTAGGACTGCATCATAGGGATGTAGGTCAAACTTTTGAGAACATACTCTTACTCTTTTCTTGAGCAATCGAAGTACATCTAGCGTCAACCAGAATCGCTCACAAAATCCATATCTTTCGTGTTACAGAATCATGTCGTCATCCGGAAGCAATCAATCGAACAACAAAACCTCCTCCTTTCTTATGGACGCTACTACGTTTCAAACCACAGTTACAACTGCAGTGATGGCTGCCGTGACAGCTGTCCTTGCGTACCATAGCGCTATCAGCACAATCAATGTTGATGATGGGATTGAAGTTTCCAATCGTGGTATCCATCCAGGAAGTCGCCAAACAGTAACAGTCACAGGCTCGCAAAGCCGAAAGACAGAGAACAAGAAACGAAGGCGTCAAGCCCAGAAGAACGCAAGAAATCCCAAAAACTTGCCATTCAACAACAACAAGTGGAAACCCCTGCCATCCCCGTATCGAGCAGACCATATAAAGGAACACTCCCGAAGTGCGACCGGTGCAACTACCACCACAAGTGAATTTGCCGAGCCTGGCAATGCAATAATTGCAACAAGATGGGGCATATTGCTTGTTTCTGTAGAACTACCTCCACCATTGGAGCAAGCCTAGTTTGCAATAGTTGTGGTGAGGCAGGGCACTATTACAGAAATTGTCCAAAAGAGAAGATCAACGAAAGCAACCGTGTCCCCATGACTCCCACTCGACACTTCACTTCCACCATCAATGTTGGTGCTGTCCATATATGTCACCAATGCGGTGAAATTGGACACCTCAAGAAGGATTGCCCGATAGCGAAGGACTCGGGTGCAGATGGGAAGATTCTCAGGATCACAGCTGCAGGAGAACCTGCTCCGGAACCCACGTTAATGTAGTTTACACGTTTCGTTGTAACAGACTTATAAACCATCCAAAGCTAGTGCAACTAGAGTCTTACTTTTGCGAGATCCTGTCTGTATTGGGATTTTCGTGCTGCGTATACTTGTCTTTTGTAGTATACCACATTAGCAACAATGGTCTTGTTGTAAGTCTAAAGTATTGTAACTCTGTTGATGGTTGCACGGTTGTGTTTTGTCTGTAAACGTCTTATGTTGAAATCTAATGTCTTTAAGTTTCTGTATGATTCCGACATTATCATACGACTAGATTCAATTTGATCCACACCATACCAACTTCTTAAGTACATCTCTTTACCAGTAAACGTCTTTTTAGCGAAACCTTCATATCTGGACACCGAAGTACTCATGTCAGGAGTACCTCTTAGTTCTTCTCTTTTCCGAAGAAATCCCCGAAGTACCACTCGTGCAGTACGTCAAGTTCAATCCAAGGATTCATACGGTTGTCCTATCACTGAGGAATGTATACATAAGAGTGATATATAATCAAGGTTCTACAGGTTTAGAATTGGTGATTCCACTTTAACTTCTTTTCCTCGAGGGGATGTGAGCTTAAAGAAGAATCAGTTATTCGACTACCTTTTTAATCTTAATTATATACGACTCGTATACACGAGATTGTGATTGTGAAACCATGTATGAATTCTACTATGAACTTCAGGACGGACAACTGCCTAAGACTATGAGTAATCGCATCGTCATGTGAAAAAACTTAGAATCCAGTAAGACTTCTGTAAACAGATTTCCCTTCAGTCTAAACACCTGCGGAGATACAAAAACAGTCCGGACAACTTAGCGAACTACACATAAATAGAATTAGAAGACTAGGTTTCTCACCCTGGAGAACTCCAGTCTTATTCTTCCAGAGATCGATGGATTGCATCGTATGTTCCTCGGCTATCGAGGACTCCGTCCATATTTTCCATTAGAAATCATTGTATCTGCCTCGCATTGATGAATCGGTTGAGCAAACGCAAGGAATGAGTACTTTTCTGAATTGGACCGAGATCCGAATATCACCAGTTCGAGTGTGAAGGAAGGATGTCCGGAAGACTACCTACCAAACTCAATGCAGACACATCGAGTCCGTAGTGATACCCTTCGGATAGGACCAATACGCCCGTAGTATCCATGAGCTAAATGAGTAGAGTCCGTCTTTCTTACTTGGATCAGTTCGTCATTTCACCATGTAATGACTTACTTATCTACCCTTGTGGTAGGAAGGAACCCCTGGAAACATTACCTTCAGAGGAACTTTCGTGAAGTTCTCTAAGCACAAGTTTTGAAATTGAAGAGTCAGGCTCCTATGACACACTGTTAGTGATGTGGGAATTTTTGAGTACTCTTTCAATTTGTCAAAACCGTTGAGAATTTGTCGACACCAGAGACGCCGACAGACATTCGCCAAATTCTAGGTCCTACAGACCTACTTTCATAGTTCGTCCATGACTCCTCGCAAATCACAGAAACCCGTACGACTTTTACCCAGCAACAGGTGGCCCTTGATGCGGAAGATAAGCAAGAAAAAGAAACCTTGGAAATTCCAAGTGAGAGACCAAGTTCTTTAGGAAAAACTCACTCAGGGAATGGCTTAATACGCTTCATATTGCGTGGAAAGCTAAATCCAAGATAGATAGGACGTCCGAGATTCTTACCAGAATCGGTCCTGTACCTCGCAAACTAGACCTACTCCGCGAACTCAGTAACGTACATTTTACCCTTCGCGTCTCGAACTTGAAACCGTACCTTTCCGTTAGGACTCTTGTAAGTCCACTAGTCGAGATCCTATCCTTCATATTAGAACTGTAGTGACCCTCGACCGAGAGGTCAAGGGGAAGAAACAACGCCGTTGCCAGTTAGTGAAGGTTTGTTGGGATACCAACCAAGGACCCAATTTCACTTAGGAGAGCGAGAACCAATCGATTAGGAATATCCCACCTCCTGACTCGATCATTCGTACCTACTTCCTTGCCTAAATTCTAATTTCGGGATGAAATTCCCTTTAATAGGGGGATGATGTGACAACCCGAAATTCCCATTCTGAACAAACCATATCAAGCCAATAGAAGTTAGAACAGTTACAGTGATATTCCAGACTTTGGGTATAAGTTTGAGTATTTCAGGATTAGCACTTAAGGAGATATCAGGAGAGTGGATGCACTAGGGTTTTATGCAACACTGTTATTCCAATACTCTATGATATTAGAGTTCATTCTGGGAATAAAATATTCTCTGCCAAAAATCCCAGGACTATATATAGAAATCTGAACCATATTCATTCATTAGTTACATTTCCAACTAGAGAAAAGCCAAATTCTCTCTCACGGATCTTTGGGTTTTCATCCCAAATCATGAGTACTTCTATCTAGTTGTATTATATAGCTTAGATTGTGTTTAATAACATCAAAATCATGTCAAAACATTAAGATCTGTGAGTTTACCGCCCAAGAACACCTTGGGGAGTAAACTCCTTTTTAAGGGCCAAGGTGTACCCAATGTCCCTCAAAGCCTTGGAACTCAACCTAGGAACTACCATGACATGTTTAGACCACAAAATCATTAAGAAACAAAGGGTTAAAGTGAGTTCACGGCCAAGGAAGTTCTTGGGTCGTGAACTCCATTTTTAGATGCCAAAACACCCTAAAAGCCTTCCTTAAGCCAAGAGACTAATTTTGACATGTACCCTAATGAGTTTAGGACTTGAAAACAACCTTAGAACACCAAAAGTAAGGTGTTCATGGCCCAAGAAGTTCCAGGGCCGTGAACTCCAAACAATAGTGCCAAATGGTGCTATAAACTCTCCTAAAGCCTTGGACAATTTCCTTGATTCATTCTTAGATAAATTAGGGACTTGAAAACACCACAAACACCCTCCCAAGGGAGATTGCGCCCGTAATCTCCATGGGATTTGGTCCATGGGCCGTGAACTCCTCAAAGGAGTTTAAAAGAAGCCTTAACACTTGTTGAAGCCTAGAAGCATTTCACCACTTAAGTTGTAATAATTAAGCTTCATTTAGGGACCCTATAGAGAGTTTACGGCCAGGAGTTTATTCCCCTGGGCCATAAACTCCAACACATATATGTTTACATGATCACACTTACATGAGTACAACTACATGATCACTTACATGAGTACGCTTACATATACATAGGACAGACGTCACTAGGTGCTATAGCATGGAACAAGTTCAGGATCTAACTATATCGATGAATCACAACGCATTGTCATAGTTATATCGGGTATACATGATAATAGTAATGTGGATGTTCACAGCTTGCATACATGCAGGGGTCGTGTGTAGGTCCCAAAATCCCTTTTATAGGGGAGCGTTTAGCCTGGGATCTAGCCATCACATTATACCTTATCCCTCAAATAAGGCAATTGAGTACCGATGTAGTTATTTATTACAAATGCTACAATACTCACCAGATTAACCTAGACTTAAGGTAATTAGTACGGTTGTAGTTCGACACTACACCATAGTACTATTTAATTTTCCCATTACATTCACTTCGTGAACATTCACACGACGCACGATAATGTAGAAACTATATTTTTGGTTAATGATAGTCAGACTTAGGAAAATACACACTCTTACAAGAGACACACACAGACACTAGATGCCTTGGTAGAAGGCTACATATAGATCAGTTAAGTCTTGGTAGAAGACTCCCTGTTATAATAGTAGGAATCATAGGGATTTGTAGAGTTTTTCAAACGTTTACAGTTGTTTATATACATTTTCAATACTTACGATTCACATACATTTTCAATACTTACAATTCATATACATACAAATTCTTACATACAAATTAAGACATTAAAATACTTATGATCTCACCAGCTTCAAAGCTGATACTCGCTTTCAAAATTACTTGTATCCTCAGCTCATCAATAGACAGGTACCGATGCAAGGTTTAGAGAACCTGGAGATCGTTCAAGACTCATCTCTCATTTTGATTTATGCTTTAGTGTCTATTATAATTTGACAGAACACACTTGTATAATAATTATATTATTAATGCAATGGATGATGTTGTTGCTTGTTTACTACTTTTCATTGTTGTGATATTGTACATGACGGCCTCCGCCCCAGAACGTTTCTGCCGTTCTTGGTTTTGGGGTGTGACACTTAACAAGTCCTAAATGACATATAATGGCATATACTGACATAAATATAGTGTTTGGAAGCAATCAAATGCAATGAAACACCTTACGGGACTAGGAAACAATTTGACCAAGTGTTGGAATCACATTTGATTCAATAAATGGGAGTGTACGGCCACTTTGAGGAGTGTGTGGCCACACACTCATGGTAATGAGTGCACAAAAGTGTTTTCCAAAGGTAGGGAGGCTTGTGGGATGATTGTTCAACAAGTTGTGAAGCTAGAAAGGCACTTTGGAGGTCCTTTAAGGGTGTTTTGAGGGGTGTACGACGACACATGGGTGTGCGGCCGCACACACCTTGTGTTCATGAGTTTTGGGCATTTTTAAGATGTTAAACTAGTTCTAAACAATATTTGTATATTGGGAAGGGGTACTTATGATCTGGAGGCTCAAGAAGCCTCAAAATCACCAAGAACAAGTGTATGTTCTTGGTGTTCTTGGTGAAATGGTTGAAGATTTGAAGATCTAGCCAAAACATGATTTCAAATGGATGAAATCAAAGGATGTAACTAGTTTAAGAAGATTAACAACAAATCAAGGTAAGAACACTTACATTCTTGAAGATCTAAGTTGAAAATCGGATGATAGTTGAGAGAGAAATCGAGTTCTAAGCTTGGGAGTGTGAAAAGGGATTAAAGGAGGCTGAGATCTACACTTATACACATGAGTGTGCTTCTTGAAGAGGGGTGTGCGGCCGCAAACCCATGTATGCGGCCGTACACTCCTAGTGTTGGAGTGTAAGGCCCAGTTTTGATGCTAAAAGTGTACGCGATCCATTCCTATGTTCAATTATTGAATGTACTGACCTTTGGACCTTTAAATGAACTCTAAACAAGGCTAAATAATAGCAAAAATGAGTTTGACATTCAGTCGAGTTGGCCGGCGGAGCTTTACTAGGCAAAATTTAAAATTTTTTGGGTTGTCACATCATTCCCCCCGTTAGATGGAATTTTGTCCCCGAAATTAGCTTTCTTAGCCGTACTACTGGGGTTGCACTCCTCTGGTTTGCAGAATACCCACTCGTATTCCTGGCAACCTTGCTCTAATGTCCATCATAGGATTTATACTCGGTCCATCCATCACTACCTCACGTATACAATTCGTATATAATTAGGATTAGTAAGACGGTCAGATGTGCGACTCTCCCCTAAGTCCACAACCAAACAAGGAATAGGAGATAGGGTAGAAACGCAAATACTAAATCTGCATAATCATAATCATATACCACCCTTGCATATACACTGAATAGTGATAGGTGGGCTGTATTCGTCGATTGCCTCTGAGCTCGAACTTGGCCTGGCGGACGAGTGGTATTTCGTGACGGACTGCGGACATTCGACGATAAGGTTTCGGAGGACAAAGTACTCTTCGCACAAGTACTTCGGGGTTTAGAATACGAAAGACAAAAATGAGGTTTATGTCGGACTTTCGATATGAATGACGAAAGTTTCGAGAACTTCTCGATTGAGGCGATAGAAACATATGAACTCAGTATGGTGAGGACCACACCAACTCATGACGAAAGATAGTAACAGACTCTTTACTGAACAAAGTCTTGGCCGATTTGAAAGGAACATCTATTATACGATGATGTATCCCTAGTATGTTCGACAATGTACTCTTTGTAAATGTTCCCGTGTTTCCTGTTTTCTCTTAAAGCTAACACTCCTACGTATCGTATTGCTATGTGTGCATACATAAAAAAGAAAGTACTCTAATAACTGGTGGGGATAGTTTATATCATGATCCTCCTTGGTACCACTACAATCTCCTGCCATATACAAGTTATGAATATTTAAGATGAACCAGGCAGTCGACTGAGTAACTCTACCTCAAATTGTCAACCAATTAAGGAATGGGGACCTAAGCGGAGTCACTCACTCTAAGTCTGCAACATCTTAGTTGTGCATAACCCTGATGTATATGATAAGCCATAATAGCTTCTCTAAACGGATCTTTTAGTTCTCTTGACTACTGTGACCTATTTCAACAAGTGAGTTATTATAATTACCTTTAGGTATTATCCCCAAACATTAATATTATGTGAATGTAAATTAATTTTAAAAGTAAGTACTATTTAGAAAACGTACCGCTACTCGTCGACGACTCCGGGGTAGATTCTCCTGCGGTGATCATCAGAATGCGTCCATCTGCGCCTGAGTTCTTTACTATTAGGTAGTCTCTCTGAAAATGTCCAGCCTCACCACAGCCATAGCTGGCTTGGTTTTCGTCAGCTCCAGGGACTTGGGAGATTGGTTGAGCCGGTGCTTTGCAGAAACGGACTGTGTGTCCCTTTTTGTGGCAGTTCAGACACTGCATTTTCCGGCATACTCCGGTGTGGTGAAAGTTGCACTTTCCACACTTCAGTAGGGTTCCAGCATAGCGACTGGCAGGTGCTGAAGGAGTAGGCGTTGTAGCGGAGTACATAGTACTAACTCGTTGCTCTTTCGGGGTGTCTTGTGTTGTTCGCTTCTTCTTCCTCTTTTTCCCCGACTTCTGATTATAGTTCTCTTCCCTCAATGGATCGGGAATAGGGACTTTTACACCATGGCGGACTCTGTGGTCGATGAGTCGATGAGCCAGGCGTTTAGCACAATTGAACGTGGCTGGGTTAGAAGACAACACATTTCCTTGGGTCGGAGCAGTCAGACCCCAAATGTATCTTTCTATCTTCTTGTTCTCTGGGTTAACCATCCTGGGGCATAGAGCTGCTAGGTCGCTGAACCGATCAGTGTAGGTCACTATGTCTGAGCCGACCATAGTGAGCTCCCATAGCTCTTGTTCCAGCTTTTGAATTTCTCCTAACGGGCAATATTCCTCCCGTATTAACTCTTTTAGGTTTTCCCAACCTATAGAGTTAGCCACTGCTAGGGTCAATGACTTAACATGGCTGTTCCACCATGTTAGGGCCTTCCAGAGAAGGTGCATGCAACAAACTTCACTTTGCTCTCCTCTGGGCATAAACAAATTTCGAAGATCGACTCTGTTTTCTCGAACCATTGCAAGAGGGCAATGATTCCTTCAGTCCCATTAAAGGACAATGGCTGGCACTTGGTGAAGTCCTTGTAGGAGAAGTCTCTCGAGCACACGGGGACCTCACCCTAAGTAGAAATAGTAGGCGTTCCACCTCCGATGTTATTGATGGAGTGATATTGAGCCATGGCTGTTGCCACAGCCGCAGCCACTGCAGCGTTTATAGCTACCATATCGATTTGCGTAGGAGGCGGCGTTGGAGCTATTGGAGTAGTGCGTCTGATAGGTCTGCGAGGAGGCATCTTTGCTAAAAGAATACAAAGATGAGACGGAATAAGTCTAAAGCAATGGACACAAACCGAATGATGAAAAGACAAGGTTATCCTAGTTCTGGATGTATCGGGTCCTGACTTCCACATGGTTCTAGAAACAATTCATAAAAGAGTCTATACTTAATAAACCCTTTGAATTTGAAATGGCTATCCTCGAATGAATATCTGTTACCTGAATAACTGTTACCAGCTGTGTGTAAGAAAATAATCCTAACATATAATGTGAGCAGTGTTTCCACTCGCTCATTAAGTTAACAAGATTATTATTTATTAGTGTGACGTATAAGACGTTTTGGTTACTTCAGGTGATCCCTCTTTGGAAACTTCTCATGAATTTGTTCTTGTTCCTCCTGAACTCTTCTGTTGTCTACTATGAGGAAGTGGTTACATTTATCTGGGCTTGTCGTGCGAGAATGAAAGTGACTAAAGAATCTATGAGCTTTAAGGTAACTTTATGGGGTGATCCTTACGGAGTCCTCCTATAATTGTACACTATATACAAGTTTTTATATATTTGAAGGATAAATAGACCTTCGAATACGTGATCCTACTCTAAAACTACACCCTTAAGAGGAATGGATAGTGACGCGTAGACAACAGATTCTAAGTCTATAAGATCTTAATTATACATAAAACTTTAGGAATATACATTGCAAGATTATAGACCTATCTGTAAGGGTCTTTTAAGTTAGCACATAAGTTATTTATATGGACTAAAATACTCCTATAATATTTGAACGTAATGTACTTGGTATGTTCTAAACTCGTTATCGCGCTATCGTATCATAGAATACTCCTATAGTATTTCAACATAATGTACTTGTTCTGGCATTCTCTTGACTGGTGTTCAAGTAAGTTTTAACACTGTTGCAACACCATATCCTTCCCAAACACATGTCGGTCACATATTAAATGAATATAGTTGATCAGGCTATATTGATCCTAGCTATGATTATATAACTGTTTGGGTTGACGACAGTGCCCAACCTTTAAATACTTTAGTTCTGTTCTCCTCGTGACACTAGTTCGATTTTGTACATGTATAAGCAAGTATGTATATTTTTATAAATTGTAGTTATACTCTAAAAATATATCATTATCCAGAGCACTTAAGCCCAACGTATTTATAGTTGTATATCTTTTATCGGTTGATATACTTAGTTCACAATAAACAATGCTCTGATACCAATCTGTCACACCCCAAAACCGGAATGGCAAAATCGTTCGGGGGTGGAGGACTTCATGTTTAGTATCATGACATATGTATATTGTAAGCAAGTAACGAACAACCATTTAATTTCGAAATAAATTTTTTACAATGTGTGTGTTTACAAGACATAGAGTTCATAAACAAAAACATAACAAGACTTGAAGCTATAATGCTCCATCTTCTGAATTCCTAGCACGAACACCTGTCTAATCGTCTCATGAGAATACAAGTTATTTGAAATAGTTGATCAACAATTAAGCTGGTGAGTTCATAAGATTTTAGTGATGTGAGTAAGTTGTCAAGTGTTGTTGAAAATGTAGATGAAATGTAATAAGTTATACGTTCTGTTTTTAGAAAAGTTCGCCTGTTCCTCTAGAGAATCCTATATTTCCTAATTTGATGTAAGATACATAAAAATGATTCTAAAATCTTTTCTATGAGTACTAAATGGATACAAGCTATATAAAACTCAGAGTAAACAAACAATCAATTGTGTGCATCTGCCCTAAGCCCACAACCAAACAAGGAATAAGAAGTATGACGGATAGCACACATCCTATTGTTTGTTAGATCCTCGTTGTATATAACCTTGGTATACTCACTTGTTACTCATGGAGTTAATTGTAATAGTTCCTTTACATTTAATGAAAAGATCCTTTAAGAAAACCCTTATTTAAAATAGTGACCATAGTGATTACCTCTATAATCACTTAGTTTATATTGTCTATATATAATCTAATATCGAATAGATAGTTGATTGGATGAATCTGCCCTAAGCCCACAACCAAACAAGGAACAGGAAGTAAGGCGGATAGCACACATCCAACTACCTGTTGGGTATTAATGATATATATCCATGATGTATAAAACAAGGTATTAAAGAGTCAATCACCTAAAGACCTTGAAGTCTACACTAGTTAATAAAATGGATTAAACCCTTTACTAGTGAGTGTCTAGCTTTGAGTACTAAAAGTTATGTTTGAAAAGTATGATTTGTACTAGAAGACTGTGCATTTAATTAGTGTCCTATGACTTGACCCATACCTGGTACCCCTTATGATGATTTAATGTATACGAAACATATATATATATATATATATATATATATATATAAAACTAAAATCGAATAGATAATAGGCTGGGTGAATCTGCACTAAGCCCATAACCAAACAAGGAACAGGAAATGAAGCGGAAGGCACACATCCTATTACCTGTCGGGTCCTATTTGTATATATCCATTGATGTATACATTAAGGAAACATAAGGTTAGCATTATGGTCCCTTTCTACTAAATGTACTAGACCCGACTGTTCTGTTTGTCGTTTGTAAAATGTAAGTTTTCCCTAGTTTATAACTATCTTGACTCGAAACGTTGACTTTCAAGTGGTACTGTCACTTTACGAAAGTAATGAGAAAATTTAAGTGTTGTAGTATTGTACATAGTAACTACTGTTGTACTAATTGCCTTAAATTGATTATTAAGGTATAGTGTGATGCCGTGAACATCCACATTAGAATTTTATGATCATGTATACCCAATATAACTATCACCTTTTGTTTAGAACAATGTGTTAGTGATTCATTGTTATAGTTAGATCCTGTAAGTGTTCCATGCTATAGCATCTTAGTATGTTCGTTCTGTTATAGTATCTTAGTACTTTCTCTTGTTATAGTATCTTAGTACTTTCTTTCTGTTATCGTGTAGTGTATCTCGTATGAACTGAACCTCTAAACTATACCTATTATAGTTTACTAGTATTCTATTTGAATTGTTATTAAAAAGACTCATTTTACTACTAAGTTATGCTTGTACTGTAAAAACGGAGTTTTGTTAAACTATAAAGCAACATAACTGTAAAATAGCTTTTGAAATGTCTTGACCACTTATAGAAGACATAACTAACATTTTGAATGATGTTTATAACAATCAAATTACACAATTATCATTGTTTTCAACTTGTATTCCCCCCTTAAAATCATTTAAAACAGATAAAAGATTCATTACGGGGTATGAACTCACCTGATGTGGGTGATTCAAATGGGTATGCGTGTAAGGATGAGAAGTTCCATGAATGAATTCCCAAGACTTAAAAAGTCCTAAAATGACATATAATGGCATATACTAACATCAATAATGTGTTTGGAAGCAATCAAATGCGTTGAAACACCTTACGGGACTAGGAAATACTTTGACCAAGTGTTGGAATCACATTTGATTCACTAAAAGGGAGTGTACGAACACTTTGAGGAGTGTGCGGCCAGGGAGTGTGCGGCTGCACACTCATGGTAATGAGTGCACAAAAGTTTTTTCCAAAGGTAGGGAGGTGTGACAACCCGAAATTTCCATTCTGAACAAACCATATCAAGTCAATAGAAGTTAGAATAGTTACAGTGAAGTTCCATACTTTTGGGTATAAGTTGGACAGTTTTCAGGATTTACACTTAAGGAGATATCAGGAGAGTGGATGCACTAGGGTTTTGTGCAACACTTTTATTCCAAAACTCTATGATATTAGAGTTCATTTCGGGAATAAAATATTTTCTGCCAAAAATCCCAGGACTATATATAGGATTCTGAACCATATTTATTCATTAGTTACATTTCCAACTAGAGAAAAGCTGAATTCTCTCTCACGGATCTTCGGGTTTTCATCCCAAATCGTGAGTACTTCCATCTAGTTGTATTATATAGCTTAGATTGTGCTTAATAAAATCAAAATCGGATCAAAACCCCAAAATTTGAGAGTTTACCGCCCAAGAACACTTGGAGAGTAAAGTCTTTTATAAGGGGTAAAGTGTGCCGAATGTCCCTCCAAACCTTGTAAATGAACCTTGAGACTACCCATAGCTGGTTTAGACATCCAAAACATTAAGAGTCAAGGGTTGAAGGTGAGTTCACGACCAAGGATTTTCTTGGGCCGTGAAGTCCATTTTAAGGTGCCAAAATGCCCCAAATGTCATCCTTAAGCCAAGAGACTAGCATAACACCTTACTCTAATGTGTTTAGGACTAGAAAACACCATTAGAACACCAAGAGTAAGGCGTTCATGGCCCAAGAAGTTCCAGGGCCGTGAACTCCAAACAATAGTGCCAAATGGTGCTATAAACTCTTTTAAAGCCTTGTACACTAGCCTAGTTTAGTTCCTAGCTGAATTAGGAACTTGAAAACACCAAAAACACCCATCCAAGGGAGATTAAGGTCGTAATATCCTTGGGATTTGGTCCCAGGGCCGTAAACTCCTAAAAGGAGTTATATAAAGCCCTAAACTCTTCCATAGACCAAGCCATTAAGTAGAAATGCTTCTTAGGGTCTTGTAGAGCATCAAACACAAAGTGGACATATAAGTGTGAGCTTACGGCCGTAAAATCATGAGTTTACGACCGTAAACTCCTTTGGTAGTGTCATTAGGGCCATGAACTTCATGGTGGAGTTTTCCTTGAGCCCTACACACAATAGCTTCCCCTACAAACACTTAGATGCAATCCTAGAGACTAATAACACTTGATAAAGGTGTTTAGCATGTCATAGGGTGTCTTGACTTATTTATTAGTTGTTTACAAACTAATTTGTTACATATATGTGATATTATATGTTAACTAGGATCATAGAGTGTGTTCAAGACTTCACTTGACACCTAGCAATCCTACCTCTTCAGTTCATCCGTATCACCCACAACAGGTGAGTTCATACCCCTTCATCAATGTTTTAAATGATTTTAAATACTTTAAATAGGGGGGGGGGAATACAGGTAGAAAACAACATGTTATTAAATCAATCATATGTATTTATAACTGTGTTTTCATTCAGCAGATTTCATATACTACAACATGTGATGCATGAAATGGTTTTATATCTTAAAAATACCTTGATAGCAAAAGTATTACGTTTGAAATGTTTATTAAAATGACATCAAGTCATTGTTAATTATTTTTCAAAACTCTTAGATGTCTTACAAAACCATTTTTACCTTCTTGAACAAAACTATATATATACACTTATGTTCTTTTATATGTATTGATGTTATAGTTTTCATCCTTCATTCAGTTTCCCACACTCTTCTGTAGCAAGGGTGTATAAACCTGTTTGGACAATCAATTACCTTCCAGTTAAGTATTATAGGGATAGTTAGGAGATACATAACATTAATCCTATTACAAGGAATTACATCAGAGTCAGTTCATTCATGAGTCTACACTATACATTAAATGAGTACCTTACATGAATACATTACATGAGTACCTTACATGAATACGTTACATGAGTACCTTACATGAATACATTACATGAGTACCTTACATGAATAAATTACATGAGTATACATGAATACATTACATGAGTACCTTTACGTAGATACATTTTCCTGTATACATTTACATGGATACTTGTACCTCGATTCATTAGGATGATTTATTAGTACCTTCTGTGTAAATTGTCCTGCCTATCCCAGTTCAATGGGATATCTAGATGGGACTAACCATTCCGAAGCCCATCTGTTAACACCAGTGGTTGATGAACATCTACGGATGCCTACGATTATTACTTATACTAGGAGTACCTTTACGGGACTAACCATTCCTTGGGCCTACTGCTCGCCACAGAGGTTGATGAACATCTACGGATGCCTACGGTTAATAATTATATTAGGAAATCGTTTATGGGACAAACCCTTCCTCCTCCCTACTGTAGCTACAGAGGACAATTGAAGAATCTGCGGATGTTCAAAGGTTATACATTCCGCAAATCGCGATGTCGTGTTAATCCTAATACAAAAGGATACACTTACATGATTATATTTTTCCTATTTACTTTATTTTGTGATACATTCACATAAACGATGAGTTAGACTAAGTACTGTTTGTAATAGTCAAAAAGAAGGAAAAACTATCATTATCATAGCAAAACATTTGGGTCTTGGTAGAAGACTATTATATTCTTTTCCTATTTACTTTATTTTGTGATACATTCACATAAACGATGAGTTAGACTAAGTACTGTTTCTAATAGTCAAAAAGAAGGAAAAACTATCATTTTCATGGCAAAACATTCGGGTCTTGGTAGAAGACTACATTGTCATAACAAAACATTCAGGTCTTGGTAGAAGACTACATTTCATACTAGTAGGAAATATGGGATTTTCTAGGGTTTTTCATACTTATATCAACTGTTTCATTTAAAGATTTACATGGCATTCATAACAGCTTTCCAAAACAAGACAATGACACTTAAGTACTTATGAATTCACCAGCTTTAGGCTGATACTCGCTTTCAAAATAACTTATATTCTCAGGTTACTAGTTAGACAGGTACGATGGCCAGGTTTTGAGAAGACGGAGCACAGACAAGACTCGTCTTATTTTGATTATTCATTTTATTGTTGTACATTATGAAAGAACACACATGTATTAAAACTTTACTTTTAATGCAATGGATGATGTTGTTGCTTGTTGACTACTTTACACTGTTATGATACTTCACATGACGTCCTCCACCCCGGAACGTTTCTGCCGTTCTTGGTTTTGGGGTGTGACAGGAGGCTTGTGGGATGATTGTTCAACAAGTGGTGAAGCTAGAAAGGCACTTTGGAAGTCCTTTAAGGGTGTTTTGAGGGGTGTAGGACTACACATGGGTGTGCAGCCGCAGACACCTTGTGTTCATGACTTTTGGACATTTTTAAGATGTTAAACTAGTGTTCTAAACAAGATTCGTATATTGGGAAGGAGTACTTACGATCTGGAGGATCAAGAAGGCTCAAAATCACCAATAACAAGTGTGTGTTCTTGGTGTTCTTGGTGAAATGGTTGAAGATTTGAAGATCTAGCCAAAACATGATTTCAAATGGATGAAATGAAAGGATGTAACTAGTTTAAGAAGATTAACAACAAATCAAGGGAAGAACACTTACATTCTTGAAGATCTAAGTTGAAAATCGGATGATAGTTGAGAGAGAAATCGAGTTCTAGGCTTGGGAGTGTGAAAAGGGATTAAAGGAGTCTGAGATCTACACTGATACACGTGAGTGTGCTGCCAGGAGAGGGGTGTGCAACCGCACACCCATGTGTGCGGCCGTACACTCCTTGTGTTGGAGTGTAAGGCCCAGTTTTGATGCTAGAAGTGTACGCGATCCATTCCTATGTTCAATGCTTGAATGTACTAACCTTTGGACCTTTAAATGAACTCTAAACAAGGCTAAATGATAGCAGAAACGAGTTTGACACTCAGTCGAGTTGGCTGGCGGAGCTTTACCATGCAAAAATCAAAAATTTTCGGGTTGTCACAGTTAGAAGCACTTAAAAGATCATTACGACCAAGAAAATCTTGAAAAATTGAACTCCAATAGCGAAAATAAGACGAAACACGTCAAGTTGATGTTTACTAGGAAAAATACTACAACAACACCGAAGCTCTGTACAACTTGGACACGGCCAACAAGTGGGTCAAAATGATGGAAGAGACGATGCCAAGAGCACGTGAAGGTATGGGAAATCAAGTTGGAGGAATGATAGATATAATTAAACTATTTAAAAATGAGGATTCAAATGATGATGACACTGAGCTTCAACTTAGCAAAGAACATGCTTTTGATTATGATCTTGATGAAGATGATGATGAAGTACAAAAACAGGGCACAAATGAATACTCTCAAATGTCCATTGCGAAGATGAATCATATGGATCTTACCACTCCACTTCAAACCCCAAGACAATGAATACTAAGAAGCCAGTTGTATCAAGGAAGTTGGTCCTTGATCTGAAAAGGATGATCGATTAGATCCTAACTGCAATCTCTACTCCTAAGCCACTGCATATCCCTTCTACTTTCACACCGTAGAATATGGAACAGAGTATTTTGGATATTGAAGCTAGAGAAAAATTCATTGTTGAGTGTGTCCTTCTATGCATTGAAATGGACATTAAAATGTTGGATGGCCAAAGAATAGAAGACCAACAATAGTTCATCAAGAAAGTGGAGGATTTCCTATCCAAGATAAAGGAGTAGAAATAAAAGCTGACAAAGGTGACCCAAGAACATGAGTTGAAAACGAAGTACTTGATTAACGAGACCTACGAAGCTTATGAAGTGGGGTATGCTGAACTTCTACACACTATTAGAGGTTTAAGGAAATCAGTATCGGTAAGAGAAACCAAGGATGAAATCCTTATGGTTTCTAAGGATATCTAAAACTATATCAAAAATCCAATCCTGATGACAGAAAATGATGTGAGTGGCAAAATGTTGAACAATTTCTCGAAAACCTTCAATAAACTTGCAGAGTTAAAAGAAATGTTTGAGGAAATGTCTAAGCCTTCTTCCTTAAAAAGGGTTAACGCCACTTTTGATGTTAGCTCCTCAAAAATCTCCATCGCCTCCTGAAAAGAGAAATCTAACTCCTCGAAATAAAAAGTCTCCCACTCCACCATAGTCAACTAGGAAAACCTTGTCTCCCAAAGAAACTCAACACGATTACATGTTAGATGAAAAATCCACTAATACTTCGGACATAAAGGTAGAGAAAAGCTAACATGAGAGTCGCTAAGTTTGCTAAAGATATATGGAAGTCTCAAGGTTTTGATACTACAATTGTCACACCCCGCTAAAGCGGAAAAACGAGGAGTGACAGTATAAAGGGTTTCATAGAAAAAGTTAAAAGACAACACCAATCATAGTATTAAAAATCATTACAAGTTTACAATGGGTTTGAACAACTTTTAAAAGAAATTACAATGTAAATTGAAATACAAAACATGTGAATACTCCTAAAAGTGAAGTGTCCCTAAGTGCCACTTACTCGATGGTTCTTGAAAAAGCATGTAAAACGAGCATCAACTATAAAAATAGTTGGTGAGTACTCACATGTTTGTAACATAATATAGTTTGAAATTCGTGATAATCTGAATATTGATAACAGTTTCCATAAACAAATGTTCATTGCTAAAATAAGTAAATAAGTTTTCGTGAATAGAAGTTTGTTGCTTAGGCGAGTAATAAGGTTTCCATAAATAGAAATATATTGCAAAATTAAGTAATAAGTTTGCATAAACAAAGTTCTTGGTCATCATGAGAGATAAAGTATGTTGCCCAAGTGAGATGCAGTGTTCATATTCTGATGGGAAATATAGTTTGTTACTAAATGAGTAAACAAGTTTCATTCCTATAATGATCAATCAAGTTCGTTGCTACAAGGTGAAAACAAGTTTTTTAGTATAAGGAGCAACAAAGTTCATTGCTAAAACAATTATATAAGTATTTAATAACAAAAATTCATTGTTATAATGAGATATAAAGTTTATTGCTATAATAAGTAACGAGTTTGTATGTGTATGAGCAAACAATGAGTTCCCAACCAAGCCTATGACTGATGCCCTATCAAGATCTATGCTTATCGTTGCGTAGATTATATGGTATTATGCACTCAAGCAATCGGGCGAGTGAGGAGTTGTCAATTTCTTACAGCGCTATACATAATAACCATTGGCTCAAAGAGTTAATGGTTGGAGTAAAGTATAAGGGAAGGGACTTAAGACAATAAGTTATCATGTTTCGTGTTGCATAGCCATACATAGCAGAATATAGCAAATTATAGCAAAATGTAGCAATCGAGTTTGATACGAATAAATTTTAATACAACGAACAATAAATAGTTTTTCGGACATGCTTTTCCATCCCAAAACATAAAAACCGAAAATAGGGGAGTGCGTGAATACTCAAAATGCATTGAGATGATGCAAATGGTGCCTTGAACTACATTCCACTTGTACCACTAGCGATTCCTACAATAATGGTATTCACTAGTGAGTCTCAAATCGAAATCTAAAACTAGTATACTTACTACTATAATAGAATTATACCAATATTGTGTCAAAAATTAATATTGATAAGTTACAAACATTTTTCTGAAATGGTGAAATTTTATAACTCATGTGATTAAGACAATTTTGGATAATAATTTCCAGATTTTTGTAATATTAATTGAGGGAATTTCAACACATTTAAAGGTGTTTTAAGCTCCTAATATATTTTTATTTAGACAAACCATCCAAATTTTTATTTAGAGTTCTAATATATATTAAGGTCTTCTGGTAAATTTTCATGAATTTTGGATGAGTACAAATATTTTTCCCATTATAGGCCATTATAAATACAAAAATCGGGGAAAATAGGAATGCATTATGAAAAATTCTAAAAATATTTATCTGAGTACTCCACGTTAGGTAGGATCTGCAACAAATCGTATATAGCCTTTGCAAATTCCTTAAAGTGGTATTATGATTTATTTGAATTAAATAAAAAAGAAAATTAAAAACCATAGCAAAAAGCAACAAAACTCGATAAAATTCACTGAGATGGCATCATTCACTTTAGGGTTCATCCACAAATTTACCTACGATTTATAGACCTCAGAAAGTATTTTATATGAATTGTTTCCCTATTTTCTTGCAATAATTATAATAATTCGAGAAAATGAATTATTTTCTGTAAAATTGTAGAAAATCTCATTTTGCTGATGAAATTCTATGAAAAATCCGATTTAATCAGAAAAGAAGTTTTACATATTAATTTGGTAATAAATCCTTTATGAACCTATTTAAATGCTTTTTAACAACAAACTTTGATGATCAAGCCTCTAAGTGTACCAATTTGTAAAAATAGGAACGATCGTACGATCCTATGTTTTGATTATTAAGCAATATGAGTATTTTATCAAGAATGGTTGAAGGAATTTAACCTCTTTTATTTAAATAAGTTCTTGTGCAATATAAAACAAGTAACTAATGATAATTTCGTTATGATGTATGACTACGAACCATCACCGGTTTTTGAAAATTAGCATTTAACATCATTTGAACGTAACAAACTTAATTTTTGTATCAACATGTATCTAGTTGATAATTAAGTTAGGTTCTATGTAAAACGTGTGCTTAATAGTTGTGGAGGATCTAAATTTGACAAATATACGAACCAAGGTGACAAAACATGTTTAACGATATGGTTAACCGGTTAAATGTCATGAAATTATACATTGGTCAATAAATTTTATATTTAAATAAATTAAAATATAAAATGAATTATTATAAGGTATAATTAGAATGTATTTAAGTGTTTTTGAATAAAAAAAAATAAAACATAAACATTAAAGTTCAAATACACAAAAACTACATTGTTATTTTATACTAAGTATACATGTATGTATTTGTATATATGTATTATTATCTAGTGAATGACTAGTTATGGGTCATGACTTAAAGTGATTTCATGTAAGTTTTATGATGTCTAAATCAATTAAGATAAGAGAATTGGTGGAGAAAAGTGCCAACTTAATTAATAAGTGCTTAATCACTTAAGACATTTTACTAAGAATGCTTCTTAATCCCTCTTCTAGTTTTCGAGATTAATACATTCCCTCTCCTTAAGTAGAACTCCTAACTAACTAAATAACTAGTAGTTAGTTAGTTAACGAACCCAATCTCTAAGCAACCACCCAAGCAAGTGGCTAGACAAGATCACATCACTTAAACTTACATCCCATCACAAGCTAGTCTAGGTTTTGTCCCCTTATCCTCTTCCACCCTTTCCTCCTTCATAATCACGAAATTTCCTCTTCATTTTACCCTCAATTCACCAGCCAATACTCCAGGGAATTACTCTCAACCTTCATCTCATTTTCAGCCACAAGAACTTCCTTCCAAACCCATCAAAACCATGAACTAAAGGGTTGCTGTCCCTTTTGTGTTTCAGCCACCATTTCACCCATCTACGCTATCCTTTTGCTTGATTTTTTTACCACCAAATACGCCTGGAAGTTATTTGATATGCTACTCAAAATTATAGATTCAAAACAGTGAGTAAACTACCCTTTTTCTTACTCTTTGGCTGTAAAATTTTCGTGACAACAACATAGCCAAAACAGTGGCTGTTTTGGAGCATCAAGCCAACACCCAAAAGTTCTTCATCTTCAACCTTCCATTCTTCAAGTATTCACATAAGGTTAGTTCATACCCCTACATTTTCATGTTTTCTACAAGTTTTAAGGGGGGGAATACAAGTTAGAACACTAAACATAACTTAAATTTAAATGACATCTTTCTACAGAAAAGTTGAGTCCTGTTCACGGACTGTTTTGACCATCTTAAACTTAATATCTTTCAAAACTGTACAATATGCAAATAGTTCAAGTTTATACCTTTTTAAGGACTTCTCGCACGCATTCATACGATTTTTCTACAATATATGGCAATTTTTATAAAACTCCCTGTCATTTCAGTAGTGATTTCGGACCAGTCTGTGAATATGCTCATTTTCACACTAGTTTGAGACCACTAAAAATCATAATAAAAATTAGGAACAAAGAAGACTCATTTTATAAACTCTGAGATGTGACGGATTCAGTTTTTGACTTACAATGATTTTTCTATGAGTTTTCTAAAATTAGGGACAACAAAGGGTAAAACTGTCAAAAGTGGTTTATAGATTTTTTAACACCTTCTAACATTTTTGAGCAATGTTTATACATTAAGGAAGTTAAAAACACAATCATTTAAGTATGTTTAATTACAACTTTTACAAAAGTGATAAGTACAAAAAGGTCTTAGTATCAAACTTAAGGATATGAACAACAATTACGAAACATAACAAATCATCTTTTAAAATTTATACATATATATAACCATTTGCATATATATGTTTTGTTTACAAACTTGTCTTCTACATCAAAAATATACATATATAGTTTACGAAACTCTACTCCATTTGTATCCTGTTGAGCAAAGGGTAAAATATTGTCAAATGCATATCTAAAGATTTCACGTCATTTTTCATAGCTATCCCAGTCTTAGGAGATGATCATTTATACAAACATTTTCACACGTAAATATGTTTTTTATACTATGTTTTGTGAGACATTAACGTCACGTACGTTTGAGTACACATTTCAAGTCTTGTATTATATACCAGAATCCCTTGGAGGGGGAGCATGGTGTTTGTGTATAGATCTATACGGGCTTGACAACCCTGCACCCTGACTGTTAGCTATAGTACACCATTTGGGGTGACAAACGTCAGAACATTCCAACGCCTGAAGAACGTTGTATGTAGGCATTCTAGTCAATAGCATGGTTATAAAACTCACATGGAGTATTAAAAACACATTGATTTACGGGGTTTTGCAGACGTATTGGAAATTTTATACGTACATACATTTTCTAGAAACAAACATTGGTCTTGATTTTCTAGGAACAAACAAACAAAAACGAAACATTTCATTTCATAAAACCGTTGTCATTTAATACTTATGAAACTCACCAGCTTAAATGCTGATCTACTCTTTCAAAACTACTTGTATGTCCCAGGGATTCAGTAATTACAGGTAACAAACAGCTTTTAAAGAAGGGACGTTGCGGCGCCAGTTTAAATTCATATTTTGGCATCATACTGTAATTGGTTTTGAACATGTACCTTTTAACAATGTAAACTTCCTATTATATATATGATTGTTGTATTGCTTTCTTTACTATGTATTCATTTGTTACGTTACCACATGAAGTCATCCGCCCCCGAACGTTTCCGCCGTTCCGGTTTGGGGGTGTGACAGATTGGTATCAGAGCATTGTTTATAGTGAGCTAAGTATATCAAACCACATAAGATATACAAACTATAAATACATAAGGACTAAAACTCTCTGACTTAACAATTTCAAAACAGGAACATTAGGGGTCCTTTTCTGTTAAGTCTATGTTTGCTAAGTGTATACATTAAGGTGGTATATACTAAAAGTTTTATAGACTTAGAATTTGGGATTTTCACTTTACTTCCTTTTCCTTGTTTGGATGTGGATATAAGGTAAGATCACTTATTCTACTGACTATTTAATCTTGACTGTATATGACCTGTATACACAAGGCAACCATAGAAGGACCAGGAATGGACCGAGATTTCACGAAAAATGTAAGTGCATACAAACATACTAGTAAGGAGTCATATTGGAGACAAAACAAAAAAGTATTAAGATAAGTTAAACACTGCGAGTAAGCCTCGGGGTATGTAATCATGTCTGAGATGAATATAGCCTGATCAACTATATTTACCCAAGAGGTGACCAACGTATGCCGAGGAATGGTCGTAGTGGATGACGAGTCTAAAACTTACCAACAAACCATACAAAGAAAACTTTAACATAAAAGTTTAAAATACTATAGGAGTATTTTGCGTTACAATAGAACCACACACTTAGATTCTTCATATGCTTCTTACCCCTATTCTCGCATAGGCATATCAGCTAGACTTCATCTCCACATAGACCCCTACTATGCTGCCACCAAAGCCAATAGATGGATCAAGAAGGATCCAGAAGAAGATTTCGAAGCGTACCAACAGATGAAATACGAGGAAGAAGATTTCCGAGAAGGGACCAGATGGAGAAAGAAGTTCGGGAGATACCATCAATAAACCTTACCCTATCAAGAGGAGTGTGAGAACCTCCACCTATCATTTCAGGAAGCAACCCGCAATTAACTACCTAGCCACACATATAGACTGGAGAGGACAACCGATGATCCACAACCGACATAAACTCACTGCACCGTACTTTGGGCCATAGCACCCATAGACCGGCAAGCAGATCAAGAGAACAATACGGATCACCTACACTCCTTAGAAAAGGAGATAGTCGTTATAGGACAAAGAACCCTTACAGCTACAACCTGGACAGTCATCACAGAGCTGAGAACAGAGGAGGCCACTCGCGAAATAGAATCATGCTGACACATGAAGGCAATCAGCATACTGGTGCAACACTAGTTCTATAAATAGACCCTACAACATTTCAAATTGCGGTAACAGCCGCCGTGACAGCAGTCATGGCACACCTCGGCGCTAACAACACAAACAAAAGCGGGAATGGCACCGAAAGTTCCAATCGTAATAACAACCAGGGACACCGCGAGTATATTCCTGCAACGACGCCCCAAATCAAGGACCTGCCAAAAGACAACAAACAGTGACATTCCATACCACCACCATCCCTACTACCTCAGTGCCGACAAGACCATATGTTGGAAACCTGCGAAAATGCACCAAGTGTAGCTTTCATCACAAAGGAAAGTACAGGGAAACGCACTGCAAGAACTGTAATGAAAAGGGGCATACCACAAATTTTTGTAGGGTGCCGGCTCAATAGACCGCCCAAAACACAAAAGCTGGGATGAGTCGGACTTGCAACAGATGTGGAGAAGTAGGGCATTTCATAAAGAAGTTCCTAGAGACTAAAAACAAAGATGTCAAGAGCGTCGGAAGTGTCTTAGCAACAGAGCGTGGGAAAGCAGTAATAGACCCCGCTGAGATTCCGGTACGTTCATTCCCGATAGCACATATGCATGGATACTATCTAATAGCAACACGAAGAGGAGTATTATGAGTCGTAGATTTAATCAATTTCTCAACCAAAAACCTCAAAAACTTAAATGAAATATTGACAGTAGAATTGGAATAATCAAAAGCACTAGAGACGTGTACATAGGGTGCACTTTTGATGGGTTTTGAGCATTCTAACACTTCCTAAGTGTACATGCAACCCTAATAACCTTGGATCTATGTTTGTCTAATTATCATGCAAAGTTGAATTCCAAGGTTATATTCCTATCTAGCATACATGGGGAACAATTTTAACTTGAATCATAGATAGAATAACTTACCTTGTTGTTGCTTGTGTTCCTTGAAACCTTGTGAGCCTAGCACCCCAAGTGTGATGCCTCAAATGCTTCACACAACACCAAATGCTCTTGGAAAGACTCTTGAGATAACACACACTTCTCAAAATCGGCCAAGCCCTCTAGTTTCTTAGTGTAGCCGATTTTGGTGGAGAATATGCTTCTTATATAGTGTTGACACATCTAGGGTTACACCATGTAAACCCTAATGTGTCATGACTCTTCATTTCCATGACCCATGGGTTTGTAACTCCCATGGAGCATCCATGGAGCATCCTATGGGTAGAACCCAACTTGATAATCCATGGAGCCTCTTAGCCCACTATACAAGATATGGATGATTTACATAATCAACCCATATATTTAATTAGTTATCCTTTGATCACTTAATTAATTCCAAATTAATTCTTTCATCAACTAATCAAATAATATTATTAATATATTAGAACTTATAATATATTAATAATCTCCAAGTGTTATTTCTCTCATTTAGTCTATCCAATTGCATGGTGCCATGCAACCCAAATGGACCATGCCGGGTCGGGTCAAGTACAAGCCCGAAATAGTTATGGACTTAGACACCTTATCCAACAGTCTCCCACTTGGATAAGTCTAATAACTATATCTCTAGTACTTCAGGAACCGACCGGCAATCGTAGCTCTTTCAAGGTCTCTCGGAACTGAGAAAATGATGGTACGCCATTTAAGATAAGTGATCATATAATCCTCCGTTCTAGATATCAGCCGGACAAATACATGGAACATTGTCTTGCTTATTGCCCAACATTTGTTTCCCGATTTCCGATTTGTTTGACATAGAACTTAATTGAACACATCAACTTAGTTCTGACCGGGCCCGGTACATGGGTCAAAACAAAATCATCGAGGGGCCCAGATATCAGCTTCTAATCCAAGAAGGAACAGATAAACTTCGACTCATATGTTTATTCTACCACTCATTGAATTACACACAAAAGTACGTTTTATAACATCGAGTTACCAATGTGGTTTCGTACAGTCAATGCATAACCAACTTGTAATTAACAAATCATATCTCTAGGTTTGAATACTTATATGATATTACCGTCTCACGATCACTCGAGATAGAATTCCATGAAGTGATTCCAGTGAGCGTGGGTTGAGTCCAATGCTCAGAACTTATGAGCACTCATGATTGTTGTAGCCTTGTCCAAGACCTCTACAACCAAACATGACAGTCTTGATTCATATCTACTTCCAACATATGACCGACTGTGGAGGTTTGAATAATATGTTATACCAAACAAAATTATTCTGGAAGTCAAAACATGCAAAAGAAATACAGTAAATGATTGACAAGAGATAACAACACTTTACTCATAAATAAAACTCCTTTTATTCATCATCAAATGTCAATTACACTTTACAAATTTCGAGGTTATCTAACTACTAAATCTAATATCATCCTTCAGCCCTATGCTCCGAGCATGCTGAAGATGCTTAACCCGAGTCAGTCCCTTTGTGAGGGGATCTGCCGGATTCTCTTCTGATGATACCCTCTTTGCCACGAGGTGTCCTTCTTCGATCCGATGTCTAATGAAATGGTATTTTCTGTCGATGTGTCTGGATCTCCCATGATCCCTTGGTTCCTTGGCTAAGGCAACAACACTTTCACTATCACAGAAAATTTCCATTGGCTCTTTAATAGCTGGTACAACTCCAAGGTCTCCAATGAAGTTCTTCAACCATATCGCCTCCTTTTCCGCTTCGCTAGCTGCAATATACTCTTATTCACAAGTAGAATCTGCCACTGTCTCTTGCTTGGAACTCTTCCAAGAAATTGCTCCTCCGTTTAGGGTAAAGATCCAGCCTGACTGAGAGCGGAAATTAACCCTATCAGTCTGGAAGCTAGCATCACTATACCCTACTACTCTCAAGTCATCACTCCCACTGAGGGTAAGAACCCAGTCCTTAGTCCTCCGTAGGTACTTGAGGGTATTCTTTACCGCAGTCCAGTGTGCCTTGCCAGGGTTCGCCTGATACCTGCTAACCATGCTCAAGGCAAAAGCTACATCGGGTCGAGTACACGTCATAGCATACATGATCGATCCTACAGCCGAAGCGTAAGGTGTTCGACTCATTTCTGCTATCTCAGCCTCAGTGCTAGGGCTTTGCGTCTTACTCAATCTGTTGTTACTCTGGATGGGTAACTCTCCTTTCTTGGAATCCTGCATGCTGAATCTCTTCAGCACCTTATCCAAGTAGGTACTCTGACTAAGTCCAATTAGTCTTTTACTCCGATCTCTCAAGATCCTTATCCCTAAAATATAGGCAACTTCACCAAGGTCCTTCATAGCGAAACACTTCCCAAGCCAGGACTTTACTTCCTGCAGGGTTGGAATGTCTTCTCCTATGAGTAGTATGTCATCCACATACAATACCAAAAAGCTAACTATACTCCCACTAGCCTTGACATACACACAAGATTCATCTTCATTCCTAGAAATGCCAAATTCCTTGACCTTTTCATCAAAGAAAAGATTCCATCTGCGAGGTGCTTGCTTCAATCCATAAATGGATTTCTCAAGCTTACACACTCTATTAGGGTACTCGTTGCTGACAAAACCCTCTGGCTGACTCATGTAAACATCTTCAGCCAACTTTCCATTAAGGAAAGCGGTTTTGACATCCATCTGCCATATTTCATAATCATGAAATGCAGCTTTGGCTAACAGAACCCGAATAGACTTAATCTTGGCTACTGGAGAAAAGGTTTCATCATAATCCACTCTAGGAATTTGAGAGAAGCCCTTTGCAACTAGCCTAGCCTTATAAGTGTGTACTTTACCATCCATGTCGGTCTTCTTCTTGAAGACCCATTTGCACCCTACCGTCTTACGACCTGGTACATTTTCAACCAAGTTCCAAACTTGATTATCATACATGGATTGTATCTCGCTATCCATAGCCTCTTTCCATTTAGCAGACTCGGGGCCTGCCATGGCTTCCTCGTAGCTGTTAGGGTCATCTTGACTTACTAGTGTTTCATCACTAATAAGTGTCTCACCTTCTGCAGTAATATGGAATCCATAGTAATGCTCAGGTGCACTCCTAACTCTCGTGGAATGTCTCAGAGGTACAGATTTGTTAATTGGGTCAACAGGAGTTTCCTCCTCAAGTTGAGGGCTAGAGTTTGAAGTTCCTTCACCGCTTGATTCTTGAATTTCTTCAAGATCAATTTGCCTCCCACTGTCTCCTTGGCTTATAAACTCTCTTTCTCGAAAGACTCCTCTTCTTGCTACAAAGACCACATTGTCACTTGGTCTGTAGAAGAGGTAACCAAAGGATCGCTGTGGGTAACCGATGAAAATACACCTCTCGCTTCGAGGTTCGAGCTTATCATGAGTCTCGCGTCTCAAGAAAGCCTCGCAACCCCAAATCTTGATGTGGTCTAGTTTAGGTACTTTACCAGTCCACATCTCGTGAGGAGTTTTGGCAACTTTCTTTGTAGGGACTAGATTAAGAATATGGGCGGCAGTCTCTAAGGCATACCCCCAGAATGAGATTGGTAGCGTAGCTCGACTCATCATGGAACGAACCATATCTAGCAAGGTTCGATTACGCCTCTCAGCCACACCATTCAACTGTGGTGTCCTGGGAGGTGTCAATTGTGAGACTATCCCACATTCCCTTAGATAGTCGAGGAACTCTGAACTAAGATACTCACCACCACGATCGGATCGAAGCATCTTAATGTTCCTGCCCAATTGATTCTCGACTTCTTGTTTAAATTCCTTAAACCTCTCGAAAGTCTCTGACTTATGCTTGATCAAGTAGACATATCCATATCTACTATAATCATTAGTAAAAGTCAAATAATAACGATTAGCATCCCTTGTGGCATGTGATGTGTATAAGGTCCAACAAACCTTCACCCCTCTCACACGAACCTGTGAAGGGTGACTTTGTCATTTTTCCAAGTAAGCATGATTCGCAACTATCATCTGACTTTAGGTCAAACGACTCCAAGACTCCATCCTTTTGGAGTTGGCGTATGCGTTTCTTTCTTATATGTCCAAGACGACAATGCCATAAAGATGCTTTATCCAAGTTATTATTAGTAGAATCAATACACAAAACATTATTTCCTAAGTTATCTACAACAAATATAGCTTCATACACACCATCACAAGGTAATGCTTTAAAATAAAGAACATTATTAAAGAAAGCATCAATAGAACCAACTTCATTATTAAATGAAAAGGTAAACCCTTGTTTGTACAAAGCATGAAAGGAAATAATATTTCTTGCCATTCCTGGCGAGTAACAACATTTATTCAAATCTAAACTAAACCCACTACTTAGCGATAAAGTATAAACTCCAATCTTGGTAACAGGTATAGCTTTCCTATTCCCCATGATCAAGTTTATCCTTCCTTGCTCCACATCCTCACTTCTTCTTAGTCCCTGCAAGTCACAACAAATATGAATACCACACCCGGTATCAAGGACCCAAGAATTAGAATGGGGTGAGTTATTAGAAATGATAGTGTAAATACCTGCATGGTTGGGTTTAACTTTCCCATCCTTCACATCTTGCTGGTATTTTGGGCAGTTCCGCTTCCAATGAGATTTTTCATGGCAATAGAAGCATTCAACCTCTTTTGGGTCAGAAGAAGGAGTAATGAAACCTTTCTTGGTTCCACTTGAAGAAGAGCCATCAAGGGTCCGAACATTGGTACCCTTACAAGAGCGCTTTCTCTTCCTCCCTTGACTTTTCCCAATTGCCAGAACCGGAGTAGAGTTTTGAGTAGGAGTGATAGCAACCGACTTCCCCTTAAGACCTGATTCTGCGGTCTTGAGAAGTCCCTGAAGTTTGCTGAGGGTGACTTCTTCCTTGTTCATGTGATATGTCATGCGGAATTTATCATAGCACGATGGTAAGGAATGCAAAATAATATCTATTGCAAGATCCTCCGGGAAGTTCACATTAAGCTTCAGCAAACGATCCACATACCTTTGCATTTTTCTGCATGTGGCTCGTGACGGATTCCCCGTCCTTCATCATGGTTGTTATCATGGAGCAGATGATTTCATACCTCTCTTGTCGTTCACTTTGATGGTATCTTTCCATCAAATCTTGGTGCATTTCATAAGGGTAGAAATCCTCATAAGACTTTTGGAGTTCCGCTGTCATCGTGGCCATCATGATGCAAGCCACTTTCGTAGCATCCCTTTCATGTGCCCGAAATTCAGCGATCTCCTGAGGAGTTGCAGTGGACTCATCAATCTCCTTAAGCTCCTTGTCAAGGACATATTCTTTGTCCTCGTAGCGGGTAATCATCCTGATGTTTCTGATCCACTCATTGAAGTTGGATCCATCAAAGGTGACTTTCCCACACAAGTTCATAAGGGTAAAGGAGCCATTAGGATTAGAGCCAGAAGCATTGTTGAAAGACATCTGAAGAAAAGAGAACAATATTAGTTTAGATATAAGAGAGCCCTTAATAAAACACCCAAATGTAATATTAAGGCTAGGATCCAATCACAATATAATATAACTTAGAAGAGGTATGCCGTAATCTAAGCTATATCATATTTGAAAGGTAGGTGAATGACGATTCACCAATTTCCACCACGAAAACCGCAATATTTTAGTATTAGGTTTTTTGAATGGTTCTTTAGAAATTCCTAGATTCTTTGAGATTCAATGAACTTTTCAAAGGCATGTTTCAATCTCGAGTGTGCCCTCCAAGTTTTGTGACTGGGATACCGAGGATCACAAAACGAGGTGTGAAGTAACCATGCAAATCACTTGGTACCCTTAAAGTTTGTCACTCAATCGATGTGCCGGTTAACCACACACGCTCCATCGATACTATAATAAACCCTAAGTCACCCTTTACCTACCTTGTTAAGTCCAAGTTAGTGTGCCGGTTAACTACACACGCTCCACCAACGACTTAATCAAAGTGTAAAGTGTAATTTCATGGAATAGCACCTTATTCACATGTTTCCTACAGTAACTAAAATTGGGAATTTAATAAAACATTTAGTTACTTTATAATATTCATCATACTTTGAATGAGAATTAATAAGTCCTTGTCTTACCCGTTCGGCTAACGACCCTCCACCGATCAAGCAAGCGGTGGGTGAGAGTGGACACCCATTAAGTCACCATTTTATAGGCAACAACCTTATACCCACCTTATAGACCGGCTTCGTGAATGAGGCGTACTAGCGGTAAGATGACTTTGTTCTTATACATATAATTATTAAATCATAATAATATAAGTATAAGGGTTGAATTTTAACTTTTAAAATTCTAGGGGTTGGAACTAAAGTTTTAACTTAACTTTACTTGTTCCAAAACTTGAGGGCAAGTTTTGTAAACTTTCAAAACTTTTCATTTCTTGTAACTTATGAGTTTAATAGAGTAATAAAATGAGGACTTTTCATTTTTCCTAACTCTTGTGTTCTTTTAATGGTTTTTAATCCAAGAGACTTTTGGTTTTCCATAACTTGAGGACAAGTTATGGACTCCATTAAAACACATTATGATCATGAATTAATCTACCACATAGGTTACAAATAATTCCTATGATCATCTAAACATCATAAGAACAAGAATATGAATATGAACACTTTCAAGAATCAAAATCACATTTAATCTTTGTAATTTTGATAACTAGTTGTTGTAAATGAGTTAGAAAAGACATTACACCTTCTAAAACAAGTTTTCAAGTACCAAAACATTTTAGGGTAATGATTCTAATCCATTTCCAGCAACTCAAGTCGAAATTCTGCACTTTGTCGACCCTACTCGCCGAGTGCATAAACCTACTCGCCGAGTAGGTTGAAGATACACATGAAATCGACGAGTCCTCCCCATGGACTCGCTGAGTCCATCAGTCAGACAGCAGAATTTTCGACTTTCTTCAACTTTTAAGCACAAATAACAAACAAAAAAACCAGGCTCTGATACCACTGATGGGTTTTAAGCATTCTAACACTTCCTAAGTGTACATGCAACCCTAATAACCTTGGATCTATGTTTGTCTAATTATCATGCAAAGTTGAATTCCAAGGTTATATTCCTATCTAGCATACATGGGGAACAATTTTAACTTGAATCATAGATAGAATAACTTACCTTGTTGTTGCTTGTGTTCCTTGAAACCTTGTGAGCCTAGCACCCCAAGTGTGATGCCTCAAATGCTTCACACAACACCAAATGCTCTTGGAAAGACTCTTGAGATAACACACACTTCTCAAAATCGGCCAAGCCCTCTAGTTTCTTAGTGTAGCCGATTTTGGTGGAGAATATGCTTCTTATATAGTGTTGACACATCTAGGGTTACACCATGTAAACCCTAATGTGTCATGACTCTTCATTTCCATGACCCATGGGTTTGTAACTCCCATGGAGCATCCATGGAGAATCCTATGGGTAGAACCCAACTTGATAATCCATGGAGCCTCTTAGCCCACTATACAAGATATGGATGATTTACATAATCAACCCATATATTTAATTAGTTATCCTTTGATCACTTAATTAATTCCAAATTAATTCTTTCATCAACTAATCAAATAATATTATTAATATATTAGAACTTATAATATATTAATAATCTCCAAGTGTTATTTCTCTCATTTAGTCTATCCAATTGCATGGTGCCATGCAACCCAAATGGACCATGCCGGGTCGGGTCAAGTACAAGCCCGGAATAGTTATGGACTTAGACACCTTATCCAACAACTTTAACACTAAATCAACTAATTCGTTCAAATCATCCTAAAACCGGCCATAATAAAAATTTACGACATTTTCATTTTAACAACGTATTAGTTAGTTTCCTCACCATACAGATATCATATATTACGAAAAGGACATTCGCCTAAACCCATCGGTTAATAGAACCCTCGTTGTCTATGGCGACAAACAAGACACAAACCCCCAACTCACCTTTTACAACAAGACTCAGAAGTACCTACATAGGAGGTACCACGCCGTCCTAGCCCGTGTTGTGGATAAGAAACAAGAAGAGAAAGACATCATGGATGTTGAAAAAGCCCGTAGCCTTCTCGATATATTCCGAGAAGATCTCCTGGGAATACCATCCGTACGACAACCCGAGTTCAAAAATCAACCTAAGTGCAATAGTTGTGGAAAAGGGTTGTTGTAAATGGCATCTCACCCAAGTTAATCACCCCACTCAAGTAGAGACTATGGACCCATACTAGTGAATCTATGATTACTAAGTGTATATATTGCAGCCCTATATAATTAAGATTCTATGGACTTAGGGTTGGTAATTCCGCTTTAAATCCTTTTTCTTGTTTGGATGTGGGCTTAGAATAGAATCACCGATTCGACTGTCTTTTTGTCACACCCCGAAAACCGAAGGCGGAAACATTTATGGGGTTGACTCCACGTTGAGTATCAAATCCAATGCACATAGTAAGTAAAGTTGAACAACCATTACATTACATATAGAAAAGTTTTACATTTGTTTCAAAAGATATAGTTATACAGTTGTGATACATTGTATAAACATAAACAAAACGAACGGGTATTGTACACACTCCATCCTGGATCAAGTGGATCTTCGGGTACCTGTTCTATCAATGACCTGAGAACACAAGCGGTTTGAAAATTAGCATAACGCTGGTGAGTTCATAAGCAGTTTTTGTTTGTGAAATGTTCATGTTTCCTTTCTGTTTCTGAAAATGTTACGCACGCCAAGAAAATCCCATATTTTCTTAAAATGGTTGGTTATTGTTTCACAAAATGTGAAGTAAAGTTGTACACTGAAAACACGTTTACCCTTGTGAAAATGTACATTTAGGTTATCTGTTTTGTTATACTGTTCTGGTTATGTACCAATGGATCCCCAGGAAAGTCCCATACTTTCCTGACTGTATATTACCGATTGTAAAAGATGTAAGGTTATCCAGTTTGTTACACTTTTCTAGTTATGTAAATGTTTCCCCAGGAAAGTCCCATGCTCTCCTGAATGTTGGTTACCGTTTGTAAAAGATGTAAAAGATGTATTCTGGTTAGACCTGGTTATGTACAAGGTTTCCCAGGAAAGTCCCATACTTTCCTAAATGTTGGTTATCAATATAAAAGATGTATTCTGAAGCCTGCTTATCTTGTGAAGTGTATAAAGTTGTTCATTATTACTATAAGTAAATCTCTGTTATCCTAATTGCGAGTTCCATAACCATACGATAGACTAAACCTGTGGCAATAAGTAGTCCACATCCTTATGACTTTCGTCACCCTTGAACCATTTCGGTTCGACTGTAGCTAGCAGCCAGGTGTGGGGTAGTCAGCCCCGTATAGATCTATACACTCAAGTCACGCTCTCTAAATCCCAGAGATTCTGGTTACGGGTGTAGTCCTCCACTCGCATATCTCTGTGGAGTGTTCGTCGAAGACGTGTCTCCAATCATACAGGAATAACAAATTTACTAGTAATAATATGATAATCCTCCACTCGCGTATCTCTGTGGAGTGTTACCGAGCACAAGACAGTGTACAAGTTTTATGTTCATATGTTCTAATGTCATGCTTTTAATTGATAAAATGCGGAAAAGCCATTTGTGAAATATATAAAACATAACAGTTTATAAACCCATTTCACAAATAATATGTTTACGTGAGCTGCATGTTCAAACGGTTATCAGTTGTATCAATCAGTGTTAAAAGCATATAAAATGTGAAACACACACATGAAAAAAGGTTTTGAGTACAAGTAATCCCTTGTACTTTGCTTGGGTCCCCCCTGAAAACAGTTAAAAACAGTGAAACAGGTAGGGGTATGAACTCACCAGACTCGGAAATGCGACGGTTTCGGACACTAGACGTTGGTTCGGGGCTTGATTACTCGCGATTTCCCTATGTAAAATGTAATAATGTCCATATATATCCAATTAGATTTACAATCACTAATTTTATGGAGCATTACACTCCAACGAGGTTAAACACCTCAAAACGAGCGTTTGGAGTGACCCGGGTGACACCCGGGTGGCACTAGGGACTTGGGATTTGAGTTTACTCCCCAAGAGTAAAAATTTTATGGAGTTTACAGCCATGAAACCCATATACACATGAGTTCACGGCCGTGAACTCATATTTGGGTGATTTTGAGTGTCTAATGGCTTGAATGGACATGGGGATTGTTGGAATGAATTACTAAAATGCCTTGGAATAGATTAAATGAATTTATACCATTTAAAAGGGAGTTCACGGCTATAAACTTGGAGTTTACGGCCGTAAACTCTCCTATGGTAAAGAGAAATTGATGTGAGGCACTTAGAGCAATCACATGTGATTCTAGTTAATTTTCCAAGCCTTGGGGTGGTTTAAGGGCATCATTTGGCACACTTTTATGAGTTTACAGCCTATGAGTATATGCTATGGCCGTAAACTCCTAGATTTAGTGTTTTGTTATGTTTAAGGCCCCCAAACTAATTTTAGATGGTTCTATGATTTATTCCAAGGCTATTGGTTGAGTTTCAAGGCATTCTAACATGTTAAAAGGTGTTTACTCCCCATGTTTGAGGGGTTTACAGCCCAAGAAGGAGCCTTGGCTGTAAACTCCTAATCATCCCTCAAAATTCAAGTTTTAAATGTTTCAAGTCCCGATTTGTAAGCCTCAAAGTCGTATGTAAGTCCTAACAATGATTTGGAAGGGTTAATTGGCTCAAAAACCCCATTTTTAAGTGTTTACGGCCCAAGCTTGATCCTTGGCCGCATACCCATAGTGAAGGCCAGTTGGAACGCCAAGTGAGGACCTGAATTCACTAGGGAACGCGAGAATCAAATGAAAAAAAAACACCCCCAATTGTTTAGTGATATCCCGTCTACAAGTTGAATTTCAGGGTGAAATTCTTTTAACGGGGGGAGAATTTAACAATTGGTAAAAATAGGAACGGTCGTATGATGCTATGTTTTGATTATTAAGCAATATGAGTATTTTATCAAGAATGGTTGAAAGAATTTAACCTCTTTTATTTAAATAAGTTCTTGTGAAATATAAAACAAGTAACTAATGATAATTTCGTTATGATGTATGACTACGAACTATCACCGGTTTGTGAAAATTAGCATATAACATCATTTGAACGCAACAAACTTAATTTTTGTATCAACATGTATCTAGTTGATAATTAAGTTAGGTTCTATGTAAAACGTGTGCTTAATAGTTGTGGAGGATCTAAATTTGACAAATATACGAACCAAGGTGACAAAACATGTTTAACGATATGGTTAACCGGTTAAATGTCATGAAATTATACATTGGTCAATAAATTTTATATTTAAATAAATTAAAATATAAAATGAATTATTATAAGGTATAATTAGAATGTATTTAAGTGTTTTTGAATAAAAAAAAATAAAACGTAAACATTAAAGTTCAAATACACAAAAACTACATTGTTATTTTATACTAAGTATACATGTATGTATTTGTATATATGTATTATTATCTAGTGAATGACTAGTTATGGGTCATGACTTAAAGTGATTTCATGTAAGTTTTATGATGTCTAAATCAATTAAGATAAGAGAATTGGTGGAGAAAAGTCCCAACTTAATTAATAAGTGCTTAATCACTTAAGACATTTTACTAAGAATGCTTTTTAATCCCTCTTCTAGTTTTCGAGATTAATACATTCCCTCTCCTTAAGTAGAACTCCTAACTAACTAAATAACCAGTAGTTAGTTAGTTAACTAACCCAATCTCTAAGCAACCACCCAAGCAAGTGGCTAGACAAGATCACATCACTTAAACTTACATCCCATCACAAGCTAGTCTAGGTTTTGTCCCCTTATCCTCTTCCACCCTTTCCTCCTTCATAATCACGAAATTTCCTCTTCATTTTACCCTCAATTCACCAGCCAATACTCCAGGGAATTACTCTCAACCTTCATCTCATTTTCAGCCACAAGAACTTCCTTCCAAACCCATCAAAACCATGAACTAAAGGGTTGCTGTCCCTTTTGTGTTTCAGCCACCATTTCACCCATCTACGCTATCCTTTTGCTTGATTTTTTTACCACCAAATACGCCTGGAAGTTATTTGATATGCTACTCAAAATTATAGATTCAAAACAGTGAGTAAACTACCCTTTTTCTTACTCTTTGGCTGTAAAATTTTCGTGACAACAACATAGCCAAAACAGTGGCTGTTTTGGAGCATCAAGCCAACACCCAAAAGTTCTTCATCTTCAACCTTCCATTCTTCAAGTATTCACATAAGGTTAGTTCATACCCCTACATTTTCATGTTTTCTACAAGTTTTAAGGGGGGGAATACAAGTTAGAACACTAAACATAACTTAAATTTAAATGACATCTTTCTACAGAAAAGTTGAGTCCTGTTCACGGACTGTTTTGACCATCTTAAACTTAATATCTTTCAAAACTGTACAATATGCAAATAGTTCAAGTTTATACCTTTTTAAGGACTTCTCGCACGCATTCATACGATTTTTCTACAATTTTTGGCAATTTTTATAAAACTCCCTGTCATTTCAGTAGTGATTTCGGACCAGTCTGTGAATATGCTCATTTTCACACTAGCTTGAGACCACTAAAAATCATAATAAAAATTAGAAACAAAATAGCGTCATTTTATAAACTCTCAGAGGTGACGGATTCAGTTTTTGACTTACGATGATTTTTCTATGATTTTTCTAAAAACAGGGACAGTAAAGGGTAAAACTGTCAAAAGTGGTTTATAGATTTATTAACACCTTCTAACATTTTTGAGCAATGTTTATACATTAAGGAAGTTAAAAACACAATCATTTAAATATGTTTAATTACAATTTTTACAAAAGTGATAAGTACAAAAAGGTCTTAGTATCAAACTTAAGGATTATTTCATGCAGAGTTTCTAATAAAAACGGAAGAATATGAACAACAATTACGAAGCATACCAAATCATCTTTAAAAATTTTTACATATATATAACATTTGCATATATATGTTTTGTTTACAAACTTGTCTTCTACATCAAAAATATATATATATATATATATATATATATATATATATATATATATATATATAGTTTACGAAACTCTACTGCATTTGTATCCTGTTGAGAAAATGGTAAAATATTGTCAACTGCATATCTAAAGATTTCACGTCGTTTTTCATAACTATCCCAGTCTTAGGGGATGATCATTTATACAAACATTTTCACACGTAAATCTGTTTTTATACTAAGTTTTGTGAGACATTAACTTCACGTACGTTTGAGTACACATTTCAAGTCCTGTATTATATACAAGAATCCCTTGGAGGGGGAGCATGGTGTTTGTGTATAGATCTATACGGGCTTGACAACCCCGCGCCCTAATTGTTAGCTACAGTAAACCATTTGGGGTGACAAACGTCAGAAAATTCCAATGCCTGAAGAACATTGTGTGTAGGCATTCTAATCAATAGCATGGTTATAAAACTCACATGAAGTATTAAAAACATATTGATTTATGGGGTTTTGCAGACGTATTGGAAATTTTATACGTACATACATTTTCTAGAAACAAACATTGGTCTTGATAGAAGGCTACATTTATGCTAGTAGAAAATATGGGATTTGCGAGGAACAAACAAACAAAAACGAAACATTTCATTTCATACAACCGTTGTCATTTAATACTTATGAAACTCACCAGCTTAAACGCTGATCTACTCTTTCAAAACTACTTGTATGTCCCAGGGATTCAGTAAATACAGGTAACAAACAGCTTTTGAAGAAGGGGCGCTGCGGCGCCAGTTTAAATTCACATTTTGGCATCATAATGTAATTGGTTTTGAACATGTACCTTTTAACAATGTAAACTTACAATTATATATATGATGGTTGCATTGCTTTCTTTACTATGTATTCATTTGTTACGTTAACACATGAAGTCATCCGCCCCCGAATGTTTCCGCCATTCCGGTTTGGGGGTGTGACACTAAACGTGAAGATCATCACATGCATGTTGGTTTTTGGGTGAAATAATATCACCATAATCATAAAAATCGTGGTTATGAAAATGCATGTGAATAATCCGTCCGTAGAATGGTGTAGAAGAAGAAGATATGCAAGAAAACTTGAGATTTTGAAGGAAGATTGAACGGGGAATGAAGGGTTTTCGTTTTTACCTTCAGAACAACTTCAAATATTTTAGTAGAAATGGAAGAACTTTGCTGCCAAAATTCGTGGTTTATGGTGAGGGAGAGAGAAAATGTGGTGGTGTGTGTGAGAGAAATGAGAGAGATGAGAGAAGAGTGTGGGAAAGAAGAACAAATGATGAAGTGCTTTTAGGAAGAGGCTTTCTTGGAGAGAGGGGGACGATTTTGATGGATGAAGGAGGACTTTTTTTTCCATAAATCTTATAAAATATCTCCAATTTCTTTATAAAATTCCCCAAAATTTTATAAAATGTGCATTTAGATAAGATTGCTTCATAACTCTTGAGTTTTTGGTTTATAACATAAGGTTGACTATTAATGGGTTATATTTTTATTTCTCTTGATTATATTTTTCGTCATTTTAATTATTTTAGAATAATATTGTAAGGTTCATAATTATTTTTATAGAATTTTTAAGCTTAAATTTTATAAACTTAGGTTTTTAAGGTTTTGAGAGTTTGTAAATCTTTGGATATCATAATAAATAGAATCTTCGAGACTTCAATTTATCTTATGGTATTATAACTCTTTTATAGTTATAAATAATGTTAGTAACTTATTTTATTGGTTTATTGGCATTCTATGTAGTGATTCTGAGATTCAAGCGAAATTGAGGAATCAAGTATACTAGTCCTAGTTTTCAACTTTGACTTAAGTTCCTATGAGACTCGGGCCTAATTTATATCACTAAGTCAAGTGCATGATGTGTGTATAAGATTCATAAAAAAGGTGTTCGAGTCAAAGAGTGACCCATATATGGATAGTCACTACAGTTAAGTCGTTATAGAATTCACATATCAATGTGAAATCTAAGTACACTATCCATTGTTTCTATCTCTTTCCAAGTTTCTATTAGGTTATAACTTAGCTTCTAGTTACTAAGTCTAGTATGTGTCGTGCCTATAGGTGCAATTAAGTTTAATCAAATCTAGAACCGACTCGAATTTTGACGGTTGTCACAGTCTCCCGTGGTTGAAAGAATTTCGTCCCGAAATTCATTTCGTGATGTATTCTGTTAGAACTCAGTCGTAATCAACTGTATAGTTGGAGAGGTGGTGACTTGAAGTGCTCTTTGATTATTTTGGGTTTATTTCCTCAAAGGAATAGCCCAATTCATTAGCTATAGTCAAATTAATGTTATCTTAATTCGAGTTCTTTCGTCTAGATTATGGAAAACTTGGTGCATGGAATCATGGTCCAACCATGGGGACATAGTCGAAAAAGATCATCTAGTTAGATATTATCCGAATTAAGAGAGCGGTATAAGTTTTTCTGATGCACCAACTGCACTGAACGTTAAATCCGCATTGATCCTTAAGGTGCCTTTTAAATTAGCACTAAGTGTAAATTCGCCGCTTAATAAAGAAGACATTAGGAACAATTTGTTCACTTCTGGGTTGGCTATTACATATGGAAAAGATATATTTTGAAATAAGAAGGGGTAGCACGAATGAAAGGGAAGAGATTGAGGGTAATTTCCTATAATACGTACTAAGGGTAGGCAATGAAGTTTTTGGTACATGTAAAGGCTATTTAAGTGTCGTCGACAAAATAAATTACGAAATGATTGAGGATCTATGAGGCTATAATTACTACTACGGTTACTCTTACAATAATAAAACCTTATTCTAAGAATAAATATATTTAAAGAGTCATTGTTGAAAATGGAGGCGATGAAAGTTTATGATAAATTAAATCACATTGTGTAGATAGCATTTTAAGTGTTTAGAAGTGATCAAAATCTCATTGTTATCAAAATGTGTGTTTAGAAATGATAATTAATCTCACTATTTTCAAAATGTGTAATAATTCCAAGATAATGAAGATACACGTGTGGCGATCGAAAGAAGTAGTAAGATAAAATAAATATTTATTAAGGTTAAAGGCTTAAGTTATCAATAGGTGAAGTTATATATAAATATTTTGATTACTCCTTTAAAAAAATTGTCTAATTGTCTAAGTCAAGAAAAACACATGTTTAAGAGAAGTCAGGGTATTTATGAAAACAAGTTTGAGAGTTTAGGAATTCACTGGAGATTGCAAAGTAGAATGCTATTTTAAGAAATGAGTAAAAATATTGATCATTGAAAATAGTGCATTCTTAATTTAATGATCCTACAAAAACAATCATTTGAAGGATAAATAATCGTAACATTTAAAACTTTTCATGTTTTTTTACAGAAAAGATGAAACATAAGAAATGTATTCTACACATATATTTTCTAGATTCAGAAAAATTATAAGAACAAGGGTATTCATCTTGTTTATTAATTGAAAGGAAAATACAATGAAAATTGCAATTTTAAATCAAGTTTCCGAATTTAGAAAGACAGAACAAATGTAAATAAGGATTATTTGTTTATAGTAGATTTCAAAATAAAAACAAGATGTATATATGATAAAAGGAATAAATGAATATATCAAAGTTGACTAAATCAAAGGTATGCCTCATGACTATACACGTATTAATCGCTCAAAACGAAAGGGTAGACTTCTAGTCTTTATGTATACGAACATGATACCAGGATAAGAAAAATAGACAGAAACAAAGTTAGACAATTTATTATGTTAATATTTTGGCGTGCGAGATCTAAGATCAGAAGGAGAGTGAGATATAAAGTTCAGAGGAAAAAAAACGAAGGTAGTGGCGGCAATGATTGTTATTGTTAAAATTATAAGAACAATACATATAAGTAGATTGAAAATCAGGTTGATATATATTTCAAACTTCAATATTTGATGTATATTGATGATTAAATAGACATGTGGGAGTTTTAATGTGTTTGCTAAGGATTGCTAAAACTTTATATGTTATATATTATGTTAAACTCCATTTGTGAAAAAAGAAGAAGCCCTACAAATGAAAATTGAAAATCTGTCAATTTTGACTTTTTAGGCTGAAGTCCAACAATAATTAAAATGGATAAGGTAAATACTCAATATATTTAGAAGAATAATTATTCATTGTTGAGAGTGTATCATTGTAAATTTAAAAGTGAACACTAAGTTTTAAAATGCTATAAATTTTAAAAACTTTATAGATTATAAAACTATATTGAAACAAAGCACACAAATAAGGTATGTTTTGAAATACAAGCATTAGAGATGTCTTATTGTTAGGTCTAGTTTAGTGTTGCGTCTTTTGGGCTCGTTAGCTAGTCCAAGTTTTGTCTCCGGTATGGGCCTGTCCATCCGTGAGTTCCGTATAGGGTTTATTATATATAGATGCTCGCATGCATTCTTGAACGTAATGATTAGGAGATTAATGTTTTGATAGAGATTTGATAGCGTACAAGTTCTTATCTTTTGTAACCCTAGAATCCTCTACAGCGGAAGTTCTTTATCGAGCTCTCCTGAGGATTGAGTTAATCAAATCATTCGAATCATTCAAATCCATACTTGTGTTTTTGTTTAACTGTTATTACTTTCTTTATTCGTCTGTTTTAAAGATCTAATCGATCAAGAGTTTTCTAAACTCATCACTTATAAACATGTTTGAAGTAGAAATTTGCATAAATATCATGTTGGTTTTCGAGAAAACACATTAAAGTAAATTACAATCTCTAAATGAGAAAGCTATTAAAAGTGTCAAAACAAAAGTGTTTTTAAGATTCGATGAAACCTTTTCACATAATATGAACTTGAATGTCATATGTTTAAGTTTTATAGCATACAATTTAAACACTTTTATAAAAGAAAATGTTTCTAAGTTTTTCGAAAACATGTCAAAATGGTACGCAAGGTTTAAAATGGTTTATATGCCCTTAAAAGCACATATATCCATTGAAATGGATTTGAAATGAAATTGAAATAGCAAGGTTAAAACCAATATTAGTTAAATTGAGTTTTGAAGAAAAGTGTTAAGTTAAATCAAGTTGTCAAAAGATTTTTAGCGAAAATATAGCTTAAATTGTTAGGAAAGGTCTAGTAAGTTGTATGAAGTGGTTATAAAGTATTTTATCGATGATAAATAAATCGATGAAACGAAATAAATTTTCGATGGAAGATTAAGAAGTAAGGAATAAGTATGTTAGTGTAGCTGATCGTACCTAAATAGTATGGCGAGTACAAGGCGAGTACCGGTGTCTTTTCCCCAAAATAAAGGACAAGAAAAATTGTTTGTAAATCATTTTATGGTGTCAATGCAGTTTCGTGGCGTTTTACAGATGTCAAAGGGATATCCTATGTTATGTTTTAACCTCTAGGTGGAAACAACCTAGAGCTAAATCGTATCGTAGTAATAAGGTCTCACGTATGGGTTAAACCTCCGTGTCTCCTCGTGAGTCGAATCCGGAAAGCCCGCCAATGGTATCCAAGTGATTACTTAGAAACGACCCATCCACCTGCTTCCGTGATGCTCCAATTTTCATCCGTGCCAGTATAAAAATGCATTTTCCTAGTTGTAACTCTAGTACGAAGACGATGAAGAGGTATTGAGGAATAATTAGTATAGGTTTCGACTTCAGATTATTACTAGTGTATATCTAGCTACTAACCTTAGATCTAAATGATGGGATTTGAGCACTACATCATTCCTATGGTGTACATGCAAACACTAATAGCTTTTGGATCTAGTTTGTCTAATGAACATGCAATTGAATATCCAAAGCTGTAAACCCTAGATGTAATAAACTATAACTGAAATTAGGGTTTAGAAAATATCTTTGATTGTTATGTATCAATAACAATCTATTCCTTCCTTTGATTGGCTTCAGAAAGCTTAGTGCCTCAAGTGTTGCACCTCTAATGGAGTCACAAACACCACTAAGCAACAAGGATGAAGAGGGGGGAGAGAGGAGGCACCAAAAACGGCTGGAAACCCTAGAGGAACAATTAGCCATGTTTTTGGGGCCTTAAGAGTCTTTATATACTTAGGCTATTATGGTTTTGCACTTAGGAAACCCTAATCTGACTGCTTAGGCCCTAAGCAGCCCATGGACTGCTTTTATCATATCCCTAGTACGAATTCCTTATGGGCTTCCATAGAATTCATCCAACCTATATTATTAGGTAATCCATAGCCCAATTGCAATTATCTTATAATTACAATTTCAGTCCCCTTAATTTTAATTAATCTCTTTTAGCCACAAAATTAATTCTCCATTAATTCTTGACTAATATTAATTAAACAATATGATTTCTCCTTTAATATATTATTCTTATAATATATTAATAAATCATAATTAATCCTTTCTCTCCTTAATTCATCCTACAAGTTGCTATGGTGAAGGAACCCCGAAAGGACCATGCTCACAACTGGGATAGGTTGCGAGAGCTGTATTCCACAGATGAAGATTTGGAGCACTCTATTCAGACTTTGCTTTAGTCTGAGTTTGGAGAATTTAAGTAAAATTCTGATGAAACCGTCACTCAAACGTTTGATCGCTTCAATCATCTTCTTAGCAAGATGATCAAATACGATATCGAAAGGAAGCTGATTGAATAGAAGGTCACCTTTTTGAATGGCCTAAGATCTGAATGGAGAGCTGTTGTGTCTACAGTTAAAGCTCATGAGCATTTCAAGTCATATTCATTGGCAAAGCTGGTGGGAATTCTGAAATCCCAAGAAAAGATTGTCATTCAAGAGAAGAATGTGGTCTCAAGTTTGGGGTCCTTGAAACTCCTGTCTAAAAGCAAGAATGTAGTAGAAGATGAAGATCTGAACCTAGAGGACTATGATCTTACTTCAGAAGATTATGCTATGATGGTGTCCAATCCAAAAAGGTTCATCAAGAAGAGATTTCGTACCAATAAAAACCAAAATTGGCAGGGAAGCTACAGTTCAGAAAAAGTAAGGGAGGAGCCAAAGACTGAGGAACCAAAGAAAGAGGCGAAGGTTGAAGGAGATTATGGTGTTAGCTGCTATTACTGTGGAGGAAAGAATCATTATGCCAAAGACTGTGTTCTGAAGAAAATGGCAGAAAAGGATGAGGAGAAAGATGAAGAAGCAATGTTGATGAAAAAGCTTGAAGAGATCAAGAGAAAGAAAGCTGCTACTAGCCCTTCTATGAATGCTCTTATTGTACAGGGTTCGGCAGAGGATGACGAGTTCGGTGGCGTGCAAGTGTGGTCAACCGACTCAGAAGATGATGAGGTGAGAAAGCCTTCACATGGAAAGGCGTATGTTGCAAGAGGTGGAGAAAGCAGTGGAAAGTGTCTGGTGGTGACTGATGTATCTCACATAAGGAGCGAGAGGACTTATGCTTCACATCAAAACCTCTTAGTGTGCAGATCAATGAACTTGATGAATTGATCAAGAAGGTACAATCTCTTTTTATTTCGTTCAAAGTTCCACAGAAATCATATGAAAAGGAATTAAATAACTTAAATTCAAGAATCTCAAATCTGGATAGTTGTTTAACTCAAACACGGGTCACCAATTCTAACCTAACTGACCAAATAAGCAGGTTGTCATCCAAGAGTGAGGAGCGAAGGACGTAGATTGAGCAGAAAGAGTCGGAGCTGATTAAGTCTAAAGATGAAAACATTTATTTACAAAGAGACAATTTGAAACTTTTAAAACAAAGAAATGTGTTTTGTTTGATTGCTAAAAGAATTTATGCTAACATCACTCAAGGAGGATGAAATCGATGCTGAAGCATACAACTGTGAAAGTGTTGTATCGTCTGATGATGTGAATCCCACTTACATGTATGGTCTGGACAAAATAGAATCTTTCATAAAGTCCAAAGACCATAAGGACATGCTGAAAAATCTTTTGGATGAAAACGATAAGCTGTCACACCCGAAAACCAAGAACGGCGGAAACGTTCTGGGGCGGAGGACGTCATGTATAGTATCAACAACAATGTAAAGTAGTAAACAAGCAACAACATCATCCATTGCATTAATAAAATAATTATTATACAATTGTATTCTATTAAATTTTGATAAACACTAAGCATAAATCAAAATGAAAGATAAGTCTCGAATAAGCTTCATCTTCCTTTCTCCTTGCATCGGTACCTGTCTATGATGACCTGAGGATACAAGTAATTTTGAAAGCCAGTATCAGCTATAAAGCTGGTGAGATCATAAGTATTAATGTGTCTTAATTTGTGAAAACTTATAATTTCTAAGACTTGACATTGCTATGAAAGAAAGCTCGTATAAGTATGAAAATGTTTGTAGCTCAACTGTAAATGTTTGAAAATTCCTAGAAATCCCTATGATTCCTATTAGTAACAAAAGGAGTCTTCTACCAAGACTTAACTGTTCTGTGTGTGTGTGTCTCTTGTAAGAGTAAGTATTTTTCCAAAGTATAACTATCATTATCCAAAAATATAGTTTGTACATTTACGTTTAAGCGAGGTTATCACTAAAAATATGTACTTGAAATATTAACGTAGTACTAAAACGTAGTTCTAAAAGGACTACTACCGTACTAACTACCTCAGGCCGGATCTTGGGCAAAGGCATTACATGATAAATTGCGCCATACTATCGACTGTAACAACGACATACGAATGGTCGTAATAAAGATATGACATTTGGCACCCGCAGACCTGCAGGTCCGGCTGTAGCTAGCAGCAAGGTGTAGGATTGTCAATCCAGCATAGATCTATACACAAACTCATACTATGGACTGATTATATCGACATAAGGATGTCGAAATCAGTGTATGACGTTTGGCACCCGCAGACCTGCAGGTCCGGCTGTAGCTAGCAGCAAGGCGTAGGATAGTCAATCCATTATAGAATCTATACGCAAACTCAACGCTCCCCCTTCAAGAGACTCTGGCCGCAACTCAAGTCATGAGGTTTTAAGTCATGCTCCGATTTAAATCACCGTAATCAGCGTATTCTCGTATATGTAAGCGTACTCATGTAAGTGTGATCACGTAATTGTACTTATGTAAGTGTGATCATGTAATTGTAGTTATGTAAGTGTGATCATGTAATTGTACTCATGTAAGTGTGATCATGTAATTGTACTATAATGTTCTAAGTGTGCTAGTTGTAATGTGTTCTCTCTTTATCTAGCAAGTATAGTAATGTAAACGTTCTAGTATTCTTGTATACGTTCTCGTCCTAGTATAGATGTATATGTAATGTACAGTAATGTTCTAGAAAGTATTGACTCATGAATGAACTGACTCATTGTATGATATCACGTTCTAGTAATGGTTCTAGTATCTTCTTGAACTACCCGTATGGTAGCTTACTAGTAATCTAAGTGGCACGTATGGACGTGGATGTATACCCTTGCTACCCAAGGGCATAGGATGAACTGGAAGGACCTTTTATGACTATATATGTACACATGATATATAACAAATCTTTAAACGACTTTCGGACGAATACCCAATGTCCCACCAGACCACATCTCAAGGCGCGAAAAGGAAATAGGGTGGATAGTCTTCCTAAGTCTTTTAAACATTTCTTATATAACTATACATATAGAGGCATGCAATTTATAATAAAATAAAAGCATAAGTAAGTTTTGTAAAACATTTGAAACAGAAATATTATTTTAAGAGAAGATCGACTTGATGTCAATCTATAAAACAATTTGAAGGCATAAGTATAATAAAACAGCTTTGAGTATAAAGAAACATTTGTTTGAAACACAGTTGTAAATAAGTTTGAAGTATGATAAAAAGTGTAAGGAGTACAGTGTAAGAAGTATTTTAAAACATATAAAATGTTTATAAAAATCATTTGAAGGAAACTATTTGGTAAAACGGCTAATGAGTAGCCAAATCTTTTGAATGCTGTATATTAATCACATGTGATTGATGTAATAAGTAATAATCTCCTACTTACAAATCACATGTGATTGACATAATAAGTAACATGATTCTACTTGTATCCCCCCATAAAACATTTGAAATAGTTTAAAACATTAGTTAAGGGGTATGAACTCACCTGCAGTATGTGACTGGAAGTGAACGACTGTTATCGTATGGAAGGATCGGACAAATGCTTGGTGTCAAGTGATGACTTAGACACACACAATGATCCTAATTACATATGAAGACATATGTATATAAATAATTAGAGATTAAATCACTAATTATACCAGCATAAACATTTAAGCGCGAGGACAATACTTTTGGTCAAGTGCTAGGAGGCTAATGGGTTGCAACCAAGGAGTGCAATGCCCCTAATGGAAGTTTAAGGTCAAAAGACCATATTCATTAGAGTTTACGGCCCAGGGGAGTAGGCTCCTAGCCGTAAACTCTCAAACAAGCCATGAAATGGTGCATAGAAGTACTACAACTTTAGAGGGGAAATGCTTCAAGGCTAGACAAGAGTTTAAGGTACCATATTGACTCCTAAGGGGAGTTTACGGCCCAAAGACCCTTTTCCCTTGGAGTTTACGGCCGTAAACTCCCTTGGGAGGGTTCTTGTTGTCTTTTCAAGTGTCTAACAATTCTAGGAACAAGTTTAGGCTTCAATACTTGGATTAAGGGAGGTTTAAGGCAATAAATGGGACCATTTGATGGAGTTTACGGCCATAGAAATCTTTGGGCCGTAAACTCCCTCACACATGAGGTCCTAAGAATTTTAACTAGTCCATATCTCCTCTAAGTACTTGCCCTAAAAGTTTCTTGGCCTATGGAAGTGTCTAGGGTGTCCTTTGACCCCATTTAAGGAGTTTACGGCCCAAGAAATACTCTTGGCCGTAAACTCTCCAAAACTTTAGCTTTTCATGATTTTTCTAGGTCCTAAACCCATCAAGGTGCTTGCTAAAAATGAAGACTAAGCCCTAGGAAGAGTTTGAAGGGGTTTTGGCCCTAAATCTTGGAGTTTACGGCCTAAGGAGCATCTTGGCCGTAAACTCCCTTCCAAAGTGGGTTTCTAATTATTTTGTTGGTCTTAAACATGAGTTTAAAGCTTCTAGGTTTTTGTTCTAAGGCTAGGGATCACAAGGCACTCATTTGTGCCCTTTACTTGGAGTTTACGGCCCAAGAGGTGGTTCCTTGGCCGTAAACTCCTCAAACTACATGGTTTTGATTTGTTTCTAGCCTCTAATGATCATACACTAAGTCCTTAGATAGATGCCTAACACGGAAATGGGACTAGGTGGCCTTTAAGCTTGATTTTGGAGTTTACTCCCCAAGAACGTTCTTGGGCGGTAAACTCCCGGATCTTGTGTTTTGGGCATGTAAACAGTGTTATAAGGAATATAACAAGTATTAAAACACATTTAGGGAAGTAGACTCACAATCTGGGATGAAAACCCGAAGATCCGTGAGAGAGTATTTGGCTTTTCTCTAAATGGAAATCAAATAATGAACCAATTTGGTTCAGAATTCTATTTATAGTCCAGAGGTTTTTGGCAGAAATATTTCTATTCTCGGAATGGATTCTAATGACCTAGAGTAATGGAATCATAGTGTTGCACAAAATCCTAGTGCACCCACTCTCCTAATAACTCCTTAGGTGTAAAACCCTAAAACTGCCAAACTTACTCCAAAAGTTTGAATTCTCACTGTAACTGCTCTACTACTATTGGATTGATGTGGTTTGACGAAAGCTGGTTGTGGCACCGAAGGCTCTCACATCTCAACTTCAAAGACATCAACAAGCTTGTCACAGGAGGTCATGTTAGGGGTCTCCCATTACTCAAGTTCGATCGAGAACATTTGTGTGCTGCATGTGAAATGGGGAAGCAAATTCGTCAAAGTCATCCATCTATTATAAACACAAAAGTTGTTGAACCACTTGAGTTGCTTCACATTGACTTGTGTGGTCCATCATCTATTGAAAGCATTGGCGGTAGAAAGTATATTCTTGTTATTGTTGATGATTTCTCACGTTTTACATGGGTGTTCTTTCTGAAGCACAAATCTGAGGCTGCTCCTAAGCTAAAGATGTTCATCAAGCAGGTTGAAGTGCAACTGAGAAAAGTCGTTCGCAACATCAGGAGCGACAATGGACTGGAGTTCAAGAATAAAGAATTTGAAGAATTTTTGGTAGAAAAAGGAACCAGTAACAACTTCTCAGCCCCCTACATGCCTCAACAGAACGGAATTGTCGAAGGACGAAACCGATCTTTGTGTGAGGCGGCCCGAACGATGCTAAGTTTCGCTTCTCTTCCTTTATATTTCTGGGCTGATGCAATTGTTGCAGCATGTTTTACGCAGAACAGGTCTTATCTTAACAAGCGCTTTTCTCTTACTCCTTATGAGATCATCAACAACAGGAAGACGAATGTGAAATTCTTCCATGTATTCGGCTCACGGTGCTTCATCTTCAATTACAAAGAACATCGTAACAAGTTTGACATTAAAGCTGATGAAGGAATTTTTCTGGGATACTCACTTACTTCAAAAGCATACCGGGTTTTAAATAAGCGTTCCAGAAAAATTGAAGAAACATATTATGTGACTTTCGATGACAGCTACGTTAAGAAGCTAAAGGGTACTGAAGAAGCAATTGGAGAAATTTTCACTCAAACAGGTCAAGTCACGGCCTCGATTGCTAATCTGTTCGATCAGTTTGTGGAATTATTCAATGAACCTGAGAAAGCTACTCTCTCGGAAGCCAAGGCTGCCGATAACAAAGTCGACCAACTGAAGCAAATCGTCGAAGATGCAGCCAAACGAATGGGTGAAAAAGAACAAGTTCCAAACGAACCACCTCAGCAAGGTGCTTCAGTTGAGGGGGAGAATCCACCTTCTTCAAAACAACCGAGCTCACAAGTTGAGGGGGAGAATTCTATTCCTGTTCCACCCGAAAGCTCAACTGCACCCGAAACACCACCCGAAAGCTCAATAGCACCCGAAAGCTCTTCAACACCCGAAAGTCCTGTAGCACCAGAAAGTCTAGCTACACCTGAAAGCTCAACAATCGAGGGGGAGAATTCCGATATGTTCTGCGACGATGATAGTCAATCTGAATTGGAAGAAATGGTCAATGCTGAATTGGATACATCCTATGATCCAAATTACCATCCTCTTGTTAAATAGACCAGAGATCATCCTGTATCTTAGATAGTGGGTAATGTCTCTGAAAAGGTCCTGACCCGATCTCAACTGAAGGAAAAGCAAGCATCTCTATTCTCCAAAGCAGAGTTCTGCATGTATAATTCTTTCGTATCAAAAGTTGAACAGAAGATAGTGAATACTGCTCTTGATCATTCTGACTGGGTTCAAGCTATGCAAGATGAACTCAACGAGTTCGAAGGAAACGAGGTTTGGCGCCTCATTCCAACTCCTAAAGATGCCTCAGTTGTTGGTCTCAAATGGGTATTCAGAAACAAAATGGACAAGGAAGGCAATGTGATTCGAAACAAAGCTCGTCTCGTGGTGAAAGGATACTGCCAGGAAGAAGGAATTGACTATGAGGAAACTTTTGCTCCGGTAGCGAGGCTGGAATCTGTTAGAATATTTCTGGCCTATGCTGCACACAAGAACTTCGAGGTCTACCAAATGGACGTGAAATGCGCCTTTCTGAATGGAGAACTTGCAGAAACGGTTTACGTGGAGCAACCTCCGGGTTTTGTTAATGAAAAGTACCCCAATCACTTTTATATTCTGGACAAAGCGGTTTACGGTCTAAAACAAGCACCTAGGGCATGGTATGAAACGCTAACCAAGTTCTTAAACATGTCAAAATTCAAACAAGGTTCGGTTGACCCAACCTTCTTTCGTAAGAAGGAAGGTAACCACCTTATGATAGTTCAAATCTATGTCGATGATATCATCTTTGGCTCAACGAATCCTAGCTTAACAGCTGAATTCAGAAAGCTGATGGAGACTAAATTTGAAATGAGCTCAATGGGTCCAATTAACTTTTTCCTTGGTTTAAATATTAGACAGGGACCCGAAGGGATCTTTATCAACCAGGAAGCATACACCAAGGCTCTTCTTGCTAAATTCGGGATGATGGGAGACTCAAAGGTTAAAGTTCCAATGGCATTCGGCACCAAGCTCACACCATCCTTGGAAAAACCGGCAGTCGATATTACGCTATATCGCCAGATGATTGGTTCTTTAATGTACCTCACTGCTAGCAGGCCTGATATAATGTTTTCTATGTGTTACTGTGTGAGATTTCAGGCAAATCCTCGTGAACCACATATGCTTGCCGTGAAAAACATACTCCGGTATCTGTAACGAACCACCTCTCTCGGTTTATGGTATCCATCAAACTCAGGTTTCTTCGTTCAAGCCTACTCCGATGCAGACCTTGGAGGTTGTGGTTTAGACAGTAAAAGCACCACTGGAGGATTCCAATTCCTAGACTGGAAGTTGGTTAGCTGGCAATCAAAGAAACAGACATGTGTCTCTCTGTCTACAATCGAAGCAGAGTACATTGCAGCTACCTCCTGTACATCTCAAGTGATTTGGATCCAAAGCCAGCTCCGGGACTATGGACTCAATATGAAAAAGATCCCACTATATTGCGATTCAGAAAGTGCAATTAGGATCTGTCATAACCCAGTGCAACATTCCAAGACCAAGCATATAGCACTGAGGAATCACTTTATTAAGGATCATGTGGAAGATGGGAACGTCGAAATTCACTTTGTTCGAACCACTGATCAACTGGCTGACATCTTCACCAAAGCTCTTCCTGAAACATCTTTCAATAAAATTCTACAAGGGCTAGGAATGATGGAATCGGAGTCAGTACCAAAGACTACTTCTCAAAATTAAAAGTTGGAAGCGAAATAGACCGAACGTTCGGGTTCGGGTCTCATGTGTGCCGAAATGAACCGAACGCTCGAGTTCGGGTCCTGTTCTAGTATACCGAAATGAACCGAATGCTCAGGTTCGGTCGTATCATCTGATCTTCGCTAATCACTCAAAGGTAGTTTCTTTGGTTGTAAACCTTTTGTATCATTTTCTCAAATTCATTGCACTTATTTTCAAAGTTCTTTTCTTTTTCAAACTTATTTTTTTTAGCAACCGAAATAGACCGAATGCTCGGGTTCGGTTCCAAAATTTTTTTTTAACCAAAATAGACCGAACGCTCGGGTTCAGTTCCAAATTTTTTTTTGTGTCTCATTTTTTTTTTATTTTTTCTTTAAATCAAAAATTCCAAAAAGCTTTTTCTTATTTTCTTTTCATGAATTCAAAAACTCCAAAAACATTTTTTAAAATCTTTCATTAGTTAAGTGTCCCTAGAAGCGTGCTGCTGTATGTGTCCAAAGCCTCACCTGATTCTGAATAATAGCCTTACTGACTTGGTACATACAAACCTTGTCTTCCCAATTAGGCTTTCATATTTATTTTAATCATGAGCTACCTAACTCTCTTCTCACATGAGATAAGAGTTTTCTGCTTGGTCCTTATCTTAAACAGCAGAGGTACTTTGGTTTCTTTACACCATCTACACTACTTTTCTCCATCTCATTTGCTTCATAAACGTAACCCTTGAGACTCTCAGAAATTACCACTGAGGTTTATGGCTACATAATTTATGTGTTCATGATCTTAGCTTCGTCTCACTACGTACTAAGTGAAACCCACAATTCAATACCTACTATGCATTGACGGTGAACAATCACTTTTGCTCTAGCTTTCACTAACGAATTGATGGACTTATCCGTGAGGATGGAAAGTAAAATCTCTAATTTCCTTTTGTGTGATTCCTATGAAATTGTTAAATCCCATAACATTTCTTCCTTTGGAATCCAGTTTTAATTTTTTTTGAGATTTTACATAAACTATTTTACATTGCCACTTAAATTATTTCAAACCTACTTGTTCAACAGACTATATCGGTCTCACAAGTACTTCGTTCGATTTCTGTCTTATATCAAGATCAGGAATTCTGAACTGAAGCGAAAGCCACCCAAATTAGCCTGATTAAAAAGAAGCCTTTCAACCCTTCTCAATAAGTGTCTGATCGTTATTAAACGGGAAACCACACAAACACTTTAAAGTCTCTCTTGACATTGAAGGAAGAGATTCGTGCCCGAGATCCATTGTTTCGTGTCTTTATTGACATCACAAAATCCCTCATATGTGTTGCTTTATTTCTATTTCTTTTACACACTAAGCACGAAAATCTTTGATTTTCCAAAATTCTGGTTTCATTAGTTACAAGGCATATTTTTTAATGGGATTTGAAGTTATAAAAAGGGTTGTGGCTCATATTGATCCACGTGGTTAATTTTGCTTTAAGATGACTTTTACTCTAAAAGGATAAGATGTTGACTCAGGCGGGAGTCCAATCGATTTGATTTTCAAAAGACGCTTGAAGGTCAGGCGTGCGAAGTGGAACCGTTTCGTTTATAAACGGCGCCTGATGGGAAGGCGTGTGAATCGGGACTGACACTCTCTCTCTCATGCGTAATCATCGGTGATAACAACTGTCACGCATCAATCGCTTCCGAAAAACCGTTCGTATTTCCCTCGAAGATTTGGGACAGATTCTTCTCTCTCATCTACCCACAGTATAAAAGGTAACTTCAACCATTGTTTACCTCTTTACTGCACCCAAATTTCAGAGAGCAAGAAAACCTTCCCGTATTCTACTGTTCATCATCTCTCCCAACTTCTTCATAACAATGGCGGATTCATCATCAGTTCATGCCACTTCCCACATCTTGCAGATTCGTCCCCAACAGAGTTTGATCATCAATCTTACTCCTCTGGTCTACGATGCCTTCATGTTCCCAATCATCGAGTGCCTCAAGTACTCGCCGCTTGCTCCTGCACTCACCAAAGCTGAAGCAGTTCCTATGGAGTTCTTATCTCAGATTTTCGTCACTGCTCATTACGACAAGTCAGTCGACAGGATCTTTTTTGACGTGCTTGATCACAAGGCGTCAATCTCCAAGCAACGATTTTGCTCAATTTTAGGGTTTAAACCTGATTCATCTAGGTTTAACCCTGAATCGATTCCGGTGGGTCACATGTTCTTTATGTTCTACGACATGGGGTATACTGAGGTGCTGACAACGGTCACGAAGTTCAAGAAATCGTACATGCCTCCTCAGTGGAATGGGTTGTTTACAGTGCTGTTCAAGGGGTTGTCTGAACGCAGTGCTGGATCGGACGGAGCGAGTCGTCTATTCATCTCAATTCTCTATGGGATCTACAATGGTATCAACATGGATTATGGGTCGGTCCTATGGCAGCAGCTCATTCAGAGTTTGTCGTCTACTTCTCGGCATTTCGAGATTTCCTATGCTCGTTTTTGGACTCTCATTACAAAATGGGTGATGGACAAGGACCACGTCCCCATTGTCGCTGGTTCTCCAATGTCTTCGATTGGTACTTTCCATACCACGAAGATCATTGTCTCCGATGCCTCAAAGTTTCAATTCATTGGCTCCATCCCTGAGTCGATGTATGGAGACGTTCCTGCTGATAGCCGGATCATTAAAACATACAAGGAGTTCCGTCGCTCTGGTCCGAGAGAGATCACTCCTGAGATGATCAAGTCTATTCACGAAGCTGACAAGCCTGCTCCAAGGGGAAAGAAGACTGAAAAAGCCAAAGACAAGCAGGTTGGCAACGGAGCGAAAGGCCCTTCTCCCAAGAAGCGTAAAACTACAAAGACTGTTCAGTCTCCTCCGGTGAAGAAGAGAAAAACCCAACCAAGGCGAAAGCTGATAATCGCTTCCTCCTCAAGCGAATCTGAGGAAGAGACTTCTGACTCTGACGACTCTCCTCGTGGTAACACTCCTCCACGATCGCCTACCCTATAAATTATTGTTTCCACTTCTCCAATCTCTTCTCCACCTGTCACCATTCCTATTTCCATTCCCCCCATAACCTCCACCACTCAAATACCATCTACCTCCATCCCAGTACCCCCTCCCATCTTTACAGAAGCAACCACTACAACCACAAAAGTAAGAACCAACGTATCTGATACGGGGGCTCCTACTGACGCACCCTAACCCACACCAACTACCGAAACTACTTCCTAACCCAAACCTACCTTTACTACCGAGCCTCCACCCTCATCTCCTGCTCAGGCAACAGAGGACGAAGAGCCTTTCCTTGGTGGGGAGGATATTGTTGGATAAGGTGTCTATGTCCATAACTTATTTGGTATATACTTGACCCGACCCGACATGGTCCATTTGGGTTGCATTTCACCCGAACAATTTATGGATAATTTATGAGAGTTATACACATATGTTTATTAATATATTATAAGTTATAATATATTAATATGAGGTTATGATATTTAATTAGTCTTAATCTTAAATTAATTATGAATTAATTTAGAGATTAAAAGGAAGACTAATTAGATTATGGGCTATTGGTTTTATATGGTGTGGGCTAACACTCATTTGTTAATGGACTAGGCTTGGATGGAAGTCCATGGATAATCCATGGAGCTTTTAACCCATGGATCCTTAGAAAAGGAAAGGTCATCAGTTATTAGGGTTTCACCCTAACCATGTACACTATATAAGCATGCTTATGGTGCATGAAATGGCAACTAGTGAACTAGTGTGTGTGTGTGTGTGCTTGTGTGTGGCCGAAAAATTGCAAGTGTGTATACTCTCTCAAAGTTTTCCAAGAGTTTGTGGTGATTTGTGATTCCATTTGAGGCATTCACACTATTGGTGCTTGGCCCTCAAACTCCTCAAGAATCAAACTCATCAAAAAGGTATGTAATCTCTTCTAACTATTTTATGTTGAAATGTTCCCCATGCCATGTTAGATAGATTATGAACCTTGGAAAATTATTATTTTGCATGTATTTAGACAAACATAGATCCAAGGTTTATTAGGGTTGCATGCACACTTAGGAAGTGTTAGTTTGCTCAAAACCCAACAGTGGTATCAGAGCCTAGGCTTGCTTGTTTGATACTTGATGCAAAATAGTTGAAAAAGTCGAAAAACTTGTTGTCTGCCTGATGAACTCGCCGATTCCATGGGGGGGACTCGCCGAGTTCATGTATATCTTCAACCTACTCGCCGAGTAGGTTCATGCACTCGACGAGTAGGAGCCACAGAGTGCAGATTTTCGACTTTTGCTGCTGGAAATGGACTAGAAACATTACCCTAAACTGTTTTGGTGTTTTAAAACTTGTTTTAGTTGGTGTAATGGTTGTTCTAATCCATTTACAATAGCATATATCAAAATTCCATGATTTTTTATGTGTTCATATAATTCTTGAAATTTTGATGATCATGTTCATGTTCTTATGAATTTAGAAGATGATAGGAATTATTTGTTGAATTGTTTAGAATTAATTCTTGATCATTTATGTGTTTTAATGGAGTCCATAATTTGTTCTCAAGTTATGGATATCCAAAGGTCACTTTCTTTAACACACACATTTAAACACATAAGTTACATGAAAATGAAGAGTCTTCATTTTTATGAACCTTCAATTCATAAGTTATGAAATGAAAAGTTTTGGAGAGTTACAAAACTTCTCCTCAAGTTTTGGAATTTGTAAAGTTTCACACACTTTAATAAACTTTAATTCCAACCCTTAGAGTTTTAATAGTTAAAATTCAACCCTTATACTATTTATAACATTAATGGTTAATTATTATATATATGTATAAGAATAAGTCGTTCTACCGTTAGTAGGCCTCATTCACGAAGTCGGTCTATAAGGTGGGTAGAAGGTTGTTGTCTATAAAAGGGCAACTTAATGGGTGTCCACTCTCACCCACCGCTTGCTTGACTGGTGGAGGGTCGTCAGCCGAATGGGTAGGTCAATGACTTTAAATCCTCATTAAAAGTATAATGATTATTATAAAGTAGCTAAACCTTTTTAATTCCCAATCTTAGTTATTTTAGGAAAAATGTGAACATGGTGCTAGTCCATGGAATTCACACTTTGTACCTTACCAAGTCGTTGGTGGAGCGTGTGTGGTTAACCAACACACTAACTTGGACTAGTAAGGATCACGAAGGTTGACTTAATGTTTGTCATAGATCAATGGAGCGTGTGTGGTTAACCGGCACATTGATTAGGTGATAATATTAAGGGTACCAAGTGAATTAGCATGGTTATTCACACCTTGTTTTGTGATCCTCGGCATCCCAGTCACAAAACTTTAAGGGCACAATCGAGATTGAAACATGCCATTGAAAAGTTCAATGAATCTCAAAAGAATCTAGGAATTTCAAATCCAATTAAAACCTAATAATTCATTTTGTTTTTTCATGGTGGAAATTGGTGAATCGTCATTCACCTACCTTTCAAATATATTATTACTTAGACTACGGCATCCCTCTTCTAAGTATAATATATTGTGATTGGGTCCTAGCCTTAATATTACATTTGGGTGTCTTATTAAGGATTCTATATATCTAATCTAAACTTGCCTTCTTCTTTTAGATGTCTTCTAACACTAATGCTTCGGGCTCTAACCCAACTGGTTCTTTCTCTCTCATGAATCTTTGTGGGAGGATCATCTTTGATGGTTCCAACTTCATGGATTGGATTAGGAACATCAGGATGGTTACTCGTTATGAGGACAAGGAATATGTCCTCGATAAGGAGTTAAAAGAGCTTGATGAGTCTACTGCTACTCCTGAGGAGATCGCTGAATTCAAGACACATGAGAGAGATGCTACTAAGGTGGCATGTATCATGATGGCCACGATGACAGCCGAGCTCCAAAAGTCATATGAAGATTTCTACCCTTTTGAGATGCACCAGGACCTGATGGAAAGGTACCATCAGAGTGCTCGTCAGGAGCGGTATGAAATAATCTCCTCCATAATAACTACCCGCATGAAGGACGGTGATTCCGTCACGGCTCACATGCAAAAGATGCAAAGGTATGTGGACCGTTTGCTGAAGATGAATGTGAACATCCCTGAGGAGTTGGCAATTGACATCATTTTGCACTCCTTGCCTTCTTTTTATGCCCAATTTCGTATGACATATCATATGAACAAGGAGGAAGTTACCCTCAGCAAGCTTCAAGGACTCTTGAAGACCGCTGAAATCGGTCTTAAGGGCAAGGCGGTTGTTACCTCTACTACTCCTACTCCAACATCTACCCCTGTTTTGGCTATCAGGCAAGGCAAAGGGAAAAAGAGGAAGCACCCTTTGAAGGGTACCAAGGGAAAGTCTCTTGAAGGCTCCTCATCGAAGACCAAGAGCGGTTCTGTCACTCCTTATGCCATTCCCAAGGATGCTGAATGCTTCTATTGCCATGAAAAGGCACACTGGAAGCGAAACTGCCCTAAGTACTAGCAGGATCTAAAGGATGGGAAAGTGAAACCCACCCATGCAGGTATTTACACTATATTGTCTAATTACTCAACATATTCTAACTCTTGGGTGCTTGATACATGATGTGGTATTCACATATGTTCTGATATGTAGGGCCTAAGAAGAAGTGAGGATGTGGAGCACGGGAAGACAAACTTGATCATGGGGAATAGGAAGGCTTCACCTGTTTCCAAGATTGGAGTTTATACTTTGTTGCTTAATAATGGGTTAAAATTAGATTTGAATAAATGTGTGTACTCGTCTGAAATGGCGAGGAATATTATTTCTTTTCATGCTTTGTACAAACAAGGTTTTACCTTTTCGTTTGATAATGAATGTGGTGGTATTAATGCTTTCTTTAAAAATGTGTTTTATTTTAAAGCGTTACCTTGTGATGGTGTGTATGAAACTGTGTCGATTGTAGACAACTTAGGAAATAATGTTTTGTATATTGATTCTTCTACTAGCCTAGATAAAGCATCATTGTGGCATTGTCGTCTTGGACATGTAAACAAGAAACGCATAGGCCAACTCCAAAAGAGTGGAGTTTTGGAATCATTCGACCTTAAATCAGATGATAGTTGTGAATCTTGTCTACTTGGAAAGATGAAAAAATCACCCTTCACTGGAAATTGTGAAATGGGTGAAGGTTTGTTGGACCTAATACATACTGATGTATGTGGGCCATTCAAAACCGCCACAAGGGATGCTAATCGGTATTATGTGACTTTTATTGATGATTTTAGTAGATATGGGTATGTCTACTTAATCAAACATAAGTCAGAAACCTTTGAAAGGTTTAAGGAATTCAAACATGAAGTAGAAAATCAATTGGGCAGGAACATTAAGATGCTTCGATCCGATCGAGGTGGTGAGTATCTTAGTACCGAGTTCCTTGACTATCTTAAGGAGTGTGGGATTGTCTCACAATTGACTCCTCCCAGGACACCACAGCTGAATGGTGTAGCTGAGAGGCGTAATCGAACCTTGTTGGACATGGTTCGCTCTATGAAGAGTCGAGTTTCGCTACCAATCTCTTTTTGGGGGTATGCCTTAGAGACTATCGCCCATATCCTTAATCTAGTCCCTACAAAGAAGGTTACCAAAACACCTCATGAGATGTGGACTGGGAAGGTTCCCAATTTGAACCACATCAATATTTCGGGTTGAGAGGATTTCGTGAGGCGTGAGACTCATGATAAGCTCGAACCCCGAAGTGAAAGGTGTATTTTCATCGGCTACCCACAGAAATCTTTTGGTTACCTCTTCTACAGACCCAGTGAGAATGTGGTCTTTGTAGCAAGAAGAGGGGTCTTTCGTGAGAGAGAATTTATAAGCCAAGGAGACAGTGGGAGGCAAATTGATCTTGAAGAAATTCAAGAAGCAATTGGTGAAGGAACCTCAGACACTAGCAATCAACCTGAGGAGGAAACTCCTATTGAGCAAGCTGACATGTTTCTACCTCCGAGGCGTTCCACACGAGTTAGGAACACACCTTCGTTTTATTATGGCTTTCATATTACTATGGAAGGTGATACGTTTATCAGCGATAGTACACTGGTAAATTTGGAAGAACTTAGCAGTGTTAAGGAAGCCATGGCAGGCCCGGAGTCTGCTAAATGAAAGGAGGCTATGGACAGCGAGATACAGTCCATGTATGACAATCAAGTTTGGAACTTGGTTCACAATGTACCAGGCCGTAAAACAGTCGGGTGCAAATGGATCTTCAAGAAGAAGACCGACATGGAAGGAAAGGCGCATACTTATAAGGCTCGACTGGTTGCGAAGGGTTTTACTCAGACTCAGGGTATTTATTATGATGAAACCTTCTCGCCGATAGCAAAGATTAAGTCTATTAGGGTTATGCTAGCCATTGCAGCATTTCATGATTACGAAATATGGCAAATGGATGTCAAAACCGCTTTCCTTAATGGAAAGTTTGTTGAGGATGTGTACATGAATCAGCCAGAGGGTTTTGTTAGTGCAGAGTACCCTAATAGAGTATGCAAGCTTGAGAAATCCATTTATGGATTAAAACAAGCATCTCGTAGCTGGAATCTTTGTTTTGATGAGAAGGTCAAAGAGTTTGGTTTCTCAAGAAGTGAAGATGAGTCTTGCGTATATGTCAGAGCTAGTGGGAGTATAGTTAGCTTCTTGGTACTGTATGTGGATGACACACTACTTATAGGAAATGACATCCCAACCTTGCAGGAGGTTAAGTCCTGGCTTGGGAAGTGCTTTGCTATGAAGGACCTAGGGGAGGCTGCCTATATCCTAGGGATAAGGATATTAAGAGAAAGGAGTAACAGATTAATTGGACTTAGTCAGAGTACGTACTTGGATAAGGTGTTGAAAAGGTTCAACATGCAGAATTCCCAGAAAGGAGATTTACCGATCCAAAGCAATGCCAAACTGAGTAAGACTCAGGGTCCGAGTACAGAGGCAGAGATAGCTGAGATGAGTCAACTACCGTATGCTTCCGCTATTGGCTCGATCATGTATGTTATGACTTGTACCCACCCTGATGTGGCATTTGCTTTAAGCATGGTCAGCAGGTATCAGGGGAACCCTGGCAAGGCTCATTGGACCGCGGTAAAGAACATTCTCAAGTACCTGCGAAGGACTAAGGATTGGATCCTTACCCTTGGTGGGAGTGATGACTTGAAAGTATTAGGGTATAGTGATGCTAGTTTTCAGACTGATAGGGATAGCTTCCGCTCTCAGTCGGGCTGGGTCTTTACCTTAAATGGAGGGGCAATTTCTTGGCAGAGTTCCAAGCAGGAGACGGTGGCTGATTCGACTTGTGAATCAGAGTATATAGCAGCGAGTGAAGCAGCGAAGGAGGCGATATGGCTAAAGAACTTCATCGGAGACCTTGGAGTTGTACCAGCTATTAAGGAACCTATGGAGATTTTATGTGACAACAATAGTGCGGTTGCCTTAGCCAAGGAACCAAGAGATCATGGCAGATCCCGACACATTGACAGAAAATATCACTTCATAAGACACAAGATTGAAGAAGGACTCCTCGTGACAAGGAGGATATCGTCGGATGAGAATCCTGCAGATCCCCTTACGAAGGGACTGACGAGGGTTAAGCATTTTCAGCATGCGAGGCACATCGGGCTAAGGTACAATATTAGTTTTACAGATTAGATAGTTTTCCTGAAACTTGTAAAATGTAATCGACGTTTGATGATGAATAAAATTTGTGATTTATTTATGAGTAAAGTGTTACTATCATTGTCAATTATTTACTATTGTTTCAGTTTTGCATGTTTTGACTTCCAGAATAATTAATTTATTCAAACCTCCACAATTGGTCATACGTCGGAAGTAGGTATGAATCAAGATTGTCATGAATTGGGTTTGTAGATGGCTAAAGGTGTTTAGACCTGGCAATGGTTGCTGCAACATTCATGAGTACTCATAAGTTATGAGTATTGGTATAAAGCCACGCTCACTTGTATCACTTCATGGAATTTATCTCGAGTGATCGTGAGACGATAATATCATATAAGTCTTCAAACCTAGAGATATGAGTTGTTACCTATGAGTTGGTTGTGCATTGATTGCACGTAAACGCATCAGTAACTTGATGTTATAAACATGCCTTTGTGTACAATTCAACAAGTAGTAGAACAAGCATATGAGTCGAAGTTTATCTGTTCCTTCTAGAAATAGAAGCGATATTTGGGCCCCTCGATGATTTTGTGTTGACCCATGTACTGGGCCCGGTCAGAACTAAACTGATGTGTTCAGTAAAGTTCTTTGTCAAACAAATCGGAAATCGAGAAACAACTGCCAGACAATAAGCAAGACATAGTTCCATGTGTTTGTCCGGCTGATATCATGAGAACAGAGGATTAAATGATCACTTGTCTTAAAATGGCGCTTCATAGTTTAGTGGAGTTTTTGAGAGCTACGATTGCTGGTTGGTTCCTGAAGTTATATAGGCAAATAGAGTTATTAGACTTATCCAAGTGGGAGTCTGTTGGATAAGGTGTCTAAGTCCATAACTTATTTGGTATATACTTGACCCGACCCGGCATGGTCCATTTGGGTTGCATTTCACCCGAACAATTTATGGATAATTTATGAGAGTTATACACATATGTTTATTAATATATTATAAGTTATAATATATTAATATGAGGTTATGATATTTAATTAGTCTTAGTCTTAAATTAAGTATGAATTAATTTAGAGATTAAAAGGAAGACTAATTAGATTATGGGCTATTGGTTTTATATGGTGTGGGCTAACACTCATTTGTTAATGGGCTAGGCTTGGATGGAAGTCCATGGATGATCCATGGAGCTTTTAACCCATGGATCCTTGGAAAAGGAAAGGTCATGGGTTATTAGGGTTTCACCCTAACCATGTACACTATATAAGCATGCTTATGGTGCATGAAATGGCAACTAGTGAACTAGTGTGTGTGTGTGCTTGTGTGTGGCCGAAAAATTGCAAGTGTGTATACTCTCTCAAAGTTTTCCAAGAGTTTGTGGTGATTTGTGATTCCATTTGAGGGATTCACACTATTGGTGTTTGGCCCTCAAACTCCTCAAGAATCAAACTCATCAAAAAGGTATGTAATCTCCTCTAACTCTTTTATGTTGAAATGTTCCCCATGCCATGTTAGATAGATTATGAACCTTGGAAAATTATTATTTTGCATGTATTTAGACAAACATAGATCCAAGGTTTATTAGGGTTGCATGCACACTTAGGAAGTGTTAGTTTGCTCAAAACCCAACAGATATAACCTTTGATTCGGTCTATTACAGTCCGTATCAAGTTCAGAGTGATGATGATGATGATGCTCCGGGAACCAAGAAACATCTCAAGGAGCTTCAAGATAAGATAGATTCGCTCATCGCCTCCTCTTCTACATCCCAATCTACCATTTCTGAAGCGGCAATTCAGAAGATTGTTGATGCTTTTTCCAAAGCTCATCAAGTCTCTCTAGACTCCGCTACTGCAGCCATTGACGCATCCACCAAAGCCTGTGAGGCTGCGACCGAAAAAGTCGAAAAACTATTCACTAATGCTTCTTCTCTGTTACAATCTTTACAGGAAACTGCCGAAGCCACCAAAACAAAGTTGGAACCCATTGTTAACTAGCTGGCTACCTCAGTTGCCTCGGAACTGAAATCTTTTGCTTCTCTTCGTCAACCTCTCTCAGACGACAACTCAGCTTTCAAGACGACCATTGAGGAGCGTCTCACCATGCTTCAAGAAGATCTAGCCGCTGAGAATTCTCTCATGGACGCTCTTGCTAGAAAGACAACTGCTCTGAAGGTCAAGAGTCTTCAACTCTCCAATTCTCAAAAGGAGATTGAGTCTCTTCGATCTGAAAGAGAGGTGATTTCTTCATGTGTTTCGGATGTCCACGCAACTATTTCAAACGTCCTGGAAGCACATGACCCAATTCTTAACTACTCTGTGAGGCAAGATCTTGCAGAAAAGCTTGCTCCTGCCCTCTCTCTCCTGAGCAAGATTGAGGGGCTCCTTGATTTCGTGTCCATTCCGAAACAAGGGGGAGAAAAATAAAATGTGTCTCAACCGCCTCCTTCTTCAACAGCAACCAAGACAACCGAACCTCCTACTACAGGCCAAGCCTCAGGTTCGGGTGTTAAAGACAAGGGAAAGAAAATTGCTGAAGAGAGCGATGATGACAAAGAGACGATTGCTGATCTCTTGAAAAAGTAAGGTAGAGACAAAGATGCCGACATCAGCGCTCGTGTAGCTAGAGAGGCTGAAGAAGCCGAAAGAAGACAGAAAGAACCTCACGACCTTCTCGAGAGCAGGAAAACTCTTTTTCCTCCATGGACTCTTGAGAGTTGCTAAAAGAAGCCATCGAAACACCAAACATCTTGTGGCTAGAACCGGTGATCTCTCTAGATCGTTCTAATACTGTCGATTCTTAGTTCGACATGCCACTGACCCGAAAGGCGTTCGTTTTCCATGCCTTTGACAACATTGTTGAGTTCCCTCATCCTCATCCAAAGGTTGACAGGGACTTAGTCAAATTCTATCTGAGGGCAGCTCAACCACAGTATCAAACATGGAGCGCTCAGAAGATTATCAATGTTCAGGTTCTAAAGCCGTTTAGGGAAGGAAATTTCACCAACATTCGGCTTAAGGTACTGAGAGGATCTGCCAAGACCGAACATGCCATCTCGCTTGCTGATCTTCCCAACTTGAATCCACACGACTGGATTATTTTGCACAACATCCTTCTTACAAATGAAGCAGAATATGGTCCGATTATTGACCACTTCAAGAGGATGCTTGTCTGCTACATCATGGAAGTTGCCAAGATGGATCAGGAGATAGCGAGCGTATTCAAGAAAAAGCCTACTATATCTCATGTTGGCTCTGTCAGTGATCTCAACATGATGCAGATGGGGAAGATAGACCCGAAGAGAAACTATGTTATGTTTACCAGAAACGAAGGCCAAAAATGCATGTTCGCTTTGGCAGACAAACATATCTATACCACTACATGCATGTAACATGTCTTAGGGATTATTCATCGGTGCAAGCAAAACTCAGCTGATGATAAGAAGTACTTTGATGATATGATTCAATGGTACATTCGCTTCAGACAGACCATACTCGCACTTATCTCGCGTCTATTTGATACAACCAAGAAGGTTCCGGCAGCTGGTCCAAGCAAGAAGAAATGATAGTCTCGCTCCAAATTGACGCAAAGGGGGAGATTGTTAGGTCCAGTTTAGTGTTGCGTCTTTTGGGCTCGTTAGCTAGTCCAAGTTTTTTCTCCGGTATGGGCCTGTCCATCCGTGAGTTCCGTATAGGGTTTATTATATATAGATGCTTGCATGCATTCTTGAACGTAATGATTAGAAGATTAATGTTTTGATAGAGATTTGATAGCGTACAAGTTCTTATCTTTTGTAACCCTAGAATCCTCTACAGCGGAAGTTCTTTATCGAGCTCTCCTGAGGATTGAGTTAATCAAATCATTCGACTCATTCAAATCCATACTTGTGTTTTTGTTTAACTGTTATTACTTTCTTTATTCGCCTGTTTTAAAGATCTAATCGATCAAGAGTTTTCTAAACTCATCACTTATAAACATGTTTGAAGTAGAAATTTGCATAAATATCATGTTGGTTTTCGAGAAAACACATTAAAGTAAATTACAATCTCTAAATGAGAAAGCTATTAAAAGTGTCAAAACAAAAGTGTTTTTAAGATTCGATGAAACCTTTTCACATAATATGAACTTGAATGTCATATGTTTAAGTTTTATAGCATACAATTTAAACACTTTTATAAAAGAAAATGTTTCTAAGTTTTTCGAAAACATGTCAAAATGGCACGCAAGGTTTAAAATGGTTTATATGCCCTTAAAAGCACATATATCCATTGAAATGGATTTGAAATGAAATTGAAATAGCAAGGTTAAAACCAATATTAGTTAAATTGAGTTTTGAAGAAAAGTGTTAAGTTAAATCAAGTTGTCAAAAGATTTTTAGCGAAAATATAGCTTAAATTGTTAGGAAAGGTCTAGTAAGTTGTATGAAGTGGTTATAAAGTATTTTATCGATGATAAATAAATCGATGAAACGAAATAAATTTTCGATGGAAGATTAAGAAGTAAGGAATAAGTATGTTAGTGTAGCTGATCGTACCTAAATAGTATGGCGAGTACAAGGCGAGTACCGGTGTCTTTTCCCCAAAATAAAGGACAAGAAAAATTGTTTGTAAATCATTTTATGGTGTCAATGCAGTTTCGTGGCGTTTTACAGATGTCAAAGGGATATCCTATGTTATGTTTTAACCTCTAGGTGGAAACAACCTACAGCTAAATCGTAGCGTAGTAATAAGGTCTCATGTATGGGTTAAACCTCCGTGTCTCCTCGTGAGTCGAATCCGGAAAGCCCGCCAATGGTATCCAAGTGATTACTTAGAAACGACCCATCTACCTCCTTACGTGATGCTCCAATTTTCATCCGTGCCAGTATAAAAATGCATTTTCCTAGTTGTAACTCTAGTACGAAGACGATGAAGAGGTATTGAGGAATAATTACTATAGGTTTCGACTTAAGATTATTACTAGTGTATATCTAGCTACTAACCTTAGATCTAAATGATGGGATTTGAGCACTACATCATTCCTATGGTGTACATGCAAACACTAATAGCTTTTGGATCTAGTTTGTCTAATGAACATGCAATTGAATATCCAAAGCTATAAACCCTAGATCTAATAAACTATAACTGAAATTAGGGTTTAGAAAATACCTTTGATTGTTATGTATCAATAACAATCTATTCCTTCCTTTGATTGGCTTCAGAAAGCTTAGTGCCTCAAGTGTTGCACCTCTAATGGAGTCACAAACACCACTAAGCAACAAGGATGAAGAGGGAGGAGAGAGGAGGCACCAAAAACGGCTGGAAACCCTAGAGGAACAATTAGCCATGTTTTTGGGGCCTTAAGAGTCTTTATATACTTAGGCTATTACGGTTTTGCACTTAGGAAACCCTAATCTGACTGCTTAGGCCCTAAGCAGCCCATGGACTGCTTTTATCATATCCCTTGTACGAATTCCTTATGGGCTTCCATAGAATTCATCCAACCTATATTATTAGGTAATCCATAGCCCAATTGCAATTATCTTATAATTACAATTCCAGTCCCCTTAATTTTAATTAATCTCTTTTAGCCACAAAATTAATTCTCCATTAATTCTTGACTAATATTAATTAAACAATATGATTTCTCCTTTAATATATTATTCTTATAATATATTAATAAATCATAATTAATCCTTTCTCTCCTTAATTCATCCTACAAGTTGTTATGGTGAAGGCACCCCAAAAGGACCATGCTCACAATTGGGTCAAGTACATACCAAAATAGTTGTGGACTTAGACACTGATCCAACAGTCTCCCACTTGGATAAGTCAAATAACTATTTTGCATGACTTTAGAAACTGATCAGGAATTGTAGCTTTCAAAAACCGTTGTTAGCTCTGATCTTATTAGATCGTGTGTCCTTTAGATAAGGGATCATATATTCCTCCATTCTCATGATATCGTATAGACACGAGACATGGATTTAAATCTTTCTTTCTGTCTATGTATTGTTTCCCGACATCTGATTTATGAAAACTAACAACAGACTACAATTGAACACATTAACTTAGTCTCGATTTGGTCAAGCTATTAGGCTGCCATCACTAAATCATCGAGGGGCCCACATATATTGCTTTTATCCCACTTTAGGCAAAAGGAATGGATAAAATTCGACTCAAATGCTTGCTTGCACCTACTAATCGAATCACACATAACAATAAGTTTTATAACACCAAGTTACTGGTGCGTTTACTTATCATCAATGTGCAACCGAACAAGAAATAACAACTCACACGTCTCAGTTTCAAGAATATACAATTTTATCGTCTCACTAATCACACGTGATAAATCCATGAAGTGATTCAAGTGAGAGTGGGTTTAATCCAATACTTTAATCTTATCAAAGCACTCGTGAACTCTGCAGCAAACTTGGGCTATGTCTAAACACTTTAGACAATCTACAGAAAGATTCATGACAGTCTTCCTTCATAACTACTTCCAACATATGACCGACTGTGGAGGTTCGAATAACCTAGTTATCCTGGAAGTCAAAACATGCAAAATGAAACACAACGATAATACTTAATCCTATATGGCCCCAAAACTTTTGAGCGTAAATAAAACACTTTTATTTAAACACCATATTGACTACTCATTATTCATTGTTTAATGTTTCGGATAATTAACTTATTACTTGAATTACAACAATAGTTGTCCTATGCTCCGAGCATGCACACTATGTTACTTATAATCCTTACTTTGTGAAATAGATCAATTGAAAACCTTTCCAATGAAACTCATTTCACAATTCCCAATCATTATCATTAGTGTAAGAACACAACATTCTTGCCACTAATAGAATATGTTAGATTCTAACATTTTATGCAATGATCCTTTCGTAATGTCATAACACAAAAGTCACCAAGACTCGACTAATGAAATTCCAAGGTATTCTATCGGAAATTATTACAACACAATTCCACAGACGCGAAGTCGAACATTCAAAGTACATTCCTTTAAACATCCTTCTTGCATAAAAGTTTCTAATCTAGACATAGACTCTCAATATCCAACTCCCAATATGGAAACATTTCCATATTTTCCATATGGAAACTCATTCTAAATAGAATCTTATTCATTCAAAATAATGTCAACATGGTCCATCCAATACTATACTTCCAACTACTCATAAGCAACAAATCCTTAGCGAACCTCAGATCGTCCTTTGACAATTGTTTAATTATTTTATTCAAACTTGGTTCTAGTCCTTTTCCCTCTTAATGCCCCAGGCACTTGGAAAATTAGAGCGGTCGGATATTATGGCATATTCAATCGATCCTATACCCAAAGCCTATAGAACACGATTGATAATGTCTCACCTGAAGACGTGATACTTTACCAGTCTTCTGCTATAATATTTCTAATTGCCATGTTCACACAATTTTGATTATGAAAAGGGATGCTGTAATCATAACCAAATTTTGAGAATGCAATTATCCTTTCCATATATAGAATTTCCTCATGTTGAACTCATATATATTTGACTAAATTTGATTAAAATTCCACAATCTAAGCCTTTAGATTTGAATTGAAGTATAATAGTCTCTCCTTAATTATAGAAAAACAACTTTTCAACCCCTACAACTTGGCAAAATGAATCTTTGTTTTCTATAATTAATACTGCTAACTTGCAATACTTGAAATAATAATCATGCTCCCACTAACACAATGATTATTACCATACAAGCATAACACTTATGCTCCCAGTAGCTTTGACATATATTCAGAAAACATCTGAACTTCCAGAAAACAATGCTTATTGAATTCCTTAAGTTCATATTTCTAAATACTTGATGCTTTGATAAGCCTTTATCTAAGCTTCTTAACCTCATACACCTTTGCCTTAGATATCTCACATGTGTGTCTAAACTAATTCAGAACTTATATTACTAAGTCCCCAACGTTCAGACTAATCGCCAAATCTCACATTTGAACCATGAAAAGGGATGTTGTAATCATAATCGAATTTGAGAATACAATTTTCATAATTGCAATCTTCTTAAAATCTCTCTTAGTGAAAGCATTTCCTCACAATCATTTTCATGATGAGAGAAACCTTATGACACTTAGATTTTAAAGTGTATGTGTTCGTATCCATGTGAATTTGTCATAACAACAATCAAAAGACAATGTTTGTGACAAATCCAAACTCATATGGACTGAACTTGTTTAATTTTGATTTCTTGCCTCATGGTAGCACGAATGCCCACCATGTCTTCCAAGTTGTTCAATAACTCATCCCTATATATCAATGTACTTTCTATTAATCAAGGAGCTTTGCCTCTATGCAATCAATTGAGGACATAGAGAACTCATATGCATAATTGAATTAAACTGGAATGACACAGAAACATAATTATGTGAACACAATACGTCGCAAACCTCAAGTCATGTGCTAGTGATTAAATATCGGTTTATTCTTGATTAATTCTTGAACTTTTCAAGACAATTGAGACTCCCACTGACCTCTTGACATATATGATTCTCTTATCAAGGAACTTTCCTTGACAAAACAAATATTCAAGAGTTAGTGCTAAATCTTATCAAGACTAACACTTCACATAATTGGTCCTACTTGGTCTTTGTCTTATCCAAGCAGCACAACTTACCAATTTCAAATGTGAAAGAATAAGAAAACTTTTCCCAATTCCACATTTCTTGAGTGTTATAAACCTACTAAAGACGTGTCACTCAATGTCACAATCTTGGAGTATGACTCTAAGACTTGATATTGGAACGAAGTATGATTGGATTTTTGATTTAACCATTTCAACAATTCCAGTTCCTCTTCTTAGGCATACAAGTGCACTAAGACTTAATTATAGGATAAATTGAGAAATGGTTCTTAATCATTAAGACTTATCATAAAACACAATAAAAGCTACTCTCCTTTCTTCTTAGAGTGGAGAAACTTTTATCTTTCTGCCTATTTGATTCTTCTTATTCGTTCTGCCATTTATTGAAACCTTTTCAATCAACTCAAAATTACAGTTAATCTTTTAAGTATAATCACATTTACTAAACTTTAGAAAATCATGACGAATACTTTATCTCTCCTTGTGGTGGACTTGATCAGCGCACAACCAAGTGTACGTAATCCCTAGCCCTTCACTTGACTCTTTGTCAAGGAATTAGTCTAATTTCCAAATATGAAGGTTTTGCATTCGTCACACAATGCAGGTTGCATGATTCCAAGTTTCTGTCCAATTGAAACTTGGGCGATGAGAAACTCTCCCTATTTGGTGAATTATCTACACTTCCACAAATAACCTAATTAAGAATCAATTCCATTATTGCTAATAGTAGAAACATTCAAACATTAATTTTTCATACATGCCATTGCAAGGATAAATAAATAAGACAAAATCAAATTTTATTTTGTTGCGGAAAAACTTTGTCCTTACAATGCAATTCAACTGAAAAACTACACTATTACATATTTCTTAGCAATCTACCCCAACTCTAAAGTAGAAGCTCAAAAATGTTATCCTCAAATCCATGCGATTGTTATCCATTTCTTCATGATCAGATCCAGCACGCTTCTTCCTTTGATTTCTTTGATCCTGCAAAACACGGAAATGTAATCTTATCATGTCATGTATTAAGAATCAAAATAGGAACTTATAGAGTTAGTTAATGGATTTTACCTGAAGTAGAGCCATACGCCTTGACTCTCCCATCTCTTAGATCTCTCAAGTAAACAGGGCAGCTTCGTCTCCAATGCCCCTTCTTATAAAAATGAAAGAAAATGGACTCCTTTGGCACAACACATCGGACAATCACAGACTTAGTCCTTTCTGGACTTCCAATGTTGCCAGTGTCCATTGAAGTTTGGGAGTTTGATTCACCTGACAAATTTGCTTGATCAGCATGCTAAATCATTGTTGATTCAGCAGCTATAAGCAAATAGGTCAAATCAATGAGGGTCACGTCGTGGTCCATCATATAGTACTCTTTAATGAACTCAATATATGATTCATAAAGTGACTGAAGAACCCAGTCAACAGCCAACTCACCTGAAATCTCGACACCCAACATCCTTAACCTGTCAATGTGCGACTTCATTTCTAAGACGTGTGCACACACAGGTTTCCCATCTTCGTGTTTACTTGCCAAAAGGGCTTGAGTGAGCTTGAACTTTTCAAGCCTTCGAACTTGTGGGTCAGGGAGAATAATTGGAGGAGGTGGAGGAAGCGAAGCATGATCTCTGGTTCCTCGATCATATTGTGGAATATCATATTTATTTGGAAAACTTGTTCCATGGGATTTGGGAAGACCATTGTTAGAATCAGACATCTACAAAACAGGAGAAATTCAAGTTAGTTGATAAGAATCCTTCATGTAACACCCAAATGAAACATCAAGGCTAGGATCCTAAATTGTTTAACCCAATTTTATGATTTTTAAATTGTTTAACCAAATTTTATGATTTTTGTGCATTTATTATAATAAAAATTGAAATAACTAGAAAAAAGTTTCCAAAATTTCCCAAACATTTTTGTATTACTGTTATTAGACATTATTAAGCTAAGAAAAATATAAAAGATATTTTTCAATTAGTATTGTTATTTTTCTTTGTTTTATCCTCTTAAATAATCATTAATTGGAGAATAATTATTAAACAGTTGAAGTAAATTACCAAAAAAAATTTAAACTTTATTTAAAGTGTAAATAATCTGGGAAAAATCCCAAAGGCGATTTTTACGTACTGGAATCTGATTTTGTCGATTTAAGTGTATTTAATCTTAGAAAATAGAAGAAAAATAGCGTAATGAAAAGAAAAACCATCCAAATTTTTATTTAGAGTTATAATATATTTTAAGCACTTCTAGTAAATTTTTATGAATTTTGGATAAGAACAAATATTTTTCCCATTATTAGTCCATTATAAATACAAAAATCGGGGAAAATAGGAATGCATATGAAAAATTCTAAAAATATTTATCTGAGTACTACTCGTTAGGTAGGATCTGCGACAAATCGTATATATCCTTTGCAAATTCCTTAAAGTGGTCTTATGATTTATTTGAATTAAATATAAAGAAAACTCAAAACCATAGCAAAAAGTAACAAAAATCGATGAAACTCACTGAGATGTCATCATTCACTTTAGGGGTCATCCTTGAATTTACCTAGGATTTATAGACCTCAGAAAGTATTTTATATGAATTGTTTCCCTATTTTCTTGCAATAATTATAACAATTCGAGAAAAATGAATTTTTTTCTGAAAAATTGTAGAACATCTCATTTTGTTGATGGAATTCTGTGAAAAACCGGATTTAATCAGAAAAGAAGTTTTACATATTTATTTGGGAATAAATCCTTTATGAACCTATTTGAATGCTTTTTAACAACAAACTTTGATGATCAAGCCTCTAAGCTTGAAGATCATCACATGCATGTTGGTTTTTGGGTGAAATAATATCACCATAATCATAAAAATCGTGCTTATGAACATGCATGTGAATAATCTGTGCATAGAATGGTGTAGAAGAAGAAGATATGCAAGAAAACTTGAGATTTTGAAGGAAGATTGAAGGGGGAATGAAGGATTTACATTTTTACCTCAAGAACAACTTCAAATGTTGATGTTTTTGAGTAGAAATACATGAACTGTGCTGCCAAAGTTCATGGTTTAGGGTGAGGGAGAGAGAAAATGTGGTGGTGTGTGTAAGTGAGAGAAATGAGAGAGATGAGAGAAGAGTATGGGAAAGAAGAACAATTGATGAAGTGCTTTTGGGAAGAGGCTTTCTTGGAGAGAGGGGGACGATTTTGATGGATGAGAGAGGAATTTTCAATTTATTTTCCATAAATTTTATAAAATATCTCCAATTTCTTTATAAAATTCCCCAAAATTTTATAAAATGTGCATTTAGATAAGATTGCTTCATAACTCTTGAGTTTTTGGTTTATAACATAAGGTTGACTATTAATGGGTTAAATTTTTATTTCTCTTGATTATATTTTTTCTCATTTTAATTATTTTAGAATAGTATTGTACGGTGCATAATTGTTTTTATAAAATTTTTAAGCTTAAATTTTATAAACTTAGGTTTTTAACGTTTTGAGAGTTTGTAAATCTTTGGATATCAAAATAAATAGAATCTTTGAGACTTCAATTTATCTTATGGTATTATAACTCTTTTATAGTTATAAATAATGTTTGTAACTTATTTTATCGGTTTATTGGCATTCTATGTAGTGATTCCGAGATTCAAGCAAAATTGAGGAAATCAAGTATACTAGTCCTAGTTTTCAACTTTGACTTAAGTTCCTACATGACTCGGGCCTAATTTATATCACTAGGTCAAGTGCATGATGTGTGTATAAGATTCATAAAAAAGGTGTTCGAGTCAAAGAGTGATCCAAATATGGATAGTCACTGAAGTTAAGTAGTTATAGAATTCACATATCAATGTGAAATCTGAATACACTATCCATTGTTTCTATTTGTTTCCAACTTTCTATTAGGTTATAAATTAGCTTCTAGTTACTAAGCCTAGTATGTATCGTGCCTATAGGTGCAACTATGTTTAGTCAAATCTAGAACCAACTCGAATTTTGTTGGTTGTCACAACAATTAATGAACTTATAACTCAATCATGGGTGAATTCGTTTAGGAAACTAGTTGACGAAGACTATGTACCACATCTCGCCTACACTATAACTCAAACTGATATGTTATAGGATATTCCTTCATAGCCAATGGTTGTTTCTATCAAGTCTCGAAAGACATTGATATTTAAATTCAACCCACTGCAGACTGCCAATGAATTTAAGAGATTGAATCAATTCCACAACAAGGACAGTAAGAAGACTAGGGATATATTTTCAGATGAAGGACCTAAAGTAATGAAGACTTACAAACCTTAGTCATTGAAGAACACAATATTCTTTCAGTATACTCTAGTGTGATTCAGCATGTAGTCATCAAGAAGTACTTCAGAACCCAGGCAGGCTTTGTATTGATGAATCCTAAAGAAATCTTCTTGATTGATAGAGTATACATCTTCAAGATTGAAATGCATCAAAAGATGAAGACTGCATATCACAAAAGCCTACGACTTTCTTAGGCCCCTGGTATATGACCTTGCGATGATAGATGCTGAGATTCATCATGGTCTTGCTATTCCAGTTGATCTCCCTTCATTTGAGTATCCAACAATGATCATTGAAGGTATTAATGAAATGAATTTAGGGGCCACCAATGGCCCTGATGTTGGTATCATCTTCAGAACTTCCAAGGATACTAAAAAGAACTTCCTACCTGCAAGAGTGTTTCTTCACTGCAATAAGAAACAACTAGAATACATCCTTAAGCCCACTAAAAAAATCTACGTTCACTACACATGAAGTGAAGCTTAAAATTGAAAGAAGAATCAAATGGGTGTATGTTCTAAGGAAGTTTTGGTGGATGCTTATCAAGTTTTTCAAATTTGATATATGAAGAAGATTAGTAGCGAGGTCACTAAGGGAAAAAATGGTTATACTTGAAAGGGACCGTGGGTGGCTAAGGTGTTCATTATAGATGCGAAGTCCTAGTTAGACGATGAGGCGAATAGGTATTTTGTGTTAACATGTGGAAGAGTTGTGTGTTCTACGTGTCTCACATCTTACTACCTTTGTAATTCTCTCATATTGTAATACAAGTCTCTTTATCTCCATTATCTTATAGTTTATCATCTTACTGTTCAACAAGTATCTTTCAACTTGCTTATATTAATTGATGTATTTTGTTGTTATGCATCGTTTATAATTCTACAATCATATTATTGTAAAGCTAACTAAAGATCCTTGAGATTAACCCAATATTCCACACATCTAATGTCTTTAAGCATTAGTACATCTCTCAACATCCTAAATGTTTTTGAGATTCATTGATAGTGGAAAATAACCTGTTAAGCTTAGATTATGCTCATCTCAAATCCATGATGGAGGATGTCGCAGATCATACAACAGATGCCGAATCAACCATGGAAAACCATGTGATCCACAAACCAAATTATTCTCACATTAACATGTTGGTTAACAACACAAACTCCATCAACAAAATAATTATTCTGAGTGTCACTTCATTTTCAACTTATACCGTCACTTTGATGTGTCGGTTAACAACACATGCTCCATTAACACAATGTAAATAAAATGTGCATTTGCATGGGTAGAATACGACTCACGTTTTTAATAAATCAAGATTTTAATTTAACAATCTTTCATTCCTTTTAATAGTTCAGTTAAAACTTTTTAACTTTAAACACATATCCTATCAAACCCTTTTGATAACTGAATTCTCAAAATGCAAAGAGGCGGTGAGGGTGGTAAGGCCAAGGCTTTTAAAAACCAAAATCATTTGTAATCTAAGAGATATCCGTAAACATCTCTTATGGCATCAAACATGGACACGCCTAGTCTTGGTTTCGCGATAATGTATCTCCTATACACGTATGGATACTTGTTTGTAATAATCTTATACATATAGTAATCCCATTAATAGCGAATGTATATTTAAACCTTTAAAATTTAATGTTTATCCTTTTAAATAATAATTAAAAATTATTTAAAAATTTAATTAATCCTTTAAATATTCATATTTAAATTTTCTAATTAAATAATATTAAAAATTAAATATTCAGATTTAAATTGTAATTTACACAATATTCATAATAGTTAATTAAAATATTCAACTTTAAATTTTTATTTAAATAATATTTAAAAGTTAGCTTAAATTGAATATTCATATTTAAATAATTTAGATAATATTTAGATTTATATATTTAAATATTTAAATTTAAATCCTTTTAAATAATATGTAAAATAAGGGGCGTTATCTACAAAATTCGAAAGACATCACCAATCCAGAAACTTGAAAAGCGCCCATTCACGCTACGACCAAGAGGAGTTGCATTGCGAACTGCGACTGTCACATTTCTAGATTTCAGTTATTAAGGAGTTCTCATAATTCAAACATGTAGGCTCTGATACCACTGTTTGGTTTTATATGCATCTATAGACACGATAGAGGCAACGGAAAGAACAAAATACTTATGTATACATGCATCGTAGGATCTAAGTTTTACAAATGTCCTCTGTGGCTTAACCTTGATCTTCTAAACCTTCTTAATCGAAATTGATCCTTTATTGATCCAACCATGTTGCTTGTATGAGAGGACCTAATGTAGAATCCGTCTAACAAAATCACACCCAAGATTCGAAAAAGAGAACCAAAAAAATAGGAGGGGGTCAAATTTCAACGAACCCTATAAATGGTTAATAAATTTGACCCTAAGAAAAGGGAGGAAAAAGTTGGTCAAAATTTCGAGTCAATGTGCAAAAAGGAATGAAACCTTTATTACCATATTTATATCCTTAAATCCCTTCGAAGGTTTCATGTCCCATCCAATGTAGGATTGAGATATAATTCTAAAATACCTCCCATCAAACGTGGGATGGCGATTTCAAAATTCCCTTAGTCCAAAAGATATCTGCAATATTACAATTAGTCAATTTTTTGGCGAGTTAATAATCAACCCCTTGAATTAATTAATTCCCAATTAATTATGACATAACTTCTGATTAATTTATTAAACACAACAAATTAATAAACTTATTTTCTCCTTAATTCTATTTCTTTTAGTTTCATATTTATGTCATTCAGGCAATCAAAAAGTAACCTATTATTATTTATAAATATTACCAATGGTAATGACCTTGGACATTATTTATAATAGTTTTCACTTACTTATAAAAACTATTTGTATACAATCACTTCACATATAATATCAATACATTTAGATTGTATTACACAATGCATAGTTTTTTTGAATGGTTGAAATAGATGGAATGCCTAGTTGACATTCAATGGACGAAAGCTAACCATAACGAGATGCTACATTGACATTTAGTAGATATGAGTTCAATGGTTATTGAAGTATTCAATGGGAAAAAAAAAGATAGTTATTTAATACAAAATGATAAAGAAATAATTTTTTTGTATAAACATATATTTAATTTATATTTTGTGGACTTCAAGGCATTATAAGTAAAAATGAAAGTTTTATAAAACAGAATGATGATGTGATATTTTATTAAATTTTAAAGAGTTCAATACATTGCAGAGCGAATACAAATTGTGTATCCTATGATCCTTAATCATATCATTCATGTATTTATGGTTGATATTGAAGTCAATAATTAAATTTTTTTTATCATATCAAATAGTTGTTATTTAAAGAGCACATTCACTTTGTAAGTATACAACATAGCATCCTGATCCCATTAAATTTTAGTTTGGTCAATGTGCTAAAGGACCGACAACTAATCAGACTCGCCATGTCTGAAGATCTATTCGTTGCATTATACTATGATCAATTGACCATACACAACGTTCTTGAAGGTCCAACCACACATAGTTGGTCTAAACACCCAACGGTCCATTTGGATGTCCTTAACACTTGATAGTCATAAAGTGTTGCAGTACTTACGATCATCTGAAGACTTTCACCATCAAGTTTTTTTTTATAATTACTGGTCATTGCCTATTATTCGATTTGATCCAAAAATGGGTTGTAATGTAATCAATTTTCATATTAATACTGACACTTGAAACATGATAGTATAAAAACGATAACTATTCTTCATCAGGAAAATAATAGAGAAGGAGAAAATGGAACAAAACAACACCAAATAGATAAATATAATAATGTTAAAGGATGACTATTCTTCAATACACAAGCTTCTAAATATATGTGGAGCCTAAGATTGTCTCTCCAAGAGAACCCTTTTCGAGAGATGGGAACTCCATCATACATAAAGAATAAGGGGTCGTGATGCACCAACGACAGATACAATAACACTTCCCCTTAAAGATGGAGGCTCGATAAGGATAAAAAGAGATGTGCTAAGGGCGAGCGTGATGCCGACTCTAATTCCATGCAAGATATATATATATATATATATATATATATATATATATATATATATATATATATATATACATATACATATAGCCACTTATAAA